>NC_140592.1:888300913-889562983 GCF_964204655.1 Triturus cristatus | reverse complement strand
TTACCGGTTTGGGACGGGTGGCTGGCCCGGGACACACACACACACACACACACACACACACTGACTGCAGTGAACATCCTGCAGCCTCGCGCAGTAATTCATTTCTGCCACTTTGTGCCCCCGAGGTCAACAGCTGCTGGCCTTATTAGCCCTAATTCCTGTCCATGACAATGAAAAATCTTCAAGAGTGGACTCATAATCCGAAAAAAATGCCCCTCATTAGTGGAAAGTTGTAAAATAAAAAAAAGCATCTCAATAGAAAGTTAAAATATCCTCCGTGAAAACGAAGCTGCTCCCATGAAAAGTGAACCTACCTTCGTAGGAAAAGAAAGGCCCCTTCCTATGAAATAAAATAATCTCTTGAGCTTGTACAGTTGGCTCTATGGCAAAGCTATGACGGGTAACCCACGAGTGTAAAGGTGCTCCTTTTATCTAGGATAGTACGTACGCATCAGCTGTATAATGGTCTTTGACATCATTATGAACTCACACATATTCACACTGTGGCTTAGGTTCGTAGGACCCAAGACCCAAGTAGTAGAAGAAATACAACCTGGCGGGAACGGTGACAGTCGCGATTGCTGCTGCTGGCTTTTACACTTACTTTCACTTAGACTTAGTGAACGCAGCGCTGCCTGCCTGCTGAACTGTTCTTGGCTCACAGCGGGCGTGTCCGCAACGGTCTCTCTTCTTGACTATGGGACTTAGACCACGGGACCAGTAAGTTGAGTGTGGGACTGTGGGAGTCTGGGTCCTGACTCACTCGGGACACTGCTCTGTGTGTGCACTGCCCTTAGGCTGCTGCGCAGCTACATAACCGATTAGGCCGCGGCGCCTGCCAGGCCCTGCCTCACCTGGTGCAGCTTAGGCTGCTGAGTGCGTTGCTTTATTTTAACTAATGATTAGGCCTAGGGGACGGTACCAGCAGTACCAGGCCCTGCCTTACCTGGTGTCTTCTCCTTAAGGCTCGCCTCAAGCCCTCAACGCGGCCAACGTTGTCCAGGTTGCCTTCGCACTGTCAGACTTTGAAAGGCGGCGGCTGTTGAACCATGATGACTCGGTGCCGGTACTGCTGGGTGAGGTGCGGCCATGCGGGTATGCTGGGAAGTGGCGAATGCGCACGCGCGCAATCTGAAAAAAAATCTGCGCACGCTGCCGCGCACAGCCCCAACCCCCGCAGAAGAACAAAATCCAGCCCTGCCCTGCCCAACTCAGGAGTCCCGCCCACTGGGCCGGCAACACTGAGCAGCGGCCGCTGGGCCGCGACCGCTACTGCATTGAACAGGATTTGAGTCAGTGAGAAAGAACTTAACAGAATAGAAGTCAGAAACAACTAACATCAGCCATCAACAACACAACAGTACGTAACACAAGTCTGTAACAGTAGCAGCAGCACTTACGGTAGAGCAGCACTCACGCTGTGCCGCTAATTACTAGCAAATCAATTGCGTTCACTAAATGCCTGTAGACCCGGCCCTGATAATTAAGTGCCGGTGCTAAGCACCGGCAAGCACCGGCACAAATTAAGCACTGACCGTACCCCAAACTTGCGTATGTATGGTGCGTACATGCGCGATGTTGGGGTACGCACCATACACACGCCTCGCATGTGGGGGACCCCTGTATGCCTCATACTCCTATACGACCCGTACCCCGGTACGAGTCGTACCCCCAGAACGACTCATACCAGGGTACGAGGCATAAAGGGGTTCGCTTTATTGCCCGGTACGAGTCGTTCCCCGTATACAGGCCATTTTCCATACAAATCGTATGCTGATAACCCGGTACGAATCGTACTTGACGGCTTGGACAGCCTTTTTACAATTTGTCTGGTCTTTTTTACAAGTCTGTGTCGTACAGCTTTTCCCGATCCGATTTGTAAGGATCGGGCCGATTTGTATGTATTTTTCACGTACGAATCGTACTACACGGGTTGTAAGGGACTTGTACGATTTGTATGGAAAAAAATACAGATCCGATTTGTATGGAAAATAAAAATCCAGGATCAGAATCGGCCCCACAATGTATTACCGGCGCTTTTTGGCTCCTGTAACAAAAGAGCCGTACGGAGTGCCGTTTGTACGAATCGTACTTGACGGGTTGTAAACTGCTGCCGGGAATACATGTGAACGTCGCATACAGGGCAATTCGAATCGGAATCGCTTGTAAAAACGAGTTGTATGGTCTTTTTTACAATTTGTATGGAGAACGTCTATTTGTACGGATCGTACTTCCTAGGTTGTAGGGGAATCCTTACAAGTACGAGTTGTATGGGGAAAACGCTCCATACCACGATTTGCAAAGCGTTTTTCCAGGATCAAAATCGGCCCCTAAATATATTTACATTAAACAGTAATATAATGTAAATTATATACTTATTTTAAAAAACCTCACATATATATGTATAAGTTTATTTAAACTTATATCATTTAAGAAAAGTATATAAAAAATGTAAATGAAAAAAATTATTTGTGAATGCAATGTTTAATAAATATTTTATATTAAAGTAAATGATATAATTTAAATACCACACTATATTTTCACAATCATAACATCAAACCTAAAATATATCTTTAAATTATAATAATTACACATTTTACATAATTAATTATCATAATAGTAATTAACTAATGGTAAATAATTATATATAATAAACTTCCCACCATTTATTTTTACAAACCCAACAATGCCCACCTGATTTATAATTAAAACATGTCCTAATTACATAATTTACATAATTAAGTAACAATTAAACAATTAATAACAATTAACTAGTAATAAATTATTATGTTTAATTAACTTCCCACCCTTTACCCCAACAAACACGATAACCTGCACCTGATATATAACTTAAAATGTTTTTTATTAACACAATTTACATCATTAATTATCAATTAAATATTTAGTAATAATTAACGTCCACTATTAAATATTATAATTAATTTCCTTCACACCCTTTATCCCTACAAAAACCACAACCCAACCAAATATATGAATTAAAATCTTACATTAATTGCAGTTTACATACTCAATAAAATAATTAATAATAATTAAAAATAATTATTTTCATATTTATGATTAAATTACTTCCCACCCTATACCCCTACAAACTCCACAACCGGCACCTAAAATATAACATAATTGAAAAAGATGTGTAGACAATTAACATCATTCATTTTCAATTACATACTAAATATTGATCAAAGGTATTATTATTAATTATAATTAATATACTTCACATCCAGCACCCCTATAAAACCCACAACCCCTACGGCAGTAAAAATACAAATAAAGTAAAAAAATTCATTTAAAAAACAAACGAAAATTTACAACCTATATTAAAAATAATTATCAATAATTATACATGCTATTTAAAACATATATATTTTAAATCTATACTAAATACATGAAAATAAATAAAAAATGATATTAACAACAATATTTTTGTAAATGATATTAACAACATAGATATTTTTAACATCAGTATTACTTACCTTGAAATCGATATTCCTAACAATTATATTTTTTCACATGATATTTCTGCTTCACGATATTTAAAACTCTATAATTCTGCTACTCAATATTTTATTTTCAATATGTGGTCTGAATACCACGTCAAATATTACACAATGGAGGATAAGGACATGTCATCATATTGTGAGTTTTTACCGTGATTATTTTCACATGACTGTAGAGAAGATGTAAGAATAGCAGGTGAAAGAAACGCATTCGATTATTTTCCCAGAATAGAGCAATGATGAAGCCGAAGGTGAAGTCACCTATTCAAAACCATGTACGATATTAATCTACATGATCTCCTGTGTTCCCTGAGATTTCAGAAACCCACTTCTCTTCAACCTAATCATACCAGAAGCATGATTAGTTATGTTGAGTACCTTGCAGATCTACATACGGTGGCACAAAGAAAAATAATAGCCCTCCTGAAAAAGTTGGTGCGCAGACCAAAAATCTTCCTTTGGTTGACCACTTTCAAGATATAAAATGAACTTCAGGGCCTTTAATTACACCCCTTTCTCTGTCCCTGTTGCTCTGCACTTTGTGAGTCTTGTTGATATTGTTTTTTGCAAGAGTATAAAGGGGAAGAGTAGTTGCACAAAGCATCCTCTCAAACCTTTGATGAGTACCTGTTCACAGTGGAACTTCCATTATTTTTACTGCTACATGCATGAAAAAATCATAAGGGTTTCTTTTCTTAGTAGCTTTGGGTCGCCAACATTTGTTGTATGGCACACTCATGTTCTCCTGCTTGTGGATGGTAGTGTCTTTCTGTCATAGTAGTGAAAATCTTAATTAAAATCTGTGCACCACTATTCAGATGAAAAGCAACATCTTTAGTTTCTATCATTTTAGAACTTTTAGGCAAAGTAGACATAGAGGTGAGTTACTGTACGTAACTGCTGGCCCAATCAATCTGTGAAGAGAAATATGCATTCCACACAGTGGCTGCTCCTCGTGGGAGTGCTGTTAATACATAAATAAATAAATAAACCTATTTCATTGCGCGCGCTGCATTGCTTCGCTTCATTGCAGCGAGCGCAATGAAATTAATTTTATTTATTTATTTATTAACTGAACTCCGTTCGGCCTTAAGCCGGAGTTTACTAAACTCTTGCACCGCCTCACCGCACCACAGCACTCCTACAAGGAGCCGCCACTGATTCCACCTTCGTACCAGGTTCTCTGAAGCATTTCTAATAGATCATTTAATAGACCCTCTAATAGATACTTAAAAGTTCCATCATGCCTTGCCCCTGTTATTGATTCATCCAGGCACTGATGGATTGAAACTCAAAACCTTCCAGCCCATTTGAATTTGAGAAAGTAACAGGAGTACTCTTGTAAACACAGGGACGTAAAAGGTAGTAAGTTGCATTGAATGGATGACAGCAGGGTCAAGACCTTGAAAAGCGAGGGCCACAAGATGTGCTGAGCTCCCAGTGCTTAATTTGAGCCGTTAGTTTCCAGTGCTCAGCACCGGCACTTAATCATCAACACCGGAGCTTGAGCACCAGTTAAGGGCACATTCTTTTTTGTTAGGCACAGAGAGAGTAAGTGATTCTCCCAGAATCACGGGATGTTGCGCTGACGCCAGCTCCGAAATCAGCATCTCTGACCACTATGCCACATCCCCTCCCCACTAACCCTGGGCATAGTTCGCGTAGTAGCGCTACGCATAGCTACGCAAAGTGCACTTTGCACTACGCGAGATACGTGTAGCACTACGCAAACTGCGTAGTGCGCTGTTCGCGATGATTGCACAGCGCCGGATGCTTGTCTGCACTGTGCAATCATTGAAAACGACATCTTGCAGAGTGCGAGCTGTCGTTTTCTGCCACTCGAGAAGCTTTTTACTCGAGCAGCAGCTTTCTCAACGCGGACTGGTAGTTTCTCATCGCGAGCGGTCATGAGCCACTCGCAATGAGAAACCTGACCTTCCTGCATTGAGAATCTCGCCGGGAGGTTTATTTTCCACGCTCGCGATCGGCAACTTGATGCTGCTGATCGCGAACGAGGAAAAAGTCATGCTGGGATGTCAATTTGCTCGCTCGCGGTCGCCAACTTGACGTTGAGGACTGCGAGCGAGCAAAAGATGCCAACTACGCTACACTACGCGTTTTTGCACTGTGCTACATGCAATTCGTGTAGCGCGAAGAAACACAAACTATGCAAACTATGCGAGCGTAGCGTAGTTATCAGCCCAGGGTTAACTTGTAGGGTCTCATGGTTCTTGTTCAGGCAGCGTTAACAAGAGAAATGGGCTGGTGGAAGTTGCCTCCTGACGAGAGCCCCAGTACTTCTTTATTTACAAATTAACCACTTTGAGCTCCTGGGACCTGTGATAAGGGAGCCACAAAACAACCGGGACCAGGATGAGAGAATGATGCAGTCTTACCTTCTTTGGCTTCACATGAAACATGAGGAAGTGCTAATTGTTTAGACTGGGCTGGTAATATGTTTCCTGCTCTTGTAAAGATATAGCCACCAATCCAGCAAGATTATAGGCCTTAAAAATGTGAGGACAGGGGAGAAACAGACATTTCTTCTGCTCCTAAATGTGTTCACCTCATGACAGACCCATTTCCAGTTAGGTCCCGTGGCAGCCTGAAAGACCTGTTGGCTTACAAAGATGGCTGGATCAATGAGGAATATTTTCTGGATGCTATCTCATCTTTTAATGAGCTCCACATTGAGTACTCTATATGCTCAACATTACGCATTATAGTGTATCTATTTATATGCTTCAATGTATATATTTAGGACATACTATGTAATATATATACACATATATCTATATATCTTCATATATATATATATATATATATATATATATATATATATATATATATATATATATATATATATATATATATATATATATATATATATATATATATCACACAGTTGCAGCCACCATTGTGTAGTTGTAGTTTGAGCCTAGTTACCATAAGAAGGTCATTTTTTGGTTCAATAATAACTTTAGCACTGTTTGACAAATCTTCACAAAACTTTCCCAAAAAAAAGTTCATCCACCTCAGCTCCTTCCTGGAAGGTCTCAGAGTGATCCGTCAAGTGGGGGACAGAGAAAAGGGGGGTCCCGCAATTAAATTTCCCCATGCAATTTCCATAGAGAATTCCTCCTGTGCTACCGCCAAAATAGTGGAACAGAATTGAATCAAATATGGCAGAAAGCTAGATCTTTACTCAGAAAATGTGCTTTTTTTGATTTGGTGAACATCTGTTCAGAAGAATTTGAGAAATTAAGGATAAAAATTGATACATATCAGGCTGTACACATGGGAGTCCTGCGTGCACACATTTTCAAATAATGCAGTGATCCGATTGGCCAAGGAGGTTTACTTTTCCAATTGACTTCCTAACTCCTCAGGGTTGAGCAAGAGCCTCCTGTGAATCCCGCTGGAGATTGCACTCTGATTGACTGGCCACAGCATGAAGATTTGATTTTTGATTTTTATAAATCGCTCGAATGACCGAGGGCTTCTTGGCACTACTGCCAGCAAAAAAACGAATTGCTACCAATGAGAGAAGTAACGAATCCTTTAGTTAATAAGAAGGCATGTTTTTAGGGATTTTCTGAAAGACCATATATTCGGGCTGTTCTTTATATCTGCTGGGAGGGTATTCCACATTTTGACAGTTCCTAAAATGAAGCTCCTGGTGCCCCGGTGTGCTCTCTTAAATATGGGGGACAGTAGGAGTTTACTGGAAGAAGACCGTAAGTTTCGCGAGGGAAAATACCAAATCAGACGGTTCTTCAAATATTGTGAACCAGCACCATGCAATGCCTTACAGGCTAAGCATAGGGATTTAAATGTAATCATTTTTCCAACTGGAAGTCAGTGCAATTTTCCCAGGCCATGGGCAACCAACTGATATGTTGGAATATCCAGCAGCAAATGTGCTGATGCATTTTGCAGCCGCTGTAACATTTACAGGCACTGTATTTGGATATTTACATAAAGAGCGTTTCCATATTCCAATCTAGATAAGACTAATGCTGTCACATGTGTCTTTTGTAGGTCTAGAGGTATGAAAGGGCAGATTTTTCTAATCATCTTTAGGATAAAAAAGATTGTGGAAGCAAGAGTGCTAATCTGATCTTTAAAGGTCAATATACCATCAAAGATGAAACCTAGGTTTTTCACCTTCTTCACCTGTGATGGGAGGTCACCCAAAGTTGTCGGTCATCATCTAGGTGACCAGAAGGAGCATCTACACCCAGAAGTTATGAACAGTTGGAACTCATCCGTTGATTTACTTGAGTCATGCATTTGTTAAAACGATCTGCTGTTTCTTCAGAATTGCTAGAAACCGAAACCACAAGCTGAGTATCATCAGCATAGGAGACAACTGAGAAGCCGAAATCCCTTATGATTTTAGCCAAAGGGGTAACATAGAGATGAAAAAGTGTATGGCCCAGTGATGATCCCTGTGGCACCCCACAGGGTAATCTGAATTGATGAGATAAATAGGCTCCCATCTCCACAAATTGAACCCTGTCAGATAAAAAAAGATTTAAGCAGCTTAAGCGCTGTGCCTTTAACCCTAGATCTGATAGCCGGCTAACCAATATTTCATGGTTCAGTGTATTGAAGGCCACCAACAGGTCCAATAAAATCAGGGCAGCCTTACCTCCATGTCCAAAATGGATCTTAGCTCTTCAGAGGCCATGACCAGAGTGGTCTCAGTGCTGTGTCCCTCTCGGAATATGTATTGAGATGGATCTAGTAATTCGTTAGTAGATATGATATTGTGGCATCTATCTGGTTCCCATTTACATATAGGTCACTATCAATGAAAGATTTGGAGACTTTCTCCTCTTTACTTTTAAAAAACTTAACAGGGGATCTACAGAATTCCTCAGTACCATCAGTGTTACAGGACTCTGTTATTTTGGCCACATTTTGTTACTGTCAGGAAGATCTCTTTAATGGAATTCTTCGCCTGCAGAATTCTTGGAGAGAAATACTTACTTTTCTCCTCCATTATTAATATTTATAATCGGATAGGGACTGTGAGTAACTTATCTTTTCTGATAAGTCATAATTTGCTCTCCACCGTCTCTTGTTCTTTCCGAAGAGCTGTTTCTGGGCTCTCAAACTATATGTGAACCAGGGCTCTGAAGGGGTCTTCCGCCTGGTAGACAGGGTATTTTTTAGGAGCTAATGGATCAATGGTTGCTTTGATCCAAGATGGAAACATACGGGCTGCAATATCGATGTCCGAAGTAAAGTTAGGCATTCAGCTGAATAAAGATTTTTGTAGTTCAAGGGGATCAATATTTTTTCAGTGCCGGCCTTTAGTTACTATGCGGGGGTTATAAGATCTCAGGGAGGGATGAGAAGTGCTGACTGCGCAAATTTTTGCCTTGTGGTCCGACCAAAGAATAGGCAGTACTTCTGTAACCTTTAAGGTTACAGAAGTTAGATGTGAAGAGCCATCTAAAGTATGACCTGCAATATGGGTGGGCTGCTCAACTAACTGAGAGAAAAGTTGAAGCCACCATTACAGTACTTGCAGACTCAGTCCCCACGTCTGGAAAATTACAAAAGGAAAGGGTATAATGGATTATTAATACCGCTGCCAAGCAGAAAACAAATAGAAGAACTGGAATGGTGCACCCAGAGATATCAAAATCCAAAAATGTGCAATTGTATATATTCTTCCTCTATTTGGTATTCAAGTATAAGATTCCAATAAAGTGAACATCCAGCCAACGCGTTTTGTTCAAATCGAAATCGAATGAAAGAGAGGCATTGCGGACCATACTTGATACGGATTCAGGTAGCATATCAGGGATACTACTGTCCCAGTTATCAATGGATGTTTCTGGTGAAATTGGTTAAGGAACATGGTGACTATTTAATCCCAACTTGTGTTTGATTCAACTAATGAATCTGAAGACTACAGTTATTAATAATCATTCCAGGATTCTACAGAACAGTAACATATTGATGCCCTGACAAAGTTCAAATGCTTGTTTGAATGAAATGCGTGACCGTGACACCCTGACGGGCATAACACGAAAAAATGAAATTGGACCGTTAGTATTCTTAGTGCAAAATCAACACTTTCAACAAAAATGAATACGAGGATACATTCTTGTGCTAAGAAACAGCGCTGAATGTAATAGATCACAAATAGCAAGTGAGAGCAATGTGATCTTGCAGTAGAATTTTTTTCACCCAAATTACTCTTCATTACCCGAGCAGGTATAATCACCTTATTATCAGTAATTCTGTGTCAAAGACTAAGGCGGATTTACCAAAATTACCCTGAATAATCTGGCGGTATTGAAATTCTGCCCAGGCTTACATAAATATGATGCACCCTGCATTATTGAACAGTAAAGCCTACTTATGTATGATTTATCAATATTTAAAAGGAGGTTTATTGGCTCTCAAAAAGAAGTATTTTGACAGGTCCAATATGCAGTTTTAAATTGGAAAGATAAGCTTGAGTGGTAGGCCTGCAGTCATGTTTTGCACTGTCATTCTAGTTGTGGCACAATGTGTGCTGCAGTCCACTAATGACATTTATCTTACAGACCCTCGGTACACTTTGTTGCACATACTACGGACTTAGAGGTAAGTTGAAAAGGCCAATTATGAGTATAGACAATTTCAACATGTTTTAGAGGCCAGAGCAAATTCACAGAGCACTGGACAGCAGTGCCCTAGTGTGTCAAGTCCAAAATCCAGTAGTAAACTCAAAAAGTGGGGGTAGTCACACAAAAGAAGGGCATTTTCCTGGACAGTCAAATGACATGCAATGGTCAAAATATTACCACAATACAGCATAGTTGACTCTGCTTACTGCCTCACAGATTAAATGTAACAATTACTTCACACAATTCGAATATTCACAGGGCTTCTTTAATTGTGATTTTACTTTGCTGCACAAATGTTACCATTTTAATCCAAGTTTTACATTTTGTTAAAACAAATACACATGAACAAATGTCATGTCATAACCAATGTAAATGACTGGCACAATGCATTGGAAATGTATGTAGCCCAATAAAATATGTTATTTAGAGCAATACAGATAAATATACATCTTTATCTATATATGAATGTATCTAAATCTGTGTCTATGTGTCAATGTGTGTCTATGTGTCCTGGAGGAACTTCCTTGAAGGAGCTCAGTCCAAACTTTTCCCACTTGAGAGCTCGCATTTTCTGTGTTGCCGAACATAAGGACCTATATAAAGCATTTAGTAACTCTGGGGAGAAATAAGTCTAAAGCAATTTGTGTCATTTTCAGTAGAAGCAAATTAAATATGTTACAGTTAATTAAACATTCTAACTAAAAAAGGGAATGTTGCTGTATGAAGAACGAAGCTATATTCTAAGCAGGGTCGATTAAATACTGGCTGTGCTTCGGTTGTTATCCTGTGGTCAGCATACTGCACTGATCTCATCATTTGTGGTTGCTTTTAAGTGGGACCTTAGAGAAGGCCTGGCGTATGCCTTATCATTGTGGTTTTGTGGTCAGGTGGACCAGCTGAGGGTGAAAGCAGTTTTTTTACTCACTGAAAGCAAATTTGCAGTATATTTTCTATTGCTTATTCTATTTTGCTGATGGATAAAATAATTACGATTCAAGAATATGGTGATAGATTATAAATGTCAGATATGCACAATATCCCAATTTATGAAGAATATACATAAAGATTTAGTATGCGAATATGTCATACAGATCAAATGTTGTTATAAATACAAGGAGTCAATACTGACCTTTCTTCTGTGTTATGTGTTCAGCAGAGAAGGAGCTAATTTAACAAGAAAGGAAATTGCAAATGTACAGAACCTACAAAATCTAGTAGACCCGACTTTGTCCTAATTTAGGAAATCAGAACTCATGTTCCAGTCCTCAAAGAGCTTCATTGGTGCCCAGTTGGCGAGAGAGGTCATCTCCAACTTATTTGTACTGTGTTCAAAGGACAAAAAAGTCTTGCCCTCAATTACTAATAGGATTTTTCTCCACCTTATATGCTGAATCGTCGACTCACCTCAAGCGAGGCAAAGTTGTTTGCACAAACCACCTTCAAATTCAAGAAGTACAGAGGGAGATCGATTAGAGTACCGTGTGCTCAACTCTGGAACTTGAACTCTTGAACTGGAACAAGAGGTTGGAACTAAACTGAACTTATTAAAATATAATTAAATGAGGCGTTTCATTCCCTTGCTGAGGGATGCAAGACTAAACGTGCCCAGGGCTGGGACAAGGTCAAAGAGCACCAGTCCTTCCATCAATTGAAGCTAGAGTAACATTCGGTAGAAACTGACCAATCATCAAATGCAATACATTTTTGTGATAGCTGGGTACAGAGTTGATCCTAAATGCAACTATGCTAGAAAGTGGCTTCTGTAATGAACCTGTGGTTTATAAATTATTCGAATACATAAATGAATATAGAAGTTTGATATTGCCATAACCTCTGCCGTTGTGGAAGATATATGTAGCCCCATTGTCCCCTTTTAAATTTCAGCCTACCATAAGGGAAGGCAGATTAGTGTAATTTAAGAGAGATATGTGAGGGAAAAGAGTAGGGGTGTTGGATTATTAAATGGAGATTTTAGGCCAAATTCAGAGCCTGATTCACAAAGATAACTTACACTTTTGTGCAAGTTTACACTTTTGAGTAAGTTTACTACTTTTCGGTATTCACAAACACTGAATGTAAGTTACATACTACTTTAAAAAAAACACTAGTAAGTCCAGCACTACACATGGTCAAGCACTGGCACCGCAACACTCTCCTATAGAAAATGTTGGCGGTAGGGACATAAAATAAAATCCCATAGGAAAGAATGGTAAATTAAATTAAACGAAATAAAATAATTTTAACTGGTTACAAATATAAATAAATGTTAAAAAACTGATAAGAATAGTGCATAATTATTATTTATTTATAGCATATTTTATTATTAAATGTTATTTAGAGATATTTAAATTAATTTTAATTCATTCTATATATCGCTTTAAATAATTATTAATGCACACTAAAACATTTTTTTTTATGCGGGTATTTATTTTTCCATTAATTAATTTATTAGTGCAGTAGCATTTTTTTGTATTTTGTTCTACATTTAAGACACAAATGTCATCTGCAAAATGACAGGTCCAGATGCCTTGTTCATAGTTTCGTTTTTTGGAACTGAGGACTAGGAAAGGATGAAGGATAGATAAAGGAATGTTCCCAACTCTCTGTACTCCACCAGTATATTTATGTTTATTCAATAGTCTGTGGTTATCCATACACATCCGTTATACTGACAAAATAGGACTGTTATGGCTCTGTGGTGTTAGCCAAACTAATAGAGGCCAATTTGTTGTTGGATCCTGGCATAATAGCTTCAATTAGTGGTGAGCTCCAAAAGTTATATGGTGCTTTCCGAGTAAGGTTCATTGTCTGGATGAGAGCCTTGGTTTAGTATGGCATTCTTTAAATAATGACCGGCTTTGCAACCATTTAGTCATTGGTTTAATGTGTGCCTCTTTTCCTTCTCTTCTCCACTCAGTCTGCAGAAGACCTCCAGAATCATCTTCCTGATCATTAGTGTGAGAAGTCTCGCAATTGTTCTCTGACCTGTCTATGATGACTTTTGAGACCACTCTACTTCTCTCACAATTACTTTCATTTAGTCTGTGCTAACCATTTGAGTAAGGTTAGTACAATGACAGAACCCTCAGATTGTCCTCCTCATATGCTAGCAGATCCTTTGGCTCACACAAATCACATAACCAATATACTTAATATGGTCAAATATGTCTACAGATTATGGTTGTCGTGTTCCAGTTTTAGAGGCTTAATACCTGGCAAACAGTGCCTTCATTTCATCTTTGAATCCATAAAAGTTACACAGGAGGACATTATCACATTCCACAATGGTATGAATGAATTAATGAATGAATGAAGGCATTTATATAGCGCACTGTTACTCAAAAAGAGTGTCCAGGCACTTCAAAAAGCCTTGGCTGCGACCACACACACTACCCCAAATGCAAATAAGAAAGGAAAATAAAAGAACCTGCTAAGAAGTACTCATTTATTGATTAAAAAGCCAGGTTTTAAGGAGATTTCTGAATGTAGCATATCGGTCACCACTCTCAACTACATGGGGAGCGCATTCTAGGCCTGGGGTCCGAAAAACATGAAAGAGATGCCGCCCAAACAGGCATGCAATATTCTAGGAACCACCGCCAGGTTCAAAGAAGAGAATCTCAAAGTGCTAGATGGTGCATAATGGGTAACTCTTCTGCAAAGGTACCATGCACCCCTCCCATGGAAGGCCTTAAAGAATACCACCAGGGCCTTGAATCTAATCCTCTTTTTTACTGGAAGCCAATGGAGAGCTTTGAGATGTGTGGACATAGGAGTCCTAAATTTCAACATGAGAATAGCTCTGGCCGCAGCATTTTGGGCCACCTGCAAGCACTTGAGAAGATATTCTGGGAGGCCGAGGTAAAGAACATTCACATAGTCCAATTTGGATGTAATCAATGCCTGGACCACGGATTTCCTGCAGTCCAAAGACTGGAGTGGAAGGAATTCCTCAGCATCCTAAGGAGGCCAAAGCAAGTTCCCACCACAGATTGGACTTGGGCTTTCATAGATAGGCAGTTGTCTATCATAACGCCCAAGGTCTTCACCATTTGTTGTGACATATCTTCAGGACACCAAAGTCTCCATTCATCCGATGGAGGAGAGCCAAAGAAAGTAATTTCTGACTTTTCTGGGTTATATTTAAGCTGGTTGATTCTTAACCATGTAAACACTTTAGAAAGGCAGATTTTAATCTTGACTCCCTCAAAGCTCTTTCCTTTGTCACAAGTGAATAAGAGCTGAGGGTCGTCAGCATAAGAAATAATTTTCACTCAGTATGACTCAGCAAAGCAGCAAGAGGGGACATATATAGATTATATAGATTAAATAATGTGGGGCTCAAAATGGAACCCTGAGGAACCCCTACACTCATACTAGGAATTCCAGATGCAAAAGGAGGAGTCCACACCTCCTAGTCTCTATCTTCCAAAAAGGAAGTGAGCCATTTCCAAACAGAGCCACCAATGCCTAGAGTCTGGATCCTGACCAAAAGCCTATCATGAGGAACAGTATCGAAGGCCGCTGACAGGTCTAACAGGATCAAGATGGCTTTTCCTCCCCCATCAAGGCTTTCCTTAATGTGTTCAGAGACCTCTAACAGAGAAGACCCAGTACTATGGTTGGCTCTGAAGCCAGACTGACTAATGTGGAGGAGAATATTGGTTTCCACGTAGTCGGTGATCACAGTGTTAACATATTTCTCCAGGACCTTGGAGAGAGCTGGTAGCAGGGAGATGGCCCTGTAATTTGCTGATATTTTAGGATCAGCAAAGGGCTTTTTGAGCAAAGGCAGAATGTTAGCCTGCTTCCACAGAGATGTGACCAGCGTCCAATGAAGTATTGAAAATGTTATTAACAACCGGATTAATTACCCCTGCCACGGATGCTAGCAATTTTGGCACAAGATGGCAGCATTTCTCCCATGTAAGACCTAACAAGTGACACAATAGGTTATTTATGTGAAAAAAGGTCAGAAGGTGTTGGAAATACAGCCATATCATTGATATACAAAGATAAATAAACCTTTCTTATGACTCCATGCAATCATTCTTGTGAACTCAGCCGCATAGACATTAGATCATAGATGCAAGGAGTAGGCAACACTGCAGAAATCAAAAAAGTTGGAATGCACATAGCTACACAGGAGGCCAGATGGTTGGAGTCCACTATTTGTCCTGGGTACAAGAGGGAGCAGGTCCTGTACGTTAAGGTAACAGACAACAGATCCAATTCTCTTCTGATCTTCTGCAGGTCCAGAAAGTGTCTGAGAAGAGTGTCTTGGAGTGCCACATTTATGGCTTGTGGTAGCCTACAGGTAGGAATGACTCCTGGCTCCTCTCTGACCAATGGGGTTTATGCCCAGGCACAACCATACCTCCATTTGAAGCAGTTCATGTTTACCCTACCACAAAGAATCCCACAGTGCCTCTCACTCATAAAATCTAAGATGGAAAACCCCTTTCTCTCTTGTGAAGAACCTGTGTGCCTGCCTTAAGGTGTGTGCAGGAAAATGAGTAGCCCCCTCCTTTGCTGTCACTGAAAACTGTGCCTTGGATTAGCTTCCTTCCAACTGTCTTTGTTGCCAGTCTGGTGCTAGTCTGGCTGGCGGAACGGAGGGTTTCCTTCTCCTGGTCTGACCTTTCATCCACTTGTGAAAGAGCAGGCCCCTTTAATAGTTAATGATGTCCTGGGTCTACCTTAACAGATGTTACTACAAGAGGAAGGAAAAAAACCTCTCCACACCCAGGCCACTGTTCCTGCTCTGAGAACAGTTTCACATCTCATTAAGGCCAGAGACAGGCTGTACAGCTGCTGGAGAATCAAAGCAAATAAGCCTCCAGAAGCTTCAGGCATGGAAATTATAGCTTTCAAAAAGTAGCTTTCTTAAATTAATTATACTTTTAATAAATATGAAAGTGTGGATGTAGAGGATGTAGCCTAACGGCTGGGGCGGTCAATCTCCAATCTGGGGTCCCGGGTTGGAGTCTCAGCAATGACGCTCAATATCCTGTGATTCTGGGCAAATCACTTAATCTCCCCGTGCCTAACAAAAATCAATGTGTCCTTGTGTAATGCAACTGGTGCTCATGTAAAGCACTCTGATACCTGATACCTTTGTGCTAAGTTTGCGCTATATAAAATGATGAAAAAAATAAATACATTAGTTGGAAAATGTGTTTTCTGTGCCCCTCTAAATCTACCTGTACACCTCTACCAACATATACCATAGTCACTAACCCTGCCCATGGGGACCCTTCCACTTTACAGACCCCGCGTCTGAGATAACTAACTCTGGTCTGCTCCTCAATGCATCCCAGTTTGTGAAAAGTACCCCTTGGGCATCTAGGGCATCTTTCCCATTCTTCCTCCAAAGTCAGATTTCTGTCCCCAACTAGGGGACAGCACTGCCCAAAAGGTCAACAAACCTTTGTACTGGTCCTCCATTGACAGGTGGATGCTTGCTTCCATTCTGTGCCTAGAGTAGGCTTTGCTTCCAGCCTCTGAGCTGGCAAGGAGTCGTCCTCTTGCGCCTGAGGGTTTATTAGGTTTTTCAAGGTGAGAGGGGGTTACAGTGTCAGGTTGTAAACACTCACTCTCCTCCCCTTCATACGTATGACATTGCAGGGGTGACAATGTGAGACTGGCCCTTAAGCTTAGGATCTATGCCCTGAGACTGAATTATTTCTGGCAGTACAGGACCTACAGTGAAACTGCACAGTCACATCAAAGGTGGCTTTTTCTGTGTGATCAAGGGGGCTGCCTCGCCCAGAGGTCCTGTCTCCTGTTGCTGTGATAGTGCAGGCAGCACCTCCAGGCCAGTTGGGGTCTCACACATGGCAGTTTTGGAGTCTCCTTCTATCAGACCAGGTAACCTCCTGGTCCACTGGTCCTTCATCTATGGATACCATCCACCTCCTACGTCCTGCTCTGCACTTCTGTACTCTCATTTTGGGACATTACTCCAGATATTTTTGTTTTTGGGGCATCCTGGCTGGCTCGTTTCTTGCTGGTGGGCGCTCTCTGCCAAGGATGCAATCTATGGGTAAGCAGGAGCCCAGAGCTACCTTCCTTTGGGCAACAATACTTCTCCACTCTAAGGAAACCGCAGTCATAGTGTGGTCATACTTTGACATCCCTTACCTTTCAGACTCTTCCCTGCAGGTACTGTTCTTAGGAAACCATGCTTGCCACCAATAGGGCCCTGGTGGCACAGGTATCCCATAGAGCAGTGACGTGGACTTAATTCAATGTGACTTGTGATACTTTCTGAGCCTTTCTGAGATCAATAGCTTATCCTGCAGGGCCCTTCTCCCTCCAAAGGGACACTAGGGCATGCTCTACCCTATTCTGCTGAAAAGAACCACCTGCTAATGCCACAATATCCCTCTCTATAGAGTGCCCACTAGTGAGTGTCTTCCTGTAGTAGGAGGCATCTAATTTCTTATGCCTTGACTAATGAAAGTCAAAGCAGCTATGCCTCTCAGAGGGTTTCTTTCCTCACTAGCTCACCCCTTGTACCTTTGTGGACACTCTGCTGTTGAGCCAGATGTCCACTTCATTTCCAAGCTCCCTAAGGGATTGTGAGTTTGGAGTCTATTAGGTGCTGGTGCAATACTTTACAGCAGTTACTCAAGATGTGCTCCACCATAAACAAGTTATACAGACCATCATAATCCTTGACTTTCAGGCCCTTCATCTGACAATCAAGTGCCTAACTAGACAAATCCACCAACTCCTCTTAAGAATGGCATGACTTTTTTCTGGGAATCCTTACAATGCAGACCATAGTTTCTAGAGTTAAATGTGATTTGCATGTGAGGGCCTTTTTCACAGGGGCACATATAACCTGGTCAACTACATCTAGGGCCACAATTGTATCCCTTCAATAACTGGGCAGGTGCTTCCATATGATAACTCCCCTGCCGGAGAATGGACAGGAGGGACACTCAGCCTAGAGAAGTCTGACGACACAACCCCACAACGCATGGAATTTGGGAGGTCGACACATGAGAACCCAACAACACGTATAAGCACTCACATGTTAACATAAACGCAACTCAAGGGGGGAGGGGAATGGTTTTGTTAAAAGGAGGATGTTGAGGAAAATACGCAAATAAAGGCAAAAACACTATGTACAATGTGCGCTAGATATGAAATTGGGGATGTTGTCTAAAAGCCAATAAAATATGGTTAAAAAAAATGGTAACTCCCCTGCCCTCTGGGACTTGATACATACCCAAAGCTGAGAAGCACATATCAATGTGGAGTCCACCACAGTTCTGCCAGGGCCGGAGAAACTACATGCCCCAGAGTCCTTAGCGGCTGGCGAGACGTCACCGACACCACTGACACTGTTCCTGCGTGCCTGGAGGCACCATAAAGCTGCAACAGGCTTCCTGCAGTGTGGTAGCCCACCACAGTTTCGCCGGGACCGGAGCAGGGGGAAACTACACGCCCCAGAGTCCTTAGTGGCTGGCGAACCACCACCGCCACCACCGACGCTGTTCCTGCGTGCCTGGATGCGCCATAAAGCTGCAACAGGTTCCCACAGCACAGGAGCCCACCAAAGTTATGCCGGGACCGGAGCAGGGGGAAACTACATGCCCCAGAATCCTTAGCGGCTGGTGAGCCGCCACCGACACAGTTCCTGCGCGCCTGGAGACACCATAAAGCTGCAACAGGCTTACCGCAGCATGGGACGCACGCGGGAATGCCCAGGCCGCGCCCGGGCAAAGCCTGGGCCAAGGGCGGGCTCGTCCTTGCCCGTCATTGCCAGGAACAGGCAGGGCAGGGCCACCCCCCTTATTTTTGCATCCAGGATCATGCTGGCCATCGAGCACCGCATCGTGAGGTACTGTGTGTCTTGTTCCATTCTTCTCTTCGTTTGCTGCCAACATTTGGCACCCACAATGGACTACCCCGTTGACTTGTTGGTTCTGTTTCCTCCTGACCGCTGGGGACTACATTTTCATCTTGGTTTGCTTAGACTGTTCGTGAATTTTTGTTGAAGTTCACAGGTTCACTTACGGCTAGTATATTGGTTATTCTTGGCACTAGTGGTTTTTTGAGGGCACATCATGGGGAAAAGGAAAACCATGGAGGGTGCTGGAGAAAGTGGGGGAAACCGAATAGCAAAAGGGAAAAGGGCTAGGAAGATACTTAAACATCTGGACAGCAGCTGTGTTCTCGACCGGATAGACTCCTTGATTAATGAGTGTGAGGATATTTTAGAGGGCAATCAGACCACGCCCCTAACCTCAGGCGATCTAGCTGATAGACCTCCTCCAAGCCCAAGATCAAACTGCCTTCCTGTCATTTCAATAATGTTCCAAAAACAACCCCCAAAGAGGGCATCTATAGAACTTAAAAAGTTAGTACTGACTACCCAGGTTACATCCCAATCCTCCACCACCGCCAGAACTGGCATAAGCGCTTCCCAACTAGAACCTGCAATCTATTGTGCAAACATATTTTTACATCTGCAGGATCTTAGCAATGTACATAATGATAGCGTGCCTGTGCCATCATCTCCTGGGCCGGTTCGTGGTACAGCAACGACCAGCATAGAAAACAAAATAGAGCCCTTGGATACCCCTTCTATCATAAACGCACTTAGAGCAGAGATTGGTGCAATGAAAACTATGATAGAAGGTCTCACCACCCGAGTCAAAACATTACTGAAGGGGGGCCCGTCTTGCAGCCAGTATGACAACCCTACACATAGTCACTATTCACATCCTATTGACAGTGACTTGATGCCACAATAACCAGCATTCCCTAGCAAAGGCCGTGTCACCCACGGCCCTAATGCACATCATTTAGCCACTTCTGTCACTACCACCAGAAAACATGCTACAAACGATTTTCAGTAGGGAGAACGAATAGTTTTGACACCACCAGCCAAGATAAGCTAAAGAGGCTGGCAGCCCACACTATAGTTACATGGCCGCACAGCCACGGTAAGCCCAACCCCTTATCCACGGAAGCCGATATCAGTCGCATCCCTTAGTTACTCCAGCTATTACAAACTCATTGCAATCCGAAAAAATATATATGACCAATATCCCAAAAATTAACATTAAGAGCGTCTATAAGAGCGAAGACTCCTTAATTAACAAGGTTACCCATTGGATTCTTCATGTTAGGGGTTGCCGATCGGTGATCAGAGACGATATCTTTAGAGCACGGAGGTGTTCTTCTCCAACCCATCAATGGATAACATCGAGATTACTTTAAAGGGAACAGAGGTGGCTGAAAACCTCCTTTCTCTAGAATTTCGTACTTGCACCACTGATGGGTCCTCAATCCAATTTAGACATTCTCCTACACACGAGCAAGGTAGGACACCAGTCTCAAAGTCACTATCATTTCTGGCAGCCACCTCCTTGCTCAAGGACAATGACTGACTACAGGACTCGGCTTTCCACTACTCTGACTTATTTATAGTAGTACCTAGCCCCAACCACATAGCTAGTTTCCCTGTCACTTCGACTCCTTTTAACCTCTGAAACCACATCAGGGATAGTTCTCAGAGCTAGGCTAGTTCAAGCAGACCTCCCATCCCTGCATGCGAAGAGCAAGCTTCCGTCACCTTTATGCATCTAGCCTTGCAAACATTCGTTCATTCGCCTACAAATTCCCAGACCCACACCGTATCAACAGCTGAAGATTGTGTCTTTGAATGTGTCGGGCTAAACAGTAAAATTCCACTCCCTCATTGGGACCAATTAGTGGAAGGCTTTGAAGTATGCATCTTCCAGGAGACGTGGAGCCTGGTCCCATTATATAAAACCAGTTACACCTGCTTTCATTCACCTGCAACTTCCATCGGAAGAGGGCGCCCATCCGGGGGTTTGATTGTTTGGATAAGTATCGCCCTCGATTGTCGAATCACTCTCCAAACAAGCTCAAGCCTAGATATCCAATGGTTAAGCATCAGGGGTGGACCCATGATCGAACTTCTTAATGTCTATGCGAGAGGAACAAAAGGAGGTAGGCCCATCCCGGCATTAGACAACTGCTTAGCTAATTGTTCACCTCATGCAAGAATGATAGTCGCAGGAGACCTCAATTGCACTTATTAACCCCTGGCCATAGAAGATCTCACGGGAACAGAAGATCAAGACAGTCGATGGGCAGTCCCCCAACTTAACCTCCCCTTAGTTAAAAGATGGACACAACAAGTACTCCAACTTAATGCCATTACTATGGAGCATGGGCTAAGGGCAGTCACCCACAGGTCACAATCTGATAAGCAAGGTACTAACACCTATAAGAGAGCCAGTTGTCCATCTCGGTTTGACTACATCCTCCTCGATGTAAAATTGTGAGGGAATTTGATCGACATGATAGTGGGTTTGAACACAGAGAGCGACCAAAACCCCTTGAAGGCCTTGTGGGAGGCACCCTACTACCAGCCGAATAATCAACCCTCGACAGTTACCAGGGATATAGTTCCATCAAACTGTAAAAAGTTTCTGAAATGGAAGAAGGTAGCTCTGAGCGACGCAAAGATTGCTTGCATCAATCATGAGCTAGATGTAGGCACGGTTAAGCTTCAAGCCGCGGCTCATAGTGTAACAAGACTAGTGGACGTGCCCAAGGCCCACACGCATACTGTCACCAAAATTAATACATACTTTCAAGCTCCAATTTTGAGAAAAGAATCCAGTAATATTTCTAAGGACCCATACTCACGGTACACCAAAGATTGTAGGGAAAAAAAAGATCAATCCTGGCTAAAGCCATTAAAGAGAAAAACCAACTGCTCATAAAATCTGCCAGAAATTCCTACAAAGTAGCCAAGCGGGAGGCAAAGACAAAATGGGATGAATCACGTTGGGAACAACTCAAAGAAGCATAGTCTTCCAAAACTGATCACCTGGGGAAGTAAGACAGGTGCATGCCCACCCCCAAATTATGTTACTGGTCAGACTTGGCATGACCACTTTAAAGGGCTCTGCTCAATAGCAGAGGCCAGAGTAGAAGGGGAACTAGATGGACTAAATGGCCCTATGACAGAAGAGGAGTGTTTTACCTTACAGGAGAGAGAAGCTGCAATAAACAAAATCATCCCCTCCAAAGCAGCGGGGCACGATGGCTTGCCTGGTGATCTATTCTTGGCCGATCCCCGCCACTGGGCAAGCTACATTTCATTATTAGCAAATGCAATAGCCAATGGAGCACCAGTCCCGGCGTCATGTAAGGCTGCCGAAGTGGGCACCATTCACAAAAAGGGAGCCAGGGATGACCCTTCTAATTACAGACCAATCACTTTGATTGATGCTATGCAGAAGGTCTTCGGCCGGATGCTTCTGCATAGGATACAGTCATGGCCTGAGGACGAAGCTATCCCCTCCCAGTACCAGGCCGGATTTAGATCTAAGACTGGGACATTGGAGCAAGTGTTTAGACTCCTCCTCATTTATTGAAAGGTAGTGGTGCTAGGAAAGGGCAGTCTTTACCTCACATTCATCGACCTGAAGACTGCCTTTGACCTTGTCCCCAGATCCAGACTGTAGACCACACTTGGTGAAATGGGTATCCTCCCTTTTATCCTTAAATTACTGATCCGGCTCCATGAGAGGAATTTTGCCCAGGTTTGGTGGGGTGAGCAGGGACAATTAACAGTGCGCATCCCTGTCAACAGAGGATTCCGGCAGGGCTGTGTTCTGGCCCCAACTTTGTTCTCCCTATATGTGAACGGGGTAGTTGATTTCCTCCTGGAGGAACCTGCAGACTCACCCACCCTGGGGGGCAACAAGATACCAACCTTGTTGTTTGCGGACGACACCCTGCTGGTATCAAAGACCCCAGCGGGGTTACAACGCCTTATCGACAGATTTCAAATCTT
Organism: Triturus cristatus; assembly: GCF_964204655.1. Lineage (NCBI taxonomy): Eukaryota > Metazoa > Chordata > Amphibia > Caudata > Salamandridae > Triturus > Triturus cristatus. The sequence continues at coordinate 889,539,977 of NC_140592.1, read as the reverse complement.
CTGCGACACTCGGGGACTGGTTATAAATAGTTCGAAAACCAAATTCATGGCCTTTAACTGCCATAGGTCAAACAGGAACGGCCCTCTGCTGGGTGGTGTACCCCTTGAAAAAGTGGACACCTTTGACTACCTAGGTGTAAGACTTACCAATAAAATCTCATGGAGACCCCACCTAGCAAAGATGCTGCTGGGGCACAAGCGGGTGGCCGGAGCAATAGGGAAAGAACACCGCCTTTCACACACTAGGCCCATAGCTCCGGCCCTCCAAGTATATGACGACAAAGCAGTTAGCTCTGCACGGAGCAGAAGTTTGGGGTTTCGACAACTCGATGAACTCTGCAGATCGGAACATACATTTTTAAGAGACCTGATTATGGCACCCAAATATGTTCCCCTCACCCCTCCACTGTTGAATATGGGCAGGCGGTCGATAGGCGACGTAGCTAGGCTACGCCCCTTACTTTTTTGGGCTCGCATTAGGTAGCCCCCCGAGTTTTCTTCCTATGCTGAAGCCCTTACTGAGATTATCCACCTAGATACCGGCTGCAAAATAGGCTGGATCACTGACATTATAAAAACCTTGACAGCCATAGAACTCCGAGCCTGTTGGGCCAAGCCAGGAACCCCCAAGGAGAGAAGAACTTAAAGGTTTATATTGGGAATAGGTGGACCAACGGGAAAATTCCAAACCTAATGTGGGCAAACTAACAACAGAATTCTATTCTCACAAACAAATTAGATATTTCGAGTCCTTTCTTGATACAATTCAGGTACCGAGAGATAGAATGTTGTACATACACTTTAGGTTTGGAACTCTTCCCGTCCGAGAGGTGACAGCAAAGTGGTGGGAAAAACTGCCCATGCTGTAATGCCCCAACAGAAAGTATTGCCCATTTAATGTTTGCTTGCCCAGCATATAAAACATCATGGGCCAATTGGCCGAAACTGCTTTGCCAGCAATTGTGCACACAGGACCATTACACAGAACTGCGTATCCTCAGGTCCGACTCTAGGCTGTTCTTCGCATGCTGTGTAGCAAAGTTCTTGGGACAAGCATGCTCATAAGATGGAAAGCTCTCGCAAGATTGGGATAGTTTTAATCGAAATTAGGATAGTGATAACCTCATGATACAACACTAAATTAGTTTGTATTCTCATGCACAAGCAATTCAAGTCAAATCTTTGCTGCTATGTCATGGATAATTTAATAAAGTTTTAGTATATTAATGCTTCACCAAAAAGACGAGGTACTGACTGTTTTTAATCTATTTTAACTGTAGATATGTATTCGACAAACTAAATTGTGCATTTGTTGTCGCTTTCCCATTTTTTTAATATCTCGAATACGATATATGCATTATTGGACCAAGGTCTCATCCGATTACTTTATTGTATTATTTGCTTATGAAAATTGAAAATGCTGCATATTTGTATTCCTTTTTTAAAGATAAACAATGTATTTTTATTTATAGCTTTTATGATATTTCTGTCGAAATAAAGCGGAAATCAATCATATCAATGTCACCCCCTACTAAATACCTAAGCACCAGGTCTTTTGGGATGTGGATCCTGAGTTTACCTCTTCTGGGCACTTCTGAATCACCACCACCACCATCATCATTGGACTTAGATGTCATGTTGGGCCTCAAGTCCATTTTGTGCTGACTCCTCTCATGGGCCAGCAGGGCCTTCTTCTCTTCTAAAACCCTAGAACACTTGCTTGGTCTTCCTTACTGCTCCCTGCTGCAGTAGGACAGAAGCACCATTCCTGGCCCTTCTGCTACGCTACACTAAGTTCGAGTCCCGGTCCCCCTGTTTTGGCTACTGTTCATACTTATATTGTACTATTGTGTTGTTTTATTTTGAGCAGCAAATACGCTTTAAAGACTCTTTATTGTGCCATTGTTTATTCTGGTGCTGTCTTATACTGTTATTCATATTACTGTTGCATATTGTTGTAGTGTGTCTCACTGTTTTTTTTCCTTCTTCCTATTGTTTGCTGTTCTCTCCGGTTGACACTGGTTGTATCATCTTTTTTCCTGCCACCCCAGCCCCTGACCCTCCTGCCTCCTGGACATTTTTCCTAGCTCCCAAGGTTACTTAATGGAGGTTGCAGGTCGGGCGCACCACCGGCGCACTAAAGGCATGTCAAAGCTAAGCCTGTCTGCACCTGTCTGCATCTGGACCATGCCTAGCACCAGGAACACTGACCCACTGCACTCCCGATGGTACACTGCCATAGAGCTCATTGCCCTGCACGCAACAACTGCTCCTGCATCAACTGCCATTTCTCTGCCTCCCCATCACTGATCACCACCTCATCAAACAACCCCATGCCAACCCCACTGGATCAACTCAACTGACTCCTGATCAATACCAAATCACTCTGTAAACATGCCACCAAAATCTGGGACATCATCACCACCACCAGCAAGCCATGACCTTAATCACGGACACCTGGCACACACCCACATCTACCCCAGACATCACCATGGCTACCCCCAGCATCTACAAGATGAAACACTGAGACTGCACCAACAGACACAGTGGGGGCATCTTTATAGTACACAAATAATCAATAACCTGCACCATCACCAATGACAGAACCACGCCTCCTATGGAAGACATGATTTTCCAGCTCCACTCAATGCCAAAACTACCAACAGAGGCACCCTTGCATTCAGACCTCCAGGACCACAAACTGGCCTCACCAACGCCATTGCCAAATTCTTTACCCCACTTGCCATTGAATCCAAACACTACGTCTTCCGGGGAGACCTCAACTTACTCCAGGATGACTCCAGAGACACCAACACCACCCACCTCCTGTAAATACTAGACAGCTGCCTCAAGAAGATTGTCAGTAACCCTACATACAGAGCAGGACATACACTAGAGCCCATCTTCACATCCATCAACAAAATCATATACAGCCACACCACAAAACTCACCTGACCGGACCCCTCTGTTGTACACTTCACCCTCATTGGTCCGCCATGCACTACCCCCAACCTACACAGCACTCCCTACAACAGCTGGACTAAGGTAACTCACCAGCAATGGACTAATGCCCTCAGCACTGCTCCGCCCAGCATAACCAACAACCTGGGCCAGACAGTAGAGAATTTCAATGACTGGATCACCAGTGCTGCCAACCGAGTCACCCCCACCAAACCAGCCGCAACTAACAGGACCCAACAAGCAAGCCAGCTGGTACAAGCCAGAACTCAGCAAACAACTGGAAAGAAGATTGGGAAACAGTAAGAATGACATCAACAAAGCCATCTACAAATCAGCCCTCAACAACTACCACCATCAGCTCAAAGCCACAAAAGGGGAGGCTCTTACACAACGGATCATAACCTGAGCCAACCAAGCCAAAGAACTCTTCACCATCGTCAGAGTGTTCACCTGCCCTTCAGCCACAGAAAACTCAATCCCTCCCTCACAAGAACTCTGTGACTTCCTCACCAACCACTTCCACAACAAGATGGCAACGATCTACAGAAACTTTGATCCCCAACCCTCCAACCTCTTCTGCAACCCAATAACCACAAGCATCTGGTCACTGCATGGAAGCAATTGAGAACACCAACAACTACCACACTGATGAACTCCATCCACTCAGGACAACCCACCAACCCATTCTCCCATCAGCTCTTCAACCTCAGAAGCAATAAGAAGAACAACCAGCTCACCACCATCCTCAATGCCTCCATAACTACAGCAATGTTTCCCTACACATGGAGAAATGCGGAGGTCAGACCCCTCCTCAATAAACCTTCATCAGATCCCAGGGAGCTCCAGAAATTCCATTGATTTCCCTCCTCCCATTCCCCGCCAAAATCGTGGAGAAGGCCATCACCCTCCAACTCACAGGTCATCTGTGAAGAAAAAACTACTGTACACATCCCAATTGGACTTCAGAGCCAAACACAGCACTGACACAGCCCTGATTGCAGCAACAGATGACAAGCGAGCCCTACTTAACAGAGGAGAGTAAGTCTCCATCATCCTTCTTGATCTCTCCACAGCTTTTGACACTGTCTCCCACCATACACTCATAGACCAACTATGCCAGATTGGAATCACAGACAATTCGCTCAGATGGATAGCATCCGCCTCCTTCCCTTCACCTTGCAACTCAAGCACACCTTCTTTGGAGTACCCCAAGGCTCATTCCACAGCCCATCCAGCTTCAACATCTACATGACAGCTCACAGGCATTGTCAGATTGCACAGCATCAACATCATCTCCTAAGCAAATGACACTCATCTCGTCCTCTCACTCTCAGCGAACCCTACCCTAACGAAGACCAACTTCCAAAATTACTTGAAGAACGTCGCCACATGCATGAAACTAAACTGCTTCAAACTCAACACTGACAAAACAGAAGTTCTGATCTTCAACAGACACACTGCCCTTTCAAATGACTCCTGGAGGCCAGTGGAGCTCGGACTTACCCCCATGCCAAAAGACAACCTAGGCATGATATTGGACAGCGAACTCTCCATGAACCGTCAGGTCAACACTGTCGCCTCACGCTGCTTCCACACGATCTGCATGCTCTGCAAAATCTTCAGATGGCTCCCCATTAGCACAGGGAAAACCGTGATGCAGGTCCTCATCACCAGCTGACACGACTACGGCAGCGCATTCAGTGCTGGTACCTCCACCGAACTCATGCAAAGACTCCAGACAATCCAGAACTCAGCAGACAGACTGATCCTAAACCTGCCCAAGAGGACACACACATCACCCAAGACCTAAAATACCTCCACTGGCTCCTTGGCCACAAAAGATGCCAGTTCAAGCTCCTGACCCACACCTAGAAAGCCCCCCACAAACAAAGACCACACTTCATGAACCATTGTCTGATCTTTCACCGGCCGCACACCTCACCCTCGCTCAGTTTACGCGCATCCACCACAAATGTGTCAGAGGACTCTCCTTCTCCCACCCGGTCCCCAAAGCCTGGAATGCCCTCACCACCCACCACCGACCTCCACACCTCACTCTGGCTGAACCACTTCAGGAAGAGAATCAAGACCTAATACCTCCAGCACAGCACCTGGATACCCCCAGGGTGATAAGCTGTGCTATACAAATACTACTTGATTGATTGATTGATTGATTGATTGATTGATTGATTGATTGATTGATTGAAAACCAAGTCAACATTTTCTCCTCAGACTCCAAAGCCAACATTTTCTCCTCAAGTGAAAGGGTAGCTAATTGCAATTTTAATGCCCCTTATCCTTCCTGTCATCCAGATCTGAAGAGGACAAACTGCAGGAGAACAATCTTTTCCCTGCCCTCGACATCACAGGTGAGGCCTCTCCATTGGGATAACACCTCTCTGGCATGGGGGCCTCCTCAACTTTATACTCATTCTTTTCTTCAACTTCCTCATTCTTCACAGAGGTGGACTGTGGCTGACAGGCATGTTCCTAGGCTCTGAGGGCAATGTGAGCCCTTGACCTTTGCACACACTCCTCAGGCCTACAATGCTGTGTGCTCTAGAAATTAGGCAGATCTACTTCTATGTTCCCCAACATGTTGGAGGGCTAATGCAAACTATCCTCTAGGAGTTTCAGGCAGGGGAGAGTTGTCCTTCTATGTTTAAAAATGACTGCAGTAGTTTTTTCACTTAGAGGGACAGCTACCTCTTCCAACCCTGTTTAAAGACAAACAATGCAGACTTATTTCAGACTTATTTCACTGGTGGAGTGGCAGAATTTTTTAGTAATTCTGCGTTACAAGAGTAAAGGGAAATGATAAAATTCCTTAAACTGCGCTAGTAGAATTAGTAATTCCGCCCAGGCCAAATAATAATAACTTTTCAAGGATAGCCCAACATAGCCATGTTTAAAGAGGGAGCACATGCACTTTAGTTTAGAAGGGTACAGTGGGTACAATTTGAATACCAGCAAAAATAAGGTCCATCAAATGTTAAAAAATCTATGGTGAACATGCAGAAAAAGTGGATTTGTTTTGAAGGACTTTGAAGAAACTTTTGAAATTTGGATTGATCATAGGAATTTGAAAGCTTTTTGTGTTCATTTTAATATTCATAAATCAAGGGGGGAGAAAATGGACAACTTGTCCTCTGTGACCAGGGTCTTTCGGTAGTGTCCGTCATTAAAAACCCTCATACATGCACACAGGTCGATGGCGGTATATTTTCATTCTCCACCTTTTGTGTACTGTTTCAGCATCATCAATGGGTCTTTTTCTTTGTAAAATGCTGACCTCCGCCTGGAGGGAGACCTGCTGGTACTGTCAGTAGTGGTCAGAAATAGAGGTGAAATGGTGCTCGTGCTTTTGTGAAATAATTAAAATCCCTATATCACTCGTATCCTCAATGATTTATTAGGGAGGCAGTGAAATGGGAGATTAAAATGGGTGTCGTGCGTTTTTTAGAACGAGTTACTGATCTAACGCACTCTTTTAGGTCAACATGTTTCAGCCCTCTGTGTATTCTCGGGGCTTTCGTCAGGACCGAAGTTAATTTTTCGGAGCCCCTTCTGGCTCTGCAGTGAGAGGTGTACTTACCACTCTTGAGTAATAAGGTCAGACCAATAGTATCTGTACATAGAAAGAAAAAGGAAAAAAGGTGCAGTTGTACATGAAACTTAATACATTTAGTATTTTCAGGAGGAGACTGCTGAAACAGAATAACTCAATTTACCACACTGGGAGTGAGTTTCTTGCATCAATTATGCATGTGAATAGGTATAACTATAACTACAAAAAGGTTGGGCGAAGCAGTGCGGATAGGTTAGAGGTTACAGAAGTGTGTATCACGCTATGTTGATATAAGCGTCTGAGGCTCGTGAAGAAAAATCGTTCATTTCCGTAAAAGTCAAATGCTCTAAATCAAGGGTGAAATTGCTGTCCTAATTAACGAGCATATACCTGATTCTTTGTGTCACTCATTAACGTAAACGTCAAAGGCTCTAAATAAAGGGTGAATATGCTGTCCCATTTAGCGAGCATATACCCGGTTCTTTGTGTCTTAGTTACAGAAAAAAGGCCATATATATTGTCTGTTGTACAATCTGGAAAGCAAAGCTAAATAAAACTTTATATCAAAGGATGAACTGTTATTCCGGCAGACTCAATTAGTCTTTGTGGCTAAAAGCGGAAATTGCATACCGATAGGGAAAGAGATATTGAAGACTCTGTAATTTTCGCGATGATGATGCTGAAACAGTACACAAAAGGCGGAGAATGAAAATATACCGCCATCGACCTGTGTACATGTATGAGGGTTTTTTATGACAGACACTACCGAAAGACCCTGGTCACACAGTACAAGTGGTCCATTCTCTCCCCCCTTGATTTATAACTAACCATTGGAAGACGGATGGACCATAGCTTCTTTTTCCCTCCCCTTTGATTATTACATTTTAATAAATTGCTGGCTTAAAAACCACTTTAGGCTGTGCCTTATATCATTGTTATCAAGAATCCGCATATACATTTGATCAGCCTAAAATGGCCCTCATTGTGTGGTTGGAACTGTTCAATTCTTTTGGAAACTCTAAAACAGTTCCAAGAACAAGTGGATCATAAAGTACTGGAGGATCTTAAAGATCTTTAAATTCCATTGAAACTAAAGTAATGATTTGCATTTTAATCAAAAAGAAAACTGAATTCCAACTAAATATGTACAACTGGATATAATGCATTTTCTCCTAATTCAGCTCTGTCAGGTCATAAAGGATTTAAGACTACACTAGATTTTGTTCTTCAATCTTTTGGTGGCTTACAGTGCATTGTTATGTTTAGGATGATCTAATGTTTTGCTCAACTTGTCCTCAAAATAAGGCTCTGTATTCTAATCAGTTTGGATATTTGCAGCCTTCACAATAGTTCTTAATTCATGACATTCAATCTTTATTGATTTTATTACTGGGCCTCAGTCCACTGAAGGGTTTTGAGTCAGAAGGAGGGGCCTTCTCTTAGCACGTCCCCCATTGTTGATAATCCACGAATTAGACCTGAGGGTAAGGGTGTAGATGTTAGCGTGTCGCATGACTTAACCCACAAAAAAAATACCTGCAAAATTTTAAGCTGGAACGTTGCCGGCACCAGACTCAAACGCCAGGATGACTTATGGGTTGGTTATGTCCTGTCCCACGATATTATCGCATTGCAGGAAACTTGGGACACAGCAAACAACCTTTTTTTGGACGGCTATGTTCATTTTTATATTCCAGCAACACCTAGCTTGGCGGGGAGGGCTAAGGGGGGCCTTGCCTTGCTCGTTTCCCTGAACCTGAAAGGATCCGCCAAACAGGTTGATTCTGGCTCCCAACACTGCTTAGTTGTAGAACTAGTGGCGGCAAATTCACCTTCTCTGCTTATGATTAATTTTTATAACTCTAAAGACAGTGGCAGTCCAAATTACCATCTAGAATCTGTGGGGGAGGTTCTGGATAAATACAGGGCGTTACATAATAGCTTTGAGGTAATTTTAATGGGCGACTTCAATGTCCATCCTTGCAGCCTAGGTTGTATTTTGGATGATGAGGAGGGCTCTCCCTACGCATCATCCACACACTTTGAACATACCAAATCAGGCGAGGCCTTGGAGTGCCTATTGGCTTCCTCAGACCTCTCTGAACCTGGTCACTGCACGGAGGGGCAGAGACCGTCTACCTTTAAAGGCCCGGATTCAGGGTCAGTCATCGATTACATTTTTGTTTCTTCTTTGCTTTTCCTTTTGATTTTAAACTACAGGGTGGAGGACTCCGCATTCAGTGACCATAACCCGGTGATAGTCGAGGTCGCCACGGATGGGTTTTTGGCTTTTAAAGATCCTAGTATTCTGGGAACTAGAGCCCTGGTAGTAAAAGACCAGGGTAGGAGGGTAAAATGGGCTCAGGTGTCCCCGATTTCTTTCTTTCAAGAAGTCCTGGCTAAAGTCGAACCAGAGATGGATATATGCCTAGACCAAGCCAACACCAACTCTAGTATAGTTGAGGCTTTTGCCATCATTTGCCTACATATAAATGCGGCCCTCCTGACTAAACCCAAGTCAGGCTGTGTTACAGGGAAAAAATGGTTTAACACCAATTGTACTAAGGCTCATTCTGCTCTTTTGAAGGCAATAAAGGGTAAACCGAGAAACAGACCTCTAATCTCTTCTTTGAGGAAACAGTATAAATCGGCTATTAAAGCACGTAAAAACGAGATCCAGGAAGAAGCCTGGAATAATTTACTGTTACCGGACACCCTGCGGGATAGCTCCAAATTTTGGGGATTGATAAATCACCCCTTTTTTTCTGGTAGCGAGAATCTGACCATGGAATGTAGCATTCCTGATGAACAGTGGTTAGCCCACTTCGAAAAAATTTATAGTTCTGTCTCGCATGGGAATTCAGAGGGGCTGTTCCCCTTAAACCAGGTTGGTCCAGTTTCGGCCTTCAAGGTGGAGGAGGTAGAAAAAGCCATCCTAGAGACATCTAAGAGTAAGGCACCAGGCCCTGATGGCGTCCCGGCTGACCTATATAGGTCTGCTCCTAAATTATGGGCCAAAATACTAACTAATGTTTTCAATGCTGCGAGACATAAGAATATCCCCGAGTCCTGGGCGACATCTACAATTATTCCAATTTTTAAAAAAGGCCAGAGGGACGATCCGGCCTGTTATAGGCCGATCTCCCTAATTGACTCTGCCGTTAAAATCTTAGGCAGAGTCATTTTGGGCAGATTGAACACATGGCTGGCGGGTAGCAGTATATTATCTGACGCCCAATATGGTTTCAGGGCCAATAGGAGCACGCAGGATCAATGTTTAAATCTCCACTTACTTATTTGCAAATACACTATTGCAAAGGAGGGGTCTCTGTACATGGCTTTTATGGACCTCTCCTCAGCTTTTGACCTAGTTAATAGGTCGAAACTGTGGAGCATTCTTTTGGATATTGGGGTTGATCCCCCTCTGGTTGGATTTTTGGCGGATCTCCATCGTGATCTATCAGCCTCGGTGAGAGTCACCCAGGGGGGAAGGTGTACCAGCCGCTTCAAGTCAGAGAGGGGTGTAAGGCAGGGATGCATATTGGCACCCCTCCTTTTCACGCTTTATATTAATGCCCTTGGCCCGGCCCTGGCCAATGCAGCTGTGGATGTACCACGTGTAGGAGACACCAAGATCCCAGTTCTCCTATACGCGGACGACGCCGTCCTTTTGGCACGTTCAGGGGTGGCTCTTGACAGACTATTGGCCTCTTTCGTTGACTTTATGACATCATTAGACCTGAAAATGAATACCCAAAAATCACAGGTCATGATCACTGGCCAGGCCAGTAGGAAAAAGAAATCTAAATCCTTTTTCTGTTTAGGCCACGAGGTCAAAAGGGTCCCAATTTTTACCTATTTAGGGGTCATTTTTGACGAGAAGGGCACGTGGGGTCCTCAACACAAACTAAAAGGCAACTCAATGGCAAGATCTGCGTCAGCTATACTTGGCTTTGCCAAACGGTTGGGTAGTCGCCCCCTGGAAGCCATTTTGAAAGTTTATAAAGCTAAATCCCTGGCAATAGCCACCTATGGCTCTGCCATATGGGGCTATTCTATTAATGATACCACCCAGAGGGTGGAAAACAAGTTTTTAAGATCCTTGCTGTCTGTTCCTCAGTCCACACCCACTTTTACAACACATTCAGAATTGGGTTTGGGGTATGTTGTTGACTTAATTAAAATGGCACCTGTTACATGTTGGCTAAAAACCTGGCTTAACCAAGACATTCTTTTAACCCATTTAATACTTAAGGATTGCCTAGCCCTGGATAGAGCCCACACAATTCCATGGTTAGTATACGTTAAAAAGATGTTGACCATAGTGGGACGACCAGAGCTATTCAATTCCCCTGAATGTATTAACAAGAAGGACATCAAGGGGATTAAGACCGCACTAATGACAAGATTAATGGTCGAGAGGGAGGACATTGAATTAAACAAGCCGGTAGTGAGAAGGAACTATGGGTTAATTACTGTTCCTGGTCTTGAACCCTACCTGGCATTTGTTACAAGCCCACTTCACAGGTCTCTCCTGATTAAATTCCGCTTAAACTTGATACCGTATGTGCTAGGTTTTTATCCCACATGGGCTACCCCGGATAATGCTCCCCCATGTGACTGTGATAATTTTTCTTGTCAAGACACATTACATTTTACTATGTTTTGTGAGCATTTTGTAGAGATTAGGACAAAATACCTGTTACCTTTACTTAAAGGGGCTGGCCATGTTCAGGTTCGGCCAGCGCTTCTGTTCCTGCAACTTCTGCCTAACATTACCATTGCCTTTTATGTAGCAAACTTTTTAGTCGCAGCTGTTCGCATTAGTTAGAAGCGTGCTAGAGAGCGGCCTACTTTTAACACAATGAATGCGGTCGTGACGGGAGGTGGCCCGTAGTTATGGAGTATTCCATCCCTGTTAGTCTTTTAGATGGAAATTTTATCCCTAAACTTTATTTATTCTTTTTAACTCAGAATTGAACCTATGAAATATGTTCTCTTCACATTTTTAAATTTTGATTATGTTTTTCATTACCAGATTTGTAATTGATGCACTTTTGCTCTGTATTCCATGTACTGTGATTTTATGTCTGTTTTGTCTCTTTTTATGATCTTTTATTGATCGAATAAAAGTAATTGACTGACTGAGTCAGAACAATTACAGCTAAGACTTTTTCAAAGATGGCTCATTATTCTCAGATGCCTAAATGGTGTACAGCTGGAAAAACTGCCCAATGCATCGTAGCAGACATTTTGATCTTCATGGTTTGCCATGTACAATAATTCCTGAGCATGATGTCTCTCCAGTTTTTAGACAACTCTTTGTAAAGCCTTGGGAATCAAACAGGCTATTTATTTCTTCTGGCTCTCACCTACAGTTAAAAGAGAAAATAGAACTAATCTAAGTCAGGAACAATATCTTCAATATTACCGCAATTCCATTAAAGATAACTAGGTGTCCTATTTACTAATAGCTGAATTTTCTGATAACAAAGAAACTTGTGTGCTAATAAGGTCTCATGATTTTTCTGTCTCAAGCTTTTCAATCCACTGTTTAACTTTTTCACCTCATATTGATCCTATGGTTCCTGCTGCTAATGATTATATGCATCATCTGCTAGAAAGATTTAAGTGGTCTTGTTAAATCTCTTTCTAAGACCAAAATGTAAGAAAATTGAAAAAAAGTCAAGGTTAACTTCATCTTCTTTTTTCCCATGTGTTAAAGTTTGTCTGTCTTCTCAATTCAAATACTTTCCTTGCACTCATTACCAGTCAAGCTTTGACCATTATATTTTGGTCCACTTGGTTTCACTCATCAGTTTAATACTTTTGCTTTTCACATGAGGGTGTCTTGTACTTGGGGAGAAGCACCTCCTGCATTGGTGTAAGTTTATCAATTTCCTTTCTATATCATATATACAGAATCTTGAACTTAGGAGGATGCATCATAGGGCATCTATTACCTGATTTTTCATTGCGACAATTGGGAAAAAAAATATATCCGTAATAGTATTATGCAGAAATTCACAATTTTTACATAATGCAAAAATCAGGAATCTTGCAAATGTTGTTAGTTTAATTAAACTTTCCTTAAGCCAGCCACTTTCCCCAGAAAATGAAACTACAAGATACCTCGCCTACCTTGGAATAGTGTAGAATTTGAAATAAATAATGCATGTTGGGGACCAAAAGGCATCCAGGAATAAATTCAGCCTCACCTGCATGAATCGATCTATAAATGATGCCGGCTGACCTCATAGATAATACTTTCATTAACAATTTTGTAGTTTGCATACAGCAGAGTTATGTGAGCCACATCTATTTAGGATCACTCTCATGTTTCAGAAAAAAACAGATTTCCCCTAACATTACTCCAAATGGATGACTTCCTGCATGATGCTGTTAAACGATAAAGTTAGTAAATGTTTTCTGTTCAGAAAGGACTGATACATTTCAGTATGCAGCACACCTTTCCCTGTCACTTTTGTGGGTAATATGGAACATAACTTTACAATTTATCTTATCTGGCACAAATAGAAAACTAATGATAGCTTTTTCTGTCATTTTAATTTGGTTGCTATCTGACCCAGGAGAGGAGGGGGTTCCTAAGGCAAGCAACTATTATGTGTTTAGAAAGTCCTATGTGATTGTCTCTCACTTCTCAACTATTTTTGCAGTCATAATAGTCCATATACTTGTGATGTGGCAAGCTGCGATTTTAGGCAGTTTTTCAAGGCCAAGAGAATTTTCTAACGTATTATTCTGCCTCAAACGACAAAACCTGTGTGACAGACTGTCTGACATGTCACCAGTTCTTCACAACAAAAATATTGCTGTGATTGAGATATAAGATGATGCTGCAGGGTGTAGTAAATAGTCTTTAATTAACCTTGTACTTATTTTTTCAGAGCACTGTGTGGAATCAACAACTCTACACAGATACTCCATAAATATATTCCAAACTTTTAAAATACATGCAAGGAACGTTTAGGTTGCTGACCAATATTTTGATAGCTAGTCCTTGTTTTTTAGCAGGGCCTGATTAATGCTCCTAGCTAGTTGATGCCCATCGTACCTTCCCACATGTTCTAGCTAAGAGACTATATAGACATGAAATGCTCGGAGAGCACAGTGTGGAGAATATCTGCTTTATGTTGGTTTACCGAATGAGTGAATAAAAAAATAAATCGAAGACAAATGGCAAGGTTATAGTTTGGAGGTCTGTGTGACATTATCAGCATTATCTGGGCACTTTTAATTTGACAATGGACGTGTACATCAGTTATCTCAAATGTGCCCTTGGATGTAGGATCACTTTCAACCTCTGCTTGTTGTTCCTCAAAATTTCTTAAAAAAGAAGCCTCTGCTGTATCTTTGCTAAATGGGTCTCTTTTGTACCTGCTGCTTTTCATTAGATGTAACTCAGATGTTCTTAGTTTTGTAGTCACCATGTTACTTCTCTCCACTTTTAGGCCATAGTTATATAACTCCAAGGACAATATTGGTGGTGGTATTCCAAACTAAGCTGTAATTATGTGTGGAATTTCACTAGCATTATAAGTGGTCAAGTGTGTATACATCTCGAAGCACTGGGTCAATAAATTTGCCAACATTACACCAGGGCTGTAAACTCCAGACCAAATAAATCTGGACCCATTAACACTAAGCCTGGAGTTACCGGTTACAGATGGAGAAATCATTGCTGAGTTGGAGCACAGCAAAGCCCCAACACAAGCCCTGAAGCATCATGAAGAAGAACACAATGCTTTCCCATTTACAACAAGCCTTTCCTGGACCTACACTGCTGCTCCCATCAAGTAGTAAGGCTAGGTACAAACATCCACCAGGCTACATTAAAAAACCTGGGCAAAAAACTGTTTCCCAATGCAGGCAGAGGGCCCAATTTATAGTTTGGCCAACAGAAGTAGCATTTACTCGGAGTAAACCTTCCTTTTCCTTCAACAGCCCAATGGAGTACAAGCTGTAGGAGGTAAGTCAACCAGTTGTCTGCCTTATTTAGAGTGCCTGGTCAGATAGCTTTTTTTTTTACAGTGAGTCACCAACAGCTCTAGGACTATCTGGTGGTGGGGAACAGTAAAAATAAAAAACTAGCCTTACACAATGGAAGTGCACTTCCACTCTGGGAGTTTGGTTTTTTAAAAGAAAAAACCCTTAAAAGTTTGGTGTAATTATTCGTCACCAATGGCTTTTTCTCTTTTTATTGCTCTCGCTCTTATTTTTTTCTCACTCCTTTCTCTCCTGTATGCTCTCTCTCACTCTCTTTCGTGCTCTCTCTCCCTGCTGTGTCTGCTACAATAAATTATTTTGAACTTGAAAAAGTGACACAGGCGGCTGTGAGCCATCAAAAACCACCCTCCAGAGGCTCCAGGCCCAGTGAAATGTTCTGGTCTTTAGCATCCTCTCTTCCATACTAGCAAGTCTCTTCAATGGTTTGTGAATGGATGAAAGCTGTACTAGTGCAAGCATGCAAACACTCTACCCAGTCAGAAAGAAGATATGGGGTGCAAGGAGACTCCCCTTTAATACTCTGTTTATTTTTCTGAAAACTGTAATACCTGATGGTGAAAGACAATCATGATGAAGGATTTGTACTAATGCCGACTACTCTGGAGCAAAAGAGGGCACAAATGCTGCTTTCTCAGACTGTCAAAGATGACAAGCCTTAAATTGTAACTTGACTTTTTCAGAATTCTTTGGAGATGTGGTACAGCTTGATGCCTTCCGGCAGGTACATCTGCTGCAGTGGTGATTTATCAGTCTTAGCGATGTAGCAGACATGGAAACAAAAATTATGAATCCTGCTGTAGTACACAGCTCCAGGTTAATCCTGCTACAGTTCTACACTTTGCATCTCAACAGATTCAAAAGTCTGCCTTAAAACTTAGCTGGTGGAATGGACAGTAGCAGAAGAAGAATCAAAGAGGGATACTAAGTAAGAGAGACCCTTAGGACTTGATTACAGGTGCAGTGGATTGTTGTGGAGCACTACTGGGGCGAGAGAGCGGATTGATATCCCAGAGTACAACTGGTATCGCTGCACCAACAAATGGTAATTCCAAATTTTGATCCTAAAGAGGTAGTTTAACCACTAGGACCAAAAAATACGGAATCCTTTCCTTTTCCACCTATTTTTTTATCCAGAGTTGGGGCCACCATTTTCCTGACATTTCTGTCCGCCTAGGCAGAAAATATCAGTGGGTAGATGGTGATGTTTGGGGCACCCCCATTTAAATATGTACCTCCTTGATTGATTGGCACAACATTTGAAAAGCCATTAGAAAATTAGTTATTTTGAACCATATTTTGTGCAGATACATAACATAGTGGCAAAAATATTAGCAAATTGATATTTTCTGCCCTCGCCCTTATTGTCTGCACCCTTATGGATATGTGTACTGTTAGAAATGGTGGTTTCCAGTTGGCAGTGGCTTGCACCCTGTTCAAGTAGGGACCCTTATTCTAGTTAGTGTAAAGGGATTAATTACACAGCTAAGATAACCCCTGCTTACCCCCTTAGTAGCTTGGCATGAGCAGTTAGGCTTATCTCAGAGGCAATGTGTAAAGCATATGTACATAAACACACATGAACCCAGTAAAAACACTACAAAAGGACGCCAAACCAGTTTAGAAAAATAACCAATATTCATCTGAATAAAACAAGACCAAAATGGCAAAAATCCAACATACACAAATCAAGATATCACTTTTAAAAGGTTCAAAATAGTTCAGTCTATAGGAAACTATGGATGTGTCACTTTTATCACAAAGTACCTGAGATGCGTCAAAATCAATGATGAAATCAGGTGCAGGGGGGGAGAGTTGCCATGAAGGGAAAGCAATGCGTCAGTTCCTTAATCCCAGGGCAGGTGATGGGTCGGTTCTCTTACTGTCAGGGGAGGTGATGCGTCAGTTCCTTACTGTGAGGGGAGATGATGCATCGATTTCCGGACACACTGCCTCAGTTCCTTACTGCTGGGCCACATTGATGAAGAACTTGGCACACAGGTGCGATGCGTCAAGAATTCAGATGCTCTTGGTCGAAGAGGCAGTGGCAGAACAGGCACTGCATCAATTTTCCAGCAGTGAAGCAGGTGATGCGTCGATTCTTTCAGCCGCACAGCAGGGTCTGCGTTGGAGTCAGAGAGAATACCTCGGATGTCAGAGACATGGTGATTAGGACTCGGGCTGCAGTGATCTTTTCATCCACACAGCGGTTGCTGCATTGATTCTTTGGCCACACAGTGGTGATGTGTTAGTTTTTTAGCTGCACAGCAATGATGCGTCAGGAAAAACAGGCGCTAAAGGTTGATGCATGGATTTTCTTCAATTGTTTGCAGCAAAACCACCTCCAAGGACCCAGTACTGAAATTGGCAGTTCCGAATTCCCAGAAGAGGAGTTCAGGGGCTGCAGATGAGGTCTTTGATGGCCCTCAGACTTCTGAACAGGAGGCAAGCACACACATGCCCTTGGAGAACCTTCACAAGCAGAATACAGAAAGTTCAGTCCTTCCACTGCCCAAGACAGAAGCACCAAGCAGAAGGTCAGCACAACACAGCAGCAAGTAGAGTGGCAGGCCCCCTCCTACAGATGCTCTGGCTCTTCTTCTTGGCAGAATCTCTTAGTCCAGAAGGGTTCTGAAGTTATGGGGTAGCAGCTAGTTCCAGCCTTTGAAGTAGACAAACTTCAGAGGAAAGTTTTTTTACTGCACAAGACCTTGCCTTTCCCTAACCTGGCTCCAGACACACTACAAGGGGGTGGATACAGCTTTGTTTGAGGACAGGCACAGCCCTATTCAGGTGTCAGTGACAACTCCTCCCACCACTTTAGCCCAGGAAGACCCATCAGCCTGATGATGTGCCATCACAATATGCAGAACACTCCTCAGCTCCCTATGTGTGAAGGTCTATAGTAAATACACAATCAGCCCAACTGCCACTCTAAACCAGATGTGGATTCCACAGGCAGGCAGAGGCACAGATTGGTAAAGCAAGAAAATGCCCTCTTTCTAATAGTGGCATGTATCAACATGCAATTTAAAAACCAACTTCACTAAAAGATGCATTTTTAAATTGTGTGTTCAGAGACCCCAAACTCCAAATCTCAATCTTTTCCCAATTAAAAGCTACACTTTTAAGAGGTAACAAGGCAGCTCCAAGGATAACCTAAGGAAGAGATAGTCCTTTCAATAGTGAACAACAACATTTGCAGTATTTCACTGTCATGACATGTGAAACACACCAGCACATGTCCTACCTCTCATAGACACTGCACCCTGCCCATGGAGCTATCTTGGGCCTTCATTAAGTGTGCCTTACATGAAGGAAAAGGGAAGGTTTGGGCCTGGCAAGTGGGTACACTTGCCAGGTCAACATGGCAGTTCAAAACTGCAAACACAGACACGGTAGATTCAGGTCTGGGACATGGTTGCAGGGCTACTCATGTGGGTGGCACAATCAGTGCTGCAGGCCCACTAGAAGCATTTAATTTACAGGCCCTGGGCACACATAGTGCTCTTTACTAGGGACCTACCAGTAATTTACCCAGAGAGCATATGCAGTTTAACAGTGGTAGAGTGCCCAGTGTTCTAAGGCCATCTAAAACAGGTCAGACAAAATAGGAGGAAGAAGGCAAAATGTTTAGGGATAAACCTGCAAAAAGGGCCATGTCCAACACACACATTTGTAAATATCAGTAAAAGCCTGAGCATACTGTCTGCCAAATGTCAGGCATATTTGTCAAACAGTGCTAAAGTTATAAGCAAATTGATAACTAGCTTTTCAGCTTTTAAGATATACAAAAAGTATTAACCCTTTGAAGTCCACAAGGCACCTTTTTAAGATGCTTGTATCTCAAGAAATACTGTATGGATTTACATCAAATCAAAACAAAATCACACTTTCTGAGTAAAGTTTTACGTTCATGCCAACTTCAGCGGTTTTTGCATTAACTTTTGGCAAAATGTCCTATGGGCGCTATACCCCTCACCACCTTTAACTTTTTTCCCTGGGACAGATTTTCACGAATCCTGACATCCTGAAACTTAACTGACTGATTACCAAGTTTTGTGTGAATCCATCCACTGGGGTGAAATTTACAGGCAAATCAAAAAATGCATTTTCAATGGAAATACCACCTCAAAAAGAACTACGCAGTGGATATTGCCACTGTACATCTATCTATCTATCTATCTATCTATCTATCTATCTATCTATCTATCTATCTATCTATCTATCTATCTATCTATCTATCTATCTATCTATCTATCTATCTATCTATCTATCTATCTATCTATCTATCTATCTATCTATCTATCTATCTATCTATCTATCTATCTATCTATCTATCTATCTATCTATCTATCTATCTATCTATCTATCTTTTTAGCTATCTATCTAGCTATCTATGTGTGTGTATATGTATTGTAGCATTAATTGCATTTATATATCGCTTACTGCTACTGATGAAGCATTGAAGCACTTTTTGGTGAGTAGCATGCTACTCCGGGACCCAGCGTTAGAGATTTTTAGTTACTAGATTAGAAAAAAGTTTTTACCCTTCTTGGAGCTTAGTGTTGGAAATTGTGTTAATTAATTGCTTATTGAGGTTTCATGCCTGGAGTGTATACTTTTGAAGGGAAAGATTGGTTTCATGGATAAGTCGAAGGAAAATCGCAGTTGTTATTATTTTGGGATTTACATGTTTCCATGTTAGTTGGATGAATAGGAAAAAGAAAAGATAAAAGAGTTTGGAAAAAGTTGTGTGGGAGTCAATAGTAGTATAAGAGGTTTGGGTTGAATCAGAAAGTGGAGGTAGGGACATAGTTTGAAAATGGTTAGGATGAATCAGAGAGTAGAGGAATGGGCAGGGTTGTAAATAATGTTTTATGTCTTTTCTTTTCTTCTATATTTATGCAGCATGTAAACAGTAATCAAGGGAAAACATAGGAAAACTCCAAATCTAATTTAGAAACATAGAGTCAATTTTTAGGAATAAAATGATATCAGAACAACAAACATCCAAGCAGTAGAGCCTGAGATTTTCATCGTTAAAGCTTTTATTGAAAGCAGTGCCTAAAAGCAAAAAGCACCAATTGCAGTCATCTGTTTGCGGTAGAGTAGACCATTGGAAACTCATAAAGTTCAGCCCAACAGCAGTGGAGTATGAGTCAGATACAGGGACTAGGTTAATCTCACTGAAAAGCTACCTTCTAAGTCCGGCACAAAGAGTTCCATTCATGTTGGAGAATGCCATGAGGAGCAGTATTAATATTGGGGATGGTCATTACTACAGCGCAAAGAGTAGGTCAAGCGTCACTGACGGTCATCTCAAAGAGCTGGTCGACCATGATGGATGTTTTTTCCTGTAGTGTTGCATTGGAAGCTATCTTAGGGTGTTGTTGCTGTAGCGAAAAGGTCTTGCATTGGTAACCTTGGGCTGTTGTGGGCATGAAGAGCAGGTTTCACCAGAGGTTTATTTTTACACAAAATAGGTGGATATGCTATATCGATTTGCACATCATCATATGTACTTATTTCATAGAGATTCTGAAGTATCACTTTCTTAACATTCAATATTGGGTGCTAATACAATGCTAAATACTGAAGTATTATATTTATTGAGATCACAACGTAATCCCAAAATTAACTCCACATCAAAGGCACTGTAGCACACCAGAACAAAGTCACAATTGTGGTACTTTAAATTTTGGGACCACGTAGGAGGCATGGCCCTACCCTGCCTATTTCGGTATCAGCGAACCGCGAATGGCCAATGTAGTATGTACAAGTGTCTTGCATAACGTTTCATCGATAAATTCACTTTGTATACGATATTACACATTGACTTCGTGGGTTCCATTTTAGAGCGGTAGCCATCTTATGGTTGCCCTCACATAGGCTGCACATTAGGGACAGGCACAGGCCTTCAGAACACATGTACCTTCTGTTGACTTCTCTGTGACCTGTGCGAGCTGGCTCCACTGCCTGAGGTCAGTCCGGTCTCACGAGCTCCCCTTCCTACGGCCACCTGTGATTAGCATCAGGGTTTGACACACCATAAAGCCTTTCATCCCACACAAGCCCCCGACCAAATCTCTTTCACACCTGACTCTGCTTCCTGCTTTATCGCCTGTTTTACGAGGAGGAGGTGCCCGTGTTTATTGAGGTCTGCTGATATCTGATGAGGGATCTGAGCCTCGCTGGGTAAATAATTGTGGGCTGGCTGAACTGAAATGTGGGATGGTCATCATGACTCTGCCTTTTCGTTTGTAATGAATACATATGAATGACCATATCGTAAAACGAGGAATGTGTGCCTGAAGCATGATATTTTGTATATAAGGAGAAGACTGGTTTTGTAATGTCGAGCAGTCTCCTGAGAACATACCCGTGTGTACTTCTAGGATTGCTGTTACTGGCTGTAGTCAATAATAAAACGATCTTTGACGCCACCGCAAGACTCTATGTTTCTGTGGTCCAAGACAGGAAGAACTCGAAGTCATAGGGTGCTACCCCTGGCACCGCTGGGGTCCTAAATAACCCAGTACTTCAGTTGGTGCCCAACGTTGGGCGATTTCAGCGGTACTGGTCCAAGCCAGAGGTTAGTGAGGAGCTTCGTGTGGAAATTCTGGAGGAAGGCCGCCACTTCATCGACCCCTGCATGTCGACGTGGTCCGAAAGTCTTTGCTGCGAGGTTCCCCGCTTGCTGACGGCTACGAAGGACTGCTGCCCTGACTATCGCCCTGTTTTGGACCCTTGATAATTTGGTAGAGCGAAACGATTAACCGAGTCTTCTGGTGACGTCATCGATACCTCAGTTAAGTATAAGTGGAGCGTCTCCTAATTTTTAGTTTGGTTCTTAGTTTTGGTATCCCTTCGGGATCGCTTTGATTTGGAGCTTGCAAGCGCCAAAGCCGAAGGACTCGTGTATTCACGAGACTATCGCGTTTTGATAATCCTTTGAAGTTTGAAACTAGACTAGTGAGCAAAGATGCCTGGTTCTAGTATATTTGGAAACTTGTTTTGTTTGGGTTGTAAAAGGGATTCCCAATTAGAGGATTCGTGTCCGGTTCCTCCAATTGGAACTCCAACTTATGAGCTTTATGTAAAACATGTCGTGGGCCCCATTGCATATAATGAAGTATGGATTCGATACACCAGGAAGGACGGTGTTTTAAAATGGCCCCAAAATGGTAGTTTCGATACAGATATCTTAGACAATTTGGAAGTTAAATTATTTAAAAAGAAAGCCCGGCCGGCGATGTTTGATTCTTTCCGCCTATGGCAAAAGGAAGCCAAACAGAAGGAAATTAAATTAGCAAGAAGAAATAAGAGAGAAAAAGGTATGTCGATAATACAAGCAGCTGTACAATTTAAAGATAATGAGGAGGAACAAATGAATGAGCAGTTACATAGACAGCGTAAACTAGGGATCGATAAATGTTACCCAGTTTTACCGCACCTTCAACAAAATGTGTTAAAAGAAAAGGAGAAAGATCCCCTAATGTCACATTTGCTGAGTTCGCCACCTCCGTATGCGCAGAGTGCTACAGCACCTCCGCAACCCTTGAATGCACAGCCTCCAGTTAATGTGCCGCAAGCTTTCCTGCAGCCGCCAGCTCCTCCTCAGCCGGCGCCTGCTCTTGTAGTGCAGCCCCCTCAAGGGCCGCCGACTTTGCTGCCAGCATCCCCTTTGCCTTCTGCGACTTTGCCTGCCCCACCAACTGCCTCCCTTGGCGCTCTTCCCGATACTGTCCTTGCATCTGCATCTACACCTGCTGTGCTTCCCTCTGTTTTCTCCCCTGTTCTTATGTCAGATTCTCCTTCTGCACGACAACGCATAACTAGTGCGGTTACTAGTTTTGTGTCGCCTCTCCTTGGGTTATCTAGTGTGATCCCTGGCTCACAACGAAAGCAGTTGCGTAGTCAGCTGCCTGGTTCTGAAGAGAGAGAAGTATTAGACCGCATGGCACATAGATGGATTGTTTACCCTTCGAGATATGATGTGGAATCTGTTCTAAGTGTTTTTCATCAATGGGAAGCACCAAAACAGAGATACGTTTTTGAACAGATGTGTGCTTTCCTTTGTCAGGAATTAGAGGATAATGGCTTAGAAGCAATTCCACAGGAGTTGTGTCGTTTACGGTTTGAATTCGAAAAAGGCACGATTGTGGGTTCTGATGTCGAAAAAGCAGTTGTGGCGTTGTTGTCTTTTAGGATTGAGGATCCTTCCCAGCAACTGTTTGAGCGTGACCCCTATGGTAAAAAAGTGCGACAATACCCTGTGAGAGAAGTCCCTCCGGTATGGAAAGAAGCCGTTGTGGCTGATCCCAATAACGGTATTCTTGCTGCTCCAGCTCATTTCCAGCGTGTTTGGGTGCATGTCCCTTGGAAACGATCTGAAGTAATAGCGCTTAAACAGACATTGCCTGATCCCCGTAAAAACCCTGCAGGATATTATAAGGAGTTGTCACAGACGGCAGGATCATGGATCATGAATCTAGCTGACATAGATATGTTGTTTGGAAATGTTGTTCCTCAGCCTTTGTGGGGATTGATACGTAATGCAGATCATGCTGCGGAGTTAGGTGACACCTGGGCTAATATTATTATTGCTAATGATGGACAAGATGGTGGTGCCAAGCCTGACCCTTTGGTAGCAGAACTCCCTGCTAGAATCATTGCTTACATGAAGACTTCAATGCCCGTGATGCGTGTGAATTGGGATAAATTGTCTGCGTGTAAGCAGAAGAAAGATGAAACAGTGTCTAATTTCTTCACTATGTTTGAGGAAACGTTTATTGACCACAGTGGTCAAGATATGAGTACGGAAGGTGGTCAACGATTATTTGTTGATAAATTTGTGCATAATTTGCTTCCCGAGTTGTGTAAGAAGTTAAAGGATTCAGAGAGTTCTTGGGCTGTTTCCTCATCAGCGCAAATACTGGCTACTGCACAGTATTACGAAAATAGAGATAAGGATGAGAAAGATAAAGCAGACAAGAAAACGAAAGAATTGAAAATGAAGGTTCTTTTACAGCAAGCTTACCCGCCACGTGGTGGCCAGAGTAATTATCAGCAACAGCCACAGTTTCAGAGAAACGTGCAAAGGTACGAGTATTCTCAACCACGTGTTCCTGTAGGCCCTAATCAATGTTCATATTGCAAGGAAGAGGGTCATTTCAAATATAGTTGTCCTATTCTGTTACAGCGCGCTAATGGCGCTTTTAGCACCAAAGGTAGAGGTGGTCAACAAGCTCCTAGAGGTAGGGGACGCGGGAATGTTCCCCAGAACGCGCGTCCTCTTCCATCTCAAAATACGATTAATAGTTTTGATCAGCAAACCAATGCAACTGCTAGGACAGCTCAGTACTATAACAATGACTATTATGCAGAGGATGAAAATGTAGAAAGTAATGATTACTAGGATAGCCGTAGACAAAGAGAGGGAGTTGTTTCAGTGCCAGTGGATCAGAGTGGACCGTATGTCAAGGTGACTACAGCGGGTGTGTCAGAACCTTTTCTGTTGGATACTGGTGCTGCAAAAAGTTCAATTATGCATTCAAAACTCCCTGGCGCTCCTTTGTCTGGCGACACGAATGTTTCAGTAGGTTTTTCTGGCGCCCCGGTTAGGAACCCGATCTCTAGTCCTATGCCCCTTTCTGTTGGACCTTGTGAGCTGAAAGCACCCCTTATCCTAACGACAGGTTGTGGTGAAAACCTGTTAGGATTAGATTTGTTGAAGAGATTACATGCGACATTATATTGTTCCCCCTCGGGAGTACAACTTACACTTGGCAGGGAAGTGATTTCTCCAATGTATTTGTCAAGGAATGAACTGCCAGCTGAATTCTCATCTCTTCCGGACGCTCTTTGGGCTTCTGGTCTTAATGATGTGGGTCTCTTGGAAATACCGCCGTACGTGGTAACTTTGAAAGCCAATGTTAAATTGCCACGCATTCCCCAGTACAAGATCTCTAATGAAGGTGAAAAAGCGTTGCTAACGATTATCTACGATCTGATTGAAAAGGATGTAATTGAAGAGACAAGAGGTAACGTTTGCAATAGCCCTGTTTTGCCTGTTTTAAAACGTACTGACCCTTCACAGCCACCTGTTTACAGATTTGTGATCGATCTTAGAGAGGTAAATAAGATTGTTGTGCCACAGTTTCCAGTTGTCCCTGATATAACTGCTTTGTTAACTATGATTCCAGCTTCCGCTGCTTGGTTCTCTGTGATTGATTTAAAGAATGCTTTCTTTATCATCCCGATTGCAGAGGAAAGTAGGGACATTTTTGGTTTTAGCCTAGGAGGTCGTAGCTTCCGTTTTAAACGCGCTCCTCAAGGCTACTGTGAAAGCCCATCAATATACAGCCAAGCTTTAAAAGCACAACTTGATGCAATTGTTTTACCTAGTGGTGCCACCCTTATCCACTATGTTGACGATTTACTAATCGCCGCGGATACTGAGGAGATTTGTAAAGAAGCTACGGTGTCATTGTTGCGTCATTTGTCTGCCTTCCATCACAAAGTGTCTCTCTCAAAACTGCAATATTGTCGACAAGAAGTGACCTACTTAGGTCATCTCTTTTCGAAGGAGGGAAGGAAACTGACCCCAGAAAGAATTCAGGCCATTGCAAAATTGAGCGTGCCAAGAACACAGAGAGAAGTGTGTGCTTTCTTGGGTATTACTTCCTACTGTAGGCAGTGGATCCCGAGTTTTTCTTTGCTGGCAAAACCTTTAATAGCATTGACATGTAAAGATACACCGAATCTCGTCCCATGGTCTGAAGAGTGTCAGACAAGTTTTTCCGAATTGCGTGAGGCATTATGTTCAGCTCCTGTGTTGGGCACTCCCAACTACAGCAAGCCTTTTACATTGTATGTTCACGAGAAGGAAGGTTGTGCATTGTCAGTGTTGACACAGTCTTTTGGAGACAAACAGCGCCCATGTGCGTATTTTTCATCGACCTTGGATCCGGTAGCTAAGGCCTTGCCAAATTGTTTGAGAGCCACAGCGGCAGCAGCTGTCTCTATTCGACAGTCTGCTGGGTTAGTAATGAATAACACGTTAATTGTGATGGTTCCGCACGCAGTGGACACATTGTTGAACAGGACCAAGACACAGCACTTAACTAGTGCTCGATTGTCAGGTTATGAGTTGACTCTATTAGCGAGTCATGTACACATAAAAAGATGCAACACATTGAATCCAGCTAGCTTATTGCCAATTGCAGCAGACACAGATGAGATTGAACAGCATGATTGTCTGTTTAGAACAGAAGAAGAAACAAAAGGGAGAGTGGATCTTAAAGATACTGCCTTGGTTGAATGTGATGGTACCTTATGGGTGGATGTTTGGTATTGGTATTGGTAGGGGTTTTTTATAGAGCGCACAACTCACCCTGGGGCATCTAGGCGCTTAACTGGGAGAATGCGGGAGAAAAAGTAACCTACAGTGACCGGGAACCGATTAGAACAGGAAAGTTTTTAATTTCTTCCTGAAAGTAGTCAGTGACTGAGTATTGCGGACTGCTAACGGAAGTTTGTTCCAATAGTTAGGGGCTAAGAATGAGAAGGATCTACCTCCCGTGCGTGTGAGGCGGATTCTGGGAACTTGAAGGAGGTCCAGAGAATTGGATCTAAGATTTCTCTGAGAGGAGTATTTGACCAATTTCTTTCGAAGATAGTGAGGCCCACTTCCCCTTAGAGCATTATAAGTCAGACTGCAGATCTTAAAGATAGATCGATTTCTGACATTCAGCCAATGCAGTTCTCTCAGCAAAGGTGTTGAGGCTGAGCCTGGAGGGCGATTCAAAACAAGCCGTGCTGCCGTATTTTGGATAACCTGAAGTTTAGCCAGGTGGATTTGGCTCACTTCAGCCAGCATCGCATTTCCATAATCTAAGCGACTGATAACCATTGCCTGGACTAAGGTTCTGCGCTGAGAAATAGGGAGAAATGGGAAGATTTTCCTAAGCAACCTTAGCCCATAATAGCAAGAGCTGGTTGTTGCCGCTACCTGATCTTTCATAGATAGGGTCGGGTCCAAATAGATCCCAAGGTTCTTTACCAACTTCTGGGGAGTGGGGGGGGGGCCAAGTTGATTGGGCCACCACTCATCCGACCAGCTGTTATTCGCTTTACCTAAAAGCATAACCTCCGTTTTACCAGGGTTAAGCTGGAGGCAGTTTCTCGACATCCAGTCAAAGATGGCCAGCATACCGGATGCGAAGCGGGGTTTGTCGAGTTCTGGGTCCGTACCAATTGTGAACATTAGCTGGGTGTCATCAGCATATGACACAATTTCGAAACCCAGATGCTCGACTACTTTTGCCAGAGGAGCCATATATAAATTGAAGAGAGTAGGGCTCAAGCAAGAGCCCTGAGGGACTCCCCTGTCCAGCAGCATTTTTTTTTAGACGAACGGTCCCAGCATAACAGTTTGCGTGTGACCCAATAGGTACTGTTCTAGCCATTTCCAGGCTTGACCTTTAATGCCACAATCCTGGAGTCTCTCCAACAGCTTCGAATGGGAGATCGTATCGAAGGCTGCGGAGAGATCAAGGAGAATCAGAATGACTGATCCTCCTTTATCAACAGTTAGCCTCAGAGAGTCGGTAACGGCCAGCACAGCCGTCTCTGTACTGAAACCGGGACGAAAACCGGACTGTGATGGATCTAAAAGATGGTTTTCCTCTAAGTACAGGCTTAGTTGGCTGTTAATGCAACTTTCCAAGATTTTCCCTAGGAGAGGTAGCAGGGAAATGGGGCGATAGTTAGCTAAGATCAAGGGGTCAGCCGATGATTTCTTCAGTATGGGACAGACGACCGCCTCTTTCCAAGCAGTCGGAATTGTGGTCGAGGTGATGGAATTATTAAATAAATCTCGGATTGCGGGGGCACAATTAAGGGCCAGATCTGCCATGATTTTGGGAGGACAGGTATCCCATGGTGACCCCGATTTCGCTCTCAAGAGAGCTTTAATCACCTGTTCAACTGTAACCAACGAAAAGCAGTTGAGGGAACATGCGTTTGTGTTATTTTGTTTCCGGGGCGATTGAGAGGAAGCCATCAGAGAGTTAGTAGTGGTGGGGAAATTGGCATAGATGTTCAGAATTTTTTCCCGAAAGAAGGAGGCCAGGGAGTCACATAGCTCTTGTGTTTCTGGGGGCCGCTGTCTGCAGGCTTTTGGCGAGACAAAGTCCCGTACAACCTTAAATAGGGTTTTCTGGGAGTTGCTCGCATTATCAATTTGATCAATAATATAGTGCTGTCTGGCAACCTTTAAGTTCAGGTGGTATTTGGACAAAGCCCTCTTGTATAGTGTTCTATTTTCCTCTGATTTGTCCGAGCGCCATCTACTTTCCAGGTGCCGGCAGCTAGACCTTTCTAGCTTCAATGTACCTGAGAACAAGGGAGTAGAATCTCCCTGGGGCCTTGATTTCACTAACTTCTTTGGGACAGTTTTGTCCAAAGCTCCTTCCAGTGCAGTATTGAAGATTTCCAATTGTTCACTAATATCTCTAGTGTTGTCTGATTTGTACATGGAAAAGGTCTCATTAAATGCCGCCGGGGAAAGATTGTCCCATCTTCTACGAAGCCTTAGGGATTGTTTAGTGGGCTGTATTGTACTTAATTCAACCAGGCAACTTATGTGGACCGTGATCATATAATGATCGGTCCCTGGAAGGGGATAGGGAGGGTCACAATGGATCCGATCCGAGTTGGAGAAAAGTAGGTCCAATAGATGCCCAGCGTTGTGGGTAGGACCCTCTATTCGTTGAGTAAGATCTAAAAGTTTAAGAGAAGCCAGTAATTTAATGACTTCAGGGTCCTCTACTTTCTCTCCATGAAAATTGAAATCCCCCAACAAAAGGAAGATGTTTGCTGCAAGTATATGAAGTGCAAGATATTCTACTAGCACATCAGCAAAACTTCCTTTGGTGCCTGGTGGGCGATATACTAAAGCTCCATGCCAGGTGTCAGAAGGAGAGACAGTGATTTTAAAAATGCCTAGTTCTAATTGTTCATTACATATTGAGGAGACCCATTTTGCCTCCAGATCTTTTTTAAAAGCAATGCCAATACCGCCACCTTTTTTTTTTCCCGGTCCAAATGAATAAACTTGTAATTCTCTGGAATTGCGAGCGTGATCATCGCATGGTTTGAGGGGTTTAACCAGGTCTCGGTAAAGAAACACACCATAGGGTCCTGAGAGGTCAGCATGTCCCATATTTCAAATGGGTGTTTAGCTAGAGATCTCGTGTTACACAGAATAATTATATGGGACCTGGTGGCCGAACTATCTAGTTTTTTCACGTCAGAATTGTGATTGGGTTCCTCAACTATGCTGAGCTGGTATTTACAATGGAGACAGGATACTGGGCCTTCCAACATGGAGAACTTGGCCTGCAAACAATTATTGGAAGGACATTTTTGTGCTTGGGCACACTTGTTTATAAGGTTTAAAGCCTCCGCCGAGTAGCTTACTACGGGGGCAGCACGACTGGCCCCTGGCCACGTCAGGACGCGGACGGGCGCAGACGGGCTTGCCTTTGGCGCGCCCGCTGCGCTCGTCCACTGCGCGGCCGCGTGAGCATGCTCAGTTATAGGAAGAGGGAGAGAGACACTAGAGCGCATCCCCCAAAATCCTCCCAAGATGTCCGCTTAATTAGCCCCCGCACCACACAAGACGAAGCACGAGCTATAGCAGGGAATCACTATGCCTCCAAAAAGACAGCCTGAAATGGCGCTAGGTAAGTGAGTGATACTAGCAAGCAGAAAAGGTTTTAATAAAAGTTACACGAGAGCAAAGCACAATTTTATAAAGTTTAAAAACAAAGGTTACAATCCAAATACGTGCAGTTAGCTAATCTCCCGGCTTCCGCCTCAGGAGAGCAAACATCCAGTGTCATCCAAGTGGTTCATGCTTCAAGCTCCCGAATGGTGATACAACTGCTGCATATGCTGTCACGACTTTGCACACGGTTGTTGAAACCGCACGTATACCACATAACTCGGCTCAAGCAGCAGAGCTAATTGCACTTACGAGAGCATGTGTGTTGTCGAAAGGTATGAGGGTGAACATATACACAGATAGTCAGTATGCTTTTGGCGTGGCCCATAGTTTTGGGCGCTTGTGGAAAGAACGTGGATTCCTGACTTCGCATGGAACCAAAATTCAGAATGGTCAGTTGGTGAATGATCTCCTTGAGTCACTGACCTTGCCGCTACAAGTTGCGATTGTGAAATGCAGTGTGCACAAGAAAGTTACCGATGATGTTGGTCGTGGTAATGCATTTGCTGATGAAATCGCAAAAGAAACAGCAAAGAATGTAAATAATCGAATGTATGTTGCAGGCCCTGCAAGATGGGTTGGTGATGTTGGAATGTGTGAAGACACGATAGAGAGCGTGAAGTCCCTTCAAGCTGAAGCCACAGAGAAAGAATTGAGCAAGTGGAGAGAAAGTACGGGTAAATTGGATGAAAAAGGTTGTTGGGTCGATTTGTCAGAACATCAGCGTTGGTTGTTACCCGATGCGTATGTGCTTGCAGTGGTGACAATGGCTCATGGAAAGGCCAATATTAGTGTAAAAGGGATTTGTAAGCTGTTGGCTCCAGTATGGCAAAACGCTGGAATTCCTAAATGTGCAGAGAATGTGGTCAAGAATTGCATGGTATGTTTGAAATACAATCCTGGTAGGGGAACCCCAACCCCAGCTGCTCATTTTGCACCGCCAACGTATCCGTTCGAGGTTTTGCAGCTAGATTTCATCCACATGGAAAGGTGCAACAATTTAAAATATGTACTCGTTGTTGTCTGTGCCTTCTCAAAGTGGATAGAAGCATACCCCTTAAAAGTCAATACCGCCTTGTCCACAGCTAAAGCCCTTGTCAAAGAATTTTTCCCTAGGTTTGGAATGCCGAGAATGGTCTGGAGTGATAATGGGAGTGAATTTGTGGGTCGAGTGATGAAAGAAGTATGTGAGGGGCTAGGGATTCAGCAGAAATTTCACGCTGCAAATCACCCCCAATCAGCTGGATTAGTAGAATGCTATAACGGCACCTTAAAACTTAAATTGGCTAAGATTCAAGCAAGCTCTGGTCTTAAATGGCCTGACGCGCTGCCTTTAGCACTCCTGTCAACAAGAATGACTGTGCACTCACGAGTGGGACTTAGTCCGTATGAAATAGTGTTTGGCCGCCCGGCCAATATATGGGGAGTGCCAAGGCCTACAAAATTCAGTGAAATCGAACATCCAATACTGCTTGATTATCTGCATGAATTGACGGCTAAATTGCGTGTTTTACACCAACAGGTGCACAATACTCTGCCTCAAGCCTCTGAAGCTCCAGGACACCCTTTCAATCCTGGAACGTGGGTGCTGGTGAAGAACTTTCAACGAGCAAAGAATGATGAGCCCCGTTGGACCGGCCCCCATCTCGTCCTTCTTTCTACAAGATCGGCTGTCCGAGTGAAAGGAAAGAAGAACTGGATCCACGGCGTCCACTGTAAAAGAGTCCCTTTGCCTTTGCCATATGACCGGTGGGTCCAGGAGGGGATCGCTGATTCTGAAACTAAGACCGTGCCTCGTTTTCTGCCTTTTAGCGATGCGCGTGTGAAAGGAACAAGCTCTGAGCAAGAAAGTGACAATATTCTGCAAGAAGCCATGCCATCGTCAATCCGATTGGATACTACAGAGCCTGAACTTTTGTTTCAAGATCAGACAGTACCCGGACGAGAACGCTATAACTTAAGGCCTAGAATTATGGACAAATAAAAATTCTTTTTCTTTGATATTTTTGACAGTACAGCCCTCTCTCATCTGAGAAACTTTCTTATTTTTGGTTTTTCTTTTTCGAACCACCATCCGGGTTCAGCTGTAGGGTAGCGGTGCCAAGACCTTGGGGTACAAGCCGGAGACGTTAGGTCAACGGTTCTGGTTAGTCTGGGGCGTTCCCTGGACTGACAGAGGTATTCCTAAGCAGAAGAAACTCACCCGCCGCGAACAGCACGATTAGAGGATGGAGTTTTTCAAGATGGAGAGACCCGCTGAGGAAATGAACTTTAAGAAAAAAATATGTAAAATAATGAAGAGCAAACTTTTTGTATTATTATGTCTGTTTGTACTATTTAGTATGATGATATTTACTGTAGGTTATGTATTCTTGTCCTCTCAAGTGCCATTTGCACCCACTGTACAGCCTATACCTCCTCCTACTGTCTCCTTGCACTCTTTCCACCCTCTGCCTGAACACGAACAAGCTAGATGGTCTGAGTTCGTAAACAACTCGTTTATTCAACTCCTGCACCAGCACCAACTAGTTATGAATACCACCAATTGCTGGGTGTGTGGTTTAATGCCACATACAATTAATAAGGGTATCCCATATCTAGTGCTGCCGTTTAGCTATAATGGATCATCATGGGCATTCCAGACTATGTTTCTTTTTGCATTAGATGCCTACTCCCCGCGACAACCGCGTTCCATCAGACCTAGCACGAACAATAAGGCCTTAATGAAAGGAGTTGCTGATATGAGCAGAGATATCGACGCATACTCATCTATTCCTAAGGATGAATTACGAGCTTATGTAGGTTGGAACGCGACGGGGTATAGCATTAGTCTGGGTGAAAAGCAGAAAAAAATGTCATCCCCAATTTGGGTCGTACCCCACATAGGTCGGTTCTGTTTACAAGGCAATGGTCAGAATCCAAGAGCTCAACTGGGGAAAAGTGACTGTACTGAAATGTACACTTTTCCATCACAGTTTTCCCCTGCGTTTTTGGCTGCCAAGGGTACATATTTTGTTTGCAATGACCGAGCATATACATGGTTGCCCCCTGATTTCTCGGGCACATGTTATATTGCAAATTTTCTACCGCCAACATTTACTGCTGCCTCTGATTATCACAAGACCAGAGTTGTGAGAGGCGTTGTTAGTCAGGAGGATACTGCCGGTCAGGAAGCGGGAAACTTCTTTATGGGTTCCCTGCCGTTTTGGGGACCGATGGTCAATAGTAGGAACCTGAGACAACTGACTCGTGTAATTGAATCCACTGTTAAGGTAACGGCTGGTGCCCTTGGTAATTTGACAGCTGAGCTCCAAGCGGATCGCCTCATGACTTTGCAGAACCGTATGGTTCTAGACGTCATACTTGCAGACCGTGGTGGGGTATGTAAGGTCATCCAATCTAGCTGTTGCATTTTCATACCAGATACCGCTCCAACAGTCTATCAAGCCATCTCCAAACTGCATAAAATATCCGAATCTATCCACGTGGATAAAGGAGATTGGTCATTGATGGGGTGGTTCTGGGAACTGATATCTGCCTGGGGATGGAAGATTCTGATGGTCATTGGAATGATCTTAGCCATTCTTTTCCTGTTCTGTCTGTGTGTACAGTGTGCTCCTGCGATATGTGGCCTCTGTGCTACATCGTGTATAAGGAAACCTGTAACGAGGGACAAGCTAAGCAATAGGATGATGCTACAGCAACAACTCCATGACCTTATGAATATAGACCTGGACTCGGATTAATATTAGTATAGTTATTGCCTATATAAGGGCAAAAGGAGGGTCTGTGGTACTTTTGGGACCACGTAGGAGGCATGGCCCTACCCTGCCTATTTCGGTATCAGCGAACCGCGAATGGCCAATGCAGTATGTACAAGTGTCTTGCATAACGTTTCATCGATAAATTCACTTTGTATACGATATTACACATTGGCTTCGTGGGTTCCATTTTAGAGCGGTAGCCATCTTATGGTTGCCCTCACATAGGCTGCACATTAGGGACAAGCACAGGCCTTCAGAACACATGTACCTTCTGTTGACTTCTCTGTGACCTGTGCGAGCTGGCTCCACTGCCCGAGGTCAGTCCGGTCTCACGAGCTCCCCTTCCTACGGCCACCTGTGATTAGCATCAGGGTTTGACACACCATAAAGCCTTTCATCCCACACAAGCCCCCGACCAAATCTCTTTCACACCTGACTCTGCTTCCTGCTTTATCGCCTGTTTTACGAGGAGGAGGTGCCCCTGTTTATTGGGGTCTGCTGATATCTGATGAGGGATCTGAGCCTCGCTAGGTAAATAATTGTGGGCTGGCTGAACTGAAATGTGGGATGGTCATCATGACTCTGCCTTTTCGTTTGTAATGAATACATATGAATGACCATATCGTAAAACGAGGAATGTGCGCCTGAAGCATGATATTTTGTATATAAGGAGAAGACTGGTTTTGTAATGTCGAGCAGTCTCCTGAGAACATACCCGTGTGTACTTCTAGGATTGCTGTTACTGGCTGCAGTCAATAATAAAACAATCTTTGACGCCACCGCAAGACTCTGTGTTTCTGTGGTCCAAGACAGGAAGAACTCGAAGTCATAGGGTGCTACCCCTGGCACCGCTGGGGTCCTCAATAACCCAGTACTTCACTATCACAGTTCTCTAAATATGTTAATCCTTATCAATATATCAACATTTGATTCAATATCAATATGTCCATTCCACTGTGCCAGATAACACAGAGAGCTTGAAATATTGGTCCAATTCCACGTCGAGTTGTGAATAATTAAACTTTATTCCAAGTTCATAAAGCAGCCATTCCAAATTCACAAAGCAGCCGACGCGCGTTTCGCCCGAAGGGCTTCCTCAAAGCTGCAAGAATTACATATAACATTCAGCAACTTGTCCCCTATCATTATTAATACATATAGAAAACCACCTATATTTAATTTACATATTTACATGGATAGTATAACTCTAAGGACACCCGTGTCCAGACCCATCACCATGAGGAACAACACAAACAGGGCATACAATAAAATTTAGTTGAAATGCCTCCTTTAGGTTAAAACTTCACCGAAAATAGTGATGCAGATTTGTTTAGCAGTCACCAAAAATTCCATTAATCAAAGTACATTCACCCTAAAGTTAAGTTGAAATGTTAAAATATAACGACTAATTCCTATACTCCAGCTTATAATCCACGTAGCGAGTATAAAAAATGTGCTTCCAATGTTACTTCCAATGGTGAGAGAATCAATTCACACCTCCAAAATAGGTTATTCTTTCATGTGATCAGTAAATTTCTTGCGCAAATTGTCAATCTCCATTAGAGTCCTATCTCAAGGATTCTGCAAAGGAATCCAAATGTGTATAAATAATACGGTATAAATAGAGTTCCCCAAAAGGAACAGACAAGAAAATGCAAGTCTAGAACAGCTAAAACAGCATATACTTAATACTGTGTAGATGACAATTCTTACCAGATGTCAACTGTGAAGTGCATAATAACAAATCCAATCATCGTCAGTCTAGGCATAGCGATTCCAAATTATTTACGATGAAACGATCTTCATTGCTGGGACCATATTACGTCCTCACTGTTGAAATAAATAAGTAGAACGCTAGTCCATGATTAAACATAAATCTAATCAATACATATATATGTATATATGTGAGTAGGTTGAAACCTACCGGAGGTTTATAGTGGTAATCAAAGCGAACGGCAGAGTTTCGGAGCCAACTGGTTCTTTTGCTGTCGCATGGAACCCTTTTTCAGGAGTTTCACCTTTTCCTACCGAGGAGTACTCTCTGGTGCCAGCTAAGTGTCCAGGACCAAGGGAGGCACCAGTTGTGGATCAGGGACTCACTCCAGCAGAGGCCTGCCGGATTCCGGCATGCCCAAATGCAGTCCCATGTGCAGCAGGTCAGCTGGGCAGCTGCAGGGAGGCCTCTAAAGCCTGATGTGTCCCTGTAACTCATGAGTATTCAGCTTACTGACCCTTGTGGTCACTGTGGTTATCTTGGGATGACGTCAAGCAAGGCCAATCTTCCTGCTAAGACACCAAGGCAATCCTTCAAGGAGCAGGGCAGTACCTCTTCTGTAACTTCCACTGGTCCATGAATGTTCTGATAAGTAACTTTGGAGGCCCAGTGTTTATTTCTGGTGTCCGCCTTTGTGTGGGGGACCCTGTCCTACTCCCACGTCTGGTTCTGGAATGTTCTTCACCATTCCCAGTCAAGGTTCTAAATTGCTTGGGGTGACAGAAGGCAGGGTAGGCCTGATGTCAGGTTCCTTTGTGTGTGCAGAAGGAAAAGCCTTTTTAAATGTCAGTAGGGGTGGACACAGCTCCTCCCCACTCATCCTGTCAGGATTGCCCATTTTGTCTACACCTAAACCTTTGTGTCACTCTCTGGAAGGAATGCACAAACCCCAACAGCAGAGCCATTCAGAGACATGTGACCCAAACACTGTCAGAAAGCACAAATGGTTGGTGTGAGAAAGTGCCATCTTTCTGCATGGTTGCCCCCACTTTTTGCGGAATTGCTGATGTGCTTTAACTGAGTGTGCCCTGGGCATCAGGTACCCAGGGCCTATGTTCTTTCCCTAAAACTGCATTGAAGCCGAAACCCAATTGGAATCTCTGGCCACAGGTCAGCCCCTGGCAAATGGTGCCACAGGACCCAGGGCACTATGACCAGAGAACGCCTCTAAGGGTTGCAGCACTTATTGTGCCACCCTTAGAGGTCCTGTACCCTTACACACACACTGCCTTTGCAGGCTGTGTGTTTTGGTGCAGAACAAAGTAAAGAGTCGACATGGCACACATCTCTGTGTGCCATGCCTACAACCCACTGCCCTGGCATGGATAAGTCACCCCTCTAGCTGGGTGCACTATACCATTGATAAGGGTACAAGTGCATGAGCCCTGTACCCCTACAGTGTCTAAGTCCATTCTTAGACATTGTAAGTGCAGTGCTGCCTTTAAGAGTATATGGTGCTGGGAGTTTGTCATTACGAACGCCACAGCACCATAATGGCTACACTGAAAACTGAAAAGTTTGGCATCAAACATCTCAGCTCATTAAACCCACACTGATGTCAGTGTGGGATTAATGAAAAATGCACACAGAGATGCCCCCTGAAAACGAACCTACCACTAGTGTCCAGGCTGAGTGGCTGCTTTCAGCTGTCAATACCAGACATGTTTCTGGACCCCGGGTCAAGAGCCTGCTGCTCTTTGGGGCCTGAAACAATGCACATCCTGGGACGAGGTGCATAGCCTCCTCCGCCAGGATGGGCAGGGTTCACGAAGGGAAAGCTTTGAAAGGCTTGCTGCCTTTGTGAGCTTCCCCGGGGCACTTGCTGCTCTCAGCAACTGGTCCTTACTGGTTCTGACCCCCACTTTGGGCAGGAGAACTGGCAAGAAAAACAAGTGAGGAAGAGAGGTGTGCCCACCTCTGCCAACTCCACCCCTCAGGTGGGGGAGGTGAGGTGAAGCCCAATTCTCAGTCCATGCCATCTTGAAGATGGGGGGACTCAGCCAATCAGGAACAGGCTTGTGCCCCCTCCCACTGGAGGGTGGCATAATAGGGGGTGTACCCACCACAGGGAAGGGATCCATTGGTCCCTGAGTTTACCTACCTGTAACACCCCTAAATCTAGTATTTAGGGGCACCCCTGAACCTTGCTTCCTCAAACAAAAAGAAACTACAAGAAGAAGAAGGACCTAACAGCTAATAAGAGGAAGACGCCCACTGACTTGGCCCCAGCCCTACCGGCCTGTCTCCATCTCAAACCTGCTCCTGCGAAATCCCATGTGTCCTGCAGCCAGCAACCTCAAAAACCCTGGAGGACCTGCCTGCCTTCAACTACAGAGACTTTGTCTCCTGTGAACACCGGATTTGTTCATCTGCAACCTCTGACTCCGGCCGGACACCACAAATCCCCCCCACTCAGCACCCGCCGTCCACGGCCCAAGCTCGACTGGGAAAACACCATGAGGTGGTCACCCTGGTGATCCTGACCTGAGATCCAGTGACCCCTGACCTGCCTCAAGCCTCCAACCGACGCCTGCAGCCAAAATCCAGAAGGTCCCCCCAACTGCGACCAGAAGCTGGTAAGAAGATCTGACCCAAAAAGGCACCCCTGCAGCCGACATCCCATGGCCTTGAGTGTCCAAACCGACGGTGCCTAATGAACCCCTAACTTCCCAACTTACCTCTCAAAGTACTGGTCGCACCCAGAAGACCTTCGTTCCCAAGCCTGCAGTGCCTTTGCAAACCGGAGGTTCCCCATTGAAAACAACAGGACGCCTGACGTCGAAACAGCACCCTGCACCTGGCCATCCTAGTGCCACTGAGGGTGCACCTTTGGTGCTACTCTGTTTCCCCATCTGCCCTGAGCTAAAGTCCAGGAACTTTGCTCCCACAACCAAGTTGCCTGCTTGCCAGCAGCCACCAATCGGAGGCCTCCTATTGGATAATATTGGGCCGCAGGACTTTGCACCCGGCCACCGTTTTCCCGCTGTGGGTGTAACAAGAGTGTATCCTTGACCCTGGGGGACCCCTGAGTCTACCCCCAGAACCTCAACTCCCACTACCAAATACTTACCTCAAAACCGCTAACACTATTTTCCTCCATAGGATAACATTGACTGTTTTTCTTGGAAAAGTTTCTGTGTGGAGTCTGAAAACCTTAAGAAATTCTTTAAAATTGCACTAACTGACAAAAACGATTTTACCTACCTGTTTGCAGGACATGTGCCAGAGTAGTATCCAGGTATACTACTCCAAGTAAGAAAAGTAATCTCAAAAGTAACTTACCTGTAATTTTACTGAAAAGCCCATTCAAGTCTATGTACTGTATTTACAAAGTATTGCATTTCTCTGAAACCATACTGCAAGTCAAAATAAAGTGCAAATACAATTTCAATTCAAACTGTTTACAAACTGCATTACTACTGTAAAGTATTTATTGCTTACCTGTGCCAGGCTTGCTTGGTTCTAAAAAATAAATAACTAAAAGAATATTTTCATACAAAAACAATTGGTCTGAATTTCAGTCTCTGAGTGTGTGAATTCATTTGCTGACTTAGTGTGTACAACAAATGCTTAACACTGTCCTTTGATACTGCCTTACTGCTCAACCACACTACCACAAATAGAGAGTGAGGTGCTATCTAACTTCACCTCTGCCTACCTTTGGGGTTCCACTGGACGCTGTGCACATTATACCTCACTTTGGTATAGTATATACAGATACACAAAAAGACCTGCCTCGTACACCAATCTTAGTTTTAAGCTCAGAGAGCAATCGATACTTTCTACTCAACGTGCTGGCTATTGTACAATTTGTTGCCTATTAGCCGTTATTGCTAAAGATCAGTTGCTACGGAGTACTGATGTCTCGGGCTATAAAAATGCCTGAAAACTAGGTGAATTTGACAAAAGGTTCCCCTAGAAACCTATAAATCCCCCCACCACTATGTGTGAGGAGAAAAAGGAAAGGCAGGGAAAGGAGAAAACAACAGTCTCACAGTCAACAGCACCATCAAAGATTGATGTCCGTTCCAACGCCTCAAAGAAAAGAAGTGCAGAAAAAATGAGGATGGTAGTGCCTCACGGACGGAACCCCCACGAGGTGTAAGCGGACAGGTACTCGTCCGTTACCTCACCTTCTCATCATCGGCAACTACCATCCAAAGTGAAAAATGAAAAGTGACATAACAGGTCTAGCATCTATTCTAATACCTATTGTGGAATGAACTAATAATCTAAACTGTGTCTGTGTACAGGAAAAGAAGGAAAGAAAGGGGTGTCGACCCTAAGACTAGGGAGAATGAGTCTGATCAGGACCCTAAGTGCTCCCAGTTAAAACCGGGCAGACCCACACTAGCTAAATGAGACTTTTTATTCAATGCTGTGTGGCTGTCCCCTAAAAACCGACATGTTTCGTTGCCTGTATGGATTGGCGGCAACTTCTTCAGGGCTAGGGTCGACTAGCCTCTCTGCTTTACTTGTGCTGACCAGTGTGATATCTGTCAGGACCGTAGGGGTTGCTCACTTACAGCATACCTAACCCCTCGAAACGTGACACTGATGAGATATATGAATCCGCAGGTTGCGGGCAAGCAACTCAGAAGCATCTGAGGTAGCACAGACCCTCGAGTTTCGTGGGGTTAGGTATGCTGTAAGTGAGCAACCCCTACGGTCCTGACAGATATCACACTGGTCAGCACAAGTAAAGCAGAGAGGCTAGTCGACCCTAGCCCTGAAGAAGTTGCCGCCAATCCATACAGGCAACGAAACATGTCGGTTTTTAGGGGACAGCCACACAGCATTGAATAAAAAGTCTCATTTAGCTAGTGTGGGTCTGCCCGGTTTTAACTGGGAGCACTTAGGGTCCTGATCAGACTCATTCTCCCTAGTCTTAGGGTCGACACCCCTTTCTTTCCTTCTTTTCCTGTACACAGACACAGTTTAGATTATTAGTTCATTCCACAATAGGTATTAGAATAGATGCTAGACCTGTTATGTCACTTTTCATTTTTCACTTTGGATGGTAGTTGCCGATGATGAGAAGGTGAGGTAACGGACGAGTACCTGTCCGCTTACACCTCGTGGGGGTTACGTCCGTGAGGCACTACCATCCCCATTTTTTCTGCACTTCTTTTCTTTGAGGCGTTGGAACGGACATCAATCTTTGATGGTGCTGTTGACTGTGAGACTGTTGTTTTCTCCTTTCCCTGCCTTTCCTTTTTCTCCTCACACATAGTGGTGGGGGGATTTATAGGTTTCTAGGGGAACCTTTTGTCAAATTCACTTAGTTTTCAGGCATTTTTATAGCCCGAGACATCAGTACTCCGTAGCAACTGTTCTTTAGCAATAACGGCTAATAGGCAACAAATTGTACAATAGCCAGCACGTTGAGTAGAAAGTATAGATTGCTCTCTGAGCTTAAAACTAAGATTGGTGTACGAGGCAGGTCTTTTTGTGTATCTGATTATGAGTGGGGGGCGACCTGCCTTTAAGACCCCCTTGGCTCCATTTTGTAAATGATAGTATATACAGAGCCAGCTTCCTACAGTTGGGACAAGGAAATGCCAACTTTCTGAAAGTGGCATTTTCAGAATTGAGACTTAAAATCTACCTTTGCTGTTAAAGAGTATTTGAAATTACAATTTATTTGAGTGTAAACAGCATTTCTCTATCTGCTCCCAATCCAAAGTTAGGACCTATTAAATGTGATAAGGTAACCCAGTGTTAATCAATAGGATAGATAGGCTTTACAGCAGGAAGAAGCGACTAGAGTTTTTCACTGCCAGGACATACAAATGTCTTACTTTTTAAATACAATTCACCCTAAGTAAATTAAATGTGGCAATTCGGTGTAGTCCTATTTTGTCATGTTTGAAAGAGAGAAAACAAGCACTTGAGCACTGGTTAGCGATGGTAAAGTGCAAAGAGTCCTAAAATCAACAATGATGTCATCAATGATTTCATTTGAGATGTCGTCAGTGATGTCATAAATGATGTGATAGAACATGTCAGGAGAGATGTCATTTGTAGTGTTAGAAGCAGTGCATGGTGGGGGTGCAAGTTATAGTTAGAGCTGCTAACTACAGCTGATGAATTTCTGTGCCTTTTGTGATGTGGTGTAAATCCAGTTGGTAGTTTTTTTTAGAAATTAAGGGTTAAACATATTTGTATATCTGGATGGTTGGGCCCCAGAGAGGCGTGAGAGACTCCCATAGGAGCACCAATTAAAAAATTGAGCATTCTGATTGGTCCATGGAGTTTTAGTTCCCTTGGGCCAATTCGCTCCAGTGGGACTCAGACTTCCGCGGGAGTAAACACTCTGATTGGTGACCAGCAACATCAGAAATAAAATGTTTTACTGGGTGCCATTACAGGACCCAAGGACTTAGTCCCCTGTCCTGAAGTTTGAAACAAAAAACAGATATTAGGGGGTAAGGTAGGGGGATACCCTGTCCCCTAGGCCCCAAGGAGGGGACCGCGAGGAACCACCTCTGGGGCCACAATTGAAAAAACCCAGCAATTTTTGCAGTGTTCCCGCTGGATTACAGTGGGAATTACAAAAATATATAAATATATATATATGGTGGCCTGGGGACGTTTTTTGTAAATTAAGGGGAGGGGATACGTGGCACCCCTCCATGAGCCAGTATAGGCCTTGGGGAGCTCAGCCCCAGGGCTGCATTTCATAAGGGGATTGGGGCATGAGGACCCCCTCCCTGAGTCATTATAGGTTCCGGGGAGCCCACGCCGGGGGCCGAAATGTGTACCAAAGAAGAGGGGGCCATGCAGTCTCCTCCCTGAGCCTTCAAAGGTCCTGGGGAGACCATCCCTCGGAGCTGCTAATTTTTACAAAAAGATAGGGAGACTGACCAGCTCCCCTCCCTGAATGATTAATGGCCAGGTGGATCCCATTCCCTGGGGCCTGCTCACTTGCTGTGTCCTGGGGAGCTCACAGTTTCCTTGCCCACATAGTCACGGGCAGGGAAACTTGTGTTTGCTCTCAGCTGGTGGGAGCAGTTTTAAAACTTCCACCAGATGGGAGTGAACACAAAGTCAGCTTCCAGCTGGCAGGAGCTTTAAAAATGCTCCTGCCACCTGGAAGCAGACTTTTGATCTGTTTTCCAGCCTGCACTGATGCAGGCAGGGAAACAGATCAAGATATTGCTGCCGCCGGAGGGAGCAGCATAAATAGATGCTCCCTGTCGGCATGAGCAATGCTGACTGTAGCTGCTTGCGGATGGCCTGCTGGGGCTGCGGGAGCCCTGGTCCCCCCCTGCAGACCTCAACGGTGTTTGGGTGCCAGGGGACCCACCTATATTAAACATAGGACCAGGGATATGGGGTCCCCAGGGCCAACATAGGCTCAGGGTGGGGGCCGTGAAGCCCCCTCCCCTTAAAAAAAATGACCATGGCAGGTGGGGTCACCATGGCCTAATAATGTGTGGGGAAGGGGCCATGTGGCACCCCTCCCTTTTAAAATACATAAGGCGCTGGAGGATGGGGACCCAGGGCCTAATAAGGCTCAGTGAGTGGGTAGCCTGTGACCCCCTCCCTTTTTAATTCTATTTGGCCCCGGAGGATGAGGTCCCCGGAGATAATTGGCCAACCCTATAAAGCGCAAGGCCAAGGCTGTGAGTGTTGAGCGTTGTCAGCCTGCTGGGTGTTTGGCCACAGGGTCTGGCAACAAGCCAAGCCCTGTGATCAATACCCGCTGCGCATAGCCAAAGGCTCTGTGCATAGCATGGGATTGATTAGCTGGAAGTTGGAAGCAGGGCCTAACTGCAACACAGGCAATGCAGCTAATCCCACACTGCATGCAATAAAATGCCGTGTTCGTGCATGGCATGTGCTTGGCTACCTCTGGGTGGTTGCCTCTGGGGAATTGGATGCAAGGCCTGGCTGCAAGCCAGGTCCTTCGGGCAACCCCACGCCGTATGTGATGAATGGCCATGCGTAACGTGAAGTTGGCCGCCTCTGGGTGTCATTAGTGATGTCATAAAACATGTCATGAATGAGGTAATATGTGAGGTCATAAGCAGTGCGTGGTGGGGGTGCCAGTTATACTTAGTTTTGCTAAAAATAACTGGTGAATCTCTGTGATTTTTTTTTGTTCAAATCGTAAATGTGGTCAATCACATATTCACCTAACTATATTATCACATTAACATTTGGTTTTTGAAAAAAAAAATGTCCAAACACTTTCCTGGCAATCTTTTCTCCCCGGCACCATGTGACCTTTGCATAACCTCCTGGCACCACTGTGTCTTTGACACACACCACTGCCACATGCTCGTCCATTTTCCTCCCACACACTTAAAGTAATCCATGGAATGAAATCTCATCTGTGAATTATGGGACACACATAACACCCATTTAGACGCTATTTCTTTGAAGTACATGTTTGGATATATCTCGTGTACAGGAAATAAAGAATACGTGTAAAGCAATGATTATGGACTTAAATATCTATGGACTTTAAATAACTATGTTCTTTTTAATTATATCATCAGACTAGCACAGTTTATTGCCAGGGTTTCCATAGAGAGTGTGAAGTTATCACGTCATCATATTTACTTGCATGATGGCAGGAAGACTACTCTTGAAAATGCATGGGTGGCGGCCATTTCCAGATCACTTTATTTTCTTCCGGGTTAAAGGAGATGTGGAACTATAGTTTGATTATGTGATCTAAATGTTTTAATGTTTGCACGTTACAGGCGCACTTCAGAAGGCGTTATAGCAACACTGGACTATTCCTAACGATTCCACCACAGCACTTTTGTAAGCCGAGGTGGGCACTGACTTTTCGAAGAAAAAAAAGCAAAATGTGTTACTGCTTTTGTTTTCCTAGTTGAACCCAGCTTAACTGGCTTCTGAGGCCGAGTTTTGTCTGTGCACCATCAGCAAGTGGTCTTTTTTCATCTCGCCTTTGCGTTGGCACCATTGCCAGGGGTTACTGCGCATTTGCCACCGAGTAAATGTCGTGACGGGGCGGGATGGTGACCCA
Source organism: Triturus cristatus (assembly GCF_964204655.1). NCBI lineage: Eukaryota > Metazoa > Chordata > Amphibia > Caudata > Salamandridae > Triturus > Triturus cristatus. The sequence continues at coordinate 889,496,087 of NC_140592.1, read as the reverse complement.
TGAACTTTTCCACAAAATGAGCTAAGTTTATGATCATGGGAAAGTCGGAGCGGGTGCCAGTCCTGTGCCCTCAGTCTCAGCTAACGAGATAAATCCAGTTCAACAATGCAGCCCGCTTCGGGAATGCACGATGAGAGAAGAATATTGTGCACCCCAAGCCAAGGAAAATACAGGGATGTCACCGAGAGAAAGGGATAGCAGTTGTGAGATCAACTTTGATCTGGTTAATTAGCCCTGTGAAGCCTGCAGGAGGAGGAAAGAGAACCCCACATTTTTAGGAGATTATGTATGAAACATGGGCAGGGTTTTCAGTTGGGAAAAAGGGCTGGGCAAAATGTTAGAGGTTCTTTGTTCTTGCAGCTGGCCTGTCGAATTACACCGAGCCAGCACGCTAAATAATACAACTATTGTCTGCCCGTGTCACAAACAGACAGAAGGTACATTTGGACTTGTTCCAAACACAACAAGGGCCACTCACAGTCACAGTGTCCAATTACTGCCTTCTTGACGATAAAATGCCCTCATTTAATTTAAGATTATTTTGCATTGTCTTGCCTGACAGGGGACTGTTGCTCCCCTCTTTGAAAAAAAAGTCACAGTTCAAAACTGTGTAAGAAAGCATGCAAGACAATGTTAACAACGCAGTAGGATGGAAACACAGCGCAATGGTTAAAATGTGAAAAAACATTTTTTGCAGAACACTTTTTTTTTCTTAAAAGCAAGTTTTCCTTATTCTGTTGTTATTGATTTTAACTCTTGTATTATGATAGTTGTTTTGTTTCCAGAATGTCTATCACCCCATTATGACTTCCCTGACAGGATACCACCTCAGTATGCAGGTAACAGTACACGAGGCAGGCAGTCTGGCAGCAAAATACCTATAGGGAAGCATTGCACATGCTATGGTTAGTGTCGGTTTAGAGGGGCGTGTATTAACTTTGTAAATCGTGTGCATTCATTTGTAAACGGAAGATCTGGCATAGGCTTGAGCAAGGAAACCAATCAACCTCTAAATCATACAGAGTAGAGGTGTAAATATTTTTCAATGTGTCATTTTTAATGGACAACTGAGATCCCTTTGTAATTTTCACGTCCCTGGTTACTCTTATAAGCAAGTATTACCACACATTTGTAAAATCCCTGTGTAGACTGTTTTGAGTGCCACAGGGTCAAATTCTCTATAATTAAGAAAGTAAATGTGCCTTTAAATGAAGTTTATATTTGTGCAGTGAACACAACTGTTCTTTAGCATCACCGTATTCTTAAAAATCACTAATTTCAATCACTATCTAAGAGGGCAATATTATATTGTATCCCATAACATAGTTAAGCAATCATATTCCACATCTAACTCTAATCTAATTAGTCTAAACACTTACGTTAGTAACGACTACAACACTTATTGCATGTTCTCTAGTTTCTCTGATAACAGGTGAAAATACTGATTTTATTTCTAATCTACTACTCATTGCTTTGGCTTGTGGATCACACGATTAGATCAACAAGAGGAACTTCATGTTGCCCATGTATAGGAAGTTAACATTTTACATAGTCTACCCAGCTCTTTTACATGTTTTAGGCCGGATTTGGTGGATTTCTATAACCCATTATTGAGAAGTCTGTATGCAAGGTTTTGACTCACACTGCTTCCTACAAGTGCAGTGGTAGAAGTGCAGTAGGAGTTCAAGAGGAGAATTTTCAAAGTTTCCAAGGGAAGGAATCAACAGGGGACAGGATGTAGCCTAACGGCTAGGGTGGTCGATCTCAAATCTGGGGAACCGAGTTTGAGTATCGGTAATGACGCTCAACATCCCGTGATTCTGGTCAAATCACTTAATCTCCCCGTGCCTTAAAAAACTGAATGTGTCCTAGTGTAACGCAACTGGTGATCATGTAAAGCACTCTGATACCTTCTGGTCAAGTTCTTGCTATATAAAACTAAAAAAAAAAAAACAGGAAAAAATGTATATGAGAGACTGTGAAAGACCTGGCTCCTAAGGTTGTTTGAGTGACAAAGGGTGATGCCCTCAATGGGTTTGTCATGTGACATCGGTCACCCTCTAGTGGTCTTTATTGCAGTGGTATGTGCTATTGCACACTTCATGAATGTGCATGGAAATAGAAGGTGGAAAGCTTCACATGAATTGGCAACACCAATAGGTCTCGCCTTTAGAAGGTGAGTGCAAAACTACTGATTTGTTTGCATTAGAATCAGCAACAAAAAAACTCAAGAATAGGCTTGATTCTTCATGCTGCATGCAAATAAAGCCTATGCATTTGCGCCCATCTTGAATAGTTTTTTCTTTATGAGGAAAAATCATTTCAAGATGGCCACCAGTAAATCTTGGAATGGTTTTCTAGAAAAGAAATTGTATTCCAAGATAGCCGCTAATGGTATGACTGACCAATAAAAGAAAAGGTATGTGCACGATGCTGCACTTTGAAAAATAAGTGAGTGGCATGGTAGAAGTGTGCAGCTATAAGGCATTTACCAAAGCAACTTTATTTCATAAGAAAAAAAGAGAACATGGTACAGAAAAGGGCTGGACAAAAGAGGAACGGACAAACAAGTATGGGGGAAATTCACGGTGAGAGAATGAGCAGAAGGCGAAAAGAGGAAGGAAAGACGCCTATGGACTGCTTAAACATAAGCTTAAAAAAAAGTGTCCTGAGTTGTGAGCAGTTGTAGAATACAACTCATCTAATCAAATTGCAAATAGTTTTTGCTCATGGGGTAAATCAAACATAGTAATAGGGAGGCAAGAAATTGATAGAAAGGAGAGAATGGAGACAGACAAGAAAGCTATCCAGTCCTGAGCCAGGGGCCGGCACAAAGCCCTCTCTGCATTATTTTATTGGACTGCATTCAAAAGGAGTTTGAAATGGATAGGCATTTGCCTGGAAGCACAGCACTGTAGAGTAATATTGGTGTCGGTTAAAAGGTCAGGTGACAGCTACACTATCATAACAGACCTAACATTACATGTAAGCTTATAATTAACCACTTCCCATCTTTGCTGCTGCCAGAGGAAACCACAATAATTTATCTAAGTCACTTTAATAGAAGTACAATGTCATTTATGTGCTCCTAAAGGTTAAGCCAAGGCATCTAGAAAAATGGAGAAACAAAAATGATCACAGTTTTATGGATGGCAAGCACTTTTGTATGGAAGCACACAATGTAGGCCCAATAATACATGTATTCCTGACTCCCAACATGTGGGTGGAGCCAAAGTACTCCTCCTGATGATTCTCACATAATTGTCTGGTAACAGCTGCATTGTTAAGCCAGATCATAAAAAGGAGGTTTGGGGTAAAATGTTCTGATATATCTCTCTATATATATCTATATCTATCTATCTATCTATCTATCTATCTATCTATCTATCTATCTATCTATCTATCTATCTATCTATCTATCTATCTATCTATCTATCTATCTATCTATCTATCTATCTATCTATCTATCTATCTATCTATCTATCTATCTATCTATCTATCTATCTATCTATCTATCTATCTATCTATCTATCTATCTATCTATCTATCTGTCTATCTGTCTGTCTATCTGTCTGTCTGTCTGTGTGTCTGTCTGTCTGTCTGTCTGTCTATTAATCTATCTATCTATCTATCTATCTATCTATCTATCTATCTATCTATCTATCTATCTATCTATCTATCTATCTATCTATCTATCTATCTATCTATCTATCTATCTATCTATCTATCTATCTATCTATCTATCTATCTATCTATCTATCTATCTATCTATCTATCTATCTATCTATCTATCTATCTATCTATCTATCTATCTATCTATCTATCTATTCACTGAAAAAAACATAGGTGTAAGGCCTGATATAGTTAAGAATTAGCATTTAAAAAACCTTAGAAATTCACTGAAAAAACCATAGGTTTTAGGGGTGTTATAGTCAGCTGGACATTTCACTCGAACAAATCCATTGAAATTCCTCCGATATAGTTAGTTGTACTAACCACATCTCGAGCGCCCGCAATCCACTGCTGATGATGTCACGTATTACATCATTCATGACATGGTCAGTGACATCAGTGATGACATCTCAAATGACATCACTGATTACATCACTGATATCATCCAGTGAATGTGGTTTGGTTCGTTATTTCAATATGTATTGTATATATAGCAATTTGCATTGAAGAATGAGCGGATATATAAATATCTGGATGGAGGATTTATTAGCAACGTGATTGATTATTTACTTGACTAATTTATAGTGTCTCACTAAATATATTGGATAGTGACTAAACTGTGTGAATATCTGTATCACTTTGTCAGTTGTTGTGTCTACTGCTGCACCAGTTGGTTACTAGCTACGTGAAAGTCTATATTATTTATTGATTAGTTAACTGAGTATTTGTATGGGAGAGTGGATGTGTGTGTGGTTCAGTGGGGGGGGGTGTGACTGGCCAAAGATGTGTGAATAGTTGATTCAGTAGGTATATGAAGTTAAAACGACATGTTATAACAGTTGTTTGGGTGAGTGAATATCTTTATGGGTGTGGTGATGAGCCGGTACATGTCTCAATGGTACATGTCCAACAAACTAGGAAAATAAAAGCCAGTGTATGTGTCAGTTGTTGTATATAAATAAATATATATATGACTCAGTGATTGTATGAGTGACTGTATGGATAACTGTATACTTGTAATAGTGTTTTTATAACACACTAAGTATGATTTATTATCTATATGAATAGATGAAGTGGTGTTTTTATAAGTGTATAGGTAAGTAAAAGTAAATATGATCCATTGTTTGCATAAGTGAGTAGGATGACTTCATAAGTGATTAGGATGTGTGCTGGTGTGTAATGTCGATATAGGTGTATAAGTGATAGTGTTCTATTGATCATTGACAGCATGTATGAGTGAATCTATAGGTAAGTGATGAGATGTGCGTATAGATCTAGGAATCACTGAGTGGGTGTTTAGAAACTTGTATTGGTGTGTCAATGGTTTTAAATCTGGCACTCTGTATTTTACAGTGAGTGATGAAAGGTTATACTAGTGTATGATGAGGTGTATCTGATTGTCACGTGGATGATGCCATCAGTGATGTCATCAGTGATGTCATTTGAGATGTCATCAGTGATGTCACTGACCATGTCATGAATGATGTAATATGTGACATCATCAGCAGTGGATTGCGGGCGCGCGAGATGTAGTTAGTACAACTAACTATATCGGAGGAATTTCAATGGTTTTGTTCGAGTGAAATGTCCAGCTAACTATAACACCCCTAAAACCTATGGTTTTTTCAGTGAATTTCTAAGGTTTTTTAAATGCTAATTCCTAACTATATCAGGCCTGAAACCTATGGTTTTTTCAGTCAATTTCAAAGGTTTTTTCAATGCTAATTCCTAATTATTTCAGGCCTGAATCCTATGGTTTTTTCAGTGAATTTCAAAGGTTTTGTAAATGACAATTTTTAATGTATTAATTGTTATACTGATTTTTTTGAAACTGATTTACTACTTTTTTTAAACTATTTATTTTTAGGTATATTTTATTTAATTACATTATAATTACATTATGCATTACAATACAAAATATACTTTCTCAGAATGAATTACTTTAGTTTAAATACTTGGCAAATAGGCAACAGACTTTTAAATACAGTAGTTACAGTTGTTGCAATGGGCAACACAATTTCAAACACAAAGAAACATTGAGCTCAATGTGAATGTCTAGTTAAATGCAATTAGTTATTTTATGGATTACTTTTCTAACCACAGGACTGGATCCTAGATTGAGTCCTTGGACATCTCCTGTAAACAGTTGAGTAAAAGCGTTTTGGTTACAGTAGTTATTTTTAAGGAATATTATTGTATTTTATAAGTTGACACAACATTTTTCACGTAGAATCACCAATGTTATCCTATGGCAGAAAATTCACTTAGCAGGTAAGTAGTGTTATCGTTACTTTTTCTTACTCAGTGGTGGATCCTGGATCCAACACTGGCCAACCTCCTGTAAACAGTTGAAAGAATGTGTTTAAGTCATACAGACGATTTTTTAGGAATATTTTTAGTTTGTGAAAATAGACACTTAGAAAATTTTCTGCTGAAAACCACACAATGGATTCCTATGGAAGGAAATACAAGTTACTGGTAAGTACGCTTAGAATTACTTTTCAGGGTCAGTGCTGGGCTAAAAGATGCAGCACGGGGTTCTCTCCTGATAACAGGTGAGTAAATCGGAATTCGTAGTTCGGCTGATTTTAGAGGAATATTTGTACGTTTCAAAAATGGACACAGAACATTTTCTGCTGAAAACCACACAATGGATTCCTATGGAAGGAAATACAAGTTACTGGTAAGTACGCTTAGAATTACTTTTCAGGGTCAGTGCTGGGCTAAAAGATGCAGCACGGGGTTCTCTCCTGATTACAGGTGAGTAAATCGGAATTCGTAGTTCCGCTGATTTTAGAGGAATATTTGTACAATGATGAAGGAAGGGGGAGGGGCCTGAGGTGACGTGGGCAAACACGCCCTGTGGCGCGTTTTAAGTTGGGGAATTAATTCCTCTTCAATCCTGAGGTCCCCTGGGGGCCAACTAGCCCACCAGGTACCTCCAGTATGCGCCAGGGAGCTGCATTGCAGAGAGGTATTCAGAGGCCACGTCCCTTTTTACAACGCTCTGCAACACAGCTCCGTGGCGCTTACTGGAGGTACCTGGTGGGCTAGTTGGTCCCCAGGGACCCTCGGGATTGAAGAGGAATAAATTCCCCAACTTAAAATGCACCACAGGGCGTGTTTGCACAGATATCACCTCAGGCCCCGCCCCCTACCTTCACCACTGTGCAAACGCGCCCCGTGGGGTGTTTTAAGTTGGTGGATTAAGTCCCCTTGAATCCTGAGGTCCCCTGGCAGCCAACTAGCCCACCAGCTACCTCCAGTATGCGCTAGGGAGCTGCATTGCAGAGAGGTGTTCAGAGGCCGCACCCCTTTTTACAACACTCTGCAACGCAGCTCTGTGGCGCTTAGTGGAGGTACCTGGTGGGCTAGTTGTCCCCTAGGGGACCTCTGGATTGAAGAGGAATGAATTCCCCAACTTAAAACGCACCACAGGGCGTGTTTGCACAGTATCGCCTCAGGCCCCACCCCCTACCTTCACCACTGTGCAAACGCGCCCCGTGGCGCGTTTTAAGTTGGGAGATTAAGTCCCCTTGAATCCTGAGGCCCCCTGGCAGCCAATTAGCCCACCAGGTACCTCGAGTAAGGGCCAGGAAGCTGCGTTGCAGAGAGGTGTAAAAAGGGGCATGGCCTAATTGCACCTCTCTGGGCGAGTTTGCAGAGTGATGAAAGGAGGGGGCGTGGCCTCCTCCCGATCACGTTTTGTTTTCTTTTTAAGAAGGGGGCTGTGTAGCCTCCCTCCTTTTTCTTATTTTTTGGCCCTGGGGACCCCATCCCCCAGAGCCTGCCCCCTATTTTTTTGTTTTTATTTTAAAACTGTGGAGGGGGGCCACGTGGCCCTCCTCCCGAGGCCTTAATCTGCCCCGGGGACCCCATCCCCCGGGGCATGGGCCTTTTTAAAAAAAAATATATTTTTATGGAGGGGGCTGCATAGCCCCCCTCCTGTGGCCACTTAAGGCCCCGGGGACCCCATCCCCCGGGGCCTGGCCATCTCGTTGGGGACCTGCGGGAGCCGGCATTGCTTTTCCACATGGGGAGCAGCTAACATGCTGCTCCCCATGTGGAAAAGCAATCGTCTTCGCTTCATTGAAGAGAGAGCAGGTTTCCCTGCTCTCGCTTTAATGAAGCAAAGCGGTTTGCAATGGCAGGGTGGGAGCCGCGAGGCTCCCGCCCTGCCATTGCAAACAGCAGTGTCACCCCGTGACACTGCAGGAGCCGGCCCTGGGGGGTGGCGGTCACCAGGGCCATCTTTGGCTCCAGGAGGGGGGCCGCGCGGGCCCCCTCCCACTTAATTTAAAGCCCCGGGGGTTGGTGGTCCCCGGGGCTTGGGGGTCTGTAACGGACCCCCTATTCTAAATAATAGTGCCCCGGGGAGGTGGCGGTCCACGGGGCATGTGGGGGGGCTTGAGCCCCCCCACAGAGGTTTTATTTTTTTTTTTAAACATACAAGCCCCGGGGGTGGCGGTCCCCGGGGCTGCGGGGGGGCCATGAGGCCCCACGCATACATTGATATACAGCCCCAGGGGGTGGTGGTCCCCGGGGCTTGGGGGGGCCTTTGAGCCCCCCCACCCATATCTAATAAAGCCCCGGGGGTTGGCGGTCCCTGGGGCAGGGGGGGCTGAGAGCCCCCCCATAATTCTGATAAGCCCTGGGGGGTGGCGGTCTCCGGGGCTGGGGGGCCCCTCTGGGCCCCCCATTATGATGAAGATATTGTCCCCCCGGGGGCTAAATAAAAACGAAGCGCGGGCTTTGATTTTTTTTGTCGTCAGCGGGATGCACGGACCCTACGTGCATCCCACGATTTTTCGAAAAAAAATTTTTTTTTGGGTCTTGGGGGTCCTTGTGGGACCCCCTGAGCAGGCCTAGGGGGTCTACCCTGTTTCTACCCTGCCCCCTTGTCGCGTTTTGCGCCTTTTTTTCGTTTTTCTTGTGCCTCGGTTCTACCGAGGCACAAGATAGCTGCCAACACTTCCTGATTCAGAGTGTTGGCAGCCAATTAGCATTCAGCTCGTGCTCGGAGGGTTCCGGGAGGGTGCGGGGAGGGTGCGCGCATCCTCTGAGGCCATAGATATATATTTACTTTTACTTCTAATTTTCTCAGGAACTACAGAACAGATTTACACCATTTAAGCAAAAGGCACAAGTCTGAACTGAGGACTACCTCTTTGCCAAATTTGGTGTAATTCCGTTCAGCAGTTGGGGCTGTAGCTGCGTCAACAGGTCCTATGGGAAAATGCATGGGGAAAACGTGTTTTGGGACCCCCTTTTTTCTCAGGCCCCGCTTAACGAATCACCATGAAATTTTCAGGATAGGAGCGGACCGGAGCTGGCCAAAAGTTTGGAAAATTTCACGAAGATTCGTCAATCGGCGCCAACGTTATTCCAAATAGAATAGATATATATTATCTACTGGCGGTCGCCAGTAGATAGTTATAGTTAGGACCGAGTTCCCATAGGAAATATGAAAATTCTATTTTGAATAACTTTGGCGCCGGTTGACTTATCTTCGTGAAATTTTCAAAACTAATGGGGCGCTCCCTCAGCTCCTACCCTGAAAGTCTCGGGGTGCTTCGTCAAGCGGGGGCTGAGAAAAAAGGGAGGTCCCAAAACGCGTTTTCCCCATGCATTTTCCCATAGGACCTTTAGTCGAAGGTACAGCCGAACGGCTGAACAGAATTACTTGAAATTTGGCAAAGAGGTAGTCCTCAGGTCAGGCATGTGCCTTTTGCTTAAATGGTGTAAATTGTCGTACTTTGGTATTCGGAACCGCGTAGGGGACAGGGCCCTCCCTCTGTCTCTTTTGGTATTAGCGAACCGCAAATGGTAAATGCGGCACGTACGAGTGCTTTATGTGCCGTTCTAGCTACGAATGCACTGTGTACACGTATTCTGCTCAACTACGCGGGTTCCATTTTGGAAGCAGTGGCCATCTTGTCATTGCCCTCACATAGGCTATGATGGAGTTAATACGGGCCTCACAGCACACGGGCTTTCCCTCTGACTTCTCTGTGACCTGGGCAGCTGGCTCTGCTGCCCCGGGTCAAACCGGTCTCACGAGCTCCCCTTCCTCCTTCCACCTGTGATTCGTATCAGGGCTTGACCCGTCATAAAACCCTTTCATTCTACACAATCCCCCGGCTAATCTCTTCCACACCTGCTTGTTCCCGCTTTATGACTTGTTTCCCAAAACAGGAGATGCTCATATTTATTGGGGGGTCTATTTACTTCAAACATGGGATCTGAACCTTACTGTATAAATCATTGTGGGCTGGCCGAACTGGAATGTGGGATGGTCATCATGACTCTGCCTTTTCTTTGTAATGTACACTTGTATATTGCCGTATCATAAAACTTAGGAATGTATGCTTGAGGCAAGAAAAAGGGTATTTAAGATGAAGTCCGTTCCTATGATTTTCAGCAGTCTCCTGAGAACATACACGCTGTTGTACTTCTAGGATATCTGTCATTGGTCTGCAGCCAATAAACGATTCTTTGACTTCACCCAGAAGACTCTGTGTTTCTGTAGGTCCGGAACAGGGTGAAACCCAGAAGTCATAGGGTGTGTGCCCCTGCACCGCTGGGACTAAAATACCCAGTACTTCAGTTTGGCGCCCAACTCGGGCCGATTTCAGCGGTACCAGTCCAAGCCAGAGGTTCGTGAGGAGCTTCGTGTGGAAATTCCGGAGGAAGGCCGCCACTTCATCGACCCCTGCATGTCGACGTGGTCCGAAAGTCTTTTCTGCGAGGTTCTCCGCGTCCCGACGGCTACGAAGGACTGCTGCCCTGATTAATCGACCTGTTTTGGACCCTTGACGAGTTTGAGAGAGCGAAACAATCGAGAGAGTCTTCTGGTGACGTCATCGATCAGCAATATTCAGTTAAGTATAAGTGGAGCGTCTCCCATTTGTTTTGGTATCCCTCGGGATCGTTTGATTTGATTTGGTAATTGGTGATTTGGTGTTTGCAAACCCCAAAGCCAGAGGACTCGTGTATTCACGAGAATATCGTAATCGATAATCCTTTGACGTTTGGATCTAGACTAGTGAGCGAAGATGCCTGGTTCTGGACTATTTGGTAGATTATTCTGTTTGGGTTGTGGAAAAGATTTCCAGCTGGAAGAATCATGTCCGGTTCCTCCGGTTGGAACTCCAACTTATGAGCTCTATGTGAAACATGGCGTAGGCCCCATTGCATATAACGAAGTGTGGATCCACTACACCAGGAAAGACGGTGTTTTAAAATGGCCCCAAAATGGTAGTTTTGATACCGATATTTTAGATAACCTGGAAATTAAATTGTTTAAGAAGAAAGCCCGGCCGGCGATGTTTGACTCTTTCCGCTTATGGCGAAAGGAAGCCAAACAGAAGGAAATTAAGCTAGCGAAAAAGAATAAGAGAGAGAGAGGTATGTCAGTAATGCAAGCAGCTGTACAATTTAAAGATAATGAAGAGGAGCAAATGAATGAGCAATTGCACAGGCAGCGTAAGTTAGGGATTGACAAATGTTACCCAGCTTTGCCACATTCTAAGCAGGATGAGTCAGAAGAAAAGGAGAAAGATCCCTTAATGTCGCATTTGTTGAGTTCGCCACCCCCGTATGCTCAAACTGCCACGGCGCCTCCCCAGCTTGTAAATATGCCACCTCCAGTGCATATACTGCAAGTCTTGCCGCAACCGCCAGTTGCTTTGCAACCAGTTCCTATTCCTGTAGCGCAGTCCTCTCAAGAGCCTCCGGTAGTGCTTCCAACTACCCCCGCACTTCCTGCGACTTTGCTTAATTCAGTAACTTCCTCCCCTAACGCTCTTCCTTCTACCACTCCAGTACCTGTCTCTACATCCTCTTTTCTTCCCTCTGTTTTTCCCCCTGTTCTCGCCTCAGCTTCTCCTTCAGCGCGACAGCGTTTAGCCAATGTGGTTACTACATTAATGTCGCCTCTCTTTGGGTCATCTGGTGAAACTCCTGGTGTACAGCGTAAGCAGTTGCGCAGTCAATTGCCTAACCCCGATGAGAAAAAGGTAATAGATCACATGGCGCGTAGATGGATCGTTTTTCCTTCACTGTATGATGTGGAATCGGTTGTTAACACTTTCCATCAATGGGATGCCCCGAAACAGAGATATGTATTCGAGAAAATGTGCGAAATTCTCTGTGAAGAATTGGAGGATAGTGGTAGAAATCCGAACCCGCAGGAATTGTGTAGAGTGAGGTTTGATTTTGGAACTGGTATAATTGTGGACCGCGAAGTAGATAAAGCAGTTGCGGTTGTATTGTCCTTAAGGAATGACGATTGCCAACAGTCATTGTTTGAACAAGAGGTCCTTGTGGGGAAAAAGGCAAAAGCGCGACAATACCCTATGAGAGAAGTTCCCCCGGTATGGAAGGAAGCGGTTGCAGCTGTCGGTGGTAACCCCGCTGTGGCAGCGCATTTCCAGCGTGTTTGGGTGCATGTTCCATGGAAGCGCTCTGAAGTGTTAGCACTTAAGCAGTCCTTGCCTGATCCCCGTAAAAACCCAGCAGGTTATTATAAAGAGTTGTCACAGACGGCAGGGTCATGCATTATGAATCTGGCCGACATAGACATGTTGTTTGGTAATGTTGTTCCACAGCCTCTATGGGGATCAATTCGTAATGTAGATCACAATGCAGAACTAGGGGATACCTGGGCTAACATTGTTGCTGCTGATGCTAGACAGACGGGTGGTGCGAAACCAGAACCTTTAGTAGCTGAATTGCCTGGTAGAATCATCACGTATATGAAGACAATAATGCCTGCGATGCGCGTAAATTGGGACAAGTTATCTGCATGTAAACAAAAGAAAGATGAGACAGTGTCAGATTTCTTTACTAGGTTTGAGGAAACGTTTATTGACCACAGTGGGCAAGATATGAGTACTGAGGGTGGCCAACGGTTGTTTGTGGATAAGTTTGTGCAGAATTTACTCCCTGACCTGTGTAAAAAGTTAAAAGATTCAGAAAGTTCTTGGGCTGTTTCTTCTTCAGCGCAAATACTGGCTACTGCACAGTATTATGAAAACAGAGATAAAGACGAGAAAGATAGAACGGAGAAGAAAACGAAGGAACTAAAGACAAAGGTCCTTTTACAGCAGGCCTATCCACCACGTGGCGGCCTTAATAATTATAGACAACCCCAAGGTGTCTATCACCAGCCCCAACAGTTTCAGACTAATCAGCAAATGAATGGGTATTATCAACCACGTGTCCCTGTAGGTCCCAACCAATGTTCATACTGCAAAGAGGAAGGTCATTTTAAATATAGTTGTCCTAAATTAATGCAACGAAACGGTAATGCGTATGGCGCAAGAGGTAGAGGTGGTCAGCAAGCTCCTAGAGGCAGAGGGCCTGGGAGTGTTCCCCAAAACGCGCGTCCTCTTCCGCCCCAAAGCGCCATTAATAGTTTTGATCAGCAAGCTAATGCGACTAGTAATACGGCTCAGTATTACAATAATGATTATTATGCAGAAGATGGTGATGCAGAGAATAATGATTACTAGGATAGCCATAGACAGAGAGAGGGAGTTGTTTCAGTGCCAGTGGATCAGAGTGGACCGTATGTTGAGGTGACTACAGCAAATGTAACGGAGCCTTTTCTGCTAGACACTGGTGCTGCAAAGAGTTCAATCATGCATTCCAAACTCCCTGGCGCACCTTTGTCTGGCGATATAAATGTTTCAGTAGGTTTTTCTGGCGCCCCGGTTAGGAACCCGATTTCCAGTCCCATGTCACTTTCCGTTGGACCTTGCGAGCTGAAAGCGCCCCTGATCCTGACAACAGGTTGTGGTGAGAATTTGCTGGGATTAGATTTGTTGAAAAGATTACATGCTACACTGTATTGTTCTCCTTCAGGAGTACAACTTACATTAGGCAAGAAAGTGATTTCTCCAATGTATTTGTCTAAAAACACGATGCCACCTGAATTGTCATCCCTTCCGGATGCCCTTTGGGCTACTGGTCCTAATGATGTGGGCCTCTTGGAAATACCACCATATGTGGTGACTTTAAAGGCTAATGTCAGACTGCCACGTATTCCCCAGTACAAGATCTCTAATGAAGGCCAGAAAGCATTGTTAGACATTGTCAGCGACTTGATTAATAAGGGTGTGATTGAAGAGACAAGAGGCAACGTTTGCAATAGTCCGATTTTACCTGTCTTAAAACGAACGGACCCTTCACAGCCACCTGTTTACAGATTTGTGATTGATCTTAGAGAGGTTAATAAGATTGTTGTGCCTCAGTTTCCGGTTGTCCCTGATATAACTGCCTTGTTAACGATGATTCCAGCCTCTGCTGCATGGTTTTCAGTGATCGATTTAAAGAATGCTTTCTTTAGTATCCCAATTGCAGAAGAGAGCAGAGACATTTTTGGTTTTAGTCTGGGAGGCCGAAGCTTCCGCTTCAAACGCGCTCCCCAAGGCTACTGCGAGAGTCCATCCATATACAGTCAAGCTTTGAAAGCGCAGCTTGATGCACTTGTTCTACCTAGTGGCGCTATCCTGATCCAGTACGTGGACGATTTACTGATCGCTGCGGATACTGAAAAGATCTGTAAAGGAGCCACATTGTCACTGTTGCGCCATTTATCCGCATTCCATCACAAAGTGTCTCTCTCTAAGCTGCAATATTGTCGACAAGAAGTGACCTACTTAGGTCATCTCTTATCGAAGGAGGGAAGGAGACTGACCCCAGAAAGAATTCAAGCCATTGCACAGTTGAGTGTGCCAAAGACACAGAGAGAAGTGCGTGCTTTCTTAGGAATCACCTCATACTGTAGGCATTGGATCCCTAGTTTTTCTTTGTTGGCAAAACCTTTATTAGCATTAACATGCAAAGACACACCGAATCCTATCCCATGGTCTGAAGAGTGCCAGAAAAGTTTTGTGGAATTACGCAATGCATTATGTTCAGCTCCTGTGTTGGGCACTCCTGACTATAGCAAGCCTTTTACATTGTATGTTCACGAGAAAGATGGATGTGCGTTGTCAGTGTTAACACAGCCTTTTGGCGACAGACCGCGCCCATGCGCGTATTTTTCATCAACCTTGGACCCTGTAGCGAGGGCATTGCCAAGCTGTCTGAGAGCGACAGCTGCTGCAGCGATGTCTATCCGACAATCTGCTGGTCTGGTAATGGACAATACATTGATTGTCATGGTTCCACACGCTGTAGACACATTATTAAATAGAACCAAGACACAACACTTGACTAGTGCGCGATTATCAGGGTATGAACTCACACTGTTAGCGAATCACATACACATAAAAAGATGCAATACGCTGAATCCAGCCACATTATTGCCGATTCCAGCAGACTCAGATGAGATTGAGCAACATGACTGTCTGTTCAGGACAGAAGAGGAGACGAAAGGGAGAGTAGATCTCAAAGATACTCCCCTGACTGAATGTGATGGCACTTTATGGGTAGATGGGTCATGTTTCAAGCTCCCTAATGGTGACACGACTGCTGCATATGCTATCACGACTTTACACACGGTCGTGGAAACTGCACGAGTGCCACATAATTCGGCCCAAGCAGCAGAATTGATCGCCCTCACGAGAGCATGTGTGTTGTCTGAAGGAATGAGAGTGAACATATACACAGATAGCCAGTACGCCTTTGGCGTGGCTCATAATTTTGGGCGTTTGTGGAAAGAGCGTGGGTTCCTGACGTCGCATGGAGCTAAAATTCAGAATGGCAAGTTGGTGAATGATCTCCTTGAGTCACTGACCCTACCTTTGCAAGTTGCGATCATGAAATGCAGTGCGCATAGGAAAGTCACAGATGATGTTGGACGTGGGAATGCGTTCGCTGATGAGACCGCGAGAGAGACAGCACAGAATATGAAGACTAGAATGTATGTTGCAGGCCCCGCAAGATGGGTTAATGATGTGGGAATGTGTGAGAACACAATAGAGAGTGTGAAGTCGCTTCAGGCTGAAGCTACAGAAGAAGAGTTAAGCAAGTGGAGAGAGAGTATGGGTAAGTTGGATGAGAATGGTTGTTGGATTGACCTGACAGAACATAGACGATGGTTGTTGCCTGATGCATATGTGCTTCCAGTGGTTACTATGGCACATGGAATGGCGCATATCAGTACGAAAGGTATTTGTAAGTTGTTGGCTCCAGTATGGCAGAATGTTGGGATTCCCAAGTGTGCAGAGAATGTGGTCAAGAATTGCATAGTATGCTTGAAGTACAACCCTGGTAGGGGAACCCCAACTCCGGCCGGTCACTTTGCACCCCCATCATGTCCATTCGAAGTTTTGCAGCTGGACTTTATTCACATGGAAAGATGCAACAACCTGAAATATGTATTGGTGGTTGTTTGTGCTTTTTCCAAATGGGTAGAGGCTTATCCTCTGAAAGATAATACTGCCCTATCCACAGCCAAAGCCCTTGTGAAGGAGTTTTTCCCTAGGTTTGGGATGCCGAGAATGGTATGGTGTGATAATGGTAGTGAGTTTGTGGGTAAAGTGATGAAGAATGTATGTGAAGGTTTAGGCATAAGGCAGAAATTCCACGCTGCAAATCACCCCCAATCAGCTGGACTAGTTGAACGCTACAATGGAGCCTTAAAGCTCAAGTTAGCCAAAATCCAGGCGGGCACTGGTCTTAAATGGCCTGACGCTCTGCCTCTAGCACTCTTGTCCACCAGAATGACGATACACTCACGAGTGGGACTTAGTCCTTATGAAGTAGTCTTTGGCCGCCCGGCCAACGTATGGGGTGTGCCAAGGCCTACGAAGTTCAGCGAAATAGAGCACCCAGTACTGCTCGATTACCTGTATGATTTGACTGTTAAACTGCGTGTTTTGCACCAACAGGTACATGATACTCTTCCCCAAGCCTCTGAACCTCCTGGACACCCCATCAACCCTGGCTCGTGGGTCCTGGTCCGGAATTTCCAGCGTAAGGGCAACGACGAACCTCGCTGGATCGGCCCCCATCTTGTTCTTCTTTCGACAAGATCAGCAGTGCGAGTGAAAGGGAAGAAGCACTGGATTCATGGTACTCACTGCAAGGTAGTTCCCTTGCCTCTGCCATATGACCAGTGGGTCAACGAGGGTATCGCCGACTCAGAGACAGACATTGTACCTCGCTTTGTACCATTCAGTGACGCACGCCTAAAAGACACAGCTTCAGTCCAAGAGAGTGACAATATTCTGCAGGAAGCTGTGCCGCCATCAAATCGACTGGACACCACTGAGCCTGAACTTTTGTTTCAAGACCAAACAGCACCTGGCCATCTCCGCTATAACTTGAGACCTAGGCCCATGGACAAATAAAGATTTCCTCATTATTTCCCTTTTGACATTTTTTGCTCTCCCATCTGAAGGACTTTCTTGATTTTTGTTTTTCGAACCACCATCCGGGTTCTGCCGCAGGGTCGCGGTGCCAAGACTTTGGGGTACAGGCCGAAGACGCTAGGTCGACGGTTCTGGTTGGTCTAGGGCGTTTCCCTGGACTGACAGGCGTACTCCTTAGCAGAAGAAACTCATCCACCGCGAGCGGCCCGAGTAGAGGATGGAGTTTTGTAGGATGGAGAGACCGATTGAGGAAATGAACTCTCAAGCAAGGATGTGTAGAATTGTAAAAAGTAAATGTTTTATCTTTTTGTGCTTTGTTACACTGTGTAGTATCATGATGTTTATTGTAGGATGTGTGTTTTTCTCTGCTCCAAAACCCATTGCACCCACTCAACAGCCTATATCTCTTTCTACTGCCCCCTCTCACTCTTTTCACCCTTTGCCTGAGCACGAACAGACCAGACGATCAGAGTTCGTAAATAACTCATTTATCCAACTCTTGCACCAGCACCAACTGGTAATGAATACGACCAATTGCTGGGTCTGTGGGTTAATGCCACATACCATTAACAAGGGTATTCCCTACCTGGTGCTGCCGTACAGTTACAATGGATCGTCATGGGCATTCCAAACCATGTTTCTCTACGCCCTAGATACATACTCCCCTCGCCCACCGCGTTCCATCAGACCCATCACCAATAATAAGGCTTTGATGAAAGGAGTTGCCGATATGAGTAGGGATATTAATGCATACTCGTCCATTCCCAAAGAAGAGCTGAGACCTTATGTAGGATGGAACGCGACGGGGTATAGTATTAGTCTGGGTGAAAGACAGCGAAAAATCTCATCTCCAATCTGGGTCGTACCCCACATGGGTCGGTTCTGCTTACAGGGTAATGGTCAGAACCCTAGGGCTCAACTGGGAAGAAGTGACTGTACTGAAACGTACACTTTCCCGTCACAGTTTTCCCCTGCGTTTTTGGCTGCTAAGGGCACATATTTCATCTGTCATGACCGAGCATATACGTGGTTGCCCCCTGATTTCTCGGGCACATGTTATATTGCGAACTTGCTACCGCCGACATTTACTGCTGCCTCTGACTATCACAAGACCAGAGTTGTGAGAGGTGTGATTAGTAAGGAGGACACTGCCGGTCAGGAAGCAGGAGACTTTTTCCTGGGTTTCCTGCCGTTTTGGGGACCTATGGTCAATAGTAGGAACCTGAGACAACTGACTCGTGTGGTTGAATCCACCGTCAATGTAACGGCTGGTGCCCTTAGTAATTTGACAGCTGAGCTCCAAGCGGATCGCCTTATGACTTTGCAGAACCGCATGGTCCTAGACGTTATTCTCGCAGACCGCGGTGGGGTATGCAAGGTCATCCAATCCAGTTGCTGCATTTTCATACCAGATAATGCTCCAACAGTGTATCAAGCCATCTCCAAACTCCATAAAATATCTGAAGCCATACACGTGGATAAGGGAGATTGGTCACTGATGGGATGGTTCTGGGAATTGATATCTGCCTGGGGTTGGAAAGTTCTGATGGTCATTGGAATGATCTTAGCCATTCTTTTCCTGTTCTGTCTATGCATACAGTGTGCTCCTGCGATATGTGGCCTCTGTGCTACCTTATGTGTAAGGAAACCTGTATCGAGGGACGAGCTAAGTAATAGGATGATGCTACAGCAACATCTCCATGACTTCGTGAACATTGACCTAGACTCGGATTAAGATGAGTATAGTGATTGCCTATGTAAGGGCAAAAGGAGGGTCTGTCGTACTTTGGTATTCGGAACCGCGTAGGGGACAGGGCCCTCCCTCTGTCTCTTTTGGTATTAGCGAACCGCAAATGGTAAATGCGGCACGTACGAGTGCTTTATGTGCCGTTCTAGCTACGAATGCACTGTGTACACGTATTCTGCTCAACTACGCGGGTTCCATTTTGGAAGCAGTGGCCATCTTGTCATTGCCCTCACATAGGCTATGATGGAGTTAATACGGGCCTCACAGCACACGGGCTTTCCCTCTGACTTCTCTGTGACCTGGGCAGCTGGCTCTGCTGCCCCGGGTCAAACCGGTCTCACGAGCTCCCCTTCCTCCTTCCACCTGTGATTCGTATCAGGGCTTGACCCGTCATAAAACCCTTTCATTCTACACAATCCCCCGGCTAATCTCTTCCACACCTGCTTGTTCCCGCTTTATGACTTGTTTCCCAAAACAGGAGATGCTCATATTTATTGGGGGGTCTATTTACTTCAAACATGGGATCTGAACCTTACTGTATAAATCATTGTGGGCTGGCCGAACTGGAATGTGGGATGGTCATCATGACTCTGCCTTTTCTTTGTAATGTACACTTGTATATTGCCGTATCATAAAACTTAGGAATGTATGCTTGAGGCAAGAAAAAGGGTATTTAAGATGAAGTCCGTTCCTATGATTTTCAGCAGTCTCCTGAGAACATACACGCTGTTGTACTTCTAGGATATCTGTCATTGGTCTGCAGCCAATAAACGATTCTTTGACTTCACCCAGAAGACTCTGTGTTTCTGTAGGTCCGGAACAGGGTGAAACCCAGAAGTCATAGGGTGTGTGCCCCTGCACCGCTGGGACTAAAATACCCAGTACTTCAAAATCCGTTCAGTAGTTCCTGAGAAAATCAAAAGTAAAATCACATATATATCTGGGCGGAGCCTAACCACACATCTCATCGTGAGATCTGATTGGCTGTCAGCACTTCATCCAAGAAGTGTTGGCAGCCATCTTGGGACCAATATACATGATAGCACCTTATTAAAAAGCATTGCAGTTAATAGAAGGTTTTAAGACTTTAGTTACATTATAAATCATTTGTTGATGGTACCATGCTCATTTTAGGAATTGTGGTGTGTTCTAAGGTGATTTTACCATGTGAAAAAGCCTTCTGCTGTGATATCATGAATCATGTTTGAGAGAAAACTATTTTCTCATGCTTTTCCCACAGAGGTTTGGAAGGTGATCTATAAGCTAACTGAGAGCATATTTTCTGTAAATTCACATTATCTTTCTCAGTCATGTGAGAATGAAGTCTGACATTCTCAGTAAAGCATGTACATCCAACAAGGGCAGAGACTGTCAGTTGATTCATTTGTGTTCTACTGCAGCTTCCCAGAGTGTTCTAAAGAACAACTAGAGCGCTAACAGTCCTACTTATGACAAACGTATGGCACACCTGAATCCATCTTGGTTGGAATAAAGTGGTAATTCTTAAAACATTTAATTTAAAAGGGAACAAAATGAGGGGGTTCATTTTGCCATAGAAAGTATGATTACTGCTGCAGAAAGAAAAATTAGGGCACATTTTGAGTGACTTCTCAAATCCTCTTCTATTTCATTAAAAAATTCTGACATGCAGACTGAAACATGCACTTTCAATACCAGCAGCAGACTTCCCTGGTGAGTAGTAGCTTTACTACAGTGATCTAATAAGCAACTAGAGTGCTAACATTCTGAATTTATGGCAAATTCGTGACACATCTAAATGCCTTCTTGATGGAATCAAAGTAAAAAACTGAAAGTATTTCCTACTGAGGAGACTGTAGTAAATGAGGAAATTAGGAAACATCATAACAAATAAGTCTCCCAAAATGGCCACCAGAGACAAAAGAGCCCAAATGTAGCCCAAATATCACCCAGATGTAGCCCAAGTATAGCCCAATGACAGAATGTCCCAGAGTGTTCTAACGAACAACTAGAGGGCTAACAGTCTTACTTATGACAAAAGTATGGCACACCTGAAGCCATCTTGAATGGAATAAAGTGGTAACACTTAAAACATTTAATTTACAAAGGAACACAATGAGGGGATTCATTTTGCCATAGAAATTATGATTAGTTCTGCAGAAAGAAAAATTAGGGCACATTTTGACTTCTCAAATCCTCTTCTATTTCATAAACAAATTCTGACATGAAGACTGAAACATGAACTTTGAATACCAGCAGCAGACTTCCCTGGTGAGCAGTAGTTTTACTACAGTGATCTAATGAGCAACTAGAGTGCTAACATTCAGAATTTATGGCAACTGTGTGACACATCTGAATGCCTTCTTGATGGAACCAAAAACAAAAACTGAAAGTATTCCCACTGAGGAGACTGCAGTAAATGAGGAAATTAGGAAACTTCATAACAAATAAATCTCCCAAGATGGCCACCAGAGACAAAAGAGCCCAAATGTAGCCCAAATATCACCCAGATGTAGCCCAACTATAGCCTAATGACAGAATGTCCCAGAGTGTTCTTAAGAACAACTAGAGCGCTTACTGTCTTACTTATGACAAAAGTATGGCACACCTGAAGCCATCTTGATTGGAATAAACTGGTAACACTGAAAACATTTAATTTAAAAAGGAACACAATGAGGGGGTTCATTTTGCCATAGAAATTATGATTAGTGCTGAAGAAAGAAAAATTAGGGCACATTTTGAGTGACTTCTCAAATCCTCTTTTATTTCATTACAAAATTCTGATATGCAGACTGAAACATGCACTTTTAATACCAGCAGCAGACTTCCGTGGTGAGCAGTAGCTTTACTACAGTGACAGTCACCCCCCGAGCACACTCCCCGTGAGTGAGCCCGTCCCCTGGTTCCACCTCTGCCCTGAGCTGTGCCCTGTGCCCTCTGCTGTGCCCCGACCGCCGGATCCGCTAGGTCTGCGGATCTCCTGTGCCCCCTGCCACCAGCTTGCTTCGCCGCCTTTTCGTATCTTTTCCCCGCCGTTTTGCCCTAGCCCCCTGTGCTCCCCCCCTCTCGCCCAGCCCCGGCCGTGTTTCCCGCCACCTCCCCGCCGCTGCCCCCCTGCGGCCCCGCCCCCTTCCCTCGCTCGCCCTCCCCATTCGCCACCCCGCTCCCCCTCCCAGCTGCCCCTCCCTCCCACGAGACTACTTAGAGTCCGTTGCTGCCAGTGAGGTGCAGTGACCTCTGTCCCTCCGGACAGGTCACCCCCCGAGCACACTCCCCGTGAGTGAGCCCGTCCCCTGGTGCCACCTCTGCCCTGAGCTGTGCCCTGTGCCCTCCGCTGTGCCCCGACCGCCGGATCCGCTAGGTCTGCGGATCTCCTGTGCCCCCTGCCACCAGCTTGCTTCGCCGCCTTTTCGTATCTTTTCCCCGCCATTTTGCCCTAGCCCCCTGTGCTCCCCCCCCTCTCGCCCAGCCCCGGACGCGTTTCCCGCCACCTCCCCGCCGCTGCCCCCCTGCGGCCCCGCCCCTTCCCTCGCTCGCCCTCCCCATTCGCCACCCCGCTCCCCCTCCCAGCTGCCCCTCCCTCGCTCTGCCCCCCCACTCTCCTCATATGGCAGAGTGGCCAACGCGCAGCGTGCACGCGTAGCGGGCGCGCCGATTGTGCGCCGAAGGTGCGCCAAAGGTAAGCCCGTCTGCGCCCGTCCGTGCCTGGCCCGCGCCCAGCGCCCGAACCCCTGGCCCCCGAGGACCCCAGCCCACCCGCCAGACGTACGATGCCGCCACCCTCAACGCACTCAACACCGGCCGAATCCCGGGATGCTACCAAGCCACCCCGAGACGCACCCACGGACCCTTCAGCTGCCACGCCTGCAAGTTCACCTGCATCCGGACCTGCCCAGCACCCGCCAAGCCGAACACCAGCAGCAACCACCTCAAGTGCATCCTGCTCACCACCCGCTCCGTCCACAGACACGCCATCGAACTCTGGAACCTCCTCGACACCACATCTCCAGACGTTGCCTTCCTCACGGAAACCTGGATGAACGACTCCTCAGCGCCCGACATCGCCATCCCAGAGGGATACAAGATCACCCGGAGAGATCGCAACAACCAGACTGGAGGAGGCATCGCCATCATCCACAGGGACACCATCCGCATCACGACCAACACCGACGACACCCTGACTACCGCCGAACACCTACACTTCCAGATCCACACCGACCCTAAGACCACCCTCAGAGGCACCCTGATCTACCGACCCCCGGGACCACGCACACCATTCAGCGAAGACATCGCCGACTTCATCAGCCCGCACGCCCTCCCCTCCGCTGACTACATCCTCCTGGGGGACATCAACTTCCACCTGGAGAACAACAACGACCGCAACACCACCACCCTGCTTGACAACCTCACCAACCTCGGACTCAAGCAGCTGGTGTCCACCCCCACCCACCTCGCCGGACACACACTCGACGCCGTCTTCTCATCCAGCAAAGACATCACCTTCAGCCACGCCACTGGACTCCCCTGTGTGGACCACAGCTGCGTCCACTTCACCTTCAGAAGAACCACGATCCACCACCACCAGCAACAGGCTGCACGAAGAAGCTGGAACAAGATCACAGCCGACCAGTTCGCCGCTTCCCTGAGCCAGCACCCTCCAGCCAGCTCAGCGAACCCTAGCCAGGTCGCCGACAACCTCACGAAGTGGATCAGCACCTGCGCGGACGAACTCGCCCCACTGAGGACCCCGCCCAGCAGACCCGGCAGCAAGAAGGCCCCATGGTTTACCGACGAACTCAAGAGCTCCAAGAAGAACTGCCGAGCCCTCGAGAAAGCCTGGAGAAGGGAGCCAACACCGGACAACATGACCACCCTCAAGCTCGCCACCCGGAAGCACCATCAACTAATCCATGCCACCAAGAAAACAGCATTCAAGGACCGGCTGGACAACAACGCACACAACTGCAAGGAACTCTTCAACATCGTGAAAGAGCTCTCCAACCCCAACGCCGGAAACAACGACATCACCCCATCGCAAGACCTCTGCAACTCCCTCGCCTCCTACTTCCACAACAAGATCGCTGACATACACAACAGCTTCATCCCACAAACAACGCCCCCCACGACCGCACCAACGCCCCCCACCACCACCCTCAGCGCCTGGACCCCGATCAGCACAGAAGACACCATCCGCACGATGAACTCCATCCACTCCGGATCTCCGACCGACCCCTGCCCTCACCACGTATTCAACAAGGCCGACGCTGTCATCGCACCCCACCTGCGGGACATCATCAACACCTCCTTCGACACCCCCACCTTCCCTGAGAGCTGGAAGCACGCCGAACTCAGCGCTCTACTAAAGAAACCAACAGCGGACCCCACCGAACTCAAGAATTACCGCCCCATCTTGCTCCTCCCGTTTCCAGCCAAAGTCATCGAGAAGACCGTCAACAAGCAGCTGGCCGCCTTCCTCGAGACGAATGGATCCCTCGACCCCTCACAGTCTGGCTTCCGAGCCAACCACAGCACCGAGACCGCCCTCATCGCTGCCACCGATGACATCCGAGCCCTGCTGGACAACGGAGAAACAGCGGCCCTCATCCTCCTAGACCTCTCCGCAGCATTCGACACTGTCTGCCACCGCACCCTAGTGCAGCGCCTCAGCAACGTCGGAATCCAGGAGAAGGCACTGGAATGGATCATCTCCTTCCTCGACGGAAGGACACAGAGAGTCCGCCTACCACCGTACAAGTCAGAGGCCACCGAAGTCATCTGCGGCGTCCCTCAAGGATCCTCGCTCAGCCCCACCCTCTTCAACGTCTACATGAGCCCCCTTGCGGCCATCGCACGCCAACACAACCTCAACATCATCTCCTACACCGACGACACCCAGCTGATCCTCTCCCTGACCAACGACCCCGCCAGAGCCAACCTCCACGAAGGGATGAAAGACGTAGCCGAGTGGATGACGACCAGCCGCCTGAAACTGAACTCAGACAAGACGGAAGTCCTCATCCTGGGCTCCTCGCCCTCCGCCTGGGATGACTCCTAGTGGCCCCCCGCCCTGGGCACCGCACCCAAACCGACAGACCACGCACGCAACCTGGGCTTCATCCTGGACTCCTCCTTCTCCATGACCAGACAAGTCAACGCCGTCTCCTCGTCCTGTTTCAACATCCTGCGCATGCTACGGAAGATCTTCCGGTGGATCCCCACTGAGACCAGGAAGACGGTCACCCAGGCCCTCATCACCAGCCGACTGGACTACGGCAACGCCCTCTACGCCGGAACCACCGCCAAGCTCCAGAAGAGACTCCAGCGGATACAGAACGCCTCAGCCAGACTCATCCTCAACATCCCCCGAAGCAGCCACATCTCCGGACATCTGAGAGACCTGCACTGGCTCCCCGTCAACAAGAGAATCACCTTCCATCTCCTCACCCACGCACACAAAGCCCTACACGACCAAGGCACGAGCTACCTCAACAACCGCCTCAACTTCTACGCTCCCAAACGCCATCTCCGATCAACCAGCCACGCCCTCGCCGCCGTCCCCCGCATCCGAAGAGCGACAACAGGAGGAAGGTCCTTCTCCTACCTGGCCGCCAAGACCTGGAACTCCCTCCCGACCGACCCGTGCCTGACCCAAGACCACCTCTCCTTCAGGAAGAAGCTCAAGACCTGGCTGTTCGAGCAGTAGCGGCACCCCCCCCCCAAGCGCCTTGAGACCCTCCAGGTGAGTAGTGCGCTTTATAAATGTCTTTGATTGATTGATTGATTGATCTAATGAGCAACTAGAGTGCTAACATTCAGAATTTATGGCAAATGTGTGACATATCTGAATACCTTCTTGATGGAAACAAAGTAAAAAACTGAAAGCATTTCCTACTGAGGAGACTGCAGTAAATGAGGAAATTAGGAAACTTCATAACAAATAAATCTCCCAAGATGGCCACCAGACACAAAAGAGCCTAAATGCAGCACAAATATCACCCAGATGTAGCCCACATGTAGCCCAATGACAGAAGTGTGCAAAACACTTATTTTTTGTGTATTTGCAGTTTTATATAGTGCAGACTTGTCAGGTATTGGAATGCTTTACATGAGCATTGGTTACATCACACAAGATCAAATTCATTTTGGTTGTAGACATGGGGAGATTAAGTGCTTTGACCACAATCACAGAATGTTGAGCTGAAGCAGAAACTCCAGACTGATTCCCCAGTTGCAAAGTCTGCAGCTCTGGAAGTAACACCACATCCTCTCGCCAAGGTGCAACATTTAATCATCAAGTGGTCAACTGGATACAAAAACATAAAGATTACAAATAATTTAAAAGTTCTTTGCCGCTATTTGAAAACTCAGAAAATATGTCCTCATTTTAGTTTTTTAGAGCACATACCATAATTTTGATGCAAAGAAGACCCTCTCATATATGTAATTTCTAAAGGAAATACTCTAGGTATTACAGTTTTGATTACATCAAGATGACGTCAGGCGTTCCACACTTTTGTAATAAATATAGAATGTTAGCAATCTAGTTGTTCATTGGGATACTGTTGAGAGGCAGAGGCCAGGGGCACGGACTCTGAAAATTGAAGGCAGGTAGGAGAGTGCAGAGGCAACAATTTGACCACACTGGGCAGGCAGGAAGGGCAGTGGCAGCACAACAGACTATGGAGGGCAGTGGAAAGGGGGGCAGGGGCAACAAACCAACAATACAGGACTGGCAAGAGAGGCTGTGGCAATATAATAGACCATTGTGGGCAGAAGGAAGAGGCAGTGGTAGTACAAGCATACATGCCAACAGACCTGTTTCAGCCAGAAAACGTCCAATGTTTTTAAGCTCAAATGGGCTTTATTTGATCTGTCTCCTGTCTACAATCTCCTCTTTTTCAATGTAACTCAAAGGGGAAAATCAATACCCCAGTTTTTTTTCAAAATCTCCCTCTTACCAAGTTCAAAATGTTCGCAAGTATGGTACATTGAATCATGGTAGGCAGGAGGAATTGGGGTAGGGACATGGACTCGGATAACAGAGGACAGGAGGGACATGGAGAGGTGCACCAAACTGACCCTACAGGGCAGGCATCAGGGTTTGCAGCAGCACAATACACCACACAGCGCATGCGGGACGGGAGTGCAGCACAACAATCCATAGAAAGCATTAGGGAGGGGACAGGACCATGCACATGGACAACAGAGAACAGATGGGAAAGAGGCAATGGTAGCTAGCTGACCATAATGGACAGACAGGAGAGAAAGCTGCAGCATAACAGACCATAAAGGGCAGGAGGGACGGATCAGGGGCATTACAATGGAACAGACAAACCAGGAGGGAGGGAATAGGGGGTCTGCACATGGAAACAGAGGGCTGGGGGCAAGGTGGCAGGGCAGGAGCAGCAAGATGACCATGGAGGTCAGGCAGGATGGGCACTAGAAACAAGACACACCAGGGAGAGCAACAATGAGACTATGGTGGCATACACAGAGACCATGGAGGTAAGGTGGGAGGGGGTCAGGGGCAGCTAGCTGACCACACAGGGAAGGTGGGAGGGGCCATGGCACCTCAGAAGACCATGCATGGCAAGCGGGAGGGTTAGTGGCAGCACAATGGCTATGATGGGCAAGAAGGAGGGTGCAGGGGCATGCATAAAGGACCATGGAGGATAGAAGGGAGGGTCAGAACCTGGGCACAGACAAGAGAGTTCAGGGGAAGGGGCCTCACAACAGACCGCGTGCGGCAGGCAGGAGGAGCAGTTGCAGCACAACAGATCAGGGAGGGCAGAAGGGTGTGGCAGTAAAATGGACCATGGAGGACAGGAGGAAGGGGATAGGGGCATGGCATGTGGACAGGCAGGGTGGAGGTGGCAGGGACAGGTTACAGTCATCTGACAATGCTAGGCCGGTGGGAGGGGAGTGGCAGCTCAACAGAACACTCAGAGTAGATAGGAGTGGCAGGTCCATGGAACACAGTGGGCAAAAAGGATGAAGCAGGGGCATGCACAAAGACATCGGAGGGCAGGGGGAAGGAGAATAGGGGCAGCAAGCTAAACACAGAGGCTAAGCAGGAGGTCAATGATGGGCCATAGAATTGGGCAATGGAGGGCAGGAGGAGTGGACTTGTACATCATGCTAAATGGAGGGCAGTGGCAGCACATCAGACCATGCATGGCAGGAGGGAGGAGGCTAGTCCATGGATTCAGACAACAGAGGATAGGGAGGAGGTGGATGGGGCAGCAAGCTAACTGTTCAGAGAAGGTGGGTATTAGGAACTTTATTGTTTTTAAAATGTGTGTCTGTGCGAACTACTTAAAATATGAACAAGTATGCAGCATAATCTCACTTCTATTCAGGAAGAAGAGGACGTTTGTGACTGTGACTCCGGGCTCACTTGGCAGAAACACCCCCTGACCCTCCACCCCCATCGCAAAATGTAATGCCCGTGAAAAGGGTAGGTAGACGCAGTGTTATATAGAACATAGTCCTGAGAGCACGATTTAAAATGAAAACTAGATGTAGTATATGGTATAAACTATACACCAAAAAGTTTGATATAAGATGAACCGGGGTGTGAAATATAATATGCAATACATTGTGCGCAATGACAGATTCATTGGAGAGCGCGAGATAGAACAGGCACTAGCGCGTGCTATGCGATATGCGCCTTGGAGTGTAATATGCACAGGGCAGTGTTGTGTAACATAACTAGTCTCTTAAGTTGTAATATAAAATATGTGCTGGGGAGTGTAACGTTGCATATGCACTGTGACAAAGATATGGATCCCAGATTGTAATATGTATGGCATAGTGCTGTGCGTTATAACATACACATCGAGGAAGGCACGTTAGATAGGGCAATATAACCCGTGCGAAGGCAAGTGTGGCATGACATATTCACGGGGTGGTGTTACAGTGCACATGGGCTAGAGAGTGTCATAGCATACACACTAGCTGGTGGAATACAACACAGAGGTGTGAAGCAATCGGCGGGCACTGGTGGGTGTAACACAGCATTGGGCTCAGCCAGGAGCACGCTGTGACTCTCAAGTGAGGTTTGGCTCCTTTCCAGAGAGTAAAATAAAAAGTATTACACATCCGGCGGTGGATGTGTATTTTATTAACCGTGAGGGGGGTTTCTTGCATAGTTTGGTCGAATTTTTGTCGAATCCCCTTTGAATGGCTTGGTGTGCGTGTATATTAAATGTGCTCATCAATAGCTACCCATGTTTGTATAAATAAACTACCAGGGTGTCTACTTAGAGAGTACCCACCGGCGGGGGCGCCGGGATTAGGCACGGTAGGGCGTCAGACACGTCAGAGCTTCACTAGCGGTGTAAATACATTCCATGTGGATTCATTCTGTGCATAGTCGCCTTTTAATGAATATCATGCAAATCGTCATGGTGATAGGTACATACGGTTTACGTCCAGCATGTCCTAGGTGTTTCTATAAATATATATATTTTTAAAATAATGAAAAACAAAGGCCGGCCCCGGGGTATGGGGTCCCCGGAGCCATAAGTGGCCTGAGGAGGGGGGCAACGCAGCCCCTCCTAAACAATTTAAATAAAAAAAAGGCCATGACCCGGGGGTTGGGGTCCCCGGGGCCGATTAAGGCCTTGGAAGGGCCAAATTTATTTTTTTCAACAAAAAAAATTAGGGTGCAGGCCCTGGGGGATGGGGTCCCCAGGGCCAGTAAATTAGAAAAAGAAGGGGGGCCACACAGCCCTCCTTCTTAAAAAAATAAAATAAATAAAAGACCGGCATTGCGCTGGAGGCCACGCCCCCTCCTTGCATCACTCTGCAAACGCGCCCCCTGGCCAGTTGTAAGTTGGGGAATTAATTCCCCTTCAATACTGAGGGTCCCTGAGGGCCAACTAGCCCAACAGGTATCTCCAGTGTGCGCCAGGGAGCTGCGTTGCAGACAGGTGTTCTGAGGCCATGCCCCTTTTTACATCTCTATGCAACGCAGCTCTGTGGCGCTTACTGGAGGTACCTAGTGGGCTAGTTTGACCCTAGGGACCCTTAGGATTCAAGGGGACTTAATCTCTCAACTTAGAACAGCCACAGGGCGCGTTTACACAGTGGTGAAGGGAGGGGACGGGGCCTGAGGTGACGTGTGCAAAGACGCCCTGTGGCGCGTTTTAAGTTGGGGAAATAATTCCCTTTCAATCCTGAGGGACCCTGGGGGCCAACTAGCCCACCAGGTGCTTCCAGTAAGTGCCACTGCTCTGCATTGACGAGAGGTGGTGCAGGCCGTACCCCTTTTTACACCTCTCTGCAATGGCGCTTACTGGACGTACCTAGTGGGCTATTTTGCCCCTAGGGATCCTCAGGATTCAAGGGGACTTAATCTCCCAACTTAAAAAATGGCCACAGGGCATGTTTACACAGTCGGGAAGGAAGGGGACGGGGCCTGAGGTGACGTGTGCAAACATGCCCTATGGCACGTTTTAAGTTGGGGAAATAATTTCCCTTCAATCCTGAGGGCCCCTGGGGGTAACTAGCCCACCAGGTGCTTCCAGTAAGCGCCATTTAGCTGCGTTGCAGAGAGGTGGTCTAGGCCGTGCCACTTTTTACACCTCTCTGCAACGCAGCTCTGTGGCGCATACTGGAGGTACCTAGTGGGCTAGTTGGACCCTAGGGACCCTCAGGATTCAAATTAACTTAATCTCCCAACTAAAAACGGGCACAAGGCGTGTTTACACAGTGGTGAAGGGAGGGGACAGGGCCTGAGTTAACGTGTGCAAACAAGCCCTGTGGCACGTTTTAAGTTGGGGAAATAATTCCCCTTCAATCCCGAGGGCCCCTGGGGGCTAACTAGCCCACCAGGTGCTTCCAGTAAGCGCCACTGAGCTGCGTTGCAGAGAAGTGGTCCAGGCCGTGCCACTTTTTACACCTCTCTGCAACGCAGCTCTGTGACGCATACTGGAGGAACCTAGTGGGCTAGTTGGACCCTAGGGACCCTCAGGATTCAAATGAACTTAATCTCCCAACTAAAAACGGCCACAGGGCGTGTTTACAAAGTGGTGAAGGG
Source organism: Triturus cristatus (assembly GCF_964204655.1). Taxonomy (NCBI): domain Eukaryota; kingdom Metazoa; phylum Chordata; class Amphibia; order Caudata; family Salamandridae; genus Triturus; species Triturus cristatus. The sequence goes on along the minus strand of NC_140592.1, from coordinate 889,465,321 downwards.
AGGGGACGGGGCCTGAGTTAACGTGTGCAAACAAGCCCTGTGGCACGTTTTAAGTTGGGGAAATAATTCCCCTTCAATCCTGAGGGACCCTGGGGGCCAACTAGCCCACCAGGTGCTTCCAGTAAGCACCAGTCCGCTGCGTTGCAGAGAGGTGGTCTAGGCCGTGCCCCTTTTTACATCTCTTTGCAACGCAGCTTTGTGGCACTTACTGGAGGTACCTAGTGGTCTAGTTGGACCCTAGGGACCCTCAGGATTCAAGGGGACTTAATCTCCCAACTTAAAACGGCCACAGGGCATGTTTACACAGTGGGGAAGTGAGGGGACGGGGCCTGAGGTGACGTGTGCAAACACGCCCTGTGGCGCGTTTTAAGAGGTAGTTTTAATCCCCTGCCTTATTATATACTAGGGGCTTACAGAGGAGGTCATGCTGATCACAGGGGGACCCCAACGCATAGTGTTCCCTAGTGTATGTAGGTGTTTTCACTGTATTCTGAGTGTCTTTTAACATAGCACTGGTTCTAGGACTGGTTAGTCAGACTTAGTTACCACCAGTATCTGTCTGAAAAAGTTGAGGGTACAGGATGATTTTGCAACAAGGCTTCTTTCTGCTCTTCTGTTTGTTCTTTCTGCACGTTATCCTTCTTCCTGCACTTTTCTTCGTCTTTGAGGACTTCTGTTGCTTCTTTCTGCATTTCTTTTTTTTCTTTCTGTGCGTTTTTTCTTCTTTCTTCACATGTCTTATCTCTGTAGGCATAGTTAGAAATTAGCATTTAAAAAACCTTTGAAATTCACTGAAAAAACCATAGGTTTCAGGCACGTTATAGTTAGGAATTAGCATTTAAAAAACCTTAGAAATTCACTGAAAAAACCATAGGTTTCAGGGGCGTTATAGTTAGCTGGACTTTTCACTCGTACAAAACCATTGAAATTCCCCCGTTACAGTTAGTTCAGCTAACTATAACTCGCGCGCCCGCAATGCACTGCTGATGACGTCACATATTACATCACTCATGACATGGTCAGTGACATCACTCATGACATCACTGATGACATCTCAAATGACATCACTAATGACATCACTGATTACATCATCCTTGTGATAGAGTGGCAGACCTCCTCTTCCCCTAATATTATCTTTGATACACACATTCAAAAATGGAAACTACAATGTTCAAAACAATGGACATACCAATACCAGTTACAACAACCTATTCAGTAATTCTAAGATCCACATACACATCCACTCATACACCAACAGTCCTATACAGTCACTCATACATGTACTCACTCATCATATGTACTCACACACCTATACATCCTGTTACACAACGCCACTCATCCATAGAGTTACTCACACACATAGTCACTCATGCTAATAAAGAATCAAACATCCATTTACTTGCATATACAGTTATACACACACCACCACACTTACTTCTACAGAAACTTACACATACTTAGTCTGTGGTAAATAATTTAATTACCGGGACTTAATTTGATACAGAAACATAATAGAAATAGCTCAGTAAATAAGAGGCAGAATCCGTGGTATTAGAGGTTCGGAATGGGCTTTATTCCAATGGACGATTCGAATCGGTTGCTCCAAGTTCCATCACCACGAAGGTTCAGGAAGTGAAGTACATACATTATTGATAATTAATCACTTTTATACAATAGGCATTACAGTGAAGCAAATGCAAGAGGCGTAACAATTGATAGCAAAGATAACATTTCACATGCGTAGCTGAAGGAGGCGTAATTGGGAGTAACAAGGAAACGACATTGGTTGTGATGTCACATATGGGTGGACCTATGAAATAATTTCGCAATGTCAGCAGAAATACTTGGCAGAGATGCGCGCGCAGCAGCATGACGTATGATTGACGTGCGACTAGGGGGTGAAGGGGACTTGACATTTAGCTCTACATGTGGCGACAGATGTCTGGAGGGTCAAGTCAACCTAATCCCCAAATCATATCTAACATCCTATGTTTAAAGAACTATGTTATCCAAAAGAGAGGTCTCTTAGAGTAGAATCTTATTCTATACTGACTATACTGACTGTTAGTGCGTGTACAAGCGTCTAAGTGTCTACACTAGATGCGAGGGCAGAAGTCTTCCATAGTAATAGGGCTATGAATTACTTGCATAAAGACGGAGAAGCCGGGCCTTTGCTCGGTAGCTGGAAGAATGTTTACTGAAACTACTAGACAGGAATGCATTGGGCAGGGAACGGAGCAGATAATTTCGAAGGTGAAATACAGTTTCTTGGCAGGCAACAGGCTGATGTCAGGCTTCGTGAGCCGCGCAGGGAATGAGACAAAGTTCATGGTCACAGATGCAGGCTCAGACTGGAGCTTCAGAGGCAGAAAGAAAGAAAAGCTTGATGACAGAATCAGGGCCTACTTGCCTGGACTGTAAAATGACATAAGTGAACCATATAAAGCCGGTGGCCTTTCATACTTAGGAATGGAATATCCGGCCTATTCATGGCGGATCTGAAAGAGGACATGTTGACGGTGGACGCACATGTGTTTGCGTCTTCATAACTGGAACTGGAGGAAACATACATGTACTTGTGATTCATACATGAAACCGTTGGGGTCCAAGATAGGGGACATAACTGATCGGAAAAATCCATATTTCCACATTCCCTCCTTGTCCCCTACTTGCCCGTCAAGAGATATCAATCTTCATCAATCCATTGATCTGTTCATATAGCATCATTTGTTCTTCTTTTTTCTTCTGGGACGAATGAAATCTTGGTGGTGGAATACACGATGTGGCACACAGACCACAGATCGCTGGTCCACATTGTAGGCATAGACAGCAACTGAATAGTATGAGGAAGCCAATACCTAGGAAGGATAGGACCTTCCATCCAAAGGTAGATAATACACTCCCAAACCAACCGGACCACGTCCAGGTGCCTGGATTCTGGTGTATCTGGCTTACAATCTTATGAAGGCGAGTTATGGCTTTATATACAGATGGCGAATTTTCTGGTATGAAAATGCAACAACTTGATCCGATGACCCTACAAGCTCCGCCCCTATCGGCCAGGATGACGTCAAGGACAAGACGATTCTGAAGCACAACAATCCGCATAGCAGACTGTTCTTCTGTTAAATTGCCTAAGGTGGAAATAGTTTCGTTCACTACTGCTTCAAGGGTTCTAGTTAATCTACGTATCAGCTTACTATTAGTAACGGTACCTATATAGGGAAAGAGACCTTTATTGAAATCTGTGTATTTTTCCCATGCTGTTTCAGTGTAATCGACAATTGGGAGATCTCTCCTTTCTCTATTGTGTACTAAATGAGTATTTCTGTGATAATCGGGAGGAGCTAGGAAAACAGGTGGCAAAAGGAATCCAATGTAGCAGGTACCATCCCAATCTAGAGGCAAACGTACATATGCCGTCTGACCACATATAAAATAGGAATGGCGGGAAGCTCTAAATATCGACTTGCCTTGATCACTGAATTCTATTACAGTGGTGCATCTACTATGGCCCATATGTATGGAACCATTCTTTCTTACACATAATTCACCTTTTACTGGAAATATTGACATAGCGGGCAAAATTGGAGTAGCTTCGGATTCGACATTTAGGATCATAAGATTAAGCGTAAAATTACCTAATCCATATACTTCATTTTCTAGATCAGTTCCTGTTCTCTTGGGAAGTCCCTCCTTGTTAGGGTAGCAGACTTTAAGTAAAACTAAGTTTAAATTTCCCCATACCCAGTTGTCTTGATAAACTACAGAATTTGAATCTAGGGGATTAATTAAACTAAACCATGCTCCACAGGAGCCGTTGTGTGTGAATGGGTATGGAAAGAGAGGTAGAATTCCTTTATAATTCTGATAGGGAGGGAGTCGGCCACATATCCAACAATTTGTAGCATTGCTAACCTGATGGGAATGATGTAACATACTAATAAACGTGTTATTGCGCAGCGCAAATCTATAAGACAACTCATGCGGAGGTAATTCACTAAAAGAATGTTCAGCAGTAACATTATAAACATGTCTAGAAATAGGATAATATATGTGCAACAATATACTTGCAGTAATTATTAAAAGACTTAAGAAAAACAAAATTAATAACGTCACTGTGCAATGACTACGCAGTGATTTACAGTATGCATGTCGTTTCAACATTTTTCGGGTGTTTTCTCTATTCAGATCTAAGGGATACATGTCAGGGACAAATTCAACCGCTTCACCTTGGAGAGGACTTAAACAATCAAATTTCCCGACCGGTTAGATCTGAGTTTTAGTTTATATTGTTCGTGACTACTTGATTCAACAAAAGGAAGTTTTGAGTCAATGGGTGAAGACACACGAGGTGTGGTGTTTACGTCCGATGGTAGTCCATGAAATTTCTTGATATGACTTGAATCTATCCAGCCTTTTCTGCCTTCGATCTTCACGGCTGTCCTTGTGGTGAGCAAGACCAGTTGCGGTGACTTCCACCTAGGATCCAGCTGAGTCTTTCGATCAAAGTTCCTCACGAGGACCAGATCCCCCGGAACTATGTCATGGGGTTTCACCTCAGTGTTGTCAGGAAAAGCTGCAGCTACCTGTGAACGACAAGATTGTAGTGCAGACATCAAGGAAGCCAAATAATCTGTCAGCATATTACAGTCAATATCAGTTATTTTACGTGGTATAGGCGTCCCCCACATATTTGGTGGTCTGCCAAAGATCACCTCATACGGGGATAGCCCTGTTCGAGAGTGTGCTACCATTCTCATGTAAAAGAGTGCAACTGGTAAGGCTACTACCCAGTCGACACCTTTCTCTCTGCATATTTTGGACAATCTGATTTTCAGGATCTGATTATGTCTTTCTACGAGACCTGCTGCCTCGGGGTGTCGGACACAGTGGAATTTCCACTGATAGCCTAACAAAAGTGAAACGTGTTTCATTAGTTCGGATGAGAACGGCTGGCCGTTATCTGAGTAGACAGCACGTGGTAAACCGTATCGTGGGAAGAATTCTCGAACTAACTGTTTGGCAGTAGTCGGGGCAGTGTAATCTGAAACCGGGTATGCCTCTGTCCAACGGGAAAGAGCACAGACAACTACGAGAACATATTTGAATCCTCGACATCGTTCCATCTGGATATAATCCATCTGGAGCACTTCAAAAGGGTGATCAGGAGACTGAAATCCACCCTGTTCTACGGGAACGCTTTTTCCTGGGTTAAACTGACAACAGATCATACAGGTACGAACTTTTTGCTTGGCTGCTGCTCGTAAATGTTTATTGAACCAAATCTGTTGGATGCTGTCTAGCATAGCTTTTTCTCCTAGATGCGCTGGACTATGTATAGTGTTAATAATAACTTGGACCATTGAATCAGGAAGGAACCACACAGATTTTTCCTTCGTCATCCATCCTTGGTCCGTTTGAATCCCTTCTAATTCAGTCCATTTCTTTATTTCGTCTGGTGTAGCATGCGTCTGTATGTCAATTACATCAAGAGCGGGATCTTTAATCGTCATACAATGTGTTGATGTCGGGACTATTGTCTTTGTCATATCGGATGTTTGAGTTTGAGCAGTCTGTTTAGCTGTTCTGTCAGCTAGATCATTGCCTTGAGAAATGATATCAGTAACTTTCGTATGAGCTTTACATTTCATAATTGATATTGCAGTGGGTAGATGTATTGCATCTAATAAGGCATGAATGAGGGGTCCGTGCTGAATGTGGGCACCGTGAGAAGTTAAATAACCTCTCTCTCGCCACAGCACGCCGAAGTCATGTACAACTCCGAATGCATAACGTGAATCAGTGTATATGTTGACTTTTTTATTTGTGCCTTGAATACAGGCTTGTGTCAGAGCGATGAGCTCTGCTGCTTGAGCGGACAAGGTATTTATGCAATTTGTTTCAATGATTTCAGTGTCTGTTGTGACTGCGTAAGCGGCCACTAACTCTCCTGTACTTGTTCTCATACATGAACCATCTACATACAACGTCAGGTCTGGGTCTGACAATGGGACATCTGTCAAGTCTTGTCTGGGTTTCGTCGTGATTGTAATAACGTCAATACAGTCATGCGCTAGTGGATCTGTTCCAATTACGGGTAAAAGTGTGGCAGGATTCAATGTGTTACAACGTCTGATTTCTATATGTGGCTGGAACAATGTTAATTCATACCCTGTAAGTCGCGCTATAGTCAAGTGTTGTGTTTGCGTTCGATTCACGAGAACCTCTACTGCATGTGGTACTTGAACTGTCAATGGATGTCCTAACACTATGCTGTTGCTAGCGCTGCTGCTGGCGCTTTGCTTTTTAAAAATCCCGTTTTTTGTCTATTTGTTTTAATTTACCTTGCTGCACTTCTCCCTTGTTTTTAGCTGGGTCTTGCCCCCTCCTCATTCCGCACATAATTGGCTCCCTCACTGCCGTTTTGGCGGGCCTGGATCTCGGGGGTGGTTCACTGTGGGTGCCATTTTGGGTAGGGCTGTAATTGCAACTTTGGGCGCCATCTTGGAGCGTCCTCGCGCTCGCGCTGGGATTGGTGAGCCTACTTAAGGCGGACTCAGTTCTGAGCCGGCCTTGACAGATGCTTACTCTACTGCGCACTTGCTGTTGCTAGCGCTGCTGCTGGCGCTTTGCTTTTTAAAAATCCCGTTTTTTGTCTATTTGTTTTAATTTACCTTGCTGCACTTCTCCCTTGTTTTTAGCTGGGTCTTGCCCCCTCCTCATTCCGCACATAATTGGCTCCCTCACTGCCGTTTTGGCGGGCCTGGATCTCGGGGGTGGTTCACTGTGGGTGCCATTTTGGGTAGGGCTGTAATTGCAACTTTGGGCGCCATCTTGGAGCGTCCTCGCGCTCGCGCTGGGATTGGTGAGCCTACTTAAGGCGGACTCAGTTCTGAGCCGGCCTTGACAGATGCTTACTCTACTGCGCACTTGCTGTTGCTAGCGCTGCTGCTGGCGCTTTGCTTTTTAAAAATCCCGTTTTTTGTCTATTTGTTTTAATTTACCTTGCTGCACTTCTCCCTTGTTTTTAGCTGGGTCTTGCCCCCTCCTCATTCCGCACATAATTGGCTCCCTCACTGCCGTTTTGGCGGGCCTGGATCTCGGGGGTGGTTCACTGTGGGTGCCATTTTGGGTAGGGCTGTAATTGCAACTTTGGGCGCCATCTTGGAGCGTCCTCGCGCTCGCGCTGGGATTGGTGAGCCTACTTAAAGCTCCCCTCTCCCGCGCAGCGGGACGCGCAGGTGTGGACGCCGTCGCTTAGCCGGAGTCGTGCCAGAGTCCTGCCCGTCTGCGCTCGTCCGCGTCGAGGCAGCGCAAGGCTGGGCAGGCTCGGTTTCTCGTCGTGGTGTTGTATCGCCGATTCCGGTAGGTATGGTGTTTTACACACGGTCCGAGCTGCTGTCCATAAGGCGATTGTCCAGAGGAAGTGCCTGCAAGCCTGTGGACCCTCTAGTCGGCCCTTATAGCTGTGCCTGCAAAGGCTGGTCTCTTAAGAGCCCTACTAAAATCCGTTCCCTGGAAGATGCTATTCCTGTCACGCGACCGTGTGTTGCATCTCGAGATCTTCGTATTTGGTGCTTAAACATTAGGTCGCTGGTAAAACATCACCTGTCCATTTATGATCTGCTAGAGAAAGAGGACCCCGATGTCTTTCTAATGACAGAAACCTGGCTGCAGGATTCGGATTCTGCCATATTGAATCTTGCATTCCCTCAGAACTATACCGTCTTCACTTCCAATAGAACCACAAGAGGAGGTGGTATTGCCATGGCAGTCAAATCCTGTTTTCCAGCTGATTGGAAACCGTCGGGGCTACCTGCATGTGAAAGTGCTATTTTTAAAGTTGCTTTTTCCCACCAATTCACTTTCAGTGGTATGCTTATTTATCGTCCTCCGGGCAATGATTCTGTCTTCAGGTCCGCACTGGCCGATATGATCGGTCCTATAGCACTTGATTGTGCCAATTTCAACATCGTGGGGGACCTTAACATCCATTTTGATAATGGGTCATCCACTACGGTGAGCACTCTGCTGGCGAACCTCGAAGCTCTTCAACTCACTCAGCTCGTCACCCTTCCAACCCACTCAGGGGGCCATATTTTGGACCCCTTTTTTTCCACACTTGAGGGGGTAAGGTTGTCAGATCCAAAGCTGATGGGGTGGACTGATCATCTGCTTATAGAAGCCTTTTGTCCGGTTCACGATAAGCCTTTTAAAGCTGTTGACAGACCTATTCTAAAAAGGCCTTGGCATAAGCTTAGGCTTGAGGAGTTTTATAGCATACTGGAACAGAAACCTCTGAGCATCTTTTTTAATGTGGAACAAGGTTACCAACAGTTCTGCGCCTGGATCACCGATGCCTTGGACTCTCTCATACCTTTACGGTGGTCGAAAGGCCGGACAAAAACACCTAGTCCTTGGTATAATGACTCACTCGCAGAACTAAAAAAAGCCTGCCGAGAGGGAATGGAGAAGATCCTACAGCCCTGCTCTGAAAACTCGGTATTTTACTGAGCTGAAGCTCTATCATAGAGCTATTTGCAGAACACGAGCCGCATTTTACGCTCAAGAATTTGCCACCAGCCCTAACCCTTCAAAACTGATTTTTAAGATACTGAAGGATCTTATGAAAAACAGATCCACCTTAGAGGTGATTTGCACAGATTCCCACTGTGATAAGCTGGCCTCCTTTTTTGTGGAGAAAGTGGAAACAATCTACCAAAGCTTTGACACACTCCACCAGAACCGAGAGGTTACTGTCCCCGATACGTTGGGATATGAGACTCTTGCAATGCTACCTGAACTGACTACTGAGACCTTTGATAGGCTTAGCCTCAGGGTCAAGTCAGGTTCTCCCTCGGACCCGTTAAAGCCAGCCTTAATTAACACACTTTCCCCACTCTGCCGTGACCCCATATTGAATCTTATCAATATGTCATTGTCCAGCGGAATGGTACCCACGGCTTGGAAACAGGCAGTGGTTACTCCTATACTAAAAAAAGCCAACTCTGACCCCCGGCTGCCAGAGAATTATCGACCCATATCCCTGCTGCCTTGGATTGCCAAAGTAACAGAAGCCCATGTCAACTCTGTTCTGTCTGAGCATCTGGCTCGCAACCAGATATTGGATTCCAGTCAGAACGGCTTCCGGTCGGGACACAGTACCGAGACGGCATTACTTTACATCACGGAACATCTACGCCAGGTTCTGGATTCAGGTCGCACTGCAGCGCTTTTACTATTAGATCTAAGCGCTGCCTTCGATACTGTGTCCCACCATATACTGATCCAACGCTTACAGGAGGCGGGAGTGACTGATCTCGCTCTCCAGTGGTTTCGGTCTTTTCTATCAGATCGTTCTTTTAAAGTGGCCATACCACCTGGCCAATCTGCCACTTATCCCCTGGAGCTGGGGGTACCACAGGGATCCTCGTTGAGCCCTACTATGTTCAACCTCTATGTGAAACCGTTGGCTGGTGTCGTTAAACAGTGGGGTCTTACGATGGCCTCATATGCGGACGACACACAGCTAGCGGTGACACTTAGTGGAGACCCTGAGGTGGAGGCCCCCAAATTTCGAGCGGGTTTGTTGGCAGTAGCAAGCTGGCTTCGCACCAACTGCCTTCAGTTAAATGCCACCAAAACAGAGGTGTTGGTATTAGGGAAGCATGCTGAGCTATGGGGTAACCAGTGGTGGCCATCAGAGTTGGGGGTCACTCCCATTCCAGCTTCTGGAGTGAGAAATTTAGGCATCTGGTTGGACTCTGCGCTCACCTTCAAGGACCACACTAAGAAGGTGGCTGCCACGTGCTATGGCATTCTGCGGGGAATAAGGCCGGTCTTAAAGTATTTTGATCCCCCCACCAGACAGCTTGTGGTCCAGGCCTCTATACTATCTCGGCTGGACTACGGCAGTTCACTGCTGTTAGGGGTGAATCAAGAGGAGGCCTCTAGGCTCCAAAGGGTGCAAAATGCCGCGGCTCGGGCCATTGTGGGCCTCCCTAGACATTGCTCAGTGTCTGGTACCATCGCGGCCTTACATTGGCTCCCGGTCAGACAGCGAATTCAGTTCAAAGCGCTATGCCTGACCTTTAAAATTTTGAAATCTTCTTCGCCCACGGCACTTGCTAACCTACTCACGCCCTATGTTCCTTTGAGATCCTTGAGATCGGAGAGGCTTCACCTGGCGGTCTGTCCGCGCTTTAAATTGAGTAGAATGGGTGGCCGCTCCTTTAGGGTGCTCGCGGCAGGTTTGTGGAACTCGCTCCCGGTACACATCCGAGCTCTTGAAGACCTGCTCGCCTTCAGGCAGGCGATTAAAACTTTACTGTTTCCCGTGTCTGGTTAATTTCCTTTTCTTTTATTGTGTGTTATGTTGTAGCATCTGTCACAGCGCCAGGACGCCCCTTTGCTGGGGCAGCTGTGCGCTATAAAAATATAAATAACATAACATAACATAACATAACATGGCATCGCTTTGTCTTATTGCTAAAGCTGTTGCTGCCACCGATTTCAGGCATGCAGGCAAAGCCTGAGCTACGGGATCTAATGTACTAGAAAAATAAGCACATGGTTTGTGGGATCCTGCCTGTTCCTGTGTGAGTACTGACAAAGCAGTACCTTCGCGTTCTGTAACAAAGAGTGTAAACTGTTTATTGTAACATGGTGTTGCTAAAACCGGTGCTTGACATAAGGCTTTCTTTAAGCTTTCAAAAGCTTGTGTATGTTCCTGAGTCCAAGGGAGAACAGTCGATGTGGCTGCCTCCTGTGTTGTCAACTGAATGAGTGGTTTTGCTAGAAATGCATACTGAGGGATCCACTGCCTACAATATGAAGTGAGGCCTATAAAAGCCCGCACCTCCTTTTGTGTCTTGGGTATTGGCATGTTAGCTATTAACTGAATGCGGTCGGGTGTAAGCTGCCTTCCCTCCTTGGACAGCGAGTGTCCAAGATAAACAACTCGCTGGACACAGAATTGCAGCTTAGAAGGGGACACCTTGTGCCCCTTTTCGGCTAGAAATTGTAAAACTGTCAGTGATGCTTTCTCACATTCGTGTTCGCTTCTAGCGGTGATCAGCAGATCATCGACATATTGAAGCAGGGCAGTGTTTACTGGCATGTGGATACTGTCGAGTTCTCGTTTCAGTGCTTGGCTATAGATGCTGGGGCTTTCTGTAAATCCTTGAGGTGCGCGTGAGAATTTAAAGCTACGTCCATTTAAACTAAATCCGAACAAGGCATTCTTGAGATCAATTACAGTAAAGAATGTTGCTTCGGAATCAATAGCTGTCAGTAATGACGAGATATCTGGGACCACAGGGAATTGTGGCACAATGCATTTGTTCAATTCGCGCAGATCAATAACCAATCGATATACTGGCGGGGCCTTTGGATCTGTTCGTTTAAGAATCGGAATTATCGGTGAATTACATACATTGGAGTCTGTTTCTACAACCACTCCTTGGGCAATGAGCTCGTCAATGATTTGTAGTAAAGCCACTACAGCATCTGGTGGTAACTTGTATTGTCGCATTCGTGGTAGTACCACTCCTGCCTTTAGTGTAACTCGATATGGTGTAATATTCATGCAACCAACATCAGTAGGGCCTTGTGCCCATAGATGTGTAGGTAAAGTCTGCAGTCGGGGATCCATGTCTCTAGACACATAGTGACCTTTGAAATCACGTAAAAACAATCTTACTCCTTCTGGAGAACAACATATTATAGCTCCTAGAGCTTTCAGTGTTTTTATACCTAACAAGTTTTCTGGACATGATTTAGTAAGCAATAAATCTGTAGTTCTGGTCAAGGGTCCTATCGTAAGTGGAAGAGGCTGTGATACTTCATTAACAATAGGTTTTCCTGAAAAACCAAGGGAAATATTCTGTGAGCCTGAGAGGGGTGCCCCTGGAACTTCACTACGTTTTATGGTTGTTCGACTTGCCCCTGTATCGAGTAAAAATTTTCTATCTTGGCCTAATAATTCACTATGTACATAAGGTCCTTCTTGGTCTACTGGGACCTCGATAAGGGGTAAGTCAACTTCCCTCTCTAGGCTGGTTCATGCATATCGTTGATAATCAGGATAGTCATACTGTGCGGTCTGGTACAGCTGTCGTGTCGTGGTTTGTGTGGCAGCAACAGGCAGCGCTGGTGCAGCTGGCACAAACTGTATAGATTGTTGTGGAGCTGGCATGGACTGTGCATGCTGCGGGGCTCCTTGTTCATTCTGATCCTGTCTAAGTGGCCGTGGTCTTTCTTTTGTAATACCTGTGGCGATATTACGCTTCAGGACTGGACAATCGTGTATATAATGACCTGGTTGTTTACAATAGTTGCATGTCCCTTTTACAGGTCCTGCTGAATCACCGGAATGTGTCGTACCCTTTTTATGTCCTTCAGCTGGAACTGTCTGGGAGACTAGCATTTTCATTTTCGTGTCTTTCATGCGTCTTTGTTCATGATCTTGTTCCTCTCTAATTCTATTGTGATGATACTGTAACATTTGTAACATTTGTGATGGGGTGTTACCTTGCCAGGTACTCTCGAATTTTAATACTCTATTCTTCACTTGGGGCAAGGAATTTTCAACTAATTTTGTCACAAACAGATGTGGGTATGATTCGCTACTTGCTTTTATGCCACTATTTATACCAAAACATTTTTCAAATCGTGCATAGAAATCACTAGTGTCTTCATCTTGCTTTTGTTTACAGGCTGAAATTGCACCCCAGTCTTCCTTTTTCGTAGTTAATAAACGTGGCAGTACCTGTACTAGTAAACCTGGTAGTGCTTTAGTTTTGTCCCCAAGCCCCGAACCTGGACCTCGGGCCTTTTCTTCATTTTCTAATGCTGTCCAGTCTATCTTTTGGTCTCCCACCTCCCACTCTTTTTCCTTGAGTTTTTCATAAATGCCAGCAGGCATCAATACCTTTAATATTGTCATAATGTCGGGATAGGTATACTCTCCCATGAGTAACATGTCTTTAATTTCTCGGTGGAAACCCGCTGGGTCTTTGTCATGACTGGGTACCACTTTCTTCATTTCTAACAATTCTATTTTCGATATGGGCGTATATACAAATACACGTTTAAACTGATTGTCCTCGCCCTTTATTGGGTGTACTTCTCGTAAGGGATTCTGTCTGTCCATGTAATACATCGGTCTTTCCTTGATGGGCAGTGAGACATGTTCTGGACATACAAAAAGAATGTACTGCTTTCTTGATTCTAGTATTTCTTTAATTAGCTTAGTACCTGAACCTCTCCATCTATTCGTGAGTAATTCAGTCAATATATCAGGTAAGGGACCAGGATCTGAATGTTGGCTTTTATATAGTATAAGAAGTTGTTGAATCATATAAATCCCAGCTAAACGCTGTTCATCTGGGGTGAGATTCAAAAATGTGTGGGCTACGGTATCATCATCATACTTTCCGGGACTGTCAACCCAATGAACGGCTGACCTGGCTAATTCTTGTTCATCCATAGAATCGAGAAAATGATAACCCCTTCGTTCTCGCAGTAATTTGTCAGCGGCTTGGAACGAATGCTCGGGGGACCTTATATTTATTATAGGTGTTTGGAAATTCCTGTTATTATCTGGACATATCGGACGTATCGGGTCAGTAAAACATCTAGTACTATTACAAGATCTTCCTCTACCTACATAGGCTATGGTGTCTGACTGTCCTGTGGGCAGTCCTGATCCTTCCTCCTCGCTTTGTTCGAACTGGTCTACCGCTAATCTCTCTTCGTGTAGGCGTTCTATTTCTTTACGGATCTTTCGGCACATGGCTATTATACAGTTTTGCTTATCATGTCTCCCTTCTGATATATTCTGGCTCCATCTGGTAAGAGTTTGCATTGCTTCCGGGTCTACCCCCGGTCGGTCTTGATTTCTGATCACACAATTTATAAGGAAACGTAACAGTTCCCCTTGTATCTCCACTTTCTGGTATTCCATAGCTCTGTTAATACATTCAGAATCTCGCCCTGTTTGGACAAAATGGTATATATTATCTAGATGCATAGTCATTCCTGGTAACTTCCCTAAATACACCGCGGCTCGTCTGATACGTAATGATGCCATGATCATTTCGTCCTCTTTGCCGGGCACAGGGTCATATCTACAATCTATAAGAAGTTCCTTAAGCGTACGGGCATTTATGAGTTTGGGGGTACGTGGATGTGCTGATTCTTGAAAGGTAAGTTTATTTATTCTGGGTGGCGTAGAAAAAATATTGGTAGCACCTCCGGTAGCCCCGTCTGGGGTATCGGGCGTGAAAGGATTCGTTGAACGCGATACAGCAACTATAGGTGTGGACACAGCTATAGAAGTAGCTGTAGGAACAGATGTGGAAACAGATGTGCTTGCCGGAACTTGTGTCAGGATTTGTTGTTGTAGAGATACAGATACAGGATCTTGGCGTTGAACCTCCCCGGCCGACGGTCTATGTGGGGCGGGGTTAGCGTACTCGGGAGCTGCGTCATCTAAATATGAGGAAAGAAAAACATCTTCTGCGGTTCTAGGATGCCCCTTAGGATGTACTTTTATTGGAAATAATGGGGGTGGCAAGTCTTTTGGTATCCCCGGAGTAGCCTTAGGTAATCCCTCGGCCAGAAGGGGATACATACCCTTCATAAGGGCATTTCTTTGTCTGTCTACTTGTTCTGATTTCACGCGTGTACCTTCTTCAATTAATAGATTTTCTTGGACTTTATTTGAATTCTCCTTATTTTTCTCTTCCTGTCGGAGTGCTTTTTCTGTACGTCTATGAGATTCTTTACGCCATAACTCAACGGCGTCTTTCTGTGACTGTCTGACTTTCCTTTTCCATAACTCTTCCTCTACTTTCATGATACACTCTGCATCCCAGGTCCCAGCTACGGGCCACCTCTGACTTTCTGGTAATTCCTTGGTGTAGTCTACCCATAAATCAAGAAATAATATAGCGTCTAAGCCGTGTTTATGATACATGAAGTACCCTGGAGTGTCCCTAGGAGGAATAGGAACAGCTTCTTCGAGTACCCCTTTTCTAGTTGTGATCTGTCTTAATTTCGAAAAGAGCGGCATATTGAGAACTGATCTGATACTTGATCTTGAACAAACTTAATACAATAAACACGATAATGAACAGTCATTCATACCACAATATGCAGAACGTATTAACACATTTAACATTTAACATTTAAATGAGCACACAATGATGATGACGATCTAAGGAAAACTTAATCACTAAACATAATACTCGGCATTATCTGGATTATTCTGAATTTATATACTTGATATACTAGATATACTGCTAAACAGTACAGATACACTGCTGAAACAGTGCAGACCGGATTTGTGTACCCAAACCCGTCTGGACCGGCACAACTTATGTGCACGCCAGAACGCCTCCCCAGTATTGGTACTCACCGGGTAGCTCGGAACGGAAGGCCTCGGAACGGAACTGAACTGAACTGGACCGGACTGGACTCGACTCGAAAACTTCGGACACTTCTGAGCTTCGGAAACCTGGTGGGCCTCTGTATACCTCGGATCTTGCTCTCTCAGCTAGGCTCTGGTCGGGATACTTCGCACTTCTCACCGCCTCGTCTGGGTGTTGATCGCAGCCTCAGTCGCCCCCGCTTGACCGGAGGGAGATACAGGAAATCCTGCTGGTACGCATTGTTGTCCGTCCAGCTGTGGCAGGAGACCGGGCCTGCAACGCACCGCCGGCGCGTGAGATGAGAAAGTGTCCCTGTTCGGGCGCCATTCATGTGGTAAATAATTTAATTACCGGGACTTAATTTGATACAGAAACATAATAGAAATAGCTCAGTAAATAAGAGGCAGAATCCGTGGTATTAGAGGTTCGGAATGGGCTTTATTCCAATGGACGATTCGAATCGGTTGCTCCAAGTTCCATCACCACGAAGGTTCAGGAAGTGAAGTACATACATTATTGATAATTAATCACTTTTATACAATAGGCATTACAGTGAAGCAAATGCAAGAGGCGTAACAATTGATAGCAAAGATAACATTTCACATGCGTAGCTGAAGGAGGCGTAATTGGGAGTAACAAGGAAACGTCATTGGTTGTGATGTCACATATGGGTGGACCTATGAAATAATTTCGCAATGTCAGCAGAAATACTTGGCAGAGATGCGCGCGCAGCAGCATGACGTATGATTGACGTGCGACTAGGGGGTGAAGGGGACTTGACATTTAGCTCTACATGTGGCGACAGATGTCTGTAGGGTCAAGTCAACCTAATCCCCAAATCATATCTAACATCCTATGTTTAAAGAACTATGTTATCCAAAAGAGAGGTCTCTTAGAGTAGAATCTTATTCTATACTGACTATACTGACTGTTAGTGCGTGTACAAGCGTCTAAGTGTCTACACTAGATGCGAGGGCAGAAGTCTTCCATAGTAATAGGGCTATGAATTACTTGCATAAAGACGGAGAAGCCGGGCCTTTGCTCGGTAGCTGGAAGAATGTTTACTGAAACTACTAGACAGGAATGCATTGGGCAGGGAACGGAGCAGATAATTTCGAAGGTGAAATACAGTTTCTTGGCAGGCAACAGGCTGATGTCAGGCTTCGTGAGCCGCGCAGGGAATGAGACAAAGTTCATGGTCACAGATGCAGGCTCAGACTGGAGCTTCAGAGGCAGAAAGAAAGAAAAGCTTGATGACAGAATCAGGGCCTACTTGCCTGGACTGTAAAATGACATAAGTGAACCATATAAAGCCGGTGGCCTTTCATACTTAGGAATGGAATATCCGGCCTATTCATGGCGGATCTGAAAGAGGACATGTTGACGGTGGACGCACATGTGTTTGCGTCTTCATAACTGGAACTGGAGGAAACATACATGTACTTGTGATTCATACATGAAACCGTTGGGGTCCAAGATAGGGGACATAACTGATCGGAAAAATCCATATTTCCACAAGTCTTTTAAACAATCACTTATAGAAACACATACTTATTCATACAGGAACTCTTTCAATCTCTCACTCTCACATATACTCACTTATATAAACCAATAGTCACATATACTAGTTTAAAACATATGTAGTTACTCATAAAGACACTATTGAGACAGTCTATCACTCACTAACACACCCATGCACACACTCATCCACCCATACAGTCCTGCACACATGCTGTCTTCAACACATACAAACAGTGAGTCACTCATTCATGCACCTATGCACTACGTAATACCCCCCACCGAACCATACAGACACTCAGACGCTCATACTGATACTCAAAAAACCAACTAATAACCTATATAGACACTCATGTAGCTACTCAGCTACTCACCAACCCATGCAGCCACTTATACACAAAGTGAGAGACTGATACAGATATTTACACATTTAAACATTACTCACTAAGCCATGTATTCACTAAGATACACTTAATCAGTCAGTTACACAATCAATTTTTCAAAAACAAATCATCCATTTAGACACTTATATACCCATTTATTCTTCCATCGACCTTGAGATATACATGTATAAAACATATGTAATTTTCAGAAAAACACACATTCACTGGATGATGTCATCAGTGATGTCATTTGAGATGTCATCAGTGATGTCATGAGTGATGTCACTGACCATGTCATGAGTGATGTAATATGTGACGTCATCAGCAGTGCATTGCGGGCGCGCGAGTTATAGTTAGCTGAACTAACTATAACGGGGGAATTTCAATGGTTTTGTACGAGTGAAAAGCCCAGCTAACTATAACGCCCCTGAAACCTATGGTTTTTTCAGTGAATATATATATAGATAGATAGATATATATATATAACTGTTCATTGATAAATATTGAGTGCTATTAATTATTGATTGTTTGATTTCAGTGGTATTGGTGAACATGAAAAAGAAAAGGGAAAGATAAAAATTACTTTTAAGGGAAACCATGAAGATGAGTACTCTACAGGCGAACTTAAACCCAAGGAGGCCATTAACATTGGATTAGCATGAGGGTGAAAGTTAATACTAATAGGAAAATAGTTACCACATTCCTGCCCTTTTTCTCAAAATGAACTTATAAAGTGAGGATATTGAAGTCCCTGACAGTTTCAGTTTCTTGCCAAAGAGATTGATCTGTTACCCCCCAGCAGTGTATGCAGCAAAAGGCTATCTGTTTACAGAATAAACTATTGAAATAAACAGTCCAGATCAATAAGAAAGACTATAGGCAATAACTAGAACTTTTGTCTCAAGTTCAGGAGGAGTTTGTTTTTAAAGAGACACACATTTGCTTTTAAATGGCAATCAATATTGCATTACATTTATGTTTAAAATAAGCACACTTTTACTGTTCTATCTCCCCTAAACTGTAATCGTTCATTGAAAAATAAAAGAAACTTCTATCCTTCTTAAAGTGAGTGACAATCAGTTCTATTTCCTTAGCTTCTTGGTCACTCCTTGCCTTTTGGGAGTAAAGCATGTCAAATAAAGTTTCAAATGAAGCATAGGTGCAAATTGCTCATAATTAGGTTAAAAAATGAAAGTGGCATGTAAACAGTAGAGCAATATTGAGCGCATACCTACAGAAGGGAAAGAAAAGCTTAGCTGCTTCTCACACAGTCAGATTTAAGTGTACCAATGAGTCATACACACATACATTATAAACATACACACATGCTCTGATCAGAATAAGACCCTCTGTGTACAAACAGGGAACTGTTGAAGTCCAAAATAGCACTGCTTTTGAAGAGTTCCAAGAAGTTAGCATTGTCAGACTGGGATAGAAATTATGCCAGATACCACCATAACAGTTGTGGAGCAGCACAAGTTAGACTCCACCCTGTATACATCATGTATCTACATTTATAGGCTCATATATGACAATTATATCAATGTGTGACTTAACTTTATTACCGTGTGGGGTACATTTAAACAAATTAATCGAGTGTAGCCATTGGAAACACTAATGGGCCGATTACGATGTCATTAGGAAGGGCTCTTGATGGGATTCAGCATTGTCGAATCTGATTCGGAACCCTTGTTTCCTAAAGAATCTGTCACATTTCCAGATGACCGAATATGATGCAAGGAAGCCACCTGAGCTGTCTGAATCGGTTCCGAACAGAATTCAGGCAGCCTGAGTCATTCGGAGCCAAATTGTACAGCCCAATGGAGACAGTTTTCAAATGAGCGAGTACGATGAACGATTCAGACAGGCGTTCTGAATCGGTTTGACCGAGACCAATCGGCTGTGGGAATCAGTCTTTGGGGGCCCGTAGCAGGCCCCCTTTCACCGGTAGGCATTTGGATGCGGTCCGTGGGTGTACCCAAGGAACCCCCCTTCCCAACCAAGCACAGTGTTGCAGGCACCATGGGGGGCCCGCCACAGGGTGCAAGGTTTCCCCACCCACTCTTTTTCCAATTGGAGCCTGTGTTCTTGTTCGGCACACAGTCCGACCGAACCGAGTCCGTAAGCATCCGGACACATCGTAATCTTTCTGTACACATTGGACACCCCTATGGAAGGCCCTAGGTACCCCCCTGGGCAGGGTTCAGTGTATGTGAACGGTAGAGCATGTAGGTGACAGCTCTGGTAGTGAATTACAGCCATTTTCGTTTTTCACTAATGAAAGGCTATCTTGCCCATAGGCTATAATGGGGAATGCTGAGTAGAATGTTTACCTGCATATCTTCCCATAGGAGCAAGACAGAAAGCTAAAGTCTGGTATCCCCGAACTCAGAATTTAATAACACATCTTTTAGGAAGGATGGTTTTTAAATCCTGTGTGTGAAAACAGCACTTTTAGAAGGTGGTTGTTTTCCTTTTCTGTCCTCCCTGTGTGCCTTGGCCTGTTTGTGAATTGACTGTCTGGTTTGTGAGTGACAGGAACAGGGGAGGCTCCCAGAGGCTGAATGAGTCAGCCCAGGCCTGAATAGGGAAATTCCCCTGTAGATGGGTGGGAGGAGTAGCACCTGGGCCTGAATAGGGCTGTGTCTGCCTTCCACAATGCTGGCTCTACCCCCTGCTGGGCGGATGACGACCCTGCCCCTCTCTCTCAAAGGAAAGAAGAAACCAAGTAAACAGAGTGCTCCAGGACTGGCCAGAACTGGTTCTGACTAGGCCAAGGCCCCTCTGCCTTCACAGGACAAAGGATTTTGGGGTATAACTATTGGGACCCAGACTACAGAAAATTAGATCATCCTGGAATCAAGAAGGAACCTCTGCCAAGGAGAAAGCTGGAAGACTGAAGAAGAAGGACTGACCTGCTGTAAGGCTGACCTGCAGTTGCTTTGCTGCCAAGGAGAGGGGAAGGACTTTGCTGTGTGCTGTGTCCCCTGGCTTGAAGGAATCTCCAAGGGCCTGAGTAGAGCTGGCCTCCTGTTAAGAAGTCCGAGGGACAAAAGGACTTCACCCCCAGCTTCCCCCTGAACTCTGCTGTGTGAGTTCTGCCCTTCCTAGAGTGCTTGATCCAATTGTGGGGCCTCTGGAAGTTGTGCCTGCTGTTGGGAAGCTGACCAAGAAGAAAGAAACAAAGGATCTACACTTTTTTACGCACCGCCGGCTTAGCGAGAAAATTTCCGTCGCTCCGCTCGTTAGCGGGCCGAGTTTTATCGCTGCGAACATCGTCGCAGAGCCAGCCAAGATCCCCGCTCCACTTGTTAGCGGGCCGAATTTTATCGCTGCGAACATCGTCGCAGAGCCTGCCGCCGCTGAGTGAGATCGTCGCAGAGCCAGCCAAAATCATCGCACCGCTTGTTAGCCGGCCGAATTTTATTGCTGCGAACATCGTCGCAGAGCCAGCCAAGATCATCGCACCGCTCGTTCGTGGGCCGAATCTTGTCGCTGGGAACATCGTCGCAGAGCCAGCCAAGATCCTCGCTGGTGAAATCGTCGCCCCGCTCGTTAGCGGGCCGAATTTTGTCGCATCGTGCCTTTGCGAGTAAATTTCTACCGGAGAAGCTACGCCTTGGAATCCAAACAGGTATCGCCTCACTCTCCATACAGACCAGATTCGTCGCACACGCCCGCTGCGTGCAGCGGGGTTGTTGCCTCACCTCCCCAGGGTCTCAGGACTGACGCTGTTGCCTGTTTTTCAACACCTGAGCGCCGCTAAGAACTTTTATCGCATCACCAGGTACTGTTGGCTAAAATTGACGCTAAGGTGGATGATTTTGTCGCCAAACTAAGAACTCTTTTTGAAACCATATTCTTGAACTGTGTATGTTGGAATTTTGTCGTTTTGGTCTTGTGTAGTTTATATAAAAGTACTTTATTTATCTACAATGGTGTGGAGTCCATTTGTGGTGTTTTCACTGTGTTACTGTGAGTGTTGGTACAAATACTTTACACATTGCCTTTGATAAGCCTGTCTGCTCATGCCAAGCTACCAAGCGGGTGAGCAGGGGTTATCTAAAGTGTGTATCCCCCTTACCCTGACTAGAAGCAAGGGTCCCTATTTGGACAGTGGTACCTACCTCTGCCAACTAGAGACCCCCAGATCTAACAGTAACAGACATCCATTTTGATTTCCAAGAGAGCTTCTCTTATTTAACTGAACATCTACAAAAGTTCAACTCTATGCTGACACCATCTATTCTCCCTTGTTAGGAACTCCTTTTTCAGAAACCTTGGTCTCAACTTATGTTCAGAGTAGGAAAGGGAAGTTTCTTTAGAAACACATTATTAAGGCAATAGGTTTTCTTTGCATTGTGGCTGTTATTATTTTGTATCTTATTTTATTAAAATTGAACTTAGTTACACATTTTGGCCTTCATCCTATTTTGCTATAGCTTCTAAATTGATTTCTACTTTGCATATATACTGGATGTATTAATGTTTTAAAATAAACCCATATATTTGAATTAATTGAGTCTTTGTCTTCATTGTGGAGTCATATTGGTTTCACAAATTTGGAAATGTATTTCTGATGTTAACTCCCTTGCAATGCTTCAAGTTGACTAACAAAGGTCCATACAACCAATGGGAAACTATGTTACATGATTTAACTAAGAGATTGAGGCGCAGATACCCTCGTGCTATCAGTTACCACCATAAACTAATTAGATAGCTAAAAAAGAATGTGCTGAATACAATAACCTCTCTCCAGTGAAAAGGATGTCAGTTTTGTCCTTTCATTGAAGAGACTGGCAGCAGTTGTGTAGCAGAGCAGTGTACAAATACATGGTGTACACTTTTGCAGAATGTTATCAACTTTGCCCCAGCCACAAATAGACTATGGGATCAACAGTAGGGGTTGGAGTGAGGGAATGGGTGCAATGCCAAAACTGAAACCTTTTATTACTTAAGTCAAGAAAAAGTAATTACGAAATGGAATGCAGAATAGTCTACTGTACTCCACTGTAAAAAATGTATGTATTATTTGAGGGGGGGGGGGGGGGTACCCATCTATTTGAGATGGCTAACCCCATGTGGGTACCAATGTGAGTAACCACAGCCCTTATCAGTGTGAACCACTAAAGTCACTTAATAAAACTGTGCTTAACCCTCGGGTAGCTTTGCACAAAGCAGTTAGGCTTAACTGAGAGGCAATGCGTAAAGTATTTACGCAGAACTCAAACAGTAATGAAGTAAAACCACAACACAAGAAACGCTCCAAACCAATTTGAAATAAATGGGAATATTTTAATAAATAAAATAGCACCAAATCAAAACAAATCCAATATGTAGACCCTGAAATATGAATTTATGGAGTTTTGAATATAAAAGAGCACCAAAAAGCACAAAGCGGCAACCATAATTATCTGGTTGCCCTAGATCGGTGTTTAGACAGAATATCAGATGCAAAAATATCATGGGCCAAAATATTGTGTCAAGAATTTCGAAGATAAAAATATAGTGAAGGTAAATTTCCATATGTAAGTGAAGTTTTACTATATATATTCCACATATATGTACCTTGATTATATATACAATAATTTCTGGCACATCTCTTCAAATGATACATTAGCCATCACAAAATTGCATGCCAACTGAATGCATATAGTTTGTGATTAAAATGAATGCTAGCTTTTTTTTTTTTTTAAATCAGCATGTCATAAATATTGCAATATCTTCCTTTTTTTATTGCACCCTGTGAATACTGGTGCACTTTCCATCATTTTCTGCTTTGCTTACGAATTGATCCTTCAGGCTTAAGTTAGAAGTTTAGGTAAGTTTGTAAAAAAGATGCGAATTGCACACACCTACACAATTTCTGACTTTACGGGAGTTTACTCCCTTTACAAGGCAAGTTGCTTACCAAGTTTTGGCCACTCTCCTAGGAATTACCACTTCCAAGGAGTTGTTTATGTGTGCATGAATTATGCATACTTTATATAATTTTCACACCCGTAAATCGCATCTCTGTGTGCACAAAATTACTTCTAGAGTGCAGTCTCACCAGTAATACATGCATGTGGAAATTACAACTTCTACTAGTGTATAAAGAGTTGTGTAACCCCTCCCACCCCAGACAAACATATCACAACCACCAATGTCTAATGCCCATTTGCTGGCAAGTTCGCAGAATTTTAAATTGTAATATAACACCAGAAAGACTGAAAAATAATGTCAACAGATATGCTGGCATAATAAGAGAGGACCCTCTGAGCTTTGCCACATTTGGTTTTGAGGTGATAGAGGGGTGGAAACCAAAGCAAAAAATAAATCTGATTTACAAAAATGCAATGGTAAGAAAGAAAAATATACTGACAGTGGCATAGAAAGGTTGTGCCATGGGACATTACACAAGGAAGGGAAATGCCCTCCATGCCCTACTTTGGTACCGAATAGTATTTTTATATTTAACAGAGTTTTATATAGCGTAAACTTTGACCTGGTTTCGGGTATTAGAGCGCTTTACATCACAGGATGTTCAGCATCATTGCCGAGACACGAACCCAGTTCCCCAGATTCGAGGTTGACCGCCCTAGCCTTTAGGCCAACTCCTCTCCACTAGTTGTGACTGGGGTAAATGGTCCCTTCATACAACTGAACCTCGGTTTCACTGCAATTGCTTCTCTATTGATTACTACACTCCTGTATTAAGAGGAGATGGCAGTTGTGGTCATTCTCAGGATGACTCAATGAGCTACTGAAAATAGCTAAAACAGATAGCTCACTCTTTCTTTAATGACTTGCTTGGTTGAGTATAACATGTGGTCTCTTTTTGGATTGTTCAGTAATTCCCACCCACATATCCTTTTACCCAATTTATATTCTCTAGGTAGCTTTTTTCATATTTTGATAGCAATATATCCAACATCTTTGACAATTTTGTTATACACTGTATTGTAGCATAGTATTGTTTTCAACAATTGTCTATTTTGCTTTTTTGCCCTAAAAATAGACGAAGGACTGCTGTTTAAAGGATAGAAAGGCAGGGAAAAAGCAATGTGTAAAGCAAAATTATGCTATCCTCCTTCAGAAAGTGAAAAGGGGCCCTAAAGCCACCCATATCTTTTAGGTATTCATTGATCTTAGGTTAAATACGGCTCCCCTGAAGGGATAAGGGCTCCCTGCACTTGAGGGCCTGTAGGGGTCTTAGTTAAACCCTTAGAAGAGGGGTAGCAGATCTGAAAGATAGAGATGGATTCACCAACATTTCATGCTGTGTTTGCATCACAAATTTGACCAAAACCAGCACAAAATGTTTTTTTTAAATTTACTGTCCTGCGCAAAACTTATTTTGCGCTTGAAAGTTGCCTGAAAGTAATGTATTGCTTTGCATTAATTTGTGCCATGGGGATTCCCATGCAAACATGTGTGGGTTTTGATGCAAAACCCTATCTAACAACAATTTTAGACAGGGCCTTGCACCAAAGAATGATTCCTTTTTAGGTCTCAGCTAGACAGTGCATGCGCTGTCTCGAGTAACCATGTTGTGTTTAATCTGGGGGCTCCAGCCCACCCACAGGCTTCCCATTTGCTTGCTCTATCATCTGTCTCATATTCCTTTTCACCATTAGGCCCTACCATACATGGTCATGCCTCCTCTTTTGTTTTGCCCTCCCCTCAAAGAATAGACCAAGTACTTGTAAACATCTGCTGCTCTGGTTTTTACGACCATTTTAGGACCTCCATATTTCTTTCTTTTCCAGAACTCCATACAGTGCTCGTGCTTTTACCAGCTCCGTCTCCTACCACCCATCCTCCTCCCCCGTCCACAGATCACCCCGCCCATCACTGCTTTTCCTATCTTTGCAGCTTTTCATTTACCCCACATCCTCCCTTTCGTTGCTGCATGCTCCTTCGCACCTCCCGGTACTTGCCCCATCCACATATCACCCTCTCCCCTGTCGCTGCTTTTCCCTTCACTGCTGCTTTCCATCTCCCCCATCTCATCGCTCCCATCTCTGCTAGCTCATTCGCACCACTCAGTGCTTACCCCAGCCACAAATTACCCCCTCCCCCAAAACCCATCACTGCTTTAAACCCCCAGTGTAGTCTGTTTCGTTCTACTGAGTGGTGGCGTTCTGCTCTTTAATGTCCTGTCAGTGTATAACTGATGTGCTGATTGGAGCATGTGTGCACGGCTGCTGTTACTTGGCACATGTGTTTATTTTCCTCATGTGTGGGTACTAGGTGTGTATGTGTTTACACTATATGTGGTCGTTTGGCAATGGTGTTTATAGCTGGAAAATCAGACTTCAAGTGAATCAGATATGCGCTATCACAGAGTAAGTCAGAGCTTCTAAAATACCTGTGTCTTCTTTTGTTATTGCATAGCCATTTTTCTCCTGTGCAAAATGATTGAACTGTTCATTTCTCACCTTGTTGCTTCTCATTTCATAGAATAGGCCTCTACTTCTTCCGCATTCATTGGTGAAGAGTTTCTGTGCGCCATTGTTACTTAACTTGAATTCTCTTAAACGGAGCCAGGCTGAGTCTTGAAGTCATAAAGGTCTGCTTGCCCCTCAGTGCCCTTGGCAAAAGTAGTCCTTTTAATGTGGCTGCCCTCATTTGCTGTTGGTTGCCCATCCACCTCCTGCCTGTCGCCGCTTGGCCCCACTGAACTCTGTTGCATAGATTCCCTCCTCCACCAAGTCTGTTTTCACATTTTTTGTGCAGTTTTATGTAGCGTCAAAACTACCTGAAGTTGTTGGAGCACTTACATAAGCACCAGTTACTTTTATTGTGCAGTTCTATATATTGCCAACACCACCCACATGTATTGGAGCGCTTTTCATTAGCACCAGTCACTTTTTTTGTGCAGTTTCATATAGAGCCAACACCACTGTAAGTATTGGAGCACTTTACATTAGCTCCAGTTACTTTACACAAGGACACATTCATTTTTTTAGTCACAGCGAGATAAAGTGATTTGCCCAAAATCAAGGATGTTAAGCTGATGCTGAAACTCAAACCCAGTTTACCAGCTCCATAGTTGGCAGCTCTGGCCCTTACACCACATTCTCTCCTGAAAGGACACCATATTATCTCCCTAGCCTCAGCCACAGTCCCACATTTTGTGATTATGAATAAATCACGTAATCTCCCTGTTTCTAAACACAACAACCTTTGGCAAAGCCAGTATGTTTCACCTGTACGAAATCTACTGTTTTTTACGTCTCTGCTAGACACCGCATGTGCTGCTTGGCTAAACAGCACAGGTGCTATCTCATATAGATGTGTTGTGTTCTATCTGTGCACCTTACAGGCCACCATTGGTAAACTTCAGCATCTCTCTTATTTTACTTTGATGTCATTCGTCAATGTAAGTGGGCGTCATGCCCTCTTTTTGTGTTTGGCCATCCCATAGCGCATGGACTAAGTACATGTCTCCTCAAACTGCTCCCGGTTTGAGCAGTTATCTTGTCGTTGTTTTCAAGCACTCAATAGGAGTACTTGTGTTTTCAGGCTGCCTCCCTTTTACACATACACCCAAACCACTAAAATGCAGGCGTGTGTACATAAACAAACGCATTTCTTAAAAATGTGTTAAAACACGAAAAGCATTTGTTAATTTTTTTTTTTTTTACACAATCTGGCATTGGAGAGTTCACTTTCTCCTGCCATAGCACGAACACGAGCCGATTACACCAATTACATTCCACAATGACACATTCATTTTTGTCGCTGATCATGCTTCAATAAGGCAGTATTTTACCCATGCATTGCTGCTTCCTCCTGCCCTCTCCCATCATTGCTTGCCCATCTCCCCATCCTCTCCTGCTTCCTGCTTGACCCTTCACCCCCACTACCTGCATAGTCGCTGCTGCTCTTATTTATTTATTTTTGCACAATCCGATTGTATTGCAGCGTTTCTTCCGTCCTCCATCCATCTTTCTGTAGTGCTAACACCAGCTGATAGTATTGGAGTGCTTTAAGTGCTCACCAGCTACACTGCACAATGACATATTCATTGTCATACGCAGGTGGAAGCGTAAGTGATTTTTCTCCAGAATCACAAACTTTTAAACCAACCCAGAGATTCAAACTTGATTTCCCAGTTCCCCTGTTGGCAGCCCTGGCCATTATGCCACATCCTTGCTGTACTTCAAAGCGTCTCATATGTTTCTCACTATCACCTGCATATTTGTTCAGCTAGGCCCGTCAACACCGAACAAGCATTGGCAAAGCTAATGGCTCTTGGCAATGCCCGAGCTATTGACCTTGTCAATGTGAATGTCTTTTAACCATGTTGTCTAGCGGCACATCTGCAGTTCAGCATGCCTGAAAGTCACAGAAAAAGGGCTATGATGTGGCCAGCGCAGGCCATGTCCTAGTGCTTTTTCGTGAGAGGAGGGACAGGACAATAAACTCAACGTGGGGGGGTGAAGAGACTTGGGGTCGGCTCAACATCCTGTGATTCTGGACTTTCAGTGACTTTCAGCCATGCTGAACAGCAGATGTGCTGCTAGATGACATGGCTAAAAGACATTCACATTGACAAGGCCACTGGGCATTGCTGAGACCTATTGGCTTTGCCACTGCTTGTTGATAGTGGCGTTAACTTGAAGAAATGCTTTTATTACTCCAATTTTTCCAGTTGCTCATATGTGCTGCATGGCACACACAGATCTAAAGTGGGAAAAGTAGTTTATCTAGGGATAATATTTTTGTACTGGAAGGGACCCCTTCCAGTACAAAACCTATGCTAGAGATCACACACTCCCCCTTGCACTATGGTGCAAAGGTGTGTGGGTTGTGTTTTGATTGTCGTGCTGAGTTGCATGATTTGTTACATAATATACCCCTTAGTGTGCTATTCTTATTATTAAACATGTCTTTTACTGTTTTTTTAAATGCCCTTGGACTCGGCCCTGTACTCATTACATCGAATTCATAAAGATGGAAGACTAAGTTTGCTATACTGGTTTTATAGCTCTGAATTCAGGACTTGGTGTGTACCACTTGGACATTTTTACCGTGCGTCGCATTCACAATGAGTGAGGTCGGTGAGATAGCCCTATGAACAATGTGTACTGTATGACTCAACCATCTACAGAGTCTCTCACCACGTAGATTCCTCTTACATCTGGGAGTGCAGCTTCATCAAGGACTCTGGAGGGACTGCGACGCACGGTTGGTCAAGATTAGAGGCCTGAGTAGTACTTTTTCCTTTCTTATTCACACTATTAGCAGAGTGACTGAAGATCATGGTCCTGATGAATGCCTGGAACTTGGATGTCATTTAGGGCAGAAACATGTTGACCACACCACAGGCTACACATCCATAACTCTGTTTCATTTTGGTTTTTTCCTCTATTCTGTAGGACATATTAATAAAGTTGGTGTACCTACAGAGTTAGTTGTAAATCACACTACCTTTTTGTTGCACTCTGCCCCTCACTACACCTGTGAGGTATTGATATCTTACATGCTTTATATATAAAACACTCCTGCTCCTTCTCTGAGGGGAAGTTGTAGCCCACACTGGGTACCTTGCGGACCTGGTGCATTGGAGGAACCCAATGATAAAGCATGTCACCCTCGGGTGAGTGAGGGTTTTCGTCCAAACACCTTCTGTGTCTATCCATGCAATAGCCCTTGCCCAGTTGCACCTTGCTATCCTATATCTTGTTTGAGTACAATTTCTCTGGAAGTAGTATAGGATAGACTTCTCTATAACGCAGCATATACTTCTGTCTGACCCCCGGTGTGAGAGTTATTACTCACTAACGTAAAACATGTTTCCAGGCCGGCCATTGCAGCCTGGGTTTGCAATTTAAAACTGCCTTTTCGACCTCAGAAAATAAACATATTGCCAGGTCTAAATGTTGCTTTTTTTATAAATCACACCTTTAGGGAGGCCCTAAAAGCACATAGGGCAGGGTGCATGGTTTTCAAAAAGAAGGATGTATAGTTAATGTTTTAAATGTACTGCCAGTGAAAACCCTCCAAAGTCTTTTTGCAGTGTAGCACGGCTGACTGTCTCATATCTCAACACTGGTTTATACTATTACCTTTAATAAGTGCTAAATTCAGCTTAGGAATAGCTAGAAAAATGTTTTAAGGACTCATTTTGATAATAATTTAAATCCAACTTAATGGCCCAGTGGGATTCCATATTTTTATTTTGGAAATTGAACTATTAGAAAACTTTCATTTTCCTGTCTAAAACCAAAAGTTTTTCCTGCCAGTGTCCAGCTGTTACCTGACACCTGGTGTCTCTCCTGGGGTGAGATGTGTATTGCTCCCAGACAGTGGACAAAGGTCTGTGGGTGTTGGGAGAGGGACTCCTACCTTGACAGGATGCCTTGAGGGGCTGTGACCAAAGGCTTTCCCCCTGCCCCCCACAGACTGGCACTGGGGAAACAAGCGGACATCACAGATCTCTCCTCAAAACATCTTTAATCTGCCCTGCTGTCTTAAGAATCTGAAGAAGGATTGAATTTCTTGACTTGAACCCAGCACCCCATAATGCACTCCAAGGGTCATTTGGACGGCCTCCAGTTTGAGCTACAGGAACACAACAAGCTTCCAGAGGCCTTCCTCCTTGCAACTGGCCACCTGACCATTTCCCACTGGACCTGCCTTGGAACCTTATGCTGAGCTCAAGTGGTATGAAGGACTGGGTTTTTCTAAGACCCAGCGGTGCCAGGGAACAACACCTGAAACCTTCGTGGGTTACCTGTTCTGGCGTACCAAACACAGAGACACGGGACACTTCCAGCGGCGTCAGAGATCAGCGTTTATTTTACTGCAGGGATACAGAGGTCACAAGAAGTACACAGCGTGTAGGTTCTCGGAGACTGCTTCAATTTGCAAAAGTGGATCGCTCCTTTTATACACGTTTTTCCCATAGCCCAATATAGTGAACAAAGATTACAACTCAGTTCCCACAATAAACTTCAAAAAGGGTCGCGTTCATGTTTCAGGAGGCCGGAACATGATTACCACAGTATTGCCAGTTCCCAACTGTAAAAGCATATAAAACACATTCCATCCTGATCGTAAACACATTAGGAGAAGGGACAAAAACAGATGCAAAGGAAGAACAAGGATGCACAACAGGTTGAAAAAGAGTGTTAGGAGTAATAAAGGAAACTTGATAACGGGATCAGAGATACCGTGTCTAATGTATGCATGGCTGAAACAATAGACCGGCACGGCAAGATGAACCTCGAGCGGGGCCATCTGCCTTCGTCGTGTCGTTTCCCTCATCATAAAAGTCATACTTAAGGGAACACGTGTCTCTCGCGTAAGCTTGAGAGTCCCAGGGTCACGAAGCGGACAGAAGTCCGTTCGCTGGCTACTTGAGGGCAAGAAACAAAATGGATGCCGTATCTAAAATGGAACCCGAGGGTTCAGATGAATAAACCCAAAAATAAGACGAACCATACGTGGTTGCGTAGCGAAACTGCGTACACCCACTATACTCGTCATTTGCGGTTCGTAGATACCCAACTCATCCATATTCGTCACCACTCAAAAGTGTCGTTCCGTCCCACACGGAACCTCAAACGCTCCTTTTGCCCTCATGTAGGCAAGCACTAGTCAAGATCAGAATCTACTTCAATATTCATCAGGTCGTTCAGTTGCTGCTGGAACATCATTCTATTCATCAACGTCTCCTTGGTAACAGATGGTCGTCCTATACACGTTGTAGCACATAGGCCACATAAGGCAGGACCACACTGTACACAAAGACAACACGTGAACAGAAACGTTACAACAACCCCTACGATCATCAGAATCTTCCAACCCCAAGTTGACATCAGGCCCCAAAACCATCCTAGGAGCGTCCAATTACCTTCGTCCACGTGTATGGACTCGGAGATCTTGTGCAACTTCGAGATAGCTTGGTACACAGTTGGAGCATTGTCAGGAATATAAATGCAACAACTCGAATGGATAACTTTACACACACCACCTCTATCTGCGAGAACAACATCTAGAACCATACGGTTCTGTAACGTCATGAGTCTATCCGCCTGAAGTTCAGCTGTGAGATTACCAAGGGCACTTGCAGTAATATTAGCAGTCGACTCTACTACACGTGTCAGTTGTCTTAAGTTCCTACTATTATCCATAGGTCCCCAAAACGGCAGGAAACCCTTAAAGAAGTCTCCTGCTTCTTGACCGGCAGTATCCTCTTTGCTAATAACACCTCTCACAACTCTAGTTTTGTGATAATCTGAGGCGACAGTGAAAGTCGGTGGTAGAAGATTCGCAATATAACAGGTACCCGAAAAATCACGGGGTAACCATGTATATGCGCGTTCATAACATACAAAATAAGTGCCCTTGGCGGTCAGAAAAACAGGGGAAGAGAGCATCGGCAGAACATACGTGTCGGTGCAAGCACTGTTCCCAAGTTGTGCTCTCGGATTTCGACCCAAACCTTTCAAGCAGAAATTACCGAGGTGTGGTACAATCCATATTGGGGACGAGCTCTTAAGCTGTCTATCACCCACTGACGTACTATACTCAGCCTCGCTCAGATCCTTGTAAGCCTGTACCTCCTCACTTGGGATAAGCGATGCATCAAAAACATCTCTATCTAAATCCGCTATCGCTATCGCCAAAGGTTTGTGATACGGCCCAGGACCAAAATTGGCAGAACGTGGCTCTCGACTGGGGTAGGAATCTAGTGCACTACGGAACATAGTTTGGAATGCTCGAGCCGAACCCTGGGAGCTGTAGGGAAGAACCAAATACGGAATACCCCTATCCATGGTATGTGGCATTAACCCACACACCCAACAATTGGTAGTGTTCATCACCAACTGATGCTGATGTAGAAGTTGAACAAAGGAGTTGTTCATGAACTCCGCACGTCTAACCTGTTCATGTTGAGGCAGAGGATGAAAAGAATGTGGGGAAACAGTGGTGAGGGAGCTTAGTTTAGGAGAAAGGGTAGGTGAAACAGAGGGTAATAACAACTGTACTCCAAAATATACTCCACCCACCAATAACATAGATACGATCAGGAACAGTAGGAACACCTGAAACAAAAAACATTTTGTACATACAACTTTTCTTAATTCTGATCTCTGCGCCGACATCCTTTCTGCTTCCAATAGCTTAGAGAATGCCATCCTCTACAAACCGTCCGTGACGTACTTGACGCACTTCGTTCTGAGAAGCGATTATCAATCCCCAGGAGTTCCCAGGAATCGACAAAAGTAACCGACCTAGCGTCAGAAACCTGCTAAACAGAAAGGAGTACCCACACGGCCCTACGGTGACCCGGATGGAGAGGTTTCCTCGCAAAAAAACTCAAATCACAAATCTCTTAGCCGCGGGACAGCACATAAAAATTCAAAAAGAAAGGATATAATTGTCCATAATGTTCATAACACCAAAAAAAAACATATATATATAACTAATTTTTATTAGTCCTTGAACGAAGAAAATATCGGCTTCTTCCAGGTTGAGTTTGCTCTACAAACAATTGTTCAGCTGGCGCAACAGTGTTCGATGAAATGGACAACGAGTCAGACCTTTGGTTCTCTGCTACCGATGACTCTTCATGTGGGTCTGGCAGTGACAAATCATTGCCCCTGGGTTGAGCGTCGCTAAACGGCACAAAGTGCAAAGGAGTCTCAGTTTCTGTTGCCGAAATCCCAGTCCTCACCCAACCATCCGTTGGTAAGGGGATCGGCACCTTCTTCGTGTGACTGGCGTGTACCCAATTCTTCCGGCCCTCCAGTCGAACCGCAGTCCTCGTCGTCAATAAGACTTGGAAGGGTCCTACAAATCTTGGCTCCAAGTTACGCTTTCGACCAAAATTTCGGGTAACGACCCAGTCCCCTGGCCGGAGCTGGTGTCCAGGACCCTCTGTCTGCGCCGGTAGAGCTTCAAAGACCTGTTGATGGATTAACCGTAGTTTAGTGGTCAAATCATGCAAGTAATCAATTAACATTGGATACTCAAGACTATCAAAGGCCCTTGGTCTCGGAACCCCCCAAATATTCGCAGGGCGGCCGAACACAATCTCATATGGGCTAAGCCCTACTCGAGAGTGTACGGTCGCTCTGATCGATAGGAGGGCCAGAGGCAAGGCATCAGGCCACGATAAACCAGTCGTAGCTTGAATCTTGGCGAGTTTCAGTTTCAGGGTACCATTGTACCCTTCAACCAAACCCGCTGCCTGAGGATGATTAGCACTATGGAATTTCTGACAAATTCCAAGGCCCTTACACACACTCTGCATTACACTTCCCACAAACTCACTCCCATTATCCGACCATACAATCCGTGGCATTCCGTACCGAGGAAAGTATTCCTTCAGCAGGATTTTTGCTGTGGACAGGGCAGTGTTATCCTTAAGAGGATAGGCCTCAATCCATCTGGAGAACGCACAAACCACAACCAAAACATACTTTAGGTTATTGCATCTCTCCATATGGATAAAGTCCAGCTGGATAACCTCAAAGGGACAAACAGGAGGAGCAAAATGACCAGGTGGAGTGGGGGTACCCTTGCCAGGATTGTGCATCAAACACACCATACAATTCTTAACCACTCTCTCGGCACATTTAGCAATACCCTCATTTCTCCATACAGGGGACAAGAACCTGCATATGCCTTTCGCACTGATATGTGCCAACCCATGAGCCATCGTCACAACAGCTAATACATACGCATCTGGTAACATCCACCTCTGACATTCCGTCAGGTCAACCCAACATCCATACATATCCAACTTTCCCGTACTTTCTTTCCACTTAGTCTTCTCAGCTTTGGTAGCCTCGTTCTGAATTGCTTTCACACTCTCAATAGTATTTTCACACATACCAGTCTCTGTCGGCCACCTTACTGAACTCGTGACATACATTCGGGTCGCAAGATCCTTAGCCGTTTCCTTAGCAATCTCATCCGCAAATGCATTACCACGACCAACATCGTCCGTCACTTTCCGATGTGCACTACATTTAACAATTGCCACTTGTTTAGGCAGTGTAAGTGCATCCAAAAGGTCATTCACGAGCTGTCCATGCTGTCTCTTCGTACCATGCGATGTCATAAATCCTCTTTCTCTCCACAATCTTCCAAAGTTATGCGCAACACCGAATGCATACTGACTGTCGGTAAACACATTCACTCGCTTTCCTTTAGACAAAACGCACGCTCTTGTTAATGCGATCAACTCTGCAGCTTGTGCTGAATTCTGATTCAATCTCGCAGTTTCCACAATCGTGCTCAACGTTACTACAGCATACGCAGTCGTCACATCACCATTCGGCAATTTAAAGCACGACCCATCCACATACAAGGTACCATCGGGATCTGTCAAGGGAGTGTTTTTCAGGTCCACACGACCTTTTGTTTCCTCCTCAGTTCGTAAATAACAATCATGTGGTGGCACATCATCTGATTCCATATTAATCGGCAACAATGTCGCTGGATTCAGTACATTACAACGTTTGATCTGTATATGACTTGCCAAAAGGGTCAGCTCGTACCCAGACAACCTTGCACTCGTCAGA
Source organism: Triturus cristatus (assembly GCF_964204655.1). Lineage (NCBI taxonomy): Eukaryota > Metazoa > Chordata > Amphibia > Caudata > Salamandridae > Triturus > Triturus cristatus. The sequence continues at coordinate 889,430,452 of NC_140592.1, read as the reverse complement.
TGTTGAGTCTTTGTCCGATTCAAGAGAGTATCAACTGCATGCGGAACCATCACCATGAGCATATTATCCATAACAAGACCTGCGGACTGTCGTATAGACGCCGCTGCTGCCGCTGTCGCCCTCAAGCAACTTGGCAACGCTCTAGCTACCGGGTCTAAGGTCGAGGAAAAATATGCACACGGGCGCTGCTTGTCGCCAAATTGTTGCGTTAAAACACTCAACGCACAACCTTCCCTCTCGTGAACGTATAATGTGAATGGCTTACTATAATCAGGAGTACCTAACACGAGAGCCGAACACAGCGCATCACGTAGTTCAGAAAAACTTTTCTGACATTCCTCCGTCCACGGCAAAGGAGTCGAAACATCCTTGCACGTGAGAGCTATCAATGGCTTCGCTAACAGTGAAAAGTTCGGAATCCACTGTCTGCAGTACGACGTGATACCCAAAAAGGCACACACATCTCTCTGAGTTGTTGGCACAGTCATTCGAGCAATTGCTGCGATTCTTTCAGGGGTCAACCTTCTTCCCGCCTTTGACAATAAGTGACCTAAGTAGGTAACTTCTTGACAACAATATTGCAATTTAGAAGGTGACACTTTGTGGTGTAAGTCACATAGATGCTGCAACAGTGACACAGTAGCAGTCTTGCAAATTTGTTCAGTATCTGCGGCTACCAACAGATCATCAACGTACTGAATCAAAGCCGCACCAGTCGGTAGCACAAATGCATCCAGTTGACTCTTAAGAGCTTGGCTGTAGATCGATGGACTCTCACAATAGCCTTGAGGTGCGCGTTTGAACCGGAAACTGCGACCTCCTAACGAAAATCCGAACAAATCACGACTTTCCTCAGCAATCGGAATGCTAAAGAACGCATTCTTCAGATCTATTACCGAGAACCATGATGCAGAGGCTGGAATCAGAGTCAGCAAAGCTGTAATGTCTGGAACCACAGGAAACTGTGGGACAACAATTTTATTGACTTCCCGTAAGTCGATAACTAGACGGTACACGGGAGGCTTGGACGGATCAGTTCGTTTCAGAATAGGCAACACGGGACTATTACACACGTTACCTCGTGTCTCCTCGATAACATCTTTACCGATCAGATCGTAAATGATCGCTAATAGTGCTCGTTCACCATCAAGAGAAATTCGATACTGTGGTATGCGTGGTAAGCGCGCATCAACTTTCAATTGAACAACATAAGGTGGGATATCCAACAGGCCCACATCATTGGGACCTGTTGCCCACAAAGAAGCTGGAAGAGAACTCAATTCCGGTGGGAGCTTATCGATCGATAGATGCATAGGGGAAATCATATTCTCACCCAACGTGAGCTCCACACCCGTAGGAGAGCAGTACAAAGTCGCATGTAACCTCTTCAACAAATCCAAACCCAAAAGATTCTCACCACAACCAGTAGTCAAAATCAAAGGAGCTTCTAGCTCATGAGACCCAATCGTAAGTGGCAAGGGGCTAGAAACTGGATTGCTAACGGGGGCGCCAGAGAATCCAACGGAAACATTCGTTAAGCCAGACAAAGGCGCGCCAGGGAGTTTCGAATGCATAATGGAACTTTTTGCTGCACCAGTGTCCAACAGAAAAGGCTCGACGATACCCAATGTAGCTACGTCAACATAAGGCCCTCTCTGATCAACCGGAACTGATACTTCTCCCTTCCTTCGTCTACGGCTGTCCTAGTAGATACCATCCATATCAACATCACGCTCAACGTAACAGTCATCCACATGATACTGTGCAGATCTACCGGACGATGGTTCACGTCGATCGAAACAATTCTGCGAGTCTGAGGAAGTGGCAAAACGCTCGGCCTGACTCTGAGTAACTCCACGACCTCTACCACGTGAAGCTTGTTGAGGACCACCACGTCCTCCTCGAGCTGACACACCATTATTCCTATCACGGAGAACCGGACAATTAAACTTCAAATGGCCCTCCCCTCGACAGTACGCACATTGATTGTATCCCAACACAAAACGGGGTGCGGGAGAGTCATTTCGCGTCTGCGATCTAGAGAACTGTGATTGCGATCTATTTGGCTGCTGCGAATCATTAAAATTCGAGCGCGGAGGATACGCTTGCTGCAATAAGACCTTAGTTTTAAGATCCTTTGTTTTCTTATCTGCACGTTCACTTTCCTCCTTTTCCCTATTTTCGTAATATTGGGCCGTAGCCAATATTTGAGCAGTGGTAGAAACGGCCCACGAACTCTCAGAATTTTTCAACTTATTACTAAGTTCGGGCAACAAGTTCGACACAAACTTATCAACAAACAGCCGCTGACCACCCTCTGAGCCCATGTCCTGGCCACTATGATCGACAAATGCTTCCTCAAATCTCGTAAAGAAGTCGGAGACGCTTTCATCCCTCTTTTGCTTGCACGCGGACAGCTTGTCCCAATTAACGCGCATCGCTGGCATAAGCGTTTTCATGAGGGTAATAATCCTCTGGGGCAATGCCACAATAAGCTGCTCAGGCTTAGCCCCACCGACTTGCTGAGCGTCTGCCGCTGTAAGGGCAGCCCAGTCACCGCCTAACTCAGCCGCGTGATTCTCGTGACGAATTTTCGCCCAAATCGGCTGAGGCACTACATTGCCAAACAACATATCAATATCAGCTAGATTCATAACAGTAGCATCCACCAATTGGGACAACTCCTTATAATAACCTGCTGGATTTTTACGGGGATCAGGCAAAGTTTGCTTCACCTGTAAGACTTCCGATCTTTTCCAAGGGAGGTGTATCCACACTCTCTGAAAACGGCCTGGGACAGCAGGGTTAGCATTAGGATCGCCTGGCATCCATACTGGGGGAACTTCCCGCATCGGATATTGACCAGGTTGCGCCATCCATGCTGCCGTCTCCTCCTTAAACAATGCTCGAGGTTGCACTGTACATCGAAAGGATAACAAACGTTCTAGAGCTTCTCGAACTTTGTCACCTACAATCACACCAGTTGTGAACCGATGCTGGAGCTCAGAAACCTCAGACGGTACAGTATCTACCACATCGTGATCCCACTCCTCCTTCAACGATTTACACAATTCCTCAAACACGAATCGTTGAGTGGGCGCATTAAACTGAGAAAATGCGTCAAACACTACACGCGAAGGATATTTAACAGGATTACGAATCCATTTACGTGCCATTTTTACCAGCGATTCGCGTTCTCTATCGTCAGGAAGCTGGCTGCGCCTCTGAGCGACATCTGAAAGAGTCGAGCCGAGTATTGGCCCAAAAAGCGGAGAATAAAGAGAAGCAACAGCAGTCAAGAGACGACTACGAACAGAAGGAGAAGAGGAAGAAGATCAAGGCGCGGCGACAGTAGGGGTAGAGACAATAGAAGTTGACGCGGCACCAGGAGTAGCAGGAACAACAGACTGAGGAGGGACATGAAAAGGCGCAGTAGGAAGAGAAGCCGGTAAAAGAGGAGGAACGATCTGTGGCACAAGGGGATTCGGGAGAGCGGGAGGAACAGCGGGCTGACCAGCAGCCGCCAAAACAGCAGGTGGAGGAAGAGGTAGAATCACAGGACCCAGAGTATCGGGAGCATAGGGGGGTGGTGATTTCAACAGATAAGACAATAGTGAATCCTCTACCGCTTCTTCTCCTGACTTATCATTGTTAGGCGGTAGCACCGGATAACACTTATCCACCGCCATATGATGAAGTCGAGCACTAACTTCCTGCTCTTTCTCATCTTTGTCTCGCTGATACTGTTCAGCATCCCGCATCACCGCGATAACGCCTTCTCTTTTACTTTTCTTACTCTGCTTGATTTCTTTCTGCTTGGCCTCTTTCCGCCACAACCGGAAGGAATCAAACATGGCCGGCCTAGCCTTCTTTTTAAACAGTTTAGCTTCCAAATTATCTAAAACAGCAGTTTCAAAACTACCATGAGATGGCCAACTAAGAACGCCATCATTTTTAGTGTAGCGGACCCAATATTCATTATACACGATAGGACCTACGCCATGGCGACTATAGAGCTCATAAATCGGAGTTCCAACCGGAGGTATCAGGCATGAATCCTCCAGCCGGGAATCCATTCTGCAAGATTTAAGAAACCCAAACAAAGTACTACGGCTAGGCATCGCGCACACTAACCGAGTTTACAAACTTCAAGGGCTATCGAATTTACGATATCCTCGCAAAAAGTTTGCGAGACCCTCGGTTTTTGGCAATTGCAATCGTCAAATAAAACCCAACAACTAAGAACCACAAATGCTATGGTACCATGTAAACAACAAAGGAACACAGGGAGCGACCCACAAATACTTAACTGAAAGAACAATAGCGTCACCAGGAAGGCCCGTCTATCGTCTCGCCGTACAAAGGACTACGCCAGGCGCCAAAAACAGGTCGACAGTCAGGGCATCAGTCCGTCGCAGCCGTCAGGAGGCGGGGATCTTCGCGGGAAAAGACGTCGGGCCACTTATTTCGACAACTGGATCGATGAAGCGGGGTGCACCTTCCCTCGGAGATTTCACACGAAGTTCCTCACGATCGTCGGGCTTTGGACCGGTACCGCTGATGTCGCCCCACATTGGGCGCCAACTGAAGGACTGGGTTTTTCTAAGACCCAGCGGTGCCAGGGAACAACACCTGAAACCTTCGTGGGTTACCTGTTCTGGCGTACCAAACACAGAGACACGGGACACTTCCAGCGGCGTCAGAGATCAGCGTTTATTTTACTGCAGGGATACAGAGGTCACAAGAAGTACACAGCGTGTAGGTTCTCGGAGACTGCTTCAATTTGCAAAAGTGGATCGCTCCTTTTATACACGTTTTTCCCATAGCCCAATATAGTGAACAAAGATTACAACTCAGTTCCCACAATAAACTTCAAAAAGGGTCGCGTTCATGTTTCAGGAGGCCGGAACATGATTACCACAGTATTGCCAGTTCCCAACTGTAAAAGCATATAAAACACATTCCATCCTGATCGTAAACACATTAGGAGAAGGGACAAAAACAGATGCAAAGGAAGAACAAGGATGCACAACAGGTTGAAAAAGAGTGTTAGGAGTAATAAAGGAAACTTGATAACGGGATCAGAGATACCGTGTCTAATGTATGCATGGCTGAAACAATAGACCGGCACGGCAAGATGAACCTCGAGCGGGGCCATCTGCCTTCGTCGTGTCGTTTCCCTCATCATAAAAGTCATACTTAAGGGAACACGTGTCTCTCGCGTAAGCTTGAGAGTCCCAGGGTCACGAAGCGGACAGAAGTCCGTTCGCTGGCTACTTGAGGGCAAGAAACAAAATGGATGCCGTATCTAAAATGGAACCCGAGGGTTCAGATGAATAAACCCAAAAATAAGACGAACCATACGTGGTTGCGTAGCGAAACTGCGTACACCCACTATACTCGTCATTTGCGGTTCGTAGATACCCAACTCATCCATATTCGTCACCACTCAAAAGTGTCGTTCCGTCCCACACGGAACCTCAGGTACACCCCATGTCCTGGACTGTTAGCTCATGTTAGAGTGTACGCCTCCTATCCCCAAACTGCAAGAAGTGGATCGATTTGCCAACTTTGTGCCTGGGCAACCGAAGGACATTGGGGCCATCATTGAAGTGAGGGCTTTACTGAGACTGACGCTAAGCTGAAGCTGATCGACATTGACACCTTCTTGGGGACAGACTCTGGACTTCTCCCATTTAGAGCTTTGCCCCCTTTATGAGCGACTGACCTGGGACTCTTTACTTTAATAGCCTGATGTCATTGAGCCTGCTGGAGATCGAGCTTGCAGCTTGCCCCTCTGAGGTCCTGTTGACGACTACTTTTTTCCATAAATGTTTCTATGTCTGAAGGTAAACTTTCCACCAGTACAAAAATGCTCCCAATCTGACCGTTGATCCATCACAGTCGGCCTTAATGTTTGACTTTGATCAGGTCTAGTGCACCCATATATGGGCTGCTGATGCTTTGTGCTTTTTGACACTATGCTTAATTCAAGATTCAAAAATTATTTTCTGTGGTTCAACTTATTGAATTTTTGTCATATTGGTATCATTTTATTTACTAAGATATACTGTATATTTCCAATTTGGTTTGAGATTTATCTTGTATTGTGGTTTCACTTTATGACTATTTGAGTACTGCATATGTACTTTCCACATTGCCTCTATATTAAGCCTGACTGCTTTGTGCCAAGATACTTGAGGGTTAAGCACAATTTTATATAGTGGCTTTAGTGGTTCACTCTGACAAGGGTTGACGTTATTACTTGAGATGGGTACTCACCTCACTGAACTAATACTTCCCAAGTAGAGAACTCCCACCTTTAAAGGGTTAGGAGTAGGCTTGGCCAGAATATCAATTATGCTGGAGTAGTCCAAGTATTTTCTGTAATACCTTGTAACTTTTTGATGCGGAATAACCAATATTCACGCAATTACTCCTGTTTGCATGAATAAGAGTAATTTGGGATAGAAAATCCTACAGTGAGAGCACATTTAGTGAGCACAATTCGCTGCTCACGCTTGCTATTCATGTTCTGCTGCATTTAGCTCTGTTTCTTTGCACAAAATGTATTTGCGCATCCATATTGGATGTGGGGGTGCATTGTCCGCTAAGAAAATAACGTTAAATGCCAGATGTAAATTGGGGGTAAATCCTACCCAATGAGCACATTCAGCGAGTGTGAGTGGTTGCTCACACTCACTATTCATGTTCTGTTGCATTTAGCATTATTTCTTAGTGCAAAATGCATCCACACATCCATTTGAAAATTAAGGAGGCATTATTGAGGTACGAAATAGCGCTAAACGCATTACTCTTCTCACGTAATTCCACGTAATCTCATTGAATTCCATGTGATTATGCTACATGGAATTATGTGAATTACGCCCACCCCTAGTTATGACCTTTACCGCTAAGATGGAAAATCTAGGTATTGGCCCAATGTGATTTGATGGAGCACCTATGAAATCAAGCTTAGATTATGTCCATGCAGACACTGCATTTAGGGAGAATTTTATCAATTTAAGGACAGAGGCTCATGTAGAGAGTGACCACAACCCACTAACTCTGAGGGTATAACATAAGGCTGCACAAATACCAGGTGCCACTTCCATTTTTAAATTGTTACTTCATTAAATGTGATGGCACGTTGTGTGTCTTTAAACAACATGCTTTTCCTTACTTAGTTGAATGGGACAGTCTATTGCCTGAATTTGCAGCAGGGGTGTAACACAGACACCTGCAGCCCCTGTGATGCTGGGGGGCCCCAACCCTTCAGGGGCCCATCAAACCTTCAACCCTTCAGGGTGCCCATTTAGCAGAAGACCAATGAATATCACTGAGATATGGAAGATTGAGTGGCTCCTCATCACATTCTGCAGATGGTCCCAGCATTTTGTCTTATGCCACTGATTTTCAGCCCGTTTTTGTCCTTTATGCTGAGGGAGGTGTCCAAATAAGTAGCCTAAGTAATTAAGGACTAAACCTATTCATTCAATATGTTGTCCTCTGTTTCCTTTGATACTTTCTACCCAAAGGAGCAGGATTATGTTACATATAGTTAAATTTAAATGTGGTATTGATAATAAACAGCAAGAAGAGAGACTGCATAATATTCACCTACATTGCCTTTAATAAAATCAGGACTCTCTTTCACTAACTGGCTAACATGTGTAGGTAGATAAACTCAGATCCTTGTTCTCAGTCCACTGTGCACTTATTTCCAGCAGAATAAAAAGCATAAACCCACGGAAAAAAAAAACTCTTTAGAATCAGAAAAGTTGACAATTTTTTATTACTACAGTTATAATTTATGTAGAAATACTTTTAGACAAAGGAATGGGAATCTCAGAATCATGCTTAGAATCACTGAATTTACAGCACATTCATGTAAAATCACAGACTTTGAAAATATCTGGTAATTGTTTAAGCTGGTTTATTTATTCTACTATGTGTCCCTTTAAAGAGAATCAATGAAATTGTATTACCTGGGGAAAAGTTATCCTCTTAATTAGACATCTTTTCCATGGTTTGCAATTAATTGACCTTGAAATGTTGACCCTGTTCACTATTTTATGGACTCAGATTATTTTTTTCAGAGCTTCAGGGTGAGGTACACAAATAGGACAGCTAAAATACAATGTTAAAATAGGTTCATGAGAAGAAAAGATTAATAGAAACATAAAGGTACATTTTCCAAACCTAAATCTTAACAAGTTTTACTGATAGTAAAGAAATGCCTGGATTTATTTAATCATTTTTTGAACTAGATACATATTTAACTATAATACCGATTTATACCAGTATAACTATTCACAAAGAATGAAGAACAAAGAAAGAGGAAAACAATCAATCAATCAGGGTTCTTGCATGTTACGGCTGTTCACCCACGAGGGTCTCAAGGTGCTGGGGGTGGGGGGGGATTCTCCAGTTCAGTCGAAGAGCCAGGTCTTCAGGCCTTTCCTGAATTGAGGCCGTGATGTTGATTGCCTGAGATGTAGATGCAGGGAGTTGCTGGAGAAGGAGAGGGATTGCAGATCCGTGGGATAGTGGCAAGGGCCAGTTGTGCGGAGCGGAGATGTCTGTTGGGTGTGTAGAAGGAGAGGCAGTGGTTGAGATATTATGGTCCGGTGTTGTGGAGGGCTTTGAGCCGTGCGTGAGGAGCTTGATGGTGATACTTTGTTGATCTGTGCCAGTGGAGGTTTCTCAGGTGACCGGAGGTGTGGCTGCAGCAGGAGATGTCCCTGATAAGTCTGGTGGAGAAGTTCTGAATGTGCTGCAATTTCTTTTGTAGTTTTTGGGAGGTGCAGGCATGAGTGCGTTTCTTTAGTGGAGCACCTGGGTGACTGTTCTCCTGGTCCCGGTGGGGATCCACTTGAACACCTTCCACAGCAGGCAGAGCGTGTTGAAGCAGGCGGATGATACAGCCTTGAATTAGTGGTTCATTGAGAGCGAGGAGACGAGGATGATACAGAGGTTGCGTGCATGGTCAATATGTGTGGGGGGATTTCGAGTGCTGCTGGCCACCAGAAGTCGCCCTATGCGGAGAGAGTGGAGCCCAGGATGATAACATCAGTTTTGATGGAGTTGATATTGAAGCAGCTCTCCTTCATCCAGGCAGCTTCTGCCTACATCCTGTGTGGAAGTTGCTCTTAGGTTCGTCGGTGAGCGTGAAAATCAGCTGGGTGTCATTGGCGTAGGAGACGATGGTGAGTTTGTGGTTCTGATGAGGGCATCAAGCAGGGCCATGTAGATGTTTAAGAGGGTGGGGCTCAGAGAGGAGCCCTGGAGAACTCCGCGACTGATCTCTGTAGTTTCTGAGAAGAACAGTGGGAGCCTGACTCTCGAGGGTTTGGCCAGTGAGGAAGGAGCGGATCCAATCTAAAGTGCAGCAGATGCCGGCGTTGTGAAGTCTTGTGTAGAGGGTGTGGTGGGAGACGGTGTCGAAGGCAGCAGAGAGGTCCAGGAGGATAAGAGCTCGGTTTTGCTTCGGTCAAGGAGCATATGGTTGTCATCAGTTGCAGGGAGGAGTGCATTCTCGGTGCTGTGGTTGCTCCTGAAGCCTGATTGGGAGGGGTTCAGGGTGTAGTTAGTTTTGATGAATTCTGTGAGTTGGGCATGATGGCCTTCTCAATGACTTTGGCTGGGAAGGGGAGCAGAGTGTTGGATCTGTAGTTCTTGAGGTCTGTCGGGTCGGCAGTGTATTTCTTCAGAAGATTGATCTCTGCATGTTTCCAGTCTTCAGGGAAGGTGACAGATTTGATGGTGCAGGTGATGGTGCATCAGAGTTCGGGTGAGATGGCGGCACCGGCTCGGATGAAAATGTGGTGGGAGCTGGGGTCCAAGGGGGACATGATATACTGAAAAACTACAAGAGACAGTCAGATGAAGTACTTATTCAATGATACATGTCATAAATTTGGCCCTAAATATCGGATTAGGTCATTTCCTAATTGCAGATTTAATGTCACTTACTCTCCTGCAACTAGAGTCAACTTTCAAATAATATTCAATAAGCCTACATTTTGATCCATATGTAAAAGTCTTTTGGCAAGAATAATAGCCATGTCCATACAGTTTGTGAACTTTTAAAATGTGTATTACCAAAAAGATATCATTAAAATAAATATTTCAGTGCTTAGTGTGACCCCTTGCCATCACAGTGGTCCCTGTCAATTAATTAAAAATTTGGCAAATGGCTCGCTTAAACATGACAGCTGCCTGTAAAACATTTAACTTGTTTTTTCCAAAGCGGGATTTGTTTTTTGGAAAAACAAAAACTAATGACTCCCAAATCACTGCCGTTTTCTCCCATGGTGTGGGGTTAATTTAAACATTTTTAATGTTCCTCATCACAAGGTTATTCACAACGATAAGGGACAGTAAAAACTTGGCCATTTGACCGCCCACTCTAAATACGGCAGGCGGTTGAATGGCTAAATCTCAGACAGCCCTTACTCCATTGGGCTGTCTGAGGAACATGTCAGCAACTGAGCCAGAATAAGCTCTGCCATTGATATACTAAAGGTATGGCTGACTGTAAATCAGAAGGCAGATCATCAATTTTGCATAGAGGGTACTCCTTTGTGATGGAGTACATTTTCCATCGAAGTCCAAATCAGCCCCTATATCCTGCCACAAATGTCCATGGGTAGTACACTTAGCTAATACATGATCAGGGTTGCTTCACCTCAACTTTTCCTTCCAGTGAGTTTGGTGTCAGCGAGTTCATTGGTCATTACCCCATTTGGGTTGAATTCTTCATGAATAAGTGTCAGGAGTGCATGGGATTCCTCATGTCAAGAACACAGTATACATTTCTGTTTGTTGACTTACATGTCACAGAGGCACTATGTTGCCTTGGACTGCAGAGTTCTTGTCTTTGTTATTTGGAGAATTTCCATTCATTCAAAAGGTTGTCCTATTGATGGTTGCTTACTAGGGACTCCAAATTGGGTTCATATGCTTCATGTCATGTGAAGATGATGATCCTCATCTTATCTTCTCCCAGGTTAATTGGTCTTCTAGTTAGATGTGGTCCAGTGGCTGAGTCTCAGACAGTTTGTGGTCTGGACATGTGTGACCTCAGTTGAGATACCGCTCCTCTTTGACATAAGGAAATAGATCCAGGCTACCTCACCCCTGAAGGCTGGCTGACCATGTGCCTCCAGTTTTACTTTAGATACTAAAAGCTGTTAATTTAAGCTTAGTGGAACATTGTGGTGCCTGTTGGCAACGTACCGAAATAAGGTCTAACAGTCACATTATTTTGGAGCAGTTGAGTTATTGGGTTATCAGATATTTTATAGCCTACCTTCACAAAATGCCATGGCTGGGCACAAGGGCTAGATGGATGGCTATTGTTTTCTGCATACGTGGCCAGTCATAGACATGACTGGTTATATATGCTCTTATTCTCTAAGAGTTACTCATCTTTATAAATGTAATTAGACCTCTACTCTTGAGTTTCACGGCACTACTTTGGTTAAAGAACACCAAAAGCAAAGTGTGATTAAAGGAAATGTTGTAAGGAGTTTGTGTTTTTGTTTTTGTTCATAAATTCCTAATATTAGCAATGCGTGTGCAAGTATGATTACAAAAAGATAATTCATTATACAAATTTAAAACATGGTGCTAACTGCAATCTCCTCAAGGTGAATCAGTAATTGTTTATTTGTGCAGGTTCTTCTCAAAATCACATCATGAGATCCTAGAGATTAAATTGCCAAAGAAAGGAAAGCATTCAGAGATTATATTAAAATGCATCTACATGAAAGAATGCAGTCACTAGTGCTTATTTCATCAGGATGTTATAAATCAGATAGAGACTTGTTGAATAGATATAACATTGATTTAGATCATTCACGTTAAGCAGGATAAACGGACTATGTAAATCACTTGGAACAAAGGGAGAAAAGTGGTAAATAGGAAGAGATAGTTAGCTTAGTTTATCGAGAAAAAAAGTTGTAAAGTGTATTTTAAAGACTCCTTGAACCGTTTATTTTGTTTTTAAAATATATTTTTATTTTAGTTGTGCAAAAAGAAAAATCAAAAGAAAACATAACAAAATCAGGTACAGTCATACAGTGGCATTCATATACCGTCCATATCACAAATAATCCCACATCGGTATCCCATAGGGCCACTCGATCCTCCAAGTCCCACCCAATCACACAACTTCGTGGTAATATCACATGCTTCTTCCCCTTCTGGCCTGTCATGAAACACGAGAACCAGTACTCATGGTTGGGGTTGAAGGAGGAACTCCCAAAAGTTCAGCTTACCATCACCCAACCCTCCATCGAACCCATAATATGTCCATTTGCCCCATACCCTGCATAACTTTTTCGGGCATCCTCTTGCCTTGTAGGTGACTCTTTCTGGTGCCATGTACATGTCCATTCCCACCTTCCACTCTCGAAGCTGGGGTGCCAGAGTCACACCCAATGTTCGTGCTACATCCCGTTTTGCCACCAATAGGGCTAGCATGGCGAAAATTAGCTGAGGGTGTCCCAAATCTATGTCCCCAGGTATGCCCAGCTGTATGAATTTGGGGTCCAGTGGTAGTGTTGTTTCTAGAAATTTGCTCAATTCCCCCAGTACCTTCCCCCAGTAGGTCTGTATTTTGGTGCAGTCCCAAAGGGTATGATAGAAATCTTCCTGCCCACGACCACATCTCTGGCAACTAGGGTCGCTAGCTCGGCCCATTTGGTGTAGTCGGGCCCTATCATAGTAGACTCTGTGAAGTATCTTATATTGGATTAGGCTGAGACGAGATTTGATGGCCACCTTCCGATGATGCATCAAAGCTGCCTCCCAGTCAATGTTTTCGAGAGGACCTAAATTAATTTCCCAGGTCCCCTGCAGTCTACCCAACCTGTCTGGTGCATTATTATTCAAGGTGCGATATGTGAGTGATACTGCCTTCGTGAGCAGCTGTTCCTGCAGCAGACGTCCTTCCAGTGGTGCATATTGTGGCAGTGAGGAGGATAGGGTGAACACCGCCTCCCAAGCATGTCGTAATTGCACATACTTAAAAAACTGGGAAGTGTGCAACCTGAAGTCTGTCTACAACATGCAGAAACTTTTAAATTTACCTTTAGCTACCACATCACCTATGCCAGATATGCCTACGGCGTCCCACCACGTGAAGCCCTTCAGCTTATGGATTTCTTTTAACCAGGGACAATTCCAGAGAGGCGTCTGTTCAGTAGGTTTGCTCGCCTATCACAATACCTTCAACGCTCTATCCCATATTTCCAACGTGACTTGGGTGGGTGGGAGAAGTCGTCCCCTCCCCGTTCCCCATAGAGATAATACATACAAGTACGGTCTGCCGTGGCGTGTATCCAGTCATTTACCGGAGTTATATGTTCTGCCCAATAGTAGGCCTCTATGTCTGGCAGTGAGATCCCCCCATTGTACTGCTTGCGGTGTAGGGTCGCAGAGCGATCCTTGGCTGTTTCCTGAGCCATAGAAGGGAGTTCAATTCTGCATCTACCGCTCATAAGGTTTGCCGTGGGAGGGGGAAATACTCATTCTGAAGGGCATAGAGAAAGCGAGGCAAGGTGATCATCTTAAACATGGCAGCTCTGCCTAGAATCATGAGACAATAAAGGGATTATGCTGGTTATTTTCTATTAATTCTCATTAAACTACTATTCACAGCTGTCACAATTTTGATTGACACCTCCTAAAGCGTCTCTGTTTTCAACCATTGCTGTAGTGCTTAGAGTTAACAAACAGGTATTAAAGGAGAAGGATCACGGACAATTATGTATCAACAAGACAAATGCTTAAATAGTTTCTAAAGAGAAAGGCCAGCTCCAATTGCCTTTGTTCTGGATAGAACTTCTCTTCATTATCCATGCATTGTTATGTGAAAATAGGATAAAGTGCTAATAGTAGCACTTATACGCCATTGCCATGTTAATTAAAACATTCCAAAATATACTGTCATCTACCTCCTATACTTTACTAATGCCATTGCAACAAATTCTATGAATATTGTTATTCACTGTCAGTGTCCAAACCAGAGATAAAAGTAAGATAAAGTGAGAAAAGTGGTCATTTCCTACTCCTCCGTGGATGCTAATCTGCTTTAGAATCCCGGATTCCTCTTCTGAATTTTTGTAAATAAAATTAACAAATAAGAAGTGATTGTAGGTAAATATAAATGATATTAGTTGATTTACTTTTCTCTGATAGTGTTCCACTCTTGTTGTGAATATATGTGGAGATACTTATCTGTATTTATAGAGAACTGTTGCTGTGCACAGAAGGTAAGATCTACCCGTTCTTCATGGGTCGATAATTGCTGTGTCTACAGTGACATGGGTAATGTACTTAACGTATGGAGAGTCCTATTAATTATCCTACATTGTATGCAAACCTATCTAATTCAATTGGGATTATTAGCATTTACCTGTCTGTTGAGCTCATTTGCAGTCTAATGTCCCACTAGTCTAGGCTGAGGATGGTTTTCCTTCTCTGAGAAGTGCTTTCTTTTAATTTTACCTCATCTTCCTGTCAAACTGATGAGAGCTCCCTGGAGAATTATCAGTACTTATTCATGAACCTGCTGATATTTACACATGGTCAAGAAATCAGTAACAATTAACACTTTACCTATCAAGAAAACAGCTTTACCTTTCTAAAATGCTGCAGATCTTTAAATCTTGCACAGCACAAGCATAAACAATATAATTATAAATAAATAAAATGCTTTTAAATATTAGTGGCGATAGGGATTCACATTAGATATATTCCCACATTTATGCCTTCAGTGATGGGATATAAATATTCTATTTGGTGTCAGCCTGACGTTTCCTATTCATGCCTGTTCAGTAATGAAGATGTTTCAACCTTCATGAACTGGTCTCTTAGCAGTCAAAATAATTATGGTGAAGATATCACAGCCCACAGTGTGCTCAGCCTTAGTTGTCGGGCCTGTCTGTCAGACAATTCAATCCTTTTAGCCTAAAATGTCAGTTTTCTGTGATGAGTTTCAATTAATACACAGGTGGATGGCAAGGAATGGCTGGTAAATTAAGTTATATTTCAGGTAATTTAAACTGGAATTGTTAATATAAGTGTGCATTGTATTTTGAAATGTCTCAAGCACTGTAATCTGAGCTCAGTGGAACCCAAATTAAAGGTTGTAAGAAAAGTTGGTGGGTGGTGCATGGATATCCAGTTGATGTATTCTCAGAAATACCATGACCTTAGGTTTGCTCAAGGCAGTAGAAAGCAAAGATCCAAGAGTGTGCGTAGGCCATCAGGAAGAGTGCTATGTGGGTAGAAGGTGTGACATGCACTTTAAAGTCTCAGTAAGTTACATGTGTATTTGAGACCCCCAGGTACAGTTAAATATACTGCTACACTCACTCAGATATGTAGGTAAGTACTGACACAACCTAGCCATGTCCTACTATTGCAGAGCCTGTTTCTGTACTTGTACTTCAAGTGGCAGACATGTTCTCAAAGGTGTACAGTGTTTCTCTTAAGCAGTGAGACAGTACAGAGGCTGTTATACATTTATCGACATACTCAGTAACTAGTTTTGTATCCAGTGTTATCGAAGGCAGTTGGACACACACTTACAAACATATGTATTCACTAACACAAGCACTCAGCTAGTTGTTTAGCCACTTACATACACCTTTAGAGAACCATAGAGTTACTAAAACAGTCATATACCTACATACTTACTTAAACATCTGATGGCACTCCTACAGGTGCACTCTTCCACTCACTCACATATGTAGCCATGGTCTGACACAACCTAGTCATGTATGCAGACAAAAAGTCCTTTAAACATGGGTCAGGCCAACTACTGGAGAGAGTATCTCTGTATTTGTATGCCAGACCTACTACTGAAGATGGTATTTGTGCATTTTTAGTGCCCTTTTTGCCTCTTGAAGGACAGTTTCACAAAAGGCATCCAAGCTCATTTCAAGCCAATTTTGCTGACACGTTACTGATACACACTATAATGCACAATAATGCGAGGACATCTCCACCAAACAAAGATGCACTTACTTCATTTATTAAAGAGGAAGCACCCATGTTTGGTAAACATTCACCTCTTTGTAGTCTTGCCGTCGTCTCTTCACAACGATTCACGTTTTCATAGAATTGTGCATGAAGATGTTCAATGACCAATCACATTGTCATATTTACATTCAGACATGGACACTGCAAATATTACCAAGTGGTATTTTACGCAGCTATAGTGCAGAATATGCATGATACATTTATCCAATCAGGTGCACTTACTAATTAACTGATCTGGGGTAAATTTGATAAGTGATTTCTTTCTAATTGTCTCTTGGTGAGAGCAGAGTGCATGCAACACTCTTTTAAATAGCCTACGTATGCAAGATCTCAAAATGTATAGTACCACTCGCACACCCACTCATATGCATACACAGGCACTCACACACCCCCTCACACCCACACAGGCACTCACAGACCCTCAGAGGCACTTACACACTCACTCAAACACTCACACAGGCACTCACAGACCCACTGACAGACCCATACAGACACTCACTCACACACCCACACTCAAAGGTGATAGGTCACCTTTAAGATTACCATTTTCTTTTAAAACCAAAGGGTTAAAAGGACATTAAAGTTAGGAAATCGAATTAAAAGAAACATAGAAATTCACTGAAAAAAACCCAAAGGTTACTGGGACGTTATAGTTAGGAAATAAAATGTCATGAAAGCTTAGAAATTCACTTAAACAACCAAAGGTTACAGCGTTCATAATAGGCAGGAAATAACAGTTTAAAAACCATAGAAATTCACGGTAAAAAAAAATGTTACAGGGATTCCATAGTTAAGAAATAGAATTAAAAACCTTAGCAATTCATTGAAAAACCAAAGGTTACAGGGACGTTATAAATAGGCTCACATTTCACTCTTGCAAAACCATAGAAATTCAGCACTTATCATTATCTGAGCTAACTATAACTTACGCCCCCCAGAATGCCCTGATAATGACCTCACATATTACATCACTCATGACATGGCCAGTGATATCACTGTTGACACCACTGATGACATCTCAGTACAAAGAGGGTGATGGCATAGATAAATGACTGACAGCGTTTGAGAGGGCCCTTCGAATGAGGAGGGTTAACTCCCAACACTGAGGTTCACTCCTATGGGAGTTGGTCCCAGTAGCTGGGTGTGATAGGCTCCTGACCCTAGAGGGGGAAGCAGCAAAATCTTACTCCCACGTAAAACAGTGTCTTGTAAGAGAATGTGCTCTCACCTTAGAGAAGTACAGGATGAAGTTCAGGGATGCCCACAAAGTCAACACCCATTCTTGGTTGGACTTTGTGGATATTTCAAAAAAGGCACTTGAGGACTGGATACAGGGTAACAAGCTAAGTACCTATGGGGTGCTGTAATTTGTTCATGAAGGAGCAAAGTTTGAGTAATTGTACCTCAGACAAGTTATGTAGTTGACACTAAGCTGTCTGGTCCCAAGGAACTGGGGAAGACATCTTATAGCTGAGTGCATACACGTGTACCCAAGAAGTTGCAGGGGGATGACTCCAAATAGGGTGGGTAGGTAGACAAAAACCAACGGAGGGAGGTGGTGGAAAGCCCACCAAGAAGACTCCCTCAGTGCCCAAAACCCTAAAAAAAAAAGAGGAGAGCAATTCCCATCCCAGCTCTAACAAGCAGATGCAGGAAGACCCAGGGCTAAAAAAATACTTGGACAACACGGTTTGTTTTGACTTTCAGCAGTCAGGTCACTTCAGGAGTGACCTAGCCTGTTCCAAGAAGGTGGCTAGCACTGGGTTGACAAGTGCAGCCCTAAGGGATGACTTCTCAGATGAGGAGGCCCTCTTAGCATTTAGCTGGGTGACAGGTCCAGATGGTAAGCTAGTGATCCCTGAGGATGAGAATAGGCACTTCCACCGCATTCAGGTGAATGGGATCCTGCTACTGGCCTGATAGACACATATGCCAGTTTCACTATAGTGGTTGACAGGTTGGTGTCCCCAGATCAGTATGTGCCAGGAGAGTCAAAAAGAGAATTGGTAGTCTCAGGTGAGGTCACCACCAAGCCTGCAGTTATAGTGCCAACTGGAAAGGCAGGGTACCATTAGCTGGCATAAGGTGGTATTCAGTTCTGACCTTTCTTTAGATTGTATCCTAGGCAATGACCTCCCAAAGGTTGGTCTGATCCCGGATGGGGCCCAGGGTGCTCCCCAACCCAAAGTTCCTGGGGAACCAGTCTCTACAGTTCGGAGACTAGAGTCCCAAAAGAAAGGCAAAAAGAAAGGGAAAGGGAAGCCATTCTTAATTTTAGTTCGAGTGAGCCAAGGGCCTTCTGACCCAGTAATCGAGAAACCCAAAGTTTGCATGGGTTAGGCTTCACCTGACCCCAAGGAAGTCCTGAGCTGTCAGGCCACTGTTCAAAAGCAGGGTTTCATTCCTGCACTGCCAGAAGGGAGAGTGGAAGAAGGGTGTCCCGCTCTCTGAACAGCAGAAGAGGTTCCAAGAACCCACAGTCAAATCTGAAGCAGCTCAGTCACCTGTCAGTGGAGAGCTTAGGTTGTGGTTTGGGATTCTAACAGCTGTCAGTAGCCTCTGCTGGGTTATGGCCTTCCTGGCAGTACTGTTTGTTGCCTGGGAGGCAGACCCCATAGCCAAAAGCAAGTTAGGCCCCCTGACCCTGCTGGCCATGTTGGGGTTGTCCAGGTATTGGGTAAGCTAGATGTTGACCTAGCCAAGTTAGGGATAAAAGAGTTGGGCACCTCACTGCCCAAAGTAACAGAGAGTGGAAAAAGACACCACTGGAGTGAACTTTCTATTTGAAATGGGTCCAGTTTACTGTTGAGGTGGGTCAACTGCACAGAGGGAGTGACCTTAACAGGAGGATGTAAGGCAGAGTAGGCCCTGCAATATTGTGGCCAGTTTTCTTCATTTGTTTCCTCACCTGACAAGCCAGGTAAACTCTCCCAGGGTTGGGCTGAGTCTCCTGGGTGTGTTGACTTGGGGAAGGGGTTTTGTGAGAATACAAGGCATTTTGCAGGTGTCCCCACACTTTTGTCCCCATTTCTGACAGATACTGATGCTTTCTGACTCTGATTGTGCCCAAGGCACTGCTAACCACCAGGCCCAGTGCCCTGTTTAAACGGAATTGGGTAATTAGGTGTAATTACAATTTGTACTGACAACCTATCTGTAAGTCCCTAGTATGTAGGTTTAGAGGCCTGGTAGATTTAATGCACTTAAGAGTACACTGCTGTGTTGCCTGCTGTCATTTTTAAGGCATCCCACTTTGCAGGCTTCTTTTAAAATAAAACAATGTTCAAATATGACATTGGGATTAAAAGTACTTCCAAAGTCTTAAACTACCTTATTTTTAAATACATTTCACCCCTAAGGTCTGCTCTAGGTGCCTCAACGGTAGGCTACCATGTTAACATAGGCAGGAACATTATAAAAAATGTTTTCTGTGCCCTGGTGAGGGAAAACTGCAATTTCCGTTTCTCCCCATTGTAGTACATTAACTCTATTTATTAGGAAAGTCTACCTTTTGACAGAAGTGAGCTAAAATAAGAATTCAAAGTGTGAAAATAATATTTACAATGAAACTATTGCAGGAAAGTAGTTATAGATCTCCTTTCCTAAAGTTACCCAATTCAGTCCTGTACCAGCCTATTGGGATTTGAGAGGCTGACTCAAGCTGCTCTGATGAGGAGTGTAGTGGCCTGGACTGAGACAAAGTAGGTATGTGGTGGGAGGAGACTGCAGCAGTAGATGTCAGGACGGAAAGGGGGCAGGGTAGCGAAACTGGTCTTCACTAGTGAGGACAGGAAACAGGCCCACCCCACTGCCTGTGCCCCAACCAGATGGCAGCCGCTTTATTTGAAATAGTACAGGGTCTGGAAGCCACACCTGTGGGTTGAATTAGCCAGACCTGAAGCTCCAGGAGAGGTTTTCTCCATTTTGATTTTTGTGGAACAGTTCTTTCTGGGACAAGAAAATGCCACACTTCTAAGGAAAAGGTCATCACAGATGGCGGCACCTTGCACCCCTTTGACCATGGGTTACCCACATTTTTCCCACCCCGGAAACCAGTATAAATATGGAAGAGCTGCCCAGCAACAGCTTGGAAATTTCAAGAGAAGAAGGACTGCCCTGATGATCCCCTGGTCTGCAGCACAAGAGAACTGCACTCATAAGAACTGCACCTTCTGATGAGTTTGCGAGTCACAAGAGAGGACTTTGCCTGGCTTCAAAAGGATTAAGGAGTGGACTCAACTGACCAGTTTCCCCTGGACGTTACAGGATTTGACCAGGTGCATTGTTGAAATTGTAGTCCCAAACCTCCACGAGGCAAATCAGAACTTCTGGGCCCTTGACTGGTGTTGCAGATCCTCAAAGATCCAAAAGAAAGATCTGGAAGAGAAGGACTGCCCTGCCAGACCCTTGGACTGCACAGTAGAGGACTGCACTCATAAGGACTGCACCTGTTGCACTCACAAGGCTTCACAACAAAAGGACTTTGCCTGTGTTAAAATATAAGGTGTTGCCTCCCTGATCAGGCAACAGATAGAAAAGTGCTGCAAGGGCTACCCCCATTATCAACAGCAATGGCAAATCCAGCTGACAAGTTTCACCTGCATGTTACTTGGATTCTCCCTATGCATTGTGGGAGTTGTAGTCCCAGATCCCAAGAGGCATACCAGAGCTTCTGAACTCTTGTCTGGTGCTCTGGCTACTTTCCTTTATCAAGAAACACTTCTGGAAGTAAGTGCAAAAGTGATACATCGCAGGCGGCTCAATCTCTTGACTTTGTCCCTGTCCTGTACGACCCTTAGTAACCCTTTGAGCACTATTTGCTTCTATGGGCTAGTTTTACTATTAATCTTTGAAAATTCACATCTCTGGTTCCCTACTTTGGATTTATGTTGTGTTGATGTCATTTATAAAGATGGGAATATTCTCTATTTGTATGAATTAGTGTATTGTCTCTTACTTATTTACTGTTTTGATGATATTAAATGATTTACACACCTGTCTCGTAGGTCAAAGGGTTGAGCAAGGATTGACACTTGACCGGACCATACTGATTTGTGATTGTTCTGTTATTCCTAGCTGTAGGTACATACCTCAACCTACTAATAAACCACATTCCAATATATATGCAGGTCTGTTTGAGACTCTGAACCGGCCCACCTGGATGGCCACCAATGGCAGAACGACTGGGGATATTTAAAAGAAACTGATGGGAGTTCTTTGTTTGAGCAGGCATTTGAGAAAGGCATAGTCCGAAACGCGTCATGCCAACGCTCGTTTGAAATTAAATCCCTTCTTGCATTCCCTGCTGTGTCCCTCCAGTTCTTTTTACTTCAGGAACTTTTCATGGCATATTTTTGCGTGCAAGTCCTGGGCGCACAGGAGTAGACCCGTCTCACAAAGAGGACAGCGTCCTCTGGGCAGCTTCGGCAACTTTCAAATCGATCCATGGCAATGGAAAGACTGTCCCACCGCACCCGCCCTTGGTACCTGTTCCGCTGTAGATTGCAGTTTGTGACTCCACGAAGGAATCAGGATCACTGCATCCGGTGTTTCCAGGCCTGACAAGGAGCGGACTTGTGTGGTTGAGGCGTCTTGGGGACCCAGGAGGGGTTTTTATTTCACCAGCAAAAGACTGTCACAGTTCTGAACAGCGTTCCTAACAACATCCCTTATCCAACAAAGGAATATAAAATAGCCGAGCGGAGAAGCATACTGATCATGCGGTGAGAGGTGCATGCTGGGATCTGCAGTTTGCCGATGCAACTGCAGGTCTGTTTGCGACTCTGAACCGGCCCACCTGGATGGCCACCAATGGCAGAACAACTGGGGATATTTAAAAGAAACTGATGGGAGTTCTTTGGTTGAGCAGGCATTTGAGAAAAGCATAGTCCGCAACGCGTCATGCCGACGCTTGTTTGAAATTAAATCCCTTCTTGCATTCCCCGCTGTGTCCCTCCAGTTCTTTTTATTTCAAGAACTTTTCGTGGCATTTATATATATATATATATATATATATATATATATATATATATATCCTGGTTACCGCATTCGCCAGCCTCGGTAATCCTCCGGACTCACAAAGTAGGTACACAAACCAATTGTAGTGCAAAGACAATTTTATTTGCCCAGAGCGACGGCCATAACGTTTCGGCTCCTCAGAGCCTTGCTCACATGACAGCGTCTTGAACAAAGTGCCGGATTTTTAAAGTGCCAGTGCAAATTAGCAAAAACATCACGTGGGGGGCAAACTTCATTGCCACTGAAGAAATACTATTACAACAAATAAAGTCGGACCACATAAATACATAGATGGCCCCACATAGAACATTTTACATTGTTGTAACATGTGCAATACAGAAATGCTATAATGGCGTATATATATATATATATATATATATATATATTATCTTCTGGCGGTCGCCAGTAGATAGTTATAGTTAGGACCGTGTTTCCATAGGAAATCTCAAAATTCTATTTTGAATAACTTTGGCGCCGGTTGACGAATCCTCGTGAAATTTTCAAAACTAATGGGGTGCTCTGTTCAGCTCCTACCCTGAAAGTCTCGGGGTGATTCGTCAAGCGGGGGCTGAGAAAAAAGGGGGGTCCCAAAACGCGTTTTCCCCATGCATTTTTCCATAGGACCTTTAGACACAGCTACAGCCCGAACGGCTGAACAGAATTACTTGAAATTTGGCAGAGAGGTAGCCATAAGGTCAAGGAAGTGCCTTTTGCAGGTCTGGTGTAAATCTGTTCAGTATTTCCTGAGAAAATAGCATTTAAAAGCATATCAATATCTATACGCGCGCAGGGTGCGCGCACCGTGCGCGCACCGTGCGAGCACCCTAACGTGCGCGAGCGTAATTCTGATTGGTGGTTACATGTTAGTCAACGTTCGAATCGGTCGGAATCAGGAAGTGTCGGCCGCCATTTTATTTGTTTTCAGTGCGAGAGTGAAAAAGGAAGGTGGCGAACGTGAAAAGGGGGCAGGGTAGAGAGTTCCTGACCACCTAGCCTTGGTCAGGGGGTCCCTGAAGGACCCCGAAGGCAGAATTTTTTTTTTTTTTTTTTAAATCGTGGGGGTGCGCGCACCGTGTGCGCACGGTGAGAAAAAAAAAAAAATGTAATACGTAGTTTATTGTAAAATAAATATATAAAAAAAATAATAATACATAAATAAATTAGCATTTAAAAAACCGTACAAATTCACTGAAAAAACCATGGGTTTCTCACACGTTATAGTTAGGAATTAGCATTTAAAAAAACGTGCAAATTCACTGGAAAAACCATAGGTTTCACACATGTTATAGTTAGGTGGATATTTCACTCGTAAAAAACCAATGAAATTCCCCCGTTATAGTTAGTTCAGATAACTATAACTCGCGCGACCGCCACTCTATCACAAGGATGATATCATCAGTGATGTCATGAGTGATGCCACTGACCATGTCATGAGTGATGCAATATGTGACGTCATGAGCAGTGGATTGCGGGTGCGCGAGTTATAGTTATCTGAACTAACTATAACGGGGGAATTTCATTGGTTTTTTACGAGTGAAATATCCACCTAACTATAACATGTGTGAAACCTATGGTTTTTTCAGTGAATATATATATATATAATATATATATATATATATATATATATATATATATATATATATATATATATATATATATATATATATATATATATGAGCTATCTTCGCTCACAGTTTTCTCCAGGGAAAAAAGAACGAACGTAGACCTTCTTTGTATAGTTTCAAAGATGCTTTATTTCTCCTCGCCTGCCATTACGCGTTTCAGCCGTCACAGCGGCCTTGATCACATGACAATGTTCAGAGAGTTTTACTCTGAATTTAAAGTGCTAGTGCTTTGAAAAAACTACCCCACACACATGGTCTGAGTTCATAGAGATAAAGAACAGACTGATAGGTACCAGATTAATGTCGATAAAATAATACATTAAATATGTACGACATTTGTGTGTAAAAATACATACAGGTAAAATACCTAATTTACACAGATCCTATGGACCAATAGACTCAAATGTTTACAGTTTTGAACATATATAATATTTACCGATGCCTGTTAAATACCAATAAAAGAAAAAGACCTGGTAGGGATATTTTAATCATTCATTATCTCGAACCTGTGTGTGTGTGTAAATAAGAAACAGATGTGCTTGCCCAATACCTGTGCAAAAAACCTGGTGAATGCACCCCGGATAATATTTGAAATTCACTGCATATACCTGAGGCCTCATCGTGTATGCAGTTAAAAAAAAAGGGTTGCACAGATTAATAATCATTGCAAAGTACCCAGATGTTTAAGAGATATAAAATCAAAAATAGATGGAATAATAATAAAATCCGAAGGCGCAGAAAAGGAAGTGCAAATAGTGCAATACCGATCCAAATGGACCTCTAGTGCAAAACATATATAGTGAGGTAGATATGTACAGAGGAATGTAAATAAAAATGCATAAATGCCAGTGTTCATGAAGATGTTAAGGAGAGGGTTGTTGGATTGCCCCTGTGGTTCCTGAGAGGAACATAGTAACTTAGATAATGCTCAAATTACCATATAATATCCTAAGACTGTAAACCATCAGAACAAATAATAGACACACAATAAGTAAAAACTATATGTCTAAAATGTTATTCTAAAAAGGTCTAAGCCTCAATAAATATTAGAATAAGAACAATATAAATACTAAAAACAATAAGTTATCTTATAATCAAACAAGACCGATATACATAATTAACAATTCATAATTTCACTTTCTAGATTGGCTCTCTATGCTGGTATGATTGAACTTACAGATATGTGTAAAGGTCTTCGGTTGCATTAAGCCCTCCAGGATATTTGGAATCAAATTCCAATATATAATTGGTTTCCAGACGTCTTAACTTGGCTTCCCTGTCCCCTCCCCTTTTGGTGATAGGGATAGCCTCTATAACAAAGTATTTAAGATGACTGGGATCACTATCGTGAATGGCTTGAAAGTGTCTGGCCACTGGGTAATTTTGATCCTTGTTAATGATCACTCGTATGTGCTGTAGTATTCTCTTGTGTGCAGCTAATCTAGTACTCCCTAATCTCACGGATCTTAGATGAGAAAGCTGTAGTGTATGTTATGACATTACTTCCAAATTTACAAGCTTTGCACGTTGAGCACTTAAAAAACCCTTTTCTTGCAGTGAGCCACATATCTTTACGACCCTCATCTAGTCTATTGCTTGCTAATTTGTTTCCCAAACTTTTAGTTTTTCTGAAGGTGATGGAAGGATTGACAAGCATATGACTTCCTATCACCGGGTCATCTTGAATAAAATGCCAATTCCGCTTGACAATGCTTCTGATTTGTCTTTCATGTTTAGAATACAAGAGAATCAATCTCACAGGTTGAGCGGCGGCAGTGACCCCTTGCTCTGATAGATTGGCCTTGTATATTAAAAGTTCCTCCCTTGCCTTGGAACGTGACCTTCTGATGGCTGCATCCACTATTCCCATGTTGTACCCTCTTGCTAAAAATCTAGCCCAACTCTCTGACTGTTTAGTTTTCATATCTTCCTCACTGCTGCATATTCTCCGTATAAGGAGCATCTCCCCGTATGGTATACTTTTAATTAAATGCGGAGGGTGGGCACTCGATGCATGCAGAACAGTATTCCCTGCAGTGGGCTTTCTGAATAGTGTAGTGGTAAGGCTATTATTCTCCACTGTAACCTGCACATCAAGAAAGGACACAGTTTGCTTGCTGATGGTGTAAGTAAATCTTAAATTGATATCATTATGGTTAATCTGATCAATAAATTCAATGGCTTCAATCTCAGTCCCCCTCCACACAATAAATAAATCGTCAATGAACCTTAACCAACAAATCACGTTGTTATTGTAAGTGTGTTCAAATTGGCGCATGAGGACCAGTTACTCCCACCAGCCCATGAAAATACAAGCATAGCTGGGAGAAAAACTGGCCCCCATGGCTACACCCTGTGTCTGCTGATACATTTGGCCATTGAATAAAAAAAGATTATTGTCCAAACAGAATAGTAACATATCCAACAGCATTTTAGTGTGCTGGGCATAAACAATGGATCTGCTGCACAAAAAATGTTCGACTGCTCTCAGGCCATCCTTGTTACGGATACATGTGTATAATGAGCACACATCCAACGTTATTAACAGATAATCTGTGCACCATTTCAAATTGTTGATTTTGTTTAAAAAGTCACATGTATCTTGAATATATGATTTTAGATTTTTCATATATGGCTGCAAGAAGTAGTCTATATATTTAGAAAGATTTTCCAGTGGCCCATCACAGGCCGCGATGATGGGTCTGCCGGGGGGTTTGTTCATGTCTTTGTGTACCTTAGGTATAAAATAGATAATGGGGACCGAAGGATGCTCTCTTTTGAGAAATTTATATTCATCTCCACTGAGGAGTCCCCGGCTTTTCCATGCCAGAAGATATTTGAATAGTGCTTCCTGTGTGTTCTTGTATTTAGCAGGAGTGCTCTTCTTGTAACATTCCTCATCATTAAGCTGGGTGTGAGCTTCCTTTAGGTATTCCTCCATAGGCCACAAAACAATATTTCCCCCCTTATCAGAATTCCTTATAACAATGTTTTCCTTTTGTAGTTTGGAAATCAGTTGATTATATTTTCTTTCTTTGTTGGTATACTTTCTGTCTGGTCTATTGACATAGTAGTTGAGTTTTTTAATTTGATTGACTACATGTTCACTAAATGCATCCAAACCATCTCTCGCCATGATTGGCACAAATTTGGATTTATTTTTAAACGGCGTTGAGGGCCTGGCACATGCTTCCAAGGGGGACGTGCTGGACCTACTGATTTGTGCTTCTTCTCCCAATTCACAGAGGTCCTGATAGGTTCCTAGGTCTGAGACCGTCAGACCAGAGTAGTTGTCTATTTCCAAGTTTGGAATGGTTTTTGCAGTCTGGTCTGTAAGGGATCTGAGCTGGTGGAATTTAAGTAGTTTAAGTTTCCGAATGTATTGGTAAACATCTACACGCGTAGTTGTATACTGAAAGTTAGACTCCTGGCAGTGGGACAGACCAAGAGATAGAATTTGGGCTTCTGCTGCCGAAAGGTTTACATGGGCCAGATTGATGATAGTATTGGCGTCTTGTTCAATAGTAGAGCTAGTGGGGGTGGTGCTGCCAGTATTGGTTACCTCTACTGTCTCCTTCCCCTGCCCCGGCCCCGTTTCCTGTATTCTCCTTTTTCTATTTGCCTGGCGTCGCTCCCTTCGCCTTTTGGATCTTGTTTTGTAGCTGGCCCCTGATTGCGTGGTCTCAATGTGTCCCGTGTGCTTTGCTTTAAAATGTCTAATTCTTCCCCCAAAGTGAACTTGACTCCTACATGGGTATTTCTTCTGCTGCTTTCGTTGTCTGATTCGCTTTCCAGGGCTGAGCTGAGATCAGAAGCGGTGGCCAATTCATTATGTTGCTGCACCTGCTTAGTTGTATCTTCCCCTTGTATACGTCTCTTAGCTGTCGCTTCCCTGAGTGAATCATATCGTCTCGCAAACGTGAATATTTGACCACTCGCGTAATCATCGCGGTCACGTTTAAACTTGAAAGTTTTGCGTGTTTTGATTTTTTCTTCTTCTTTGGCCAATCTGCTGTTCATTTCTTCCCTAAGTTTGTTACTTATTTGTGACTCTCCTTCAGTTTCAGTAATGTCGCCCTCCAGGACGTCAATTTTTCTTTGAAGTTCTCCTCTGTCTATATCGGCATACTTAACTAGAATTTCCACCAAACGTCGTGACGATTCTAAGTTGCACTCTCCCCATTCGGCCATCATCAGTGGATTGGGTGCCTCATAACTGGGGGCAATCATAATGCGAAGCCCTCTAGGAATTCTCCCCACGTCCAGATACCTTTTGAGGGAGCGTGCTTCCCACCATTTAGATTGTTCCTGCCTTTTTAATTTTTCCAATGTTTTATACTTCTCTTTAATTCCATTGGCACTGGTATTTACATTTGTTCCTCTGTTATCCCCTCTATTTGCACCATTTGTGTCCCCAATGTCATCTGAGAACATCTCCTCTGCAGCAAGTTCTCGAATTCTGAGCATGTCGGCAGACATATTTAGTATAAGGAAATAATCTAAATGTCCCTCCAATACAATCGACGTAGTTCCAAATGGAGCTTTGCGATAATATGGAGAATTGAAAAACCTCCCGACCCGTGTGGTGCTAAAGTAGTGCGGCATACCTTGAGTTTCTTTTCGCCCAGCGTGTTCCCAACTCCGTCACTTTGGAAGCGTTCCCGTCTATTTCCCGCTCGGCCGAGCGGGACGTATCCGATGGAAACGCCGGTGAGTGTGGGCTGGGATGTCTCGGCGTGTCTCAATCCGCTTTCTATGTTTCCGCGGCTAGTCCAGTTCTATTCCGCTTAGTCTCACCACTTACGGGGGGCTCTGCTTATTTTCGTTTGAGCGAACACCAAGATGTGCCCCGGGGGTCCCCACCGTATCTGCAACACGAGCCCGTGTCGCCGAGGGTGGAAATTGAGAACGGGGCAGACGGTTGTCGTTCGCAGAGCCTGCTCCTCGGGGGGGGGTCTACGGGCTGGTGACAGTCAAAAACCAGCAAATTATGAGCTCTCTTCGCTCACAGTGTTCTCCAGGTCTCTTGGTCCAGAAAGAACCCTTTTTGTTCTGTGGTGAAAATCCATTCAGTAGTTTGGGAGATATAAAAATAAATGTATATATATGGACGCGGCCTCCGGGGCTCCGACATTCCCCATGTTGAAATTTGGTTTGCTGCCAACACTACAGCCAATAAGTGGTGGCAGTCATTTTGGTACTCGGCTTCAGTCCACAATTTCTTTTTTTTTTAAAAAAACGGGGAGGATAGGATTACTGTGACCCCACTAACTTTTGTCCTAGGGTCCCCCTGTGACACCAACAGGGCCAAAAAGCTCTTTTTTAAAATAAATGTTGCAACAGGAAGGTGAAAGAACTGCAAATCTGCAGTAAACGGAAAAAACCCACAAGTGCAGTCTCCCACGCTTCTTTATATTATGGCCCCAGGGTTGGCCAGGTCCCAGGGGCCTGCGGGTTTCTTTTTTCAAAAGGCCCTCCTTGGGTTTAAATATGCCCCGGGTGACCACCACCTCCACGGATTAATTTTAATAATGTGGGGGGCCGCTTGGACCCCCCAAGCCCTGGGGACCACCACCTCCCAGGGTCTGAATAGAAAAAAATGAGGCACCTCACGTAGCCCTCAATGCCCCAGGGACCACCACCTTCCCGGGGCTTTTTTTTTTTTTAGGGAAGGGGGCCCCCACCAGATCTTGAAAATCAAAGACCATACATGGCCCTCGTGGCGCCACCCCCCTGGGGCCACCTCCTGGTATGTCTGGGGGTGCCCACCCCAAGACATAGCTGGTTGCTTTTGCTTCGCAGGAATTGGCAGCTCCCACCAAGCTAAATAAAACACTCTGCTTACAGCTGGCGGGAGCTGTCAAAGTATTCCCGCCCACTGGAAGCGGAGGTTTCATCAAGAGATGAAACAGATTGCCTTCACGCCGAGAGCTGTATTTCCAGCAGCTCCCTGCATGCAGCATCAAAGTCACGCCCCGCAGGAGGCGGGGACCCGGCTGGGGCTGCAGGGGCCTTGAGGTACCCCCCTATGTGTTCCAAGGCTTAAGAGCAGAAAGATACAAAATAAAGGTCAGAAACAAGCAGAAAGTGGCAGATAAAAGGTGAGAAACGAGCATAAAGAGGCAGAATAAGGGCCTTTAAGGCAGAACGGTGCAAAATAAAGGTGAGCAATGAGCAGAAAAGGCAAAATATAGGTGAAAAATGAGCAGCAAGAGGCAGAATAAAGGTCAGCCATTAGAAGAAAGAGGCAAAATAAAGGTGAGAAATAGGAAAAAGGAGGCAGAATAATAATCAGCAACGAGCAGAAAGAGTCATAATAAAGATGAGAAATGTGCAGAATGAGGCAAAATCAAAGTCAGAAGTGAGCAGAAAGAGGCCGAACAAGGGTCGGTAAAGCAGAAAGGTGCAAAATAAAGTTCAGCAATGAGCAGAAAAGGCAAAATAAAGGTGAGAAATGAGCTGAAAGAGGCTGAATAAAGGTCAGCCATGAGAAGAAAGAGGCAAAATAAAGGTGAGAAATAATCAGAAAGAGGCAAAATAATGTTCAGCAAAGAGCAGATAGAGTCATAATAAAGATAAGAAATGAGCAGAAGAGGCAAAATAAAATTCAGATGCGAGCAGAAAGAGGCAGAATAATGGTCAGAAACTAGAAGAAAGAGGCAAAATAAAGGTGAGAAATGAGCAGAAAGAGGCAAAATAGAGGTGAGAAATGAGCAGAAAGGCAAAATAAAGGTCAGCAACAAGCAGAAAGAGGCAAAATAAAGGAGAGAAATTAGCTGCATTTCCAGTAGCTCCTGCATGGAGCAGCAATGCGGGCTCCTGCAGGAAGCGGTGAGCTGGCTGGGACTGGGGTGGCCTTGAGGCTCACCCACGGTCCTGGGGAAAAGAGCAGTAAGAGGTGGAATGAAGTTCAGAAACAAGCAGAAAAAGGCCAAATAAAGGGGCAGGGTAAAGGTCAGAAACTAGCAGAAAGAGGCAAAATAAAGGTCAGGAGCAAGCAGAAAGAGGCAAACTTACGGGCAGAGATGAGGCAAAATAAAGGTCAGAAATGAGCAGCAAGTGGCAGAATACAGGTCAGAAATGAGTAGCGAGAGGCAGAATAAAGGTAAGGTGTGAGCAGAAAGAGGCAAAATAATGGGCAGAATGAGCTTAAAGCGGCAAAATAGAGGGCAGGAGCGAGGAGAGAAGAGGCAGATAATGAGCAAAAAACTAGATGAGGAGGCACAAAACTGAAGGTAGCAGAGGGTAGCAGACTACAGGCAAGCTAGACAGGAGGACTGTCACTGGGGTAGCTGGCCCGAGGACCTGCTCCTGTGTGCCCCCTTTTTTTTACCACACACCCATTTACAGACCAGCTCATACACTCATGCACCCATTCACAGACTCACTCAGAGACTCACATACCCACTGAGAGACACACTCAGACACGTATGCACCCAATCATAGATACATTCAAGAACTCATTCACACACTTACAAACCCACTTAGAGAATCACACAAACTCACAGACCCACTCAGACTCACTCAAACACATACTCACATACTCATGTATCCACTCACAGATCCACTCAGAGAGACACACACACCCACTCACAAATCCACTGAGATACTCATGCACCCACTCACTGATCTACACAGACACTCAGAGACTCTCAAATACTCTCAGAGACCCACTCAGAGACTCATGCACCCATCCACTCACAGATCCACCCAGAGAGTCACAATCTCATTGACTATCCCACTCAGACACTCACTCACACACTCACAGAACCACTCATAGACATACATAATCTGCACAGACCCACTCAGACACAGATGCACCCACTCAATCACCCACTCAGAGACTTATCCATCCACTCACAGACCTTCAAAGACACTCATGCATCATCTCACATACCTACTCAGACACTCATGCACCCATTCACAGACCCACTCAGAATACTCACGAATCCAGTCATCGACCCACACACAGACTCATGCTCTCACTCTCAGACCTACTCAGAGACCTACTCACAGAGCTACTCACATACTCATACACCCACTCACTGATCCACTCAGAGAGACTCACACACCCAGTCACATACCCACTGAGATATTTGTGCACCCACTCACAGATCCACACAGGCACTCAGAGACTCCCATACACTCTCACAGACCCACTCAGAGACTCATGCACCCACCCACTCACAGATCCACTCAGATTCACTCAGATTCACAATCCCATTGACTAACCCACTCAGGCAGTCACTCACCCACTCACATACCCAATCAGACACTCAGGCACCCACTCAATCATCCACTCAGACTTATCCATCTATTCACAGACCTTCAAAGACACTCATGCATTGACTCACAGACTCACTCAGATACTCATGCACCCACTCACAGACCTACTCAGACACTCATGCATTCGCTCACTGATCCACTCGGAGATTCATGTACTCACTTACAGACTCACTCAAGCACCCACTCACAGACCCACTTAGACATTCACTCACTTACTCAGAGACCTACTCTGGCATTCATACACCCACTGACAGACCCACTGGTACACTGCAACACCCACTCACTGACTTACTGAAACACTCATGCACTCACTCACACACTCACTGTCAAAGGCTAGTGGTTACATTTAGGAAATACATTATTTTTAAAACCTTAGAAATTCACTTAAAAAACCAAAGGTTAGAGTGACATTATAGTTATGAAACAACATTAAAATCTTTAGCAATTCACTGAAAAAAACAAAAGCTTACAGGGATGTTATAGTAAATAGAATTAAACTTTTAGTGGCTGTATGAGTCAGTGAGGGGGTGAATGAGTGGCTCTATGGATGAGTCAGTGATGTTATCAATGATATCACTGACCATGTAAGGAGTGATGTATTATGTGAGGTTATAAACAGTGCATTGGGGAAGGTAAGTTATAGTTAGCTCAGCTAACTATTACTAATGAATTTCACTGGCTTTATATGAGTGAAGTCTGAGCTTGTATATAACGTCCCTGTAACCTTTGTCTTTTTCAGTGAATTTCTAAGGTTTTTTTAATTCTATTTCCTAACTATAATGACGCTGTAACCTTTGTTTTTTTCAGTGAATTTCCTAAATGTAACCACTAACCTTTGCCAGTGAGTACGTGAGTGAGTGCATGAGTGTCTCAGTAAGTCTGTGAGTGGGTGTTAGAGTGTCTGAGTGGGTCTGTCACTAAGTGTGTGTTCATGTCTGAGTAGGTCTGTGAGTAGATGCATGAGTGTCTAAGTGACTGTGTTTATGAGTAAGTTCATGAGTCTGTGAGTGAGTGCATGAGTCTGTAAGTAAGTGAGTGCATGAGTCTCTCAGTGGGCCTGTGACTGGATAAATGAGTGCCTGAGTGAGTCTCTGAGTGGGAGCATGAGTGTCTGAGTGGGTCTGTGAGTTGGTGCATGAGTCTCAGGGTCTGTGAGTGGGTATGAGTGTCTTTTAAGGTGTGTGAGTGGATGGATGAGGCTCTGAGTGGGTGTGTGAGTGTCTGAGTAGGTCTGTGAGTGGATGTGTGAGTCTCTGAATGGGTATGTGAGTGTCTGAGTGGGTCAGTCAGGTGGTGTGTGATTCGTCTGAGTAGATCATTGAATGGGTGCAGGAGTCTCTGAGTGGGTCTGTGAATGGGAATATGAGTGTTTCAGTGGGTCTGTGATTGGGTGTCTGAGTGTCTTAGTGTGTCTGTGAAAGCATGTGAGAGTCTCTGAGTAGATCTGTCAGTGGGTGTGTGAGCATCTGAGTAGATTTGTGAGTGGGTGCGTGAGTGTCTCAGTGGGTCTGTGAGTGGGTGTGTGAGTCTCTGAGTGGGGCCGTGAGTGGATGCATGAGTTTATGAGTGGGTATGTGAGTAAGTCTCTGAGTCGGTCTGTGAGTGTGTGTGTGTGAGTTTCCCACTGGGTCTGTGAGTGGGTGAATGAGTGCTTGAATGGATCTGTAAATGGGTGCATGAGTGTCTGAGTACCTGTCAGTGGGTATGTGAGTCTGTGAGTGGGTGCATGGGTGAGTGAGTGGGTCTATGAGTGGGTCCATCAGTGTATGAGTGGGTCTGTCTGTGGGTGTGTGGTAAAAAAGTAGGGGGCACATGGGAGCAGGAGCTTGTGCCAACTCCCCCTGTGATGGCCCTCCTGTCTAACCTGCCTAGAGTCTGCTACCCTCTGCTGCCTTTGGTTTTGTGTCTCCTCTGCTCATTTTCTGTTCATTTTCTGCCTCTTATCTCCTTGCACCTGCTCTCTATTTTGCCTCTTTCTGCTCATTCTGCCCATTATTTTGTCTTTTTCTGCTCGCTCCTGACCTTTATTCTGCCTCTTGCTGCTTGTTTCTGACCCCTATTTTGCCTCTTTCTCATCATTCTTCCTACTATTTTGCTTCATTCTACTAATTTCTGACCTTTATTCTGCCTCTTGCTGTTGGCATCTGACCTCTATTCTGCCGCTTTTGTCCCTTCTGACCTTTATTCTCCTTTCTGCTGCTTTCTAACCTTTATTTTGACTCTTTCTGCTTGTTTCTGACCTTTATTCTGCCTCTTGCTGCTTGCTTCTCACCTTTATTATGCCTCTTTCTGCTCGTTGCTGGCCTTTATTTTGCCTCTTTCAGCTCCCTTCGGACCTTCATTTTGACTCTTTCTGCTCCATTCTGACCTTTATTCTGCCTCTTTCTGTTCATTTCAGATCTTTATACTGCCTCTTTCTGCTTCTTTCTTACCTTTATTCTGTCACTTTCTGCTCCCCAGGACCATGGGGGGGGGGGGAGACTCAAAGCCCCGCAGTCCCAGCTGTCTACCTGTCTCCTGTCTGAGTTGCCATTGCTGCTCCATGAAGGGAGCTGCTGAAAAGTCAGCTCCCTCTGTGCTGGAGCAGTTGTTTTATTTCTTTTCCTGCCCACATGTCTGCAGTCTGGGAAACAGATGAAACATCAGCTTCCAGCATGCGGGAGCACTTTGATAGCTCCCACCCACTGGAACTGGAGTGTTTGCTTGCCAACCTAAAGCAAACAGCTAAGTCCTGGGGTGGGCACCCCAGGACATAGCAGGAGCCCGTCCTGGGGGGTGGTGGTTCCCAGTGCCATATATGACTCCAGGAGGGGTGCTGTGTGGCCCCCCAACTTTCATTTTCAAGGGACTGACCCGGGTAAGTGGTAGTTCCTGGGGCCTAGAACAGCAAGAGGGCCAGGAGGCCCCCTTCTAAAATAAGAGGGACAAGGGGAAAACACTCAGACACTTGTGCACCCATTCACAGACCTACTCAGAGACACATGCACCCATTCACAGACCCACTCAGACACTCATGAATCCACTCACACACTCATTCATAGACTCACACACCCACTTACAGACCCACTTTGAAACTCACACACCCTCTCACACACCCATTCAGAAACTCATATACCCAGTTACATTCCCACTCAGAGACTCATATAACCAGTCACACACCCACTCAGAGACTAATGCCCGCACTCATGAACTCACTCAGAACCTCAAGCACTCACTCACAGACCCTGCGTGTACCCATTCAGAGATCCAGTGAAACACTCATGCACCCAGTCTCAGACCCACACAGACACTGATGCATGCACTCACATACCCCGTCAGAGGCTCATGCCCCTACTCACGGACCCACTTAGAGACTCATTCACCCCTCACACACCCACTCATAGACTCATGTACCCACTCACAGACCCACTCAGCATCACACACCCAGTCACAGACCCACTCAGAGACCCACACACCCAGTCACACAGCCACTCAGAGACTTACAGACATACTCAGAGACCCACTCAGAAACTTGTGCACCCACTCACAGACCCAATTACAGACCCCCATGCACCCCTTCAGAGACCCAGTGAAACATTCACGCACCCAGTCATAGACCCAGACACTGATACATGCACTCACAGACCCACTCAGAGACTCATGCACCCACTTACAGACACTTTTCAGTGCACAATCCTTACAACACGATGGATGCGCCGTATTTATTGTAAGGTGCACCATGTCGCAAGGAATGACAGATACATCAGGACTCCTGACGTATCTGTCAGTGCAAAACACACACATTGCTGGAGTTGTGTCATAAGTATGACGCAACTCCAGCAATGCATGGGTTAGGCCTATTCCCATTGAACTGCCTCACCCTTACACCTGCTGTGAGGCAGGCGTAAAGGTTGTGACGCAGCAGCGTCCTAGAAGTGGCACAGTGAAATCTGATGGATTTCACTACGCCCCTTGTACAAGGCTTTTTCACGTGGAATCACCCACCCTGCATACATTATACCTGATGCAGGTATAATGTAGCGCAGGCATTTACAAAGTGATGCATCTGCTTAGATACGTCACTTTGTAAATATGGCAAACGTGGTGCATTATTTATGCCGCTGCCGTTTCACAAAAAGGGATGCAACGGCGGGGCAAAAGTGTTGCAAGCCTTCATAAATAAGGCCCAGAAAGTCATGTATCCACTCACAGACCCACTCAGAGAGTCAAGTACCCAGTCACAGACCACCTCACAGCCCCATACAGCAACTCACAGAAAACCACAGTGGTAGGGACAATTTGCGCTGGGAAATGAGTTATTAGTACTGTGTGTAAATAAGAACCCTTGCTACTAGGTTAGCAATACGACGACCACCAACATCGTAATTTAGGCAAACTGGGTTTACCTTAAACATCAACAATTTATGAAAACCGAGCAAAAGGGTTCAAAGTGAAAATCAAGTAATAATGCTAGTGCACATCAATTAACATCTCAGATTAAATTCCAGCTGTTCATATCTTGTCTTTATTTCTTGACAAAGCTTCTTCGTTGCAAGCCCCCTGCCAGCCAACACGTGTTTCGTCCTGACTATATTAGGTCATGGACTTCATCAGGGCTGAAGACAAAGAAATAACCAAATTCCATAAAGTATATATTACAAGTCAAAACAACATACGTACAACTATACTGACATCAAAAACTAAAATGCTAATTGTACAATTTATAGTGCCACTTAAACCTAATAGATAAACATGATGGTCGGAGCAAGACGTATGATGTGTAAGTTCACCGAAAAATAAGGGTTGTGAGTAGTGTGTATAGGAAAGGAGGGAAAACTGCAGAGAGGGAGTAAAGATTATTAGGAAAGAACCCAATGAAAAACAATATATGTAGAGTTCAAGAGTCAAGTAAAATCAAGAAACTGTTAGTGACCTGAAGAAGAAACAGCTACTAACCTAGACACTAGTGCCCTAAATAAAGGCATGAGAAAAAAGGATATTATATAAAGTTGTGAAAAACCTGAGTCCAAGTGACCCGCCTGTGAGGTTAAGCCATTGCCAGGTATGATCTAATAATATTTATAAGGCTAGATACTGGAAATCGAACAGAAAATGCATTGAACTCACCAATACTTGGTGTGATCAAGGACTTTGTCTTATGGGTCCAGGAGCCTAAGGCTACGTCCGCCTTCTACGAGTAAGCAAAAATATTTTCAGCATAACTAGTATTCTATCAAGAGTAAAGTCATCTGTTATACGCCAATTGCGTTAAATATTGAAGAGCGTACCAATTAAATCTCGGGCTGCTGGCTCCAATCCAAATTCTCAAATTTTACGATCTGTAGTATTCAGCTCTAGTTATCAGTCATGTGACCTAAGACAAGAAGGAAACCGAACTTTACCGCACTATCCGCTGTATTGAACGAAAATTCAAGAAAAGCCTTGCTCGTCAGAGAACATTATGCCAGGGACACTAGTTAAGAAAACTATCAACTGCAGTCCATAAACAGACTAACACAGCCAACATAAGGCCATGAAGTTAAATAGTATTAAGGTAGGGCCACAAACGAAATAAAGTAAACCCATGAAATAATAGTAACGCAACTTCATAGAGCCCTATGAGCTCCTAAGACTAATTATATTAGCATAGCCAAGATCTAATACTCCGATACAAATTGACACTTCAAGAGATTTATATATCTTAAGTTATCCCAACGCGCTAGATCAGCGATTACCTCAATGTGTTCAGAACGGTCCGAAATCTCGACCTCTCGTAATCATCTCGGCGTCAGCAATGAGCGCCATGTTGGTATGAGAATAAATAGTCCTGTTAGACGACGGACTCT
This sequence comes from Triturus cristatus, assembly GCF_964204655.1. Classification (NCBI taxonomy): domain Eukaryota; kingdom Metazoa; phylum Chordata; class Amphibia; order Caudata; family Salamandridae; genus Triturus; species Triturus cristatus. The sequence goes on along the minus strand of NC_140592.1, from coordinate 889,392,642 downwards.
GTAGCTCGTTATTCGTGCCTCAGATAAGCGCCATATTAGAGCAGTACATGATTTTATCGATCGAACAACGTAAATCGTAATAATGAATTAAACTAAATGAGGCAGAGCCTGAAAGTAAAAGATATGATGATAAAAAGAAAACTGCCATTACCAAATTTCTACTCCTAACAGTTTATGACTTCCAGTGCGTCAAAGTGGCGCGCCATCTTGGATCAGGATCATCACGTTAAAGTTAAGGATTCTAAGTTGCGCGCCATCTTTGAAAAGACTGAGACGCCAATGGCGTTACTATAGAGTATTCACTACGAAAATAATTCATTATCTAACTTCTAATACTAAACACGCGTATCTGTGAGATTCAGTCTCAAACTAAGGTAATTAAGGTGAATGAACAATCAATAGATATGTATATACAAGCCCCTAATTTTCATTTGAGTAAATTATTAACTCCACAGGAGAAAGAAAAAGAAAAAGAAAAGATGAGTTACCAGAACCCAAAAGTGACCCCACCATAACAAGATTTCTGTGAGGGAAGGCATACAGTAATGTACAACATATTATTTTGTATACACTACCTTAGAACAAGATATTACAATCATCCAGTAAACACATGGAAAGGCAAGAAAAGGGAAGCACATAGTAAATTTCCAAAGGGTTATTCAAAGTTAATGTACAATATTTAACAAAGTTATTTGAAATTAACATCATGGCCTGAGGCTAACGTGAACAGAAGTAATATAGATACTAACATTCAGTTATGTACCCAAGAAGTACTGTAATTCATTTTCAATATTAATCCCCATATTCACCGCATGTAACCTCAGAATCCAACGTGCTTCAGACTGCCGCAGCTTTAGTTCTCGATTACCACCTCTAGTATCACTTGGTACTGATTCCAGAGCATGAAATTTAAAGTTCTGTTGTTTATTCTGCTCTGAGCATTCTAAAGCATGATGAACTATAGGGTATCTATCATCCATATTTTTCAATGCTCTGAAATGTTCCGCAATTCGAATTTTGAGGTTCCTAACTGTACTACCCACATAAATCATTGAGCATTTACAGATAATGACGTAAATGACAAACTTAGTATTGCAATTAATATACTGGGTTATGTGAAATTTTCTGGATCCATTATATGTGAATTCTTTAGTTCCTGATAAAGCATGTTTGCACATACTGCAATCACCGCATTTGTGAAAACCCAAGCTTCTGCTCTGTAGCCAAGACTTAGTATCAACATTTTTCTTAGGATAGCTTGGGCTGACCATATTCCGAATTGTTAAACCTTTACGGTAGGTAAGACTTGGGTAATTGGTCAGGATTTTATTAAGGTCAGGGTCTGATGTGAGAAGTTTCCAATGGCGTTTAAGTATATTAAACACTTTATGAGACCAAGGGTGGAAATTTGTTATCATTCTCACTAGTTGTTCTTGTTTACCCTTAGGGTTATGATGTGATTTTAAAGTATCATTTCTGTTGAGAAGACTAGCTCGTTTTTTCGCCCTATTGATTATGTTTTGATCATAACCCCTGTCCAAAAATCTCGCTTCAATGTCTGTTGCACTTTTAATAAAATCTGTATCCTTACTGCAATTACGGCGTGCTCTATGAAATTCTCCATAGGGAATCGAATTAACTTGCGTCCTAGGATGAGCACTTGCTGCATGCAGTACTGAATTACATGCTGTCTCTTTTCTGTGCATACGACTGTAAATGCACATGTCTTCAACAAAAAGTTCCACATCTAGAAACACAATTCTTTGTTTGCTGTGAGCCATTGTAAATTTCATATTAAATGGATTGCTGTTTAGATGTTCAAAGAAACCATTAAGTTCATCTATACTACCTGTCCAAATTAAAAGACAGTCATCTATGTAACGACCAAGAAACATTATATATTCCTGCCATCTCGTACCAGATGGGCCCCAGATGTGCACCGCCTCGAACCACCCCATGAAGAGGCAGGCAAAGGACGGCGCAAATCTGGAACCCATCGCAGTACCGCACGTCTGTTGGTACCACTCTCCCCCAAACAAAAATACATTGTGTTCTAAAATCATTCGTGACATATCAATTATCATTTGTGAATGTTCCAGAAATTCAACTGGTCTCTTATCCAAGTGATAGCGTAGAGCTAATAAACCTTGCTCATGTAAAATATTGGTGTAAAGTGACACCACATCTAATGTGACTAGGGTCATAGACTCATCCCAAGTAATGTCCGTTAATGTATTTAAGATGTGTTTCGTATCCGGAATAGTTGATGGTAGATTGTGGACATAAGGTTGCAAGAAGGTGTCCACAAATTCAGAGATACGTTCAGTCGGTCCACCTATTCCCGACACAATTGGTCTGCCGGGTGGTGAAGTAGCATTTTTGTGGATTTTAGGCACTGTATAAAGGCAAGGATATCTGGGTTTGTCAATCAGGAGATAGCGAAGTTCATCATCACTGAGTAAGCCCACAGTGTTCCACTCTTTAAGTTGTTCATTAATCACTGTCTTAATAGTTAAAATGGGATTACTGGGAAGTTTCTTGTACCACGATGTATTGTTTAATTGGCTAAGTATCTCTTGTACATAATAACTATGTGCTTCCCTTTTCTTGCCTTTCCATGTGTTTACTGGATGATTGTAATATCTTGTTCTAAGGTAGTGTATACAAAATAATATGTTGTACATTACTGTATGCCTTCCCTCACAGAAATCTTGTTATGGTGGGGTCACTTTTGGGTTCTGGTAACTCATCTTTTCTTTTTCTTTTTCTTTCTCCTGTGGAGTTAATAATTTACTCAAATGAAAATTAGGGGCTTGTATATACATATCTATTGATTGTTCATTCACCTTAATTACCTTAGTTTGAGACTGAATCTCACAGATACGCGTGTTTAGTATTAGAAGTTAGATAATGAATTATTTTCGTAGTGAATACTCTATAGTAACGCCATTGGCGTCTCAGTCTTTTCAAAGATGGCGCGCAACTTAGAATCCTTAACTTTAACGTGATGATCCTGATCCAAGATGGCGCGCCACTTTGACGCACTGGAAGTCATAAACTGTTAGGAGTAGAAATTTGGTAATGGCAGTTTTCTTTTTATAATCATATCTTTTACTTTCAGGCTCTGCCTCATTTAGTTTAATTCATTATTACGATTTACGTTGTTCGATCGATAAAATCATGTACTGCTCTAATATGGCGCTTATCTGAGGCACGAATAACGAGCTACAGAGTCCGTCGTCTAACAGGACTATTTATTCTCATACCAACATGGCGCTCATTGCTGACGCCGAGATGATTACGAGAGGTCGAGATTTCGGACCGTTCTGAACACATTGAGGTAATCGCTGATCTAGCGCGTTGGGATAACTTAAGAGATATAAATCTCTTGAAGAGTCAATTTGTATCGGAGTATTAGATCTTGGCTATGCTAATATAATTAGTCTTAGGAGCTCATAGGGCTCTATGAAGTTGCGTTACTATTATTTCATGGGTTTACTTTATTTCGTTTGTGGCCCTACCTTAATACTATTTAACTTCATGGCCTTATGTTGGCTGTGTTAGTCTGTTTATGGACTGCAGTTGATAGTTTTCTTAACTAGTGTCCCTGGCATAATGTTCTCTGACGAGCAAGGCTTTTCTTGAATTTTCGTTCAATACAGCAGATAGTGCGGTAAAGTTCGGTTTCCTTCTTGTCTTAGGTCACATGACTGATAACTAGAGCTGAACACTACAGATCGTAAAATTTGAGAATTTGGATTGGAGCCAGCAGCCCGAGATTTAATTGGTACGCTCTTCAATATTTAACGCAATTGGCGTATAACAGATGACTTTACTCTTGATAGAATACTAGTTATGCTGAAAATATTTTTGCTTACTCGTAGAAGGCGGACGTAGCCTTAGGCTCCTGGACCCATAAGACAAAGTCCTTGATCACACCAAGTATTGGTGAGTTCAATGCATTTTCTGTTCGATTTCCAGTTTCTAGCCTTATAAATATTATTAGATCATACCTGGCAATGGCTTAACCTCACAGGCGGGTCACTTGGACTCAGGTTTTTCACAACTTTATATAATATCCTTTTTTCTCATGCCTTTATTTAGGGCACTAGTGTCTAGGTTAGTAGCTGTTTCTTCTTCAGGTCACTAACAGTTTCTTGATTTTACTTGACTCTTGAACTCTACATATATTGTTTTTCATTGGGTTCTTTCCTAATAATCTTTACTCCCTCTCTGCAGTTTTCCCTCCTTTCCTATACACACTACTCACAACCCTTATTTTTCGGTGAACTTACACATCATACGTCTTGCTCCGACCATCATGTTTATCTATTAGGTTTAAGTGGCACTATAAATTGTACAATTAGCATTTTAGTTTTTGATGTCAGTATAGTTGTACGTATGTTGTTTTGACTTGTAATATATACTTTATGGAATTTGGTTATTTCTTTGTCTTCAGCCCTGATGAAGTCCATGACCTAATATAGTCAGGACGAAACACGTGTTGGCTGGCAGGGGGCTTGCAACGAAGAAGCTTTGTCAAGAAATAAAGACAAGATATGAACAGCTGGAATTTAATCTGAGATTTTAATTGATGTGCACTAGCATTATTACTTGATTTTCACTTTGAACCCTTTTGCTCGGTTTTCATAAATTGTCCATACAGCAACTCACCTATTCACTCACGCACCTGCAAAATCACTCACACCCACACACATACACATACAGCCACTGACACACCCATTCACCGACCTATACAGCCACTCACACACTCACTCTCAAAGGTTACAGGTTACAGTTAGGAAATTAAATTTAAAAAAAACCTTTGATAGACACTAAAAAAGCGAAGGTTACAGGGATGTTGTAGTTTGGAAATAACATTAAAACATGTAGAAATGTACTGAAAAAACAAAGGTTACAAGGACATTGTAGTTAGGAAATAGAATTTTTTTGAAAACTTAGAAATTCAGTGAAAAAAACTAAGGTTACAGGGACATTAAAGCTATGCTCAGATTTCACTTGAAAAAAACATTGACATCCAGCAGATATAGTTACCTGAGCTAATTATAACTTACGCCCTTGCAATGCGTTGCATATGAACTCACATATTTACATCACTGATGACAAGGTCAGTGACATCACTGGTGGCATCTCAAATGACATCACTGATGACATCATCTAGTGAGTGTAAGTGTTTCGTAAACGTTTCTGAGACTTAAACATATATACGAAGCTACTGTATAAGTTAACTTACTATTGTTTTTGTACTACTAATGAGTGATACAGTTTCTAACATATGTCATTTGAGTGCCTATGGGACTGTATCAATGTGGGAGTGGGTGTATTAGTGACTGTGTTGGTGTGTGAGTAGGTGTGTAAGTGGCTGTATGGGTGAATAAATGGGTGTATGAGTAGTGTTGTACTTAGCCCTTTGTCGCTAAAGTTCCTTAAACTTTTTTGCCTTCCTCCTAGACCTTTTTATGACATGATGTTGCCGACTTAGATGCTTTTGGCACTTTACTACTGCTGATCAGTGTCAAAGTGCAAGTGCTCCCTGTATAAAATGTTATATTAATTGGTTGTCCATAATTGGTATGTTTGCCTTACTAGTAAAGTCCCTAATAAAGTGTACTATGTGTGCCAGGGATGGTAATACAAATGCTACTAGTGGGTCTGCAGCACTAATTGTGCCACCCATACAAGTAGCCCTAAAGAGAGAACTCAGGCCTGTGACTGCAGTGCCTGCGTGCAGTTTGCTAACTGCCATGTTGTCCTGAGAAGTGCACCCACTTGCCAGGCCTTACCCTTCCCTTTCCATGCACATCAGACACCCCTATAGTAGGCCCAAGCTACCCCCCTGGGCAGGGTGCAGTGCCTGTGAAAGGTAGGACATGTACTGAGGTGTGTACCATCTCCTAACAGTGAAATAATCTCCATTTTGTTTTTCACTGTTGCAAGGCCATCTTGCCCATAGGACAGAATGGGGAAGGCTATGTAATATGTTTCCAGACTATCTTCCCATAGGCTTAAGATGGAGAGGTGACATTTAGTGTGCCTGAACTCACAATTTAACCTGTTAACCGCGGCGTAAATTCCGCCGCGGTGCGGGTGATTTATTTCACAGGCGGGGCCGCGTCATCCAATGGACATGCGCAGCACTCGCGAGGTAGTGCTCGCAACGGCCGTTGGCCGACGCACACACGCGAGGGGTTAATAACACATCCTTTTGTGAAGGTGTTTTTTGAATATGTGTTTAGAAATCACGCTTTTAGAAGTGGCTGGTTTTTTTCTTCCAACAATTCTGTGTGTCTCTGCCTGGTTGTGGATTGACTGTCTGAATGTGATAGGATCTGGGAAATTTCTTGACCCAGGGGAGAAGTAGGTGAGACAGCCACAGGTTGACCTGCATCTGGAGTGTAGGGGGGAGGAGTAGCCCCCTGGATGTGAAGAGGCCTGGGCTGCTTTCATAAAAGAATGGCTCCACCTCCTGCTAAGTAATTGAGGAACCAGACCCCCAATATCAAAGGAAGAAGGTGTCACTGGCAGGGAGACACCCAGAACTGGTTTGGACAGGGGTCAGTGCCCACTGAACACAAAGACTTCAAAGACATTTAGGGGTATAACTATGAGAGCTGAAACCCCTGAACGTTGGACTGATCAAGACTGAAAAGGATTGAAACTACTTCATGTCTAGAGGAACCTCTGCCAAGGAAGAACAGCTGCAGAGACTGAAGAGAAGGACTGACCCTTGCTGTGTGTTCTGGGGCTGGCCTGCAGTTTGCTGATCTAACTAAGGAAGAGGCTAAGGGACTTTGCTGTGTGCTGTGTCTCCCTGCTTGAAAGGACTTTGGTGTGTGCTGTGTCCCGAATTAACTTGTCTCCAAGGGCCCGAGGAGCGCTGGCTCCCTGTTGTGGAAACTCAGGAACATCAAAGTTTCCAATTGTGTCTCCGCGACGCTGTATGTGTGTGCTTTTTGCAGCCTGAGACCTTCGTACGCATTGCCCTGGGACTTTATGGCCCGAAACCCAACTGAGTCTCAGCGACGCTTTGTGCATGTGCGTGTGTAGCCTGAGACTGCCGTGGGGTCCGTGGTGCTTGTTGGAAAGTGCCCCGTGACTGCAGTGGCCCGCAGCGTAAATCATCGTCCACCCTGCTTTGTAGCTGTTTGTGGCCCGAGCCGTCATCATAATGGAGGCTGCGGATCAAGATTGCTGCGCTGGCCCAAGCCACAACATGCTGAAGGATTTCGCAAAGCTAAGGAAGTTGTGAGGTAATCGTGATTGTTGTTCGCAAGAGGAATCTGCCCAAAATCATCAGAAATGGAAAAGGCAGCGCCGTAACCTGTCCTGCTACAGCGTCGCCTTGCATAGGAGCTGCGTTGTCATCGGGAGCGCCCAGCAGGATGTCCAACGAGTGGGGAGAGAGAGAGAGCGAGGCAGCTTATCCCCCAGGTAAGGCTTGGACTCCGGTCGGGAGCTGCAAGTGTGGCCTGGGGAGGCGTGCAGGAGGAGTATAGGAGTGCTCCCGTTTCTCTCCCGATGCATCGCGTTAGACGCGCTGAGTCCTCGAGCAGCCTGGACCTGCCTGGCAGTACCGGGCCGCCCTGAGAAGTTCAGGACTGTTGCATGTGGTTGGGGCCTAGTGGTGCCCGCGCTAATCGCGCGATTGGCCTGGTATTATTCCTGTATTACGAACTGCCTTATTACTTGCATTAGGGATTGTATTATTCCTGCGTTACGAACTGCCTGATTATGTGCATTGAGGATTGAATTATTCTGGCATTACGAACTGCTTTATTGCTTGCATTCAGGAGTGTGTTATACTTGCATTACGAACTGCCTGATTATGTGCATTGAGGATTGAATTATTCTGGCATTACGAACTGCTTTATTAGTTGCATTCAGGAGTGTGTTGTACTTGCATTACGAACTGCCTGATTATGTGCATTGAGGATTGAATTATTTTCGCATTACGAACTGCTTTAATACTTGCATTCAGGAGTGCGTTATACTTGCATTATGAACTGCCTGATTACGTGCATTGAGGGCTGCATTATTCTTGCATTACGAACTGCATTGGTCTGACAATACAAACTGCATTACGAACTGCATAGCATTGCATTAGGACTGCATTTGAATATCGTGAACTGCTCATTAGTACCGCAAGAACCTACAAGTGTTTGTTGGCCTAATAGCCGGCAAAGTGAAATATTACGAATACGCATATGTTGGATTTTTATCGTTTGGCTTTACTGTATTTTCTTCTTGGTAAAGATACAGCAGTGTGGTGTCCATTTGTGGTGTTATCACTGTGTCACTGCGAGTGTGGTTGCAAATACTTTACACATTGCCTTGACGATAAGCCTGGCTGCTTGTGCCAAGCTACCAGGAGGTGAGCAGGGGATATCAAAGAGGGTGTCCCTCCTTTCCCTGACTAGAAGCAAGGGTCCCTATTTGGACTAAGGTAACTGCCTCAGCCAACTAGAGACCCCCAGTTCTAACAAGTAGCTTTATGGGTGAGTGAGTGATTGTGTGAGTGGCTGTATTGGTGAGTGTGTGGGTGTGTGAGTAGCTGTGTGGGGGTGAGTGGCTGTGTGAGTGGGTGTATGAGTAGGTTAATGTGTGTGAGAGCGGCTGTATTAGTGACAGAGTGGCTATGTGAGGGGCTCTATTGGGGCTATGGGTGTGTGTGAGTAGCTGTTTGGGTAACTGGGTAGCTGTGAGAATGGTTCTTCAGGTAAGTCATTGGGTGTGTAAGGAGGTGCATGGGTAAGTTAGTGGCTGCGTTAGTGCATGTATGGGTAAATGAGTGGGTGTATGAGTGGCTATTTTGCACAGTACATATCTGTGTTAGTGGCTGTATAGGTGAGTGGGTGTGTGAATGTGTATGTCAATGTATGAATGGGTATGTAAGTACTTTTGTAGATGAGGGAATGAATGGGTGAGCAGCTGTATGGGTGTGTGAGTGGTTGTGTGAGTGGCTGTGAGAATGAGTGAGTGGATGTGTGGCAGTAGTTGAATGGGTCTGTAAACAGGTATGTAAGTGACTGTGTGCATGTATGTGTGGGTATATGAGAGGTTGTATAGGGGTTGTAGTGTGTGTGTGTAGGAAGCCAGTTCTCTGAATAGTGTGCTAAAATGAAGTACACTGTGTAGAGAGTTCTTTGAATCCCCAATTGGTATACAGAGGTAAAAGCAGACAATATTAATGCTCTTTTTGGGGTAGCATGGGTGAGCAGTTAGGCTTATCAGAGGGTAGGGCTAAGCATTTGTTGTATTCACAGAGGCAATAACAGAGACAGACATTCAAGAATAAATCTGAGACCAATTTATAAAAATATTATCAATTTTCATGTAATTTTTAAGACCATGAACACAGTTCTAAGGTAAATATTTTCAGAGTCACAATTTTTCAAAGTTCTGAAAATATATAACTTTTGTGCACAATTACGCACCTTAGGAAACAATGGAAAAAAAAGTAGAAAAAGGCATATTAATTCAGGCAATGCTTTTACGAAGTTCACCTTCTCATTTTAAGACAATATTGGGCCCATATCCAAAGTTCTAGCATGAGATGTTCAGGAGCATCCCGGATTGGCTGGCAGCATAGTGCTGAAGGTCTTGGAAGCTGTTGCGCAAAGACGAAGGGGGCAACTTGAAGGTACACTGCACAGGAGGACACACAGGTAAGTCCGGTGGGACTCCTTGGAGGGAGGAGATTGCAAGCACCTTGTCACCGTGGGAGCACATCCGGTTAGTCAGTGCCGGGGCTGGAGGGGCAGAGGGAACAGGTCAGCTCAGCGTAATGTGTCTTGAGGTCTCACGATCAGAGGCAGGCAACTTTTAGAGGCAATCTCGGGACAGCTGAGCACTCAGAAAGTGGGTCTCAGGTGTCTCGACATCCCTTGATGGGTGCTTGCTTCTGGTGCTTTGGGAGTTTGGTGTGGACTCTTCTTCTCTGTGTTTGCCATTGGGGGACCGGTACCCAGGGTATTAGTACGCTGTGGCTCTTGCTTCAGTGCCGCATTGAGGTCATCGGGGAGCAGCAAGTCGACAAAGTAGGCTTCACGGGATTGGTGCCTGCGGTATGCAGGGGAGTGATACCTTCACTTCTCGGTGATTTGTCAATGGCTGGAGGTGCTCCAAGGTTCTTAAAGTCATTTGTGGTTCAGCATGACACAGCAGGTGACGATTGTCGAGTCCTTGGCTAGCAGGCCGGGTGTGGCACCTTTTTCTTCTACGCAGGGCTTCAGTTCTGGTGCTGTCCTGTTCTTCTTTTTGTCCATCAAATCTGATGTTCAGGTCTTGGGGTGCCACCTAAATCCTTGATTTAGGGGTGTTACAAGGGGAGACAGGTAGTAGCCAATGGGCTACCTACCTTTAGGGTGTTAAACCCTCTAGTGACCTCTTCCTGTGGGAAGGGGCACTACACTAGCCCTGATAGGTTGTTTATCCATTATCCCAAGGTTGCGGAATTTCAGGAGAAGGGTTATCATCACCTGCCCCCGCCCTAGGGTTGGTGTAAGCTAAGTGAGGACCCTCCTCCTAAATGAACTAATTTTCCCACCTTTCCACCTGCCAAAGGTAGAGCAGGTAAGGGGGCTTGGCCTCCCCACTATCTGGAGGTTCCTGGGTTGGATTTCAAAGGTGGCATGACCTTTGAAGCTTCCCATTCAGGAAGGCCATCCTCTCCTAGAGGAGGTGTGAAGCACCTCCGCCAGGAGCAGGCTTTTTCTCTGTCCTCTCAGAGTGCTGGCTTTCCCCCATTAGGTCAGAAACATGTCTGTAGGATGTATTAATACAAGATGTTTGCTACCGAACACCTTAGAAATTAGTGAAGCATCACGGAGCTAGGAAACTCGTGTTGACCACTTTCCAGCCCATGTACTCTTCATGGCTTCCCTGTGCACTTACAATATCTCAGAACAGACTGGATATTGTAGGGGCATATCTGCTCATGCTGATATGCCCACACATAGGATATAGTTAGAACTCCCGGTTTTATGGTATTTATTTTTTGGACTTTTCCATCTGTATCTATCCATATTTATTTTTTGCTAATTTTATCTGTATTGATCCATATTTATTTTGGGTTTTCTTAAAAAAGGGTTCTGAAACTAGTATATTTTCACATGTATTAACCCAATAAATGTTCACTCATGCTTAAATGCCTGGGAGATTTCAATGATATGAAAACCCAGAGACGATAAATCAATGCACTTACATGAAAACATATACATATCAGTATCAACCTTGAGCATATCTACTGCTGTTTAAGCAACTTTACTAAAATTCCTTTCTTTTTTGTAACACCATTGCCTGTCAATCCACACAGCTATACATTTGGCAACCATGACTGGCAGCATATTGAATCACTCCGTTTTTATCTATGGTTAAAAATAAATACAGACAGGAAAATAAATGGGTTTCTGTCTGTATTTATTTGTAAAAATCAGTAAAAATGGAAAACAGGGAGCCCTAGATATAGTGCATCCTGCCTTAGGGCTAAAGGACTGCAGTAGGGGGGACTTATCTATACCCTATGCAGTGTATGGGGAGCATGGCACACAGGGCTGTATGCCATGACGACTCTTGGGATTTCTCTGCACCAAGACACGCAGCCTGCAATGGCAGTATGCACAGTCTTGGTGAGGGGTCACTGGGATGGCACAAACAGTGCTGCAGCACCAGAGGACCTTCTCCTGACCAGTGCCCTAGGTACCAGGGGTACCATTTACTAGGGACTTACAGGGGTAACTGAAATTGTGCCACTTGTGGCACATTTGTAGGGGAAAACACTGGTATTGGGAACCTGGTCAGTAGGAACCCAGAACTCTTCAGTCAAAGTTGCATCAAAAGCCAGGCAAACAGTGTGTGGGGGTACTGCAACAAAAACCCAGTTTCCTACAGTGTGTGACTAGTTGTGTGGAGGATGTCATCAGTGATGTCATCTGTGAGGTCATTGACCATGTCATGAGTGATGTAATATGAGAGCCGCGTTTTTGCTGAGAACAAGGTCCCAACAACCACCAGGGCAGAGGAAGAGCCATGAAACTTGCCACACCTGCCTGCCAGCACTATTTAAGTGAACCCTGTGTCCCCCAGAACGGGAGCTGTGCTTTAGTCAAGGACGAGGGACTACCTGTCCCAACAACCACCAGGGCAGAGGAGGTGCCCTGCAACTTGCCACATCTGCCTTCTGGCGCTATTTAAGTGCACACTGTGTCTCATGGAGAGGGAGCTGTGTTGTTTCTGAGAACGAGGGACTGCCTGTCCCAACAAACACTAGGGCAGAGGATGAGCTCTGCAACTTGCCACACTTGCCTGCCAATGCACCCTGTGTCCCCAAGCATGGGCCAAGGGTGACTCCATCTTGTGCCCGTTAGCATCAGGAAGAGGCAGGGCCACCCTCCTTGGCCCTTTGCCGTGGCACCTGACTAATAGGTGTAAACGCCCCACTTGACCTTTCTGGGCTTTCCATTTGTTATGTTTGTATTTTTTTAAACTAATAGCGTGTTTTGTATGCAGACTGGTCATCTGGTGACTTTCGTTCCATGACATGACCTGAGCCTGTCATTGAGTTTGAGTTCCCTGAGAGTAGGCCTTGTTACCTCCCTTTTTACCTTGGCTATATATTCACAGAGTTTCACAAGTAACTGTGATGAATCTTGTGGTGAATCATGTACCCCTTCCTCCCATTTCCATCATCCAGCTAAGTGCACATCAAAGGCTGAGATGGGGAAATGCAAGGCAACCGAATAAGCCAACGCTAAGTGATATAGACACATTGATTGAAGAAGTGGAAACTCATTTGGAGGAGGGAACTCCAGTGGCACACCTTTATATGCAACCTCGAAGAAGGATGCTCCTATCTCCAACAAGAATTGGAAGGTCAAGCCATTACTGGCTATGCAAGGCCAGCCTAACACTGACTTTTCCACCGCTAGCTCGAACATGGGTAGTCTTGTGGCTGTCTCCTATGCTACTTTGCCCAAGACTTTCATGGATGACCATATTCCTGTGCCATTGTCCTCCATGATTACTTGTGTGAACAGCCTCCCTTCCACCTAACACAAGCGCTAAGGAGGGTTCTCTAAAATCCAGAGAGGCCATGATTCTCCTTAACCTACCCATTTCTCCTTTGGAAGCGGCTATAACTGCTAGCAACCCGGATAGGGAATCGGGCACTGCCTTTGCAGTTCAGCTGGTTTAAAGCCACCAGGCTGAGGTGCTCGACTTAAGATCCAAACTAGCATTACTAACTGTTGAAACTGAGGAATTGAGATTTCTTGTCAGGCTACCTATTTCTAGATCCTCCTCGGGAGCTCTGGAGTCCTTGACAAACAAATGTATATTTCATGTATGGTCAGATTATGGGTGGCATTCGGTTATTTGCTCTGACATCCTGCAGGCGAAACATTTCCATGACCCCTTGGGGCCCTTCGACTACATTAGGCTAGATCTGAAGTCAAAATCACTGATGGAAGGTTTGGTAAGCATAGAATTGTGTAGGGAATTTCCGACATGCACAGCAATAAGGTTTAAACTTAACCGTCCAGCTCCCCGTATTTCATAAACCCCCCAGCCTGAGGCTTTGGGAACATCTTTGAAAGATTGACTGGGTGACATGGCTCCCTGATGTAGTAGCTTTCCCCTGACCAGAAGCCTCTTTGCCTAAATAGGGATCTACCACTTTTGGTTACGACAGATGAGGCCCACCATGCAAATGGCACCCAAACTAATATTCTGTCTTGGATAATTGCAGTGATGTAGTCCAAAATAGGTGACCTGGCATGGGGGACTTTATTTTTTAACAGTTTGAGCTATGCCTCCTCCAGGAAACCTGGTGTCTTTGACCCAGTGTACAGGTTGAGCTACATGTCTTACCAGTTTCCGGCCCTTCGTGCAGGAAGTGGATGCCTCTAAGGCCTTAGCTCACATATGGCCCTTCACGCCAGTCATGATTTTGTTATTATTGCCAGCGATTTTAACACCATGCACAAGCCATTAGATACTGGAAGCACCTCCCCCGTTGTTGAAGAAGATGAGGAATGGGGTACACCTATGCTCAATACCACCCAAGTGAAGCGCTGGGCAGGTGCTGCTTATCAGCTCCTGCCCTTCACACTACTATATGGTCTGAGGGCTTGCAATGGCCATACTGTATCTGACCTGCAAGCTACCCATACTTTTAATCGCATGGGTCACACAAGTAGAATAGACTTCTTTTTATTCTGGCCATTTTTCTTTAGAAGGTCCATTCAATCATTTGACTGGTATCCCTGTATCTTTAAGCACCAGCCTGACACCAAATGACAGGCTCAGGCTTAAGTGGGGGAGAGGGGCCGCAAATCTGCACATTACAGCCACAATGAATCAGGCCCTCAAGGATGCTCTATCTGGGCTACAAAACCTCAATACTACACAGATTAGGGATACGGGCTAGAACTTTACGAGTGTAAGAATTAATGAGAAGTTGTTCAAAATCCTGGGGGATTGCATCAGGTGGCACCGTGAGCCCACTCAAGCCCCTCCCAGCTCGAGCGTACTTGGTTCAATAAGAACTGTAATGTTAGGAAGAATGAGCTTCGCTGAGCCCTTAATACTGGTGATAACTGTTTGGTACAAGTTAAACGAAAAGAGTACCAACTGGCCCAACAGAAAGTGTGTAAGGAGTGGGACATGCAAGTATGGGAAAGGATCTATGAGGCGTCTATGCAAGAAGATACCAGAAAATTCTGGTAGCTGGTGGCCAATAGAGGGCAACGAGCTCCAAAGCCCCTGGCTGACTCCATTACCCCAGAGACATGGCACTTCCACTTTTCTGATCTATATGACCATCCAGTGAGGCTGGTAGTGGACGGTGGCTATCTGTCAATTGAGGCAAATTTCCACCCTTCTGGACTACTCAAGATCGAGGTGAGGGAGTTCATTAGTGCAATAAAAGCCATTACAGCTGGTAAAGCCGCAGGGCCGGATGGTGTCCCAGGTGACCTCTTTTTCGCTTATGTTAAGGGCTGGGCTCTGTCTTTCAACAAATTGTTGAACTGTATCCTGGAGGGGGCAAGTATCCTTTGCACTGCAGCTGGAAAGCAGCCAACATTTTCCCTAGCTATAAAAAGAGCCCACTGGACTCTAAAATAAATTACAGGCCAATTAGTCTTATCGACGTAGCCCAAAGGTTTTTCATCATTTCAAATCCAGGAGAAATTGAAATCATGGATTGAGGACCACAAGACACTCTCCTACTCACAGGAGGGGTTTAGAGGAAGTACAAGTTCTATTGACCAGGGTTTCAGGTTTTTACTACTGGAAGACAGTAGTACTCCAAATGGCACCCTTGAACAAAACCTGCAAAATTAACTGGTTGACCTACATTAAAGACCTTCTTACTCACCTCAGACTAGGAGAATTCTGGTCTGCCCCTCCTCTATGAAATACTTCTCCAGGCCCTCCCTTAATGATGCCCACAACAGAGGGGTCACTAACTAGTAATTTCTTAGATTTCAAACCAGATTCTGCCTTTGAGACGTTTCTTGATTATATTTGCCCGTCCACTGCAAGGCAACACTGTACCTAAAAAGTTTGATATGGGACGTTCCATCTTTTGACCCTTTTAGCCAAATGAAAGCCCCAAAATACCACAAGCACAAAATGCACGGCATGCCGGCAGGCAGAGGAATCATTCAAACACTTTATTTTCTTCTGTCCTGGCTATGTTCATCCTTGGAAAGCTTAGATTATCCCCATCTGCAAACAACTTGGCTGCAGACAGCGGCAGGTAGCTCTGTGGCTTCTTCACACAGAGTCCTTCCAGTGGGTAATCTGTGCAGTGTCCAAATATCTACACTCGAGCTGGGGCATTAGAAGTACAGTGTTGGATCGAGCACTCTTATCACATGATATGACTCGCACCATAGTTCAAAGCTTCTTGTTTGGAGAATTGTTCTCTTTGCCTTTCCTGTATGAACACATAGGGATTTCCCCTTTTTATGTCCCCCTTCTATTTGCACTGACAAGCATTAACTTTTTAGCTAAACTTTTATTGAATTTGAAGTATCTGCTTTTATCTATTTGCCATTATCTGGTTGTGCCGTGTGACAATTGCTGTGTCTCATTAGCTAGCATCCAATGTATGCTGACTGACTTGCTCAAATTCTTAGAATGCTCTCGGTTTTCCTTCATGGGTCCATTGTGGTTTGTGTATATGACTGTATTTTCCAAATACATTGTCCTTGCTATACCCACACAGAGGGTGTTGTAATGCTGAGTGTATTTCTGCTCATGTTTTATCTGGTTTTAACCCCCAAAACGTTTTATAAGGGATTGACCATTGTTAGGAGTCGAATAAATTCATCTACCCGTGCTTAACAAAAATTAATGTGTCCTCATGTAATGAAACTGGTGCTATGTAGAGTGCTCTGATACTCGATTTGGGTCAAGTTTGCGCTATATAAAACTATGTAAAATAAATAAAAAATGGTTACAAAAAATCGAATAAAGTATTGTGAGTTCATGAGCAGTACATTGCGGGGGCGTAAATTATAGTTAGCTCAGATAACTATAACTGCTGAATATCAATGGGTTTGTATGAGTGAAATCTGAGGCTAACTGCAATGTCCCTCTCAGTTTTTTTCAATAAATATGTATATAATATATATATATATATATGAAAAGAAGAAGCAGAGGTCTCTGTGTAGTTTTCACGTTTAGGTGGAGAGCAGCTGCTGTATGGGCGACACTGCAACACCAGTGACACTCTGAATCTGCCAACCTCAAAAGTCTGTTTTTCTAGCAATGTTTAAATGTAGATAATATATAGATATAGATATTAATATATAGATATATATTTGCAATTAATGTGGTCTGTGGTCACATCAGTGCCATCTGGTGCAAAGCCAAAAAACAACATTTTATTTATGAGCATAGAATTCCAGCAGTTTTAGCTACACTTGTAGTTATACTTATCTGAAGAAACTATAACTCACTCCCTCACCATGCACAGTTTTCTCATCAATAATTTCACAGCAAATGTTCCATTAATATTATCAATGATGTGATAGAAGATGTCATAAGTGAAGTAATATTTGAATTAATTAATATTGGTGGGCAGTAAGCTCTGCTACTCTGGCAGAGTTTTGCCACTCCGTTTGGAGTTTGGGAAAAACTCTGCCAACCGCAGTGTGATGGAGTTTTATCTTGCATGTGGCTCACCAATGGTATGTTGGCAGCTGGAGTGAGAAAATCAAGTGCTAGTCCACCTCCAGGTGGGATTTCTCAATGCAGTCGGTCATGGCAGGTCGCTACCACTCGCAATAACAAAGCTGCAGCTTGTGGTGTGAAAGTTGACGCTTGATTAAAAAAACTTCTAGAGCGTAGAAAAAAGCAGCGCCCTCTGGCATGCCGCGTGGTGCCATTCGCACTGTAATTTTATAGCACAGGACAAGCTCCCGGTGCTTATAATCAGCATGTGCAATGCAATATACCACTACTGTGCTGCTCGCAAAATTCCATGGATTATTGTAGAGTCTTTGGGGAACTTCGTGGAGTCAAACTCTGTGAGCTGCGCCCACACTTAGTAATTAGCAGTGCATGGCGAGGGCGTGAGTTATGGTTACCTTAGGGCACAAGTCATAGTTACTTAAGATAACTGGTTCACTGACAAAATGTTGCCTCTGGAAATATCGCCATTCCAAAATAGCGTATCGTCATGCTATCTTTATAATGTAAATTACAAAAATAATGAATTAAAAATATCGTTGTCATTAATATTGTTGCACAAAATATCATTTTTTTGCATCTATACAGATATACATATTAAACATTAAATATATTAAAAAGTAACACTAATATAATACAAATTAAATATATTTAATATAGTAAGTACGATTTTGATTTCTTATTTGATTGTATTCTTTTTGTATTTTTTGTGTTTTACCTCTTCTAAAAACTTAATAAAAATTTCTTGAACAAAAAAAATATATTTAATATGTTTTGAAATAAATATAACTATAATACTTAAGCCAAAACTATAACACACATACATTTATATTCATATATATATATCCATCCAAAAGTTCGCACCATTTGGAAAGGGCCACATAGGTGCGTAATACAATCCTCTTGGAGAGTGCAGCGAGTGGAACAGCTATTGGTGCAAAGATTTTTAGCTGTATGCGTTTCGGGCTTGCGCCCTTGTTCACCAGCAGACCAGGATGAAAACAGGAAAAAGCACTGACCATTTTATTTTTGAATAAGCCACGCCCTTACAGGCCTCAAGGCATATGTTCCTTGTAGTACTGCCCCCGATTACCTCAGTGGGTATATATATATATACTTATATACACCCAATAACATAATACCATAATAACATAGAAAAAATAGCAATATAATTACAATTAAAAAAGTTAACAACATAAAAAATTATCAATTTATTAAAAATGCATTACATTTTAAATATTTTAATAATTGTACACATTAGATTTTTACATACACAAAATATATAATAATTTAATTTTAAATAAAGTAAAGTGACTATCAAATTATTTTAAATAATACATATACTATTCCCACTCCAATTTATACAACAGTAGGAAAAATGTTTGACTCAGGAGGGGTAAAATGTACTACTCCCACTCCACTCAGTGCAACAGTATGGAAAAAGTTTAATTGTGGAGGGGTAACATTTTCTATTACCACTTCAGTCAGTACAAGAGTAGGTAAATTGTTGGACTCAAGAGGGGTAGATGTAACTATATGCACTGTACACAGTGCAACAGTAGAAAAAGTGTTGGATTGTGGAGGGGTAAAATGTATTATTCCCACTCTAGTCAGTACAACAGTAGGGAAAGTGTTGGATTGTGGATATTTACAATTCACACCCCAGTCCTCGAAACAGTAGGGAAATTGTTGGATTGTGCAGGGGCAACATTTACTATCCCATTCCAATCAGTGCAACCCCTATACCCCTAACAAACCTACAACCCGCACCTAAAACGTAACATTTATAAAAATGAATTACACAATTAGCATAACTAATTATCAATGACCTTATTAATATTAATTTAAAAATAAATAATTATTAGTTATAATTAATTTACTTCCCATCATATACCCCAACAAAACCCCCAACCCGCATCTGAAAATTAACTTTAAAATACCTCTACTTATATGATTAATATAGATATTTATCGAATAAGTAATTAATATTAATTAATTATAATTAATTTAATATCCACTACAAAACCCACACCCGCACCTACAATTTAACGTAAACACAATTATACAATTAACATAATGAATTATCAATTAAATAATTCATATGAATTAAAAATTAATTATTAATTAATCATAATTAATTTACTATCCACCCAGTACCCCTACAAAACCCACAGCCCACACCTAAAATGTATTACACAATTAACATTAACAAATAATTAATTATAATAAGGCTTGCAGGCGTCAATTGCCCAACAGTCGAAACTGCGTGTTCTTGTTACGGGGAAATTCCATATGTTTGCTAACTTAGAAGATGCACAGGATCTTCTCAAGGAAATTTCGGGTCCACAATGAATCAATGGACTTATGAATGCTTTTTCTACTTATTGACGTTTTTTTTTCCCTTTAGAACTTAGAAGAGGTATAGGATCTTCTTAAAGAAATCTTGGGCTCAGAATGAACCAATGAACGTATTACTGTTTTTCTTATTTCTTAGCCACGTTGTCTATAGCCTCCCTTTGCTGGGGGGGGCGGGGGGGGGTCACTCTGGGTGCAGATTCATGGCACCCTCAAAAGTAGCGGGGGGAAGCAAGAGGTGGTTAGCGTGGTGGTACACCTCTCCCGAGGGGTGGGTTGAGAGGGGTGGGGGAGGGGGGTCAAAAGAGGATAGCAGTAAAAAGAGCAGGGGCATTAGTGCAAAAGCTTTTAAGAAAATGGGAATGTTTAAGTGTTTCTATTTTGGTATTTTTTGTTGATTCTTACTCAATTGGAATTAGGGCAAAAATGACTGGAATGGCAAACAAAAACTAAACAGGAGAAAGCCTTAATATTAGAAATTATTGAACCAAAGACCCAAAATATCTGGGAGATGATCTAGCTCAAGTTTTTGTGGAGCACTATTCACAGCTCTACTCTACAAAATACAAGGTAGGGTTAGACCTTATTCACAAATATCTTGATGAAGTAAACATTCCTGTCTTACCCGGCCTTGAGCGCAAAGTTTTGGTCACAGAAATCTCAGATAGGGTAAAATCAATAGCAGGGGCAAAGGCCTGTGGAGCAGATGGGCTCCCAATTGAATTTTATAAAATATTGTCTAAAGAATTGATTCCTTTTTTGGCAAAATTATTTAATGTAGTTAGATTTGGAGGCATTGTTCCTCCTAGCTTTAAGGAGTCTATCATCATTAGTTTTGTCAAAAAAGGAAAGAACCATTAGGATGTTAACTCTTATAGGCCGATTAGCCTCCTTAACGCTGACTTCAAGATTCTAATGAAAATATGGGCCCAACGCTTTACCCCGATTGCCCAGTCTTTAATCCACCCCGATCAGTCCGGTTTTGTGGCAGGGAGGACTATGTCCTCAAATACCGGGTTTTTAATCCAGGCCCTCGATTTTGCTACAAATAATAAAATATCAACTCTAGTTACAATGGTCGATGCCGAAAAGGCATTCGACCTGGTAAACTGGGATGCACTTTTCCTCGGCATGCAAAAATTTGGCTTTCCTGCCCAGATAATTAATATGCTGAATAACATCTATCAAGGTGCCCAAGCCCAGGTGGTAGTTAATGCCAATACGATAGGGGCAATTAATATAAATCGAGGGACCAGACAAGGCTGTCTGATGTCCCCCATCCTGTTTACTTTTTTATCGCGCCGCTAGCAATAAGAATTCATGGAAACCCTGAAATTAAACCACCATTAGAAGGAATGGTGAAAATAAAATTATTCGCTGACGATATAATTTTATATCTGCGACCCAACAAATTAAATCTCGATCAGGCTCTACACGAATTCAGTCAATTTGAACTGATTGGTGGATATAAAATAAATCAAAACAAAACTGAGGTTTTAGCACTGAATGTGGATTGTAATTTTTTACCCGTCCATCATTTGTTTGTTGTAACGCTTTTCGCCCTAAGTGGGATGGGTATTCCCAGACGTGGGACACGTGCTCACTGCGCCACTGGAGTCAAGCTATCCTGGCTGATGACGGCTGATAGCCAGAAACCGGTCCTAGGATGCTTGATTCCGGTCCAGGGAAGACATGGCTTGGCAGTTCGGGCTGGACTGTTCCCATGAGGCACAGGGTCAAGACTGATTTGCATATGGCCATGTCTAAACTGGGGTGGCGTAGTTGGCAAAAGAACGATGGATTTAACCCAGATCTTTTGACTGGGGGAGAATGTCTGCATTGTCAGCATTCCGTCCATCATTTGTTTGTTGTAACGCTTTTCGCCCTAAGTGGGATGGGTATTCCCAGACGTGGGACCCGTGCTCACTGCGCCACTGGAGTCAAGCTATCCTGGCTGATGACGGCTGATAGCCAGAAACCGGTCCTAGGATGCTTGATTCCGGTCCAGGGAAGACATGGCTTGGCAGTTCGGGCTGGACTGTTCCCATGAGGCACAGGGTCAAGACTGATTTGCATATGGCCATGTCTAAACTGGGGTGGCGTAGTGGGCAAAAGAACGATGGATTTAACCCAGATCTTTTGACTGGGGGAGAATGTCTGCATTGTCAGCATTCCGTCCATCATTTGTTTGTTGTAACGCTATTAGATACTTGGGCATTTATATCTCCAAACAATTTGAACAATTATTTAGTTTGAATTATTTAGCGATGCGTAATAAAATTACAATTTTGCTCGATAGATGGATTCTTCTACCATTTACTTTGATTGGCCGCGTAGCACTTATTAAAATGTCTATACTTCCCTTATTGGTATTTCTTTTTATAAATGTACTGCTAAATATTAATTCCCATTTCTTTAAAGAGATTGAGTCAATGATCAGGGATTTTGTTTGGAATAGGAAAGCTTCCAGGGTTAAGCTGCCTATATTACAGTTGGGAACCACTCAAGGGGGTCTAGCGCTACCAAATATTCGCACTTACTACACGGCAGCGATCCTGGATCCCTCAGCACGTTTATTGGATCCCAATGGTCTGTTGGATATGTTTTTTTATGATAGAATGATACAGGAGTCAGGATCGCAAGGTCCTACTTTTTTTAAAACAGCTAAATTACCAAAAAAGACCTGATACAAGACTATCCGGGATTTCTCTGATAGACTACAGTCCTTTTTTAAACCGGTTGGGTTAGTTGGATTCATTATTTGAAATTAGAGGAGTGTAAGATCTTTGGGCTTCAAATCCATTCCAGTAAGCTCAAAAGACGGAAGGACTGTGGTCTAGGAGAATTGGGTCTTTTCCTTACCTCACGGAAACTCATCACCTGGCAAGAGGTCTTAGATAGATCTGATAATCGATGAAAAACGGGGGTTTTGGAATATCTGCAGATTTTAAACTTTATAAATAAATAAAATCTGTTGACATGTGGGATACCACCAGCTCAGGCCAATGCCCTTTATAAAGCCAAATTAAAAGGAGTGGGAAATTGGTATACCTTACTGAGAAAGGGTGAAGAGTCTCCTTTGGTTGAAGAAGTTCTGGCCAAACTACCCCGCAAAACTAATTGTTCCTTCTTGAGGCAAGAGTGGGAGCAGATTGCCCAGTTAGGAAGTAATGCCCTCAGAGCAGCCAATTTTAAAAGGATGTCCTTTTTATCTTGTTGGCTGACCTATTTCACCCCAAAAGCATCTTAATAAACCCATCCCGGGAGTAAAAAATAAATGCTTTCGTTGCCAGCTTCGAGACGGGGGCGATTGGCTTCATTTATTTTTTACATGCCCGAAGCTCGCAATATTTTGGCGTAAGATCTTTTCTTCAATGAGCCAGGCCATCGATAAGATGCTTGATACCAAAGCCAAGGTGGCTCTCTTTGGCATTTCCATAAAAAGATATGACTTGTCCAGAGCCGAAGAGACATACACGGCGATCTGTTCGTTCCTTAGTACGCCAAAAGAGTTGGGGCAACAAAAAAGTTCACTAATTCTGGAAATTCTCCGATAGCGAACAGTCCATGACCGCCACCTAGCACTTTAGCACTTGGCTCTTTAATCTTATAACATTTTAGGACAGGCACGTTTGCACTTTAATGTTGCAGGGTTTTCTGCCTAAGCAGAATGTCTACTAAATCAAGAAAATACATCTTCATTGGGTGGGCAAAGGTAAACTTCAACAATAAGGTTGTTTATCCCTGCAATATTCTAGCACCTTGCACTGTTAGCACTTTACTGAAACTGCGACTGTAGAAATGATAGCACTCGGCACTTTCTTGTTATTTATTTAGGCTAAGACATGTTGGTACCGTAATGTAGCAGGGGTGTCTTAGAAAGGATAACATGTTTATCTATTTAACGAACACAACCTGGATTAGGGGGCAAAGTCTTATAACAACAATAATATAGGCTTCCGGTCATCCCTGCTATATTTTAAGATGTAGCACTGTTTGCACTTTAGAAATTATGGTGTTGGGAACATTGTTTTTCTTCTCCTGCTTTCTATCAATCTTAACTTCAAATGTTACTTATCAAAGGATTCTACTAGACTTCTATTGTTTTTAAAACTGTTTTATTCCTGATCATTGATTATTGTATATTGTTTTAACTGCCCATCTGTTCTGCTCAATAAAAATAAATATAAAAATAATAATAATAATAATAGTTAATTATAATAAATTCTAATGAATTAACTTACCACCCTGTATCCCTATAAACCCCACAAGCCACTACGGTACAGAAAATCAACAAAAATGTATTAAACAAAATGTAATCACTGCTAAAAATGTAACAACTATATAAAAAAACCATAAACAATAATTATGCAAAACATTTATAACATATACTTTTAAAATATACACTGAAATACATAACAATAATAAAAAATGATATTATAAACAACTATATTTTTGTAAACAAAATTAAGGATTTCAATATTTGCAAAACCGGTGTTACCTTAAAATCTATATTCTTGACAACTATGTTCTTGCAGACAATATTTCCATGTCACAATATTTTAGACATGATATTTTGGTAGGACGATATTTTGGTTTCGATATTTTGTCTGAATACCAAGATATTTCTCAGACTAGTTCCACTTCTATTGTTTTGTGTGTGCAAAATCTTAACCTAACTATAACCCCCCTGTAACCTTTGCGTTTTCTGGCGGATATATATATATATATATATTATCTACTGGCGGTCGCCAGTAGATAGTTATAGTTAGGACCGTGTTTCCATAGGAAATCTCAAAATTCTATTTTGAATATCTTTGGCGCCAGTTGACGAATCTTCGCGAAATTTTCAAAACTAATGGGGCGCTCCACTCAGCTCCTACCCTGAAAGTCTCGGGGTGATTCGTCAAGCGGGGGCCGAGAAAAAAGGGGGGTCCCAAAGCGCGTTTTCCCCATGCATTTTTCCATAGGACCTTTAGTCGAAGGTACAGCCCGAACGGCTGAACAGAATTACTGGAAATTTGGCAGAGAGGTAGTCCTCAGGTCAGGGAAGTGCCTTTTGCAGGTCTGGTGTCAATCTGTTCAGTATTTCCTGAGAAAATAGCATTTAAAAGCATATAAATATCTTTACGCGCGCACCGTGCGCGCACGGTGCCGTGCGCGAGCGAAATTCTGATTGGTTGTTAGATGTCAGTCAACATTCGAATCGGTCGAAATCAGGAAGTGTCGGCCGCCATTTTGTCTCTCGCACTGAAACGGAAAGGGGGAAAAAGGTGGAAAAAAGTGAAAAGAGGGCAGGGAAGAGAAGCGGGGGCCGAGAAAAAGGGGGGGTCCCAAAACGCGTTTTCCCCATGCATTTTTCCATAGGACCTTTAGTCGAAGGTACAGCCCGAAAGGCTGAACAGAATTACGTGAAATTTGGCAGAGAGGTAGCCATAAGGTCAAGGAAGTGCCTTTTGAAGGTCTTGCGTATATCTGTTCAGTATTTCCTGAGAAAATAGCATTTAAAAGCATATAAATATCTATACGCGCGCACCGTGCGCGCACTGTGCGCAATTCTGATTGGTTGTTAGATGTCGGTAAACATTCGAATCGGTCGAACCCAGGAAGTGTCGGCCGCCATTTTGTCTCTCGCAGTCTGAGGGGGTGAAAAACAAAGGTGGAGAACGTGAAAGGGGGGCAGGGTGGACAGTTCCTGACCCCCTAGCCTTTGTCAGGGGGTCCCAGAAGGACCCCCAAGGGCAAACAAAATATTTTATTTTTTTTTCGAAAAATCGCGGAGTGCGCGCACTGTGCGCGCACGCTGAAAAAACACACGTAAACATTTTTTAAAAATTTTTAACGGAAAATTAAGCGAGGTTACATACATACATAAATTAGCATTTAAAAAACCTTTGAAATTCACTGAAAAAACCATAGGTTTCACACACGTTATAGTTACGAATTAGCATTTAAAACACCTTGCAAATTCACTAAAAAAACCATAGGTTTCACACATGTTATAGTTAGCTGGACATTTCACTCGTAAAAAACCAATGAAATTCCCCCATTATAGTTAGTGCAGGCAACTATAACTCACCCGACCGCAATCCTCTGCTGATGACGTCAGATATTACATCACTGATGACATATGTGTCTTTCTGAAAAATAAATATTTGTAATATATGTATAGCTAAAGATTAATGGAAGAAGACATGGGTAAATAAGTGTCTAAATACAGTGATGTAATATCTGACGTCATCAGCAGAGGATTGCGGTCGCGTGAGTTATAGTTGCCTGCACTAACTATAACGGGGGAATTTCATTGGTTTTTTACGAGTGAAATGTCCAGCTAACTATAACATGTGTGAAACCTATGGTTTTTTAAGTGAATATATATATATATATATAGAGAGAGAGAGAGATAGATAGATAGATATAGATATATATATATATATATATATATACAGAACATTATGCATAGTGAGTTGCACAATATAAAACATTATACAATGCTTAAGGTGGTTTGGTCTTGTCTAGTTACCCCCTCAATCAATCAATCAATCAACATTTGTAGAGCGCACTATATACCTGTGAGGGTCTCAAGGCGCTGGGGGGGCCGCTACTGATCGAACAGCCAGGTCTTGAGTAGCCTCCTGAAGGTCAGCAGGTCTTGGGTCTGTCGTAGGTTCAGTGGGAGGATGTTCCAGGTCTTGGCGGC
Source organism: Triturus cristatus (assembly GCF_964204655.1). NCBI lineage: Eukaryota > Metazoa > Chordata > Amphibia > Caudata > Salamandridae > Triturus > Triturus cristatus. Next base: position 889,366,367 of record NC_140592.1, on the reverse strand, counting down.
AAGGTGGGAGAAGGACCTCCCGCCGGTGGTTGTTCTTCGGATGCGTGGGATGGTGGCGAGTGTGAGGTCGGCGGAGCGGAGCTGGCGGTTGGGGATGTAGAAGGAAAGTTGTTTGTTGAGGTAGGCTGGGCCAGTCTTGTGGAGTGCCCTGTGTGCATGGATGAGGAGCTTGAAGGATATCCTCTTGTTGATGGGCAGCCAGTGCAGGTTTCTCAGGTGGGGGTGATGTGGCCGTGGCATGGTATGTCGAGAATCAGTGGTGCCGAGGTATTTTGGATGCGTTGCAGTCGTTTGATGAGCTTGGTCGGGTCTCCCGCGTAGAGGGCATTTCCGTAGTTGAGTCTGCTGCTGACGAGGGCCTGGGTGACTGTTCTTCTTGTATCTGTCGGGATCCACCTGCAGATCTTGTGGAGCATGCGGAGGGTGTTGAAGCAGGAGGAGGAGATGGCGTTGACTTGCTTGGTCATGGAGAGCGTTGAGTCGAGGATGATTCCCAGGTTGCATGCGTGGTTGGTGGGTGTCAGGGCTGCCCCCAGTGCCGTCGGCCACCAGGAGTCATCCCAGGCTGAAGGGTTGGAGCCGAGGATGAGGACCTCTGTTTTTTCCGTGTTCAGCTTCAGTCGGCTGGTCTTCATCCAGTCGGCGACGGCCTTCATTCCTTCGTGAGGTTGGCTTTGGCGGTGATGAGGTCCTTGGTGAGGGAGAGGATCAGTTGAGTGTCGTCGGCGTAGGAGATTATGTTGAGGTTGTGCTGTCGGGTGACGTGTGCGAGCGGGGCCATGTACATTTTGAACAGTGTCGGGCTGAGGGAGGAACCCTGGGGTACGCCGCAGATGATCTCGGAGGCTTCGGATCAGAATGGGGGAGGCGGACGCTCTGGGTTCTGCCAGAGAGGAAGGAGGTGGTCCATTCCAGGGCTTTGTCTCGGATCCCTACGGCGTGGAGGCGTGCGCGTAGTGTGCGGTGGCAGACGGTGTCGAAGGCGGCAGAGAGGTCCAGGAGGATGAGGGCTGCAGTCTCACCATTGTCCAGTAGTATCCTGATGTCGTCGGTGGCGGCGGTGAGGGCAGGCTCGGTGCTATGGTTGCTGCAGAACCCTGACTGGGAAGGGTCCAGGATTCTGTTTTCTTCGAGGTATCAGGTTAGCTGTCTGTTGACGATCTTCTCGATGACCTTGGCCAGGAACGGGAGCAGAGAGATGGGCCGTAAGTTCTTGAGGTCTCTAGGGTCTGCCTTGGGATTTTAAGTAGTGCATTGATTTCGGCTTGTTTCCAGCTCTCTGGGAAGGTCGCGGACTTGAGGGAGAGATTGATGACGTTGCGCAGGTGGGGTGCGATGGAGCTGCTGGCTTTGTTGAAGATGTGGTGCAGGAATGGGTCTGAGGGGGAGCCGGAGTGGATTGTGCTCATGGTCTTGAAGGTGTCATCGATGCTCACGCTGGTCCAGGCTAGCAGGGGGTCGTGGTCGATGGTGTGCAGAGAGACTGTTGTGTTGCTGTCTTTTGGGGCTGTCTGGGTGTTGAAGCTGTCGTGGATGTCTGCTATCTTGCGGTGGAAGAAAGTGGCGAGGGAGTCGCACAGGGCTTGGGACGGTGGGATGTCGTTGGTGTTGGAGCTGGGGTTGGAGAGTTCCTTCACGATGTTGAAGAGCTCCTTGCTATTGTGTGCATTGTTGTCGAGGCGGTCTTTGAAGGAGGTCCTCTTGGCAGTCCTGATGAGGTGATGGTGGTTGCGGGTGGCGTCCTTGTGGGCTGCGTGGCTGTCCGGAGACTGTTCGCTGTGCCATTTCTTCTCTAGCATCCAGCAGGCTCGCTTGGAGGCTAGGAGTTCTGGGGTGAACCAGCTGGCCCTCTTGCTGGTGTCTCTGTGGGGGGGTTTCTTCAGTGGGGCGAGGGTGTTGGCGCAGTCGTCGATCCAGCGTCTGAGGTTGCAGGCAGTGTCATCGGTGTTGGAGGGTTCCGTGGGTGGGCTGAGAGTGAGGTTTGCGTGTAGTTGGTCTTCGGTGATTTTTCTCCAGCAGCGTCGAGGGATCTGTTGGGTGCGGTGGTGTATGGTGGGTTTCTGGAAGGAGAAGTGGATGCAGTGGTGGTCGGTCTAGAGGAGTTCGGTGGTGTGGCTGAAGGCGACGTGGGGGCTTGCGGAGAAGATGGGGTCAAGCGTGTGGCCTGCGGAGTGGGTAGGCATTGTGACGAGTTGCCTCAGTCCAAGGTTGGTGAGTTTATCGATCAGGGTTGTCGAGTTGCTGTTGTTGTTGTTCTCCAGGTGAAAGTTCAGGTCTCCGAGGAGGATGTAGTCGGTGGAGGTCAGGGCGTGAGTGCTGATGAAGTCGGCTATGGAGTCGCTGAACTGGGGTCAGGGTCCGGGGGGTTTGTAGACAAGTGTGCCTCTGAGGGTGGAATTCGGTTCATTGTGGATCTGGAAATGCATGTGTTCGACGGTGCTGAGTGTGTCGTCTGTGCTGGTCGAGACCCTGATGCTGTTCTTGTGGACGATGGCGATTCCTCCTCTGACTCCGTTGGTGCGGACTCTGCGGGTGATCTTGTAGCTGTCTGGGATGGCTATGGCAATTTCGGGTGCGGAGGAGTCGTTCATCCAGGTCTCTGTTAGGAAGGTGATGTCCGGGGATGATGTGTCGAGCAGGTCCCAGAGCTCGATGGCGTGTTTGCGTGCGGAGCTGGTGTTCTGTAGGATGCATCGGAGGTGGTTGAGGTCTTTCTTGGTGGGTTGTTCGGCGGCTCTGAGGCTGGTGTAGCTGCAGGTGAAGGGACCGTGTGTGCATTTCGGGGCGGCCTTGAAGCAGGTGTGGGTCCATCCGGGGTTGAGAGCGTGGAGTGTGCTGGCATCGTAGCGGTGGTGGTCGTCGTGGTGGGTGCGGGGACCAGGGGTTCTGGCACTGGGCGCAGTCAAGGCACAGACGGGCACAGACGGGCTTGGCTTAGGCACGCCCTCCATTTTTCTCCTTCTAATTCCCTTCCCAGTTTGCTCGTGTGTTCACCTACATTCGTCTTCTACCTGTTTTTTCGGTATCAGTCGCTAAGAGAGTTATGCACATAACGGTATATGATAATTGCTGTGCTACAACTTTCAGCTTTATTATTGCTGTAGCATGATTTAGTCTAGGCGTGTGCTTTAATACTACAAACATCTTTTATAACTTTAATTTAAGCTTGACGTTTTAGCAAAAAATAAGCGGAACAGAAACCCCTGGAAATCAGCTATCGGGAAATAATCAAAACAGGGTATCCACATAATAAGGTTAACTCTGCAATTGCTGGTGAAATAAGGTCCATATTCCTTTGCCTGACAGGGAGCAAAAGGAAAATAATTAAATCATGATGACAAATCAGTATAATAAGAGCATTTAATTAAAAGCAAACGAAGTGAAAATGAGAATCAACTAATGAACAGCAAGCATGTTCTGCATGGGGCACATTTTAGTTGCCCACATGGGATAAAGTCTTTGTAGATATGTTATGATGTTATGATGTTGAATTCACATCCATTTATGTGCATAGTGCTTCCTGCATTAGTGCGTTCCCTTGTATGCAATTTTAGATCTTATCTTATAGCATTATATGTGTGTTTTAAACAGAAAAAAACACATTTAATAAATTTTTTTGTATGGTATAATTTCCAGTTTAGCATTCTAGATCATTTTATTGACGTTTGCATTTGGGGTGGGTGGCATTATACAACGTCTAAATGTCACTAAGCCGAGAAAGTGTTTTTAGTTTTAGCCTATTTTGTTTTGCACAATTGCAGGCTTTGCTTTGGTTGGGGGTCGTACTCACACAAAAGTGTTCATGCTTGTTGGACTTGGACTTGCATTGAGCTGTGAAAGGCTATGCAATCTGGAAATATCTGCACTGCAAGCACAGTGATATTCACGTTGCGCGTGATTGTTGCAATTGATTTTGTGACGATAACTGGGGCAGTCGGTTCTGTTGCCACAATACTTTGTAGTTTAGACTGAATGAATATACTGATCTCCTCCAAGGCATTGCCTCTTCTTCCCAGAACTGATCTGTTTTTAAAGACAGATATCAAATGGCCTGAATGCAAAACATTTTTGATTGGAGCTATGTAATTTCATTGGTGATACATTAAGACAGTGCTCGGTGCAAACAACTTTTGCTATCTTGTTATGAAAACAGATTTCTGGAGGTGGTAATTTGCTGAAAGAATGTCTGATCATATTGGTTATTTTACTAATTGTGATGTGTTCTGCAGTTTTTTTGTTCTGCCGTGGCTGTGTACTTCATTATTGCAATGTGGTGGTGTTGTGTGTAAAACAATTGGTATTACGTTTGGTTTATCTTTTTTTGTTGAGTTGTACACTGTGAAGTTTTATTGTGTTGTTATTTTGTTTTGTGTAAGTGATTGTTTTATATTCTGTATTTCACTTTTGCTATGTCAACACAATTAGATAGATTTGCAAGCAAATACAGCAGATGATTTTAAATTTACCCATGACAAGCAACCATTTATCACTGTCTGGGGTAATAAAATAGCGCTTCTCCGGGTCTTCAACAATTTAAGACACCAGGCATACCAAAACTGTGACAGAGACGATGTCTTAAATTAGCACTTGTGGTGCTCATTTTATATGATATGGCCCATAGAACCTGTGGCCTTGGAGTCCATCTATTTAAGGAGACCACCGTCAGACATGCTTATCCTCATGTGGCATATGATTTTCTACCATTTAAAGAAACCTATGCCACTACTGTTTAAAGAGACCTATGACATAAATTCCATTTATAAAGGGCTGAATTGCTCTGCCCCTACTTGTGGGAAAACCATTTAATTTAAGATCTTATCCTCTGTAAGGGTTTTTGTTAACCTGTCCTGGTTAGCGAAACAGATTTATAGACACTCCCCAAACAGAGTCAATAGAGTTCTTAAATACCCCAATGGAACACCAAAACTGCCAAGTCCCCCAGAGCAGGCACCAGGAAAACAATGCCTGAGGAAACGCCGGAGTCACGAGAAGGTGATCCTCGGAACCCTAATGGCTGATCATATTGTGCATGTACCTTTAAATTAACTGACAATAAATAATTAAGTAAGACATATTGCTCTTTTTCATGAGTGTTCAGTATATGACTATCTACAGTAATTTCTATCTTTGGTGAGCATGACAGCGTCGCGAGACCCCACTCTTATAGCTGATTGCCACTTTATTACCACCCTTCTCATTGTAGGAATTGATTTTTTGCTATATAACTTTTAGTATCAGTGCAGTAAAATTGGGTGTTATGTTCATAATAGACTTCTGTATTGGCATAAAGGAGGTGTATGTTTTCTTGTCTTTTTAGTTTCCTGATTAACATTTCACATGATTGGCTACGGAACTCTTATTCAGATCTGGAGCAACATGTGTGATATCAGAGCTGAGTTTTCCCCTCATATCTGTCAGAACGTGTTACGTGAACCAGGAATTTGGAGTGTTGAATCTGGCATAAGACCCATGCCTGTGGTGCCTGGCAGAACTCTGTATTTTCTCCCACATTGGGCATTTCAATCTCACCCTGTGGTTCATGCAACAAGGATGCCTTTTACTTAAAGTGCAGCCTCTGAGTTACAGAAGATTGTCTGCCTCCTGCTGTTGCATAGGAGGCAGATGACATTCTATTTTGTGGTGAGCTGAAACATCTCCCCTTTCAGACTCGATTAAGAGAATGGATTTTGGGGGTCTTTCTTAGAACTATCAGGAGATTGAAATTTTTCTGTGGCTCATAAATTAAATATGAACAAGGACAGGCTCACCTAGAATAAATAAACTACATTCCAATTAGCCATGCAGTGCCAGATTAATTCAGTCATTTAGGGTTTAGTTGACTGCCTGCTAACCTGACACTTCAAGAAATGACCAGCTTCTGTTGTCCTGGTTAAGGACCATTCACCAAATTTAGAGGTTCCTTCCAGTTTGGTGGGGATTGTTTTTCCAAAAATGCTCCAACCAATGTGACGTGAGCTTATAATAAGGATTTCCAAAATATTATGGCAGCCTTTCAACACTTTCTGTACCATCTCAGAAGCAAATATCCCAAATAGGGTTTTTTTTATGACATACAAATAGGAATGGCCCAGGTGTAGAGGGAGTTTTAAATTTGTGCATGAGCCCCATTCATTATTTTTGCCTCCTGGTTGCACCAAGTCTCACCAGTCAAACCTAGGCAGTGGGAAGACACACTCCAAATATGAAGATCTTCCATTGCTACGACGCTAGCTGTTCCTAGGCTTATAGGTAGGCAGTGAAACATTTTCAACAAGAGCGATAAACAAGGTTCTTCCATTGGTTAGTCCACTACCTCCAGGGGAAATATGAATTTGGCGAGGCACAAGAACCACCATTCCACAGTAGTTCTCCCTTTGTTCCAAAATTTTAAGAGATGCTATATTTCTTTCATTTAGAGTCATTGATAGACAGCATGGTTCCTAGAGTTAATCAACTACTCAAGTTTCCATCTCTCAACACAGAAGCAATCCACGTCACACTACTACTGCACGTGCTGTAGCTGTCCTGTGCATAGAAGACGCATGACACACCATGTCAGAATTGTTTGCTTCTGTGTGTCAAAGAAGTTCCAAGAATACATTGTGCCTTGCCTCACAAACACTCAATGCCTCTTTACTAGGAAAGTGATAACAACATTCCCTTATGCAGACACTGCATCTGTCCCCTCTCTTATCGCCCCTGCTTCTATTTCACATATTTTCTGGTGCAAGCTTTTGTTATGCTAAGAATAAGCTTGGGCTCTTTTACACTTGTTTGTGTGAGGAATTCAATCAATAAAACAGTGGGTTTGTAAAGCACTAGCTACTCACGCAGAGCGGTTCTCAAGGCGCTGAGGAAAGGGGGGGGGGGGGGGCGATCCGCAGATCCGGGAGGTTCACTGAGTTCCATCGAAGAGCACAATCTTGTTCTTCCTCACTTAATTTTCAATTTGAACTTCTCAATGATCTACCTTTGTTTTGGTATGAGGCCTGTCGACCAGCCCTATTCCACATATCCAATACAAATATCTGATATAAAAATCCTATACATTAATGTGACATCCCACCCAATGCAGTCTCTGACTCTGTAGGACTTTTCAGACTTCATGCAACTTCTCTTGGTTGACACAGAGAAGTGACACTTAAAAGTATGCAACACATTTTTTGTTTTTTTGTTGCAACACATTTTTTGTTTTTTAGTTCATTGTAGCAGCACGTTTCCATTTCTAGTAAGCCATGTAGGATTTAATTACAATCGAGAAACTTCCTGAGGTGGCTAAGGTACCATACTGATATCTGACAGTTGTTCTACTGTACCATCTCATCAAAAGGAAAGTACGATTTTACATCTTTCATCATGTGCTGCTAGTTATTGAGTTCATATTCACAGCAATTGTGTAGATTTCCTTTAAACGAAAATATAGGAAATCTAAAGAAGGATATCTTATGGGATTTTATCAGATCAGGAGGCGAAACAAAGTACCTCATGCATATGTCTCCACTTCTACTCCACATTCAATAGAATAGACAGAAAATTAGGAAAAGGAGTTTCTTGGGCTTCACATGAAACTTTGAATAGGCTTTTACAACCTGGTCTATTCAACATAGGGGTTTGAGTGGTTTTAAATTTGCATGCAAGTCTTATTGTTTAAGGTCCCATCGTCAGACAACAGGACCTTCAAAAACATATAGGGAGAGTGAAAGATTTGAAACCTGTTCTTCTGTATAGAAAAAAGTTTAGTTTGCTGGAGTGAGAAATTGGGTTGTTGGGTTAGAGGGGTGAAACAACAGCCACAGTCCTTGTCAGAACAAACAATAACATGTCACTAAATTAATTTGTGCTTGACGCTCTAGCAGCTTGGTTCAAAAGAAGCCAGTCTTAACCTAGGGCTAATGTGCGAAGTTTTTAGGCAGCACTCAAACAGCAATAAAGTGCAAACACAACACAAGAAAAATCCCACACCAATAAAAAAAATAGTAGAACCGGAGACATGCAATTGTAAAGATTTCAGGCAAGTATAAGCATTAAGTTTATTAATCACAGAGAGTGTATCATCTAAAGTAACGAATGGTGACTCAATGTTCTTCCAATGGATTAAGTGTGATGCAGCTTCAGTAAAACCACCCAGATCCATATAGGTTGGTAAAGTATCTGGAGTTTGGTTTCAGGGGCGTACAATGTAAAGAAGTGTTTTACCCACATCTCAGGTTCAATATGATAATGGTAAGTGTGTTTGCTGTCAAGGATCCCGTGTGAGATTATCTCCCAGTAGGATCTGTTATCATTAGTTTTAAAAGCCTGCAAAAAATCCTGCCACTTGCTTTCTTCCCAATCCCATTTTACTTTAGCAAGTGCTGTCTTATACTTTCACATATATTGGCACACCTGCTCCCCTTTACAGACTCTCTCTGTGTTCTTTTGGGCAATTTACACTCAGCATGAAACCATTTAGGGCCACTGATATGGAAAGTCTGTAAATGGGGGGTTCTCTTGTAAAAGATGCTCTGCAACTTGTTGAAGAGATGCTCATGAATGTCTAAAATTGGAACTGTGGTAGCAGAAGTTCCCTAGTAATCAGACAGATTAAACACAAACCACTCATAAATTTCAGCTTTCAACTTTGGGTCTAACATTACTCAAGGCCAGAAGATCCTCCTAAAGTTGTTCGTTAATAAAGGCTCCGGAACCAGAGTAAAAGAAGAGACTAAGATTTTTTTAAGAACATCACCTGTTAGAATAGTGACCAACAGGTTGGGGTTGCTGTCAGTGTGACTTATGACCATCATATCTTTAAGCAATGCCTAAAGACGTACATCAAGAAGAACATAGTCAATAACGATTGAGCAAGAGCCCCTTTTAAATGTTAGTGATCTACCTTGATCGGAGAGGGTTCACCCATGTAGTGCTCTAAGTTCCTGACTCACCACAATGGAAGTAGGTTGAAGTGCTGTATTATAAAAGTGGTGCTAGGGTTTACCAGATAGGCAGGGTATTTCCTATCGTTCATCTTCTTGCTCAGTTAGCATGTTAATAAATTATGAGACCTCGAAAGTCATATTGAAGTCTCCTGCAACTACTATTAGTGCTTACAACTGATATCTTTCTATGAGGTCATCGAAAGTAGGCTGGACAGGTGATTCATTTCAGGCAGGTACTGATATAGCATAAACATTAAATAATGCCACATCCAGTCCAGAGGAATATTTAAACTGTATCCCCTTTTTTGTCAGTAGAATCTATTGCCAGAGCTGTATGTGAACATACAATGGGGTTTTTTCACCAAGGAGAACAGCCTCCTTACCACCCACCCAGATTTTGTTGGGGGCTATGCCTCCACATTAAATGAAACATAACCATTGACAAATACTTTCTCCACTGCCCATGTCTCTTGGAATAGACAAATATCATAATCCCCTATGAATGAAAACCAATCTGGACCAATACATTTGGAGGTAATGCCAGCTAGGTTCCAGGAAATGCAAGAAAATTCCTTTTGCGGGCTGGATATCTGTTGTAGTTCGCTGGGTTCTACCCGCTCCTCAAACGATATAATTTCAGCGCGTACAACAATAGGTGCCTCATCCGCCACTTGAGGGTTCGAGCTTCCAGCCACGTTGTCACCATCTGGTGCCAGTCTGTCATTATCAGCCAGTCCAGAAAGGGGGGCAAAGCAGTTACTAATAGACAGAAAGGGCAGAGGAGGCAATAAAGTAGGGGAGCCAGAACCCTGACTGAATAGAGTTACCTCCCAAGAATAATGTGGGTGGCAAAAGAACCCCAATGGGAGTGCTCAAATCCTATTCCCATTGCATGTTACAGGATTTACCCACTGCAAAAGAGATCTCACCAGGTCTAGTTCCCTAAAATTGACCACAATACAGTTTCCTTGCATGGCTTTTGGAGAGGGGCCAAGCCCATCCACTCTGCGTGCCATTATAATATCGTCTGCCAGATCGGTTGGCTAGTTTGAATTTTTCCTGCACCAGTGGGCTGACTTAAACTTTAAACTATACCAACCTTGCATGATCCCTGCATCCAGTCGAGGTGCATCCTCTAGGATGATAACATAAGGAGTGCATTCGGGGGAAGTTGCAAAAGCTTAAATTGGTCCCCCTGTGGGGAATCCCTCACCCGGATGCAGTGGCCAGATTCAGGGTACAGAATGGCAGGATGCCCACAAGTGGTACCAGTCTTGTTTTGGTAGTGAGTGCTGGGGAAGCTGGCTCTGGCTCTGAGCTTTGGGGTGCTAGAGTGGTCTTTGGAGGGTGAAACATTAGACCAGGGGCTGAAGGTGGAAACTCAGAGCTCTTTCCGGTGGGGGGACATTGATCTTACACAATTCAGCCTCTATAGACACAGGGCAGCTGTGAATAGGGTCCAGCATCCAAGGGCCCCCCTTCGATGGGAACTGCAACATGCTGCTTCTTCGACCTGATGGAAGCCCTCTTCCTTTTCGCCATCGGACCCCTAGTTGTTTCACCCCGGTTCTTGCTATAGGGCTGTAGCTGGAGCTGGGGTGATCCAGCCGCCGCTATCAGCACTAGACTTGGAGAGGGTGCTAGGAGATTCATGTCACACTCCGCTACACTTGGGCTAGCCTCAATAGTTCTATTTCCTGCAGGAACTAGGATAGATAGATCTGAAGGTTGGTAGGGGGCATCACTCCACCAGTTAGTTCTCCTTGACAATCACTCTTACAGCTCGATGCACAAATCTCTCAATGGTAACAGTGGGGTGGATTTGGGAACCCCCCTGGAAGCTTCCTTTTCCCCATAGGGTCACTCCAGCAGGTAAACAGCAAGAATAGAATATGCAAAGATCACTGTACCTTATCATACGGCAGCTAAAAAGGACGTGGCCAAGTCAGGTATCTTCCGGGTTCCTCCGAGTGCAGACGGGCTGGTCCTTTGCCCAGACTTCACCTGGGTGTATCTAACTGAGCAGGGTAAAATAATGTGCTATATAGCTCCAGCAGCGTCCTCGTCTCTCTCCCCCAGCAACATGGAAGAGCTGACAGGGCTGGAAATTATGGGGCAGGTAGTCCCCCACCGTTCCTCATGTACCGTGCAGCAGGAAAAAACAATGCACTATATAGGACCAGCAGTGTCATGGCGCCTCCCCCAGCAAAAAGCAACAGCTGACAGGGCAGGGAATTGTGGGGCAGGTAGTCCCCCTGCCACTCCTCGTGTCCCATGCAGTGGGTTAAGACAATGCTCTATATAGCTCCAACAGCATCATGGCCTCTCCCCTAGCAGCAGGCAACAGCTGGAAGGGCAATGAATAGTGGGGCAGGTAGTCCCCCTGCCGTTCCTTGTGTCCCCACACACTCGTGCACACTTGTTGCAGACTTTTATTGTTGATATTGCTGGCATACTGATTGATTCCAATGTGTCACTATTCTTAAGATCAAGCATTATAAAGTGTTTAGCCATTGTATTGTGAACAGACATGGTTGGGTAATGGGGCATCGAGGGGCCCCAGTGACCCTTCATCTGTTGGGAAACAATCCTGCTGCTTAATAAAAAATGTGTTCATTATATCACGTCTGATACGAGCCTCCCTGTGCTGGAAGTGAAGGCTTGCACATAACAGCAGCATTGTTGTAATGAGTAGGACCACGCTGACAGAAAGTCCTTTTAGGTTCCTGCTGTAGCACGGGCAATGGTGCGCAAACATGTGATTGGATGGTGGCCATCTTGACTCTTCAGTGGTATAAATACCACACCCCAGCCACCGCCCTTTGCTTGGCTTTGTGGTTTACTGCCCGCTATAGGCCACGTGCGCTCGGCACACCTTAAAGATACTAACTGTGCTGTCTCCCTCCTGCTCGGATCCCTCATTCCTCCTCTCTCAAAGCCTGTAGTCCTGCTCGACCTCGAATCTTGCAATCCTGCACCACATCTGGCCAGAAAGAAAAAGCAGAGGAGAAATGGCAAATAGTCACTGATTGTGCACCGCCTGGCAGCGCCCACAAAGACTAACAGAAATCTACACAGTTCCAGGGATCAAAAGACTAACAATTCCTTTCCTGCGCACTTTGAGATTAAACACTCACTGCACCTGGCACAGCTTGCAGGAAACAAGGACTATACTGTGACTACACAGTGCTGTTTTTTTTGTGGATTTGTTTTATTTGGTTTTGACATTATTATTTGTGAATTTATACCTACACTCCCTATTGCGTTAGCGCTTGTGAACTGGCGTTCCTTGCTACCATTCATAATGCTTTACCTCTTGAAGAGAAAGAGAGATTGAACTTGAGTTTTATGTTTGCCTATTAAAAGATACAGTACAAACATTTTACAAGGAAGAGAGTTGATTTACAGGTGGAAGAACTCCCTACAGATCATTAGGTGACTGGTGAAACATTCAATTGTATAATACAGCATAATGCCTATGTGATTGCCATGCAATACCTTATGTCTCTTTAGTCATTATTAGATTAACACTATTTTCCGAGGGATTTTGTCCTCTATGCACTCCTGAAGAACCCTTGGTGCCCAGCTGGACCAGGCAGGAAAGTTGGCAGTGTTCTCTTTCTTTCTTCCAATCCCTTTTACCTTTTGGGGCACCTGCTTAGACTCCCTCTTTATATGCTACTGTTGAGAGGAGTCTTAGGTGGTCAGGGTGGCCTGCATCTCCCCTGCAGAATACCTGCTTTTCAGGTGAGTAGCCTCATCACTGGGTTCAGATCCTCTCCCATCCTGCCAGTGATGGTCCATCCAGTCACACCTAAGGTACCCATTGTTTGTGTCTGTCTAGGAGGAATACATAAAGCCCAACCGTCAATTACACCCAGTCATGTGACCCAGAGATAGGCTGCAGTCACAAAATGGCTAAGGCAGGGAAATGCCAACTTTCTAAAAGTGGCATTTTCAAAAATGTATTTTAAAATCCAACTTCACCATAAGTTAGGATTTTTCATTAAAGTTCCAAAGACACCAAACATGAACTGGGCACCTGTTCCCAGTTGGAAATTACAGCACATTAAATGTAATGAGGTAATTCAATGTTAGTCTATGGAAAAGGTAGGTCTTGCAGTTGTGAAAAACAAGTTAAGAGTTTTTCACTGGCAGGACATATAATAATTAAAAACACATCTCCTACTTTTTAAAAGCTATGCATCCTGCCCTCTAGACTGTGCTTGGGGTGACTTATATGTATTAAAAAAGAAGGCTTGGGCCTAGCAAATGGTTTATATTGCTAGGTTGAATTGGCAGTTTAAAACTACACCCATAACGGATGCAATGGGAGTCCTGAGACATGTTTAAAGTGCTACCAAGTGGGTGGCACAATCAGTACTGTAGGCCAACTAGTAGCATTTAATTTACAGGCCCTAAGCAAAGGTTGTGCCACAAGTAAATTAAATATGCCAATTGGGTATAAGCCAATCTTACCATGATTTACACAACCATGCACAAGCACTTTAGCACTGGTTAGTGTTGGTAAAGTGTGCAGAGTCCTAAAGCTAGCAAAAACAAAGGCAGCTAAACAGAAGTTTTGAAGGCAAAACGTTAGGGGCAGCCGCGGCTCCTGGAGGGAGTGCTGTGGAGCAGGGCGGGGGAGGGGCAGGGTGGGGGTAGTAAACTCCGGCATACGGCCGACCGGAGTTAAGTACATAAATAAATAAATAAAACGAATTACATTGCGCGCTCTGCAACCCCGTTTGCGTTGCAGCGCGTGCAATGTAATTCGTTTTATTTATTTGATCACAGAAAATTGAAAAATAAGAAGATGGCAACACGAGTCACAGAAGTAAGTTTTCCAGTAAGAGGAAGAGAAAAGTCATTAATGGAGAACCTGGTAAAAACATGTGCAGAAAATGAGAGACTATTTGGATAGGCTTCACTCACAGAACCAAAAAGCTACCAAAAAACACTTTGGCGAACAATTCAAATTGAATACATGCTGTGGGTGTCACAAACAAAACAGTGAAAGAAACTTGAAAAAAGGTGGTACGACCTAAGGTTGGTAACCCAGGAATGAGTCAACTGCAACAGGGGAAGGACCCATCTCTGAGGAAACTGCTTCTCCTTTAGAACAACTAATAGAATCTACTTTACAGCCAGAGGTAGTGGCAGAAGTATCATCTATCAATCAATCATGGCATTTGTAAAGCGCACTACATACCCCCGAGGGTCTCAAGGCGCTGGGGGGGAGCTGCTACTGTTCGAAGAGCCAGGTCTTGAGGAGTCTTTTGAAGGTCAGAAGGTCTTCGGTCTACCGCAGACGAATGGGGAGGGTGTTCCATGTCTTGGCGGCGAGGTGGGAGAATGATCTGCCGCCGGCGGTCACTCTTCGGATGCGGGGGACGGTGGCGAGGACGCGGTCTGCGGAGCGGAGCTGGCGAGTGGGGGTGTAGAGGCTCAGTCGGCTGTTGAGGTACGTTGGTCCGGTGTTGTGGAGTGCCTTGTGTGCGTGGGTGAGGAGTTTGAAGGTTATCCTCTTGTTGACAGGGAGCCAGTGCAGGTTTCTGAGGTGGGGTATGATGTGGCTGCGGCGAGGGATGTCGAGGATCAAGTGTGCGGAGGCGTTCTGGATGCATTGAAGCCGTTTCAGGAGTTTGGCCGGGGCTCCTGCGTAGAGTGTGTTTCTGTAGCCCAGTCTACTGCTGACGAGGGCCTGGGTGACTGTCCTTATTGTTTCGGTGGGGATCCACTTGAAGATCCTGCGAAGCATGCGGAGGGTGTTGAAGCAGGAGGGGGAGACGGCGTTGACCTGCTTCGTCATGGAGAGGGTGGAGTTGAGGATGACCCCTAGGTTGCGTGCGTGGTCCGTGGGTGTTGGGGGTGTCCCTAGTGCAGTCGGCCACCAGGAGTCATCCCAGGCCGAGGGGGTGGATCCGAGGATGAGGACCGCCGTCTTGTCCAAGTTCAGCATCAGTCGGCTGTTCCTCATCCAGTCATTGACGGCCTTCATTCCTTCGTGGAGGTTGGTTTTGGCGGTGTGGGGGTCCTTGGTGAGGGAGAGGATCAGCTGGGTGTCGCCGGCATAGGAGATGATGTTGAGGTGGTGCCGTCGTGCGATGTGGGCGAGTGGTGCCATGTAGACATTAAAAAATGTTGGGCTGAGGGATGAGCCTTGGGGTACGCCGCAGATGATCTCGGTGGCTTTGGAGCGGAAGGGGGGGAGGCGGACGCTCTGTGTTCTGCCAGAGAGGAAGGAGGAGGTCTAGTCCAGGGCCTTATCTTGGATTCTGGCGTCGTAGAGGCATGTTCATAGTGTGCGGTGACAGACCGTGTCGAAGGCAGCTGACAGGTCCAGGAGGATGAGGGCCGCAGTTTCTCCATTGTCTAGCAAGGTCCTGATGTCATTGGTGGCGGCGATGAGGGCAGTTTCGGTGCTGTGGTTGCTGCGGAACCCGGACTGGGATGGGTCCAGGATGCTGTTCTCCTCGAGGAAGCTGGTCAGTTGTTTGTTGACGGCCTTTTCGATGATCTTCGCCGGGAACGAGAGCAGGGAGATGGGTCAGAAGTTCTTGAGGTCCTTGGGGTCCGCCTTGGGTTTATTGAGTAAGACGTTGATCTCTGCGTGCTTCCAGCTCTCCAGGAAGGTCGCTGTCTCGAAGGAGATGTTTATGGTTTTCCGGGGTGCGATGGTGCTGCTGCCTTTTTTGAAGATGTGGTGTGGGCAGGAGTCTTCTGGGGATCCGGAGTGGATGGTGTTCATGATCTTGATGGTGTCGTCATCGTTGATGTTGGTCCAGGCAATCAGGCGGTTGGTGCGGGTGGTGGTCGTGGGAGCGGGGGTCTCAGTTGTTGCCGGGGTGGTGACGGCGTTGAAGCTGTCGTGGATGTCTGCGATCTTGCGATGGAACAAGGTGGCCAGCGAGTCGCACAGGTCTTGTGAAGGTGGGATGTCGTTGGTGTTGGAGCAGGGGTTGGAGAGTTCATTCACGATGTTGAAGAGCTCTTTGCTGTTGTGTGCATTGTTGTCTAGGTGGTCTTTGAAGGAGTTCTTTTTGGCGGATCTGATGAGGTGGTGGTGTCTGCGGGTGGCGTTCTTGTGGGCTGTGTAGCTTTCCGGTGTTCGTTCACGGATCCAGTTTTTTTTTTAGTTTTCTGCAGGTTCACTTGGAGGCCTGGAGGTCTTCGGTGAACCAGCTGGCTTTCTTGCTAGTGTGGGTGTTGGAGGGCTTCTTGAGCGGGGTGAGGGTGTTGGCACAGTCGTTGATCCACTGTTTGAGGTTGCGAGCGGCAGTGTCGGGGTCAGTCGTGTCTGCGGGTGGGCTCCAGGCGAGGGTGGTGGAAAGCTGGTCTTCGGTGACTTTGCTCCAGCAGCGGCGCGGCATTTGTTGGGTGCGGTGGTGCATGGTGGGTTTCCGGAAGGTGAAGTGGAGCTCGGTGGTGTGGTTGAAGGAGACGTGGGAGCTTGCGGAGAAGATGGGGTCAAGCATGTGACCGGAGGAGTGGGTGGGTGTAGTGACGAGTTGTCTGAGTCCGAGGTTGGCGAGGTTGGCGATCAGGGTGTAGGAGTTGGTGTCGTTGTTGTTCTCGAGGTGGAAGTTTAGGTCCCCGAGGAGGATGTAGTCCGGGGAGGCGATGGTGTGTGTGCTGACGAGGTCGATGATGGAGTCGCTGAACTGTGCTCGTGGTCCGGGGGGCCTGTAGATGAGGGTTCCTCTTAGGGTGGTGTTAGGATCGGTGTGGATCTGGAAGTGAAGGTGTTTGGCGGTGCTGAGGGTGTCGTCGGTGTTGGTTGAGATTTTGAGAGAGTTCCTGTGGACGATGGCGATTCCTCCTCCAACTCCACTGGTGCGGTCCCTGCGGGTGATCTTATAGCCTTCCGGAATGGCTATGGTGATGTTGGGTGCCGAGGAGGGGTTCAGCCAGGTCTCGGTCAGAAAGGTGACGTCTGGGGTGTTGGAGTCCAGTAGGTCCCAGAGTTCCACTGCGTGTTTGCGTGCGGAGCGGGTGTTGAGAAGGATGCATCTGAGGTGGTTGGGTTCTTTGGTAGGTGGGTTGGCAGGCCGGATGCTGGTGAAGCTGCAGTTCCAGCAGGAGAAGGGTCCTTGGGTGTGCTTCGGGGCGGCCAGGCAGCAGGTGCGTGATCGTCTGGCGTTGAGTGCATGGAGGGTGCTGGAGTCGTAGCAGAGGCGGGCGTCGTGGCGTTTGCGGGGGCCAGGGGTCCTGGCGCTGGATGCAGTCCAGGCATGGATGGGCACAGACGGGCTTACCTAAAGACGCGCCAGCGACGCGCCTTCAGGGTGACAGCGGGCGGCATATATGGGGAGGTGGGAGGGAGGAGCAGCTGGGAGGTGGGAGGCAGGGGCAGCGAATGGGCAGTCAGGGGGGCAGGGACGCAGCGGTAGGAGCGGTGCGGGACGACGAAAGGAACAGAAAGCAAAACGGGCACAGAGTTACTGGGGCAACGCAAGGAACAGAAAGCAAAACGGGCACAGAGTCACAGGGGCAACGTAAGGAACAGAAGCAAGACGGGCACAGAGTCACAGGGACAACATAAGGAACAGAAAGAAAAACGGGCACAGAGTTACAGGGGCAACGTAAGGAACAGAAGGCAAGACGGGCACAGAGTCACAGGGGCAACGTAAGGAACAGAAAGCAAAATGGGCAGAGAAACACGGGGACAGCGAGGGGAACAGAAGAAAAGAGACGGGCACAGACCAAGTACAGGCAGCGGTGGAAGACAGACAACAGCAGTCACAGACACTGAGTAACAATAAAGGCAATACAATGAACAGATGGAGATACTAACCTAAGGCCTACCACTGGCCACCAGGGATGAGGCGCAGGTGGTGGCCTGTGGGTGGAGGAGGGCCTCGAACTTCCTCAGCAGCCGCAGCTGGGGCAGGGACACACAGGCGGTGATGTGCGGAGGGGGAGCGACCTACCTACAGACTCTGTTCGTACCAGAAAGAAAACAACAGGTATGGAATTTTCTAATTCTCTAATTTTTCTAATATTTAATTATATTAATTGTAAAAATCCATGTTGGGCCTTACATCAACCTTTAACAAAGAATTATGGGTAATGTAGCTCCATTGCTTTTCTCAAAGAAAACTTCCAAATGTTATTATTAAAGATGTCTGGGGTGAGACTTTAATGTTTTGTAACAAAATAGTATACCATTATATTTTTTAATAGATGAATTAAGTAAATGCATCAACATTCCTTATGAAATAATAGACTTATAAGAATCATATGTCCCCAAACAGATCCATCATCTCAGGAAACACTGAACAAACCAGCTGATGAACCATCTTACATCAAAGAAGTTGATGTGACAGATTCTGTGACCCTAGATACTTTTCCTAGGACCAGGGAAATGTCAATCATGAAGACATGGTTAGACTTTGGCCATCTAATAATGTGCCTATTACATCTTCCAATGTAACATCTGCAGTTGTCACAGAGTCCATACCAGAAAGTGCTAGAGGTAGATAAAGAGAACACGTCTGTAGTCCAAAAGGGCAGTGCTTCTAGGTAAGCAGCTATTGCATCATTAGAACACATACCAGTTGGTACTCCAAAGGTATCTATTTCACTCATCAGAATGACTGATTCTAAACATACAAAGAAATCAACCTAGTGCCACCTCTGAGCTCAGCAGAGGTTTTAAGGAGTTTCAAAACACCATTTCTGAATCCAATAATATATTGAGAGCTGGCATGTCAGATATTAGGTAGGCAGTGAAGGAATTGTACCAGGCAATACTTGCAGACTCACAGGAAAGTAGATGCAGATATAGACATACAGGTATGCACCTAAAGAATTTAGGGCATTCCGTAGAGAGATTAGCATCTTCTACTACTACACTACTACACCGTGCAACCACATATCTATTATGCGGGTAGCAGTGGCGCATCCAAGTAGCGACATAAACAGACCTCTATCTCAAAACACACTCACGATGGAGGATATTCAAACAGCTTCTGTCATTAACAGATCTAAAATTGGTAATCGAGAAAATAAAGAAGGGTCTAATTTGTGTTGCTTATCAGTAACACCTGAATATTGCACTAGTATAATACCTAGACCTCACAGTGCACAGGGAGCGGGAACTGTAAAAACACGTCATTTAAAAGTCACTACTAAAAGTTCAAAATGTAAATAAGTTATAAATCTTGCTTTAAAATGTTACATATTTATGTAAATGAAAATAAATATTCTCAAATAATGTTTGCATAGTCCAAGAAATTGCATATATTTTCTATATGGTACACGAATTATACATTTACATTTGTTAAACAAATATTTCAATAATTTAACATTTAGATTACAAAAGATGTGTTTGTCTTTCTTACATTTATAATATTTGTGACTTCAGTCCTGCATGTACAACCTTTAGCAGCTCTGGAACCCTAATAATGTTTTCATTCTCATCGTCTTGGATTGAATGCCTTTTCTAGTTGCTATATTGTGCAACATAGCACACGTGGCAATTATTTAGCAACATGTTGCAGCGCCATACTCTAATGCACCCCTATTCGATTGCCTAGGTTGAAACCTCACTTTAAGTAAACCAAGTGGCCTTTCAGTGGCTGATCAGGTTTGTTCTTGCGCATGATTGTAATTCCTCCTCTTGCAGTTATTCAATTGAAGTAGGGTGTTAATATCAAAGGGCATAAGGAATATGCACTGTTGACAGTAATTATATACAGAGATTAATTTATATAATTCTATAGTTTAATTGAACTTGTATCTTTACTAAGTAACCACCAAGTAACCAGTTCTATAAACCACAATGTCAAAAAATGTATAAATCATTTGTGCACCCTGAAAAGCGAGCTACAATGTCTGTGATAAGGCACGATGCATTGTAAAACACCTGCATTTGTATAGAGAGGTGGTTTTTCCTATTTCTATAAATGCACTCTGTTTCAGAAGGGGGACAAATGAGTATATGCGTACCTTTCACACATCCTATTACATTTCATCGCAGTGTAATAAACTGCCATCTTTATGACTGTAATTCATCTATCATAAGAGGGAAGGACAAATTAACATTAAATTTGTCAAAAACAGCATCTAGGATGTTCTGGAATATTCTATCAAAAAAGAGTAATCTGTAATATCCCCCTTCAATTGCTACTGTGCGCTGAGAACTTGTAGATGTAAGGAGGTGAAGGATACATGAAACTTGACTAGGTGGAGGGATAACCACACTAAGCTGGGTGGACCATCAGGAAACAGACTCCAACTCATAAATTAAAATTACCTCCTTACTAAAGCTATACCTACTATAAAAGTCCCCATCTGTTTCTTGATAAAACACTTAACATTCAGCCTAAAAATCCTCTGTCTTCTCCACCTCCCCCTCTGCTGGGCTACTAGAATAAATATCCTCCTTACCGGAGCATACATTGCTACAATTGTGAAAGACTGCAATGCATTTTGGCTGAGATTTTGTAGCTTGTAACTGGTTAGATCTGGTTCATTTTGATGTTGAATTGCATGTGCAATTGGCTGTTTTGTGACCATCCACAATTTGAGAATGCTTAGTACATTTAATTTGTGATTTAGTAATTGAGGTTCACAATTTAAGAAATGCAAAAAGCAATCAATAATTAAGAAATCTGTAAATCTTTGCTCTGCTATGCAATTTTAGCAAACCTACTTTGGCCGACTCATGAGACATCAAAAAAAGCCTTTTTAGCGGTTGTAAGCCATTTAGCTAATGGTTTTCAATTCCTGAAATCCTTCCACATCAGGTCCAAAGATCCCAAAATGAATCTCTCCTTGCAGTTTGAAAAGTATCTATTGTCATCTTCTAGATCCAGGAATCTTTTCTGTGCTAGAATGTCAATGCATTATGTTGACTTTTCATGCTTTAAAACCAGTTTCATGAGGACATGTCCACAGAGCACACCGCCATTGATTTTACAGCCTCTCCTCCACAACCTTAGGAGACTAGATTAAAAAATGATTTAATTCAGCAAAAGAAAGATATAAATTCATTGCTCCTTCACACTGCAATTGCATATGTTCAACCATAAGGCCTGCCATCTTCAAAATTCAAGAGTGAGATAACAACCCCATATTATGAATAGTTATACCCCCAACGGTAATCTGGAGCATATCACCACCCTTCTTTTATTTATTGCAACCATAACCAACCTGAGACTGCCTTAATGACCATTAAACAAACCTCACGTTTCCATCTTTGACAAGCTAAAAGCAAATGTAAATTTACAGAGGAATGAGGAAAGGTGATGTATGATGTTGTGGATTCATTTCTTTTACTATAGGGGCTGCTACATTATGATTGATTCGACTTATAGTGAGGAAGCGCTGTCTATACGCTAGTGGCATAGTAAATTGAAGGGGAAAAGAACCTATTGCACCATTCAAAGTATATACTTCAGCAAAACATATCTACAACCGTAAACTGAACATCAAAAAGGAACTCCTTACTGGGTTGGACACCTAAATTCCAGCTAAAGCATGCAGACACTGGCAACGAACCTTTGGAAAATGGCCTTGAAATGTCAAACTTACTTTTAGTAAAAGCACAGAGTACAGTTGTTTCTGCTTGTACTAATTGTATATGAATATTCCCTGAAAAGTTCTGTTTTTGAACTTTTTTGAACTTTTTGGTGAAGTACTACTTCATATACTCATAAATGCCTTTGTCAATTAGTCCTTCTGAGTGGTATAATAAAATATATGCTTGAGCATAGAATGTATGAAAGATAAAGGAACAAAACAGCTGTGTGTTTTTCCATCGAATGTTAACTCCTCCTGGAAGAAATAACTCGGGGCCTTGTTTAGAGTAATTTAGATAATGTCGGATGGGATACTCTTTCAGAGAGGTGAGAGATATCACTGCTGTCCTATTACAAGCACATTAAAACCTGTTGTACTTGTATTCCATTTGTGATGTAGTACCCTGTCCGCCAACCTCAAATAATGACCATACTACTGAACTAATCATTAAGGATGATGTAACTATATTACCATCTAAAGTTATCAGCAATTCTAATAGCCTGTTGGCCCCTTTGTGAATAACACTCATTAAATATCTGGTTAAAATTGTATGGTTTTTTTCCCCCTGAGATGAAAACGTGCTATCTTGAAAAGGAATGAAATATTTACCTCCTGCAGCCAACTGGAAAATTGATCACTGAAACGGTTTACCTTCCGTCAGTGTTTGTGTCTGCCCTGAACTGCAGCATTTACAGGCTCTGGCGTTTTTACACCTGTGATGAGTGTCTGAAAGGGATAGTTTTACTGGAAGAACTATATTAAGCTTAACTGCCGTTGCCCTGTTGTGCGACAGAAATCAATAAAAAGTCAAGTTAATGGTAAAGTGGATCAGGGTTTGATTGATGCTAAACTCCTGCACCGGTGGCTCGGGCAGTGCTGTCCTCTGCGACATTTCTGTGACTAACCACTTCATTGCCTATAATCTTCTGAAACATCCATTGTCTGGCTTTCAGTTAGCAAATATTTTGTGGAAATTGTAGCATAAAAGTGGATACGAAGTTTGAAGAACGTGGATCGGTACCAAGGGTCAGATAATAGATATTACCAGATAAAACTCGTTGTTCAATCGAAGGGGTTCCTAAATCGGTAAAAAAAAAATAATGTCGGCCTCGGTTTGGTAGCCCTCTAATTTGCTTTAAATTTCTTCAAAAGGCAACACATACAAAGACTACAGAGAGTGAACCGTTGGAACGATATGGGGATTTGTTTATTTTATAATTATTCGCAAAAAAAACAAGTATTATTTGCAGGATGGGAAAGTGCATAACTCATCACAAAAGCAACTTTACAGTAAGAAATGGGAAACTCGGTTTAGCATATCTTTGGACTCAGCATATTATATTAATTAATAAGGTCCAATTGACCTTGTGCCCTCTTCTGTAACAATAAGGCTAATGAAATGCAGTGTGGAACTAGCAGGTACTGGTGGTGATGTCTACCTCCACAGGCAATGCATCAAGCCATCCTAATGTAATGTATCAGAGGAAGTAGTGAACACCGACCATACCGAGCAGCCTAAGGGGCTGCTTCATGTGGATACTGGCTGCCCTGAATGACAGGAGATACTGTGAATACAGAACAGGAGCAGTGCTTCTTCAGTACTAATGTATCAATGCAGAGATCCAAGTTAATGACCTTTCATCACCAGTAACATTGTCATTATTATCATCATTAAATTTGTTGTTGAGATAAAAATGAGATATTACAATCCATACAATATATCATAAATTAAATTCTAAACTTTATAGGACAGTGTTGTAAACAATTAAAAAATATACTAACATTAAATCTAATACACTAATAATGTAATAATCTAACAGATAATAATAATAATAACAACAATAATAATAGCAACAATAATAATACAATAATAATTATAATTATTATTATTAATTAACTAATAATCTAATAATTTGTCCCCACTAGTAGTAGTAGTACTAGTAGAAGGTTACAGGTAATCTCATGAAGTTCCACCACTATCTTTCCCTAGTTTAAAATATTATGGTGCCGATTCGGATCCTGGAGAAACCGGGTATGAACCGTCGGACGGAGCATTTCCTCCGTCCGACTCGTACCCGGTTCAAAAACATTACAAACATGCAAGTACGATTCGCACGGAAACTGCATTTCCGTGCGATCCGTACAAAACACCGACCCACGAAAATATACATACAAACGTGATCCGGGAAAGCGCCGACGTGACGTCGGGACGCTTGCAGCCTGCATTTCACGAACCAGGAAGTACGATCCGCACCGACGTCGCCCCGCACGGATAAGATTCTCCGCCTGCCAAAAACTGCTGGGAAATCAGGACGACGCGCACAAGGACCACCTGTACGCGACGGACAGCCATGGACCCGAACCTACGTGTCATCCCAGCCCTCATAGCAGCCCACCTGCTCTACAGAAACCAACGCAGACGCCGCAGAAGGTCAGAACAACACCCAGGGGCAAAGAGGG
This sequence comes from Triturus cristatus, assembly GCF_964204655.1. NCBI lineage: Eukaryota > Metazoa > Chordata > Amphibia > Caudata > Salamandridae > Triturus > Triturus cristatus. The sequence goes on along the minus strand of NC_140592.1, from coordinate 889,342,461 downwards.
GGGGACAGGGGCAGGACACAAAACCCCCACACAAGTCACAAATCATACATGCCCTGGACATACCTGACCTTCAGGGCCTGGTCACTTCGAGGGGGTGGGGGCGTGTCCACCAACGGAAGTGGATGTAGACGCGAACCGGCAACACAACAAGTCCGGTACGTACCGTACCCATGCCCACCCCTACGTCACCCCAATAATGGCGGCACGGCCCGTACCCACGTTCTAAACGCCAGGGTACAGGCCGTATCCCCACCCGTGTATGTACGGCGCGTACCCACACCCGCGTACATATGGAGCGTACCCCCACCCCAACAGTGTATGTATGGAGCGTACCCCCACCCCACCCATGGATGTACGGACCGTACCCTCACCCCACCAGTGTATGTACGGACCGTACCCCCACCCCACCAGTGTATGTACGGACCGTACCCTCACCCCACCAGTGTATGTACGGACCGTACCCCCACCCCACCAGTGAATGTACGGACCGTACCCCCACCCATGTATGTACGGCGCGTACCCACACCCACGTACGTATGGAGCGTACCCCCACCCCACCTGTGGATGTACGGACCGTACCCTCACCCCACCAGTGTATGTACGGACCGTACCCCCACCCCACCAGTGTATGTACGGACCGTACCCTCACCCCACCAGTGTATGTACAGACCGTACCCTCACCCCACCAGTGTATGTACGGACCGTACCCCCACTCCACCAGTGAATGTACGGACCGTACCCCCACCCGTGTATGTACGGCGCGTAGCCACACCCGTGTACGTATGGAGCGTACCCCCACCCCACCCGTGGATGTACGGACCGTACCCACACCTGCGTACGTATGGAGCGTACCCCCACCCCAACAGTGTATGTATGGAGCGTACCCCCACCCCAACAGTGTATGTACGGACCGTAGCCACACCCGCGTACGTATGGAGCGTACCCCCACCCCAACAGTGTATGTATGGAGCATACCCCCACCCCAACAGTGTATGTATGGAGCGTACCCCCACCCCAACAGTGTATATACGGACCGTACCCCCACCCGTGTATGTAGGGAGCACACAAGGCCAGACATAGGAGGGGTGGGTGCCTATCACTCCCAGCAGTCCCCAGACACAGGAGGGGTGGGTGCAGAGTCCCCCCAGCAGTGCCCAGACGCAGGAGGGGTGGGTGCCTATCACTCCCAGCAGTGCCCAGACACAGGAGGGGTGGGTGCAGAGTCCCCCCAGCAGTGCCCAGACGCAGGAGGGGTGGGTGCCTATCACTCCCAGCAGTGCCCAGACACAGGAGGGGTGTGCGCAGAGTCCTCCCAGCAGTGCCCAGACACAGGAGGGGTGTGTGCAGAGTCCTCCCAGCAGTGCCCAGACACAGGAGGGGTGGGTGCAGGGTCCCCCCAGCAGTGCCCAGACACAGGAGGGGTGGGTGCATATCACTCCCAGCAGTGCCCAGACGCAGGAGGGGTGTGTGCAGAGTCCTCCCAGTAGTGCCCAGACACAGGAGGGGTGGGTGCAGAGTCCTCCCACCAGTGCCCAGACGCAGGAGGGGTGGGTGCAGAGTCCTCCCAGCAGTGCCCAGACGCAGGAGGGGTGGGTGCAGAGTCCTCCCAGCAGTGCCCAGATGCAGGAGGGGTGGGTGCCTATCACTCCCAGCAGTGCCCAGACACAGTAGGGGTGGGTGCAGAGTCCCCCCAGCAGTGCCCAGACGCAGGAGGGGTGGGTGCCTATCACTCCCAGCAGTGCCCAGACACAGGAGGGGTGTGCAGAGTCCTCCCAGCAGTGCCCAGACACAGGAGGGGTGGGTGCAGAGTCCCTCCAGCAGTGCCCAGACACAGGAGGGGTAGGTGCCTATCACTCCCAGCAGTGCCCAGACACAGGAGGGGTGGGTGCAGAGTCCCCCCAGCAGTGCCCAGACGCAGGAGGGGTGGGTGCCTATCACTCCCAGCAGTGCCCAGACACAGGAGGGGTGGGTGCAGAGTCCTCCCAGCAGTGCCCAGACGCAGGAGGGGTGGGTGCAGAGTCCTCCCAGCAGTGCCCAGACACAAGAGGGGTGTGTGCAGAGTCCTCCCAGCAGTGCCCAGACACAGGAGGGGTGTGTGCAGAGTCCTCCCAGCAGTGCCCAGACACAGGAGGGGTGTGTGCAGAGTCCTCCCAGCAGTGCCCAGACACAGGAGGGGTGGGTGCAGAGTCCTCCCAGCAGTGCCCAGACGCAGGAGGGGTGGGTGCCTATCACTCCCAGCAGTGCCCAGACACAGGAGGGGTGGGTGCAGAGTCCCCGCAGCAGTGCCCAGACGCAGGAGGGGTGGGTGCAGAGTCCTCCCAGCAGTGCCCAGACGCAGGAGGGTGGGTGCAGAGTCCTCCCAGCAGTGCCCAGACACAGGAGGGGTGTGTGCATAGTCCTCCGAGCAGTGCCCAGACACAGGAGGGGTGTGTGCAGAGTCCTCCCAGCAGTGCCCAGACGCAGGAGGGGTGTGTGCAGAGTCCTCCCAGCAGTGCCCAGACGCAGGAGGGGTGGGTGCAGAGTCCTCCCAGCAGTGCCCAGACACAGGAGGGGTGTGTGCAGAGTCCTCCCAGCAGTGCCCAGACACAGGAGGGGTGGGTGCAGAGTCCTCCCAGCAGTGCCCAGACGCAGGAGGGGTGTGTGCAGAGTCCTCTCAGCAGTGCCCAGACACAGGAGGGGTGTGTGCAGAATCCTCCCAGCAGTGCCCAGACGCAGGAGGGGTGTGTGCAGAGTCCTCCCAGCAGTGCCCAGACGCAGGAGGGGTGTGTGCAGAGTCCTCCCAGCAGTGCCCAGACGCAGGAGGGGTGGGTGCAGAGTCCTCCCAGCAGTGCCCAGACGCAGGAGGGGTGGGTGCCTATCACTCCCAGCAGTGCCCAGACACAGGAGGGGTGTGTGCAGAGTCCTCCCAGCAGTGCCCAGACACAGGAGGGGTGTGTGCATAGTCCTCCCAGCAGTGCCCAGACGCAGGAGGGGTGGGTGCAGAGTCCTCCCAGCAGTGCCCAGACACAGGAGGGGTGGGTGCAGAGTCCTCCCAGCAGTGGCCAGACGCAGGAGGGGTGGGTGCAGAGGCCCCCAGCAGTGCCCATGGAAAGAAAAAGGGTGGAGTACCCACAGATCCAATGGCCACAATTGTCACTCAGGTGCACAAAGACCCTGCAGTACATGTAACACATGGGTGCGAGGCTGGGAGTACACACATGCATACTGCCTAAAAGGGAACATGTCCACATGAAGTCATGTCAACAGACTACATACACAAGTACAGTGATCACCAAGGATGCCACGAATGATGCAGGTGGAGACATCGCTCTGCATGCATGGCCAAAGTTGAAGGGGTCCGTCACACACCCAGCTAATGTAGACACAGCTCAGCACAACATATTGGAAACACCCTGCAGGGAAGATGTCAGGGTACACAGAGGAAGGAACACACCTTGGGACAAATTCACCATGCAGTAACTGCTTACATGAACAAAGAAACTTAGCTAACACCTTGTGATGGCACACAGATACCAGGGTCCCCCCTATGACCAGCACACTACTACATTTCCCACACACCCAACACATGATCACCGCCCAAAATCATGTAGCAGCCCTACCAACAGCAATATCAGAAAAGCAGTAGTGTACTAAGGAAATAAAAAATGGCTTTAGTCAGCATGATCAAAAAAAGTTTGTTCGGAGAAAGTTCAATATTTACAAAGCCCATAGGGCAGTCCATGAGTCACAGCTGGATGGGGGACACAGTGGGACGCGTGTCCCCTAGCTTGCATGCACAGTTCAGACCACCCTGTCTTCCACGGGGGGGGCATCATGTGGGGGGGAAGGACCAGGCACCGCAGGGATAGGAGGGGCAAGGGCAGGCGTTGTGGGTGTAGGGACGGAGGACTCCACCACAGGGGGTGGGGCAGCGCCAAAGGAGGTGGTGAGGATGGCGCTGCACACGGCAGCAAGGTCCCCCAGCGTCTCCCCTGCACCTGAAGGAACCACAGGCCCCAAGGAGGGGGGGGGGCGGAGGAATGGGTCGCAGCGCCACTGGGGGAGGGTGTGGACAGGGGGGGGGCACTCAACTACCCTGACCGGGGACTCCTTTGCCCGCTTGTGGGGTGGTGTCACTGTTGGGCTCAGGGACAGAGCAGCCATGAAGGAATCCTTGCTGGATTCGTGGCCAGGAGAGCTGAGGGGAGTGGATTTGGAGGGAGTGGATTTTGCGGAATGCGGACTCCCACTCTGGCTGCGTGACTTACGTTTGCCCCCCGACCCAGTGGGTGTGCCTACCTCACCCTGTGTGTGTGTGCCAGGAGGTGTGCGCTTGCCCTGCCCTGCTGGTGTGGTGCCTGTGTCTGGTGGGGTGCGTGCATGCTGACGTCTGGGTGTACGTGGGACAGGCATGGGAGTGGGAAGTGTGGTTGGGGCAGGGGTAGGGAGTGGGACGTAGCGCTGCAGGAGACCCACTGCTGCAGTCAGTGTCGAGTCTATGGACCTCAGCAAGTTGCGTTGGTCAGACTGCGCGGCTGAAATGCCCTCCAAGTATGCCTCCATCTGGTTCAGCACTCGGCTGTGGCCAGGAGGACATTAAGCGTCGCAGTCTGACCAACCCGCAACTGCCGCAGGATGTCCACAGACTCGGCATTGGTGGCAGCAGTGGAGACAGGGGCAGGGGGTGCGGTGCCTGGCAAGAAGGAGACACGTGGTGACCGAGCACGGCGGGAAGAGACACGAGCAAGTGGGAGGCCGGTGATCGGAATGGAGGGGGCGGGTAGTGATGGAGTGCTGGTGTCAGCTGTGGGACCAGCCTCCGCCCCCTCGGAGTGCTCAGCCTCGGACCCGTCTGCGTCATAGTCGGTGGTGGTGTGACTGAACAGGTCCTCCGCTGCACTCCCGTCGGCCTCCGTGCCACTCGATGTGCCAGACAACTCTGCACTGCTGGCACTGGTGCTCGCTCCCTCCACACGGTCCGTGCCAGTGTCTCCCTCGGTGTCCCCCGACGATGCTGTGGGCAAGGTGAAGAGACAGGAAATAATCAGACACCTGTATACATATGTCACATGAGTCAAATCCACATAGGTCACAGTGCATAGCCTGAAAAGGAACATGAGTAACATCTACAATACAAGGTACATATGTAGGCCCTGCAACACACAGTTGGTTGACCCACCATGCCACTGAGCAACTATAGAGAGCATGACACAAAAGCAAATAACATGATATGGATTAGGACAGAGGAGCCAGGCACTGGGGACAATCCAGCACAGCATCTGCAGCACACAGCGTTGGCGTAAAAAGGGATGAGCAGGAACCATGTCTATTAACTGTAGGCACATGCCGCAAAGGTAATACTTAAAAACCTGCCCAACATTAATGGGTCACTGCACCTTGAGTGTATGTCCAGACAAAAATCACACACTGCCCAGACCTAGCAAGGAGACTCCAGGTTTAGACATGTAGGCTTTGCCCGCACCAACCACCCCCTACATGAGACAATTTTCTGAGACACAGGAAGCACTTACATCTCTTAGTCTGGAATAAAAACACATGGCCTGCAAGAAATCCTGAGTGGACACAAAAAACCCCTGGTGCGCCGGTACAAATACATCATCTACAAATGGCCATCATCAGATCATTTTACCAAGACACACAGGCACTGGCCCCCGTGAGTATGAACAAGGGACATTTGGTCAGCCTGTACAGTGGACACATGTAGCAGAGTTTACGTAAATACAAATGGTGCCAGGGTACAATGACACAGAGCACGACCTATGCTGTAGATACGGAGATTGTCGACATTTTTGGATTACACACATGATACCTCGGAAAAGATGCCCCAGGGGACAGTAGTGGCCACACTACTCCATGGTCCTGAATGGTAATGACTGCAACACAAGCCACCATCCCTGCACTCTGCATATCTCACACTCATGCACATCATGTCACAGGCCACAAAATAGGACATGCATACTGTAAAGCAATACACTTTTGAGACACACTCCTATGTCTGGACTCAGCATCAGTGACAACTGACATGGACCCCATAAGTACTGAACTGGACAGGGCACAGGCAATGTCCCAAAACCTGTTACACACCACCCCCACACATGAAGCTGCAAGCATTGGGCACATCGATAAACTGGCAGCCTAGATAACCTTGTGCAAGTGTGACTACACACAGACCAGGGTACACATGGCAAGGAGGGGAAGGGAGGAAGGACAGCACCGCTACACTTTGTGGACCAGGAACTGCACTGCACATGTAAACCCTGGCAGTGTATCCATGCAACTGTGCACTTACAAATGCTGGTGACACACAACAAACACACATGTACCTACCCCCTTCCTGCTGCTGCTTTTCCTGTAAGCGCCTGTCCATGTCAGGGAAGACGACCGCCAGCACGCGGGTCAGACGGCGGCGCCCATGTTTCTTTTGGCTCACAGGTGAGTCCCCCAGCAGGACCCGTGCGATCCTCCGCGTCCAGCACCGGATATCCTGCCAGCGTTTCCTCACCTGGGCTAGGCGCCGCTTCCGTCCATCCGTCTGCCTCATGGCACTGAAGGCGTCCTTTCAGATCTGCTCCTTGGCACAGGCGCTTACCTGTGAGGATGAAAAAGTGAGACAACATCAATACACCTGCGACATGTCACAGAGACACACATTAGGACAATTTGGTTGGTTTTAACAGGGCATAGAATGCATCAAACTCATTACACCTGTGTCATAGGGACATTTTCGTCTGTGGAAGGAAAAATGCACTAGGTGGCATTGTAGAGTACACAGGTGGCATGAGGGGTCCGACACAATCAAGCATCCAGGCTCACACTGTGCATCACAAGCGACACCAGGATTATGTGCAGCACCTCAAAGCAGTCACATGCCACAGGCCACTGAGGCGCCCTCAGCAGAGTACACAGACACACACAGCCACAGGACAATCACCTGCCATTGCCGACTGCAGCTACACACCTCACTCCTCACATGTGCCACTAGACTGGGGGGTGTCACAGGTGTGGGGCTGGCCCATCACTGCAGACACACAGCACTGCTCCCTGCTCACATCAGATGGGCAGGGTATATCCATCCCTCATGCAGCTGGGGTGCTACACTCCACATATGCACTCACCCACATGACAGGGGACTTACACACACCCACCAATGTCCAGGGGACAAACACATCATTTGTACACTCTCAGCAAAGGTACACTAAACAAACACACATCTGTGGGTACTGCCACCTGTCACACTGGGGGGACCACAGATTCACATTAGGACTGTAGTAACAACATTCCCAGGAGGATTAGACAGGCAGAATGTGTAATGCCACATGCAGTGATTGTCACAGTACACACAATGCAAGTGAGGAGAGCAGACATGCACCACAGCATGCTCTGGTTGGGAGACATTAGGCATTCCCCCACCCGGGACCCACCCTACAGTACATTGCATGTGTGTTACACCTGGACACAATGGCAGAAGTCACAGTCACAAAAAAGGGGCACAGTCTTTGCTAGTGGACTCAGCACTCACCTGAACCCCTGGTCGACCATACAGCATGGGGTACTGTGGGAGGATCACATCCAGCAGGGCTTGGTTCTCCTCGTGGGTGAAAGGCTGGGCCCTCTCCACAGACCTGGACATGGTGCCAGAGGAATCACTAGCAGCAGCAGTGGTGTGGAATCAAAGGTTGTGCAGGCAAGTGCTCTCTCATGGGACCTGGCTGCCTTATATATGCCTTGCTGCCCTGTTTCATTCACAGGAGTACAGAGTGATTGGTCACTCACATTTGCATCCTATGTTTCCTCCAATCCGTTTAAACCTACCACAGTCAATGCCTTTGCATTTTTTTCTTTATTGAGCATGATGTCAACTCAACATCCACATTGCAACAAATTAGATTCTTTCAAACCGACTTTAGCTGGGCAACTGATGAAAAAAATTCAAACTTTAAACTCGGTCTCCATGACAACCAGCATGCATGTAGGGCTTTATAATTGTCCCTCATGTGTCCCCTATGTAATTTGGACATTCACACACAGGTACGGTGAGTTCCAGGGCCCTAGGGCACCCCAAATGCATAGAAACTGCCTGTACACGCGCGTGTACGGGGCGTATCACTATGGGTACGCATACGCGAGCACACCCATAGTGAAACAGCCCGTACATGCGCGTGTATGAGCCGTTTCACCATGGGTTTGCTCGCGTATGCGTACCCATAGTGATACGCCCCGTACACACGCGTGTACAGGCCGTTTCACTATGGGTGTGCTTGCATATGCGTACCCATAGTGATACGGCCCGTACACGCGTGTGTACGGGGCGTATCACTATGGGTACGCATACGCGAGCACACCCATAGTGAAACGGCCCGTACACGTGCGCGTACGAGCCGTTTCACCATGGGTTTGCTCGCGTATGCGTACCCATAGTGATACGCCAAGTACACACGCGTGTACGGGCCGTTTCACTATGGGTGTGCTCGCGTATGCGGACCCATAGTGATACGCCCCGTACACACGCGTGTACGGGCCGTTTCACTATGGGTGTGCTCGCGTATGCGTACCCATAGTGATACGCCCCGTACACACGCGTGTACGCTCCATATCACTATGGGTAGACATACGGCAGCACTCCCATATTGATGGGGAACGTACACACGCCCTCAGAGCGCATGTACGGTGCATTTCACACCTGACAGTGGTGACAGGCCGCACACAGAAAGGAATAGAGCTGACATACTTGTCCAAGGCTGGACATCAAGGCATTGTCTGTGCAGTACTACATGTGTGGGGCACAGGTGTGTCAGGCTGTAATTTGGCACATTACTCCTGAGTTGTGAAGGCAATAGATGTATGATGAGATGTGTACAGATGTCATGTGTGATGGTGGACTATGTGCCATACATCCCCTTCACTCCTTTGACATGTGTGCATGTAGTACAGAACACTTGTGAAAAGCGTCACTGCCATGGCACAGTCAACAACACACGCAACTGTCCCCTGATGCCAGCTACTGGGGTTTTCACACCTGACATGTGACTACCCGCGTAGCACGATGTGACTATGTCATGTATGTGTCGTGTGTTCCCATTAGCTTGCTGTGGGTGTTTGGTCAAATGCATCTGCAGTTGCTGCAACCAACATGTGTCTGTGTGTAGATAGCCATGGCACAGTGTTACGCATACCAAGCCACATGTGGAATCCGACGTAAGGTGTGTATGTATGCATCGACACGGAGTTTCAAAACAAGGACATATCTGCATGCTCTCAATGTATGTGTGATCATTCTTGAAATGTAATCCTTCATGGCAAGGTGTGTGGTCTGTCCTTTTACTATTACATGTGACCTGTGCCTCTAGTGTTCCGCAACCTGTCTGTACAATAAACATCCTTCCTCTGCACATATTTAGTTGTCTGTAATGCGTCTGCCTGCTCACTTACACTGGCCCACAGCTAGTTTCATGGCATGGCATAATGAGGTTGAGAATCAACGTTTGGAGCTGTCTCTTGGTAGGAGTGTCACATGGCTGCATACGTGTCCAGGGCATATTGCACAGACTGACTCTGTATGTAGCATATGTGTATTGCCTGTTGACCATGTGCTCAGTACATTGACATTGGTGGTGTACTGTACTCACTCTTCGTTGTCCCTTCTAATTCACTGCAGGGCTCCGCCTCTCCCTCGAGCAATTCCGGACTTGGCTGACCTACGGGAAAATGACTGTATATGCCGCTACCGCTTCCCCCAACGTTTGATTGTGGACTTGACGACACGGCTGGCAGCACACCTCCAACCGCTACACAGGTATCCTGGTGCACTGACACCCAAGATGAAGGTGATGGCAGCCCTACATTTCTTGGCCACGGGTACCTTTCAACATACCATTGCCCATGTGGGTGGGATGTCCCAAACCATGTTAAGCCGTGTTCTGCATGATTTTTTAGAGGCCATATTGGAGCACATTGATGAGTTCATTAAATTCCCAACTCCTGAGCAGTTGACAGCTGTCAAGCGTGAGTTCTATGCCCCGGGAGGGATGCCCCATGTCATTGGGTCCATAGATGGAACACATGTGGCTTTGGTACCACCACAGGCACAGGAGGTAGCCTTCCGTAACCGCAAGCATTACCACTCCATTAATGCCCTTGCGGTGTGTCTTGCCAACATGGTGATTTCACATGTTTGTGCTCGTTTCCCAGGATCAGCACACGATGCGTACATCATGAGGCGTAGCAGGGTGCCTGAAATGATGCTGCAGCTGCGCAACGCACGGGCATGTATTGTTGGTGGGTATACTCTGGCAGTCCTGTATTTAACGTCATCTTCCTGTCTTACTGCTTCTCCTGACCCACTCTTGTCCATGATGTTTCCATGTAGGGGGCGCTGGCTATCCCAACATGCCATGGCTGATCACGCCTCTCCGCAACCCCCGCACAGCTGCTGATCACCACTACAACAACGCCCATGGGCGGACCAGGCGAGTGATAGAGAGGACGTTTGGCCTCCTGAAGAGCCTATTCCGTTGCCTCCACAAGACCGGTGGCGCACTCCCATATGCACCGGTGAAGGTCTGCAAGATATTCCTCGTGTGCTGCATGCTGCACAACATGGCAGTGGAGAAAGCTGTGCCACTCATCCTGGATCCAGATGAGCAGTACCATCCACCCGTGGAGGATGAAGGGCTTGGGCACGACGCAAGTGATGTGGAGGAGGAGGAGGCGGTAGAGGACATGCGGAGTCGGCTCATACGCAACTTCTTTGCTTAGTGGTGAGTTTCAGTGTCTGAGTGTGCACGCATTTGGCTGTGTGTGGCATGTGTTGCAATGTGTGTGTCCATCTGCATGTCTTCCAAGTGAGTCTGAGGTGTGTTTGGATGTGTCACTCGAGTGATGGTGCAATAGAAGAATGTTTTTCCAGAGTCATCATAGTCACCTCGTATGTTGACAACCTAATACGTGTCGAGTACATGCACATGCATGCGGATGTGCTTCTTTTGCCTGACTTCTGGTGTGTCTCCCATCCACAGGTACTTGCACATGCTGTCTGCTGGTGGCATTGTTGTGCTCCTGCTATTCCTCATGAACACAGCAACATGTGCTGAATCAGCGTGACATGCACGGACAAGTTCGAAAATCTCCTTCGGGTAAGGGATGCAGCAAGGCTTTTTGGGAGTGGTATTTGTTTTGAATGTGTGTGCACTGCTCCTGTTCATGTTTGGATACTTCACATACATGTAGATGCACCATGGGGCACATGACCTGGAGCAGAATTCACCTGAATTGATGGTCAGACTTGGTGACAGTCATCTGTAATGGGATTGTGATGGAGCCATCAACGTGTGTAACACTGGCCTCGGAAACATACGGGTTGCACCGGGTTGACATGGTGTGTGAATTCCCCATTAGGGGCTCAATGGTGTATAGCTGGCTCTCCGTGAGCAGCAGGGGGTGTTTAGCTGTAATCCGTCACTTCTGTGCCAGTGCCATGGATTTCCAGCATCTGTGGTGGTAAGGGGGGTGCCAGTGTTGGTCCCACGTGTTCATCCACATGACCTGTGTATGTGTTGACAGAGTTGCATTAGCATTCCGACACACATGAGTAATAAAGGTGTCCCTCTGCCTCCAAGGTGCCTCATCTCTGTCAATGGTGGTCTGTTGCCACTGTGCATGCGGCATGTCTGGCATTGTTCTCAGAGATGGTGCATATGAGTCTATGTGTAGAGTAGCAAGATGCAAGCTAGTTGTCAGGGATTAGATTCTGTATTGTGTATGATGTCCATGGCTGTGTAGGTTTTGTGGCATGTCAGTCTCCACGACGGGCACTGTGCCGCATGTAAATCCATTGTGTGTGTGTGTGCCATGTTGAACCAGACATTCCTTCCTTGCCATACACCTTTTGCATGGTTCCTTCCTGAGATCCTTGTCTTTGTGTGCTACTTCTGGCATTGTTTCCTTGACATGGCGCATGCTACTGCAGGCCCTGCTGCAAGGGCACCCAGTGTCCACGCAAACGAGCTGGTGTTCATCATGGATTGCTTGCTGACCTGTGCTATGCTGATCAGCAGCATCTGTGCCTCATGCGGCAGCACACTCTGCATTATGCACATGATCCCCAGTTCCATCCACCTCAAGGCAAGAGGGAGACCATCCCCCAGGTCAACTATGACATCCGTGTCTACTCCTACCCTGCACTCTACGGACATGTGCGTTAGAAATCCCATGATACTTGTCCACATCCAGGGTGCATCTGCACAGCTCTGCACAGCTCTGCTTCTACATCCGGCGACCAGGCCACATCAACGTCCAACAGAGATGGGGGGAATGGATCACTGGCAGCTGCAGGATGACCTTCTCAATCCACGCACACACTCAGGATGCAGCCAAAAACCACAACACAACCTTGTGGCACTGTGACCCAACACCCAATTGTGCCATCTCCATGCATCCAACCTTGGCTGGCCCACCATTCTCCACATCCACCTGACTCAAGCATGCAGGACATGGTCCTGCCACGTGTCTACACATACCTGGGACTCCCACCCCAGGACACTCCACATGATCCCTGACCTCTGCGCATGACTGTTGCTCTTCTAAATAGGTCTGTGTGCACAGTTGTGCGGGCACCCCCTCAGCTGGTTGGGCCCATCACGGGTGAGTATGTTGCTCCATGTCTGTCTTGGATGGTACGTTGTGACCCATGTGTGTCCTGTGCCAGACTCAGACCCCAGGGTATGGATGTTTGGAGTTAATTCAGTAATCAGGCATGGTTTGATTTTACAACACAGACATGTAGTGGAATAATGCAAAATGACGGCATCATCTTGTGATTGTGATGGATTTTATTAGTGCTGGGGTACGTGTTTGTGGGGTGACAAGAGGTGCTTGGCGGGAGTGTAGAATCCAAAGTTCACAGGGGGAGTTGGTGTCCTTGCCATTCACAGTCATCAGAGTCTGTGCCACAGTCTTTGTCAACATTGGTCAGACAGTAACCAGCAAGGCCATGTGGCAGAGAATGTCCATTGCTGCTGTGCTGCTGTTGGGCCAGAGGGACAGGTGCCAGGCCAGGTGCCCTGAGAGATGGTGATTTTCCGCTGACTCTCACGGTCTTTTACGTGGACAACCCACCTTCCTGCGGGGACCCTCAGACGCTGCAAGGGACGCTACATCAGATGTATCCTCCTCCTCCTCCCTCCCTGGGTCAGGTGCTGCTCTACGCCTGGTGGCGCAGGGAGGGTTTGCCAGGCTTTGGGCGATCTGATGGAGGGATTGGCTCACGTCCCTGTGCACCGCCAAGAGCTCTGCAAGTCTTGCCTCCATCCTGGCATGATGCTCAACCTGCAGGGCCTTCATCTCATTGAGGGTCTCCACTACCTGGGCGATGCCTCTGGAGTCACGCCGGTATGCGTCCAGGATGGTTCTGACGTGTGCCATAGCCGGGTCCTGAGCCAACTGTTCAGGTTCGCGCCTCCGCCGTCCTCCACTCCCACCACCCCTGCCCACTTGCGCCTGGCCTGCCGTTGTGGGCACATCGGGTCTCCGGGACCCCTGAGGGATGGAATTTGCTGTGTAGCTTGCCTCCTCCTGGGTCCCCGGAGCACCGTGTCCCTCCTCGACAGACTGGCTGTGTTGTTGTGTGCGGGCAGGGCTCCTGGGTGTCTCCTGGGATGTGGCAGGAATGGGGGTGTTGGTTGGCACAGTTGTACCTGACGCAGGTGCTGCAGGTGGTTGGACACCAGAGGGGCCAGGTTGGTCTGGGTCATCCACGGAGTGGTGAGAGTCGTCGCTGCTGGTGGGGTCCTCTTCACACAGGGCCTGGTCCTGTGAGTCTTCCCCACCGATGACGTTGACCTGTGTGTGAGAGAGACAGTGTTAATTGTGTTACATGCGACATCCATGTTTCATTCTTATTTGATTTGGCACAGTTCCTCTGGGTGGTTGGATTTGGCTAGCATTCCTCACACAGTGCACTTGTGCATGGGTATGTCCCTTGGCTACAGCTTTCGACACTTTACCTATGTGTGACACAGTCTTAGTTGATGCATCTTTTGTGAACGCAGTCAGCAGTCAGCAGTGTAGTGAGCGGGCGTAGCAAGCCATGCAGAGCCGCCTTACGTGTTGCACTGTACGTGGCCAAATGGTGTTTATTCCATGCTATTGAGAATGCAGGTAGGTAACTTTACAATTTGTGACAGGGTTCTGACGAACACAGTGGGTAGGTATACTAGGTGTAAGGTTCTGTTTGGGCCTGCAGCACGGAGGTACTTGTGCACAGATTGACACATGGCCTAGTGTTTATCAAAGGTTGAAGGGGGGTTAAGGCACTGCCAAACCTTGTCTACATGCACACAGTCCACCTGCTGACGAGTGGACATGGCCACACCACCCAAGGGTGATTTGGTCTCCCTCTATCTCCCTTTCTCCCTCCCTCTATCAGCCTCCTCCCTCTGTCCGTCTCCCTCTATCTCCCTTTCTCCCTCCCTCTATCAGCCTCCCCCCTCTGTCCGTCTCCCTCTATCTCCCTATCTCCCTCCCTCTATCAGCCTCCTCCCTCTGTCCGTCTCCCTCTATCTCCCTTTCTCCCTCCCTCTATCAGTCTCCCCCCTCTGTCCGTCTCCCTCTATCTCCCTTTCTCCCTCCCTCCCTCTATCAGCCTCCCCCCTCTGTCCGTCTCCCTCTATCTACCTTTTTCCCTCCCTCTATCAGCCTCCTCCCTCTGTCCGTCTCCCTCTATCTCCCTTTCTCCCTCCCTCTATCAGCCTCCCCCCTCTGTCCGTCTCCCTCTATCTCCCTTTCTCCCTCCCTCTATCAGCCTCCCCCCTCTGTCTGTCTCCCTCTATCTCCCTTTCTCCCTCCCTCTATCAGCCTCCTCCCTCTGTCCGCCTCCCTCTATCTCCCTTTCTCCCTCCCTCTATCAGCCTCCTCCCTCTGTCCGTCTCCCTTTCTCCCTCCCTCTATCAGCCTCCCCCCTCTGTCCGTCTCCCTCTATCTCCCTTTCTTCCTCCCTCTATCAGCCTCCCCCCTCTGTCCGTCTCCCTCTATCTCCCTTTCTCCCTCCCTCTATCAGCCTCCTCCCTCTGTCCGTCTCCCATTCTCCCTCCCTCTCTCAGCCTCCTCCCTCTGTCCGTCTCCCTGTGTCCACCTCTGTCTATGTCCCTCTCTCTGCCCCTCTCCCTCCCTCTGTGTGTCACCCTCTGTCACCTCAGCCCAGCTTCCTGGGCACACACAGTTTGCAGGTCTTTCAAAGGGCATTGGCTTGTTCATGTGGGTTTGTTTCTTCTCTGCGGGCACCCATTGGGCAGAGTGTCTGAGTGTGCGCTGCTGCTGTGGCGGTGTGTGCTGACACTCTTTCAGTGTGCTGCGTCTTCATTGGCTGCTGTTATGTGCAAATTGTGCCTTTATGCCCATGTCGTCCAGCAACGCGGCCACCATTAGTAGGCAAAACAGTACTGTGTGGGGACACACTGTTTGTATGGCTGTGCCCTTAGCCATATGGGCTGAGGGCATTGTTGTGTGCTTCAGAGTTGCTCTATGTTGGTTTTGAGGCCCACCCTCCCGGCATCAGGGCCATCCTGTCTTGTGTTGGTGTTTTGTGTGGCCTGTGACTTGGCATGGCCTTGCTTGGGGCATGGGGCATGGAGGCGCTAGTGGCATGTGTGTGTTTTTGTAGTGTGGTTGTGTCCGGTGCTGGCTTTGGGGGGTTGCGTGCATGATTGGTCTTTGGGTTGTATATGGCGTTCCCCCCATGTGAGGTGAGTTGCTTGTGTACTCACCAGGCTCTCGGACTCCCCCTAGTCCGTCTACTATCAACGGCGGCAGCGTGGCCATCACCTTCTCCTCCCAGGGATGGTAGTGTACCGGTCTGCGGGGCGGCCCTCCTCCAGTGATGTTGGCCTGGTTGTGCTCGTCCGTCATTTTGCGGCGGACCGTCCTCCGCAGATCGTACCACCTGGCTTGTCACTCATGCCTGGTCCTTCTGGTGGACCCAACAGCATTCACGGAATTGACTATCCTCTCCCACATGGCAGTTTTTTCTGATATGCTGGTCCGTCTGACCAATGTTCCAAAGAGCTGTGGCTCGACTCTGATGATTTCGTCGACAAGGGACTCCAGCTCGTCCTTTGTGAACTTTGGATTCTTGTTGGTGGCCATGGTGTGGGGTGTGGGTGTGGATGGTTGTGGGAGTGTGGGTGTGGATGGTTGTGGGTGTGTGGGTGTGTGTGTGTGAATGTGATGAGGGTGTGTTTGTGATGGTGGTTGTGTGAAGGAGTGCAAGTGTAAGGTGTATTGATGGTTGAAGTATGGTGCAGTGCGTTGTCTCTGGGGTCTGGCAGCAGTGGATCTGTTGCAAAGGATCATGGTTTGTGTGTGTTGGGCCTTTTTATTGGTCCATTTGTGGATGTGGCTGTGTTTGAACTTTGGGTGGGTGTGTTATAAGGAGTGGTAGTGGTTTGGGCCTCTGTTTCTCTGTTTGTGAGTTGCAGGTCAGTGTATAGGATGTATTTGGCCTTGTTGGATATGTTTTGTGGTGTTGTGTGGCTCGGATTGACTCTCCTTGTGTTTTTTTGGTTTGTTCTGGTTCAGTAGGAGTGTTTTTAGCGTCTGTACGGTGCGTACATGGGCCATGTTGTTGTACAGTGCTGTCCTTTGCTATGGCTTAGTACGACTCGTACATGCCCGATGTTGGGTGAGGGTGCTGGTGTGTGGGCCTGGGGTAGGGTGCGTGCGAACACGGACAGGGTGTTGGTCCGCACCGTCCATCGGTGGTGGTGTTTTGCATGGTACATACAAGGGGGGCTGGGTGTAGGGTCCGGACATACACTGGTGGGGTGGGGGTACGGTCCATACATTCACTGGTGGGGTGGGGGTACGATCCGTACATACACGGGTGGGGGTACGGTCCGTAAATTCACTGGTGGGGTGGGGGTAAGGTCCGTACATACACTGGTGGGCGTACGGTCCGTACATACACTGGTGGGGTGGGGGTATGGTCCGTACATACACGGGTGGGGGTACGGTCGTACATTCACTGGTGGGGTGGGGGTACGGTCCGTACATACACGGGTGGGGGTACGGTCCGTACATTCACTGGTGAGGTGGGGGTACGGTCCGTACATACATGGGTGGGGGTACGGTCCATACATACACGGGTGGGGTGGGGGTACGGTCCGTACATATGCGGGTGGGGTGGGGGTATGGTCTGTACATTCACTGGTGGGGTGGGGGTACGGTCTGTACATACACGGGTGGGTGTACGGTCCGTACATACACGGGTGGGGTGGGGGTACGGTCCGTACATACACAGGTGGGGGTACGGTCCGTACATACACTGGTGGGGTGGGGTATGGTCCGTACATACACGGGTGGGCGTACGGTCCGTACATTCACTGGTGGGGTGGGCGTACGGTCCGTACATACACTGGTGGGGTGGGGGTACAGTCCGTACATACACGGGTGGGGTGGGGTACGGTCCGTACATGCACTGGTGGGGTGGGGGTACGGTCCGTACATACACTGGTGGGCGTACGGTCCGTACATACACTGGTGGGGTGGGGGTACGGTCCGTACATACACGGGTGGGCGTACGGTCCGTACATTCACTGGTGGGGTGGGCGTACATTCCGTACATACACTGGTGGGCGTACAGTCCGTACATACACTGCTGTGCGTACGGTCCGTACATACACGGGTGGGGGTACGGTCCGTACATACACTGGGGGGGGGTTCGCCGCGTACATACGGGTGCCGGGGGGGGTTCGGCGCGTACTTACGGGGGCTGGGGGGGTGTTCGGCGCGTACATATGGAGGTTGGGGGGGGTTCAGCGTGTACATACGGGGGCTGGGGGGGGTTTGGCGCGTATGCTAGCACATGTCTCCATGGTTGCTATGGGAGTTTGGTCCGTACGGTGTTTTTTCCATACGGTTGTGACTTCGGACGCACGGTACGAATCGTACTTGCGCGCTCGGACTTCGGTTTTCACATTTGTACGTAAAAACGTCCGGATCGTGTTGGACACGTTTTCCGACCCGAGTACGTGTGGGGGAATTTTCCAAATGCGATTCGTATGGACTTTTTACCATACGGATCGTACTTGCCAGTTTGTACAGCACTTGTACGATTCGTACGGAAGAAAATCCGGATACGAGTCGTACGGGGATTTTTTTTGACGGATCGGAATCGGCACCTCTGTGTATGCACTGTACTTACATCTGACTTTACCTTCCTTTCAAATTTATTTTGCAGTAATGAATAGATCATCACAGTGTTTTTCATGTTCTGGAAACGTGGGCCTTCTGAGGCTGCAAATGTGCAATGCATAAAGGTAAATTAAAATCAAAGAAATCTGTGCTGGCCCCAATGTCACCTTATACACCAGTAAATTGAAATGTGTTAATGGGCAAAAGGATCTCATTTGGGGAGGAGAAAATGTGTGCATATCCTATAAAGTTTGTGGGGCATCTGTAGGAAGCTGGCTCTGTATATGGTATGCCACAAGGTGGTTATACCGTGCACAGAGTCCAGGGGTTCCCCAAAAGTGTACAGGGCTCAATGCAAAACCCAAAGTGCTCTATTAGTGGTAGTGTAGGTGTGCAGCCTTAGACCTAACACTGAGGAGTGTAGGACATTTAATGTAAACAAATGACCAATAACTGACACATGACTCAAAAAGGAGATCCACACACATTTTAGAAAAACAAGCTTTGTTTGTACTTTATTTTAAGGGCAAGATCTTCGCATAAGGTAGGAACGTTTTTAAATAAAAATACTTTTCACTTTCAAAAGTCAGCACTTGGGCCCTGATTACGAGTCGCTGGGGCGCAGTAGTGGCGGTCCAGCCACTGACGTACCAGCAGTCCGACAGTCCTATTAGAACTTTGGCGGTCGGACCACCATTTCACTACTGCAACTGCCATGGAACCTCATTCCCTGGTAGTCTCGTGGTGGTCTGAGGGCTGCAATATGCTTGGTTGTGCCCCGAGCCACTGCAGAGCACATTACAAATTTCCTCACCACCAACGGTCTCATGGAGATTCTTCCTCCATAGAACTGCTGGCATGAGGAAAGAAAGGGGCCCCTACAGGGCCCCCTCTTGCCCCTGTGCACGAGGCTTCTTGCAGGAGGGGCATTGATGTGCCCCTGTAGATTTTCACCCCCATTTTCTTCACAGGAAGTAATGTACGACATGGTGTATTTCTTCCCAGGTAGGAATGTGCACTAGCAGTCCTGCAGCGGTGCTGTTTAAGGCTATCAAGGAGTCTTTATGTAGCACCGCAGCAGGACCGTCATGCCGCCCACCCGCCAGACCACAAAATTAATTTTGATCTGGTGGGCGGTGTTGTGTTTCGGCAGTCCTGGGGCAGAGCGGTGGTGTACCGCCCGCCCGCTCCTGGACCGCCGAAACTCGCAATCAGTTAAATGTTTTCCTCTGGAGGAAAACACTAATGCGGTTAAAAAGGTAAGGACACATCTTACAGTTCCTGTCTTCGGAAACAAAAGTCAACAAGGGGTGCGGGTCAAGTGAGCACAAAAACTGCACCACCAGCAGCACAGGGTGGCCGGCTGCAGAGGTTAAAATCAGAGTTAGGCCCCATGCATTTCAATGGAGACTGGGGGTGCTCTAAGCTATGCTGCTTGCAGGTAGGTAAATCAGTTGCAGGGTCCAAGTTTTGGGGATTAGAACAAGTCCAGGGGGACCTCAAAGTACCACCAAACTGTTGTGGCCGAAACTCCTCAGGGTCGTACGTTGCTTAGATGGTCCACCTCTCGACACCACCACGGTCTGAACGTTAGTACACAGACTCCATGGAGTGGTCAAGCGGAGGAAGAGAAGGAAGGGGACAGCGGGGAGGGAGACCTGTAAAGAAAGCACAAGATAGGTAACAACAATACGATTATCTCCTACTTCCTTCCTCTACTAGGTGCATGGGAACAGGACTCATCAGAACCCCTCTGGGCATTACCTGTAAAGAAAGAAAATTCTTTGCGTCTCCTTTAGGTATCGCCTGGATTGTGCAGTAGCACCAGCGGGACGTACAGGACAATGCAACATTCAAATAGACATCATGGTTTTCATAGCACCTTACGCTCAGAATCACCAGCAAAAGCAAAGTCACGTACCATATAGGTTATCCAGCCTAGTAGAAACAGGGGAGTGGAAGAGCTGACGTCCAGCTCACTCTCTCTCTACCCCCTGCTATGTGATACATAAAGAGACATATATCAAAGGATAGAGTTTATCAATGAATCACCCCAAATCACGGTAGAAAAAACAAAGTTTGTATCTCTGCTGCAATACGTCTTGTGCAGAGGTTTGTCCATGAACCTACAAGGTTTAATTCCAATGCCAAGAGAGGGCGCCCAGGCTCACTGTCCACTCATACTTGCACAGAATCACCACACCCTGTAAATAGCCCACTGCTCCGGGCTAGTTCTCTTTAAACAGCGTGGTTCCACAAAATTCACTTGCCAGCGTGTGCACTCATTGTACGCTTTGCACATACAGAGCCGTTCTCCCGCATGAACTGCCAGGTTCTAAAATGCGGGAAATGGTTTAAAGCAACCCCCGGCCTAGCGGGTTTTTGTCACATAGATTAAGGACCAGGAATCTTTTCAGGCAAAACTACGAGCTGCTCCGCAAGGAATCTGAATGATTCCGCCAACAGAACACCTCCTTCAATGAACGAAATGTCAAGAGCAAAGGATGCAACCAGAAGAGAGCTACCAGCAATTCTCAAGAGAGTAACAAGAAAGTATTGTGCACGAAGCACCCCTACCAGCCTCGGATGATCGCTGCAGCTCCGGCGAGAGTAATCGGAACCTTCCTCGGTCCCGGGGTGCTTTGAAAAAGGAACCGCCTCAGGCGCGTGCTGACGTCACCGGCGTCAGCGCCGCCAAGGCTCATGGGGTGTGTAGTTTAGCACACTACGGTCACATAGCCGCGCCGTAAGCTCTGGCAGTGTTCTGTCGGGCGACACGTCGGTGGGACGCAACACAATCATACACCCCCAGAGGCACAGGAGTGGCCGGGTGCAGGTTACAAATTCTACGTCGGGCCCCCAATGCTCTTCAATGGACACTTTGCTTTCATTAAACACGTTGCAGGCATCACACTGAAGGTTGCAGGAGGGAGACCAACACAACGTAAGTAGAGATGTAGGGGGTCGTAGGGGCACTGTCAATTTGGCTCACCAAGGCTCAGGGGCTTCAGGTGCGGCGCCTTCTTATCCCAGCAGGTCGCGATCAAGCGAAGCCTCTGGATGCAGGCTGCAGGCCTCATCGTGGAGTCGCAGAGGGGCCAGTCAATGCTGAACTTGAGGTCAGGATTGCTGGGGATCCTTTTCTGGCATGGGGGGCCACCTGGACATGGGATGTAGGAGTCGGGTGCAGAGTGGTCGGGACATCCGGATCCGGAGGGTACCGGAGTTTTTAGTGTTGGATTCTTGGGGACAGAACCACTTTCCTGAGGAGTTCTAGATATTTTCAAACTTCAGGCAGTCTTCCTTGGGTTTCTAGAAGTTGCTGGCTGTAGGCCAGGCATTGTCTTCTTGCAGGGTCTTTGAAGCTGGAGACAGGCCTGTAGGGCTGGGGCCAAGTCAGTAATCGTTTTCAGGATCCGCAGCACAACGTTTTCATCATCCTTCTTCTTAGGTCGCAGGTAACCAACTTCAAGGTCTGAAGGAGCCTCCTAAATACTAGACTTAGGGGGCATTTTAAGGGAGTAGCAGGCAGTAATGCCTCACTAGAGTATATCCACCTTATCTCGAAACCCAAAAGGAATTTGGCAGGGTCTCCAGTGTCTGGTAACAGTCGGGAATGGACGGATGCAGACAGGCTTGCCATCAGGCTTGCCATCAGCATGCCAGCGGTGTGCCTGCTGTGCATGTGTCCCTGATACTGACTTCTTTTCAAGGTAAGTTCCATTCTTGTTCATTAGACTAGAGCATCAACCACCCTGAAGATGGCAACCACAGATGGCAGATAGGGGAAATGACTGTCAATAGTGAAGTTCTCTCCACCGAAATGTAAAGGGGAAACTTTGCAGACCTGACTGGCGCTTGCGGAGATGACCGGAGACGTCCTTACCTGGGCGAACTAGGGGAGCTGGACGCTCTGTGTTCTTGGCGCGGGGCGGACGCTCTTCCCTCTTCACCACCGCTGTTGCTGCTGGTTTGGGTGCCGTACGTGGGGAGTGCAGGACTACGACTCCCAGGATTCCTGCTGACACCGCCCATATCCGCCAGCACTTCCGCGCCCGGAGGCGCTAAAAACAAACGGCTCCCTCGGTGGAGCGGGAAACTTTGCAGACCTGACTGGAGCTTGCGGAGACGACCGGAGACGTCCTTACCTGGGCGAACTAGGGGAGCTGGACGCTCTGTGTTCTTGGCGCGGGGCGGACGCTCTTCCCTCTTCACCACCGCTGTTGCTGCTGGTTTGGGTGCCGTACGTGGGGAGTGCAGGACTACGACTCCCAGGATTCCTGCTGACACCGCCCATATCCGCCAGCACTTCCGCGCCCGGAGGCGCTAAAAACAAACGGCTTCCTCCGCGTCGCGGGACGCGCGCGGGCGGGCGCCGGGCTAAGCCCGGGCAAAGGGCGGGCCCTCTGTGGCCCTCAGAGGACCGAGTGAGGCCGGGACGGGCCACGTTATTAAGGTGTCAGGTATTCATCTCAGATAAGCTGGACTTGGTGAACTGTACTGTCCCACAAACTGAGGTGTTATTTTGTAGGACAAGAAAGTGTTTGATGTTTTTTTATTTGAACTATTTTGGCTAACCCTTATTTTGTGTAGGCGTTATTACAGCTTGGTATTGTTTAATTAAATTTTAATATATTTTGAGGCATCCCTGAACATGTCAAAATCTATGTTAGGAAACAAACCTTCCACTGCTACTACATTAGATAATTATTTAGTAAAAGTCGTTACTAAAATAAATAGTGAAAGACGCAAATCACTAGGCCAGGGCTCCACCCCCACCACCATTTCCCCTTCATTGATCAGTACGCCCACCACATCATCTCCACCACTTCATGGTGCGAGTTGCAGTATTGAAAATCACGGCCCGGCAACTCTGGTAGATTTAACTCCTCTTTCTTCTGATTTAGAGTTGATCGATGCTAATATAGATGTCCCAAAAGACATTAATGATGCTCCATTAGACGAGTCTTTGGTTCCGGCAATCCAGAGAGTCCTGAGACCCCGTAAACACACACAATCTAAACGGGGAGGTGGTCGTAGTAGTCACAAAAAAACAGGCCCTGTGCCCAAAACTGGGGATACTTTGAGGGAAGTTCCACCTAACAACCCCAAAACAATAATAGATCCTGACCAATTAGACTGTCTGGTTGGCATCATGGAGGCTAAAATTCTTAGGATAGTCGAACCCCTAGTAACTAAAATTGGTGAACTATCGGCAGAAATTGAAAGTCTACAAAACCTTTTGGGTCCTTGCAGTGATTCATCTGTAAAAGCTAGGAATGCAGCTGGGGGTACTTGCGGAACCATTGAGTCACACAAGTCCCCCAAGGAAGCATCAAATTCAGCCAAATCCCCAGATGTTGTACCAATGACAGCAGTAAATAAAACTACACCTTCAGACTTTTGCCCAAAGAGCAAGAGGGAAACCAGGATTACGCGCACGGTGGGTGCACAACCAGATTTACCCCCTGAGTGTGCCCCTTTTGTGGCAGTGTTGACTAATGTCCCAACGTTGATGGACGGTGACGTGATAAATAAATCAGAATCCCACAAATCTCTCAAGAATAAATCTGTTTCGTGGTTAAATAAACAGTGTGGGTTTCCTGTACAATTATCACATCAGATATTAACTACTAGGAGAGTCTCATGGATAGGGCACTCACGTAAGAATACCAAGGGGGACTGTGTCATAATAAACTTCAGCAACCCATTCCTAGTTAATAATGCCCTATTAAGAGCTTCTTTGCTCCCACATACTGACCAGGGTATTACCCTCCGCCCATTGGGATACTTTTATAGGCATCAAACAAAGCAACCTATCAATGATCCCTCTAGGGGCAGAGTATTCAGCTCTGAAGGGCAGTTTCTCCATGGCGTTGTCACATCTAATCGTTTTCAACCTCTGAGTGACCTAGATTCTAATGATTGACTTGATTTTGATTGGGATCCTCCTATATCCATTACGGAAGCTCCCATTCTGACCATGGAGGAGGACCAGGGGATAAATGAAATCCAATTATGTACGGGGGTGGAGGGCACCCTTAATGTTATGACTATAGAGAGGAATGTTAATGATGGAAACATGGATAGTTCAGTTGGAGTGCCATCCCAGTTTCTAGGTACGAGGGTCCTTAGCTGGAATATAGCCGGGCTTAATAGTAAAGCGCAAGATCCCCTGTGGAGGGACTGCTTATTAGGCTGTGAAATTATTGGGCTACAAGAGACCTGGGATACGGAAAACACCTTTTTGCTGGATGGGTATTCCGCTTTTTGGTCAGCTGCGGTGGCCTCTTGTAGGGGGAGGGCAAAAGGCGGACTCTTAACCCTCATTTCATTGAAACTTGAGGGTATCTATAGTAAAGTGGAGACAGGTTCGCCTTATTGCCTTGCAGTGGAAATCCAAACTAACTCAAACGGGAACTGGCTCATAGTAAATTTTTATAACTCTTTTGCCAAGAGTACGCCAAATGAACATTTAGTCAGTCTATATGATTTCTTGGAAATGTATAATGTCAAAAATAAGAATCCCTATTCGGTCATAGTGCTTGGTGATTTTAATGTTCATCGTTGCTTAAGTAATTGTTTTGTGTGTGACAGCTTAGGTCCATCAAACCAAGAAAATACTCATTTTGAACATACACCGCAGGGTATGTACCTAGAGGAGCTCCTCGCTGGAAATGCTTTGGTTTATCCCACTATTTATACAGATGATACCCCAACATACAAAGGAAGTGGCTTGGGCTCCACCATTGATTATATTTTTGTAAGCACAACTCTAGTAGACAGTGTGAGTCAGTACAAGGTCAACTGGTCTACTTATGGTGATCATAATCCTGTCCAGCTGACCTTGTCTGACGACCTAAGGAAAAGAGAATCTGACACTCTCGCTGCTGGAATTTTGGATATAAGGCCCACTGATCAAACACGTCGTTTGAAATGGTGCCGAGTGGTACCAAAGGACTTCAATGAAAATTTGTTGGAAAAGGTTGGGGATGAAATGTCTACCTGTTTGAAAAATGGGATTACTGGCGATGAGGTCCTGGCAGCCTATGGCAAAATTTGTTCCCAGGTCAATAGTGACCTTAAAAAAGTATGGAAGGGGCAAACCTTGAATGGGGAGAAATGGTTTGATCACAATTGCTCAATAGCCCAACGGAAGTTAATGAGAGCACTGAAAGCTGTGCCATCTGACAAAGCGGAAATCGCTGTACTTAGGAAAGCTTATAAAAAGGCCCAGAGTAAGCGTAAAAATGAAATTAGGGAGGAAGCATGGAATGAACTTTTATCTATAGATGTAATTAAAAATAGTGCCAAATTTTGGTCCGTGGTCAATAAGCCTTTTTTTCATGGTAAAAGTAATAATGAGCTTGACTGCGGTATTCAAGAAAAAAAATGGTTTAGTCATTTTAAACAGGTGTATGATGGAGATGGGAAAAGGGTGGCCTCTACTTTAAACTTGGAGAATTATACCCTGTCCTTTACAGAACTAGAAGTTACACATGCCATCATGCAAATGAGAAGTAACAAGGCTCCGGGACCCGATGGAGTCCCGGCAGACCTTTTTAAATCAGACATAAAAACTTGGTCCAAAATTGTATTTAATGTCTTTGTAAATGCCTGTCAATTGGGTCTTCCTCCCACTTGGGCGAAATCGGTTATAATACCTATATATAAAAAAGGCGACAGAGGTGACCCGAGTTGCTATCGCCCCAATATCCCTAATAGATTCTTCTGTGAAAGTACTGGGCAGGGTGGTCCTTGCCCAACTGACTGGTTGGTTAGAGGAAACAGGAACACTCTCTATGGCTCAGTACGGATTCAGAAAAGGAATGGGTACCATAGATCAATGTCTGAACCTGCAACTATTCATAGGCAAATACACGGTGGCCAAGAAGGGAGTCTTATTGGTAGCCTTTATGGACCTGTCATCGGCTTTTGACCGTGTAAACAGGTCAAAACTGTGGTCCTTGCTCCTATCCTACGGAGTAGACAAAAACATTGTCTACTTCTTAGCTGATTTACATAGGGATTTATCGGCCACGGTCCGGTATGACCAACTGGGCAACTGTACAGAAGACATACCCATATCTAATGGAGTTAGACAGGGGTGCATTTTGGCGCCCCTGCTCTTTACCCTATACATAAATAAACTAGATAATGCCTTAATCACCTCATGTAATGATATTCCGCGCGCAGGGAAATGCCTAATTCCCGCACTTTTATATGCGGATGATGCCGCCTTACTTGCTAGAACGGGGGTGGGCCTTCAGCTATTGTTAGATTCATTTGCGGATTTTATGAAGGCATTGGATCTTACTGTTAATTTCTCAAAATCGCATGTAATGGCCATTGGACCAAAATCCTCAAAGATTAAAACCTTTAAATGTGGGGGCCATCCATTATCCAGGGTATCATCATTTCCTTACTTGGGTGTTCTCTTTGATGAGCAAGGTTCCTGGGTAACCCAATTAACAGCAAAAAAGATTGTCTTATCTAGAGCGACTGTGGCTGTTTTAGGTTTTGCTAGGAAGTTAGGCGCCAGGCCAATGAAGGCCCTTATTCAAGTATATAGAGCCAAATGGTTCTCTCTAGCAATGTATGGAGCCGAGGTATGGGGTATTAAAAATGTTAAAAGTATACAGATTGTTGAGGATAGGTTCTTAAAAAATCTCCTATCCGTTCCGATTTCAACTGCTAATTATAATACCCATCAGGAGCTTGGAATTGGTTTTGTAGAAGACTCTATTGCTGTGGCCCCATTATTGAAATGGATCAGCATTTGGTTAAACCCAGACCTACAGCTCAATCGTACTATCATGAAAGATTGTATGTCACTAGATTATGGTTTATGCATACCCTGGCTGAAATACATTCAGAAACTGGCAATAAAGTTGGGCCGACCTGAATTATATCAGTCACCAGAAGCTCTAGTAAAGGGAGACATAAAATGGTGTAAGGAAACTTTTATGCACATAGCTACCATGGATCGGGAAGGGAATGAGCTGACAAAGGTAACTGTCAGGGCTCACCAGCTATGTAAAACAACACCATCCATGGAACCATACTTAGGATATGTCACAAATGCTAATCACCGTTTTTTATTGACTATATTTAGACTAAATCAATTACATCTACTGTTTGGAGAAAAGAAAGGTTGGAAAAGGGTAGAGGATCTCGGCCCTTGTTCCTGTGATAATTTTTCACCACAGGATATTACACACTTTCTTTTCTTCTGTGAGCATTTTACTGATTTCTGGAAACGCTTCTTACTCCCTATTTTAAAAAACAAAGGCTTTGTGCAGGTAAGACCTGCTCTTCTCTACCTTCAAATGTTAACTGATGTTTGGGAAACTTTTAACATTGCGAGTTTTTTATCTGTTGTTATTAGATTTCTGAGGAAATGAATTGTGTCCTCTTTTAAACCCCTTTAAAATGGAATTGTTCCTTTTTTTAAACTGTATATTTACCTGTTTTTTATATGTTTTTAGGTGCTATTGATCATTCAAAATGAAACCTGTATCTTTTAAGTGTTCTTTTTTATTCATCATATTGTAGTATGCTTTTATGGTTTGCACTTAAACCGAATAAAGACTTTTGACTGACTGAGGTAAAGGCTGTTTTCTCCAATTAAACGGAGTGAAAACTGAAATTATGCTAAGTGGAAAGGCCTCTCAAGCTTGGCCTGAAGATTGATGTCCCCAAGAACTTGCCACTCCACCCTGCTCTAAAAAGGTAGTCAGAAATCTTGGTGTTATGATGGATGACAACCTCTCAATGAAAAATCACGTCTAGGCCACCATGTGGTAGCTGTTTTGGAATATTACGCCTTCTTAGAAAAGTGTTTTCATGGCTGCCTTTAGATTGCAGGAAGAAGGTGACGCAGGCACTTATAAGCAGTTGCCTGGATTATGGTAATGCCTTTTCGGTGGGCAGGAACACATCCTTGATGATTCATCTTCAGTTGGTCCAAAACTCATCTGTCCGATTGGTATGCACCTTTCTATTGGCACTAAAAATCCTATTATTTGCAGTGCTTAAAAATGGTAGCAGTGGGATATGTGCGTTTGCTTAGATTATATTGTATAAGCAACCAGTTATTATATATGCATGTAAATATTGTTGTAGGGCACAGACAGCAAAGAGGTGCAAACATGTGATCTGTATTCTGTTACAAAAAGATTTGGGTTGTGTGAATGGACTTTTTGAACAGTTTTGTCTCTTAAACTTATATTGATTTGCTCTGCAGTCAAGCAGGGAATGACAGCATAAAGAAACCATCTGTATTTGGAAAATTGAATACCTTCACAATAAGGACTTTTGTAACACCACAGACGGGCCATCTATGTTGTGCTTGATAAAACTATGAACTGTGTTGCTCAATACACTCAGTGTAGTTTATATGAAATGCTGTTACTCAAATAGTTTTGTCCTGCAAACTAGACTCGCAATTTGTACTGTCCCAGCACTAAACCATAAAAAGGAAACTTACAATTCCTTTTTACTTTGATCTGTCATATGAAGCTATCCAAACACTGAGACATTCTCTGACAGGACACCACTAGACTACCTTGCACTATGATTTTCTATCTCAGTGCAAGCATCCTTAGAACTATGACAATGTACATCTATCAAAGACTGCCCAATGCACCGGTCTTCATGGCATAAAGTCTGTAAGGTCCGACTTGCCCAACCCCATTTTAAATAGGCCCATCACCATTTTTGACAATGGATATTGCCAATTTAGACCATGAGGTTGCCATTTAGACAATGAAGGTCGCCATCTTTCTCAATTTATGCAGAATCATTGTCATGTCTGCCATTTTACCCAGATGTTGTCGGACCTTATCTTTCTAAGAACTGTGAAAGTTTCAGGTCGTTCGACTAATGACATAGATATAACACCTGATGCAACATCAGTCTGGGTTAAGTGCCTACTTATCACCATATCAAGGTCAAATAAGAAAAATTACAGACATATATCCAACATAGTGCATGTGTGAATTGATGTCCTCTTATGTCAGAAATGCCAGTCTCTGATAAGATTTCGTATATAAGGACTGCCATTTGACCACTTGGAAGGAGAGGCTCTTCAGGCAGATTATCACACAAGATTCTTTCAGAAGTCGATCTCACCTACTGAGTCCCAGAGGAAGGCTGCTACCGTAGCGCGTTTGCCCAATGCAGGTAACACTACCTTCATGCCTCCACTGATAACCACAGCCCTTATGTCAACAAGGTATGAAGTGCATCTCTTCTCCCTAAGAAACATCTAGACTGCAAGTTGCTCTGTTTTCCATGCTCTCTTTAAGTGTTGCATGAAGAAGTAGGTTTTAGGGTGGTTGGTTTTAGATGACATTCTAAACATGTTAGAAATGTTCATTTTATTCTTGTTGCTTACAATGTGCCTTCTTGCTGTTTTAATGATATCCTGTGTAGCTATTTTAGATGTACTGAGTAACAGGTTATCCCTGTCGCAATAAATGTTTTTATTTTAAAAGTGTCTATTCTTCCTAGTGCAGTGTGTGTGTGTGATATTGTGAACAATGAAATAGGTTTGTTTCTGTCACCACAGTGTCTCTGATCCTTCTATAGGGCTTATTGGTAACCCAAAAGAGAATGTATGACGTTATAATACACACATTTACAACGCATGCCTTTACTACGCAGTTTTTACATTGCAACATCCTTTACAACGCACACATTTGCATCGCATGCCACTACAACACATTTTTTTAAACTATACTTAAAACGCATTCCATTACATCGCATCATACCTTTACAACACATACCATTATAATGCAGACCATTACATTGCATTTAATGTAAGTATTGGATAGTGATGGGGTAAAAATTACTATTCTAACTCCAGGGGGTGCAACAGTAGGGTAGGTGTTGGATAGTGTAGGGGTAAAAAATACTATTCTAACTCCAGGGGGTGCAACAGTAGGGTAAGTGTTGGATAGTGTGGGGGTACTATGCATTGTAATGGTATGCGTTGTAATGACATGCGATTTAATGACATGCAATGTAATGCCTGTGTTGTAGTGACATGCGTTGTAGTGTCATGCGTTGTAGTGACATGCAATGTAATGGCTGCGTTGGAGTGACATGCATTGTAAAGGATGTTGCGATGTAATGACTGCGTTGTAAATGTTGTGTGATGTAATGACTGCGTTGTAAAGGTTGTTTCCCCCCAAAAGCAATAACTCTATTTCAACAATGTTTTGGTCAGGGTTACAATAACCTGTTGTTCACATTCAAGTTGCATTGAACTAAGTTCACCTGTGTCACCCGTGGGTGGGAAAGCAAACCTTGTAGAACTACAGCAAAGTCGTAGTGTACTCAACAGTTTGTGCCCACCCCGGGGCTTGAATCTTACAGTTAAATCTTGAGTAGTTTTTTATTATTCACACACGCTTGAACCTTTCCTGCGCTGTCAGTAGTAATCATAACCACCTCCTACTGGGATTAAGGCCACACCTATTTCCATTGGTTTGTCAAGGTTGACTCATAAAAGGTTATTTTCCATTCAGTGTTTTTTCCTAATTCTTTGATTCCAAACTTAATTGAATCTATTCACTATGGCAGCATCTATTGTGATAGGGGCCAATTACAGACAAGCAGTTACTCAGCATCTCAAAGCTCAAGGTGTCCCCGATGAGGGGGGGCAGCAAACGTTTGTAATAGCTGCATATGCGGCATAGGCCTTTGGAACATTTTATTCATGGATAGAGTTTGAGCCTATTGATGCTTCCACAGGTCAGTTTCCCACCTACATCAAGGTAGATCTGCTGTCACATTATAGGGCTTATTAAAATTTGGAAATGCCTCTGATGTACCAGAAACATCAGAACTGGTTTACTGGTAAGTTGTCACACCCGCACTGCACTGTCTGTTTGGGGCATCTGAGCAACGATGGAGCAACATGGCTGGTCGTGACTGGCTACACTCCCATCCCTCACCCCTACAACCTAACTTTCGCTGAGGTGGTCCAGTTTTAAACTATACAGTCACCCTATACAGGATGCTTGTACAATTTGTACAACATACTTTGAGCTCCAGACCTGCTCTTGTAGTAGGACCTACTGGTCCTACATGAGTACAAATGATTAGCCACAGGCTATTAACCCTATCATGGGAAAAGCACCCATACATCATGACAAAATAGCCCTCCGGATTGCTTGCAAGTCCAACCAGTTAGATGCAGTGTAGACTACTCCCAAAGACAAACATAGAATGTTGACTATGTAGCTTCCTCAAGGGAAGATGTCACCCGTAGAGGAATGTAACACCTGGGGAAGCATCTTTGTATGCATTGACACTAGCACGCATGGCAAGTCTTCATTAGCAGTTCTGTAAAGGTGGGGGTGTGAGCGTTTGTTCCTCCCTTCCAAATTATCAAGTTCAGCCGATAGGATGATTCCTTTTTATAACACAGTACAACAGTCAAGAATGGTTTAAGTAGAAGTGGTTGTTTTATTGGCAAGTTAAGCCAGGGCTTTCTCAAGGCTAGTCACTGTATTCAGCAGTCCTTGAGTCAAAAGGTACATTTATACATTCCAATTAGCTTCAAAATAACAAATACAAACATCCAAGGCACATACAATCAATAAGTGCATTCCGCATCAAGGGGAGAAAAACACTTTATTTGTCAACATTGATGTTATATATGAATACAGTGACTAGCCTTGAGAAAGCACTGGCTTAACTTGCCACGAAGGGCAAAACACATGTTGGCTGTTCCTTTTCTACAAAAGGGACATTTTGCACAATGGAATTACAAAGCGGTTGATGCTAATAAAACAACCACTTCTACTTAAACCATTCTTGACTATTGCCCTGTGTTATAAAAAGGAATCATCCTATCGGCTGAACTTAATGATTTGGAAGGGAGGAACAAATGCTCCCACCACCACCTTTACTTAACAATACGAGGCTGGAAAGGTCCAGAGCCTCGAGCACAGTTCCTCCTTCATCACAGGAATTAATATCCAGAATCAGGATCTTGGACCCTCCTCTACTGTTCTGAACTTCATTAGCAATTCTCCCTGATGTACTTAAGCAGGTAAAAATTGAGCATGGAGCAACACCAAATCTTGATTTAGGAATTAAGTGAATGGGGAACTTTTCCAGAGTCTCCTCTATCATCCTAAGCAATCTTAAAGGAGAAGCATTGGTTCTGGCCATCCACTAAAGACTAGAACGAGTTCAAGTTCATGAAAACCAGGAAAATGTAGCAGTTATAGTTAGCTGAGCTAACTATAACTCACACCCCTGCAATGCACTGCTTATGACCACACATATTACATCACTCATTACATGGTAAGTGACATCACTGATGACAGTATCGCTGGTGGCCAGAAGGCCCTTTGAAACCACGTTTCAGCCTTTTTGAAACAACCCACTTGGCATATATATATAAAACATATTTACATTTTATAGAAACACAAATTCACTGGATGATGTCATGAGTGATGTCATTAGTGATGTCATTTGAGATGTCACCAGTGATGTCATCAGTGATGTCACTGACCATGTCATGAGTGATGTAATATGTGACATCATCAGCAGTACATTGCGGGCGCGCAAGTTATAATTAGTTCAACTAACTATAACAGGCGAATTTCTCTGGTTTTATATGAGTCAAATGTTCAACTAACTATAACGTCCCTGAAACCTATGTTTTTTTTTGTGAATTTCTAAGGTTTTTAAATGCTAATTCCTAACTATAAAGTCTGTAAAAACCTATGTTTTTTTCAGTGAATTTCGAAGGCTTTTTAAATGTTAATTTCATATTTTAATGTTTATAAACCTATATTTTTTCTATTATATTTTAAAATATTTTGGAACTCTATTATACTTCTTCTTTTTAACTTTAAAAATCATGTAATGTTTTATATCTTCCCCAAAAAATATGTATATTTTTTTGGGGGGAGAATACTGCACTCCCATACCGGTAGCATACCAAGCTTCATCACCACACGAATCCTATCCGCCATATTGCTAAACTCGTAAAGGATGCGTAGCATCATATATGCATGAAGTCACCCCAGGTACTACTTTGGTATCCGACGGGTACGCAGTACCAAGCCATGCGTTACGTCATGTATGTATGGGGTCGCGCCTGCTGCACGTTGCGTATTCGACGAGTACACGCTGCCAGGCCCTGTGTTACGTCACAGACGTATAGTATCGCGCCGGGTACGCCATTCCCTTTTTTTTTTGGCTCAAAAGTATATCTAAATAACTTTAACCAGTATATGAGAGCACACGAAAATCTAAATTATTTTAAACATTGATATATTTCTAACTAATAAACTTATATTATGATAAATATATTATGTCAAAATTGCGTCGGGTGCGGCCTCCTTGCGCGTTCGGTGCGCGATTGCCATATGACCTTAAAATAAAGCATGCGATTGGTTCATAACATTTCCCATTGTAACAGTTGTACGACCCCACCCATTTTGCTCATTTTCTCTACAGCGTTTGATGAGAGACACCTCTTCTGCTTAGAAAGCTTTTTTGAAAAGTGTTTTCCTGCATACACATATCTTGTACTACACACAACATGCAACGATCATCTTGATCAATATTCATGCTCTGTACATTAGCCTTCCACGTGTGATTGTCATGCATCTCAAACGTTCCATCAAAAAACAAATATGTGTTACACGATGCCCCTGGTGTGTGCGTCTGCACATTATTGTGCTGCCTTTCGGCCTGGGTATTGCTGGCTCTAAGGAGCATCATCAGCCACGGGCAGACTGCGCATCCTAGATCACATGCCATCTCATTAACGATAGTTTCCGCCCTCCCGACACATGCTACACTAATCTAAATTGCACACTCTGCGAGGTCAAAACTACAAAAGAAACACACATAAGTACACTTCCTGGCCAGGCAGGAACTGAACAACGCCCAAGTACCCGGAATAATTATTCACACCCCTACGCTGGCCTGGCGTACGCAAGCCCAGCCCACTTTGCGTACGTATAAATAGGATAACCATGACGCCACAAGTCCCTCTTCTTCCACACTACCTCAAATGATTTGCCGCATCCACCTCGCATATCACAATGCGCAATAAAAAAAAGAAATGGATTCATGTGGTGTACTCCATCCTGGCAATCAACACGGGCTCTAAATTGTGAGCCCTACTGCCCGTCGTCTACAAAAGGGATCCATGAGGTGTACACTCTCCTGCAATCAACACTCCATCTGAATTGTGAGCACTGCTACCCGTAGTGTTTGCACACACAACAATGACAGCAGGTAAGCAGAGCAGCCTGGGTGTACAAGGCCTCCAATTGAGTGCGCTGCGGCGATAGGGGTGGGGTGCTTCAGCCTAGCTGCGCAGGTCCGAACAAATGATATTGCCATGTGTTATGATGTGATCTTTGACCTCATCGAGTCACATCTCTGTCTCATTTTAAAGACCTGCTGGACTGTACTGTAGGCCTGAGCCAGCGGGTAGCGTTGCCCTACAGACACCTCTTCAGCGCGGTGCTGCGGGAGGGATGGGATGCATCAACCAGACTGCACACGTGCGAATAAGCGATATTGCCATGTGTTATGATGTGATCTTTGACCTCATTCAGTCACATCTCTGTCTCATTTTAAAGACCTGCTATACCATAAGGTAGGCCTGAACCTATGAGCAGCGCTGCCCTACAGACACCTGTTGAGGGTGGTTCTGCAGGAGGGGAGGGGTGCATCACCCTGAGTGCGCATGTGCAAAAAAGTGATGTTGCCATGCGTAATGATGTGATCTCTGACCTCATTCAGTCACATCGGTCTAATTTAAGGACCTGCTGGACCGTACTGTAGGCCTGAGCCAGCGGGCAGCGCTGCCCTACAGACACTTGGCGTTGGCTTTTAGGACACTGTAGTGAGTTCCTTACTAAGTGTACATGTACACAGGCTACCGCCACTGCATTACACCCGCACATTATGCTTCTAGCATGCGCTCTGTTCCTTTGTATGTGAACATATAACATATTATTATTTAACCTTGTGTATTCTCGTGCACTCCAACTCCTCTTTGAACCACGATTATCACTAACAGTTGGTAGATCGTACTTCAAAAACGAAGGATGCACTCCTATTTTCTATCAAGCTTGAAATAAACCTTCATTTACCTCCAGACGTTTCCACCATTATATTATTTCTCCCTTTTCAGACACTGAGTTAGTTGCACGAAAAAGCACACAGCAGGTGCTCAACCGGTGCTGATGCCCTGGCATTCTGACACCTTCCATCGTGCTATCAAGACATCGTCCCTGACCGGAGTCCAGGTGTATTGTACAAACATACCCCGGACTAGGAGCTTGCACCAACACGTCGTGGGACACACCAGTGGTGGCAGGTGAGCAGTGAAGCCTCGGTGTGCAAGACCTACAATTGAGCACAGTGCGGGGGAAGGGGTTGGGGTGCAGCACCCTGGGTGCACAGGTGCATGCAAGCGATTTTCCTGTAGCTAATAATGTAGGACTATCATATCAAACGACGGCGATAACATTATCACCACTTTAGCGACAGGAAACTGCCGCTAAAGTGACGATAAGTGGTTGATAATATGCCCTTGTAAATACCCATAGAAGCCCAGGTTCACACCAGAACCTGGGCTTCTAAGGGAATTCACAAGGGCATATTATCAACCCCTTATCGCCACTTTAGCGGCAGTTTCCTGCCGCTAAAGCGGCGATAATGTTATTGCCCTTCCTTCATAATATGGCCCATAATCTCTTGCCTCATGTATGTAATTTTAAGGACTTGCTGACCCACACTCTCTCTCACAGACCCCAGCGTCCTAGAAAAATGGGTGACGGAGGGTAAACACTAAGGTCTGGGTGCAATAGGCCGACGCTTTGTCTCCTCCTCCCTCTCTTCTTTTGACTCTCCCTCCCCTTCTCCCTTCCACCCACTCCCCCTCCCTTCCATTCTCACTATGGTCCTTTCATTCGGACTACCTTTATTTACCTCTTCCACATAGCACACATACTTATGTTTCATTTTTGTCTTGCAGGTTTCCTACGCTGCTTCCACTGGAGTCCAACCCACTTTTTTTTATTATACTGTTCTATTAAAGTTACATTTCTATTTATTTCTGTTTTAATAAAGGTTACTTACTTTTTCAAATAAATAACTGAGTGTATAC
Source organism: Triturus cristatus (assembly GCF_964204655.1). NCBI lineage: Eukaryota > Metazoa > Chordata > Amphibia > Caudata > Salamandridae > Triturus > Triturus cristatus. The sequence continues at coordinate 889,306,118 of NC_140592.1, read as the reverse complement.
GTCTTCTTTTTCTGACGACACTTGTCTATTGTTTATTGTGAAAATCATCTGTTTATAGGAGATTTTAAGGACAACATTATTTAATATTAGAGTGCACCTACCAAACATAATCTAACTGACTATTAGACAAATGAAGCCTGGGTAATTGTACAACTGCATGAGTTCTATGAGTGTATCTCTTTATAACACCATAAGTACTGCCCGTGTGATTACAGAACAAATAAGGCACTGCCTAGGACCACCGAGGCTTCAGGGACTGCCGAGGCCCACCCTGCATATTTAAATAAAGACCCGGAGTGTGGCGATCCCCGGACTTCAGTTGGCCTCGAACCCCCCCAAAGAATTAGTATACAACACCCGGGAAGGTGGCGCTCCCCTAGGCTGCAAAACGTCTCTGTGCCCTTCCGCGCCTAATTTACATGTGACATTAAGATCCCCAGTCCTACAGAGACCCCGCAATATAATAATTGGATTGGCCACGGAACATTACCCACCCACCAGGGGCCTCATTTAAAAGAATGGGTGAGACCCCGCTTTTTTTTTGTTTTTGTTCTTTTCTCTCCATTTTTACCATCCGCATCCCCTCTATTACAGCGATACGAGGTTTTCCTCCTCTCGCTTCAAGTAGTCGAACAAGTATTTCCTATCACAGGGTGGAAGCCATGCACCACCCTCTAATACCAAACACAAATGTCCAGCGAATGCACACCCCGGGACATTGAATGAGCTGTGCCTGAGAGGTCACCCTCCCTACTACCATGATGCATTTGTTAGTATAAACGCATAATAACACTACTTACACACCTGTAATACAGCGACCAGAATGTAGTGAAGAAGCAGAGGAAGCGCAAAATCTAAAAATATAAATCCTACCAGAAGTCGGATGACATAGTTCAATGAGCCGACGACCCTGCCATAAGTAGAAACAGCTACACGAACAAAACGGGTCTTCAGCACAACGCAAGCAATTTTGAAATATTGCTGAGTCTTGCCTTCTTTTTGCCTTCTCCCACTCGTCGCCAAATTTAAGTAGTGAAGAGGCAGACAGCAGTGAATCCAATAAGTAGATTCATTACAAGAAAACAAGACACCTGAAAGAACCACCAATAGGAGCAGACAGCAAAGCAACCGTCTAATCCAGCACCGTGTACCTACTCCGCAAGGTTCCCCTCATGACAGCACTACATTCTAACATTACATACTGAGGGCCATATTATCAAGAAACGGCGTTAAAATTATCGCCGCTATATATTGATTGGTTGCCAACACTTCAAACAGGAAGTGTTGGCAGCCATCTTGGGACTCGGTTCAACTGAGTCCCCCCAGAAATGTTTCAAAAAAACGAAAGGGGGCAGGGTAGAAACCAGGAGTGTGTGGGGAACTCCGCGCCGCCAGTGGAGTCTGAGGAGTTTTGCAAATTCTGCGCTCTGGTGGGAGCACGAAGTTGGGCAAAAACTCTGATTCCGCCCCATGGTGGAGTTTGCCCCCGCTACCCACCCCTAGTTCTTGGCAGTCCTTCTGCTGTAGACTTCTATAGAGTGGTGTAAGGCCGCTTCTGATTTGTGGCTACCAGAGCAGAAGGAATTCTTGATGCCTGCCTGGAAGGACCCACAGGAGGCTGAGGAGTCCAACCACAAGCCTGAATGCCAGGACAGTTTCCAAAGCGGACGTAAAATGAGGGATGGCTTTAATTTCGGCTAATAATGATGCAAAGCAGAGAGAGTGTTGAGAGTCCCCAAAACTCTTGCAGAGAAGCGTATCATGTTCTATGGAAAACAAATGCTTCCTTAGCAGAAGTCGGTGTTCCCACACTCTAGAGTGCCCCCTTTTAAAACTAATGCATGCAGTGCTCAGCGTGCTTGTGTATCAAATGCAGGCATTCAGTCATATCACTAGAGGCGCTCGCAGGGCAGCAAGTGTTTAGGGGATAGAATAACTCACCAAACAAGCACCCCAGAGATTGGGCGAGCAATCTAGAGCCAAAAGCTTTGAATAACTGGGCATCCTCAGACAACATGAAAGAAGTATTTATCTGTTTCATGCATTTAAGGCAGTTTGGAGATGTGCTCCTGTCACCCAGCCTCTCGGCCAGTCAAGGTGTTGCTCTGTCTGCACCCCAGGCATGGTGCTGCTACCCCTCTTGCTGCTGTGATAGTGATCCGCGGTCCTTCTTTTGTAATGTAACCCTTTTGCTGCCGGACTTGCAAGGATGTGAATGTGCATGCATGGAGAGTAGAGCCCTTAACCCTAAGTAAACGGCCAGCCTCCCGCCCCATTCTAAAATGGCCCTGGGAGATGGGGTCACCGGGCCAAACACGGCCCAGAGAAGGGGGTGCACACGGCAAAGCAAAGCACAGTTTGGTATGGCTTAGCGGGAGCAGTAAAGCTCCTGCCAATCTATAGCAAACAGCTATGCCCCAGGGGTGGGCAGCCTGGGACATAGCAGAAGCCGACCCTGGGGGGTGGGTGTTGGTTCCCAGGGCCATATTTAGCTCCAGGAGGGGGGCCATGTGGGCCCCCTCCAATCTTTGCTTTAGCCCAGGGACGTTATCGTACCAGGGCCGAGTGTCCGCACCAGCCCCCCCAATATATTATTTGAGCCCCAGGAAGGGGGCAGTCCCCCATATGTATATAGTATTTGCCGCAGAGAGGTGGCAGTCCCCAGGGCTGCACAGGGGCCACACAGGCTCACTTCACATTTCTATGTAAATTACCCTGGGAAAGTGGCATCTGGTGGCTGAAGGGGGGCACATGCACCCCCTCATTTACTTTGGCTAAAGCCCCGGGGAGATGGTGGTCCACAGGGCCGAGTGGTCCTCATGGCCCCTGCAGTTTTTTAATTTAAAGCCCCGGGAAGGTGGTGGAGCATGGGGCTGTGGGGGGTTAGCACAGCCCACTGTGTTTTTTTGGGGAGTTGGTGGTCTGCGAGAGTGCATGGGAGGCCATATGGGCCTCCCCCACACTAATTTAATACACGGACCGAGGATGTGACTGTCCCCAGGGCTGAAGGGGGACCTTACGGACCCCAACATCAGTTTAATATTGTTTGCCCCAGGGAGGTGGTGGTCTCCTGGACATGGGGGATTCCGCATGGGCACCCACACCTAATTATAAAACACTGTTCACAGGATTTGCCCCACCCAGGGACTTCCTATAAATATGCGCTGGAGACCACATGTCTTTTTATTTTGCAATTTTGCCACGGATCCGTAAATTTTATTAACAAAAAAATCATTTGCTCCCAGTGGGGTCCCTGTGGGACCCCTACACCATTGCTGGGGGGTCATGTTATTCCTACCCTGCCCCCTTGTCTTTATTTTTTACTTGTTTTGTGGGACTCAGCTTCAAGCCAAGTCCCAAGATGGCTGCCAACACTTCCTGTTTGAAGTTTTGGCAGCCAATCAAATTTCAGTAGGATCCGTGAGTCCACAGCAAGGACTCACGTCTCCAGATACCTATATTTTTAAAACTTGAATATCTCTAAAATAACTGAACGGATTTACACCAAATCAAACAAATCACGCTTTCTAGACCAACATCTATCTTTCTTCCAAATTTGGTGTAATTCTGTTCAGCGGTTTGGGCTGTAGTCGCATTAAAAAAAGAAAAAATGCCTATAGACATAACATGAGGAAAACGCATTTTGGGACCCCTCTTTGTTCTTGGTCCCCGCTTTACTGATCACCCTGAAACTTTCAACACAGCAACTGAATCCTAAAGGGAACATTTTTTGAAGATTTCTCGAAGATTCGTCAAGCTGCGTCAAAGTTACAGGCAAAACAAAAAACACTTTTCCTATTGAAACTTTGACCCTAACTATAACTATCTACTGGCTATCCCCAATAGGTAATACATATATATTCTATATATATACAGCTAGCAGACATATAGCAAAAATGGTGTAGTCTGAATTGATGTCCTCTCATGTCAGAAATTTCAACCTCTGATAAGATTTAGTATATAAGGATTGCCATTTGACCACTTGGTCCCATCTATTGCCAGCACACTTCGAAGATGCTGCATCTTGCTCAGTGTTGATAAAAACGAGTTCCAAAGAAAGGCTACTACCGCAGCACATGTTTACCATTCACAGGGAACACTGCCATCACACCTCCTGTGATAACAACAGCCCTTGTGTCAACATGGTATGAGGTGTGTCTCTTCTCCCCAAGAAACTCAAGACTGCAAGTTGCTCTGCTTTCCATGCACTCTCTATGTGTTGCACATAGAAATAGGGTTTAGGGTGCTAGGTTTCAGATGACATTCTAAACATGTTAGAAATGTCCATTTTCTTTGCGCTGCTTACAACATGCCTTGTTGCTATTTTAAGGCTATCCTGTGTAGTTGTTTTAAGCGTACTGAGAAACAGGTTATTCCAGTCATTATAAATGCTTTTATTTTAAAAGTGTGTATTCTTTCTAGTGCAGTGTGTGTGTGTGTGTGGTATTGTGAACAACGAAATACGTTTGTTTATGTTAACACGGTGTCTCTTATCCCTTTATAGTGATTGTTAGCAACCCAAAAGCAGTAACTCTATTTCAACAACATATTGGCTAGGATTCTACAGGGCTGCAATAACCTTTCACATTCACTGCTGGTGCATTGAACACAGTTCACTTACCTGTGTGCGGAGAAGCAATCCTTGTCGAACTACGCCATAGTCATAGTTTACGCAATATTCGGTGATAAAACATTCACCATGCTCTTACAATCCACTTTTTTAGACCTACAACAAAGCTATCAAATATTGAAGCATTTACTGAGCTCGCAAATTCCACCTCCATCCAAGCTTTCATCATGTGATATTGCATCCTACTATAAAATCTACTGCTCTAGAATATTTTGAATTCGATTTAATACTCACATGCTTCTATTCCATCACTATACAGAACACACTTAAAGACGCTCTTCAACCCAGTTTCAGCATGGAGTCCTTAGGGTGCTGCATAGCAGCACGCGTAGTCACCACACCTGCTCACAAAGCGGAACACACCCTCAAACCCACCTTCGCAGGAGGAACCAACATCCACTTCAGCCACACCACCCAGCCCCACTGGACAGACCACCACTGCGTCCACTTCACCTTCAACACCACCACCGCACCCAAGACCCCCTGCACCCACCATGAAGGAACTGGAGCAAGGTCACGGAGGAACTCCTCAACACCACCCTCCTTCAAGACCCACCCAACACCATGACCAACACCAATGTCACAGCTGTGTAACTACACCGATGGATCTCCTGCTGCGCCGACAAACTCGCACCCCTCCACCATCCCACAAAACATTGCCCCCTGAAGCCGGCCTGGTTCTCCACAGAACTACAGGAAGCCAGACGCTCCTGCAGACACCTAGCGAAAACCTGGCGAAACCAGAAATCTACGGAAGCACGTATCAACCACAGGTAAGCCCTGAAGAAATACCACCAGCTCCTAAGAGACACCAAACGGAACTTCATAAGAGATAAGGTCCGGAGCAACGCAACCAATGCCAAGGAACTGTTCAACGTCATACAGCAGTTCGCAAAACCCCCCAGCGAAGCCACGGACGTCACACCTTCCCAGGAACTCTGTGACAAGCTCAGCTCCTAATTCCATCTGAAGATCAAGGCCCTCTACGTCAACTTCAGCGAACAGACTCCGAACACCACCACCCCACTCCACCGACAAGCCTACCCTCATGACCTGGGATCCTGCCACCATGACGAAAATCCACTCAGGAGCCCCTACGGACCCCTGTCCACCACACATTTTCCACAGAGCAGCTGCCACCGTAGCACCCGAACTACAGCAAACCATCAACGCCTCCTTCAGGTCCGGCATCTTCCCAGATGTCTGGGAGCGGGCAGCGGTGAAACCCCTCCTCAAGAAGCCCACGGCCAACCCTACAGACCTGAAAAACTACCGGCCCATCTCTCTCCTCCCCTTCGCAGCCAAAGTAACCGAGAGACTCGCAAACGCCGAACTGACCGCCTTCATAAAAGAGAACTCAGTCCAGGACGCCTCGCAGTCTGGATTCCGCAGCCACTACAGCACCGAAATTGCCCTCCTCGCCGCCACCGACGACATCCACATGCTACTCGACCACGGTCACAACACAGCCCTTATCCTTCTAGACCTCTCCGCAGCCTTCAACACCATCTCTCACCATACTCTCGCAGCAAGACTTCATGACGCAGGGATACAAGGAACTGCCCTCGACTGGATCCAATCCTTCTTCTCGGGCAGAACCCATAGGATCAGCCTCCTACCCTTCCTCTCCGAACCCACCGATATCAACTGCGGCGTACCCCAAGGATCATTGCTCAGCCCCACCCTCCTCAAGATCTACATGGTCCCCCTCGCCGCCATCGTCAGACAGCACGGACTCAGCATCGTATCCTACGCCGACGACACCCAGCTCATCCTCTCACTCACGGAAAATCCCGAAGAGACCAGACTCAGCTTCCAGGAAGGAATGAAGAACGTGGCAGCCTGGATGAAAGACAGCTGTCTGAAACTCAACTCTGAGGAGACCGAGGTCCTCATCCTCAGACCCTGCACCTCTGCCTGGGACAACACCTGGTGTCCCACCGCCCTCGGGAACCCACCAACACCTACAGACCACGCACAAAACCTCGGTATCATTCTAGACTCCTCCCTCTCCATGAACCACCAGATCAACGCCGTAGCCTCCACCAGCTTCAATTGCCTGTGCATCCTCTGTAAGACCTTCAAATGGATCCCACCTGACTGCAGAAAGACCGTCACCCACGCACTCATAACCAGCAGACTGGACTACGGCAACGCCCTCTACGCCAGAATCAACAGAACCCTTCTACACAAACTCCAAACCATCCAGAACGCCGCAGCCAGACTCATCCTCTGGACACCGCGCCACGAACACATGACCGAACACCTACGAGACCTCCACTGGCTCCCCCTCGAGAAGAGAATCACCTTCAAGCTCCTCACCCATGCCTACAAATCCCTCAACATTGCCAGACCCAAATACCTCAACGAAAGATTATCCTTCCACGTACCCAAAAGGATCCTCCGCTCCCATAATTATTCAACAAATCAGAAATAAGTAATAAAGCAAACTAGGCTTCCGGAGTCATAGTTTCATAATGCATAGCTGCTGCAGTTTCCACATGAGCAGATCTACTACTGTTGGATTCAACAATTTGTCAGCAATAAGCCAAGAAATTACAACACCAACATCAAGGGAAAATGCACAGGGGTTGTTGTTTTCATAGCATAAACGCTCTTATTTCGAAGAAAAAATATGTTTCATCTGTACTTTGATTAATTTTGTGATGGCAAAATGTTATTATTTCATATGGTCTTGATAATCTCACCTTCCTGTGCCAGTGCAGCTTGTTGTAGGAAACATGGGCACATTTCAGGTGCATTAAAGTTTCAACCAATATGAAAGGTAATTTTTGTCCTAGATGCTCCTACCTGGCCGGACCAGTTTTTCACCTGTGATCTCAAAGTGTTCCTTCAATCCATAGTCTCAGATGCATTTACCCTGACTACTAAAGTCCTCTATCACCATACAGCTCTGCGGAGACAGTTTTGGCAGTCACAAGGTTGTCAAAGAAGCCCTAACTGCAAGGTAGTTTTCACTTTGATTGAGTCCCACGGGGTGTCTGTGTGATATAAAATGCATGGCAGCCCCCACTGTATTTGCCTACTGTAAAAGAGAGGGGCAGCACAATTCAATCAAGGGCTGCCAGAACCCAAAGCCCTGCTGCTTTGAGTGTCTATTCTGAATACTGTCGAAAAAGCGGTTCTCCGTGGCACTCTTCCCCGTGTGCTTGGTCACCACATGTTATAATAAAGTGGGAGCCAGAGGAAGCTTTTTAACAATGCTTGACATCCGATATTTGATGTGCAAATTATGATGAAAGGACAACTTGCCTGCATGACTCACGCATCGCCTTTGATAAAATACAAATGGTGATCGCAGTGGCTCGAATCCAGCCAGTTCACTTATTGCTTGTATGTGCAGCTACCTTCCTTTAATAGCAGAGTATTCTATAATGGGAAATCCATGGCTTCAAACCAGATCAATCCTGCCTAGTAGGCTGTACTCTGAAGGCTGTGATGGAGGTTTGCACAGGTCATATTCTGCCTGCAAATTAGGACGAAGTCGAGAACCTTCACCCCTTGTGAAGGCAAATGAGATTTATCAGACTTTGATGAAGAGATGTTTAAGTTCGAAGGCACCAACCAGTATGCTATAGCAGGGTATGGAAAGACAGGATATATGGCTTTGGCAAACTGGCTCCCCAGTTTCCCACAATACAGACGACTGATCTTTTCTACTGAGTATCAGAGGGAAGACCTATTCACCATTGATTCACTGCCAACAAGAAGATGTGCTGGTGGGGAATGGAGACGGTCGGCAGGACGTGGCTACCGGTGGTGGCACTGGGCTCTGAGCAACATGAGATATATGTTCCTCCTGTGGCACAGGTTTCCACTTTATCACCTTTTGTTTTATCACAAAACTGGCGAAGTTTAAAAACAACGTACACATTTGTGAAGCCTTTATAGCTTCATAAACCTCTGGTCCATATTGCTACTCCATGCAACTATCTGTTTTTTTTAATTTCTTCCTTCAATATTTTTAATCCATATCAATATCACTGATCCTGATAATTTAAATATCATCTACACATACCTCGTGTATCTTGTGTCAGGCCCTCATTTATAGTTGGACAGAAACATGCAAAAATACTGATAAATGTGTGATAAGCACTTTACTACATATGTACCACATTTATTGTGGCAATACCCCATCATAGCACCAGTAAGCAGTGTCCGGCTGGGGCACTGCAGCACGGCAGCTTTAAACACGTAAAACAAGGGAGACGTGACATAGCAGAAAATGAAATCACTCATGTGGGGGGAAAGCATTCTCTATGAAAAAAAGCCTTCCTCTATGTCAGCACAAAATTAAAATGTAAATACTACAAATGCACTTATGAATTACATTTCTGCAGAAATTACGTTTTGGTATTTGTCTGTATGTGAGAGCGCAAGGGGAAATTCCCAAGTGCACTTCGGGAATTTTTTCAAAATTTCCTGTAAGTTGTAAACTTACACATCTCATCTGAAAATGTCTAGGAGTGTGATTTCCCATCTTTCCAGCCTGGACCTTTTTAAATTAGGCCCAAGATGTTTGATGCACTGAGAAGGAAACCCCGTACCAGAATCTCAAAAGCATACCTTTTAATGTAAACTTGCTGGGAAATCCTCTTTAACAGGTCCACCTTGAGTTTATTTTGGTTTCCCACTGGGCTCCGCCCTATAGCATTTCAATATATTTTTCTACCTCTAGTTTCTCTACTTCCATTGTCATTATAATAGATCTACCCCGAAAATACATCTTCTAGTGAACCTACAGTCTCTACATATCTGTTTGGTGGTTTTCATGAAGGCGTATGCACTCGATTTATCTCAGCAAAATTATAAAATCCTGTGTGGCAAACTCTTGGGCTTTCCCATAGAATCATTCTTCGTATTTAGGAGTATTCTGCCACAGTTTAGCTTTTATTGCAAAGCGTTGACTCATCTTCGGCTTTTATTGAAAATCTCAGCTAAGTTGTACAGGCTTCCTGAACCTTTCTGCTTTGGTTGCTTAAGATATAATTGTATGTCTGACACGTAAAATATGATCACTTTGGTACAGGCAATTACATGTAGCGTTGCGAGTAATGTAGTTTGTGATACAATACATCTAACTTACTTTTATTAAATACTTTTCCTGTAATTGACATATAAAATATCTGCTCGATATATTGTTCTTAAGCAAAGCATGGCATTAATCCCACTCTTATAAATTACAATGTCTATTTTATTATAGAATAACATCGAAGAGAACTTCTAACAGTACTCACTGCTCTTTGCATTGAAGTTCCTTGAGACTTGCTGCAGTTTTATGGTACAAACCCTCCAGGGTTTCAATTTAGCTCACATATGAAACCAGGAATGTAGCTGGAGAGAAGCCAGGGTGGTGCCCTGCCTGCCCACTATACACATACAATATACATGAGTAATGCTGCTATTTCACACATGCAACATTTAACAACGCAATACAGTTTATAGTAACGTTTGTTTAAACTGCACCAGCGCTAGCTAACTTTTTGTACCCTAGTAAAGATATCTTTATGTCTTGTTACGGCCAATGACCATGTGACTTATGGTATTGGGCCAATGAGTTTAGAAACATAGCCTTTCTGGAAAACGTACTGAGAAACCAACATACCTTGTGGATAGCCATCGGATTGGTAAGGCGGGCAATCGGCCCCTGACCGATGGACCTGTGGTTAAAGCCCGTTGGTGGGCCGTTTTTTGGTTGCCATGAAGTCTCCACTACAAGGGCACAACATCAAAGGCTGTAGTTAAATCCTTTGCATGCTTATAAAGAAGCTGACCTGATGCACATTCAGGTCAGGCTGCCGCATTGTGAGAAGCAGAATGAAAATTGGCTCCTCTGGCTGTTACAGCATGAGGTGTGTCTGCCCTCTGGCTCTCTCCAGCTGGGACAGTGGCCACAAGGATCTCCTGATGGGAAGCCATTAGCACTTCCTTTGCAGTGGAGAGGACTAGAGGGAATGGTGGGGAGTTGGCATCATTCCCTTTATTGGAACTTACAAGTGATGTTAGCAGTAAAACCAAAAAAAACACAAATACACCTTTCACCACTCTCTGAGCACTGGAGGGCCCCTCTTTCGTGCTGTAAAACATAAATACCTAAAAACTCAGGGTGAGTGCAAAAGGCAGTCTAGGTCTGTGCCATATCCTTTTTGTCAGAAGAAATTAATCAAAAAATCCACAGCAAACTTATAGATAGACAAGCATTTAAATATGAGTTCCTAGTATTTTTTATAATTCTGAGCTTCCAAAGCATATTGTTCTCATTGGAATGTTAATTTCCAGTTTAAGTACTGGCCACGATAAGCCTTGGAATAATTTAATGAATGCATGTTTGCCAACACTTACCGCCTTGATCTTAACCAAAGAGTTTATTGCAAAAGGTTGCGATCTGCGACTGTGGCCACTTTTGTTTGGCCGCCCGGGCTAAATTGTTACCTCAGTCCAACCCTGCTTATGGAGTAGCATTTAAATCAAAGAGCTCTATGACTAACTTACTGGCCTACTGTAAAAGTACCATTCGCCAATTAACTTCTGAAAAAAGTCCTTCCGGGAGAATTCACAGCACAATTAAAGAAGTTCCGAAATGCTAAACAGTCTTCACCAATGTATGAGGTTTAAACTGCATTCAATTTCACCTTTTGCCACCATATTTGCTCCAATATCTCGGGCTCAAGCTTCCCAGTCACTCAAAAACACGCCCACCCACAAGACAAGCAGATTTGTAACTTCTATCCATCGCCACTCAAGCAATGCTGATGCTCCCCATATAAAATACACAGTCCTCAATTTGTAATCTGTCTTTTGATGTAAGGGGTGTCAATTTGCGATACTAACCTACAGTACTCAAGTTTCACCTTGTTAAAAGTTTGAAAACACTTATCCTCACTTCGCCTGCTAGAGTCACTCAATGTCCCTTCAAACACACGCCCTGATTTAGAGTTTGACTGCCAGGTTACTCCATCCTATTACAAGTGCAGTACAGCCTATGGCACTGTAATAAGGCAGACGCCACGTTTGTGATGGAGTATCCCATCTGCCAAGCTCCAAACCAGGCCCAATGTTTACTTTATATTAAAACGTCATGTCTGCACATAAGTCGCTTTTCCCTGCAATGATCTTTGTACAAAATATGTATTCTCCTGTCCACCTTGTTAACAATTACTTTCGTTGCAGCTTGCAGCATTAAAGTCAAATCTCTTAGCCTGACAACTTCTCCTTTCGCCCACCTTTCCTCTCCTTCACACCAATAGTGTTCTTTCAGGGCGGTACCACTATTCATACACTGCATTTGCACCAACAGGATCCTAAACCAATGACGACCTAACACCTTTTCCTGAAACAAATGACATTGTAGTGGAATTAAATATGACTTCTATTCTGTAGCTTGGTGTAAAATGCAGCTTTAAAGATATCACATATGCAAATTAAAAAAAACAGTGCATCATCTGCTTATCTTGTATCAAGCAAAATTCATACATGCACTCATGAACTTCTTTGGTGCAATCCAACAAATTTAGTGGATCTCTATGTCCCCCTAAAAGAATAAGTGGTTAAGAGACTCCTGCTAGACTGCACTGCTGTTGCAAGGCTCTGGGTGATCAAGGTGTTTCTCTCACCCTTCTGGTTTATCGGCTTCCACCACCTTTTTGCTCAGGGGCAGTGCTTAATTTGTAAACAAAATAAGCGCCAGGGCTCTCGTCAGGAGGCCACTGCAGCTTGCACCACACATTTCCCCTCCCATGCTGACAATGATAGTAACAACACAACTAGTAGTCTATCACACTTCTACAAGTGTTCCAATTCTGACTATCTCAGGCCTCCAAAGCTATAAGAATGGCTCGGGCGGCAGATAATGGTAATTTTTAATGCATATTGAATTAATATTTGCCTGTTGTGGTTGTCTCTAAATTAGCCAGACAGCACCACCTTGTGGCAGACTGTCATAAGCGCCAGTCTTGACAAATAAGTGCCGGCACCGAGCACCGGAAACCACCGGCTCAAATTAAGCACTGCTTAGGAGCCTATGAGTCTCCTGATAGCCCCATAGGTACACCCTCTCCTTCCCATTATGCTCCAATTTGGTAGTCTAGTGGGCCCCCATTATTGCTCTATCCCTTCTACCACTCCTATCCCTCCTCTTTACAGGTTTGATGACCTAAACGGGCAAGTACCTTACAAAGACACAACCAAAAAGCAAGGACACATAAATGCCGGCGTCAATACCACGGAACCACTTTGAGAGCAAGAAAACGCTGCTTAAGAGCCTCTGCAACTAAGGGTGGGGAAATGCTTTTACTCAAGCTTCCACATGGCAGCAGCTTCACTATTTGAGAATTAGCAAACTCTCAGTAATCCAACAAAACCCTCCTGGCATTGAAGCCCGAACCAGTGGGAGACATTGTCACATTCTCACTAAGTATTTGGAAAGTCTGATTTGTGAACTAGAAACAAACGTTAAATACATACATAAATATAAAGAAACAATTTAAGTGAAAAGCCTAGTAGAAGCTTTTTTGCTGGCAATTGCTAGGGGAATAATTGGAACACATTTTAGGGGAAAAACTGATATGAATGAATGTATCAAATTCATCAGGCATTCATGTGTGGAAGTACGATAAAGAAGTTGATAAAATACATTTTGACTTATTATAACACATAACCTCTGACACCATAAAGGGAGTGGGTTCCAAAAATGAAACTACAAAATGTTAACACTTATTATTAGTTGGGCGTTAACATTTCCATGTTTCCCAGAATGAGGTACGAGACTGTCCCTAATTTACATGTTGTTTAAAATCTCTGTTCAGACTTCCAAGCAAAGAGTTTTTTTGTGATCTTGTGTCTTCTCATCCTCATCCTTCCATTCTGTGGACCGCTGTCCATGTTATGGTCTGTGTTAGACCTGGCATCCTTGGCATGGTTTCCTCAGACTTTTTGCCTCATGACCTCCTGTTTTCCTGACTTCATTTTTGCTGGCTTTAGGATTCTGGGCACCAGTGTATATGCTATATACCCTAAACGTTGTAATATTGGCGTATCCACAATTGGCATATTTAATTTACTTGTAAGTCCCTAGTAAAGTGCACTATGTGTGCCCAGGGCCTGTAAATTAGATGCTACTATTGGGCCTGCAGCACTGATTGTGCCAACCAATCAGTAGCCCTTTAAGTATGGCTCAGGCCTGCCATTACAGAGCCTGTGTGTAGTTTTAAACTGCCATTTTGACCTGGCAGGTTAAAATACTGTCAGGCCCAATCCTTCTTTTTTATTACATATGTTACTCCCAAGGTAGGCCCTAGAAAGCCCCATTGGCAGGGTGCAGTGTATATAGAAGGTAGGGCGTGTGCTTTTGGATTTTACATGTCTTAGTACTGAAAAACTGCCAAACTCATTTTTCACTACTGCAAGGCCTATCTTTCCCATAAGTTAACATAGGGATTGCCTTAAAACATCTTTTAAGTGTAATTTCCCAGCAGATAGAAAATTGGAGTTTGGTGTCTCTGGATTCACAATTTAAAAACACATAATTTAGTGAAGTTGGTTTTTAAATTGCAGGTCTGAAAATGCCACTTCTAGAAAGTTGGTATTTTCTTACTTTATCTATTCTGTGCCTCTGCCTATCTTAAATGCCTGTCTGGGTTAGGGTGATACCTAGACTTTGTGTACTCCTTCTAGACAGTCACACAAAGGGAGCTAGGGTGTGACATTTTCAACTTGATTGCCCATCACCAGGCTGATGGGCCTTCCTGAGATATATTGGGAGGGAGGAGCTGACACTTGCACATGAATAGGGCTGTGTCTATCCCCACAAAAAGAGCTGCATACTCACCTGTTGTGCGTCTGGAGCCAGGGAAGGAAAGGCAGGGACCTTGTGAGGTTCATTGACCTCTTTGATGTCGCCCCCTCTTCAAAGGCACATTTAGGTATAAGTACTGGACCCCCAACACCACCAAATCAGTTAACTTTTGGGTACCGAGTAGACTCTGCAAAGAAGAGGAGTTATGCTGCCAGGAGGGACTGTTACTTTCCTGATTGCTCTTCTGTGTTGGCCTGCTGATTGCTGGGCTGCAAGGAGGGACTGCCACTTTGTAACCTGCTCTGATGTGCTGGCCTGCTGCCTCTTGCAGTGAGAATGGATTGAACATGCTGTCTACAACCTTTAAGCCCAAGTAACTCCAACGAATTCGCAGGGCCATCAAAGACTTCACTTACATCCACACAACAGTGGATGCCTATTAAGATCAGAGCTTACTACTTTACCAATTACCGTGTGCCCCCAGCTTCAGGTGAGCTCTGTGCCCCGTATTTTGATGCACCCAGTGCATGCACCTCGAGTCTGAGCTGCTTTACAACTTGCATGCACAACTTCCCTTTGCACCACCTGAAGCCACTGGCTTTGCAGCTGAAGAGGTGCCGCCAATGTCGACCATGCACCTGCAGTCCTTAGGGAGATCTCAGCTGACTGGTGACACAGGCCCCAAACAGCAAGGCCTTCTCCCCCACAAGCTTCAGAAGAATTATACTATGTATAACTGTAAATGCACTGCGCTTTCGCAGGCAGCGTAGCTTGCAAGTACACGGGTGCGAGGGACCGAGTGAGGGCTCTTGTATGAGCACTGTGATTTAAACCTTTATTACGACCAGAATCATCCCGAGGACCTTTGGAGCACTGCTTTTCCTGCTCCAGCTCTTAGGAAGTCCATCTGTTGATCCCCAACAGGGTTCACTGTAATTTTACAAACACCACTGTAAAGCCCCTAAAAGACATGAATGTGTTTTACCCGCATTTATCAAAAGGGCTCATAACTCGATATGTATTTATTGTATTTTTGTCATTTTGATCTTGTTTTTGTAAGTACAAAGAGCATTGTTTTCCTAAAATAATGTTGAGTCTTTTTGCAACATTTTCAAACTGTGTTATTGTAATTAAAGTGTGCACAAATACGTTATGCTTTGCCTCTTAAGTTAAGCATGACCGTTCTGTGTCAAGCTACCAGAGGGTGAGCACAGGTTAATTGAGGTTGGGTATCTGACTTTCCTTGACTAGGACTGTGGTCCCTAATTGGACATGGTGCATACCTCTGCCAACTAGAGACCCAATTTTGAATAGTCTGTTTTAAAGTCAACTTAGCAAGGCATTCAGCTTGTACAGCTGAGGGCCACATTTACTACAGTTGGTGTGGACACTTGCATGTTGCAACACAATTCAGCACTGTGCACAAGTAAATTGAAGATATCTATTGCAATGTATTGTGCTGTATGCGCGTTTACATACATCAATACTAAATGTGGGCCTAAATTCTGTAAAATGCATCAAACAATCCAGTTGCATACATTTTGTTTTCTGTACAGAAGTCTACATTTAGCTGGATCTTTTCTTTTCATACTGTTGTTGGAATTTCTCTGCTATGCTGACAATACTGCCTATAAAACTGCTAAAAAGGTTTTATTTGTATTATTTGTTTGAAACTGCTTCATTTACTGTTTTATTGTTTATTTTATATATAAACAATTGAATAAATAAACTATTTAAAAAATGATATGAAATGATTGGTTGATAAAATGTTGACTGTGAGTATGTGTCTGAAGCTGTAGAAAGCATGTGTTCTCTCTGGGATGTTGGCTCCTTCATTTGTGGAGCAGTGCGACTTAACCCTTGTTGGCGTAAGAGACAATGCTAGACAAATTCTTCTTGCCAATTACAGTCTGTGCCTGTGTATTATAATCTACATTATGGTTCATTGGGAAATATGTGCCCTTTGTATGCATTTGATTTTTGGGGTCTGCGCTAGCACATGCATCTCACTTGTGAGACACTGTTGTTAACAAAAAGGACTTGGTGCCCGCCTGTTCTAGAACAGTTTGTTGGCTTGCATGGCACCCTTTTTATAGCCTCGTAATTCGTCAAGGCAGGCCTACCATCATTCCCATTGCTTTCTGTGGAGCAGGGACCAGGCAATGATTGATTCAACTTAATCTATGCCCACCTGCTGCTCCCGATGTGATTGAGGTACTGTTTTGTTCTGTTTAATTTTTAGTGCCCTGCAAACAGAAGGCTGTGACTGTGAAAAACATGCCCTACAGGACACACAAACTTGCAAGGATATTTTTTCTTTTATAGTTAACTACCTCTATTTTTTCCAAGTCTTCTTTTCTTACTTTGTACTTATGTTTTCTTTTGTTTTTGCTCATGGGCACTGTTCTTAAAAGATGAGTATTATGTTATTGCAAAGCGACATTGTTTCTTTCTCATGCGTAATGTCTGAAATGATGCATTAATGCATAATTGTGCAGTACACTCCAATCCACCGCATGCCAATCCGCCCACTTCAATCCACACCAATCCACCCCACCTCAATCTAGTTCACATCAGACCTATCCAATCCACCCCACTCCAATCCAAAACTATCTGCCCACTCCAATCCGCCCCATTTCAAACTGCCACACTCCAATCCAAAACATTCTGCCTCACTCCAATCAAAACATTGTCCCATTCTAATCTGTCCCACTACAATCCAAAACAATCTGCCTCACTTCAATTCATCCTACTCCTATCTGCCCCACTCCAATGCAAATAAATCTGACCCACTTCAATCCACCCCACTCCAATCTGCCCCACTCCAATCTACTCCACTTCAAGCCACTCCACTCCAATCCAAAACAATCTGTCCTACTCTGATTCACCCCACACTAATCTGCCACACTTGAATCCGAAACAATCTGCCTACCTCAATCTGCCCACTCCAATCTGTCTCACTCCAATTCAAATCAATTGACCCCACTCCAATCCATACCACTCAAATCTTCCCCACTCCAATAAAAAAACTGCCCCACTCCAATACAAAACAACCTGCCCCACTCCAATACAAAACAATCTGCCCCACTCCAATCTGCCCACTCCAATCTGCCCCACTCCAATCCACCCAACTCCAATTTGCCCCCCTCCACTAGGCCCAACACCAATCCAGTCCACCTCATCCCAGTCCACCCACTCCATCTTAATTCAACCCACACCAATCCACCACAATATACCCCACTCCAATCCAATCCACCCCACACCAATCCAATCCACCAAAATCCAGCCCAATCCAATCTACCCCCTCCAAACCAATCCACCTCACTCCCTCCCCAATCTGCCCCCACTCACTTCAATCCAATCCACCCCACTCTAATCCAAATCAATCTTCCACACTCCAATCTGCCCCACACCAAGATGCCCCACACAATCCAAAACAATCTGCCCCACTCAACCTAAACCAATCTGCCCCACTCCAATCCAAAACAATGTGCCCAACTCCAAACATCCCCACTCCAATCCAAAACAATCTGCCCACTTCAATCACCCCTACTCCAGTTCGAAACAATCTGCCCTACTCCAATCCAAAACAATCAGCCCCAATCCAATCCACCTCACCCCACCCTAATATAATCTGCCTCTACCCAATCCAATCCAATCCACCCCTCTCTAATCCAATCCACCCTAATCCTAACCACTCCAATCCAGCCAAATCTGATCCAATCCAATCCACCCCAATCCAGACAAATCCAATCAACCCCATGCCAATCCACCAAACCCAACAGCAGACTAACCCACCTCAATCTAATCCACCCCAATCCAGTACAATCCACCCCAATCAAATCTACCCCACTCAAACCAATCCACCTCACTTCAATCCAATCCACCCCACTGCAATCCAATCCACCCCACTGCAATCCAATCCACCCCACACCAATCCCATTCCCCCCATTCAAATTCATCCCACTCCTCTTCATTCCACCCCACTCCAGCCCAATCCATCCCACTCCAACTCAATCCACCTCATCCCAATCCTACCCTCTCCAAAGAACCCCATTCCAGCTCACCCCACCCCACACCAATCCAATCCATCCTACCCCGTTTCAGTCCATCCCACTCCAATCTAATCCACCCCATCCAATCCACCCTACTCCAAATCAATCCCACTCCACTGCAGTCCAACCCACCCCACTCTACTACAATCAACCCTACCCCGATCACTCCACCCCACTCAATCTAATCCAGCCAGCCCATCACACTCCAATCCATCTCACTGTCCCCCGTTTCTCAAAAATGCAACAAGAAGGTAGGTCCTTCACGGTCAGGACGTCCAAACTGTGGAAATCCTTGCCCAGACACATGTGTGGGCTGGAGATGGAGAAGGATTTTAGAAAGGCTCTAAAAACCTGGCTCTTCAGGCAGGGACAGTAGTACTTGTAATCTTAGGTTGGCTAGTCTGCTAGCGCCGGGACACCTCTTCCGAGGTAGCTGCATGCTTTATAAGCTGTCATTCATTCATTCATTCATTCATTTCAATCCACCTCATCCAGTCCACTCACTCCAATTCTCCCCAATCTACTCCAATTCAATCCACCCACTACCTCAATCCACTCGAACCCACTCCACCATATACCACCCCACTCCACTTTATGCCACTCCACTTTACAACACGGCACTCTATGATGCTGCACTCTAAGACATTGTCTGCCACTGAAATCTACTCCTCTCTAAACAACTCTACAACACTCTACTCCCCTACTCCCTTCTATGACACTCTACCCCACCACTCCACTCGTCACTCCACACCACTAACTTTTACCACACTGGTGTCTTGGCAAAAAAACATTGCCAAAGCCAATAGCTCTTGTATAAGCAAGACCTATTGGCTTTGTCAATGCCTGTTATAATTTGTTTATACTTGCTTTTTATGTGTTTGTACTTGTGTGTTAAGTAACACTGCAGAATGTGGTAAAATTCTAGCTTATGACAATAATGATAAAAGTGTTGATTTTATAATCCCATTTACTCCTACTTTGCATACATTGTCATGGATTCAGGACACAATGAAGGCCTTATGTGCAGCGCTAATATAGATTTCTGCTAGACTGTTGTGGCATCTGCTAGTTGTTTGATGTGAGCATGCTTGTCTCTTCACTCAGCCCTTGCCCGGGCACTGTCTGTTGGTAGATCGAGGTCCAAGTCCTTCATTCAGTCCGAATGCACTATTTGAAGCAGAAATGTCAGTTTTAATCCTTAAACAGTGATAGAAGTTTGGCATAGGGCAGACATCAAAGGGTTACAGTTAAAAGATATCTTGTTTTGAAACTTTTGTATTCAGTAAATCAAGTTTTAATTTTTTTTGTTGGTTGGTGAAAAGCTTCAATTCATTTTTTTTGCTCTTTTGAAAGTTTTTAACTCATGCCAATCTGGGAATTCAATGTGCACGAAAAAAATATTTTTAGGGAAATGGGGAGACACGATGATTGTCGTTGGACTACAGATGAGGTGATGGCAATCCGCAGAGATGTGCGCAATGTCTTTAGTTCTGAAAAAAAGTATTTTTAGATGCTGAACTTGAAAATTTAGGTGGACAAATTCTTCGGCTTTGTTGGACTTGGCCCTTTTTGCAGGGTTATCCTCAGACTTTTTGCTTCTTCCTCCTATTTTTTTCCTGATCTTTTGTTGTTGGTTTGAGGACTCTGAGCACTTTACCACTGCTAATCAGTGCTAAAGTGCATATGCTCTTTTGAGTAAATTGTTATCATGATTGGTTATCCATGATTGGCATATTTCATTTACTGGTAAGCCCATAGTAAAGTTCACTGAGTGTGCCAGGGCCTGTAAATCAAATTCTACTGGTGGGCCTGCAGCACTGATTGTGTCACACACGAGTAGCCCTGAAAAGGTAACTCAGACCTGCCAACGCAGTGTCTGTGTGTAGTTTGTAAACTGCCATGTCGACCTGGCAAGTGCACCCCCTTGCCAGGCCCTAACCTTCCCTTTATCTACATTTAAGGCACCCCTATGGTAGGCCCAGGGTACCCCATTGGGCAGGGTGCAGTGTATGTGAAAGGTTGGACATGTACTGTTGTGTGTCTCATGTCCTGATAGTGAAATACTGCCAATTTCGTTTTTCACTATTGAAAGGCTATCTTGCCCTATAGGACAGAATGGGAGTTTATTTGCAACATCTTATAAATATAACTTCCTATTGGAACACGATAGAGAAATAAAGTTTAGTGTGCCTGAACTCAGAATGTTAAAATGCAGCTTTTAGTGAGGGTGATTTTTACATTCTGTGTTTGAAAATACCACTTTTAGAAAGTTGGTATTTTCTTGCTTAGCCATTCAGTGTCCCTCTGCTAGGATGAGTCTTGACTGTTTGGCTTTGCAGTGACAGGGGTTGGGGATGTGCAGTGGCTCCAGAGAGTCTGGAGGAGTCAGCACTAGGCTGAATAGTCCTGGTCTGCATTTGGAGTGGTGGGAGGAGTATCACATGCGCCTGAATAGGGCTGTGCCTGTCTTCCACAATGATGGCTCTGCCCCCCTGTGGTGCATCTGGAGCCAGGGCTCACATTGACAATGAAGGTTGATGTGCACTTGCAAAGTGCCCCCCAGAACTAGTTTTGACTGAGCACAGGGCTTCTCGGCACAAAGAGAACAAAGACATTTTGGGGTATATGTATTAGACCGAAAACCCCTGAACTTTAGACTACTTCTGGAATCAAGAGGACCCTTTGCCAAGGAGAAGAGCTAGAGAAACTGAGGAGAAGTACTGCCCTTGCTGTGTGTCTGGGGTTGGCCTGCAGTTGCTGTTTCTGCCAAGGAAAGGAGAAGGACTTTGCTGTTTTCTGAGTTCCCTGCTTGAGTAAAGTCTTCAAGGGCTTGAGTAGAGCTTGCCTCCTGTTTTAAAATCTCCGGAACACAAAGACTTCACCCCCAGCTCCCTTGAACTTCCTTGCTGGGACTTCTGACCTGCCAGGAGTACCTGTGGGTGTGTGTGGCCTCTGGAGGTTGTTTCTGCTACTGGGAGCTGGAAAGCAACTCAACAACAAGTAAATCAACGCATCGCTCTACTTGCAACAGTTTTTCCCACACAAGGCTGTGGTGCAAGAAGAATCTCCCTAAACCACCGCTGCTGAAACTGACGCAGCGCCTGTCACCGCTGCAAGAATTGACGCATTGAAGGTTCGCGGCTGAAGAAATCAGCGCAGCGCAGCTCGATGTCGCCGCATCGTTTACCGACGCATCCTGGAGTTACAGGTATCATCCCTGTGTGGCAAGATTTACCTGACGCATCACCCGCGGATCAGAGTCATCTCAGAATCGAAGCATCGCTTCCCCCTACAGAGCAGACCCGACACACCGCTCCCCTGTGTCCAGCGAACTGTTGCATCGCATCCACGAAGGTCTCAGGAATCGAAGCATCTCTTTCTTTTTCGGCGCTTCCCAACCCCTGCGGCTGTTTGGCTTGGTGAATTTTGTCGCAACGACGGGTACTTTGCAATAAATCATGCCTCTATAGTTTTCTATGGACTCAGTTGCTAAAGCTTTTTGAAAGACATTTTTCTTAATACTTTTATGTTGGATTTTTGTCATCATTTTGGTCTTGTTAAAGTTTAGATAAACATAATTTATTTTTCTAAACCGGTGTGGTGTCCATTTGTGGTGTTATCACTGTGTTACTGTGAGTGTTGGTACAGATACTTTACACATTGCCTTTGGGATAAGCCTGTCTGCTCATGCCAAGCTACCAAGGGGGTGAGCAGGGGTTATCTAGAGTGTGTATGCCCCTTACCCTGACTAGAAGCAAGAGTCCCTATTTGGACAAAGGTACATACCTTTGCCAACTAGAGACCCCCATTTCTAACAGGCTTACACACATTTTTAAATATGGAAGGTGGGGGCTTAGTTGCAATCCCATTGATTTTCTTTATCTCAAAAATCTCAGAAATTGACAAAAATAATAAAAATATTGTAATTAATATAATTTAAAGTTGGAGAACCACTGAAATAGATCGGTTATGGTTTGCTATACAGCCATGACTTACTCACTTTGTCACTGTTCATTATCTCACACAGGATGTCACAGATGATATCATAAACAATATTATTGATATCATCACTGGTGACATCATAGTCAAGAGTTGGACATGGCTCTCTGTTAGACCTGTCATCCTTAGGGTGGTCTTTCCCCCAACCTTTTGCCTTTTCCTCCCATTTTTGCTGATTTTTACTGTTGGCTGAAGGACTCTGAGCACTTCACCACTGCTAAACAGTGCTTAAGTGCATATGCTTCTCCCCTAAACATGATGGGATTGGTGTATATCTGACAGACATATTTATCGTACTGGTAAGAGTCTTGTAAAGTGGTATACCATATACACAGAGCCTGTACTTCAAATGTTACTAGTAGGCATACAGCACTCATTGTGCCACCCCCAGAAGTAGCCTTTCAAACCTGTCTCAGGACTGCCACTGCAGTGCCTTTACCGGACGTTTACTGCCACTTCTACTTGGCATCTAAAACTACTTGCCAAGCCTTAAATTCCCCTTACATTACAAATGTGACCCCCAAGGTAGGCCTAAGTAACCCTAAAGGCAGGGTGCTATGTACGTAAAAGGTAGGACGTGTACCTTTATGTTTGTCATGCCCTGGTAGTGACAAACAAATTATTTCGTTTTTCAGTACTGTGATGCCAATCCTCTCAAGGGCCAGCATTTGGGAATTCTTTAATATACTTTTAAGCTGTGAATCCTGATCAGAGAAGAGTAGCTTTTTCATGTTTGATATGTTTGGAATGTGAAGTTGGATTTAACATTACTGTTTTAGAAATGCCACTTTTAGAATGTGGACATTTCTCTGAACTTGCTCTTTGTGCCTGACAGCCTGTCTTTAATACACATCTGGGCTGGGTGACAGCTACACTTTGTGCATTTCCTCTTGACAGCCACAAACACAGGAAGGGATGGGTGTGAAAGAGGACCCATCTGGATTCATCTGCATTCTGATAGCCTTCCTGAGCAGGAAGTGGGGGAGGGAGGTTACACTTACATTTAATTAGGCTTTGTCCTATCCACACACAAAGCACTGATTTACCCCACTGGGTTAACCTGGAAGACAGGACTGAGTTGAAAGGGATCCGTGTGCACTTCAGAGAGATCCTTTGAAGTTACCCCCATATCAAAGACACTTTTTGGTATAAGTACTGGGTCTCTGACTCCCTAAGATCAAATCAGACACTTTTGGATCTTGAACTGAACCTCTGTCAGAAGGACTGCTGTGCTGCCTAAAGGACTCAACTGGACTACTTTTCTGGAAGGATGCTTTTTTGGCTGTTGCCCTGCTGCCTACTGCTCCCTGACTCTGCTGGAATCGCTCTGCCTTCCCTCCAAGTGATCTCCAAGGGTTTGCTGGCTTACCTCCAGTTTTCTGAAGTCTCAGGGATGCAAAAATTGTTCTGCAATTCTGCTGGTGCTGCTAGACTCTACCTTCTGTGAGTCCTACACCTGCCTGAGGTGTTCCCTCCAAGGTCTGGGACTCAGAAGTTGGTTCTGCAGCTGCTTTCAACAAAAACAAATGCATTGCATTGACTGCATGAGAAATTCCATCTCATTGGCCTTCAACTACGACATCTACAGCGGTTCCACAGTCTGCACAGCTCAACTATGACGCTTTTCACTACTCAATGACGACGCATTGCCTTCACTTCAACAAAGCTTGATGACGACACAGCGACCTGACTGCATGGAAAAGATCGAAGCATCGAGCCCCCAGCTTTGCTCGATCCAAGGTATTTTTTCAGCTGGCCCTGCATAGGTCCTGTAGCCGGCCTGCCCTACTTCGTGGTTGGCCTGAACTTTGGATTTGCACCGGTCCCTTGCAACAGCAAGTAACCTTTTGACCACTAGCGACTTCTAAGCACAATTTTTGATTTAATCTTAAATAATTCATATCTTTACTTCCACTCATTGGATATTTGTCGTTTTGGTCTCATTTTCCTCAGATAAATAATTTCTATTTTTATAAACCTGTATGTTTCTTGTTGTGTTGTATTCATCGTGTTACTGTGTGTGTGTGTTGCACAAATACTTTACACATTGCCTTTTCAGATAAGCCTGACTGCTCTGTGTTAAGCTACCAGAGGGTGAGCACAGGCTATCTTTAGTGTGTATCTAGCTTACCCTGACTTGAGTGGGGGTTCCTGTCTGGCCTCGGTGCATGGCTCAGCTAACCAGGAATCCCATTTCTAACACCCTCTTTGCAGGGTCACTTTAAACCTTTTGCCTTTACTCTCCACTTTTTGCTGAATTTTCTTTTGCAAGGAAGGTAGAGTATGGATACCTGACACCTCAGGGGGGTGAAAGCCTCTAGAAGCTTCCTCCGCTTCAAAGTGGGCACAAGTTATAAAGAATGGATCCTTAGATCCATTTCTTCAGTACTCTGGACCTATGGGATCTGCCAGGAAGAAGGACTGCTGTGCTGCTGAAAGGACTGCCACTCTGATGGACTTCTGCTCTGGGGGACTGCTTCCCCCCTGTGCTAACCTGCTGCCCTGCTACACTTTTGCCTGGGTGAAAAGGACTTCACTTACATTTATGAACCCATGACTCCAGAGTGATTCCAAGGGCTAGTTGGCAGGCCTGCTGATAAGAAGCCTCAGGGACACCTTGAACTCAGCACTTGGACTCTGCCAACTGTGAGTCCTGCCCTCATAAGTGGTGTCATCCCAGTCTTGGACCCTTGTAAGTGGGCCTGAAGGTGCTCTGCCAGCCCAGCTGTGGATCAAACAGAACTGACGCATCTCCTCGGCGGTGTGGCACATCACCCGTAGAACTGGCACACTACTTCTGCTGCTTAACACATCGCCCTTAGGACCGAAGCATCGCCTCTGCTACATGGACTTCCTCAAAGCACGGCCTTTGCATCACCCTTCACAGCCCATTGGCGCAGACGCATCTCCCTGCAAAGACATCACCTCACCAAAAGCAGACCATCAGAACCGCAGCTGCACGATGCATTTGCTTGTACGGACCTTGCATCGCCTCTGTTGCGCAACAAATCCTTGACACAGGACTCTGCATTTCTACACAACCAGGATTAATCTAATGTGTTCAGCGGGACTAAATGGATCCTTGTAGCGGACCTGCACTCCATTGCCGTTGGCCCGAACTTGCGACTAGACAACCACAATAAGCGCTTAGTGCTTTTTGGCACTATTTGTACTTAAATCTTTGAAATTGCATATCAACAGTTCAACTGATTGGATTTTGTCATTTTGGTCTTGATTTATTTATTAAAATGTATTCTATTTTTCTAAATTAGAGTAGGATTTTTATTGCGTTGTGTTTTTAGTTTATCTCTTTTTGAAGTGTTGCATAAATACTTTACACATTGCCTCTAAGTTAAGCCTGACTTCTCTGTCCCAAGCTACCAGAGGGTTGAACACAGGTTAATCTGGGGGTTGCTTGTGACTTCACCCTGACAAGGATTGTGCTTACTGCTTGAGTAGGATGTCACCCCCCTCAACTAGTAAGCCAATTTCTTACATCTAGTCTTCATGTTTTATGTCTTTTCTTCTACACTTGTATGCCAGTTGATTTTGCATTCCTGTTCTCCATTTTGTTTTATTAGATTTGGTGTAGCTTTTATTTTAAGGGTCTGTATGACAACGTTTCTGTTGTGCTTTATGAGGATTATCATGGACGTCCCTGAAGGTGGCTCAGGAGGTGTATTGTTGCCTTGAACACAGGTCTGTTGTGTTTGCTTCCTTGTTATTTGGTGAATGAATCTGTTTTATTGTAACATACTGAGTATATACACATATGCTCTATAGCATGTACAAAAGGAATATTAGTGTGCGTACAATGACAGACTGCATTATTTCTATGGTAATTATTCCTTTCGTGCAGTTCTATTAGTGCATGACATTTGTTTGATGTCCACTTGAAAGTTGTGTTTCCTGTCGAAGATTCAGTTGAAACATCAGTTTCCACATGGCCTATATGCATGCCTCCTGCCACGTGAACCCCACCGACTATAAGGCGTACAATGAACAACTGGGGAGTTGTGTGATTTAATATGGGTTGGGCCACATAACATGAAGTGGCACTGGAAGTCCTAATTTAAGATTGGCACGTTTTTTTGGGCTGATTGCTGTTGTAAATAGTTAAAGAGCCGAAGCAGCGGTGTTTTACTACCTTAAACACTGGTAAATGGTTGTTTATCACTAAAATGTTCATTCAAGGAAACATAGCAGTCATTATTAGCGTCCCTAACGCAATTACATAACGGAAAAGAACACAACACAATATCAGAACACAAAGCAAAATAACAACACAACAAAGACATAACACTGCACAACACAAGAAAACAATCAAAATAGAATGGAAACAGCAGCCTCCGCAGTAAACAACAATACCATAACGCAATAATAGAGAACAAAAACCCAACGCATCACCAGAACAAAATACTACAAAACAAATATACAGCAATATTCTTGACACACATTACCAGCTCTGGAATATGGCGCTCATAATGTTTCCCTAAGAACTGCTTGCCTACCACCACGGGTTTTATGATGCCGCCCTATAAAGGGAAAAAAATAATAGTATTTCAGACAATTCTATGTGTAACCAGCTAAATCTAAGTGAGATGATTAGGCGGGATGAACTGCAGGTTAAATGGTTTGTCCCTCGTTATGACGTAGCAGGCTTTGAGGTGGAATACAAACAAGTGGTCTGTGAGATCAATGCGCGAAACTTTGATCTCTGCCGCCGGTACCCACATTACCTCCCCACCTCCGGTTTCTTCAACGCTCTGACACTTTTCGTTCGCTTTTCTCCTTTTTGCCATTGTTTTCTAAAGAATATAGTGTAAGTGAGGGCGAGGCGGTGGAAGCTACGCGCAGCGGGGTTTTTAATTACACAAAATAGGCAATTCAACAATTTCCATGCGCGCATCTATTTTTGGAGCAATTACTGTGCTTGTGTTTCAAGGAGCAAAATGGCAGTAGATTAGGACACAAATGAAAATTAGTGTGTGTTTAGCGCAACAAAGAACATTTAAAGTACACCTTCCGAGGATCCTGAAAGGGGCTAATGTTGTGTCTTTTTTGATGCCGTAGACATAGAATGCGCGGACATTAAAGGCCGCACCTTTCCGAGCTTCCTAGCTCAATTTAAATCGTTAATCTGGGACACTCAAAGGTAAGGCATCAGTTAAAATCCAGCGTTTATTTTTTGCCATGGTGGAAATTTGCATAACTGCCGAGTGTGCTACCTGAAATGCTCTTCTCTGATTTATGGGTATGTTTCTATCGCTCACTTCATAAATCTCCTCGAGGACACTTCTGTTCTGGTATTTATTGACCAAAGACAATTTGTGCTAAGAATGTTTTGAGATCATGCCAGAAGCCCACTAGGGAATATTTTTAAAAAGCATGCTCAGAAGAATGCATTTAGACAGGCCTCTTATTCAAAAGGGGATCAAAAGATAGCTGTAATGGAACTCTGGCTGCTTTATTTTATAAAGGAAGAGAAAATGGCGCTCTAAACTTGCTCATACTACGGAAGCGTGGAGATGCAGATTTAGGAATTACTACATAAAAAAGTATGCATATGTTTACTCTTTTTTTCTGCAAAGATGCGTGAGACGTTTGATGTTTACGAATGTTACAGTTACCTTGTTGGATTTTATTGACACGATTTTTTGTGAACATCACTTTCTCAAGACCATCAACTTTAATCCCTGGCCTTCTACTGCATCCATGTCCGGTGGCATACAGAAGGCTACACGAAACCGACAACATGTACCTAAGTACATATAAAATACTATTATCTCGTTACCTTTTACTAATTTTACTGAATGCAAAACATGGATTTAACAAAAGCGCACCTTACTTGGAAATATATCCCTGAAATATACCAGTGCCCCAATTACGGGCCTATAGAGCAGTTCATACTACCTTATACCCCCAACTATTGAGGTACTATTAATCGCCACATCTAACTATGTCATCCTATGCGCTAAAATGAGTGGGACATAACCAGTCCACAGTAGCTAGCCACTCAATACTAAGAGGCATATTAATGAGCCCCTTGCACCGCTGGAGTGTTACTTTTTGTGATGCTCTGGCAGGGCAAACCACAAAATCATACTGTGAAGGGCCTCAGAGATATGGAGTAAGGCAGGGCAGTGCAAATCGCTGCGTTGGCTGACTCTGCGCTAGGGAGGCATTCCATGGGCATTGGGGTAGGTGTTCCCACGCAACAACCATGGAGTTTGACGCTTCCCCAGATATACAAAACCATGTAAATCTGGGGATGTGCCAAAACCTTACGCCTCCACAGGAAAGGCGCAATGAGAAGGAATAACTTTATTTTTCCTCATTTTTTTCTCCTACCTGCACAAAAACAATCCTGCCAATAACACAGTCACCCTTGCACGACGGTGCAAAGGTGCCTGCATTGGCGATATGCTGCGAAAATGGCACCAGCGCAGGGGGAAAGGACAGGAAAGCACCATATTGGGTAAATACATTGTATTCCTACCCTTTCACTTTGATTTAGGGCAGCACAGCAAGGTGACTTGCTGCACTGACATACACCAACACCCCATAAATAAGGCCCAGAGTGGAAAACGAGTATTTTCTAAAGAGATCTGCTATACCGTTGGCTACTGCAGGACTCAAACATAGTTCATTCTTGCGAATCCCGACTAGCCATATAGTCTAATCAATACCTATTGCCTTACAGTTGAGAACCATTAATAAAGAAATCTTTAAATTAGCAGAGTCTGTGCCCCTCTCTCATGGCATGGACGTCACTGCCCAGAGAAAGAAAGAGACATAAATACACAGAGGGATCTTTGCATTCATGGACTCTTCCTTTCTCATAGCATGGACCTTACTTCCAGAAATTGAAAGGAACACAGAGCGGTCCCCCTATTCACGGAGTCTGTGACCCTCTCTCATTACATGGACCTTAATGCCCAGAAATATTCAAGGTGTCTGTGGCCCTCTCTCATTCCATGGTCCTCACTGCCCAGAGATTGAAAGAGACACAGAGATCCGGAGGGATATTTGAACTTATGGACTCGTCTTCTCTTGTGGCATGGACCTCACTGCCCAAAGAGTGCAAGAGAAACAGAAAGTTTTTCATATTCATGGAATCTGTACCCCTTTCTAATGGCATGGACCTAACTGAACATAGATCACAAGAGAACCGGAGGTATTTTCATAATAGTAGATTCTGCTGTTGTCATGCTTTGAACCTTACTACCCAGAGATTGAAAGAGACACCAGGAGATCTTCATATTCATGGATTCCATGGCCCTCCCTCATTGCATAGACCTCATTACCAAGAGAGTGATAAAGACAAAGAGAGATCTATATATTTGTGGAGTCTGTGCCCCTTTCTCATGGTATGGACCTTACTGACCGTAGATTGATAGAGACACGGAGGGATCTTTGTATTCATGAGCTCTAATATTCTCATGGCATGATCCTCACTGCCTAAAGAGTGAAAGGGGCTCTTTGTACCACCCATAGTACACGACATAATGAAGAAAGAAATGCCTACTCTTCAACGGAAAATCCATGGACAAAATCACTTTAACATCTTTGACCAACTCTCAGAAACAACATTGGATCCCACCTTCATTACAGAAACATGACTTAGCAAAGATTCTGCAACCACAAGCCACATCTTAAACAAAAATTGTATTGGCAAATTTGGAGATGGCCTGTCTGTCATCTATTAAAAACACTTCAAATAACAATAATTGAAGACATCACCATGGACGTCTGTGAATCCTTAATTATAAGATGTCACCTTACTCTATTAATAACTCATTAATTCCACTTAATATGCATACCACCATGCAGCATTTCCAACTGTAAATATGTCCAACTTGACAGTAAACAACACCCATCTGGGCCACCGAAATCTAACATTTTGGGAGACCTTAACATATGTTTTGACAAGAAGAATCTAACCACAACCACAAATATCACAACTAACCTTGAAGCCTTCAAACTACAACCAATTGATTCTGGACCAACTCACTGCACAGGACACACTCTATATGTCATAATTGTACTCTTAGGACAAGCCATCTCCTCATAAGCTGGAGGGACCCCCAACATCATCCCTTTCAAAATCCACACACCTATCAATGTCAGCACTTCAAAGACAACAAAAGCCAACAACAACAAACACTTGTATAGACAATGAAAAAACTAGAAATCCAGCAGTTCAACAACCTTCTTGAAAGAACCCCAATAAACATGAAGCTGCAAAACTCTCCAGCAGACACAGCAAGCTAGAAATACCTGCTAACAACAAAGCTGGGAAGACAATCATTGGTAATGAAGGACACCAACGAAGATTGGTGGTGCACCTTGAAGAACTGCTAAACCAGCCGGGGCTGCATTCCCCACCAGACATACAGCCAGCTGAGAAAGACTTGTCAATTGACTGCAGCAGATCAACCAAGGAAGAAATAAGGCAAGCCATCAAACATCTGAGAAATGTGAAGGCAACATCTGACAACATTCCTACAGAGGCACTGAAGGCAGAAGTTGAAACATCAGTAGACATGCTCTACCCCATGTATAGAAGTATCTGGAAAGAGGAAAATGTGGCACGGACTGGATGGAGGGCTATCTCATCAAGGTCCCCAAGAAAGGTGACCTGAGTAACTGCACAAACTACAAAGGGATAACTTTTTCTCAACCCCAGGCAAAATATTTAACAGAGTTATCATGAACAGAATGAAGGAAGAAGTTGAGGTTCAGTTGCAAGACCATCAAGCTGGCCTCCACAAAGATAAATCCTGCAAAGACCAGATCGCAAGTCGGCACATCATGATTAAGCGGTGAATGGAATGGTACTCCGCCATGTCAGCTTCATCAACTATGAGAAGGCATTCAACAGAGAGACCCTTTGGAAACTCCTCCATTAGTGCAGTTTGGCAGATATACTTGTGAGAATCATTGGTAACCCTTACGAGGGAATGACTTGCAAGATAGTCCATGGAGGACAACTCACAGAAGCCTTCAAAGTGAGGACCTGATTCGGCAAGGGTTGTTTTTTCTCTTCCTGCTGGCTATAGACTGGATCATGAAGCCATCCACAGCAGGGAGAAGAAATGGATTCCAATGGACACTTTGGACGCAGCTCGACTACCTGGACTTTGCGGATGACCAGGCCCTACTCTCCCATACCCATCTGCAGATGCAAGATAAGACAGACAATGTGGCAGCCAAATGAGCACAACAGCCTCAACATCCACAGAGGAAGATCCAAGATCCTGAAGGTTAACACGGCCACCACAACTGCAGTCACTCTTGCAGGCAAAGCACTGGAAGAGGTTGAGACCTTCACCCACCTGCGCAGTGTCATAGACAAGCAGGGAGCCATCGATAACGTTGTCAAGTCAAGAATCAGCCAAGCAATGGCTTTAGCTAAAAAGATCTGGATCTTCAATGATATAACGGTGCAAGCCAAGATATGGCTTTTTAACACCAACGTGAAGTAGGTCCTTCAGTTGGGAGCAGAAACTTGGAGGACAACAGTGAACACCACCAACAAAGTCCACGCCTTGATCAACACCTGTCTGGTGAAAATCCTCTAAATACACTGGCTAAACACCATCAGCAACAACAAGCCTACTGCAGCAGCCTTTCCAACTCCCTGCTCATGAAGAAATCATGAAAAGATGATGGGGCTGGATAAGTCACACACTTTCACAAGCCCGTATCAAACATCACCAGGCAAGCCATGATCTGCAACTCTCATGAGAAACGGAAAAGAGGAAGGACAAGGAAGACCTGGTGCTGAGGCCTCTAGGCTGACTGCAAGGAGATGGGTTACACCTGGAGTCAGCTTGAAACAAAAGCCCAGGACAGAGATGGCTGGAGAGTCCTGGTTGATGGCCTATACCCCAGAAGGGGTTGTTTGAAAGACATACACACCTTCTACAGCTGGACCTCCACTGTACTAATCAAACAGATGCCAAGAAAAACCACATTCAGGGTTGACCACAAAAAGAACACCACATGGGTTAATGACAACAACAAAAGAATGAAAACACAAGTCAACATACTACAACACAGAGGACATCAGGAGATGAATTACACAAAATCATGCTGTAACACTATGATAGAGTCTACAAAGGATCCATCAGAACCACAAAAAGGTCAAAAAGAGCGGACACCACTACTCCACACGCAGAACTGAAGAACACTGCCCATCTAAAGAACTCCATACATTTCTAACAGAATTCCACAACCCAGAGTTCCTAAACACAAAACACCACTACCACATACTTCTGTGACAAAATCTCCAATTAGTTGATCTTAAAAATGAAAAGAGATTGAAAAATGCCTTAAGGAGAATGCGGACAACACCACAACAAAACATGACCTAACTCCCATTGAAAAAACAACAAAAATCATCCATTATTGCATACGTTCAATACACTGTCTCAAAAAGATTTCTTCAATATTATCATTGTTGCCAAATTATCAGGATCACCTTCAGACGAAGCACCTCCGAACATCTTTAAACATATTGACCCAATTCACAAAGGTAAACTTAGTTGTTTGGTCTAAACTTAGACCAAACTTCTAAGTTTACGAACTTGGGAATTTACAAAGAGCATTTGTGAGTACTATCTTTCTGTCCACAGTTGAGGTGGATCCCCACCCCAAGTGCAAACATAAACATATTACTTGTAAATGAACTTTGCGAATTCCCAAAGTCAACTTAGATGTTTGGTCTAGGTTTAGGCTAAACGTCTAAGTTTTGTGAATCAAGCCTGCTGTTCACTCAACCTGTACATATGAGATAGCCAGAAGCCTACTCAACAGGTCCATTGAACTAGGTTAAATTCCACATGAACTGAAAAACTTCTTCATTAGACCTCTCCTCAAATAGAAAAAACCTTGACCCTTTCAACCCAATAAACTACAGGCCCATTTTCAATAGGCCAATCTTAGGAAAACATTTTGAGAGAGCAGCGTTAACTCAACTCTCTAACTTTACTGAACATTATGGCCTACTGTCAGACCAACAGTCTGGTTTCAGACCAGGCAGTGGCATAGAGTCAGCCATCATATCCATTTGGGATGATCTAAAACTCACAGTGGATGAAAATGGAATAGCTGCCTTGTTGCTTCTGAGTTTGCCAGTTGCATTTGCCACTGTATACCATCCACACACTGCTGCAAAGACACAATAATCTCATAATCCGTGAAAATGCTCTAAGATCAATGACCATTGTGATAAACACCAAGAATTGCCCATATCTCCTACCTATGTTATCATGCACTCCCAAGAACATAAATTGAGGAGATAATATCACTTTGGTGTGTGAAACAGGCTGCAGAAATCAAGTGATCTCTAATTTCAGGGAGTCTAGTGCCGGGCAGCTACAGAACATATGGACAATATCTGCTTTCAGACTTTGAGATCGTGGGCAGGATATACCTGTGTCCCTCCCCCAACTTGCTATTTTAGCCGGAGTATAGTACAAATTAAAGATTGTTTAAAAACGGTTTGCCTACAATCAAATCAACAGTAACAGCATATTTTCCAATTCCCATGACTCTTAGAAGCAGCTCCTGGAAGTCACAACACTTCTCAACCATTCATCTGCATGTTTCTCTAGA
Source organism: Triturus cristatus (assembly GCF_964204655.1). Taxonomy (NCBI): domain Eukaryota; kingdom Metazoa; phylum Chordata; class Amphibia; order Caudata; family Salamandridae; genus Triturus; species Triturus cristatus. The sequence continues at coordinate 889,271,998 of NC_140592.1, read as the reverse complement.
TCATCAGACATGACGGTCCCCAGATGATCATAAACCTGGCTTATCCTACATCCTGTGTTATTACGAAGTAATGCAGGCTATGTATCTGTATCAAATCCAAATTGCTCCGCCACACTTCCTAGATATAAAATCTCTAAACTGTAGGTATTTGAAAAAGTCATGCTTTTCGAGACCAAACACGGTGTGTAATTCCCCAAAAGTACATAATTTGATTATTCTCAAAGAGGTCACCTATTTTCGTTTTCCCTTGTGCTGCTAATCTAGACAGTATGCATCATGGACAATTGTTGGTAGCAGTGGGGGCATCCACAGAGGGGGTATTAAAATTGGGTCTACCTGGACCAATCTTTTTTTTGACTACCACCCATATTTTAAAGGCAGCTAACAAAGCCTTTAATTAAACTTTTTTTGCAGTGGCTGGGTTCCATCATTTTCAGAAAGAGAGCATTAGTCCCACCTCCCTACCAATAATTCACAAATGCTGGCTGCCATCTCAGCAATGCAAAAATCATAAAACTGCCATCCAAGTAGAAAATTCATGTACTGTAGCGCAGAAGCCCACTGATAAAACCTAAAAGTTGGAATTGTCCAGCCACCTCTGCCTTTTGGCAACATCATAAACTTTAAGGCCCTCCTGGCATTTAAATATGACCAGATAAAGCTAGAAGATAAATCTACCATTTTTTAAAGACAATGTTTTCCGTACTCCAAATGTATAGCCCTAAAAAGATAGAGCACCTTAGGCAAAAATATAATTGTTAATATATACAGCCAATTATCGTAAGGAGAAGATTATCCAGTTTTCAAAGGTCATGTTTGGTCGTATGTAAATTCGGAGCAAGATTTAATTCCACTACCTGATCTATATTGGGGGTAATATTAACCCGTAAATACACTGCCTGAGCAACAACCCGATCATCCTCATATATCACCTGGTTGGTAGTGACCAACTGTGTCTTGGTCCGGTTCACACGCTAGCCGGTGATCTTCTTAAATATTATAACTTCCTTTTCCAGCTCCAACATCGCTCCTTTTGGGTCAGAAGTTACAACCGCAAAGTCATTAGCATATGCTAATATTTTTGTGCTGAACCCCTGTAGTCTCAATGGTGAAATTGGGCATTGGCCTCCAGCTTCCCGTGCTTAATTTTCCTAAAACTTTTCAAATAAAATGTAAAATGCTTTGAAATTATCTAAATATATAGCTTTTAAACATGTTTAATAAATAAGGAATAAAATTGTTAGTGATGATGAGTATTTGTTAAGATTATTGTTTGAACATTTATATTTATATAATTAATTATTATATTGAATTAATTTGATTATTTAATTCACATTTAATTCAATTCATTAATGTGCTGTGAAATTGTATTACTTGCAGTTTAATATCAAATAGTTACACTTATATTGCACATTAAAATGTTTTAAAAACAATATTAAATGATGATAAACATCACTGCCTCAGTGGTGGAGATATCCATCAATAGGTGAAAAGTTACTAGTAGTAACTTTACACTCATAAATTCTGTAGTAGGAGACTCCACTCTCTCATTTGAGTGGTAGAGACATGTAGGTCTATCCCTACATACAATCTCCACTTGGAAATGGTGAATAGCAAAAACGTGGATCGTTACACCTAGGAGTAGGAGTAAATATGCACATGAGCAAATATGTTTACATGTTTACCTTTGCGAACCGGGCCCCCAGAGTGCGCTACCTTCTTCTCCAGTCAGAGTTTAAAACTGGGAACCAGAATATAAATAAATCATAGACATAATAAGGGACATGCAGAGCAAATCTCAGATGTCAGCACACCAATCATTTTAAATTGCATATTTATCCCTCACATCCCCTCATCCATTGCTTTGGTGAGCATATAGTCACAAGAAAAAATAAGAGTATCTTTTTGTCATCCACGCTTAATACAAACATTCTTGCCATAGAGGAGCAAAGCAAACACAGCATACTTCCAACCACACACTCCACAAAGAGATAGCATGCTTCACATGCGTATGCACTATATGGAGTGATCCATCAAGTGGGGGCAAAGAAAAAGAGGGGTAAATAAATACCCATGTTAATTCCCATGGGACTTTTGAACATGACTACAGCCCAAACTGCTGGACCGAATTACATTAAATTTGGCGGGAAGGGAGATTTTGGTTTGCAGATCACACTTTCAGTTATTTGGTGTAAATCCATTCAGTAGTTGTTTTTAGACATTTAAGGGAAAGAAAATAAGGATATGTGGGCTAAGCCTAAGCAAGCCAACCAGAAACTACTAGCACTTATCTTGGGACCAATATACATGATAGCACCTCATTGAAATGCATTGTAGTGAAGGGCAGGTTTTGAGGGTCCCACAAAAGAGAAATTGTGGTGTGTTCTAAGGGGATTTTACCCTTTGAAAAAAACCTTCTGCTGAGAGTACATCAATCAAGTTTCAGGAAAACTGTTTTCTGACGATTTTCCACTATAGGCTATAGAAGGTGCTCCAGAAGCTAAAACGAGAGCATATTTTCTGTAAATTCACACTATGTTTCTCAGCCATGTGAGAATAAAGTCTGACATTCTCAGTAAAACATGTATTTCCAACAGTAGTCTGTCAGTTGATTCCTGTGTGTTCTACTGCAGTCTCCTACAGTGTTCTAAAGAACAACTTGTGCGCTAACAGTCTTACTATGACAAAAGCATGGCACACCTGAAGCCATCTTGATTAAATCAAGCTGGTAAAACATAAAACATGTAATTCAGAAAAGATCAAAAAGAGGGGTTTCATGTTGTCATAGAAATTATGGTTAGTGCTGTAGAAGGAAAAATTAGGACACATTTTAAGTGAGTTCTCAAATATCTTCCTCTTCTATTTCATTAAAACATTCTGAAATGTAGACTGAAACATGCACTTTTAACACTAACAGCAGGCCACCAGTTAACTCCCTGGTGATCAGAAGTTTACTACGGTGTTCTGATGAGCAACTAGAGTGCTAGAATTTATGCCAAAAGTGTGGCACATCTAACCTCCGTCTTGATGGGATCTAAGTGGAGAACTGAAGGTTTTCTACTGAGGATACCGCAGTAAATGCAGAGATTAGGGATCGCTGTAACAAATAAATCTCCCAAGATGGCCACCAGAGAAAGAAGAGCCCAAAGGTAGCACAAGTTTCACCCAAATGCAGCCCGAGTATAGCCCAATGTCAGAAGTGTGCAAAACATCCACACATATTGGGCTTCTTTATTTTTTTCCATTGGCCAGTCATGCAACAATGGCAGACGTGGACATCAGTGATGTCATCAGTGATGTCACTGACCATGTCATGAATGATGTAATATGTGACATCATCAGCAGAGCATTGCAGGGGCGCGACTTATATTTAGCTGAACTAACTATAACAGGGGGATTTCTATGGTTTTGTATGAGTGAAATGTCCAACTAACTGTAACCTCCCTGAAACCTACGTTTTTTCAGTGAATTTCTAAGGTTTTTTAAATTCTAATTTCTAACTATAACGTGCCTGAAACCTATGGTTTTTTCAGTGAATTTCAATGGTTTTTTAAATGCTAATTTCTAACTATAACATTCCTGAAACCTATGTTTTTTTTCAGTGAGTTTCAATGGTTTTTTAAATGCTAATTGCTAACTACGCCTATAAAGGTAGGGCATGTGAAGAAAGAGTAAGAAAAGCACAGAAAGAAGCAAGACAAATACTGAAAGAGTCAACAGAAGTCCAGAAAGACAAACAAAAGTGCAGGAAGAAGCAAGAGATTTGCATAAAGAACCAACATAGGAGCAGAAAGTCCTCCTGTTCCCCCAACCTTTTACTGACGAGTACTGGTGGTAACTGACTCTGACCAACCGGGACGGGAGCCAGTGCTATGGTGAAAAACACTTAGAATACAGTGAAAACACCTACATACACTAGGGAACACTATGCATTGGGGTACCCCTGTGATTAGCATGGCCTCCTCTGTATTTGCCATGAGTTAGTACCTGGGCCATTGCATGAGTACATGGGTACTGAGTGGATGATTAGAGTACTGCAATGAGAGTGCATGGTGAATTTATAAGTGCTTAGGTTTTGGCGGAGTGATTGGATAAGTACATGGTGGTGGCTGGGTGATTGGAGGAGTGCATGGGTAGTGACAGAGGGATTTCTGGACTGCATGGGTACAACCTGGGTAATTGGAGGAGTGAGTCAGTACTGTGTAGGTGGTTAGAGGTCTGCATGGGTAGTGCACAGGGATTATAGCAGTGCATGTGTTAGTGCCTGGGTCATTCCATGAGTACATGGGTATTGACTGGAAGATTAGAGTACTGCAAGGGGAGTGCATGGTGAATTTATAAGTGCTTGGGTTTTGGTGGAATGATTGGATAAGTACATGGTGCTGGCTGCATGATTGAAAGAATGCATGGGTACTGACAGGGCGATGGCTGGACTGCATGGGTAGTGCTCAGAGGATTGTAGCAGTACATGTGTTAGTGCTTGGGTCATTGCATAAGTACATGGGTACTGGTTAGCTGACTAGAGTACTGCAAGGACAGTGCATGGTGAATGTATAAGTGCCTAGGTTTTGATGGAGTGATTGGATAAGTACATGGTGCTCACTGGGTGATTGGAGGAGTGCATGGGTAGTGACAGGGTGAAGGCTGGACTGCATGGGTACTGCTCAGGGTATTGTAGCAGTGCATGAGTTAGTGCATGGGTCATTGCATGAGTGCATGGGTAGTGACTGGATGATTAAAGTGCTGCAACGAGAGTGCATGGTGAATTTATAAGTGCTTGGGTTTTGGCGGAGTGATTGCATAAGTACACACATGTCACACCAGGCCCCACTGCCTCCCTTCACCACTATGCAATCACGCCCCCTGTCGGGTTTTAAGTTGGCAAATTAATTCACCTTGAATCCTGAGGGCCCTGGGGCCAACTAGCCCACCAGGTACCTCCAGTAAGCGCCACAGAGCTGTGTTGCAGAGAGGTGGTCCAAGGCCACGCCCCTTTTTGCACCTCTCTGCAACGCAACTCTTTGGTGCTTACTGAATGTACCTGGTGGGTAGTTGGCCCCCAGAGACCCTCAGGATTCAAGGGGACTTAATCCTCTAACTTAAAACGCGCCACAGGGCATGTTTGCACACTTGTAACATCAGGCCACGCCCCCTCCCTGCACTACTGTGCAAACGCACCCCCTGGAGCATTGTAAATTGAGGGATTAAATCCCCTTGAGTCCTGAGGGTCCCTGGAGGCCAACTAGCCCACCAGCTACCTCCAGTAAGCACCACAGAGCTGCGTTGCAGAGAGGTGTAAAAAGGGGCATGGCCTCTCAACACCTCTCTGCAGCGCACCTGCCTGGTGCATACTGGAAGTACCTGGTGGGCTAGTTTGCCCCCAGGGAGCCTCAGGATTGAAGGAGACTTAATCACCCAATTTACAATGTGCCAGGGGGTGCGTTTGCACACTTGCTATGTCAGGCCCCACCCCCTCCCTGCACCACTGTACAGACGTGCCCCCTGGCGCGTTTTAAGTAATTCCCTTTGAGTCCTGATGGTCCCTGGGGGCCAGCTAGCCCACCAAGTACCTCCAGTAAGTGCCACAGAGCTGCGTTGCAGAGAGGTGTAAAAAGGGGTGTGGCCTCTTAACACCTCTCTGCAACGCAGCTCCCTGGCGCATACTGGAGAACCTGGTGGGCTAGTTGGCCCTCAAGGACCCTTAGGATTGAAGGGGACTTAATCTTCCAACTCAAAATGCGCCACAGGGCGTATTTGCACACTTGTCAAATCAGACCACGACCCCTCCTTACATCACCGTGCAAACTCACCCCCTGGTGCGTTGTAAATTGGGGGATTAAATCCCCTTGAGTCCTGAGGGTACCTGGGGTCCAAGTAGCCCACCAGGTAGCTCCAGTAAGTGCCACAGAGCTGCGTTGCAGAGAGGTGTAAAAAGGGGCATGGCCTTGGACCACCTCTCTGCAAGGCAGCCCTGTGGTGCATACTGGAGGTACCTGGTGGGCTTGCTGGCCCCCAGGAACCCCCAGTATTGAAGGGGAATTAATTCCCCATCTTAAAATGCACAGGGTGCGTTTGCAGAGAGTTGCTAGAAGGGGGCTGTGTGGCCCCCCTTCTTTTTTCTTTTCTGGGCCTTGGGGACCCCATCCTCCAGGGCCTGACCCCTTTTTAAACATAAAAAAACACATGGGCCCCCCTCCTGTGGCAAATTCTGGCCCAGAGGCCCCCCTCCTCAGGCCTCTATTGGCCCTGGGGTCCCCATCCCCCGGGGCAAGCCTTTATTTTTAATTTTTTGGGGGAGGGGGGTCGTGTGGCCCCCCTCCCGGGCCACTTCTGGCCCTGGGGACCCCATGCCCCAGGGCCGGCCCTATCCGTTGTGGACCGTCGGGGGAGCCCCAATTCCCCCACGGTCCCGCTGGCTCTCCGCCTCCTGCGAGAGCCGACATTGCTTTTCCACAATCAATCTGGTTTGGATTTTGGAAGCGAGAGCAGGAAACCTGCTCTTGCTTGCAAAATCCAAACCAGTGTTTGCTATGGCAGGGAGGGAGCCGCACGGCCACACAAATTTAAAAAGAAGCACCGGGGGGTGGCGGTACCCGGGGCTGCAGGAGGGCCGAGTCCCCTCCCGCACATCATTTTAATCAAGCCGCGGAGGTGGCAGTCCCCGGGGCTGTGGGGGCCCCATGGGCCCCCGCATATTTTTTTTTCAAGTGCCCCCGGGACCTGGCCCATCTGGGGTCCTCAATTAAATGAAGCGCAGGAGCCCGTACTTCATTTTTTTTAGAATTTCGACAGGATTCGCGGACCCCGCGCGAAGTTTGCTGAAATTTCCATGTGGAAAAGCAATCTGGTTTGGATTTTGGAAGCGAGAGCAGGAAACCTGCTCTCTCTTCCAAAATCCAAACCAGTGTTTGCTATGGCAGGACGGGAGCCGCATGGCTCCCATCCTGGCATAGCAAACAGCAGTGTCCCGGCGGTGGGCACAGCAGTGTCCCGGGGATAGGCCCACGTTTCTTTTTTTTTTAGAATTTCGGCGGGATTCACGGACCCTGCACTAAATTTTCCGAAATAAAAAAAAAATGCTTTTTTTGGCCCTGGGGATCCTTGTGGGACCCCCTAGCCGGCCTAGGGGGTCAGGGTGTTACTACCCTGCCCCCTTTTCTTTTATTAACCTTTGTTTTCTGTTTTCTTGTGCAGAGTATGAAAGGCCTCCTTATGAGTCGAAAGGTAATCACTATTCAGAGATAACAGGAGTTTGTGACTAAACCGGGAATGCTCCTGGAGCAAAGCATTTTTATCCCAATCAAATTTTAGTAGGTAAAACCTCGCCAAATTTGTGATTAGAAAATACTGCAGATTCTGGAGCTAGGAAGGCAGAAAAATGTCCATTCCAAGGTGCATTTCATGAATTGGCGCAGTAATGAGTAAATGGCGCACCGCACTGAATCAGTATTTATTGAGTGGAATAGCATGACATTAATGGGTGCTTCAAAGGTAAAAAGCAGATAAACAGAAAGTTTCAAGAAATTAAATATAAGAATGAACTGTCTGATATATTTATAAAACATTATTCCTGGCTGGCAGCCCAGGAGCTGCGGCACCCCCCCACAAGCAAATCACCACCAAGCCCCCAAAACATAGTCACAGGCTACAGCCTGCCCGCACTGCCCTGATGCAGGCAAATAATGCAAGCAAACATCGAGTAGCAGCCATCTTGTGGGTGCTGGGGGCATGGCAGCACCAGAGAGGGTTCACCTTTCCCTCTCCTTCTCTTCTCCTGAGGGAGGGTCTTTCTGCCCTGAGGTGAACAGGCTCTTCACCCAGCGGAAATACTACAGTGGACTACACGGCCTGGTGCTGACTGTTGCCAGGGATCCCTCTTTTGTTTGTTTGATCCCACCTCATGGGCCACCAAACCACCAACTCATGTTCCTGGTGCGCCGGCTGATCATGCTGACTAACCTTGTGTGGGCAAGTGGGCCGGCCTTCATATACCACCATCCAGTTGTTGTCACCTCAGCAGAACCATGGGGAAGGATAAGACCCACCAGGCCAGCACCCACCAAAAGTGCATCAACAGGATCACCACTGGCCTGGTGGGAGGCCCCCACAACCCTGGGCATCCCTCAGGGGTTCGGTCAGCTCCAGAACCCAGAGATCTCTCCATGATACTGCAGGCCATTTATGCATCATAGACTGCAGTTGAAAATGAAATCGCTGAGGTGCACATTGACGGGGCGCTATTGTGCCGAGACCTGCTCAATGTGGTCAGAAGAGTCACTGAGGCTGAAGGCCGTTTATCAACTATGGAAGATTTACATCTCTGATTTAAAAACAAAGTTCTCCTATCTTCTGTCCCAAAATGTGGAACTTTGGGACCGGGCTGAAGATGCTGAGATCCGGTCCCACTGCAATAACCTCAGACTGGTCGTCTTCCCTGAGGGCTCAGAGACACCGGACCTTGCAGAGTTTCTAAAAACATGCTTTAAATCCTGTATGCCGGCAGATGCGCTCTCAACCTGTTTTGTGGTGTAATGGGCACAGAGGGCATTAATGCCCAAGCCACCGCCTGGAGCCTCACATAGACCAATGGATGCCCGCATGCTATATTTTTGTGACAGAGACTGCATCCTCCATAAGCCCAGCAGGCCAAAGACCAATATTATCAAAATTCTAAAATAATGGTGTTCCTTGATAACACCAGAGTTATCTGAGGAGGTCTTATTCGGAGGTTAGACAGAAACTGAAGGCCATGAACCTCTCAAATATGATTTCTTTACCTGTGTGCCTCAAAGCAATATTTGATAGCAAAATGACCTTCTTCGACTCTACTGAGGGTACCTGGGAATGGGTAATAGAGGAATGACATGTCCGCTAGTCGGCTAGATCCCCTTTGCCTGCTGGAGGCATCCCCCCATCGAGGGGGACGAGCAGGTGGTCCTCAGGTCTGACTTTCTGTTTCTCTTCTTTTTACCTTTGAGGCACTCCACCGTGGCTCAAATGGTCGCCCACACTGAAAACAGACACATATGCAAAGCAGTTGCAGGCCCCGCTACCAGTATCGTGAATGGATTCAGCATCCATTGACTCCACAGCACACACAGTACCTTCCATGAAGCCCCCTTCTGCAGCCTAAAGATCCTCGCACCGGATGCTATGGCTGTCCTGCAGCCCAACCAGAAACTCACCTGACCGCCTCTAACATTGGGAAGGTGAGCTTGGAATGACACTGACACTTCATGAGAGTTGGCCTGTGATCCTTTCAAGAGGGGGTCAACCACTCCATGTCTCAACTACTTAATGTTGGTGGTTAAGATATAATTATATGGGTGACAGATGCTTTGAAGGTATCAGTATGGGTGGATGGTTGATGGGGGTTTGGTTTGTTTTATTGTAAAGGTTTTGTTTTTCATTTATTGGTTTGCGAGTGCCACCATGCCTCTTCATCATGCACATGGGATTATGCACTCTTACACACACAGTGATACTCACTCTGAGCTCCCACTGTAGTCATGCACATGATGTCTTCCTTACTTGCCCTGCCCCTCCCATGCCTGTCCTAACAGATTTCCAGGTTTTGTCCCGGAATGTCAATGGACTGTTGGACCACATTAAAAGGTCTGCAGTCGTGCGCTACGCGCACTACTTTTTCCCAGCTGTCCTTATGCTTCAGGAAATGTACTTACTTGGCACTCAGTGCCCATTCAAGCGCTATCATGGATACAAGAGGCATTCATACTGGCTTTGCATCGGGCTCTCATGGGGTGGCAATCCTCCTTCATTGCTCTTTTCCCATGGTCATCATTTGAATGCATCCTGATGATCAGTGCCTCTACATCGCCCTGGAGGGTAGAGTAGAGGGGCAAGGCCTCAATCTGCCCCACCCAGTGGGTGCACCCCTCCTTCAGATCATGACGAATCTCATCCTTGTATTTCCAAAAGTTGCCACACTAATAAGGGGACTTCAACACTGTTTTAGATCCCTGTGTTGTCTTCACTGGTGCCTCATCAGGCCATAGGTGCCCAGGAGCGCGCCAACTGTCCAGCTAGATGGACACCCTAGGTTTGTGTGATGTCTGGAAGTGTTGCTCGGGTATGAATTTACCTTAAATATGCCAAAAGACAAAAGGCATTTGGCGAAACAGGAACAGGGTGGTTTAATTAAATGCTGCAGCTTGGAGAGCCTGGACAGAGTGCATCTGCTCAAAATCTCTTGACGTACAAACTTCTGGCTACCAATTTATACAGTTCATAAGTTACAATACAATGACCTCTTCATTTCTAAAGAGTATCTTAGTCGTAAATCTATTGAATGTGGGAACCTGACGTAGGTGGCTCTCCACCTCAGGGGGTGCGAATTGGGGCTAGTGTGCATGTGTCAAGATGGCCAGCATGAGGAGCACTTGATCACTACATGTAGTGTGCATGTCATGTCCTGACTGGTTGAATTTACTTATCTACATGTGGTATCTAGGTCTGTGGTATTTCTGGAAAACGTGAATCTTTGTGCTAAGCGTGTTTTATTGGGCTTTTACCTTGGACTTGTTTGAGTTGCAACTATCAATCTGTGGAATATATCAGTACTTTCCCTGGGTGTGTGTTTGCCTTTAGTTTATGGGGACCCCACCTGTGACCTGATACTAGATAGGCATGAGTCACAGGATCTGCCTGACCATGTATCTCTGACGCGGAGTTGATAGGGAGGTCACCTTGAGTAAATCCGACATCAATGATGTGAGTTCATTGGAACTCCTAAGAATAATATGGCCGTCGCTGGTATCATTTTTATTGACATTATCAACCTTGTGCATACAGTTGTCATCTTGCACATTACCGTTCTTCCTACTGGCACTGTCAAAGATATGTTTGCTTTCATCTGAATGTACATTGACATTGCTCTTATTGGCAACAATAATATTATCGTACTAGCATGAACTCGCCGCATACATTGGTATAATTATTCCTGATGTGGGTGCTGCTGTGTTGGCACAAGTTATGGTATACTTTGACATTGCACTGACAGGCATTCATGTGATTAGGTGGACACAGGCTATGGCATACGTTCACATTGCATTTGCTGATTTTGTCATTGTCGGGCCTGCACATATCATGACATTCATTGACTTCGCATTCACCCATTCCAATCGAAGCTGTGGCACCCCTAACAATGGCAATACATGCACACTTCAGCAGCTCATCACGCTCATGCACTCATAGACCTTAAACCCGCTGACTGCCTGCACATTTCGGAGATAGAAAATCTCCCTAGAGAGGTTACAGACCATGCCCCCATGCTGCTCTGTCTCAGCTCTATGACCCTTTCACCAATTACCTCTCTGGTGCCTCACGTGTGGCATCTTAAGGACAAGAACTGCTCTGTTGCTATTTCTGAAGGACTGATGACATACTTTCGAATTAACCAGGGCACCGTGGAATCGGCCAATAGCTTATTGTAAAGCCACCATCAGGGGTATGCCAAAGACTTTATATCAAAGAAAGTAGACAGATTTCGCAGAGTGGTCCTATCAGAGGCTTGGGCACTGTGCTTGCAGACACAGCTCCCAGACAACCCCCAGGGTGAAACTTCTTGCCAGCTTACAGTGGCCCATGCCGAAATATGACAGCCAAATCTGTGGGCCTCCACAGCGAGGGAGTATGAAAATGCAATAAAAACTGAAAGCTGTTTTACTGGCTTGACACTTTACTCCTGAAGTCCTGTGTGATCCCTGAAACTTTGGACACTGACAGCACCCCCTCCACGCTACTCCAGCCATAGTACAGTCTTCAATTTTTTTAAGCGAACCTCCCTACTGCTAGATGACATCCCCTTGCCCACAGAGTCCTGGGCCAAACAGCGTGAGCTGGACCAGCCCATTACAGTCAGGGAGATCGTGTCTGCCATATCTGACTTGCCGACTGGGACGTCATCGTGCCCTGATGGCTATCACACAGAGTTCTATGGTGCGTACAGGATTATCTTAACCCCACACCTAATGGTGCTGTACGATGAAGCCATCAAAGCAAGTCATTTCCCAATGGAACTTGATATAGCCACCATAGTGGTCATTCCAAAGTCAAGCCCTACACCCAGCACCTGTGCAGCCTACCGACCTATCTCCTTAATCAACGGGGTAGTTAAACTCTTTACCAAGATACTGGATACCTAGCTGAAAATGACCCTTACCACTCTTATTCACCCTGACCAATGTGGCTTTATGCTGGCAAGGGGTACGAGGTACTGACTCAGGAGGCTGCACATTGCCCCAGTGCACCGGCAGCTGCTGACACCTTCCATTGCCCTACTAATAATTGACTTCAAAAACTTGTTTGACACAGTGGACTGGTCCTTTTTGTTCCATGTCCTGAGCAGGTCAGGTCTGGGCCCCCGGTTCTGTGGATATGTCAAACTGCTTTACTCAAACCCATCAACATGCGTACAGAGTAACTGAGTGGTCTCCGACCCCTTTCCAATTCGCTGGGGTACAAGACAGGGCTGCCCCCTCTTCCCTCTTTCACTCTCCTTATTGAGCCATTGGCAAGACTTCTCCACTGCAATGCACATGTATAGGGCTGGAAAGGGGAGAGGGATCATGAAGACCGCATTGCTTTATATGCAAACAAAGTTCTCTTAGTTATGTCTTACCCACAGACGACATGCCCACGCTTCCTCCGTATCCTTCAGCTGCATGAGGAGGCCTCGAGCTTAAGGGTTAACCATGCCCAATTGGTAGCGGTTCAGCTCCACTCTTCCCGGACATTTATTGAGTGGCAGATGTCCATTGCTATGTGGCGCTTAAGCTTTCTCCCTAAGATGGAATGGAGCCTCAATTTTACACTGCTGGTCCTGAGGGTAAAGGCCAACTTGAAGAGATGGAAGATCCTCTCATTCATTGTTATGGGGAGTGTCACACTCTATAAACTGATGATTCTTCCACGGTTTCTGTACCTCTTTCAGAATTTCCCATGAGCAGTGCCCCATCAGTGGTTCAAAGAAATGTACTCCTCGGCAAAGGCATTCCTCTGGCATTAATCCAGAAAGAGAATTGCTCTAGCTAATTTCCAACATGTTTCCTATGACGGAGTTTGGGCATGACCAATCTCTTCCTGTACTATCCTGCATCCTTGGCCCTTGTTATCAACAAGTCATTCAGTATCGGCTGGTTGGATCCAGTATATAGAGCTAAATTAACCTGCTTTGTCCTGTGATGGGGATGCTTTATTGCACCCCCTTTACCCAGACACTCCCTGGGGTCACCAATGTTTTCCTTCTCTGTTGGTGTGAAGCACTTCAGTACATGCGCTGGGACTCCATACTAACAAATGCGGACACCCCCACCCCCTGTGGAGAGGAACCTGGCTCCGCGAGACAGACAGCTTGAAGGGTTTCACCCACTGGGACTTAATAGGCATCTTCTTTCTAGGGAAGGTCTGGTCTGGTGGCCACATACACTTGTTTATGACTCTGCAATCGTCCTACGAATTGTCATATGCACAGTTTCCCGAATATAACCCACTAGAGGCAAAACTCCTCATGGGTGCACTGCTGAAGGGAGAAGTTTCCTGAAACTTCCACTTCCTGGCATCAATGCTCCGGACACATTTGTGTTGCGGTGAACTCAAACGAAGGAGTGGGTTGGACTCCTGGAGGTGGAAGATTGTTGAGATGCCAGAATGACTACCCACAACACAGCAATCTCCTCTAAGTTGCAGCTCATACAAACATACTAACTTTACCATGCATACCTTACACCCAGACACCTACACCGAACAAGCTGTCTTCCTAGCCCCACATGTTAAAGTCATGCCCTGGCTGACTTCTACCATATCGTATATAGGTGTCTCTTAATTATAAACTCCTGGGATGAGGTGGCCCAGAAAATATCACAGGTGATCTGCTAGGAGGTGGAGATGTCCCTGAAGGCTTTTTGCCTTGGGATTTTTTAGGGGATAGGGGTTTTGATAGCCGACCAGGCACTAATAGGAGTGGCCACTGTGGTCGCTAAATGAGACATAGCCTGGGGATGGAAATTACTCACACTGCCTCAGTGGTGACAGCCTGTTAACTGGTGTGCGCAGCAAGAAAGGCTGGTGAACAAGGCCCATGGCTTCCCAAATAAACACACCAAGATCTGGATTAAATGGCAGGACCACTTTGGGCTTGACATATAGCATATAGCATGTGTGAGCACACCCAGCAGCTGTACTATAACAGCTGTTGGGTGTGCTCACACATGTGCTTTGATGATATTAATTCACGATGACCAGTGTGATTTGAGATTTGAATATTGTATTTTGATAGTGGCCACAACTGGCTATTTGCTGTCTATGTTTAAATCTGTGCAAAATCAATAAAGTTGGTTATAAAAAGAACATTGGTATCATTAGTCAGTATTCAATTTATGTTATTTCTTTATCATGTAACCCTTCAACACTCATAATACATTCTCTGAGGTGGCCACAGCTATAATCGTTGATAATGCAAAGATTAAAAGATACCTCATGTTCAGGAACGAGTGCTATCTGAGACATGTAAGGAAGCACAGGTTTTCTATGTATTTGTGTTTAAAAAGCAAACACTGATAAGTGAAAACTTTCCTATAGATGTTTTTTTCTGATAGGGTTTGCACCCTCATTCAGACAGCCATCTTCTCTCACGTCATAGTTCATTCTATGACCTATAAAAATTTTACAGGAGTTGTGAAAGTTAGAAATGTTTATTCTTGGAGATATAATACTTTTACTGATGATGTTAACAAAGACAATGTTGGTATCCTGATCCCTTGGAGATAAGAAATTGCATTAGTTTGGCAGTAGGGAATGTTTCACAGACACTCTTCTTTGCTAATACTTTACAACAGTTCCAGAACCATTCATTTGTGGTCCTGTCTTCTATTTCATTTTCAGATCAAGTGATCAGAGGAAGTTGTTTGTTTCTACTATTTTCTATTTTGTAGACTCTCACCTGGAAACAATTTAGAATTGTTTGATTTCAAACACTAAATGGATGTGGATAATACCCAACCCTTTCAACCCATACTCTAACTTCTCATTCAAGTGCCAACCACACACTCACCAATGACTATCTGTGTGTAAAGCTTTTTTTTCTGATAACAAAGTTTGTGAACTTTCCAAGTTTGACTTTTCCAAAGTTTGAGACGTTTCTCAGTTTACTCTCCTCCTTGACAGTTTTTCTTCATATAGAAAAATTATTTAATGCGTATAACTCCAATTAATTCAACTATACCAATAGATCAAACTCATCAAAGTTCTCATACTGTCACAATTAGGTTTCTGCACTACAGGTTACACTAATACTATAAAAATAAAATGTAGAGCCTATAGAGGGTATAGATTCTTTCAAAGAAGAAATAACCGTCCATATCATCCCAGTTCACAGGCGACTGTTCTTGCTTCCAGGAACTATGTACAAGTCCTTCCAAGGAGATAGACCTTTCTTCCTCAGGAAACCCAATTTTACTACAGTATGCGAACACTCAACATCAGTTTGATGTATATAACCAAATAAAAACAAAAGACGTGTGGAGGAAACAGTGTTTCTGCTGAATGCTTTGGACTCACTCCTGTGAACCCTGCCCAACTTACCATCCCTTAAAGAAATCACCGAAGACAATCGTTACAAATAAAGCTATGATTCTTAGGCAGAGTTTGTTAGGAACCTTCAATCCCCCTCCACCATTTTGATACACGACTCCTCATCCCCAATCAACCAATATGTTGGTACAGTAACCTTTGCCCTGAACCACTGATCATGTATTAGCTATTAAGCAAATACCATTTCCTTCTCCAAGGAGTTTCCCTGATTTATGTTTTATACTGTTCCTTAGTATTATACTCTCTATTTACACAGAAAATGTCCTTGGCAACTTGTTAGTGCATTTGAGATTAAAAAAAGTTACATAAATAAATATTCAATCCTCACACTGATCAAATCCGTCTAACCTGGAAAATATATACAACCTTTTACTTGCAAGTTTTCCATATGTAGAATTTCCTTATGCATAATGGTAATTGTACCCATTTCTTTCAGCAGGTTTACCTTTTGCAGAGGTTTTCTATGCACAGTTTTATTATAAAGGAGAAAAATGCTAACTATTTTCTGGAAAATTAATCTGCAGAACCATTTTGTTGTTGTTAAACAATAAGTCAAAATGAATTATTACAGATGTTATAAATTGCATGCAAATGAATAAAAGCAAAAAAATTAGCAAAGTGGCTATTTTTACATAGACTTTTCTGAAGGTTGGAAAGAAAAAGCATTCTCCATTTAACGTAATCAGGACAATATCTTGCCCTGTGTATATGAGCATTTTCAAATGTAATCAATTATTTTCCAAACCTTTTACCTTATATTTTAATCATTTGTGTTATTAAAAACCTTATCATCTGCCTCTCAAGTTAGCCAGCGTCCAGACACATTTAACTTCCCACTTTTATTTCAACTCTTATATTAAAACACTTAAAGGTTCACACTAGTGGCCTCATTATGATATCTGTTGTAGCGGTGGCCGGAATTTGTGAAAGTGACTTTCGCAAACTATCGCGAAAATGATAAAAATCTCTGCAAACATGCGGAAATATCGCAGAGCTGCGGAAGTTTTTTTCCCGCCCGTTTGCGGTATTTTCTGCATGGTCGCGGCTCGCCAACTTACCCAAGCGGTTGCTTGCGGGCGCGGCCATCTTGTTTTCACTCTTCTCGCGGGGCATGATCGCGAGAAGAAAGACGTGATCGCGCGACCAATGACATTACTGCGGGCGCGAACTGTCGCGAGACAGCGCAAATGGCTACCAACAATCCAACATCTCGTGGAGAACGCGACCGGATCGGGAAAACTTGTCGGCGAACGCGGGGATTCAGGTAAGGCGATCGCGCGCGCGCGTGAATGTATTATTTTACAGCGCGAGCAAGAAACAAATTATCACTAAGCTGCGGAATGCGGAAATTTTGACATTTTCGCGCTCTCCGCGGAACACGAAAATGTCAAATTATCGCAATTTCCGCGAGCGGAACGGATATTTAGCCCAGGCCTAGTCTGATGGAAATCAATTCGACTGACTCCTTGCCAGAATTGGTTGGGACCGACTCACACTCGGTGAGTCAGAACAACCTATTATGATAGTTCTGAACACCGTTTTGAAAGTCTCCCATTGACTTCAATAGGAGCCTGTGTTCCGACCGACAACACAGGCTCCCATTGAAAAAGTGGGAGGTTGCGGAAAAACGTGCACCCTGTTGAAGGCACCCCATGGTGCCTGCTACACTGTGCATGCATTTAAAGGGGTGTTCCTTGGGTACCCCCACGGGCCCCAACTGGAGGTCTCAGGCCTGCAACGGGCCCCCAAAGTGAGTTTCCGACAGCAGTTCCGTGTCGGACAAACCGATTCGGAAAGACTGTCCGAATCCGACATTGTAATTCATCGGCCAGTAACGTGGTCCATAGAGCTGTACGATTCGGCTTTGACCGACTCGGAGTCTCTGAATGCCAGTCGAAACCAATTCGGACTGACCGAAAGATTACCTTTCCATCGTAATCGGTCGGTTAGAAATGTTTAAGAGTTGGTAGGAAACATAGGTTCTGACACGGTTTAGGAGAATCCTACTTCCGTTCGGAGCCTATCCGACTGACATCATAATGATGCCCTAAATCTCAAATATGCCTTTTCAGAACACTGACTGAATTCTATAATGTGTGTGACATCTTTAAAATGAAGGCTTCCCACATCAAAGCCTCCATCATGCTACCAAAATGAGATTTGAACTTTTTTTTTACGTGGCAATATCAGCCAATAATCCTCCGCTGCCGTCACAAATATCCTGTGGCTCAATGTAGACTCCTTCAAACAGACAAAGGTTTGGGAGCCTACGAAAAAGCAGTCTTCACTAGCAGCATATGCGGCAAATGCCTTTAGAACAGAAACTGTATGGAAAATAATTGGAGCAGGTATCGCGTGAAACATTTGTACATGAGATCATATATTGAGTGTAATCTTCATGCAAATGTCTTCTCGGTGTAATTCTCATAATCTTCAAATATTATGCATATTATACACTAAAAAGACTATGCAATTTCACTAATTTCTAGCAGTAATCTGTAATACAGGCTGAACACTATGCAATAATCATGTAAATGGGCAAATAACTTCAGAGTAATAAAACTGCTGCATTTCTGTTATTTTTAGCCCAAATGCCATACAACATGTTGACAAAGAGGCTTCCTATGCAAAAACTGTTGAATTAATCATGCGCTCAAATCCTCGCTTTCTGTGTGTTTTGTTCTTAAATTATTCCCTTTTATGAACAAGGCTAAAATTCCACTCTGGTCACCTACTACAGTTCCATGTGGAAAACAACTTTTTAAATAATCCCCCTTTACTAGACACATTTAACACCACCTTCTTTGTGCACTGCAGAAGTTATTGCTTGATCAACATTCCAGCTAGAAGCAGCACAGCTCGATCACATGCCTATCTTTCTCTGATGGCAAATTGTGGAACAAGGGTAGCCCAATATTTGGCCCTGTGTACTAGCACACCATTTACTAATGTACTCTATTATTTTGTACAACACATAACGCAGCAAGGTATGCTTCCTTCAATATAAAGGTTGACAGTATAAAAGGTTGTTGACCTAATATTTAACACTTTACAACTCTGCTAATGTGACCGAAGAAGTTCAGCAGATGACTACATGTACTCATCTAGCTCCAGCAACTGACTACACCGCTTTAGATTCCTCAGTTGTTCCTAATGTTTGGATCATTCGTCAGATATCTATCTCCAGAGCAGGATTTAAACATTTGCACCCCTTGCCATAGGGTGCATCATTCTTTTTGGATTATAAAGCCTGAATCCTTGTCTTTGCTCCTTCAGACAGACATTATGGTAATAATTTTTTACAATGACAAAACCACTGTATCTCAAGCTATTAGTCCACCTTCTGATCTGCCCTTGTTCTCATCTATGTCATCATTCCTAGTGAGTTCTACAGCACAACTAAATCCAAGAAAGCAACCCTCACTTCTTTCAAAAGCCTAATGCATTCAAACAGTATGCCTCTTTGAAGTACCATCTGTCTTTATCCCAGTGCATTTCTTGCCCATTGGCATCCTGACCTGATTAATTAGAGTGAAACAAATGTCCTTGACCTACTAGTCCCTCAAACATGTGACCTAAAATTTGGGAAATCGGTCAAGAGCAATATTTTACTGCAAACCTCTATCTTCTGAAAAGAAGTCTGGAAAAATGCAGCAAATAATTGAAACACCCAGAGACCACAATGGCATGTCTTACTTCCTACATCCTACTTCCTATATTACAAGAGGCTCTGAGCCTGATTAAGTTTTAGGCACCAAATTCATTAATGACCAACAAAGGAGGTGGTCATATATAAAGCCAGGCCAATGCATTTAAATGTTTGCTACCAGGCTGTATCAGAAGGACGAAGCCCTGCAGCAAAGAGTATTCATTTTTTGTTTTCAAAAAGAAAACCCGAAACAGAGTTTTGTTTTTTAAAAGAAAAAAGTAATGTTTATAATGGTTTTACTGTTTCTTACCTCCAGGTTTTACAGTACAATTGCATCTATTCCAACAGGAAATTTACATCTTTTGAATTTCATAGCTATCATTGAATTTCACAAATTTCTCTTTCAGGCACAGGAAGGATTTGTTAATTGGCCTAGAAATTCATCATTTTAGTTAAGTGTGAAGACTGAGGGGGTCATTATGATGGCAGTGAACCCACCACCGGCAGCCTGCCATTGGGGGGGTCACTGCCATCGTGCAGCCATTCTTCACCCGCCAGATAGGTATGACGGGCGGTGTGCTGACAGACAGAAAGCCGGTCCGCCATGGGTCCGACACAGACAATCATTACGATTGCCTGTTGGACCCACACTGCATCCACAAAATGGTGGCGGTGCCTAGCAGGCACCGCCCACCAGATTTGGATGCTGTAGCCCCACACACCTGTGTATGGCGGTTCAACCGCCATTCAAAGGTTGGCAGGGATGTACTTTGGGGGCACGTTGCAGGCCCCCTTTTGCAGGGGCATGTAACTTGTGCACTTGGGGGGCAATTGTGATGCCCCCCTACAGTTCCCTATACCAGGTGGCAGCCATGTAGTGCAGGGAAATGCCCAACATGCATTTTTATCACTGAGGCGGGTGCTGCAATGGTAAACATGCACAATGCGACCACCACAGTAGCAGTCGCATTGTAATTACATGTGCAGGACCGCCGCCATATAGACGGCCAGTCCCAATTCCCGGGACGATGGCGGATGGACTTAAGTCCGTCCGCCATCGTAATCACCCCCTAAGATTGGAACTCTCAAGTCCCTCGGGTTCCAAAGTTGCAGATTAGAGACTAGACTCTCAGATATCGTATTCTCTTACTTAATACAAAATATTTTTTGTGATTTTTTTCTTAGACTGAGATCCGTGATATACTTCCTAGAATCCTTTTCCCCACCAATTGACACCTGCAAATCCATGTACTAAGGAAGGCATTTCCTACATCACATCATCCCAATGATTACAATGCCCAACAATGCCTATCTTTTTTTAAGTGAAGTTTCCAGAAGCACAAATATGCAGTCATTACCCCATCTACTTTTAACATAGACCTAGGCTAGAAACTTTAAACTTAACATGGGTACTCCCATTTAGTCATACTCTGTGGAATTCTTCCACAAATGCTACTGCTCCATTGTTTCACCTGATATGTTTATGATGGCTTTCCAACCAAGGCACAGGCCAAGCTACAAAACACCCAAACTACGACAAGGAACACTGGCTTTAAAAAATAGAATTCACATGCAGAGTCACAACACTTGCTCAGACAAGTGGAATTCAAGAGGTTGTACATTAGACACAATAAATCAGAGGGTATTGCATCTCTAACAGCCTTACGAACCTCTAAAGGTCAGATGTTTAATAATTATTGTGGATTTTAATTTAGTTCACAAGCCCTCATAAATCATTGTCAAGAAATTGTGGAAAGAGTGACATGCCTCCATGTGTTTATGCTTTGGGGCTAAAATCAGAATGAAATGCAGACTGGAGTAGTTAGAGTCCAAATAGTGAAGGAAAAGCCCTAATCAAATTTTCTGCAGCCACCAGCTTGAGAAATGTATACACTTGTATACAGTTTTTTTCTATCAGTAGATGCTTGAATACCTAAAGATAACAGCCATTTTATTAATCAACCATTATAGGAAGAACCTGTTAGGCTGAAAGTAGCCAGGTGTAAATTCTTCTGGAAGGCAAGATTGGAGCCATGTGAAAGGGATACATTTTTTTTTTTATTTTATTTTTTTTATTGGTCATCATCAGAAAAACAAAATATATACATTTAGTTGCTTTAACATATATATCTAATAAAAACAAATAAAAAAAGCCTTCCATTTGATCTTAATCTCTCAAAGTAAACAACGAGATGCAAAATAAATTTGTATAAACTTTCCAAGAGAAGAGAAAAAATAGTGAAAGATCTAGAGAAAGAGACATAGATTAAGATAAGAACACGTTTAAGTAATGGTTAAACATTTTCAACACCACCATCTATAATCCTATCTGAATAGGCATATGCCTGCCTAGCCTTCTAGTTTAAGTTTCCATTTTCCAACTGGGGCCCATGTCCGTTTCCCAAGCTGTTTTGCATTCAATCCTTTTTTTTCATATAAAGCCTTCTCTAGGGTGTAGATAGCTAATAATTTTGAGCGCCATTGTTGAAACGAAGGAGGGTTCACATCTTTCCATGCCATTGCAATACAAAGCCGATTCAAAGTCATTGCAATAAACAAAAATTCTTGATGGGGTACATTCTGCCCCTCCTTTACTACTCCAAGAACCATGATCTCATTAGTTAACTTGATAGAGATTTCCAATTCATTTTTAAAGAAATCTTCAATAGCTTGTTTAAAGGGATCTAAATTAGGACAGGCTGCAAACATGTGTATCATGTCTGCCTCCAAGCTCTGACATCTTGGGCAGGAGATCCCACTCGTACCCCCCCCAACGGGCTATTCTATTCGGAGTATAATATAATTCATACAAAGTCTTGTAATATTGTGCCTGTAAATTTGCGACCTTTAAGATAGTGTTTCCAAACCTAAGTGATTTTTCTCCCTCATTCCCAACTAAGTTTAATTTAGTTCTCCATTTATCAAATACCTTTCCTCTATCATCGTCATTATATTGACATAATGCCCCGTAAAGTTGAGAAATTGAACAGCCAACCTCATCTCGAGCAAATTCCATCAGATCTATCCTATTATACTTACAATTACCTGCTTGTTTTCTCTGCAATACTGATCTTATCTGTAAATATTTTTAAAAATCTCTACGTTCCAAATTATATAGTTGTTGCGCCCTTTCAAATGTTATTAATCCTGACTGATCCATTATATCACCGATCATACCGACCCCAAGATTATCCCAGCGCCTCATCACTTCGTCGTGGAATACATCTGGAAGAAGTTCATTCATATATAAAGGGGTATAGAAATTCATTCTCCCTAACTTAATTTTTTTTCGGATAATTGACCAGACTGAAGTGACCGCCCCCAACAACTTGAACTTTGTTCTTTTATAGTAGTTTAATTCCTTATATGTAAGAAATCCTTTGTTGGAATCCAAAACCAACAGATCGTAAATATCCGGAATACCTGTGGTACCCCTCCAGGTATCTTTTGTATTCCCACCTAGGAGTCCTCTACAATACTGAAGGACTGAAGCAAAATAATATGCCTTAAAATCAGGAACTGCCAGTCCTCCCCGATCTTTAGGGAGTGCCAACATTTTTATGGCTCTTCGAGTTCTACCCTTAGCCCAAATGAAGCGATTACACATCCCCTCTATTTCCTTGAACCAATTGTTAGTAAATAATAAAGGAATTGTCCGGAAAAGATACATAATCTTGGGCAAAAACAACATCTTAATAACATTACAGCAACCTATTATTGTTAGGTGTAAATTGTCCATCCTATCTAACTGTAATTTAGACTTTTTAATTAATGGGGTTAAATTTTCTTCCACAACCTTAGATAAATCAGATGTTATAATAATCCCCAAATAAACCGCAGACTTCGTAACTCTATCATCATCAATTTCAGCAAAATGATTTACAACTATTTGTGTTTTCCCTTGATTTAATTTATATCCTGATAATAATCCATACTTTTTAGCCTCCTTTTCAATTTCCCCTATTGCTTTAATTGGTGATGATGATGTTATTGCTAGATCATCTGCGTATCCCAGAATTTTAGTCTCATAACCGTTAAGTACGATTGGGCTGATGTTTTTATTTTTTTCTATATGTCTAATGAATGAATCTATAAAGCAGGCGAAGAGTAGAGGGGAGCAGGGGCATCCTTGCCTAGTCCCACGCTCAATTTTTATTGCCTCGCTCCATTCCCCCCCCCACTCTCAATCTAATGCTTGAGTTTTTATAAAGGGCTTTTAATGCTCCTATATAAATTTTCCCAAAGTTAAATGTATTCATTGTTGCCCTCAGGAAACCCCACGAGACCCTGTCAAACGCTTTTTCAGCATCCAACAATATTAAAGACATAGGGTCTCGTGAGGCCGTCGTACCATCCAACAACGCCAATACCCTTCTGATATGATCTGCAGTCCCCCTCCCTGCGATGAACCCATGCTGCCAAGGTGATACTATCTTCCCAATTATCATGCTCAACCTGTTTGCCAAGATTTTGGAATAAGCCTTAGCATCGCTATTCATTAAGCTAATTGGTCTATATGACCCTGGATCCTTAGAGTTTTTGTTCTTTTTTAAAAACACCACCATTGAAGCTTCTCCCCAAGACCCCGGAGGGGCTGCACCATTTAGTATTAAGCCCATGAGTCTGATAATATCTGTTTCTAAAGTTAAGAAGAATTTCTTATAAAATTCTATTGGTATTAGATCAGGTCCCACTGCTTTCACTGACGGGAGATTTAGAAAAGCTTTTTGTACTTCTTCCGGAGTAAAGTTAATCTCCAGGGAATTCTTGTCCTCCTCTGTAAGCTTATCTAGGGAGGCTGACTCTAAATATTCCTCAATTTCAAGAGCATCTGGTTCTCCATTATCCTTGCTATACAATTTCTTATAAAAGTTCCGAAATACAGAGCAGATTTCCTTTGGAGTTTTTGCTACTCCTCCTACTTCGGTGGTCATTTCTGATATCTGTCCGTGAGTAGCTGCTTGTCGGGTTCTAATCGCCAAAATTCGACCTACCTGTTCACTATATTCATGTTGTTCTTCCCTTCTAGCTAGATATTTGCCAGCTGCCTTTGCGGCATATACTTCGCTCACTGCTGCTTTGGCCAGAGCTAATTTTTGCGTTACTTTTGTCACATCCTCCTTTTGCCTTATACTTCTTACCAGATCTTCCTCTAGCTTTGCTACTAGATTTATCTTTTTCTCTATACCTTCTTTTTCCTGTTTGCTCCGTCTAAGAGAATAGCTTAAAGTTTCCCCCCTAATACCTGCCTTCATAGCATCCCATACTATTTGAGGTGATGCTGTATCTCTGTTATTTTCCAAAAATTCTCTCAACCAAATTTCCATGTATGTAACATATTCTATATCCTGGAGAAAAGCTCTCTCAAAAGTCCAACTATTCATACTTTTCTGTGAATAGGGTATAGAGATCTCCATAGAAAGCGGATTATGGTCTGACATCAATCTGGGCATTTTTTTAACTTTCGCCATCGGTATTATCAAGGGAGAAGTCAA
This sequence comes from Triturus cristatus, assembly GCF_964204655.1. NCBI lineage: Eukaryota > Metazoa > Chordata > Amphibia > Caudata > Salamandridae > Triturus > Triturus cristatus. Next base: position 889,247,245 of record NC_140592.1, on the reverse strand, counting down.
AAAATAATCTAGCCGAGCCAGAGTTTTATGGGGGGCAGAATAGTATGTGCTACCTCCTCCTCCGTTCATATGTTCCCAAATATCAATCAACCCATTATCCTGCATGAGCTGTATCAATGCTCTATAAGTTTTCTTTTTTCTACCGAGAAACCTTGCAGGATCGTCTTTCCACAACCCATTGATACCGTTTATATTTAAATCACCACAAAGTATAATGGGGAGAGGCCAGTTGGGTAATTTAGAGTTTATAAGGTTAAGGGTTTCCGGATCATCAACTGTTGGTGCATAAATAGAGCATAACGTGAAATTGAAATTTTGAATTGGACACTCCGCCAAAATCCAGCGGCCATGTCTATCTACTTGTTGTTTTTTTAATATAATTCCGTTCCCCCGTCCCAGTATTGCAACCCCACGTGTTCTAGTGCCCTGAGTTGTACAAGTCAGAACTTTATACCCCAGTTGCTCCAATAGAAATCTCTGCGAGATTTCTATATGTGTCTCCTGAACACAAATTAGGTCAGCTTGCAAAGTTTTAAAGTATTCTTTCACTTCCCTTATTTTTCTTGCATCATTTAATCCACACACATTAATTGTGACTATGCGTATCATTTTTCTTTTTTCCACCCATTTCTGGTTGCTTTCTTTTTCTGATGATGATTTTTTCTCCCTTTTACTCCCCCAACGATCCCCCCACCTCCCCCTTACCTCCCATTGAGGCATCCTGGGTCCAGCCGGATCCAGGTGTGGGCGCCCGTAGATCAGTGTGCCTCAGTGCGTCCCCCCCACCCTGCATACAAATTATATTTAGAACTTTGAAAACCAGAGTTTATACATACTAAACATATTTTCGTGTATTACTTCCTACGTGAGTAGCAATTAATAATAATGTCACATTATTTTTTCGCAAAGAAAAATATTCTTTATAAAAAAAAAGCTTCTTATGCGCTGCATATTATAAGGAAAAAATTAGTTTGTGTTCTTTTTCCACTGCAATTTTTTACAGTCTCTGAAATTTCTTTGAGATAGTTTTCTGCTTGTATTTCACTGGTGAAGCTACGAGTTACCCCCCTAAATATTATTTTCAATCGAGCAGGGTTTTGTAAATATACTTTAGCTCCAATCTGTTCAAATGGAGTGAATAACTGCCGCAGTCTCCATCTCCTTTCAACGGTTGCGTGAGCAAAGTCTGGTCTGCCGAAATAAGTGCTACCCTTATATTCCCTCTTGTTTGTTGGACGAGCTAGATCATATATAGAGTCCCGGAGTAAAAAGTTTCCAAAAAATACCAGCATTGCCCTTGGATATTTTGATTGGTTCTGTGTTTTCTTTTGCTGAGTAAGGGGAAAGCGATGGGCTCTTTGAACTTCTTTCTCTAATTCCCAGGTTTGCAGTTCGGGAATAGATGATTTTAAGAGCCTTATTATGTACCCCCTTGGATCTGTGTCTTCAACTCCTTCTGGAAGCCCCAAGAAACGAAGATTATTTCGCCTTGCTCTATTTTCCTGTTCCTCGACCTTTATCATTAAATCCTGTGTGATACTTTCTTGATGTTTTTCCTGTTTTTGCAGGTGAGTAACTTCCTTTTCTAGATGGTCAGTACGTAATTCAACTGACACCATCCTTTCAGAGATTGCCAGACAGGTGTTGCCCACTTTATTAACTGCCCCTTGTAGTTTTTGAATAGCTACATGATGTTTTTGAGTGTCCATTTTGATATCTGTATGCAATTTCTTTATTGAAGTCAGAATTTCTTTCAAGGATGGTTCATCTACTTCTCCTGCCTCTTCATCTTCAGACATGTTCGATGTAGATTCTTTTCTAGTTTCTCGAAGCACTGCTATTTCCTTTAGTTTTTTAGATTTTAAATTTTTACGAGGATTAATAGTCTCTGGATTATTTCCTTGATCAATGGTGTCACCTTGAGTAGATATATTTAGTCGTTTATTCCTTATTTTTCTTTTCTCAAGTTTTTTCCTGGGTGTACTTCCTTGTCCCGGATCACTCTCTTTCCTTGTACCAGAGCAAGCTGAAATTTCTTCGGTTGATGGATCTTGAAAGGGATAACTTCTATGCATACAATATTGAAACACAAAAATTAAAATATTGATAACAAAAGTATTGACTTCCAATAATTAACTAGTAAAACCACAAATTTCAAGAACAAAATTATCGCTGTTAAATTTCTTGATTCATACTTATTTTGAGAACACAAATATCGCGAACAAAAATATTTTACCTTTAAATAAACACATATGTCAAAAATATCGATTAACACAATATCAACTATAATAATGTCACCAAAACAATTACATTATCATTAATATATATTTTTAAAAAAATCACTTTTTCCATAAAGCAATTATTGGAATACACCTAAAACGTTTTACACACATGTTTAAATTAAATATAAATATATTACATTACTAAGATATTTGCCTTTCACCTTAATAATAATATCATCATAACATCATGTACATAACAGTCGGCTTTATAATCTCTGAGGATATTCTAATCATGTCGAGATGCCTCAGAGCCTCCTTTTTTAGATCCTTCCTCGTTATGTTAATAATTTTTGGATTGGTAAAATATTCTAAGTGGCCTAGAACTTGTAAAAAGTTCCTGACATATCTCAGCCAAGGAATCTTTAAGGCCCCTTCTAATTTTATAGTGTCAGTCAGAATATCTTGATTTAACTTTGTTTCTTTTCTAGTCCAGAGCCTGTGCCATAAAAGGACTGGTTCTAGTTTTATTAGATCAGATATAAAGGGAAAACCCAACTCTGCATGGCAAATGGTTGATGAGGTACTGTTTGGAATGGATAAAATATATCTTAGAAAAAAAAAATGATGCCCTTAGAATTGGAAGCAGATCAACAAATCCCCAACCCCCTGCACCATAAACCGCAGAGGAGACACACTTTGCTTTATAACTCTTAATCAATTCGACTGGTGGTCTCCTTCCTAGTTTCTTAGCTAAGTTGGTCAATGCATTTACTGAACTTATTAACCCTCATTTTTTTTTGCTGAGACGGCTTGTGCCCTGGTATCATTTTGGTCAAAGAGAATTCCGAGATACGAAAATCTCTTAGCGACCCCGATCTTCTGCCCTGCCACAAACATATCCCTAGGCTTCTTGATACCGTGACCACACCGCATAATGAAGGTCTTCGAAGTGTTTACTCTCAGCCCAAGGTCTTCCATAAAACTAGCGAAAGAAACTAAAGTCCTCTGAAGGCCAACTTGTGTGCGGGACATCAATACCGCATCATCTGCGTATAATTGTGCTGGTATTGGACGTCCGGCTACTTGGGGAAAGTCTTGATTACCTTTCAGGATTGCCTTGCCCAGACCATTGATATAAAGAATAAAAAGAAATTGACTGGAAACGGAGCTGAGCACTTACCCTGTAAGCCATAACATACTCGAGCCTTTGCATTAGTATAAAAACACTTCAAAAAATAAATAATCTGTACATCAACCCTCATATCTTCCAATGTTAACCAGGGTTTACTATGGCTCACGCAGTCGAAGGCTTCTATGAGGTCCAGAAAAAAAACAACTTTCCCTGTTTAAGCTCTGCTCTACCGTTCCCAAGCCTGAACGGAAACCATATTGTAAGTCGGACAAAACCGAATTATCCTCAGCCCAGTCCTGTAAGCATTCTAATAATATACGTCCTACTATTTTTGTGATAGCATCCAGCAAAGATATGGGTCTGTAGCATCCTGGATCCTGCCTGTCCCCCTTTTTAAGATTTGGGACTAAGGTGGATTCCACCCAGGTAGATAGAAACGGAACATAACAGCTAGCAGCAATTACCTGGACAATTATAGGGGCCCACTGGTGGGTATTTAACTTGTGTAAATTGACAGGTACCCCATCTGGACCGGGAGCCTTGCCACCCTGGCTTGCAGAAAGCACCCGGTTCACCTCGTCCAAGGTAAACTGCAGGTCTAAGTGGGGAAACAATGGTACCAAAACGTTATCCTCTTCACCGTTACTACCCATCACATTGTGATTAGCCTCGCCATTTTATAGTTTGGAGAAATGTGTAATCCATTGTTCTTCAGTGATGGCGATTTCAACAGATGGTCCTCCTACAGCAGTCAAGTAAGGCGCTTTCACCGCCTTCCAGAATGCCGTGCCATCTTTCTGTAAGGATGCTTTGTGTAAGGCCTCCCAGGCCTCATTCTTCAGAATATTTTTCCTATTTTTGATAGTTCTCTTATAGTCTATTCTAGCCTGCCTTACTCTATCGAGATTTCTCGGGGTCTCATGTAGAGCGTCTTTTAGCCTAGAGTATGATGAGGTACACCCTGAGTCGAGCCAGCCCTGTAATTGGCCTTTATTGCATTTCTGCCTTAGCAGGAACTCTCTTACCGTATCAGTTATCATTTTAAAAGAGGATAAAACAGTGTCTGGGACAGCTGATTCACTCAGACAAATATCAAAGGCAGAGTTGCCTTTGGTGACCGCCGCCCTGGTAATTGCGTCTTGGTCTACCATCGACCAGCGCAAAGAGTATCCATTTGTTTTCCAAATGGCTATATTTTCTAACAACTGTCATACTGTCATTACTGTCATATATACTGACATAGGCAGCAAAATACATAACATCGCAGAAAGGAAAGCAGTTACTAAATCACATGGGGTACACCTACAGTCAAGAAAGAGCATGAACAGAAAACAGAAATTGGAAATGTACCAAATAGTGTTCTAATGTATGCTATGGGAGTGCACCTAATAAAAGGTGATGTGGTAATTCACGTAAGAGAGCACAGCTACCCCCTAAAAGTTTCGAAGGATATAATTTAGGCAAGTGCAAGCTCCCGGGAACCCACAACCAAAATCCTTAAAGATATATTGCCTAAAGTCCCCGAACACATCAAAGGCCAACTACCACCTATAACCACTTTAAAATGTTTAATTGAATGAACTAAAAACACCAGCAACAATACTCCTCCTTTCCCTAGGAAATGCCAAGACACAGAAATGAACATTTAACAATGACATACAATGAGGATACTTTACTTTAAAATAACAACCAAAGCAATGAGAAACAAATCCTAACATTCTATACAGCAAATAACTTGCTAAATTTAAGCCATTTCAAAACCTGGATGATGGATAGGACCTTCAAAATGTGCCCCAAACCATTCACTTAGAACTACACCATACATGGTGAATATCAAAAAATCCCTTTTATATATGCCCTACTACCAAATAAACAAAACACCACTTACCACAACCTCTTAAACCTCCTTAAACTTAAAGAAATAACTACTACCCCCAAAACATAATCATAGACTTAGAGCGAGCCATGATTCAAACCTTTTTAAGATGTTCCCCCACACAACAATACAAGGCTGTTACTATCAGTTCAATCAAAGCATAAGGGGACACCTGCAACAATCTGCATTGATGGCCTTATTGCAAGTTTGGTGGTTCTTCTGTTAGCCCACCACCACCAGGCCAACAGGAGGACCACCAAGCCTTTAGTGCGCCAATCGGATTACAAATGTAATCTATGGTGGGTGGTGCTGTGTTAGTCTCTTGGCGGGGGTCTGTTAGGCTCATAGGAGACCACCTCAGTCAGAGCCCTAACTGCACGTTCCTGCACGGTGTGGCATGCACCATGTCGTGCAGGAGCAGTGGTGCAATTCCGAAGAGTCACAATATGTGCCACCCTACACACACCCCTAGGCCCAGGAGTGAGAGGGGGCCCTGTTTTGGCCCCTTTAGGAGCCTCTCTGCCACCCTTTTCATGGCTGGCTCACTGCCACTAAATGGGCGGTGGACAGGCAATTCATAATATGCTCATCGATACTGCAGCAGCACCACCAGCTTTTACTGCTCCTGACTGCTGTGCCACCACTGCAGGATCCTGCATCCTGGCAGAGGCAGGGGTCCTGTGGCGGTCCGACCGCCACACTCATAACACTGCGACCGCCATACTCATAATAGGCCCTAAGTGTAGAATATTCTACAAATAGCTAAAAACTAAATTATAGCACTAGCCTATATTACCATCACAGAGCTAGCTAACCAGTACAATTTACTAATTGAAAACCCTTTCTACCAACATAATGAAGTCCCTAATTGATTATTTGAAAGACACTGGGGGTTGGCAGACTGCATCACTAAAATAAACAACGCAGGGGAAGGTTGGCACAATGCCTTCAAATCCACATTAGGCAGAACCTAACCTACACTCTATACCTTTATAAAACATTACAAAAAGAATAAAGCTACCAAGAACAACTAATAGAACAAGCTGTTTGCCAAATTGCCCCCATACCTGGCAAACAAACTAAAAGAATGTACGACATGCTACAAATTAAAGTCAAACCCTTCATAAGTAGCAAAGGAGTAGGTTACTTAGAAATAATAGCCAAAAGAATATTATAAAATAAATAGTAACCTACCAAAGTCCCCAAAAACTATCACACAATCTAAACCAACATGACAAATGATTTTTATAATAATTATAATATTGTATTACATCAGTCTAAAAATTAAAGACAATTCCAATGTAAATGAAGACTGAGATAATACATTGTTCAATAACATATTTTAACAAATAATGTAACTGTCAGCAACAAAAAAGTTAAAAAGAAACTCAATACATCACATAAATTAACTACAACACATAAACCACACAATTCCAATTACCAATCACAAAATATTTTCACAAACAATAAAATATAAAATTTCCCACCCAAAGGAAACTAAATAAATAAAACTTACTACGCTGTAGCTGCAGATCTTTATATGTATGCACATAGTCAAAAATGATAATCCACCAAATATGTGGGGAAAAATGTCCAAACCACCAAAACACATGCAAAGATAAAACAAATCCGCCAGAAACCTCTCAAACCAATCCAAATTATTTTAGGAACAATAAAGAAACAGAAAAATGTTTTAAAAGAAGAAACGCTCCAGGAAACCAGAAAAAAGCAAATTAAAGTGAAAAGTATTAGTTTATTATAAACCAAAATTGATTTCCTTTAAAAAAACAAAAAATTCACAATGCCCATAGGATATGCTCGTAAACAAAAACCTGTAAAGTAATTAAGAAAACCTACCCGCAAATCACATTACATTCCCAAAAACATATATAAAAAATACATATACATCAAACTTAATCATCAAAATATAAGTAACATAACACAAATGAACATAACATTATGATACATTAATAAAATAGTATACAAAAACCCAAAACTACAAACTCGTGAAAAACTGTAGCACTAATGCATCTGAATGTACCAAAAACGTACCAAAAAAACAACAACTATCTTTAAGTCCTCCCCCTTGTGCCTCCTATACCCTAAAAATATGGATGGGAAACATTTTGAATATAAAGTAAAATTTAAATAAAAGCATAAAATATATACAATTATTTAACATATACTAAAAGAAATTTATGTTAAAATGATTGTTTGATGTGGCATCATTAGGGTGGTCTTCCCCTGGATATTTTGCCTTTTGCCTTCATGTTTTGCTGATTACTTTTGTTGGCCTTATGACTCTGAGCACTTTAACACTGTTAACCGGTGCTAAAGTGCATGTTCTTCTCCTCTAAACATGATGACATTGGTGTATACATGACTGACACATTTGTTGTACTAGTAAGACACTTGTAAAGTAGCTTACCATATACCTAGGGCCTGTACTTCAAGAGCTACTAGTGGGGAGCAGCATTGATTGTGCCACCCACAGACATAGCCTTTCAAACAAGTCCTCAACCCTGCCACTGAAGTGCCTTTGCATGCAGGTTACTGCCGCTTCGACTTGGCATTTTAAAACTACTTTCCAAATCTTAAACTGCAATTTTAATAGATCTAAGTCTCCCCTCAAGTAGGCCCTAAGGAATGGTAATGAAAATTCCTCCTTAGTGTTGAAGTTGGATTTAACATTAATGTTTTAAAACTGCCACTTTTAGAAAGTGCTATCTGTCTAAGCGTGCCCCCTATACCATCAATCTTGAAAGAAATGTTTTTCCAAAAGAGAAAACGTCTCACCTTTGTTTTTCTGATGGTCAACGTATGACTGATGTTGTATTTATACCCTGAATTTGCCATGTGTCAAATACTCATATAACATTGTGATCCCCAAAGCAAGAGAAGATAAGGGATTGTGTATATAATCTGATATTCTTATTCATTAGTGAACAAAAAAACTGTTAAATATAATTAATAAGGCAAGTATGTACACATAACAACATCAATCAGAAAGACATGTGCATACAATATTATTTATCAAATCAAACAAAAAACATTGACAACCTTATATTTTCATTAAATAGTGTTAAACATATAGACGCTAATTACAATGTCAGGCGTACTTGAGTCCACCTGACACAGTTTCAGTGTGGCAACCGACCGACCATAGGTAGGTGCTTCCGCATCCCGCATTAGGATGCGACCGCACATGGTCCGGTTCCAAACTCCCATTTCTGTGTGGGAGCTTGTGCTGCGTGCGGTTTCTACCTGCAGCACAAGTTCCCATAGAGAAATGGGATTTTGTGTAAATTCCTGCTCCCTCACGGTGCAGGGATTGACAGGGGGCACCATAGCTGCCACATTGGCCCCCAACCGGAGGCCGCAAGGAGAAGGGGTCCCTGCTAGGGGCCCCCAAAGTCACTTTCCGATAGGCTTTCTGTGTCTGAAAGCCAGACATGGAAAGCCTGTCCAAAATGGGAACAGAATCCCGACTGTGGAAACGCCATCTGTTGGGATTATGTTGTGGTTTCCAGGAGCCAGTCGGAAGCCAGACCGGAATGACTGGCCAGTTTAACTTCCAACTGCCTACATTGGGACGCAGCTGTCACTAATCATCAGACACTGCAAGCTGCGTGGCGCCATACTCGCTCTTTGAACCCCAGGTTGTAATCGCTCATTTATTATTAATGTGGCTGCTAATTTGGTTTTAACATTACTGTGAATAACGTGTTTTTACTCTGTTCTTGGCATTATTTGCACAACACGTACCTCTCTCTCCCTGGCCCCGGTCCGACGCGGCAAGTGCCGTTGCGCGGAGGGCCTCCGGGAGCAGATTCTTGTACTACTTCCGGTATTCCGGCATAAAAGTCGCTCTAATGCGCACGCGCAGCGGATGCGCGCAGCGGGCGCACCAAAGGCGCGCCAAAGGCAAGCCCGTCTGCGCCTGGACCGGGCCCAGTGCCATTCCCCCTGGCCCTAAACACGCCGCGGATATTATCCTAAGGTATTCTGCCCTGGATCTATATAAATTACGCCCCCCGACCACAAAGGGCTGCACTCGTATGTGCCTAAACAGCATGGTTAGGCCTTTGAAGGCATGCCTACTCTGCAAATACAGCCCCACACTTCAAATAAGCCACCTAAGTAGTGCATCATGTCGCACTACTCTACCCAACAGGAACATTAGCGCCGCCCTCATCAATGCCCGTTCCCTTGTTAAACATAAATACGAGATAGCAGATCTTATATCTTATCACAAACTTGATATTCTTTTCATTACGGAAACCTGGACAGACCCTTCTTCAGGACCAGATCTCGCAGAAGCCACTCCAGAGGGCTACACCGCACTAAGGCAGGATAGAGTAAATCAAAAAGGTGGCGGGCTAGCTTTGATCTTTAACAACAAACTCTCAGCAAAAGTCACATCTATCCCTTTACCCACCTGTGAGGCCTTACACTTCTCCATTCAGTTAACGGCATCACAAACCTTTAAGGGTATTTTACTATATCACCCACCGGGACCCAGAACAGATTTTCTCGGCTCCCTAAATATGCTGTTAGAACCAGCAGCAACTGAATCCTCCTTTACAGTCTTTGGTGACTTCAACTTTCACTTGGAGAACCGTCTAGATAGTCAAACTAAAAACGTACTCAACAACATGGAAGCAACAGGTTGATTCCAGCAAGTCCAAACTGTCACGCATCAAGCCGGCCATATCTTGGACGGCCTTTTTTCTAACTCTCAGACCATCCGTGTACAAAATATTCTCCCATTAGTATGGTCCGATCACCATGCGATTCTCTTTGAAATTTTGATTAGTGCCAAGCACTCACCCAAAGCCTCGGTCACGAAAGTTGGCCCTCGGAGAGCTTGGAGGGACACAGACCCACAGCTCTTAAAAAACTGTCGATCCTCTACCCAACCTTTAGTTTCTTCTGATCCTAATACAGCATCAGTAAGGTATACTAATTGGCTCAGCAACGTGCTTGCGCGGTTGGTGCCATTCAAAAACATCTCGAACAATCGGAATGCACCATCAGCCCCATGGTTTTCGGATGCCCTTAGAGAAAAAAAAAACTATGTAGGAACTACGAAAGAAAATGGCATAGATCATACAACCAGCAGGACAAACTAGTTTACAAAACAGAACTTACCAAATACAAACTACTTATTACTCAGGAAAAAAGCAGATACTACACCACACAGATTGAGGCTGCACAAGACTCGAATAAATGCTTATTCCAAGTAGTTGTCAACTTTACGGACAAGCAACTGCTAACAGTGTCATCCCCACTCAGCCACTTTGTGACTCCTTAGCAAACTTTTTTGTCGACAAAGTGAATGACATCTACACCAAGTTTGCACCAGTTTCCAACACTACGGCACAATTTACACAAAAAGACCCCCTCGGGCAGTCCCTCATGGATTTTGAATACACCACCACTGAGCAGATTGCTAACACAATGTTGACAATCAAATCAGGCTCTGCCAATGATCCCTGTCCGCCGGCGTCACTCATGCCTGTACTAGATCAAGTGGCCCCAATCTTATCCACCATCTTTAACACTATGTTCATGTCAGGCATATACCTCACAATATGGAAAAAAAACATAATGAAACCTTTATTAAAAAAAGCCAATCTTGACTCCAGTGAAACCAAAAATTACAGACCTATAGCTAGCCTGCCTTTCCCGGCAAAAATCATTGAAAAAATTATGAATTTACAAATCTCCAAATACATTGAAGATCACCAACTACTAGATACCACTCAGTTTGGATATCGGAAAGGTCACGGGACAGAGACCGCACTCATAAAGGCAACCGAGGACATTAGAGTTATTCTGGATCAGAGAGGCACAGCAGTTCTTGTGCTGCTTGATCTCTCAGCAGCCTTCGACACGGTCAATCACACCATACTCATTGACCGTGTCGCAGAACTAGGCATCGGGGTAAAGCCTGGGACCTGTTAGCCTCCTTTCTTGCCAACCGTACCCAGACGGTTAACCTTGGTTCCTTTCCGTCCTCCCAACTGAGTCTTCCCTGTGGTGTCCCGCAGGGCTCGTCCCTGAGCCCTACCCTTTTTAATATATATGTGGCAGACATAGCTAGAATCATCAGGAGCCATGGGCTGGATCTCACCTCATACGCTGACGATACGCAGTTGGTGCTGGCCATACATAATGACGGTAAAGAAGCAGCTGAAAAATTCCAATGTGGCCTACTGGCCATCAGTGACTGGATGACCAATAACTGCCTTAAATTGAATTCTGATAAGACAGAAATCATGATTTTTGGCAAACTAGCTCCAGCCTGGTCCTCTACCGGGTGGCCTCTGTCTCTAGGTCCTCCACCCACCCCGTCACCAAGGTAAGAAACTTAGGAGTCATTTTTGATGACAGACTAACCTTCCTTCCTCATGCCAACTCAGTAGTCTCAGCTGCCTTCTATAAATTACGGATGATAAAGAAAATCCTCCCTTTTCTTCCCTAGACTTCAGGAAAAACACTCATCAGTACCTTAGTTATGTCAACCATCGACTATTGTAACGGGCTTCTTTTCAATGCCCAAAATAAGGTCAACCTCAAAATACAAGTCAATATCCCAGGTGATCCGAAAATACCACTGGCTTCCCGTGAAGAACCGGATTATGTTTAAGGCCTTATGTATTGCGTATAAAACTTCACGCAACATAGGACCTCAATTTCAGATCAAAGACCTGGCTGCCTATATTCCTACCCGGGCGCTTCGCTCATCTACTTCATCTTTGTTCACAGTGCCTCGCACCAAAACAGCCGCCTGGGGCGACAAACACTTCATTGTCGCAGCTGCCAGACTTTGGAACTCGCTCCCCCTCCATATCAGAACCTCTCAGTCACTACTTTCATTTAGAAAAATGACCAAAACGTGGCTATTTGCACAATAAGTCTTTGGTTTAGGTCTCATGCTGCCGTTCTTAGCGCCGAGACACCCACGGGTATTTGAGCGCTTTATAAATCTCACAAACATAAACATAAACATTGTAATTAGGCAGTCAGAAGTCAAGACAGGAATGTCGGTCGGAAAGCCTCCAACCTGCAGTCGGAAGCTTTCTGACTAACATCCTAATTAGACCCATAGTGTATTAGATCACATCAAATTAAGCGGAAATTAACAATAGTGTCCAATACTGTTGGTTTAATGAAGGGTACATATTTCAACCCTCAGATGTGTAGTCCAAGTGGTACTAAGTGGCCCTTTCTTTGGTGGTCAGAGATCTTTAGCTACTACTAGGTGATGTCATTATTCACATCGCCTTTATTCATAGGATACATTATTCCATTGTGATTGTCGATAACTCCTGGCCACACCAATGCGTAGTACGCCAACGTGTTCCAACCTTCCTATAGGGCCATTGTCGTTACTGATGAAGGTCTTCTTCAGGGCTGGAGGACTTTTAATGGGACACGTTCATGTGAGATGATCCTACATCATCATGGGGTTTCTAAGTTCTGAGACGGCGTGGGCCCTTTTCATTCACTTTTTGAGAAATTTTCAGGCACTGAAGCCCTGGAGTTGTCAGGACGTGTTGTGTTGCAGAAGCTGCCATAGAGGTGCTGATCTCCTTTTTTGGCGTTCCTCTCGGGGGCCACCATCTCTCAGCTCCTCTGTATAGAAGACAGAAAGTGGACATTTCTCTGTACTTACTGCTCCTTGTGCTGGACAGCTTTTCTCCAATACATGTCTGGGTTGGGTGACAGCTACACTTTGTGCATTTCCTCTAGAGAGCCACAAATACAGGAAGGTGAAACTAATTTGCATTTTGAGCACTCATCTGCATTCATCTGCAATCTGATAAGTCTTCTTGCGGAGGAATGAATGGAAGGGGTTGACCCTTACACTTCAATAGGTAGTGTCCTGGCCACACACAACACACTGATTTATCCCCCACAGGTAGCCTGGCAGACAGGACTTGGTTGAAAGGGATCTTTGTGCTCTTCAGAGAGTTGCTTTGAAGCGACCCCCTACTTCAAAGGCACTTTTGGATATTGGATACTTTGTCTCTGACCCCCTGTATCAGACACTTCTGGATCTTGAACTGAACCTCTGTCAGAAGGAATGCTGTGCTGCTTAAAGGACTCAACTGGACTGCTTTCCCGAAACTACTGCTTTTCTGTTTGTTGCCCTGCTGCCTGCAGCTCCCTGATGCTGCTCAAGGAGAGCTGAAGATAGTTTTCCCTCCAAGTGATCTCCAATGGCTTGCCTGGCTTGCTTCCAGTTTTCTGCAGTTTACTTGACACAAAAGACTTCCTGCAATTCTGCTAGGGTTGTTGGACTCTGCCTTCTCTAAGCCCTATCCTTGCCTGAGGTGCTCTCTCCAAGTTCTGGGCCTCAGAAGTGGGCTCTGCAGCTTTATTGCTACAAAACCGACACACTGTCACCTGTGAGATGATCGAAAGCGATACATCCCCCTTCGATGCCGATGCAGAGACTGTTCGACGACAATGGTTCTATAGCCTGCGAGTTCCGAAGATGAAACTATGTGCGTCTCGATCACAATACATTGCCTTCACTTTAGTGAAGCTTGATGACAACACAGCGACAGGACGGCATGGAAAAGATCGATGCATTGAGCCCTAAGGTTTGACACTTTGCTCCATCCAAGGTACTTTCTCAGCTAGCCTGCCCTCCATCATGATCAGCCTGAACTTTAGATTTGCATTGGTACCTCGTGACCTCAAGTAACCTTTTTTTTACCTCTAGTGACTTCTAAACACTATTTTTGGATTAATCTTTAAAAATACATTTATTGGCTTCTCCTGATTAGATTTTTGTCATTTTGGTCTTGTTTTACTGAGAAAAATATTCTCTATTTTTCTAAACCTGGGAGGAGTATTTTTATGGTGTGTGCATTGTGTTACTGTGTGTGTTGCACAAATGCATTGCCCATTGCCACTTTCTATAAGCCTGACTGTTTTGTGCCATGCTACCAGATGGTGAGCAGAGGTTATCTTTTACTGTGTATCCAGCTTACCCTGACCAGGGTGGTGGTTCCTGCCTGGCCTGGGTGCATAACACTGCCAACCAGTAATCCCATCTCCAACAACGATGTTGAAAAAAAATATATTTTTTTTTCTCTCTTGCTTTATTGTTTGCTTAATTTTGATTTTTTAAAAAGGAAAATGTGACATTGAGGAAGGCGTGCAGCCGAAATGCGTCTGTCTATTATATACATGTGACTATTAAATTCATTTGATTTACATTGTCAGTGTGCGCCTCGTTTGGTGACCGTGGGAGAAGGTCACTTGCCGGAATTGAATCGCGTTTCACCAACGCGGAGGAAAGAACCCGTGCCATGTGGAACGGCAGTAGGTGAATGCGCAGGAATCGAATATTGCTGCCAGCCCCGCCGTGCGTTAATCCGAAGGAATATCGGAATCCATAGGGAAAGGAAATACGACAAGGAAAGCCGAAAGGGCGTGCTCTCGGCAGGAGAACACCGGAAGCTGTGGGTTGGAGGACGCGGAGCTGTCGACAAGTCCCCGCTGGTGAGTACAACCTGAATTACTTTCCTAAATCAGAACGCAAGAGCGGCAGGCACATAGGCTAAAAACAATTGTATTAAACCAGCAGTCACACATCTCTGTGCCAAACAGGAATGTTTACAGACCGAGAGAGGGAAGAGGCAGCTAAAGGGCTCTTCACTAAAAGTAAGCGCAATATTGATCCCGACCCGAAAGGAGCGTCGGGAGGTGTAACGACAAGCAGTAATTTCAGAACCCTCTACAATAAATTATAGAAAACTTACGAAAGAAAAAAGGAAGTGGTGGGAGGCTACCTCTCTACAGAGGTATCTGCACTGTGACCGCATCCCCAGAGGCTTACGTATATATGCGACACCCTCTTACGAACATCCTGACCCGCGGCTACTTCAGGAATGGGCGGAATATACGACTGAGTCAGCGAAGGGCATGATTAAAATCTTAATAAAATACGCCTGGAGTGACAGGCAAAAATTATTGGATGAAATTAAGGAACTCGAAGCACTTTGTATTGGACAAAGATGTTAACTTAAGAGATGAATTGCAGCAGCGGATGAAAAAACGGCTAACAGATTATGAGATTATTATTAGACACCGAAAACAAACAAAATGTTTGAGAGATGAAAATGACTATGAGTCTGGGAGAATCCTAACATTTGCTAGGAAATACGATGCCTCCAGAAAGCAGCTGTTACAACAGAAAACTAGCGAGGTATCTTCACGTGATACATCTGAGTCTGAAGTCGAAGCATCCGAGGGTGAGCAAGCAACAAGAAGGAAGGAGCGAAATACCGGAACAACATCTACGACTTTTTTCACGAGTACCAGCTAATGAGGGAAGCAAGACAGCGCCCGGCAGCAAGAACACACTCCCCAGAGAGAAGAAATGAAAAACCCAACGGGGAAGGAAGGGCAAAAGACATCTCACCTGTTGGGCGTACAACAAGGAGCAAGCGAGGGGGGAAACAAAATTAGAAATCATGCTAGAGAAAAAGACACTGATCAACCTTTCTAGCAGACAAATTACACAGGAAGAAACAAAAATCTTAGAGTTGGGTCTCACCTTCTGTCCAACAACGCAAGTCGAATACACCAACGTGCGGATAGATTTATATAAATTTGTACGCAAATTGAAACTTCTGAAGATACACACTTTACATCCAAAAAAGAAGGAAACAAAAAGTGCAAGTAGTTTTAAAGAAAGTGAATCCCTCACACGAATGGAACTAAGTGCCCTCCGGGTGATGAGGGAATTGGAAACTGGAATGAACAGCAATCAGGATGATCCTTGTGACACCATAGATTTCCTAGAAGAGATGGGCATCACACTAAAAGGTGCCGAAAGCACCCTGAGAAAAAAATCTCGTTTCATCCCACAGTCATCCCACGATGTAATATATACATTTCACGACCTGGTAATAGAGGACCTTAAGAAATTACACGCAAGGAGTCCCAATTTGACTAAAGACAATCTAACAAGTCATCAAAGAAAATTAATAACAAATCTAAGTGAGGATGACAATCTGATCATCAAATCCTCTGACAAAGGAGGAAATGTCGTAATAATGGACAAAACGATCTACCTCAAGGAAGCAAGACGACAACTCTCTGATACAAACTGTTATAAGGTTACAACACACACGACCTATGAAAAAAGCATACAAGACTTTCATCAACTTGCCAATAAATGGAGGGAAAAAAGAACACTGGGTGTAGAAGATTTTACATTTATTTGCTGTGAATCACCAGAATTACCAACTTTTTTATTATCTCCCCAAAGTCCACAAAAGTGTAACAAATCCCCCCGGCAGACCTATTGTTTGATTGAAAAACAGTCTATTAGAAAACACTTCAGTATACATCGACTGTTTTTTTAAACCATTGGTAGTTGATCTTAGCTCCTATGTAAAAGATACAAAGCATTTTCTGAGAATCATCGCAAATATTGACTGGGAACCGGACATGCTATTGGGGACTCTCGATATAACAAGTCTCTATACTAGTATACAACATCAGATGGGACTCGAGGCAATAGAGTTCTTTCTAAAAAAGAGAGACTAAAAATATTTTGAACACAACATCATACTCAAGGAACTGATTGCATATTGTCTCTATAAAAACTTTTTTCTATTTTCAGGTGAACTATTTCGACAACAACAGGGTACTGCGATGGCATAAACCTGAGATTCACTGAATTTATGAGTAAGACCAGTGTACCCTATCTAGACCTAATGGTTTATGTTAAAGAGAACAAAATAGAGACAACATTGTATAGGAAGCCCACAGCGGGGAACAGCGAGTTACACACCAGTAGTTTTCATCCCAAAAGTGTCATCAATGGTGTACCATATGGGGAGCTTGTAAGACTAAGACGTAACTGCTCATTAGATGAGGATTTCCAGAAGGAAAGCAGCAATGCTCTCTACAGGTTCTTAAAGAGAGGATACAAAAAGAGACCCTAACTAATGCTAATAACAAGATTAAAGAGGTAGAAAGGAAAGATCTCCTGCTAGAAATTGGGGGGAGTGAAGTTTCTACTTTTGAACCCCAGGGAAAAGTGAGAATGATAACAGAATATACAACAGGATCCACTGAAATCTTTCAAATCTTTGGTTGAAATTGGAAGATTTTGAAATCAGATCATGTTATAGGACCCGTCATTCCACAGACCCCACTAATCATGTACAGGAGAGGACCAGCACTTAAAGACCAGTTGGTAAGGAGCCGTTTGACAAAAACCCCCAAGAAAAAGGATTTGATCTCGGGATTTTTTCCTTGCATGAATTGCAAGGCATGCAGGAATAGTCCCAAAGTTAAGGATTATACCATACCAGGAAGGAAGACTAGACGAAAGGTTGGCAAACTTATGAACTGTAACTCTGATTATACAGTTTATTGTCTGCTATGTCCGTGCAACAGGAGATATGTGGGAAGTACGATTCACCCCACCAAGAAAAGGGTTCTTGAGCACATGCGTGC
Source organism: Triturus cristatus (assembly GCF_964204655.1). Classification (NCBI taxonomy): domain Eukaryota; kingdom Metazoa; phylum Chordata; class Amphibia; order Caudata; family Salamandridae; genus Triturus; species Triturus cristatus. The sequence continues at coordinate 889,229,520 of NC_140592.1, read as the reverse complement.
AATCAAGAACCACGATGTAGCATATCCTGTTGCACGGCATTTTGAAGAAAAACACAATTCCACTGCCAACTTGTTGAGATTCTTTTGTCTAGATCAGGTTCCCAAGAGTGAAAGGGGGGGACAGAACTTAAAAATTGAGAAAACTTGAATCGCGATACATTGTAGAGTAACAAACAAAAACCCCAAAAGGGTTAAATATTGAGGAAGAGCTCTGGGTCCATATTGAGTAATTAAGAAGGAAAATGAATGAGATAGAATTCTTTGGTGGTAAGGCCCATTCAGGGCATAATTAATTCAGCATTGATGATTGTCGATTGCTAGAGCACCAGGATGAACTATAAGCCCATACAGGGCATGATTGTAGATATTAATAATTATACTTCTGCAGGATACAATTAATGAAGTTTAAATTAATTGATTTGTATATAAAGATTTTTTAATTGCTTACTGGAAACTGAGAAGTGCATTACTCCAGTACCCTCTTTTATGTTCATGAACTGTAGACTGCCAGTCATCTCTCTTGCTTTATTGTTTGCTTGATTTAGTTTTTTTTAAAAAGGAAACTGTTGAAACAAAAATGTGACATTGAGGAAGGCGTGCAGCCAAAACGCATCTGTCCATTATGTACGTGCGACTATTGAATTCATTTGATTTACGTTGCCAGTGTGCGCCTCGCTTCGTGACCGTGGGAGAAGGTCACTTGCTGGAATATATATAGAAAAAGAAAAAGGTGTCCGTCTCTCTTTTCCGGTGCCGGAAAGCACCTCAGAGTGGTATTTGGATATGTGTATATATATATATATATATATATATATATATATATATATATATATATATATATATATATATATATACACCATCGCAGGAAACCCATTTGAAGTAGAGCCACACGAAGGGTAAATTTCGCTCACTTTTAATGGAAGACAGCCTGCCAGCAGGACCCAACAAGGACAGCAAAGTTCAATACATCTGCGCCAGACGCGTTTCAGGGGTAAACCTTTCTTCAGTGGCGTTTCTTGCTGAATGACTGGAAATGTAGCTAAGAGCACGGCTTTTGATTTCGATCACCTGTCCCAGTGGGCGTGCCTTTTCTCACGGCCTTGTGGGTGATTTCAGTTACCTGCCCCAGTGGGCGTGCCTTTTCTCACGGCCTTATGGGTGATGTAGTGCTCTATAATGATCCCCAGTGGGTGCACTCTCTCAGTCTCTATTGCAACTTGTAAAACAAATGTCCAGGGCGGGACCTGCCCCGCTTTGTGGCTGACAACCGGAGCGTCAAACTGGCTCCCTCCCTGCAAGGGCTCCAGCTCACCTTCGTTCTCACTGTAGACGCGCCTTCCTGGTGCTGTCAAAAGACCCGCGATACGCGGTGGGCTCCTCTTCGCGACCGTGTGGCTCTACTTCAAATGGGTTTCCTGCGATGGTGTATATATATATATATATATATATATCCCCACAATTGCCACTTAACTGCTGAACTCTTTTCATGACGGGTGCTTCCTTCGTGCAAGTGGCATGCACGTGACAATATATACCAACAAGGAGTCCCTACTTCCAGGAACCACAGGAGCACTCACAGGTTCTGCAATCCTTTTATTTCACCCAGCATGACGCGTTTCGTCGTTATGTGACTTTCTCAAATGCCGTTGAAGTGATTAAAAGGGGGTTTGTGGAAGTCCGATGTTTAAAAAGCCACGTAGGCTCCTCTTGCACAGCGTTTCAGCAAGGAAGGAACAAGAATGCAAGCCGGTCCCTTCAGGTGTATTTCGTTGCCATCTTGAAGTAGGTATCCCATATCGTAGCGTTCTATAATAGTATGTTTTTCTCTCTTTTGAATATTGTTTCTAGTGAACTTCCATTAAATAATGGGAAATGGGTCCATGACTCGTTGATACACTGTTGCGCTGTGCATTTAAAGACTGAGCCTCGGTGCTTGATTTGCAGCCTTTTCGTCAGCCGTATAGTTGCCATTGCGTGTCTTCTATTCCTGAGAGCGCCGATTTTGTAATCTACGCTCTTCATGTAGTCATGATCCAATATTTTGGCAGGTTTATCAGACTAGCTACGACAGTTTCTGCAGTTCACAATTAATATCCCCACAATTGCCACTTAACTACTGAACTCTTTTCATGACGGGTGCTTCCTTCGTGCAAGTGGCATGCACGTGACAATATATACCAACAAGGAGTCCCTACTTCCAGGAACCACAGGAGCACTCACAGGTAAATATATATTGTCACGTGCATGCCACTTGCACGAAGGAAGCACCCGTCGGCGCTCTCAGGAATAGAAGACACGCAATGGCAACTATACGGCTGACGAAAAGGCTGCAAATCAAGCACCGAGGCTCAGTCTTTAAATGCAAAGCGCAACAGTGTATCAACGAGTCATGGACCCATTTCCCATTATTTAATGGAAGTTCACTAGAAACAATATTCAAAAGGGAGAAAAACATACTACTATAGAACGCTACGATATGGGATACCTACTCCAAGATGGCAACGAAATACACCTGTAGGGACCGGCTTGCATTCTTGGTCCTTCCTTGCTGAAACGCTGTGCAGGAGGAGCCTACGTGGCTTTTTAAACATCGGACTTCCACAAACCCCTTTTAATCACTTAAACGGCATTTGAGAAAGTCACATAACGACGAAACGCGTCATGCTGGGTGAAATAAAAGGATTGCAGAACCTGTGAGTGCTCCTGTGGTTCCTGGATGTAGGGACTCCTTGTTGGTATATATATATATATATATATATATATATATATATATATAACACCTACTGGCAGTCACCAGTAGTTAGTTATAGTTAGGACCTCGTTTCAATTCAAATAGCATTGTTTCTTTTGCCAATATCTTTGGCGCCATTTGACGAATCTTCGCAAAATTTTAAAAACTAGTGGGGCACTCCCGTCAGCTCCTGTCTTGAAAGTTTCAGGGTGATTTGTCAAGCGGGGGCTGAGAAAAAAGAGGTCCCAAAACTAATTTGCCCATGTTAATTTCCATTGGAACTTTATACAAAGCTACAGCCCGAACTGTTGAACGGAATTACACCAAATTTGGCAACAAGGTAGGTCTTGGTTCAGAAAGAGCCCATTTTTTAAAATGGTGTAAATCCGCTTCTGATAAATTAGAAAAGGAAAAGTTTCGATATCTGAGCACCGAAGAGGTTTCGCAAACCCTCCCGGGCACGAGCTTCACTCTGATTCGCTGCCAATACTCCAAACCAGGAAGTGTTGGCAGCCATCTTGTGTCTCGGTAACTGAGCCACAAGAAAAGAGTAAATAAAAAGGTGAAAAACAAGAAAAGGGGGCAGGGTACAAACAACCTGACCCTCTAGGCCTGCTCAGGGGATCCCACAAGGACCCCGAGGGCCCAAAAAAAAATTTTTTTAAAAACAAATCAGCCAAATTCGCACTGAGGCTGTGAATCCAGATGAGAAAATTTTAAAAAACGAAGCTCAGGCTCCCGCGCTTCGTTATTCTTAAGCCCCTGGGTGGACCAGGTCCCGGGGGCATGCCTATTTAATTAGCGGAGGACCTCAGGACACAAGTGGACTTCATCCCCCGAGCAGCAGTGCACCAAGAGGCACGTTTGCAGGGTGGTGTAAAAGGGGGCGTGGCCTCAGACCACCTCTCTGCAATCCAGCTGTGTGGCGCTTACTGGAGGTACCTGGTGGGCTAGTTGGCCCCTAGGGACCCTCAGTATTCAAGGGGACTTAATCCCCCATCTTAGAACGCGCCAGGGGGCGTGTTTGCAGAGTGGTGGAGAAAGGGGGTGTGGCATTTGTCCACCTCTTACCAATCCCACTGTGTGGGGCTTTCTGGAGGTAAGAGGTAGGCTAGTTGGCCCCTAAAGGACCGTCAGCAGTGACGGGGACTTCAATCCTCATCCAAGAGCGCCCCAGAGGGCGCCTTTGTAGAGTGGTGGGCAAATGGGGCGTGGCCTGCTCAGAGAATTTAGCAATCCTGCTGTGTGGGACTTACTAGAGGTAATAGGAGGGGTAGTTGCCCCCCATGGTTATCCGTGGGAGCCAACTACCCCTCTTGTTACCAAGAGTAAGTCCCGCAGGGTGGGATTGCTAAGACGTCTTCGGAGGCCATGCCGTCCTTTCTCCACCACTCTGCAAACGCACCTCCTGGCAGACTACGGGATGGGGGAAGAAGTCCAATTTCTCCTGAGGGACTTTGGGGGCCAAGAAGCCCTCCTGGTACCTTCTGTAAGTCCTACACAGCAGAATGCATGAGCGCTAGGTCGAGGCCCAGCACCCTTTCTCCACCACTCTGCAAACGCGACTACTAGTTAAAGAAGTGTTTGCAATGTTATAGGTTTCGCATTTGCGAGAGTTAGAGCTATTGGCAATGTAAATGTAAAAGTTTTTAAATGTTTTTCTGAGTGGAGTGGATGTATGTTGTGTGTAGTGGAATTATGTGGTAAGATGTGCAGTGAAATTATGTGGATAGAAAGTATGTGCTATTTATTTTATAGGAATTATGTAGAGTGGGATTATGTGTTATGGAGAGTAATTATGTGGTATGGTATGGTAGTCTGTGTTGTGGTCAGATTTAGTCTTCCTCGTTTCCATAGAAGCTCAACTATGAACTCAATGATACAAAAAAAGAAGGAATCACCAAGGAGCACTTCTGGACCTAGTCAGAGGTATGAGCAGGGCCCCTGGAGTTATGCGACTGTTTGGCTGCACCGACTTTCGCACAAATATACATTTTCTACATTAGCCACATAATTCATCATCTGCTCCCTAATCTGTAGACTTGAACAAAAAAAGCCTTGTTTCTACCTCCAACTGCTCAAACGTTACCAAAAATGTAGAGACAAGTGTTACAGAGTGTTGGAAGGCCCTTTGCAAACCTAGAATGGTCACCTGTTACTTATTGCTAAATGTGGGTATTAAATTGGTACTAATGGTGTGCAAGCCACTTTTGTTTCCTTCTGCGCCCCTCTCTGCGCCTCTTTCTGCATTTCTGTTGCTTCTTTTTGCACATTTCTTTCTTTTTCTGTACTTTTCTTGCCTCTCTCTGCAAATTTCTTCTACGTTCAGCATCTCTCTAGCCTCTTTCTGCATGTCTGTTGCCTCTTTATGCACCTCATTTGCTTCTTTCTGTACCCTCTTGCCTCTTTCTGCGCCTTTCTTCCCTCTTTCTGTACCTTTCTTGCCTTTTTCTGTACCCCTCTTATGTCTTTCTGCACATTTTGTGCCTCTTTCTGCACCTCTATTCCTTCTTTCTGCACTTCTTTTGTTTGTTTCTGCAACTGCCTTGCTTCTTTCTGTACCTCACTTGCCTCTTTCTGAACCCCAATTTCCTCTTTCTACACCTCTCTTGCTTCAGTCTGCCCATCTGTTTCCTCTTTCTGCACCCCTTTTGCCTGTTTCAGCAACTCTCTTGCATCTTTCTGCAGTTCTCTGGCCTCCTTCGGCACCTCACTTGCCTCTTTTTGCACCTTTGTTGGTTCTTTTGCATTGCTCTTGCTTCTTTCTGCACCTCTCTTGTAAATTTCTGCACCCCTCTTGCCTCTTTCTGCATCCCTTTTACCTGTATTGCACCTCTCTTGCCTCTGTCTGCATCCCTTTTACCTGTATTGCACCTCTCTTGCCTCTGTCTGCACCTCTGTTACATCTTTCTGTACCTCTTTTTCCTGTTTCCGCAACTCTCGTTTCTCTTTCTTTAGTTCTTTTGCTTCCTTCTGCACCTCTGTTACTTCTTTCTGCACTTCTCTTGCCTCTTTCTGTACCCCTGTTGCCTCATTCTGCACTTCCCATGCTTCTTTCTACACCTGTCTTGCTTTTGTCTGCCCCCCTGTTGCCTCTTTCTGCATTCTCATTCTCTTTCTGTACCTTTCTTGCCTGTTTCTGCATCTCACTTACCTCTTTCTGCACTTCTCTTGCTTCTTTCTACACCTCTGTTCCTTCTTTCTGCAATTCTCTTGACTCTTTCTGCACTTCTCTTGCCTGTTTCTACACCTCTCTTGCTTCTTTTTGCACTTCTCTTGCCTGTTTCTGTACTTCTCTTCCTTCTTTTGCACCCCTCTTGCCTCTTTTTGCACCTCTGTTGGTTCATTCTGCACTGCTCTTGCTTCTTTCTGCACCTCACTTGCCTCTTTCTGTACTTCTCTTGCTTCTTTCTACACCTCTGTTGCTTCTTTCAGCAATTCTCTTGTCTCTCTCTGCACTTCTCTTGCTTGTTTCTGCACCTCTTTTGCAACTTTCTGTATCCCTCTTGCCTCTTTCTGCACCCTCTTCCCTATTTTGCCACCTCCTTTGCTTCTTTCTGCACTTCTCTTGCTTTTTTCTGCACTGCTCTCGCTTCTTTTTGCACCTCAGTTGTCTCCTGCACTTCTCTTGCTTCTTTCTACTCCTATTTTGCTTCTTGCAGCAATTTTATTGCCTCTTTCTGCACTTCTCTTCCTTCTTTTTACACCTATCTTGCCTCTTTTTGCACCTCTTTTGGTTCTTTCTGCACTGCTCTTGCTTCATTCTGCACCTCACTTGCCTCTTTCTGCACTTCTCTTGCTTCTTTCTACACCTCTGTTGCTTCTTTCAGCAATCCCCTTGCCTCTTTATGCACCCCTGTACCATCATTATGCACCTTTCTTTGTCTTTCTGGACTTCTGTTGCATCTTTCTGCATTTTTCTTGATTCTTTCTGTACCTTTCTTCCTCTTTCTTCACATGTCCTACCTCTGTAGGCATAGTTAGAAATTATCATTTAAAAACCCTTTGAAATTCACTGAAAAAACCATAGGTTTCAGGATCGTTATAGTTAGAAATTAGCATTTAAAAAAATCCTTTGAAATTCACTGAAAAAACCAAAGGTTTCAGGGGCGTTATAGTTAGTTGGACATTTCACTCGCACAAAACCAGTGAAATTCGGTCGTTATCGTTAGTTCTGCTAACTATATCTCGCGTCCCCGCAATGCACTGCTGATTACATCACATATTACATCATATGAATTAATTGTAATTGTCTTAGATACCTCAAAGAGTTGATGCTCCATGGCCTGATAAACTTTGTATCTCTGAGGCAGTACTTGAACAAAAAAATAGAACACTGTAATCTATAAGCAAGGATTTTATGATAGCCCAAATTTAGTGTAGGTGCAAGGGGGTGTGTGGCTAGCCACATGCATGCCAAGATAGTTGCGTAGTGGAGCTGCCAAGACTGGTGAGTGCATTGGTCTCCCCATGCTGAGTATGTGTTGGGAACAAGGGGTAGTGGGGCCCTGGACGGCCCCTGATGGTTCTCACAAGAGGAAGAGGAACTGTGATGTATGTAGCAGAGAGCAAGAGGCACCCACTGCAGTGTTGGGAGGGGCGTGCCCATCCACCTCACCTAGTTGAACAAGCAAGGAGTGTGGGGGAGAGTGTGGCACTGGAGTGCCCTTCCGGTGGTCCCTTGGAAGACCCATATAGCCCGTACCTGAGAGGGAGATATGCCCGCTACAGGACCTGGATGTGGCCCAGCAGCGTCTCCGATAGGCAGCTGCCCAGTGAGTCAGACTGCAAGGCTATACACAGACTCACCCTGAGCATGACACACTGCAGGTGGGGCCCTATATGCATCCTTGTTGGCCTAGATTTTGAGGACAACTCCAGCAATCCGAGGAGATGCTACTGCATGAGATGCCCTCCTCCAGCCATGCGTGATACAGCGCTGGCAAAGCCAGAACGGATTGTGGGAGCATATCACCCCTAAACATGAGTAGGCACCCAGTGGAGGACAGGGCGTGCCTTCAGTTGATAGAGGGCAGACACGTGGGCACAGCTGACTGATATCAGCAACCTAGTGGTGGCAAACTACGAGACAACAGTGCAGCTGAGGTACTTCTGTCATTTCATAGCTGAACTAGGATGCTGAGACAGCTTGCCTGCATGATAACCATATGTGTGTTGCTGCCCATTAGCCATTGCTAAGCAGAATCCGCCAATAAAGGGAAGGGGGAATTGGCCTCTTATATGGCTGCAACAGTGACCAATTAACACAAGAAGCCCTCTTTCACTACAATGCAACTAGGGGTCTGGTATAAACAACTGTAGGGCATTTTATGTTTTACTACTACTATGTGCTACTCTGAACAGGGATGGGGGAGTTGGGGTTGGTTCTAGTGTTTCACGCAATTTTGGCATGTAAACCCGATTCTCTACATTCAGGAAGGTGATGAGTCTGGTGGGTATGAGTAAGCTGTTATCACAGTTGGGGAGAGGGGCTGGATGGATGGAATGCTTGTTCCATGTAAAAGGGAGAGCCAAAACATACTCATTCATATCTTGGAATATCCGGGGGCTGGGGTCCATCCCTAAGAGATACAATATTCTGTATTTTTTGAGATGCAGAGGAGTCGATGTGGTGCACCTCCAGGAGATGCGTGGTGAGGGCAGAGGTGACCAAACTTCAGCAAAAGTGGAGGGGGTGAATTTATGCCACGGGGTACTCTCCATTCTCCAGAGGGGCACTAATATGGTTATGTTCTGGGGTCCTCTTTTAGGTCATGGCGGCTCATGTAGACAGAAGCTGATAGGCCACTAAATGGACTCCAGATAACAAATGGTGGTATTTACTTCCCAAACGTGGGACTGTCACACTTTTTGGAAGCCCTTTCCCATATTCCTTGTCACACCATTGTTAATAGGGGGAGACTACAACTGTGTTGCCAATACTAACCTGGACAGATCTCTCCCTCCCCTCCAAGATTTCCCGACCACACAACTGGCAGAGAACTTCAAGGACTGGAAAGGCTGCTGGGGCTTGAGCGGTGTGTGGAGAGTGAAGAATGTGGACCTGTACGTGTGCCTACACAAAAAGATGTGCACCTGGGACATGGCCACACAGACCATTGTTATGGAGTTTCTGGGTCATACAGTCTTGGACAATTAGCCATAGTTGGTTACAATGCAATAGGGCAGACACACGGCACCCATACCCACTTAGTACCTCCCCATAGACCACCTGCATGAACCCACTTTTAGGGACACCCTGGGAGACATAATTACCAATTACTTTCAGATAAATCCCTGCACAGCAACACATTGAGTGGAATACCCTTAAGGTAGTTACTGTTAGTTAGCCAGTCAGTGAGAGTGGAGACGAGGCTTAGGGATTCAGCTGCACACATTGCATGATGGCAAATGCTGACTAGAGTGAAAGATCCCAGACCACCTGCAAGCTATGTCAATGCTGCAGCAAGAGGGGGAGAAACATATATTCATTTGGGTAAAATCTTCGCTCTTTGACTATCTGAGCACTGCCTATTCTGAGGGGGCAGCCAGACAGACTGTAATCATGGTTGGTCCTTCCAGAGGGCAGGGCAGACCCCATCACCCAGATCTCAGGCACAAACTGGGAAATGTTGTTACACACACAAGTAATACATGTGACCTTCACAGGCCCCTACAGAGAGTTGTATAGGGAGCCCTCCCAATGCAGGATGAGATGCTGGCTGCTTTTCGGTGAAAAATAGGGAAATACTTGGAGCCCCCATCTCAGAACCTGAGATGAGGGCAGCCATTAAAGAGCTGGCTTGAGGCAAGACCCTCCCAACAGATGACCTCCTGGCTGAGTTCTGCCAAACCTTTGCACCCTTCCTAGTCCTGAAACTGTCCTAGATGTACATGCACGTGTTGGACTGCAGTTCTCTGCCAAAAACAGTCCCTGTTGGTGTCTAAGACCTTGGGAGGGCCCACAAAAGTAGGCCTACTGCCCCATATCAATGCTGAATTTAGACTATAAAATCCTCAGTAAGCGCTGGGCCAACTGGTTACAACCCTATCTTCCCAATAATAATTACCAAAATTGGTTTATCCCTAAATGCAACACCTTCCACAACATCATACAGCCATATCACGTTCTTTCTGAAACCCCACAAGCCCTCAATGCTGATACATTAATGCTATCTCTGTATACTAGGAAAGCATTTGATGAGTTGAGGTGGAACTACCTCGAAGATGTCCCTTGGGAAGAGTTGGTAGAGGTGGATTGTGCTTCTGTAACAAGGCACATGAGCAAGAGTTTGCAGGAAATGCTGCATTTTGCACCCTTTTAAGATCCACCCGGGCACATGGCAGGGCTCCTTGCTCTCGTCCTTGCTCATTGCTCTAACCATCGAACCATTTGCGAGTATCTGCACACAGAGCCACAATCAGGGCATCCCACTGCATGATGGAGAGCATTTGGTCCCGCTATATGTAGATGACATGCTCCTATATCTGAGAGTGGCCCAGATGGGTAAGTAGTGTGCTAAGTACCAATTGACAGAAAACCTACGCATACCCAGTCTCGCCGGACCTTACTGATCCACCAGACCGAATGCAGCACCTAGAAACCCAGTGGGCATCTAAGGTATTTAAATATCTGGGAATCAAGGTAGATCACTCAGACAATGATATGCTAGAGGGAAATCTGGCAGCCCGATATGTGGGTTGACGGGTACCTTTTGGTAGACACTTCAGCTTCCATTAATGGCTAGGATATCTATCACTAGTTACTGAGAATCCTCATTATTTTGTGAACTTACCAGTCTGGATCACAAAGGTTCTGGTCTGTACCCTGAATTCAACTGATCTGGCAAGGGTGGCGAAATCATGTGTCGATGCGCACACTCTAGAGGCCAACTGACAAGGGAGGGTTAGGTGTGCCCGACTTTAAACTATATTATTATGGAGCACAGCTGCAATGGCTGGCTAGATGGCTGGCAGATTTAGGCCAAGCAGAGATGAGGGATGTGGAAATTAGCAAAGGGAGGGGGCGATCCTGGCATTGGTGATGGGGTTGAGAAATAACACCGACTCATGAGCCAAAGGTCCTTTACACTGCCCTATGCTGCTGGGTCGGCTTCTCTGTAAGCCACTGTGATATCATTGGTAAGGGCACTGCCACAGAGAGGGGGCTCTCTGATTTTTTTTTTTTTTTGTAAACCTTTATTGTGCACATTTATGTTATCTTACAACGCACAGTCACCGTCCAGGTGGTAAAGCAGTTAGGTAAAGTGTACATCTCCAGATATTAGAACACAGCCATTTAGCCGACAACCCGGGGGTCCGGCGGCATCATTCAGGGTAACATGCGCACAGAATGGAGGTGTGTGCATTGGGAAGGGAGTAGGTGCGTAATGTTACGTATGTGCTTTTTAAATTTTAGTGGTGTCCCAGGTGCATGCTATCAACAGTAGAGGATGGCGCTGTGGTTTAGCCCACTCCACGGCTACACCGGCCGCCACCCAAGCCCCGAGCCAGTGACTCAGCGTGAGTCTCCGTTTCCCCAGAGTGTAGAGGCCTCCGGGTGGTCGAGCGCCAGCAGCGCGTTCAGAGTGTGGGCCGAAGCGCGGCAAGGATAACGCAGTATAGCTCACAGCTACCCATATGGCAGCGCGTAGATCTGGCGAGCCTGGTATGCAGCATCATAGTCCTTATCTATCCCGTTTATGCATAGCAATAGTATGTGCTAGGGTTAAGGTCGTGAACTCAATTAGGGCTGAGGGGGAGAGGGGGAAAGAAGGGGGGGGGGAGATCAGTCTGCGGCAGAGCAGGAGGGTCATCGACTGTCAGACTGGGCACGGCAGGACCGCGCGGTGTGCGCGGGGAGTCGCAAGCTAGGAGAGGGGAACAAAAGGAAAAGAGGGCTTGCAAGGAGGCCGGGATTCCCTAGCGTCCGTGTCCGCACCCGCCCACCAGCATCCCTAGGGCATCGGGAAGCAAGCAGGGGCAAGTAGGGGGGGGGGGATAAGAGTCGTCCTCCCAGCAGCCCCAGGGCCGTCGCCGCCCCGCCAGCAGAGGTGCGACATGCCCCAGGGATTCAGGTTATCCCCCTATCCCGGCAAGCCCTCTGGAATGTGCCAAGGAGATTATCCCAAAGGTGCGCGATGGGGAACTTCCGGAGCCCTGCCGTTTCCTCACGAAGGAGCACCGCGCTCTCCGCTTGCGCCCAGTTAACAAAGGAGGCTCTCCAGTGGCGTACGTGTGGGGGAACGGTTGCCTTCCAGTGCTTGGTAAGCATGCATTTGGCCGTGATAAGACCCATGTCCCAAAAGCGTGCCTGCACCTTATTTTCTTTTGTGCGCCGGTAGAGTCCTAGAATGCATGTTTCCCATGTATGCGGGAGCTGCCCATCTGCGCTGCGCGCGAGCAGTGTCAGCACCGTGTCCCAGTACGCCTGTATCTCCGGGCAGTGCCATAGCATATGTAAAAAGTCCGCTCCCGGCAGTAAGCATCGCGGGCAGGTTGCATCTGTCCTCGCAAAGTATCTGTTAATTTTATCCGGGGTGAGGTATGCGCGCTGTAGGATGTAGTACTGTATAAGTTTAAAGCGGGGATTACGTGGGATGTTCGTCGGGCCGGTCAGTATCATTGCCCATTCCTTGTCCGTCCAGTCTCTTCCCCTGTCCGTCGCCCAGTGCCCCCTCAATGTTATTGTGGATGGCTGCGAGTGCGCCTGTAGTGCCTGCGCCAGCCAGTGTACGATGTGCGCGCCATGGCCCATAACGTGTAGGTATTGCATGAAGGTATGCATCGGAGGCTCATTTGTCATGTCACCCCAGGAAGCCGTGAGTGTGCGCAAGAGGGAGGCGTGTAGGAGGAACTGTCCCGCCGGGAGAGTCGAGTCTTCAGCCAAGTTGGCGAAAGTGAGCAGTTCGCCATCAGCATATAGATCGCTCAGTGTGGCCACTCCCGCCTGGTCCCAGCTAGCTAGGTGAGCCTCCGTGAGCGGCCCCGTCGGGCCAGGCATACCCAAGAGTGGCACGCTAGGGGCGTAAGGTTTAGTAGCGCGCGTGAGACGAAGGCTCCTCAGAAAGCATCTGCGCGCCACTGCCAGGTAGATCTGGGAGGGGCAGGGTGCGCGGGTTATCGGATGGAACAGCGCATTAATTTGCATTTGTGTCCATGCAGCCATATGTGTGGCCGTGTCTTCGAGTTGTTTGCCGCTCAGCCATCCCGCCACCCATTGCATCTGCGCCGCGAGATAGTACAGCTCCAGGTTAGGAACCGCCAGGCCCCCCGAGTCTGTGGGCATATATAATTTAGTCAGCGCCACTCGTGGCCTCCCCTTGTTCCATATGAGGGAGCGGAGCAGTGCCTCTAGGTCGCGAAAGAGCCTGACGGGCACATACAGAGGCATATTCGCGAAGTAGTATAGGAGGCGAGGTAGCACAATCATTTTGGTCAGCGCCACACGGCTGGGCACGTTTAGGGGTAGGGTATTCCAAAAGCCAATTTGCGCTCGGACGGAAGCGATCGCTCTGCAGAGGTTCCCTTCCAAGACATCTGCCGGTGTTCGATATATTCGGATCCCGAGGTATCGGAAAGTGGTGGGATGCCATTGCAGCCTGTCTCCTCCCAGCCGGATGTCACATTCCTGCACGTCTGGGTTAAAGGGGTACGCCCCCGATTTGGCCCAGTTAACTCTGAGGCCCGATATTCCCTCAAAGGTGCGGAAAATGTCAGCGAGGGAGGCAGGGATGGCGGTTATGTCCCTGACGTACAGCAGCAAGTCATCTGCATACAGTGACACGGCGTGTAAGCCGTCCGCCAGCGGGATCCCCCATTCCAGCCCGTGCGCTCTGAGGGTCGTGGCCAGTGGCTCCATGGCCAATGAGAACAGCAGTGGCGACAACGGGCAGCCCTGGCGGGTGCCTCTGCAGACCCGGATGGTGTCCGAGAGGAGACGGCCCGTGCGGACCCGGACCGTCGGCCTACCGTAAAGCAGGCCAATCATGGTCTGGTATCCTCCCCCCAGTTGATACTTCTCTGTAACCGCCCGCAGGTACGACCACTCCACAGAGTCGAAAGCCTTCTCCAAATCCAATATGAGGCATCCCGCTCTTGGCCACTGCTGCGTAGCGTATTCCTGCACCCGGAAGAGGCGGCGTATGTTGAAGGAAGTGTGGCGTGTGGGGACGAACCCATTCTGGTCGCGGTGTACTAAGGTGGGCACATGGGGGGCCAGTCTCCTAGCCAAGGTAGAAGCCAAGATTTTATAATCTGTGTTCAGGAGTGCCAATGGACGGTAAGAGCCCACCTGCGTACTATCCTTGCCCGGTTTAAGAATAGAGACTAGTGTGGCCTCATTTAGTGTTGGGGGTAAAGCGGCATCCTCCGCTGCCGCGGTGTACATCTTCAGTAGCTCCGGAATGAGTATATCCGAGCCGGCCTTGTACATCTCCGCCGGCAATCCATCCGGGCCTGGCGTTTTGCCATTCGACAGATTAAAGATGGCTTCTCGGAGCTCGTCAGGCTCCAGAGGGGCACCCAGTTCGTCCTGCTGCGCAACAGTGAGCTGCGGCATTGGCAGGGGGGAGAGGTAGTCAGCGATAGCCATAGGAGAGACCGCCAAGCGGGAGCGATACAGCTCTTCATAATGAGCCGTGAAGGCGTTGTGGATACCGATCTGTGTGTACACCAAGTCCCCCCCTCCCGTCCGTACAGCCGCTACTGGTGTCGAGCGGGTCTCCTGAGAGATTAGCCACGTTAAAAGCTTGCCAGGTCTGTCGCCCAGGTGATGCGTCCTCGCCGAGTGCGCGGCATAATTTATGTTCCGGAGTCGCTCTAAAAGGCGTGCATGTTCCGTTCGGGCCTCTTGCAGCGGGCCCTCGTCGCCAGCCACAGCCCCCTCCTCTCGCAGCAGTAAGTCCGACTCTAGTCTAGTCAAGTCCCTCTCCAATTGATGCCTTATGTGCCCCTGTGTGCGCAAACAATGTCCCCTAAGTACTACCTTGAAGGCGTCCCATTCCGTCTGTGGAGTGGACGCTGTGCCAGCGTTGTCCTCGAAGTATTGCGCGATGCATGTAAGCAGATTATCTCGGAAAGCCGCGTCTAGCAGCAGCGCAGGTTGCAAGCGCCAAGTGGGGACAGGAGGGTGTGGGTGCGCCCAGGCTATGGACATGAAGTGTGGGTTGTGGTCCGAGTGCGTGCGGCCCATGTATTGTGTGTCCGTCACGTGGGGTAAGAGGGCAGTGGAGGCCATAAACCTGTCCAGTCGGACATGTAAGTCGTGAGCACCAGAGTAGTAAGAATATGTCCGCACCCCCGGGTTGTGCTGCCGCCAGACATCATGTAGGTCCCATTGCGCAGCCCAGTCCAGTAACGCTTTTGTGGCTCCCCTTGTAGAGGCATTGGCGGGGGGTGGGAAGGAGCGGTCCAGCGCCGTATCTAGTGTGCAATTGTAATCGCCCCCTATTATCCACGAGGTTGCATGCCATGGTGCCATGACCTGCGAGAGTCGCGCCAGGAAGCTGCCCTGATCTACATTGGGGGAATATAGGGATACCAGTGTGAGAGGCTGGCCATCCAGTCTGCCCTGCACAGCTGCATATCTGCCCTCCCCGTCCACCGCCACCTCCTTAGTTACCCAGGGGGTCCCAGGGCGGATCCATATCAGTGTGCCGCGCGCGTAGGAGGAGTACTCCGTGGCGTAAAGCTGCCCTCTCCATCTACGGCGCAGCGCTTGCACCTCAGCACCGTTCAAGTGGGTCTCTTGGAGTAGCGCAATGTTGATTTGATGGCGCTTTAGGTATGAGTATATTTGATAGCGTCTGGTTGGTGTGTGCATTCCCCTGACGTTCCAGGTGCATAGTTGTATATTAGCCATAGCAGCTACTCGTGCGTGTGCGCCTCCTCCCCTCCCAAGGCGCGGTCCCTCGTTCAGAGGTCCCCCAGCTCCAGCAGCCCGTCCCAGCAACGCAGCTATCGTAAGTGTCATATTCACAGTACCATGATCTCCAACAGGGTAGTGGGGTAGGGAAAAGGGGGAACGTAAAAGGCCTTAACATGGCAACAGAGTCCAAATACCAAAAGGTCGGCCGCACAATAGGTCGCCGTCCAAATACTCAAGTGAGCTCGCGAACTATACAGTCTAAGGGGGTGCTTGTGGTTGCGTACGAACAGTGATCAAAACAGTGCAGTTGTGGATGTGCCCAGTGTCTCTCCCGGGTGTGGCGCGCAAGCCCTCGCTGGCCAGCGGACGCCCAGTGTCTCCTATTCCATGCCGCGGCAGCTGCACGCTCAGGCATCAGTCAGGGGCGTGCAAGGGTGTCAGGGGGGGTGCAAGCCTCCTCCCAGTCAGGTCAAGCCGCCGCGGGTCGGCAACGAGTCGCAGCGGGGCACTCCCTCGTGTCTGCAGTGGGGGTGTATGAGCCGCAGATGAACAAGTAGGTAAAGTACTTACAGTGGCCAGTTCCGCATTTCGGCTCCCCAGGGCAGCGACAGTGCGAGTGTTGGCAGGCCCAGGGCAACCCCAGGGTCAGGCGGGGCAGCCAGGCAGAAGCCTAGGCAGGTTCACATTATGCAGGTGGCAGCAGCCAGGCCTAGCCGCCGTCAGCCAAAGAGATCCACAGTCTGGGGTGTGACCTCCGGGGGTCCCCCAGAGCTCTGCGTGTCCGGCAGTCCATATATCGCCTCGTCATCTGTAGAAGACGCCGCTGGGCTGGCGCCCGGGTGGAGCGACGGCGCCGGGGAGTTGCTGATTTCCGCCACCCTGCGTAAAGCATCCTGTTGCTCCTGTTGGACTAGGGCTGCCGGCGGGGAGCGGCGTACTGCCTCCCCGAGCAGCGGTGGCGTGGATGATCTTCGTCGGCGTCGCCTTCCCGGGCCCCTGGACTTTTCTATCGTGTTGGCTCCCGGTGCCCTTCGCGGCGCGTCAGGCATTCCTCCATCCAACCAGGCCTCAGCCTCCTCGGGGCTCATGAAGAAGTGCGTCTTGTCACGTAGCACTACTCGTAGTTTGGCCGGGAAAAGTAGCGAGTACTTGAGGTTTGCTTCACGCAGCCTCCGTTTGATAGCTAGGAAGGAGTGTCTCTGTCTCTGGACTTTGGCAGTGTAGTCCGGGAAAAACATCACCGCAGCGTTCTCGATGGTGACCTCCCCGAGGTTCCTGGCTTCTCGCAGGATCGCGTCTCGGTCTCGGTAGTTGAGTACTCGAAGGAGGAATGGCCTGGGGTTAGAACCCGGAGGGAGCGGCCGCATGGGCACACGATGAGCTCTCTCCACCACGAAGTAGGGGGAAAGCGTGCCAGCTGGAAGTAGGCCTCGTAGCCAGTCCTCAACCTTACGTGTGGGGTCCGCTCCCTCCCATTTCTCTGGGATGCCCACGAGGCGAATGTTGTTTCTTCGTGCCCGTCCTTCCGCATCCTCAGCCCTGCCCTCCAAGAGGTCCATTCTGGTTAGGAGGTCATGTACCTTTTTGTCTGTTTGTGCCGTCAATGGTTCAATCGCTGCCACTCTATCTTCCAGTGTCGTGGTGCGGTCTTGTAGCTTCTTGTGGTCGGCGCGGAGGTGGGTCAAGTCTATCGCCACGCCATCGATTCTGGTCTCCAGAGAGGTGCGCGTCTGTTGCAGCGACTCTTCCATCCGCTCCATGGCTGCCAAGACGCTGTCTAACTTCGCCGCCACGTGGTCGGTATCCATCTTGTGCGCCGTTTTCGTTTGTCTCCCCTTCGCCACCGCAGGTCCCGATCCAGTACGTGTCCGCGCTCCTCCCGGCATGGAGCTGGTGGCGAGCGCAAGTTAATGACCCTCGGCGTTGTGTGGCAGGGGCCCGTTGGTCGCGATAGGCCACCTCAGCGTCTCCGGGATCGCCGTTGTAAGCTGCGTTTCCCCCGTCGAAGAGCTAGGGGCTCCAAGCAGCGCAGGGCAGATGTCCTCTCTGCCCAGGGAATCTGGGCGCTTGTGCAGTTCCTATCTGTTCCAGTCTCACGGAGCTTCGTCGCCACAAGCGGCGTACTGGTCTGTGGGGAGCCTGCGTGAGGGAGGCCGAGTTGCGGTGCATCAGCCGTCAGGCCGGAGCGGGGGGGAGGGGGGAGGTGAATTCCCTGCGCTCCGTCGCGGGTCCGAGGGTCGCCGTCTCCTCCTCGGATTCCCTCGAATTTCTAATGGCGCCATTCGAATATGACGAGCTACGCGAAGCTATAATGCAGATGGCTTCTGGGAAGGCACCAGGCTCCGATGGGCTTCCCGTTGACTTTTACAAAACTTACATTGACCATCTGCTCCCTGTGCTCAAGGAGGTTTTTTTAGAAGCTAATGAGTCCATGATCTTGCCCGCGTCCATGAGAGAAGCGCTCATCACGTCCTTATTAAAACCTGGCAAGCCGGCAGATCATTGTGAATCCTACAGGCCACTTTCTCTAATTAACACAGATACGAAGATCCTAGCTAAATTTGTGGTGAATCGACTCAGCCAACTTATGGATAAGCTGGTTCTGCCAGACCAGGCCGGTTTCATCCCGGGTAGAGCCACATCCCACAATCTTAGGACCTTATTCTCCCTTTTGCAGGTGATGGACCCAAAGTTGCAAATGGTAGCGGTCTTTCTTGATGCCTCAGAGGCGTTCGATTCCGTGGAGTGGGACTACCTCTTCACCATCTTGCAATGTATGGGATTCCCCATCAGTTTCATAGCATGGATTAGGCTTTTGTACACTTCACCCATGGCGAAAGTCTTAATTAATGGCCATACCTCTTCTTTTCCTCTTTCCCGTGGCTTGAGGCAAGGGAATCCTCTCTCCCCCCTTTTATTTGCTTTGATTATGGAACCCCTGGCAGCAAAATTCGACAACATTATAGTCATGCGGACCTTCGTTGCTACCTTCGCCCGATACTCATCTCCTTATATGCAGATGACGTGATCCTTTATATTAAATACCCAGAGTATAACCTCAACCAGTTGCTAAGAGAATTCGATAAATTCGGGGGCCAATCCGGTATCCACATAAACTTGTCCAAATCACAGATATTCCTGTTGACTAGCTCGGTTGTTCCTTATGATACGGACTTTCCACTCTTATGGTGCTTGGACGAGGTTAAATATTTGGGGATTCGCGTCACGTCCGATAGAGACAAATTAATGCATATGAACTATGGGTGTGCAATGGAGAACATCACTGGCTGTGTTGCTCGTTGGATTGCCCTTCCATTGACTATGGTGGGACGCATATCCCTCATCAAAATGGTGATCCTCCCTAAGTTGTTATATCTTTTTTTATGACCCTGGGCACCATTTCTTTGCCACTTTATGGTCAGAATTGATTCGACTAGTGTGGGGCGGGAAGAAACCACGCATACAGTGGAATACGTTGATGCGACTTTATTTCCAGGGGGGTTTAGATGTACCTAATTTTGAACTGTATTACCTATGTGCCCAGGCTCATTATGCCCATTATTGGTTCCACACACCCTGGTACACACCCCATGTTGCCATTGAACACTGGCTTGCAGACCCCATCCTGCTGGATGGGTTTATTTGGTCCTCCATGATGCCCCGGGACCGAAGCCCGTCTTCTTTAGATTGCACACTTACAGCATGGTCTCACATTTTGGCTCATACATGCGCGCCCAGTTTGTATTCCCCCCTGCTACCACTCTCATACCACCCAGCACTATCACTATTACAAGAAGGGCTCTTTCAAAAAACTGCGCTCATGCGCAATATTCGCTGCTGGGGGGACTTATATAGTAACGGTAAATTTTGCACCTTACAACAGCTGTGCCCAGCTCCCCTGCCATCTATTTTGGACACGTTTTTATATGCTCGCCTTCGCCATGGCATTCAAGCCAGTAGTGATGTTTTCCCATCGGAGTAGGCAGTCTTCGCCCCCTTACATAGTGTCTTACATGCCCCCTCTGCCTCTCACTTAGGTGCCGATCACGATCCGGTAAAAAATTCCCCCGTGCGACTCGTATCGGGTCTTTTAACGTACGAATCGTACAAGTGCCGTACGAACTGGCAATCACGATTCGCATGGTAAAAAGTCCATACGAACCGCACTGGGAATCATTCCCCACACGTCCTCGGGTCGGAAAATGTGTCCGACACGTCCTCGGACGATTTACCTTACAAACGTGAAAATCCAAGTCCGACCGAGGAATCACGATCCATCCCGTGCGTCCGAGGTTACAACCGTATGGAAAAAACACCGTCCGCACCGAACTCCTACAGCAACCATGGAGACATGTGCCCGCATACGCGCCCAACACTCCCCCAGCCCCCGTACGTCTGACACGTACCCCCCGTATATGTATACCCCCACCCGTCTATGTACACCCCAGTACGTTCCAGTCGTACCCCCACCCCAGTACGTGTCGTACCACCGTGAACCTACACCCCAGTACGTTCGAGCCCCACCCCCACCCCAGTACGTGTCATACCCCCGTGTACCTACACCCCAGTACGTTCCAGTCGTACCCCCACCCCAGTACGTGTCGTACCACCGTGAACCTACACCCCAGTACGTTCGAGCCCCACCCCCACCCCAGTACGTGTCATACCCCCCGTGTACCTACACCCCAGTACGTTCCAGTCGTACCCCCACCCCTGGACGTGTCGTACCACCGTGAACCTACACCCCAGTACGTTCAAGGCGTACCCCCACCCCAGTACGTGTCGTACCACCGTCAATGTACACCCCCCCACCCCAGTACGTGTCGTACCACCGTCAATGTACACCCCCCACCCCTGTACGTGTCGTACCACCGTCCATGTACACCCCAGTACGTTCCAGTCGTACCCCCACCCCAGTACGTGTCGTACCACCGTCAATGTACACCCCCCCACCCCAGTACGTGTCGTACCACCGTCAATGTACACCCCCCACCCCTGTACGTGTCGTACCACCGTCCATGTACACCCCAGTACGTTCCAGTCGTACCCCCACCCCAGTACGTGTCGTACCCCCCGTGTACCTACACCCCAGTACGTTCGAGCCACACCCCCACCCCAGTACGTGTCATACCCCCGTGTACCTACACCCCAGTACGTTCCAGTCGTACCCCCACCCCAGTACGTGTCGTACCACCGTGAACCTACACCCCAGTACGTTCGAGCCCCACCCCCACCCCAGTACGTGTCATAGCCCCGTCTACCCACACCCCAGTACGTTCCAGTCGTACCCCCACCCCAGTACGTGTCATACCCCCCGTGTACCTACACCCCAGTACGTTCCAGTCGTACCCCCACCCCAGTACGTGTTGTACCCCCCGTGTACTTACACCCCAGTACGTTCGAGCCACACCCCCACCCCAGTACGTGTCATACCCCCGTGTACCTACACCCCAGTACGTTCCAGTCGTACCCCCACCCCAGTACGTGTCGTACCCCCCGTGTACCTACACCCCAGTACGTTCCAGTCGTACCCCCACCCCAGTACGTGTCGTACCCCCCGTGTACCTACACCCCAGTACGTTCGAGCCACACCCCCACCCCAGTACGTGTCATACCCCCCGTGTACCTACACCCCAGTACGTTCCAGTCGTACCCCCACCCCAGTACGTGTCGTACCACCGTGAACCTACACCCCAGTACGTTCGAGCCCCACCCCCACCCCAGTACGTGTCATAGCCCCGTCTACCCACACCCCAGTACGTTCCAGTCGTACCCCCACCCCAGTACGTGTCATACCCCCCGTGTACCTACACCCCAGTACGTTCCAGTCGTACCCCCACCCCAGTACGTGTCGTACCCCCCGTGTACCTACACCCCAGTACGTTCGAGCCACACCCCCACCCCAGTACGTGTCATACCCCCGTGTACCTACACCCCAGTATGTTCCAGTCGTACCCCCACCCCAGTACGTGTCGTACCCCCCGTGTACCTACACCCCAGTACGTTCCAGTCGTACCCCCACCCCAGTACGTGTCGTACCCCCCGTGTACCTACACCCCAGTACGTTCGAGCCACCCCCCACCCCAGTACGTGTCATACCCCCCGTGTACCTACACCCCAGTACGTTCCAGTCGTACCCCCACCCCAGTACGTGTCGTACCACCGTCAATGTACACCCCCCCACCCCTGTACGTGTCGTACCACCATCTATGTACACCCCAGTACGTTCGAGCCCCACCCCCACCCCAGTACGTGTCATACCCCCCGTGTACCTACACCCCAGTACGTTCCTGGCGCACCCCCAACACAACCTCCTAAGTACGGAGCGCACCCCATGCCCCAACATCACAACCGCATGTACGAGTCATACAAAGCCACACACAAGGACATAATCGTACAACCAAATGGCCCATGTACACACCGTACACACGCTCAAAACGCACGTACACAACAAGGACAAAACAAAACAACACAAGAATACACCATTCGAAAGGCACACAGCCACTAAACATGGCCAACAACCACTAAAATAACACAATCACTGACCTGCAACTGTCAAAAACAAACAGAGGCCCAATACACCACCACTCCTTATAACACACCCACCCAAAATTCAAACACTGCCACACCCACCCATGGACCAATGAAAAGGGCCCACACACACAAACCATGAGCCTTTGCAACAGACTCACTGCTGCCAGACACCACAGAACCAGACTACAAGCTACACCACATCTTACACTTGCACACCTTCACACGACCACCCTCACAAACACCCTCTCATCACATTCACACACACACACAACCATCCACACCCCCCCCCGACTTCCACACACCCCCCACACCCACACCATCCCCACCCACACCCCTCACCATGCCCACTACCAAGAATCCAAAGTTCAGTCACCGAGAGTTGGAGGTCCTTGTTGATCAAATCCTCAGAGTCGAGCCACAGATCTTTGGAACATTGGTCAGAAGCACCAGCCAGGCAGCCAAAACAGCCATGTGGCAGACCATCGTCGATGCTGTGAATGCTGTTGCGGACACCAGGAGGACCAAGCAGGATTGCCAGAACAGGTGGTACGATCTGCGGAGGAGGGTCAGAGCCAAGAGGCAGGAGGAACACGACCAGGCCAACGCCACCGGAGGAGGGCCCTCCCGCAGAGCCGTACAGTACCATCCCTGGGAGGAGAGGGTGATGGCCATACTGCCGGTGGAGGCAGTTGAAGGAGTAGAAGGACTCCGAGACCCGGGTGAGTACACAAACAACGCACCTCACATGGGGGGAACTGCAACCACAACCAAAATTAATAACAGGCACGCAACCACCACAAGCCATCGCATGACTCAACCACACTCCATGAGCATGCACATGCCACTGCTGCCACCATGCCCCATGCACCCAGCTGGACAATGTCAAGTCACAGGCCACAGAAGACAACAACACATGACACGGTAACCCGGATGGCAGGAGGCTGGGCACCAAAAATCACATAGTGCGACTCCAAAGCAGACAACAATGCCCTCTGCCCATATGGCCTAGGTCACAGCCAGACAAACACTGTGTCCCAACACAGGAATGACTTGCCAGCAAATGGCGGACGCCTTGCATCAACACATGGGGTGAAGGCACTGTTTTGCACATGACAGCAGCAAATGAACAGCCAACATTGTGAAAGAGTGGCAGCACACACCACCACAGCATCAGCGCACAGACACACAGCAGACAAAATGGGTGCCTGGAGATCAGAAACAAACTCACATCAACAGGCCAAGGGCCACTCAAAGATCTGCTAACAGTGTGTGCCCAGGAAGCTGGGCCAAGGTGACAGAGGGTGACACACGGAGGGAGGGAGAGGGGGACACAGAGGGAGGGAGAGGGGGACAGAGAGGGAGGGAGACACAGGAAGATGGACAGAGGGAGGAGGCTGACACACAGAGGGAGGGAGAGGGGGACAGAGAGGGAGGGAGACACAGGAAGATGGACAGAGGGAGGAGGCTGACACACAGAGGGAGGGAGAGGGGGACAGAGAGGGAGGGAGAGGGGGACAGAGAGGGAGGGAGACACAGGAAGATGGACAGATGGAGGAGGCTGACACACAGAGGGAGGGAGAGGGGGACAGAGAGGGAGGGAGAGGGGGACAGAGAAGGAGGGAGACACAGGGAGAGCAAATCAGTCCTTTGGTGTGTGGGAATGTCTGCTCGTCAGCAGGTGGACTGCGTGCATGTAGACAAGGGTGGCCAGTGCCAGAACCCCCCCTCTTCATCATGGCAAAACGCAGGGCCATGTCACAACCTGTACACGAGCACAAGGACAGCCACCTGCATCATATAAGTGTGTGGATCCACACCATGTGCACATGTACAGTGCTACAAGGAAGGCGCATATGCATGGCTCGCCACACATGCACACTCCACTGCTGACTGCAGTCACACTTGACGCAGCAAGTAAGACTGTGCCACACATAGTTAAAGGGGCCAAATTGGTGCCCAAGGGACACACCCATGCACAAGTGCACTGTGAGTGGAATGCAAGACAGATCCTAATTCCAAGAGGAAATGTGCCAACTTTGTAACGGATGAAACATGGATGTTGCATGGATCAAAATTAACATTTTCTCTCTCACACACAGGTCAACGTCGTGCTGCACCCCCCAACACTGGGGGGGAACACTCACAGGACCCGGATCTGCAGGAGACCGATCCCACCGGCAGCGACCACTCTCACCACTCTGCGGACGACCCCGACCGACCTGGCCCCTCTGGTGTCCAACCACCTGCAGCACCTGCGTCAGGTACAACCGTGCCAACCACCACCCCCACTCCTGCCACATCCCAGGAGACACCCAGGATCCCTGCCCCAACACCACAATGCAGCCAGGCGCGCCAGGAGGGACACGGTGTCCCGGGCACCCAGGAGGAGGCAGGCGACAACGCCAATGCCACCCCTCAGGGGTCCCGGAGACCCGATGTTCCCACAAGTGCAGGCCAGATGCAAGTGGGCAGGGGTGGTGGGAGTGGAGGACGGCGGAGGCGCGAGCCTGACCAGTTGGCTGGGGATCCGGTATTTTCCCATGTCCGTATCATCCTGGACTCATACCGGCAGGACACCACGGGCATGGCCCAGGTTGTGTCCGTCCTCGAGGGGATCAAGGTCCAGCAGGCCCAGCAACATGCGGAGCTAATAGCCTGTCTACAGGTACACCAACGGAGGATGGAGGACAGACAGGCTGAGCAAGTGACGGCGTCCCAGGGGATTCACGCTGAACTCCGTCGGATGGCCGACACCATGGCCGACCCTCCCTGTGCCAGAAGGCGGAGAACATCACCACCCACAGGGAGGGATCATGAGGAGGAGGAGGAAACATCCGACGGAGCATCCCAGACGTCGTCACGGCCTGCTGCTGAGGTTCCCCGCAGGAAGCCGGGTCGTCCACTGAAAGGACCGTGAGGGTGGCTGCTACATCACCATCTCCCAGGACACCTGGCCTGGCACCTGGCCCACTGGAGCAACAGCATCACAGCATCAAGAGACATTCTCTGCCACATGGCCCTGCTGGTCACTGGCTGACCAATGTTGACAAAGACTGTGGCATGGACTCTGAGGATTTCCAATGGCAAGGACACCAACTCCCCTACTGAACTTTGGATTCCCTAATCCCGGAAAGCCCCTCACTTTGTCCCCCCCCCCCCCCCAATAATAAATCACACTATTAAGAGTAGATGCCTGCTGGTAGCATTATTACCTAACATGTGTCTTGTACAGTCTAAACATGCCTGAGTCATCTGTTCACTTCAACCATCCACACCCTGGGGCCTGAGTCTGGCACAGGACACATGGGTCACAGTTTATTAGGCAAGACAGACATGGAGCACCATACACACCCGTGATGGTCAGAACCAGCTGAGGGGGTGGCCGAACAACCGTGCTGACAGACACATTGAGTACAGCAACAGTCATGCTCAGAGGTCAGGGATCCTGGCCCGTGTCCTGGGGGGCACCCAGGTATGTGTAGACAGGTGGCAGAACCATGTCCTGCAAGCTTGAGTCCGGTAGATGCAGAGAATGGGGTCATGGACAACGTTGGATGCATGGGGATGGCACATGTCACAATACCCACACAGTCATGGACATCATGCCCAATACACAGTCTCAGCACACACACACAGCTTGCATCTTGCCACTCGACACATTGACACATAGCCACAATCAGGGAATACCATGCCAGACATGCAGGATGCACCGTGCCAACACACCAGCATTGACTGAGAAGAGGCACCTTGGAGGCATAGGGACACCTTTATTAGTCATGTTTTTGGGATTGCAGAGGCAACTTGAAGTACACATGAACACATCATGTGGAGTAACATGTGGCTCCAACACTGGCACCCCCCCTTCTGCAGCACAAATGCGTGATAGCCATGGAACTGGCACACAAGCGTCGGCTAACAGCTAAACACCCACAGCTGCTCACGGAGAGCCTGCCATACACCATACATCCGCTGATGTGGAAGTCCCACGCCATGTCAAGACAATGTTAACCGTATGTGTCCGAGGGCAGTGTCACACACATTGATGCCATCATCACAATCCACTATCCCATCACTGATGACTGACAACCAGGCAGCCCATCTATTCAGGTGTACCCAGCTGCATGTCGTGTCCCATGGGGATGCCACATGTCTGCAGAGGAACCAAACCCCGACCGGGGCAGTGTGCACACATCGTGAACAACTGCCACACCCAATACACCCCAGATGCATCCCTTACCCCATGGAGACTTCCAAACGTGTCCGTGCCTGTAACGCTGAGTCAGCCCACGATGTCATGTCCATGAGGAATAGCAGTGCCACAACAATGCAACCAGCAAACGGCATGCGCAGGTACCTGGGGAAGAGAGACACACAAGAAGTCAGCCACAAAAAGCACAGCCACTTGCATGTGCAGTTACTCGACACATGTATGGATGACAACATGCTAGGTCACAATTATGACTGGGGAAATACTACCATCACTGCCACCATCACTCCAGTGACACACCCACACACACCTCTGACACACGTGCCATACATGCAGGTGGAGACACACATCACAACGCATGCCACACGGGGACCAATGCGTGCACACTCAGACCCTGGTACTCACCACTAAGCAAAGAAGTCGCGTATGAGCCGAGTCCGGATGTCCTCTTGCGGCTCCACATCCTCCACATCACTAGCCCCATTGCCAAGCCCTTCGTCCTCCACGGGTGAATGGTCCTCGTCATGTTGATTCAGGATGAGTGGCACAGCTCTTTCAACTGCCATGTTGTGCAGCATGCAGCAGACCATGAAGATCATGCAGACCTTCGCCGGGGCATAAGGGAGTGCACCGCCGGTCTTGTGGAGGCACCGGAATCGGCTCTTCAGCATGCCAAACGTCCTCTCTATCACTCGCCTTGTCCGGCCATGGGCGGTGTTATAGCGGAGCTGGGCCGGCGTGATGGGGTTGCGGAGAGGTGTCAGCAGCCAAGGCATGTTGGGATAGCCAGCGTCCCCTACATGGGAAGCACATGGACATCGTTAGAACTGGTGTAGCGGTCGTGCTGGTCGGCTATACAGAATACAGGACAGACAGACTGTACCCACCAACAACACATGCCCGTTCGTTGCGCAGCTGCATCATCATATCAGGCATCCCGCTACGCCTCATGATGTAGGCATCGTGTGCTGATCCTGGGAAACGAGCACAGACATGTGAAATCACCATATTGGACAGACACACCACAAGGGCATTGATGGAGTGGTAGTGCTTCCGATTGCGGTACGCCACCTCCCGTGCGTGTGGTGGTACCAAACCTACATGTGTCCCATCTATGGACCCAATGACATGGGGCATCCCTCCCAGGGCATAGAATCCACGCTTGACCTCAGTCATCTGTTCAGGGGTTGGGAACTTGATGAAGTCATCCAGGTGAATCAACATGGCCTCCAAGAAATCATGCAGCACACCGCTGAACATGCTCTGGGACATGCCACCAACATGAGCTATGGTATTTTGGAAGGTACCCGTGGCCAGAAAATGTAGGGCAGCCATTACCTTCAGCTGGGGTGTCAGTGCCGTAGGATACCTGTGCTGCGGTTGCAGGTGTGGTGCCAGTCTCGCCGTCAGCTCCAGAATCAACGGTTGGGTGAAGCGGTAGAGCCGGATCCTGTCATTCTCCTGCATGGTAGCCAAGTCTGGAATTCTTCGGGCAACAGGAGGCGCTCTGCAGTAATTTGGAAGTGACAAGGAAGAGTGAGTGCACTACGAGAACAACTCATGTCTACTGAGCACATGTAAATCTGGCAATACACACATGCCACATAGGGAGTCAGGCATGTGCTACATGCCCAGGACACGTAAGGATGCAAGGTGACACTCCTTCCAAGACCCAGCTACACACGGTGATTGAGAACCTCCCCATGCCACGCCATGGAAATAGCTGTGTCCCAGTGCAAGTGCACTGCCCGACGCAAGACAGGAGTGACATACACCCACACATCAGCAGAAGTGTGATGCCGATTGCAGAGACTGGTAGCGGAACACTGGAGCCACAGGTCACATGACATTACACTAGTCCAGCCCACACACCTTGCCATGAAGGTGCACATGTCATGACTCACCACACATTCCTTGTGAGTTTGCTGACATGGCCTTGTCACGCTACTCCGTGTCCCATGCATACATGTGCACCTCACATCCGATAACACATGTGGCATGGTGTTGGGAACAGTGTGCAATGACAATCTACACACAGCCACATGTTGGTTGCTGCAACGGCTGCAGCTTTTGAGGGTGCTACAACATCAACCTGATGTAAATCCCAGACACATATATGACATAGTCACATTGTGCACTGTGGGTAGTGACAAGTCATGTGTCATGACCCCTGTACCGGGCATCATGGGACACTTCCGTGTGTTGGTGTCCGTGCCATGCCAGTGACGCTCACCCCAAGTGCGCAGTCCCACATGCACACATGTCAAAGGAGTCAAGGGCATGCCTGGCACACATTGCACCCTCACACAGTACACCTGTACACATCTCATCATACATCTGGTGCCTTCTCCACTCAGGAGGCATGTTCCACATCACAGCCTGTGACACCTGTGCCCCACACATGTAGTAATGCACAGACGATGCCTTGATGTCCATTCCTGGACAAGTATGTCCATCCATGGACAAGTATGTCCGCCCTATTCCTACATGTGTGTCGCCTATCACCACAGTGATGTGTAAAAACCGCCGTACTGCTGCTGAGAGGGCCTGTGCATGTTCCCAAATCACTGTGGGAGTGCTGCCGTATGTGTACCCATCGTGATGGCGAGCGTACAGGCATTTGTACGGTCCGTAGCACTACGGGTACGCATACGCGTGCAGACCCATAGTGATAGTGAGCGTAGATGCGTGTGTACGTTCCGTACCACTACGGGTACGCATACGCGTGCAGACCCATAGTGATAGTGAGCGTAGATGCGTGTGTACGGCCCTATCACTATGGGTTTGCACGCGTATGCGTACCCGTAGTGCTACGGACCGTACACACGCATGTACACTCACTATCACTATGGGTCTGCACGCGTATGCGTACCCGTAGTGGTACGGACCGTACACACGCATGTACGCTCACTATCACTATGGGTCTGCACGCGTATGCGTACCCGTAGTGCTACGGACCGTACACACGCATGTACGCTCACTATCACTATGGGTCTGCAGGCGTATGCGTACCCGTAGTGGTACGGACCGTACACTCGCATGTACGCTCACTATCACTAGGAGTACGCATACGCGTGCAGACCCATAGTGATATAGAGCGTACATGCGTGTGTACGGTCCGTAACACTACGGGTACGCATACGCGTGCAGACCCATAGTGATGGAGAGCGTAGGCATGCATGTACGGGCCGTTGCCATGCATTTGGGGTGCCCTAGGGCCCAGAAACGCACCGTACCTGTGTGTGATGCTCCAAATTACATAGGGGACAAGTATTAAGGCCTACATGCATGCTGGTTGTCATGGAGACCAAGTTCAAAATTCGAAATTGTTCTGGAAGGTGCACAGCAGAAGTCAGTTGGAATTCTTCTACTTTGTTGCAATGTGTTTGTGGGGCTGACATCATGCAGGAGAATGAAACCGATAGAGAACCCACAGACTGCTAGGTTTGAAGGGATTGGTGGAAACAGAGGATGCAAATGTGAGTGACCAATCACTCTGTACTCCTGTGCATGAGACTGGGCAGAAGGGCACATATAAGGCAGCCAGGTCCCATGAGGGAGCACTTGCCTGCACATCTTTGCATTCGTCGACCCAGCTGCTGCTACTGATTCCCTGGAACCATGTCAAGGGCTGTGGAGAGGACACAGCCATTCACCCTGGAGGAGAACATGGCTCTGCTGGATGTGATCCTCCCACAGTACTCCATGCTGTATGGGCGACCAGGGTATCAGGTGAGTGCATAGGCCACTGCCACAGACTGTCCCTATGTTGTGACTGTGACTTCTGCCATTGCGTCCAGGTGTAACACACATGCCATGTACTGTCGGGGGGGTCCCGGGGGGGGGTGCCTGATGTCTCCCAGCAGTGCCCTGAGACAGGAGGGGTGGGGGCCTATCACTCCCAGCAGTGCCCTGAGACAGGAGGGGTGGGGGCCTATCACTCACAGCAGTGCCCTGAGACAGGAGGGGTGGGGGCCTATCACTCCCAGCAGTGCCCTGAGACAGGAGGGGTGGGGGCCTATCACTCACAGCAGTGCCCTGAGACAGGAGGGGTGGGGGCCTATCACTCACAGCAGTGCCCTGAGACAGGAGGGGTGGGTGTGATGCACAGTGTGAGCCTTGATCATTGATTGTGACATTGCCATCATTCCACCTGTGTACCCACTGTGGCACGTACTGCTTTTTCCCTCACCAGAGGAGTATGTCCCTATGACAAAGGTGCAATGCGTTGGCTGCATGACATGCCTTGTTGTAACCAGCTAATTTGTACCCATATGTCTCTCTGTGACATGTGGCTGGTGTATTGATGTGGTGTCACTTGTTCCTCCTCACAGGTAGGCGCCACTGCCAAGGAGCAGATCTGGCTGACCGCCGTCAGTGCCGTGAGGGGTGTGGATGGTCGGAGGCGGAGCCTGCCCCAGGTGAGGAAACGCTGGCAGGATATCCGGTGCTGGACGCGGAGGATTGCACGGCTCCTGCTGGGGGACTCACCTGAGAGCCACAAGAACCGCGGCCGCCGCCGTCTGAGCCACCCCCACAGGCGTGTGCTGCCGGTGGTCTTTCCAGACCTGGAGAGGCGCTTACAGGCGATGCAGCAGCCGGAAGGGGGTAGGTACATATGTGTTTGTTGTGTGTCACCGGCATTTGTAGGGGCACAGTAGCATGAATTCACTGGCAGGGTTTAAAGGTGCTGTGCAGATCCTGTTTGCCCCAGTATAGCGCTGTGCCCCTGCCACCCTTCCCCTCCTTGCAATGTGTTCCCTGGTCTGTGTGTAGTCACTCCTTCACAAGGTAATGTAGGCTGGCGCTTTGTCCACGAGAACAATGACTGTAGCATCATGTGTGGGGGTGGTGTGTAACAGGTTGTGGGACCTTGCCTGTGCACTGTCAAGTTCACTGCATGTGGGTTCCATGTCAGTTGGCACTGATGCTGACTCCAGACATGGGAGTTGGTCTCTCATGTGTCATGCCTTACAGCGCGCATGTCCTATGTAGTGGCCTGTGACATGATGTGCATGAGTGTGCGATACACATATTGCAGGGATGGTGACGTGTGTTGCAGTCATTACCATTCAGTAGCATGTAGTTGTGTGCCCACTACTGTCCCCTGGGGCAGCTCTTCCTCAGTGGTGTATGTGTCATCATAAACGTGGCCAATCTCAGTGTCTACAGCGTAGGTTGTGCTCTGTGCCATTGTCCCCTGTCACCATGTATATTGACGTGCTATTTTGTACAGGTGTCCACTGTGCAGCCTGACCTGATTGTCCTTCTTCATACTCACAGTTGCCAGTGCCTGTGTGTCTTGTTATACTCATCTGAGGATGGGCACTGGTACCTCATTATTTGTACAGGCGCACCTTGGCTGTTTGGCGTCCAATCTTGCTTTTTGCCTGCCCCTGTGTGTATCACCCAGACTATGAGATGTTGGTGCCACCTGTGTCTCAACAATTTGCCTCGTGTAGGGTCTTGTTGGGGCGGGCAATGCCTATGTGTCAAATCCTGATTTCCACTTGCTGGGTCTGGGCAGTGTGTGATGTGTCTGGACACACACGCAATGTGCAGTGACCGAGTCATGTTGGGCATGTTTTCAGCATTACCTATGCAGCATGTGTCTCAAGTTCATGGATATGGTCCCTGGTCATCGGTATTTTCGCCAACGCTGTGTGGTGCAGATGCAGTGCTGGATTGTCCCCAGGGCCTGGGTGCTATGTCAGACTCCGTTTCCTGTCTTTAGCTATTGTCTCATGCTCTCCATGGTATTTCAGTGGCATGGTGGCTCAACCAACTGTGTGTTTCATGCCCTACATCGGTACCCTGTTCAGTAGATGTTAGGGATCTTCCTTTTCAGGCTATGCAATGTTACCTATGTAGATTGGACTCATGTGACAGATGTGTACAGGTGTCTGATTAATTTCTGTCTCTCCACCCTGCCCACAGCATCGTCGGGGGACACAGAGGGAGACATGGACACAGACCAGGCGGAGGGACCGAGCACCAGTGCCAGCCGTGACATCGGGTCTGGCACATCGAGTGGGACAGAGGCGGAGGAGAGTGTGGCCGAGGACCTGTCGACTGGCACATCAGACTACGAAGCTGACAGGTCCGAGGAGGATGTCTCCGAGTGGGCGGAGGCTGCACCAGCAGCTGACAGCGGAACAACACCTCGCACCGCCCCCTCAGTTTCCATCAGCCGCCTCCCACTTGCTCGTGTCCCTTCCCAGCGTGCCCGGTCACAGCATGTCTCCTTCCTGCCAGGCACCGCACCCCCTGCCCCTGTCTCCACTGCTGCCGCCAATGCAGAGTCTGTGGACATCCAGCGGCAACTGCAGGTTGGTCAGGCTGCGATCCTTAATGTCCTCCATGCCCACGGCAAAACCCTCACCAACATCGAGGCTTTCTTGGAGGGCATTCATTCATCGCAGGCTGACCAACGCAACTTGCTGAGGTCCATAGACTCCACACTGACTGCAGCAGTGGGTCTCCTGCAGCGCGACCTCCCCCCACCTACCCCTGCCCCATCCACACTTCCCACTCCCATGCCTGTCCCACGTACACCCAGACGTCGGCATGCACCCACATCAACGGACACGGCCACCACACCAGCAGGGAAGGTCCACCGCACTCCTCCTGACACGCACACACAGGGTGAGGTAGGCACACCCACTGGGTCGGGGGGCAAACGTGTGACACGCAGCCATAGTGGGAGTCCGCATTCCACCCAGTCCACTCCCTCCAAATTCCCTCCCCTCAGCTCTCCTGGCCACATCTCCCCCAAGGACTCCTTCATGGCCGCTCTGTCCCTGAGCCCCACGGTTACACCACCACGCAAGCGGTCAAGGAGGTCCCCGGTCAGGGTGGTTGAGTCTCCCCCCCTGTCTCCACCCTCCCCCAGTGGCGCTGCGACCCATCCCTCTGACCCCCCCCCCCTCCTTGGGGCCTGAGGTCCCTTCGGGTGCAGGGGACTCCCTGGAGGACCTTGCAAAGGTGTGTAGTGCCATCCTGGCCTCCGCCTTTGGCCCTGCCCCACCCCCTGTGGTGGAGTCCTCCATCCCTGCACCCACAACGCCGCCCCTTTGCCCTGATGTCCCTGCGGTGCCTGTAGCTTCCCCCCCCCCCCCCTGATGCCCTCACCAGTGTGGAAGACGATGCCATTTGACTGTGCAGGCAAGGTAGGGGACACGCATCCCACTGTGTCCCCCATCCAGCTGAGAATCATTGACTGCCCTATGGGCTTTGTGAAGATTGAACTGCCTGCGATCCACGGACATTGTGCTCATGCTGAATAAAGCTTAAATTTTTTTTCATTATCACACTACTGCTATGCTGGTATTGGTGTTGGTGGGGCTGCTACATGGTTTTGGGTGGTGTGTAAGGGTTTGGGTGTGTGGGATGTGTAGTAGTGTACTGCTCATTGGTGGGACCCTGGGATCTGTGTGCCATCACAAGGTGTTGGCTAACTTTCTTTGTTCATGTAAGCAGTTACTGCATGGTGCACTTGTCCCAGGGTGTATTCCTTCCTCTGTGTACCCAGCGTTCTTCCCTGCAGGGTGTTCCCAATGTTTAGCGCAGAGCTGTGTCTACATGAGCTGTGTGTGTGACGGAGCCCTTCTACTTTGGCCATGCATGCAGGGCCATGTCTCCACCTGCAACAATCGTGGCATCCTTGGTGATCACTGTACTTGTGTGTGGAGTCTGTTGACATGAGTTCATGGGGACATGTTCCCTTGTAGCCAGTATGCATGTGGATAATTCTGGCCTCACACACATGTGTTACACCCCTCCTGTCTCAGGGCACTGCTGGGAGGACTCTGCACACACCCCTCCTGTCTCAGGGCACTGCTGGGAGGACTCTGCACCCACCCCTCCTGTCTCAGGGCACTGCTGGGAGTGATAGGCACCCACCCCTCCTGTCTCAGGGCACTGCTGGGAGGACTCTGCACACACCCCTCCTGTCTCAGGGCACTGCTGGGTGGACTCTGCACACACACCTCCAATTTCAGGATATGTACGCTTGGAACATACACGGTGGGGGTACGCTCAATGCATTCGAGGTGAGGGTACGAGTCTACTTACACTGGTGTGGTGGGGGTACGCTCCATGCATACGCGGGTGGGGGTACGGGTCGTACTTACACTGTTGGGCTGGGGGGTACGCTCCATGCATACGCGGGTGGGGGTACGGGTCGTACTTACACTGTTGGGCTGGGGGGTACGCTCCTTGCATAGGCGGGTGAGGGTTCGAGTCGTACTTACACTGTTGGCATGGGGGGTACGCTCCATGCATACGCGGGTGGGGGTACGGGTCGTACTTACACTGTTGGGCTGGGGGGTACGCTCCATGCATACGCGGGTGGGGGTACGGGTCGTACTTACACTGTTGGGCTGGGGGGTACGCTCCTTGCATACGCGGGTGAGGGTTCGAGTCGTACTTACACTGTTGGCATGGGGGTACGCTCCATGCATACGCGGGTGGGGGTACGGGTCGTACTTACACTGTTGGGCTGGGGGGTACGCTCCATGCATACGCGGGTGGGGGTACGGGTCGTACTTACACTGTTGGGCTGGGGGGTACGCTCCTTGCATACGCGGGTGAGGGTTCGAG
The DNA here is from genome assembly GCF_964204655.1 of Triturus cristatus. Taxonomy (NCBI): domain Eukaryota; kingdom Metazoa; phylum Chordata; class Amphibia; order Caudata; family Salamandridae; genus Triturus; species Triturus cristatus. The sequence goes on along the minus strand of NC_140592.1, from coordinate 889,194,579 downwards.
TCGTACTTACACTGTTGGCATGGGGGGGTACGCTCCATGCATATGCGGGTGGGGGTACGGGTCGTACTTACACTGTTGGGCTGGGGGGTACGCTCCATGCACACGCGGGTGGGGGTACGGGTCGTACTTACACTGTTGGGCTGGGGGGTACGCTCCTTGCATACGCGGGTGAGGGTTTGAGTCATACTTACACTGTTGGCATGGGGGGTACGCTCCATGCATACGCGGGTGGGGGTACGGGTCGTACTTACACTGTTGGGCTGGGGGGTACGCTCCATGCATACGCGGGTGGGGGTACGGGTCGTACTTACACTGTTGGGCTGGGGGGTACGCTCCTTGCATACGGGGTGGGGGTAGGGTCCGTACATATCCGTCCCTACGCTATGTGATGTTTGTGTGGCCCATACCCAGGCCTTTGCCACGTGGGTGCGATCCGTCCCGCCATTGTTGGGGTGACGTGTGTGGGCATGGTCCGACTCGTACCCACGCTCTTCAGGCGTGGGTACGGGACGTACCTGTCTGGTTGTGTTGCCGGTTCGCGTGGTGACGGACTTCCGTTGTGGCGGTCGCTGGCTTATCAGGACACGCCCCCACCCCCTCGTGGTGACCAGGGCATGGGAGTCAGGTATGTCCAGGCCATGTGTGGTGTGTGACTTATGTGGTTGTTTTGTGGCCTGCCCTGGTCGTGCCACCCCCACCCCACCCCACTTTCCCCCCTCCCTTAGTTATTCTGACCTTCTGCGGCGTCTGCGTCGTAACCTGTAGAGGAGGTGTACTGCTATGAGGGCAGGGATGACTCGTAGGTTCGGGTCCATGTCTGTCCGTCGCGTACTGGTACTCCTTGCTCGCGTCGTCCTGTCGCGTACGGGTCCTCCTTGCTCGCGTCGTCCTGTCGCGTACGGGTCCTCCTTGGTGGCGTCGTCCTGTGTGTCCGTCACGTACTGGTCCTCCTTGTTCGCGTCGTCGTCTGTCCGTCGCGTACTGGTGGTCCTTGTTCGCGTCGTCCTGATTTCCCGGCAGTTTTTGGCTGCCGCAAAATATTCACCGTGCGGGGTGACGTCGGTGCGAATCGTGATTCCTGGTTCGTGAATGGCTGGCTGCGAGCGTCCCGACGTCCGGTCGGCGCTTTCCCGGATCGCATTGGTAGGTGTTTTTTTGTTCGGTCGGGCTTTTTTACGATTCGTACGGTAATGGTGTACCCGTGCGAATCGTAATTCCTTGTTTGTGAAAATTGACGACCGGGTACGCGTCGGGCGGAGATTGTGCTCCGTCCGACGGTTCGTACCCGGTTTTTGCAGGATCGTGATCGGCACCTTAGTGTCCATACTCTATCATGGGTTATAAGGTGATGTTGAGTACCCTCCATTTCCGGCACATGCTAAATGGTCGCGGGAATTGGGCCAGGATCTCACCGATGCACAATGGCTGTACTGTTGTCGGCAGACAGAGCGGATCTCTGCCAATAGCAAACTTTGTGTCATACATTACAGATTTCTGCACCGCTGCTACTATACCCCAGTTGCACTGCATAGATTTGGCTTGAGGGACACACACAGTTGTGATAGATGTAGGATGGAACATGCTGACTTTCTTCACCTCACCTGGGACTGCCCCGAAATTCATACTTATTGGGACACTGTCCTTACGGCCATAGATTCTATGGTCTCTGTGCAGATTCCAAGGTCGCCACTCGTACCCCTGTTGGGGTACACTGAACAACACCCAATCCAACGCCGCAAATTTACGTCCTTTTGTCTTATTTTTGCTAAACGGCGTATAGCCTGCCGATTGGGTAGGGGTCATGCTCCCAAATTTAAGGACTGGCTTTCTGATATGATACTCTGGCAAGATCAACTTTGCACTTATGCTGAACTTCTTCCTCGCTCCTCTCGTCCCCATGATATTTTGGGCCCAATTCAGACATACCTCTTGGACCACCCATTCACTGATGAGTCCACGACTTGAATTTTAACTCTGTCTCCCTCTACATTGGGCCACCATTGTCTGCTTTGGTCCCTTTTTTAAACACAGCCCTATTTGACTATGAATGTTTCCGTTACATTCTGCTGGAGCCTCTGGCATATCCAAGTTTACCTTCTGGCTATACTAGCAAATCTATAATGTCCGCCTTTGTTTTTGCTCTCTCTGTATGGTTTTCACTCTTTGATTATGTGTACTCTTCCACATTATTTGATTTTGATACATGACTATTGATGATGCTGTACTCCGATGTGCCTTTTGAACCTGGTCCTACCTGTCCCAAAGGTATACTCCTTACAGTTTTTGAATGTTTTTGATGTATGGAAAAAAATTCTTAATCAATAAAGTTAAAAAAAAAATGTTTTAAAAAGCAGTGTGATGTCCTTGTTTCTGTTTATCACTGCCAGGTTAAACCTGTTGAGCAGGAACAGAAATAATCATAATAAAGACCATCACACCCCAGGAAAAAAAACTCAGTGAGTGTGTGGCTATTAGTTATTTATTTATCAATAGCAAACTCTCATTTTAGAAGTTTATTTTTCGAAAACAAAAACGTTGTTAAAGATTGGTGAATGGCTGTCAGAATCGTCGGTGGCAGTCAACCAAACATTTTGCATCTGACAGGGACCACCATGGCAGCCGTTTCTATCAAGGTACAGAGATCACTGCTGAGACAGCGCTGATCGCTAAATTTGGCAGATGATAGTCCATCAGGATGGCGGAAGTAATGTCTTCTGTCCCCCTGATGAACTATCTTCGATCAGCTGAACTTTCAATTTGGCACTTAGTAACTACCCTTAAAATGCATTTGTTTCAAGCTGAACCTTTAGCCAGTACGGATAGAGATAACGACAATTAGGAAATCCCCCAAAATTATGATTTTTTTTTTAATTTCATATAAAGTTCCTTGCGACAGAGACACATTCATGTCCTGCAATTGTATGCTATTTACATAAATATAGGATAAAGCATTATGATTTTACCAGCGAGGCCTTTTCTTCATGATGTCTATCTTACACCCAACCTCCATCCATTCTTTGGCAACATTGACCATTTTTTATCTTCTCTTTTTAATTTGATCAATATCACTTGAGGGCCAATTTATTATAACAGTGCACATATGGTTTTAATAATTGAAACCTATATTATAATGACTAACCTCCTGCTCTTTTACTGTATATTGATTTATCTAAAGAATTCCATGAGGTAAAACTATGAATGATGTTCTGTTTCAATGGACAGTTAAAATTCCATGTGGCATCATTTTTTAATGTCTGGCTGCCTCAAGCAGATTATACGCGGTATCTTCATAATATAGAGTAGTACATGTGCTCCTATATTTCGAGATGCAAGTATTGAAAATGATGGTCGGTATTCAAATTTTGGAGGATGGGGTGCTCCGTCAAAAGTCTTTTATATGCATAATAGGCAATAGTGCACTATGGGTGGCGAGACTTCCATACATTTGTGACAGAGTATTCCATCCACCAAACTCTTAATCAGGCCCCTGTGTTTCCCATACAACCCCTTTTGCAACATATCTTGGGGTTAGGACTCAACTGTGCTACAACAAGACAATTTTGGAATAAGAAATAATAATTTCCTTTCAAAATTGTAGCAAAATATTGGTTAGAAGTTCAAATGTCACTGGTGAAGTGTTTGCATTGTGTCATAAAATCATAGAAAAAACATAAGTTACCCTTAACATATACATCAGGGGCTCATATTGAAGTCATTCCAAAAACTAAACAAAGTCTTATTTCTGATGTGCTTTATATAGCTACATTTACTACAATGTTTACTAAAGGACACTGGAGCAGCCCCGGGCAGTGCTACTAGTATACGAAAATAAATAATTAAATACAAAGAATAAAATACATCAGTTAGCAAATGAATCGTTTTGCTGTGAGGTTATCTACATTCCCCAAAGGCCAGTGGTAAAACAACAACAGTGAATACTGCAAAAGACGTCCTTTGTATTCTGCACACTAAGGCTGCCTACTGATATCAGAGCCAGAAGAAGTCCATTGTGAAATAATATAGCCTTCTGAGCAAATGTTACCATAGCAATGCCAAATCAGAGAATGAACTTTTCGAGCATGACAAATTATAGTGGCCCCAGGCAAGTATCATAAGGGTATTATTTTCAGAAATCTTCTTTGAATTGTGCATGTTTCATTGCACTCATTTTAGTCCTTCTGTGTGCTTTCGCAGGAAATCACATTTAAACGAAAGTACTTCAGATTCTTACAAGGAAAGTGTCTAATTGCAATGTTATTCTTTTTATTCCTATATTAACATATGATAATCTAGCAAACTCTTTGCTTTATGGCGTTTTTCTTTACGGATCTATTTTAGAAATAAAACATGAATTGGTATACATACTGTATAGTGGTTTAATGAATGTATCATTTTGCCATACAATGTAAGCTTTTGTAAAGCAGAAACTAGAGAGTGTGTGCAAGTCCAAAGTTCCACTTTTGCAAATAAATATTTCCTCTGACTCGCATACTGTCAAACAAGGTAAACCATTGTTCGAGTTCCAAAATCCTTGAATTTTCATTTTGTTAGGACGTGATCAAAGGACATGAAAGCAATCTGCATAGTAAAATATGTCCAAAACGGGTCATAAACGTTGTCATAACAGGTTGAAAGGCCCGCCTTAGGATGGTGGGACATGGCCTTGTGTGCTCCAGACGTTTCGAAGCCTAAAGGTTAGTTTTTTTGTCCCTCTACTAACTTTACCATTTAGCACCCTGGAGCCAGGGCACTTAGGGCAATCTCTATTCTATTATATGTGTAAAGCACGTAGCTACCCAGAAGGGCCTCACAGCACTAGGTTAGCAACAGGTAGTTCGACTAAAAAAAGATACTTAGTTGAACAGAATACTTTTTAGCAGTTTCCTAACTGTTAGGGGGACTTCTGATTGAGTTTCTCAGAGTTCCCTGCTTCCATGTGACCAGGAAATGAAAATTAACCAGGCACACTGCACAATTGCAAGTCTATTTTAGGGCATGATCGGTCAGTGTAGGATCTGGGCATTTCCCTTTTTCTCCCCAATACTCCTGCTTTCCACAATATTGGGATCTGGCCTCTCGTAGGGGCATATCAACAAGGGCTTTATCTCTGCTTTTTTGGCTTTAAAAGCCAAAAAAGCAGAGATAAAACTAGCGCCCTATCAACAACAGGGTGCTAACACGCAAATTTGCATGTTAGCACCCTTTTACTCTACGCTTCCCCTTGCATCTCTAATGAGATGCAAAGGGGGCGTTCCAGAGTAAAATAATAGAAGAAATGTCGCTAAGCGACATTTCTCCTATTATCAAGAATGTCGCTAACCCTGTTAGAGACAAAAAAAGCAGCGCTAACCGCGGTTAACGCTGCTTTTTTACGTCTGGTATTTTTCTGACTTAGCCATGATATCCTATGTAAGGTGGATATCATGGCTAAGTTTGCCTGTCCCTATCAACAAGGTAACGTGAGATTATCGCTGGGTTTCCAGTGATAATCTCACGTTAGCCTGTTAGCGTGAGGATTTTTATCGCTATTGAGATAAGCGTTGCTAATAGCACGCTATCTCAGCGATAAAAATTCACGCTAGCCGGCGATAATTATCCTAGAGCTAAGTGCACTTAGAGATAATTATCGCCGGTTGTTGTTGATATGCCCCAGAATGAGTTAAGTGCAATTGTCAGCGCTTAATTTGTGCGGGTGGTTGCAGGCACTCATTACTGGGGGCCCGGACTTATTTTTCATCATCAGAGCAAGCAAAAATAAGACAGGAAATGGCGAAAGAACGAGATAGAGAAAGGTAGGAAAACAGTGAGAAGTGGATAAAGCAGGGGAAAAAAAGAATCTTCAAGCTGAAGGACAAAGCGACAGTGGTTGAAGAAAGTGATGAAGTGGAATAATGGGTTGATAGCTTTAGTAATTCTCCCACCCTAGCAGTCGACAGTGCCGAGGGATGGCTTCTAAGAAAAAAGATGCACCTCTGTGCTAATGTTTTACAAAATAAGCAGTGGCCAGTGCAGATTTACCAACTTCTCATGCAACACAGTGCAGCAACCACATTTGCTGCATTGCATTGAGCAAGGGGGAACACAGCATTGCGTCATATCTACAAAGAATGGCCTACTGCTGTTGTCATTCCCTAGCTGGGGCTCTACTGAGACTGCCTTGCCTGATTCATGGCCTTGCAGCATAGTGCAGAGATGAGTCTGGGGCCTGGGCAGTCCAGCTTTAGAATATGTTCTGGAAGCATAACCCTTTCAGTACAAATTCCATTGCCAACACAACCTCAGAAGGATGACACACATTGGTAAGTGCTGTGAACTTTAGTGCACATGCAATGCGTTTTAAAAAAGATATTTAAAAAATGACTCCTTCTGAATTCATGCTGCACTTTTTTACACAGAAAATACTGTCTGTTTTTTAGCAAATCGACTGTATGTCAAAACCTATGGGTGTTTGTGTTGATCCACTCGAGTAATGCCCCAGTAACACCTCTGGGTGATGCTAAGCAGCTCAAACATTTTTAGTGTTGAGACAAAACCCCTTTTCAGTGCAGAATACACCTTTGGGCTGCATAATAAATGCCAATCCTTCACCTTGCGTCACTTCACAAAGGTGAATAGTCTTAGTAAATCTGGTGATGAATGTCTACCTTCAAAATCAAAAGAATTCTATTAAAAGCAAATATGTTCTAAAATCTACTGTGCAATATGTGTTTGTATGGCCCAACATTCTCAACGTGAATAATATCCAATTAATGCTAGGTCGCAAATGCGTAAATCACACAATTTAGAGGATTAACAGAACATAATTTCCAAATACTCTGTGCTAATTTTACCGAAACTGCTCACAGCAAATTATTGTAAAACAAAAATGCTTTCTACTAAAATGTTTTTCCAATAAAACATTTTTCTATTAAATGTTGTTCTCAGAATTTGTTTTCTATGAGTTTACATATTTCACATGGTAACATTTTAGAGAAGATATCTATGGGACCCTAAATTCTTGCACTTACTGCATGGAAGTCCCTTCAAGCAGCTGTCGACTAACACAAGCACTGTATAAAAACATTTAAATTGAATAAATGCAAACATAAATAAATGTCTACATAGTTTATATGCCACTATTCGACTTGGTCTTCTCTACAGGGTCACCCCCAAGCATTTTGCTTTCACCTTTCATGTTTTCTGAACCCATTTCTGTTGGATTTTATGACTCTGTGTACGTTACCATTGTTAATCAGTGATAAAGTGCTTTTGTTCTCTACTCTAAACATAATAAAATTAGCTTAAATCAAATTGCCACATTTTATTGACATATACATCCCTGGTTGAGTAGTACTACACATACCCAGGGCCTGTAAATTAAATGCTTCTTTTAGTCTTGCAGCGCCTATTGTTCCGCCTACTTAAGTAGTCAATTAAAACTTGTCTAAGGCCTGCCACTGCAGCCTGTGTGCAGTTTTGAACTGCTTATTCAACTTGCCAAAATAAAGCTTACCCAAGCCTAAACCCTCCTTTTTAATACACATAACTCAACCCTAGGGTATGCCCTAAACAACCCATAGGGCCAGATGCAGTGTATTTAAAATGTTGGAAATTTATTTTTAAGTTTTACAAGTCTTGGTAAAAAAGCATTTTTAAATGTGTTTTTCTCTACTGCAATGTTTCCCTTTCCAATAGGATGACATTGGGTTACCTTAATATATGTAATAAATGATTACTTTTGACTGGAAGCAGGTAGGAATATTGTGTTCACACTGAAATTAATTGTAATGTTAAAATCCTCTTTAATGGTAAAGTCAGAATTTAACTCACAATTCTGAAAAGGCCGCTTTTAGAAATGTGGCTTTTTCTTGTTCCAACCATTCAGTGCCTGTATCCTTGGTCATATGACTAGGTGCAATTGGTATTTGGCCTTGTGAATTCCTTCCAGACAGTTATACAAAGGGGGACTAAGTGTTGTCAGGATGGGCCATCTTGTCAGGATGCGAGGGGCAAGTCTATTGTTACCCCAGGCCAATGATAGCCAGGGCAGGGGAAGGAAGGAAATTCCAGATCAGACGTGAGGATGAGTTTAGAAATTTCTCCCACTTCAAAACTGGCACCTGATCTAAATATTGGACACTGAAACAAACTCTTCAGAACACTGCTGAACATGTGGATGCCACAGAAGATGGACTGCCCGCTGTCATAGAACTGCCCTTCTCTCTGAAAAGTGAGACTGGACTTGCTTCCTTTATCCCAGGCAGAGGGCTTCAAGGGTCAGGTGACTGACCTTCTGTCCGAGGCAGAGGGACTGATCAAGCCTGCCTGCAACTGCCCAGCGCACCTGCTGCACTAACCCTGCAACTGGACCTGCCTTAGCCCTACTGGCTCTGCTGGAGTGAGCTCCTGATTCCCAAGAGGTGTCTCTCCACGTCCTGGACACTTGGCTGGAAACAGTTGAGTTCCTCTGGTGTAGAAATGGAGAAATCCTGATATTTTGGGCTCTTTCCAACCACAAACGGGCCTGTTTGCACCAAGATGTGGCTGCTTGCAAAGATCAAAGTAATACAAGAAGGTAGTGAAGAGGTAATGCTCAAAAGAGCAGAAGAGGTGGATTCGTCCCCCTCAAGTTATATTGTCAAAAAACAAAGGGATCCACCCTTATGGGAAAGTATAGAAGTGTTCCTCCAAACTATGTGTGTCTCCTACAATGGTGGAAATCACACAGCTTTGTTTAAATACCCCTCACCCACCAAAAGGACCGTTGGTGGCATGCTTCATCATCGGGGTCTTCCCGCCCCCCTGCGGGACGGGGCGTGCTGTGACCTACAACTACGTGGGAGCACTGGTTATGAAAAACAATACTTTGTGTGGTGTAGGAGTGTGAGTGAAAGGGTAAGAAGTGAGTGAATGGTGAAAAATTAAAAAATACCTGGTTCAGTGGAAAACATAAATTGTAATGTTCCTTTGAGCTGGTATCGTTAAAAGTGGGGAATGAGATACCAGCTCAAAGGAACATCAAAATGTATTTTTTCCACTGAGCCCTGTATTTTTTATTTTTTCACCATTCTCTCACTTCTGACCCTTCCACTCACACTTCTACACCACACATAGTATTGTTTTTCATAACCAGGGCTCCCATGTAGTCGTAGGTCGCAGCACGCCCCGTCCCGATGAAGCATGCCACCAAGGGTCCTTTTGGTGGGTGAGGGGTATTTAAACAAAGCTGTGTGCTTTCCACCATTGTAGGAGACACACGTAGTCTGGAGGAACACTTCTATACTTTCCCATAAGGGTGGATTCCTTTGATTTTTGACAATATGCTTGCAAAGATCACCAATGAGAAGCTCTGGTGAACTTGAGTCTTCGCTCTACTGTGGCTGCCAGTAATGACCGTCAACTTGAGAATCAAGGTCTGCACAAAGACAGGATCTTCGGGCTATAGCAGCGACCGTCCGCAATGCCTGACCTCATCTTTGTACTACAGCAACAACCATTCTCAATACTCTCTGCTCCTTGTGTCGTCCTCCCTGGTGAACTGGACTCTCTTCGCTCTGGACTTTGAGAAGGCAAACTTTTCAGCAGCACTGACCTGCTCCCTCTATCTGGCCCGCTTTCTATCATGGTTGGCCTGAACTTGTGACTTTTTGGCAGTATAGCCTGACCACATAACCATGAGTGGTGCTTTGTGTTTTTGGTGCTGACATTTCTCAAGTGTATAAACAGACATGAGGATCTTTGTAAGTTTTATGAATTTATATCCGAAATAAACCATTTATGATGGAAAGGAATCAACATTAAAAGGGGGATTAGCAACAATTATGTTAGATTTTTTCCAATGCAAGTCCTTGTTTGAGGCTAACTATACGATACTAAAAAGATAAATTAAATCAATGTTAAACAAAATGGGTTTCCATAGTCTGAATCACTGTCAGACGACTATGGGGATAATTTTAACCCTTCCAGGTTGTCCGCCAAGACCGTCATGGTGAAAAAGACTTCACCTTCGTCAACTCTATGGCAGACCAACCTCTCTTCAAGCAATTAAATTGCTGTAGTAGTGGTCTATTCTCATTAAAAGTGCTCCTGCTGATACAACGAGAACACTTTTGCCAGAAACGAATGCCAAGCTGCTGGCATGTTGTTTTGGCCTGCTCCCCATTCTTTTCATTGTCACAAACTCCCAAAGCAGGTATTTGCTAGTTAAAAACAATGGTCCTAACGTACCAGGCGATTTCTTTCTGCACATGGGTGCTACCCATGTTTTCCTTGGCCATGACTACTATGCCTAGACAAGAACAGTATGCAACAGGAGATCCCCCTTGAATTGGGTCGACTCACCAATGCATGTGAGGCGACGACTCTGTGGTCAACAAGTCTCAACCTTTGATTAACAATCCACTGGCTGTCGATCGGCAGTTAACCCGCCTCTAACTGCAGCGGGTACTCGCTACCTTGGTATGTTGTGGGAACGACCAACTTACAGCAGTACTCTCATCTCTCCAACTTCAAAAGACTTTAACATCCACACAACCCTATTCAAGAGGTGGCAAACTGATTTGGCTTCATACATTTTTAATACTGAATTTATTGTTTTTTCTCCTAAATACATTTTATTCAGAAGATGTAGTTACCAGTTAAGATGAATTCTGAGTTTGACCTCTGCATTTGGAAAGCTGGAGATGCTTTCAAAGCTAGTTGCTTCAGTCTATCGATTTGGTTGGTGAGTTTCTTGGAGGGAAGAACGAAGCATTAAGTTTGCTTATAGGAAAACCACTTTCCAGCACATAAAGTACATAGCATTCCACATTTTTTAAAGACATTTGAAGGCCAGCAGTTCAGAAATGCATTGTCATCCTGTGTCACAGAAGGAAATAGTTCAGGATTCCTGCTGTTAAGAGGTAAACGAGTATTGGTAAAGCCAATACTCCTGGCTTGTAACTGAAAATGCCTCTTCATTGAATGTTGTGTGTGTGGTATTGTGGATGTGTGGGTGTGCGTATGCAGACAGGAGACAATGGATGGATGGATGCATGCGTACCAGGATAAGTGACTAATGTGCATGGATGATGAGTGAGTGAGTTTGAGGACAGATAAATCCGTGAGTGCATGAAGAGAAGCACTTTGTACTGTGATCTGAATCGAGAAGCACTATGGCTGTATAGCTCGTGAGCTGGAATAGTACCAGCATATCCAGGGGATTACCGGGGCCTATTTTTTGCATTTCTATCCTGTACTCAATAACGTTTGCATTCACAATAGCAATGATAAAATGTGTATTATTTAGTTCTTGGTGCTGCACATCTGTCTTTTGTAAGTGCTTTAACAATCTGGTGTTACTTTTACGTAATTAAATAGTTATTGACCTCAGTAGGATAGCAGACTCAGTTAGCCTTGTCCAAATTTGAAATGGAGCAAATGACTGACGATCACATCAGATGTTGTTAAGCGTTAACTCACTTTGTCATTAACGGTAATTGTGATCCTCAAAATGCTTTTTATCTGCCTTATAGACTGGATCCAATAGTTATCGTTATTGTTAATGAGTATTGGGATAGCAAACAATCTGCGTTTGTATGGTATTGCAGCGCCATTTAAGGTCATGGGAGGCTCAGTTGGATTGCACAGAAAGATTTTTGAAAACTAAATTAAAAGCCAAAAATACACTTCCCCTTTTCTCCATCGCATCCACCCCCTTTCAAAGTACAGCAAACATTTAGAGAATGATCACTGTTTCAAGCGTGTGTGCCTTCACTCCTCATAGAGATGATGGTAAAAATCCGTCCCCACCATTGGCCCCGGCCTTGTTTCTGTGGGATAGCTGGGACACGGCAACGTTTATTGTCTCGGCGGATTCAGAACCAGTTGCTACAAAATGCCAACTAAAAGTGTGTCACAAAAGCGAAAAATCTCCATCAACCATGGACAAAATTTTATCTTTGAAAGATGCGTGTTAAGCAACCGCTTAAGAAAACACACTTTGGTAAAACTATTTTTCGATTGGTTGTCTTACATATATAATGGAAGTTAAAAAATAAATAAAAAATATGTGATAGTATCTATGTTTTAATGTAATACTTTATGGCAGTAGAAGCCAGTAAAAATGTATGAGCATAGACAGACATGATATATTCACATCTTTCTAGAATTTTCAAGGGCTAATCATTTTAAATAATATATCCTTTGACTCTTAAAAATTAAAAAACTGAAACTTATTGGTAAAATGATAAAGCTGGATTGCACTCGACCAGATGTTCTACAGCAAATAGCGAAATTGATCCAAACATGATGCACTAAGTATGGCTAACACCTGAGATAAAATATAGAATGTGTTTGGTCTTTTTTTTCCAGCACGTTTTTTACATAGTTGCACCACTAATGTATTCATACTGAGGAGTCCAAATGTATAATAAATCATTGGGTTCAGATGTTCTCTCTAGATGGGCACAGCCTTCTTTGTGCTTATTAGGAAAGCCATAGTCGGGGTGGAGCTTGACTGATGACCAAGATGGCTGCGTATTCTAGGAGCTCCCCGGCTGAGGGAATGCTGATGGAAGACAGCTGGAGTGGCGCAACTATAACCAGACTATTGGCACTGGATGTGTGAGTGAGGCCACCCTGAACACAGAGGAGTCCCTTGAAGCCCAGCATATTCTATAATAAAGCCAGTCGTCCCCTGTGTACCGCTAGCAACAGTGAAGTGCATTGTAATTTTGGCTGGCGGTACCTCTGACTGGGAAGGTGGGTTGAATGCTGAAGAAACAGAGGACTGCAGGATCAGTCTCTAGAGAGACAAGGATGGTGCCCTGAAACAGGGCAGTGTGGTGCCAATTTAAGAGGCCCGGCATGAGTAGGATGCTACACCGAAAAGCTTTCGCCATTTTTTTATCCTGGCTCCACAGCCCCTAGTGCAGAGGTCTACAAACTTTTGTAGGTTGAGCCCCCCCAGCTGCATTTTATTAAGATGTCTGCCCCCCCCCCCGACAAAAATTTCTGGAACCTGGTACACTACATAATCGACAATCATCCGCTTATCCCAGGCCGGATCCGGCAAATAATGTTAAACTCAGTAAAAGTGTTTCCTAAAGAGCAGGTTGAGGAGGTGTGGTTAAATGACATAGGCTTATTACACAGTTCAAAACAACATTTTCCAAGATTAAATGTGTGCAAATTGTTTCTGGTTCTAAAACTAATTATTGCATTCTTGCAAATCCTCCTCAAATAAACTTCTGTGGTCAATAAAATGACTATCATTCAAAGACCATGCTCTCCTCTGAGAAGCAGTGTCCAATGACACAAAAAAAACAATTTCAACACTGCCCATCCTAAGCAGCACTGCCCCATTCTCACTTCCTAGAAAACACGCCCCATTCCAAAACTGCCAATACTATCACAGCTTCTCTCTCCGTGAAAAAAGCGGCTGACTCCCTCTGCCAAGGGTTGAGGCAAGCAGTTTCTTTGATACATAGGTTGCAGCAGGTGTCTTCCCTGGCAGAGATGTAACACCCATAACATTTTTTATTTTAGAACAAAACAGCACTGCACATACGAGAAATGGGAAGGCGTCACAGAGATTATTTGCAGTAATACTAGTAAACTGCTGCTGTGTTACAATATTGAATACACATGAATATTAAATGTCAACACATTTAGAATTTGGACCAGTGTGCCTGTGCACCGTCAGTGACCAGGCCAAAGAGGGCATGAAAGACCTGAAACTGGATCATAAATTCAAAGCTGTTCTGAACAGGGCCCCCAAAAATACGTTTGGCCCAGGGCCCCTAAAATCCTTAGATGTGCCTGTTCCCTGGACCTGGGAGTGAGAAAGGTGTCTTCTTTGAGTCAATGGGAGTGGCCGGGGTTTCTGGGATTGGGTGAAGCAGGTCGCTTCTCTTGGGCAGTGATTGTGGCGAGTTCTTATCTGGAATAGACGTTGAGGCTGATGGCTTTCTCCTACAAATCTGATGAACAGGAACTTCCTACTCCAGTGGTGCTCCAGACCCTGCATTTTGATCATAATGCTAGTGATTTGCTTCTGAAGGGTACAGGTTATAAAATATAACAATAGGCTAGAGGATACCCAGCGTCTGCGATGTGTGCCCTAGGAGGTTAATGCCCCGGCTGCTGTGCCTAAAAATGTCAGGTGTTTACCTCATTAAGAAGGGTGCCCTGGGTGCATTTTAGTAGGGTGCTGTATTTAGGGGTGCTCTGGCTCAAGATGCATAGTCTGTCCCATGTCTAAAGGAGCTTCCAGGAGTGTGAAGTTTGGAGAAAGGGGCTGTATTTGGAGGTGCTTCTCTGAAAAGGACAACCCTGCATCATATCTAGCTGAGGGCCTGGGATGCTGAGGTTAGAGTAGGGTGCTAATCCTGAAGATGCAAAGCCTGTGACTATTGTGCAATGGCTGTTGAGGGGGGCTTTAACTGGCGTGTTTTATGCCAGTTTTATCTGCCCAGTGAAGTAACCAAACGTTTACTGGAAGGGGGTTATAAATAACAGAGATAGAACTAAAGACAAGGGCAGAGATTAAGTGAGACAGTCAAAAATAAGATAAAGGGAGTATGCGAAGTTTACTGTGCTGTGAAACCGAAAGTGTACAGGCTTCTCTCAGGAAACCAGATGCCCTGGGAAGGAGGACTGTCTGTTCGCTTTCGCTTACCTGTTGGTGATTTAAAATGCTCCGAGGCGAAATCCTTCACAGCGAGGCAGCAGGAAAAGGACAGCAACCAAAGAAGAAAAGTCACCAAACACGAGGCAAACGGCATTAGTGAAGAAGCACCACACTACCAAAAGGTAGTAGTATGCAGGAGCTTTGTGCACACAAATTTCACTGCACTTCCTGCCACCTATGGTCCTGTCCACCTCATTTGTGGAACGTCAGTGGTGACATTCCTATGTGCTGATTGGTTGCTGTTTTCCAATCCAAAAGCCCCATTTGAAATGAATGAAGAAATACAAGAAGTAAACGTACTTGCGACGTGGAACAGTGGGAAACAATGAAAGGTGAAACTTTAGTGTGCAGTGTGCTCCCCCCTGAGATGGTGTTGCGCGCCCTGCCCCAAAGATTGCAGAACTCTGCCCTAGTGGCGAAGCTCAGACAGAAGCATGCGCAGTATGCACTTCTGTTTCTTGATGGTCTGTTTATGTCTCACTCTTTGCAGACCACATAACGCTCTACTTTGTTGTGAGGTCTCCATAGGAGCTGAAATTGCATCTTGAAAGAATTTACCGGAATTCCTACCTATCAGGCTACCTATTAGGCTTAACCATAAGCATGTGTCCTCCATGGATGCTTTGTTAGAGTGGGAAAAAAACAACTCATTCCAATTGCAAAGTAATTGCTCTAGCGTTATTTCTGGTGAACGTACAAGTGGCCCACTTCTGGGGATGTGGTCGGGTTCCTACAATCAAACTTTGGATTTCTGATCTCAGCTACTGAAGTGAACTTGAATTATACAAGGATTTGCAGTCTATGGCCTCCAGTTCAAAAGACATTTGGACTTGATTTAGGCAGTACCTGATTTCACAATCGGACGAAGAAGATATTATGTCAAAAAGCAAGGAGGATTGGGATGAAACTGAGGAGCACAAAATGGATTACAGTCATAGGATAGTATTTATAAACTGTTAATTGGCACATGGATGCTACTGGTGGGTAACTTATGGTAAGGCTGCTACTGTTAACTGATTGTAATGTTATTTTGAAACACACAAACTCAATAAAAAAAAAAGCTATAGTCTTTTCTCCTCTTGGGACCCAGAAAAAAACTGATCCAAAGTCAGGAATTCATCATCCTGTATAGCTGGTCGGGATACATAGGGTCTTCTTCACAGTTAGAAATTCATAAAAGATGGCTGCCGAGGTCTTGCAAGATGTCGTAGCTGAAATCCACTTGGTGTGCATGACTTTAAGATGGCACCCGTTTCTTTCTTTATGCCTATTGCGCCTGACTCTAAAATGGCCGCTGAGGTCTCACAAGATCTCATTTGTGACTGAGATTAACGCAGGAGACCTGGGCAGCTGTTCTGTGTTCGTTGAGATGGTCAGCGGGAAGCCGAAGCAATGGCGGTGCACACCACTTGCTTGTGGCTTGTGGTAAGGGGTGGCACCCTTTAATCCTAATGATTGCGGATCAGTGCTGGATGCGTCAGCAGGCGGGGCAGCACTTACCGCTTTGCTTGTTCTTGTGCTTCATGGTGTGCAACCGGAGTGAGCTTCCTACTTTGCTGTGAGCACCGCCTATGTCGTCTTCTGTCTTTTTGCTATAGATGAACCAGGGTGGGCTCCTGGCTCCGTTCTGTCGATTGCAGGGACACGATGCACATGCATCATGCTGCATCTTCTAGTCATTCACCACCTTTGTCACTAGAAGACATCTCCCCTGTGCCCCACCCCAAAAGAACAACATGTGGAGACTGGTGAGTACCTGACAAGTTCATTTATTTGTCTTGTCAACATGGTGCATGCAGGCACCTCCTTGTGGGTGCAGGTAACAATCCCCAGTGTCCCCAACTGCTCTCAAATGAAAGAGGAGTTCTTTCAAAAAGTTTATTAACTGTAGGTTGTATTAAAAAAGACAGCTTGTCTGTCCATTTCCAAAATAATCAACTAATCCAATGCCAGAAAAGGCCTGTCTTTTTGCTGTGAAGAAGTTACATATCTTTAGACCCAGCACCAGAGATAAAGGATGAGCCGCTGTTACAATAGATGCATATTTCCTACTCCTTAATACATTTCAGGTGGTTGTCAGGTAAAGAGGTTCACAGAAGAGGGACACATAATCACATCAGACATTCAGGATTTACAGACAATTCTTATTTTTCAGATGGAATTCAGATAGAATTTCATTAGCAGCCGGCACATCTCAAACCTTCTTCATTGTTCACAGACACATTGTCAGTAGGTCATCTAGGTTATTTAAGATTGGAGTGATAGAAAGGACACAACTCTTCTTCTTACAAAAGAGTTCTCAAAATATAACAAATCAAAACACGATATGTTTCCATTTTTTGAATTCACACAATGTTGCCATCATAAAATGGAAAGAATAATTTATTTAAAATAAACTTCATTCCTACGATACTAGGCCATGTATATCAATATGAAAGACATTTATCTACATATGCCTAATGTAAGAAAGCAGGCTTTTTGCAGGTGTCCCCCCTACTTTTTGCCCTCATTTGGACTACCAGATGCTGATTTTCAACACTGAAAGTGCACTGGAGCCAGTTAACTAGGACTCAGTGGTATTGAGTCTCAAGACCCAATTCTCCCTCGCTGTTTGGCAATGCTCTTTTCGTTGTGGGTAGGTCGCTACTCCAGGTTTGGATTTTCTATGCCTCTATATCAATGTCTGTAATGGGAGTGTGTGTGTCCTCCCAATTGATTTGAATATATCATTGTTGCATTATCAGATGATCTGCACTATAATAAATAGAAATGTGGCTTCTTGTGTGTTGTCTCAGATTTTATTCACAGTTGGAATTTTCCATCTAATATAAATGGAATGTTCCACAAGAAGACGGATGTCGAGGCAGCCTTCCAGCAGCCCCCTCTCTGTTAAAGCAATGCAAGCTCCTGCATGAGGCAGGTAGCTGGCTGGGACCGCGCAGGCCTTCAGTCTTTTGCCACGGTCCCATAGCACAGGAAAAGAAAGCGAGCAAAAAGTGGGATGATAAAGGTGAGAAACGAGCAGAAGGAGGCAAAATAAAGGTGAACAAAGAGCAGAAATAGCTAAAATAAAGGTCAGAAATTGGCAGAAAGATGCAAAATAAAGATCAGAAACAGCCTGCTGAGACCACGTCAGAGCCAACGCGCCCTTTCTCAACCACTCTACCTAGAGGCCTCCTGGCGCATTACTGGTTGGGAGATAAAGTTCCCTTGGCTGCTAAAGTTGTTGGGGGCCAAGAAGCCCTATTGTTGCCACAAGTAAATACCCCACAACCAGATTGCTGAGATGTTTTCGGAGGCCCTACTCCCTTTCTGAACCACTCTGCAGTGGGGCATGTTGGTGTACTACTGGTTGGGGGAGGAAGTGGCTGCTGAGGTTGGTGAGAGCCAAACTCCCCTATTGTTGTGAAAAGCTTTTTGTTTTTGTAAAGTTTTATATAGCACAAACTAGACACGAAGGTATCAGAGCGCTTTACATGAGCATCAGTTACATTACAGATGGACACATCATTTTTTTTTGTTAGGCACAGCAGATTAAGTGATTTGCCCAGAATCACATAATGTTGAGCATCCCTGCCGAGACTCAAACCCGGTTTCCCCAGCTCCAGGGTCAACCGCCCTAGCCGTTAGGTCACATTCTCTCAAAAAAAGTAAGTCACCCACAGCTGATTTGCTGGGATGTCATTGGGAGCAATGCCCCTTTCTCAAACACTATGCACAGGTGTCTTTGGCGAACTACTGGTTGAATGATTAAGTCCCCTTGGCTGCTGCGGGTCGTTGTGGGGCAAGAGCCCCTCTTGTTGCCACAAGTATGTCCCCAACAGCTGGATTGCTGAGACGTTGGAAGTCCCACCCCTTTCTCAACCAATCTGCTAAGGGCCCAAACCTCCTGCAGCACTACAGGTTGCAGCTGGGGTCGATCGCACTTGATCGCGCTCACCTATGGCACAAAAACATCTGCTCCAATGCACAGTCCAGAGTTTATCGGAGTTTATCAGTAACTCCGCGTTCTCTGCAGAATGTAGTGTTGCCGAGTTCTGCAAACTCAATGAACAGAGTGGAATTTTCCACTCAGGTCTCGTTACCATTCACAGACCCACACAGAGACTCACACACCCACTCCCAGACCCACTCAGACAGTTACGGACCCACTCACAGACCCAGTCTGACACTCAAACAAGCACTCACAGACCCACTCAGATATTCAGTTGCCCACTCACTCACCCACTCAGAGACACACACACCCACTCTCAAAGGTTACAGGTTACAGCTAGGATTTTCTTTTTTTAAATGCCAAAATTAACTGAATAAACCAAAGGTTACAGGGACATTATAGTTAGGAAAAAGAATTATAAAATGTTAGAAATTCACTGAAAAGAAACAAAAATGACAGAGACGGTATAGTTAGGAAAGAGAATTTAAAAAACCTTAGAAATTCACTGAAAAAGCCAAAGGTTACAGGGATGTTATAGTTAGGCTCAGATTTCACTCATACAAAACCAGAGAGATTCAAATTCCCTGAGCTAACTTTACCTTGCACCCCCGCAATTCAATGCTTATGACCTCCCATATTATATTACTCATGGCAAGGTTAGTGGCATCACTGATGATATCTCATATGATATCACTGATGATATCAGCCACAGAACCACTCACATACTCAGTCACAGACCCATACAAGTAATCACACAACCACTCACTCCTCCATTGAGCCACTGACACACCCCCTCAGTCACCGAAACAGTCACTCACACAGCCACTCACACAACTACTTATACACCCATACAGACACTCACACACCCATACAGGCACTCAGACACCCACTCACACACGGATACACACAGTCACACTACTGCTCACATAATATATGTTAGAAATAGTACCACTCATTAGTAGTACACCTAGGGCCGTATTACACATACAGTGCATTTTCCTTGATTGGGCCAGGCACATGTTTAAAACGTGGTCTGGGGCAATCAAGGAAAATATGCCATATATGGGTGAAAGCGCTGCCCCCAGGGCAGCTGTGAACTCACGCTGCACCCAAGGCAAAGCATTCATGTGAAAAAAGTAGCGGCTGCTTTGAAGCCGTTCTGTGTTTTCACAGTGCAGGCAGTGACCCGTCTGCACTTCTAAAGGAGATTAGAGAGCCCCTTACAGGCAGATATGTCAGTGACTGCACCTGCCTGCAAAGAGATGCTTGAGGGGTCCATGGGAACTCTCTTCCTCCCTCCAAAGGGCTGCAATCGGGTGCATACTGACAGTGTGCCACCTTTTAGGTGACGCACTGTTAGTGCACTTCCTGAGAGCTTCTTTACCACTGTGCCACATCTGTAATACGGCGCAGATGCAGAGGCAAAGTGATTTCCTCATTTGCATGTCTCATGACCCCATAAAAATGAGGGAATGCCTGCTTGAGAAGGCACTTGCGCTTTATGTGCACAAGAGCTTTCAGTATTACAGAAGGGGCCGCTAAAGCGCATTCGGCCCCTTCTGTAGGACCAAAGTGCCCGGGCATGCAAAGTGGGCACAAATGCCCGTTGCGCCCCTAGGGCACTTTTATAATACGGCCCCTAAAATACTAATTTAACTTTTGTAATAACCTCGTATACATGTTCAACAATCAGAAACTCCCAGAAAATACTTACACTCACTTGATGTCATCAGTGATGTTATCAGTGATGTCATTTGAGATGTCATCAATGATGTAATATGTGAGGTCATAAGCAGTGCATTGCAGTGGCATACGTTATAGTTAGCTCAGCTTAATATAACTGCTGAATTCCATTGGTTTTGTACAAGTGAGCCTAACTATAACGCTCCCGTAACCTTTGTTTTTTTCAGTGAATATACATATATATGTATAGATATGTATGTATATGTAATATGTAATTTTCCATGAAGGATCCAAGGTAAAAAGAACAATTTTGGGGAAAATTTTGTGATAATGCGTCAAACAGTGCAAAAGGTATTAGCAAACAAAAAGGCCATGGAAAAGTAGTTCTAACTATAATTAGCAATGGGCTATGAACACTGGGTAAAGAAAAAAAGGTTAAAGCTTAGTGATGGATAGGAAACCTTTTTCCCTATACAAACCAAACAGACTAAACAAACTTTAAAACTTTAACAGTCAGAGTTATACTGTTCATTTACAATGTATCCATCACCTTCAAATTGCCATACGTTGTGGACCTTGCTATACACTCTTTTCAGCTCACTAACCAAAAAACACTACCTATAACTCGCCACTCTACCACGTGCTGTGTCATAGAGTAGAGTACAGTAAAGTGAAGTTTAGTAGCATACTAAGAGTTGTGTACAGTGTTGTATAGTGGACTAGAGTATCGCAGAGTGCCAAACAGTGGAGTATACTGTTGTACAGTGGCATACCATATAGTACTGTGTAATACAGTGGAGTGTAGGGATATAGGTGGGAGTATGGTTTCAGAGAGCGGCATACAGTATAGTAAAGTACAATAGAATGTATTGGTGTGCTGAAGAGTAGAGTGGCATGGAGTGGAGTGGAGTCGCATAGCATTGGTAGTAAAATTTGATAAATTGGAGTGGAGTCTCATACAGTAGAGTGGAGTGGTTTGTTGTATAGAAAAATGCAGAATAGTGGAATAGTGGAGTAAAGTGTTTTACAATGAAGTGTATGGGCATAGACCGGAGTATAGAGTGGGACAGTGGATTGCATAGTCATAGAGTGGCATAGAATTTCGTAGAGTGCCATAAAGTGTGGTATACTTTTATGGAGTGGAGGAGAGTGTCATGCAGTGCAGTGGTGTAGAGTAGATAACCATAAAGTGGAGTAACCTACAGTGGAATTGCGTACAGGGAAACATTTGTAAAGTGGACTGTAGAAAAGTGAAGTGGCATAGAGTGGAATAGTGTAGGGTGGAGTGGCATAGAGCGGAGCAGGGTACAGTGGATTAGCGTAGAGTGGGGTGGTGTACATTGAAATGTCATAGAGTAGAGTTGAGGAACCTGTTATAAATTGGAGTGGCATCTCATACAGTAGAGTGGGGTGCTGTGCTGTACAGTGTTGGAAACTGTCATAGAGTGGAGTAGAGTGTTGTACAATAGAGTGTACGGGCATAAAGTTGAGTACAAATTCGAGCAGTGGAGTGTATGAGGAAAGAGTGGAGTAGAGTCTAATAGAATGGCATAGAGTGTAGTTGAGTTTTTTACAGTGGAGGAGAGTATACTGGAGTGGTGCAGAGTGGAGTAGCGTACAGTGGAGTGGCATAAAGAGGAATAGCATAGAGTGAGTGGCGTGGAGTGAAATAGCATATGATGGAGTAGTGTACAGTGGTGTGGCATAGAGTATAATAGCATATAGTGTAGTAGATTACAGTGGAGTGGCAAAAAGTGAAGTGGTGTAGACTGAAGTGGTGATGTATATTGGAGTGGCATTCAATGTAATAGCGTAGAATTAAGGGGCATAGACTGGAGTGCCATACACTGGAATGGAGTAGAGTGGAGTAGCATACAGTGGAGAGGCATATAGTAGAATAGCATATAGTGAAGTGTTGTATAGTGGAGTTGCATACAGTGGAATAGCAGAGCGTGGAGTGGGGTATAGTGGAATGGCATATAATGGAATAGCGCATAGTGGAGTAGCATCCAGTAGAGTGGGGTACAGTGGAGTGAAGAAGACTCGAGTGGCGTAGAGTGGAGGTGCGTACAATGTAAGAGCTAAAGGTTAAAGTAATGTTAAACTTAGGGGAAAATCATCAATGATGTCATTGAGATGTCATTAGTGATGACATAAATGATGTCATAGAACATGTCATGAGTGGTGTCAGCCCCCCTGGCCTTTTATTAAAAAAAGGCCCTGGGGATGGTGTTGGATGGGTTTGGCTTTACATATGGTAATAAAATAATACTTTACGTTAAGAAAAAACCCTAGAAATTCACTGAAAAACCAAAGATTAAAGTAATGTTGTATTTAGGTGAATATGTGAGTGACAATATTAACACTTTGAGCTAAAAAAACAGAAATTCACCAGTTATAGTTAGAAGAGCTAACTATAGCTTGTGCCCCCACCATGCACTGCTTATTACCTCGCATATTACGTCACTCATGACATGTTCTATTACATTATTTATGACACCACTGATGACATCTCAAATGAAAGGTGAACAAGAGAATCAGGGTAGACTGCCAACCAAACATCATTTTGAAGGGCATTAAAGTCTACAAACCTTTGTTAGGTAGTTGTGAACAACTGTCATTTGGCCAGGCTCAATACATAGGAAGTATCGCATAAGTATATTTTCTGGCATTGATTGCCATCCTTTGACTGTGGTTAAGTTAGGGCAAGATCAATGGAAATGAGAGACCAATCTGCTGAGCAAGGGTGCTTGAAACCACTGTCCTGCAGAAGGATGTCTGCTCTGCAGCTCTCTGTTATCATCTATAGTGTAACACTCACGTATAGGGCTGTGCAAAATTCATACGATTTGCTGTAGTGTAATTATGTGGATTGTTTGGCAAATTACATGAAATTACACATAATTACCAGAAATGCTAATCCATCATTTTGTGCTATATGTTAGCATAAAATGTGTCTTAGTGTCGATGTTCGACAGGAGGGTGCATTTTAAGATGAAAAATTAGAAAGACACACACACTACAAACTAAAGCCATTGATGTTCTAGTTGTTTGCATTGTTCCTACACTCCAGCACTATAAGTTTGCCAGAACCAGTGGTGTCCTTTCTCAATGAGGCATAATAGCACAGATTTTGGGATATCGCATAACAAGTACATAACGAAATTCTGAAAATTACATGAATTACACTGTTGCAATTTAAATTTCACATGAGCCTAATGGGATTCAGTCAGCAATTCTGAATTTGAGATTCACTTTGAGGAAGCAAGAATGATTTGCTGCAGCCTCTTTGTAGTAATTGTTTTTTGTGCCAGAATATAATCAGTATTTCCTCCTTAGAACGACATTTTGACTGAGACAAGCTCCTCTGCATTTGTGAATATTGTTGGAAGATTCTGGGCCACTCAGTAAAGGATGGTGTCTGTGATGTCTGTGGAAGAATCTTGAAGATGGTGCTGATTGAAGTGAACGAAACATGATGGAGCGACGCAAGGAGTAATTCCATTCAGGTCTCCTGAAGAGGCCTCTTTCATGTGAATCCCAGAGAAACTATTGAATTATAGACCTACCTAGAGGGCCTCTCAGACCTAGCATTAGAGGCCTCCAGACTCTGGATTTCATGACCTGATTCAGTAGAGTCAACCCTTATGTGAGTGTGGCACAGAGGAGGGAGGTGCACCTTGTGGATACTATTGTAAAGATGTACCATCAGGATCCCTGAAGAGGCCTCTTTCATGTGAATCCCAGAGAAACTATTGAATTATAGACCTACCTAGAGGGCCTCTCAGACCTAGCATTAGAGGCCTCCAGACTCTGGATTTCATGACCTGATTCAGTAGAGTCAACCCTTATGTGAGTGTGGCACAGATAGGGAGGTGCACCTTGTGGATACTATTGTAAAGATGTACCATCAGGATCCTGTTCAAGTGGAGTTGTATGAGAGTGAAGATTATGGTGAGTACTCCCAGAGAAAGTTGAGGCAACTGAGTACCTCAATAAAGTGCCAGGAGATTTGTATTCAGTCTCAGTCAAAGTCTGTCTTGCAGAATGGGTATTCTAAAACACATCAGGGTTGTTTCCAGTCAGAAGAACGCCTCTCATTTGACCACAAGGATATTATGAGACAGTTGCTATTTGGCATTTTTGGTGGATTTGTTGTGAACATCCCTTGTTCAATGTTAGATATCATCATAGTCAGGGAGAGTGCATTTACATACATGCCAACAGACTCGGTTCAGGCGGTAAACTCGATTTGTGAAGCCGAAACTGGCTTTATGTTAACTTTCTCCCTCCTAAAATTGCCTCTGTTTTAAAAGAAGTCAGTGGGGACTATATATATCCCCGATTTTTTTTCGAAATCTCCCGCTTTCCGGTTCCAAAATGTTGGTGTGTCTATAGTTAAAGGGACTAACCGAACAGTAAACATTAGGGATGAAACCTCAACAGGGTTTAAGGGAAGGAGCATTTAAGGGAAACTTCCCATGTTCCTGAAGACATTTATTTTTATGAAAGATTTATTGATGATCTGACCTGAACTAAAGGACTCAGGTCAGAATGTAATATGTTAAGCAACAATAAACCTTAAGTCACTGGTCTGAAAATTTTTTAGTTGCACAGCCGCACTTCTGACTAAGGCTTATATTTATCAAACAGGGTTTTTGGGGTGAAAAGATGCCCATCATTCAGTTATCAATGTAGGTTGACAGTGAGCAGTTTGCAGAGCTCCAGAAACCTGTTGTAACTAATCTTAGTATCGCTCCAACCAACCCAAGCAGTGCCTGATTAACTGCATAAGAACCCTCAATGGAATTTAAGGTACCAGAAATTTTCATTTCTTGTCAAATTAATACAAAGAGACTAATAACATAGTACATATTATTATGACTTTCCCTAATAGGTAGAATGCAATGCACACTATAACAAGTGGAGGCAATGAGCTACTATGTGATAATCATTTATTATGATGGGATATTTCTATCCAGACCACAGACGCATCGAAGACAGGGCAAAGTCTCTAGCAACTATGGGCCATATGTACGACCCGCCAATTAGCGAGTTGCAAATTGCGTCACATTTGAGACTCGCAATTTGCGACTCACTAATTGGGATGCACAACAGTGTCTGATACACTGTTTGCGATTCCCAATGGGGTCGGAAATTGCATGCCTAATGCATATTAGTGAGGCTGTCGCAATTTGCAACCCCATTGGGAATGGCTGGCACTCCCAGGAATGGTGGCCTGCTGGGGTCAGCAGACCTCCATGTCAGGGACTGCTTTTAAATAAAGCATTTTTTTTTTTTAATGCAATCCATTTTCCTTAACGGAAATCGGGTTGCATTTAACAAAGAAA
Organism: Triturus cristatus; assembly: GCF_964204655.1. Lineage (NCBI taxonomy): Eukaryota > Metazoa > Chordata > Amphibia > Caudata > Salamandridae > Triturus > Triturus cristatus. The sequence continues at coordinate 889,168,961 of NC_140592.1, read as the reverse complement.
AATGAAACTTTGCAGTTTCGTTTTTTAAGGGCAGGTAGTGGTCACTGGGACCACTGTCTGCCCTTAAAAACATTTGAGCATGCATTCACAAATGGGAAGGGGTCCCCTGGGGACCCCTTCCCATTTGCGAGTGCTTTACCACCCGAGAAGGGTGATAAACTGCGAGTATTTTGCAACCACAATTGCGGTCGCCAAGCATTCTTACATAGCTCAAGGAGTCGCTATTAGAAAGGGACGCCCTTAGAACGCCCCTTCCTAATAGCGAGTCGCTAATCCTATTTTGTGAATCACAAATTGATTTGAGATTCACAAAATAGGATTAGTACATGGGCTACAGGTTTTTTGCGGCCACAAACGGGTCTAAAACCCATTTGCACACGCAAAAAACCTTTGTACATCTGGCCCTAGGAGAACCATTTTTCACGTAAAGACTGCATAATTGAAAGTATATGAACTCATCTTGGTTAGCTTCTCTCATGCAGAAGATTGAGACCCTCTCTCTTATTCTCACAGCATCTATACACTGACATTTCTTGCAGCTCTGCATTGCACAAAAGAAATTATAAATCTGTTCCAGAGAAGCCAATGACAAAAGTGAATAGACCTCCTAGTAGCCAAAAACAATTTAACTTCTCTATTTTTAGGCATTAAGGGGCATATTATCAACGAGGCGATCATTTTAACGCTCTATTAGCAAGGACACGCTAATGCGTGAATCCATGCTTCTTCGCCCTTTCCCTTAACGCCCAGCTTTGCATCTCTAATGAGATGCAAAGTGGGCGTTCCTCACAAGAATAACGGGAGAAATGTCTCTAAGCGACATTTCTCCTATTATCAAGCCTCACGCTAAGAAGCATAGCGACAAGAAAAGTAGCGATAACCTCTGTTATCGCTAATTTCCTTACGCCTGCTTTGAAACTGACTTAGCCATGATATCCTATGGAAGGTGGATATCATGGCTAAGTATGTGTAGCCCTATCAGCAAGCTATCGCCAAAAGTTATGCGATTATCGCTGCATTTCCAGCGATAATCGCACAGTTGGCAGCTTGCGCTCTGAATTTTATCGCTTTGGAGATAAGCGTTGCTGATGGCACGCTATCTCCGCGATAAAATTCAGAGTTGGCCAGCGATAATTATCCTCGCGCTTAGTGCGCTTAGCGATAATTATCGCCGGCCCTTGCTGATATGCCCCTAAGTGCTGCGGCACTAAAATGGCTCTATGAGAGGGTTGGGGTACTGATTTCGGTGCACGACCAGTGAGCGGCCCAGTCCACAAGTGTGCTACTTGAGGGCATATCACTATACCGCTGCTAAGTAGAACCATTATTTGCACAGTGCTTCTCTTAAGCTACAGCAGAATATGGTCTTGAAGGCAGTGGCCCTGGCCAGTCTATCATTTCTAATGGCCACCTGGGTCTGCCTACTTTTTATACTCTCACATGACTAGACATTATCACCACCAGTGAATGTGCATATAATATGATACTACCCAAACTCCTTCTTTGTATGCCTGTTTAAATAAATGGGAGCCATTGAAGTATATTTTGAATGTTTTGAGTACATAAAAACAAAGTTTTACGAAATCCTAATCCCATGGCAAACAGCACAAATTCCTGCGGTTTTCGTCTTTCAAGTTTCATCATATTTGTACGCTCTAGCATAACTCCGGAAGCAGCATGAAATCAGAAAACAATCAGTGGAACTGATGCCCGATGAAGGTCCGAGGAGTATTAGAAACAGCAAAGGAAACATAACAGGTCATGCATCCAAAGTGGATGAGCGTACGCCACGAAGTGCATGTTTCTTTCTAGAATATATCTGTTTGATGAGCAAGCAGGCACATGTTGCTGCTAGGAGCTACAGACAGACAGACAGACAGACAGGCAGGCAGGCAGATAGATAGACAGACAGACAGACAGACATACAGTCAATCAGTTAGTTAGTTAGTTAGTCTTGACAAAGCAATCCCTCCTAGAATGACAATTTGTCTTCAGAAGGCCTTAATCTAGTCTGTGCTGGTATTGAGAGGTGTTGGGTAAAGTTGAACATTGCCACTCTTCGATGCCGAGGTGCATCAGCTCTCGTGTTGTGCATTCAACCATTAATCTGGCACTATGGGCTCTTTTTACTGCTACAGGCTGCTCAGAAATTAGATTCTGTAACTCTTCTCTTCCCAAGCATTACTGCTTCCATGGTTGAATATACAGCACAACCGTCTAAGAGAAGCATATTCTATATTGGGGTACTAAATGATGAGACAGACTTGCTAAATCACCTACACTAACTCACCACGTGCTACTCTGAGTCAGTATACTTCACCCTGAAACCGGGCGAAGAGACTATCAAATGATGAATACGAAGATGCAAACTTCCCAGGCCGTGGAAGGCTGCAACAAGGTGGGTGTGGCTGATCAGCTGCTCATACAGCACCAACATTTTAAAGCCACACCCCGTGTCTAGGTGCCTGCCTCCAACAAAGCCCTCTTCTTCCTCCATCCCTCATAAGATCACAACGTCGAAATCATAATGTTGGCAGATCTAGATAAGAACGTATTGAGGGGAAGTGTTGTGTTGTAAGGTGTGATTTGTGAGATCCTATTAGAAGCATTGTATATGTGAAACTAAGGTAGTCAGCGGCCAAGCTAACGGAGCAGGATGAAGAGCTCGGCTGTGGTTTTTCCCAACGCTTGATCCGCATTTTGCAATCTTTTCCTGAAGAAGTCAGGGAGGATTAGAGTTCTCTCTGTGGCAGCCAATAATAATGCGTAAGACACTTTCAATTATGCATAGGTGGCTTAATATTAGCGAAAGCGAAATGCAATAAGACCATGGTTTCTCTTCGGAGTACACCTGTTTATTAAAGATATAATCCCAAAGAGACTGCTTATCCTTTCTAAGCACCAGCTTTTATAAAAGCCAAAAAACAATACTGTAATGCACCTAGGAGCATTGCTCTGCTGAGGCGGGGTCCTAGGTTACTGTGTTGGACACATTTACATGTATTTCGTATACATGTTTTCTCGCTTCTCATAAAATCACCAGAGGAGTTGACTTCAGAAACAAGATCACCAGAGGATTTGAATACAGAAACAACCTCTTCTAATCAGCTAATGTAAATCATTTAATTAGCATTTTGATAAAGAATAGGGAGTTTTATTTAACCACAAGAGACATTTCCATTTTATTGTAATTGTCTGTTGCGTTGGCCTAACACACCTACCTTTCACTGTTAACAAGCACTTCGTGCTGAGTCTAGATTTCCTCCATGGCCTTTGCATGCCTATTTTACACCTGTGAGTGATTGCTCCACTCCCTAAGCACTCACTCAAAAGGTGGGCTTTGAAATCAGAAATAAGACTGTGGGCTTTGAAATCAGAAATAAGACTACCAATACAGAGGGCAGGAAATATTTGATATTGTTCTCTTTGTTCTGTTATAGCTCCTTGGCCCATGATATTATTACTTATTGACACTGCGATACACGTGTAATTGCAAAAGAAATAAAAAATACTACACTATCATAAACCTGAAAAAAGCTGGAATTTGATCTTTCTAAATGCAACACGTGTATTCATTTAGAAGCTTGCCTTTCATTGCTTTTTAAGGTCACCTGGATACTCAATCTATTTTATTCGCATTAACTGTGGATCCTGTTGTATTTCTTGTTAAAGCATGTTGAGCTCAAGTGAGGACCACACAGCAGAATGCCGTTCTAGAGTTCTAAGAAACTATAGTATCAGCTGTCAGACATCTGAGGACAGTTCCAAGCTTGTGCTGACATCCCATGTCTTCCTTTGGAAGAGAAGGCAGGTAAGAAGGGAACAGGCCTTTCCAAGTCCCTTTGAATGAGGGGCGGCACCACCTTAGGTCAATGAAAAAAAATGAAACATCAACTCATTGATGATGGTCCTGAAAGAAAATACTCTCACAGCACTGAAATCCAACGAACTGTTGGTGAAACATATAGTAAGTTCACCTAATTTAGGTGTAATTAAATATTTTATGAATGAATGAAACACCAGTTGGTTTACACTGCAGAGGCAAATATGTGTCAGGAAAAAATAATGTACACCAGAGTTTGGACACATAGGAACATACATTACTGGTTTGGGGCACTTTTGGCCTGCTTAAAGAAGTCAATGCCTATTTGGTTCTGTTCTAGGAAGCAAGGACACTGAATGCCATACTGTGCCCGCATTGCCCAACCATAGCACAGGCAATTTCTGAGCTCTATGTGTGCATTCACCCACAGAACAATGAACCATATAAGAAAGTGCACAGGGGCAGTAACTGTACTCGCTGAGTTTATAAAAGAAGTCACTTGGGGTACCCGCAAGACATCCAAGGTGCATTGAAGATGATCAGCAGAGTTCTGCAGACCAATCCATGCACTCTACGTGCTCCCAAAGGTGGTGGTAAGAATGTCAGTTTTTCAACATTACAAGTTGAGAGACTTCAGCTATTAAATATAGGAGCCCTGGCACTGTACCAAATTGGTTACCAGACCAGCTAGGGAGTGGATGGTAGATTACACTCTGATTGGTTTCTGGAAAAAATCATACTGGCCACAAAAACGGATTATATTATTCCAGTTAATGCTCTTTATTTTCTGTCTGGTATGTGTGTTGGGTCTGGCAAGAATACAAATACCACATTTCAACACAATGCTGTCAGATCTTTAGTCGCACTGTGGTAAATAAAATTCCTTTACCGGGACTGAATTTGATACGGAATCATAATAAAATAGCTCAGTAAAATGAGAGGCAAAATCCGTGATATTAGAGTTTCGGAATGGGCTTTATTCCAATGATCGATTATAATCGGATGCTCCAAGTTCCATCACCACGGGGGTTCAGGAAGTGAAGTACATACTTTATTGACAAGAAGTAACTTTTATAGTACATACATTACAATGAAGCGAATACAGTAGGCGTAACAATTGATAAGGAAATTGACGTTGTACCTGCGTAACCGAAAATGGGTGTAATAAGGAGTGAAAAGGAACATAATTGGTTATGATGTCATATATAGGTGGATCTATAAGATAATACTTGGCATAGATGCGCGCGCAGCAGCATGACGTGTAATTGACGTGTAACTGGGGGGTGAAGGGGACTTGACATTAGCTCTACGTGTGGAGACGAAAAGTCTGGGGGGTCAAGTCAACCTAATCCCAAATCATATCTAACATCCTATGTTTAAAGAACTATGTTATCCACAAAAGAAGGACTCTCGGACCGAATCTATTCTATACTGACTGTGCGTGCGTGTACAAGCGTCTAAGTGTCTACACTGAATGCGAGGGGGTAGGAATATTCCATGGTAACAGGGCTATGAATTACTTGCATGAGGACAGAGAAGCCGGGCCTTTTGCTTGGTAACTGGAAGAATGTTTACTTAAACTACTAGGCAGGAATGCATCGGCTGAGGGGGAAGCAGATAATTCGAAGGTGAAATACAGTTCTTGGCAGAGAATAGGCTGATGTCAGGCTTCGTGAGCCGCGCAGAGAATGAGACAAAGTTCATGGTCACAGATGCAGGTTCAGACTGGAGCTTTCAGAGGCAGAAGGCAAGAGGAGTTTGATGACAGAATCAGGGCCTACTTGCCTGGACTGTAAAATGGCATAAGTGAACCATATAAAGCCGGTGGCCTTTCATATTTAGGAATGGAATATCCGGCCTATTCATGGCGGATCTGACAGAGGACATGTTGACGGTGGACGCACATGTATTTGCGTCTTCATAACTGGAACTGGAGGAAACATACATGTACTTGTGACATGCACATAGAACCGTTGGGGTCCAAGATAGGGGACATAACTGACCAGGAAAATCCACATTTCCACATTCCCTCCTTGTCCCCTACTTGCCCTTCAAGAGATATCAATCTTCATCAATCCATTGATCTGTTCATGTAGCATCATTTGTTCTTCTTTCTTCTTCCGTGATCTTGAATGAAATCTTGGTGGTGGAATACACGATGTGGTACACAGACCACAGATCGCTGGTCCACATTGTAGACATAGACAGCAACTGAATAGTATGAAAAGGCCAATACCTAGGAAGGATAAAACTCTCCATCCCCAGGCTGATATCACACTCCAAAACCAACTGGACCAAGTCCAAGTGCCTGGGTTCTGGTGTATCTGGTTTACAATCTTATGAAGGCGAGTGATGGCTTTATATACAGATGGCGAATTTTCTGGTATGAATACGCAGCAGCTTGATCCGATGACCCTACAAGCTCCGCCCCTATCAGCCAGGATGACGTCAAGGACAAGACGATTTTGAAGCACAACAATCCGCATAGCAGACTGCTCTTCCGTTAAATTGCCTAAGGCGGAAATAGTCTCATTCACTACTGCTTCAAGGGTTCTAGTTAATCTACGTATCAGCTTACTATTAGTAACAGTACCTATATAGGGAAAGATGCCTTTATTAAAATCTACATACTTGTCCCATGCCGTCTCAGTGTAATCGACAATGGGGAGATCTCTCCGCTCTCTGTTATGTACTAAATGAATATTTCTGTAATAGTCAGGAGGAGCTAGAAAAACAGGTGGCAAAAGGAATGCAATGTAGCAAGTTCCATCCCAATCTAGAGGTAGGCGCATATATGCAGTCTGACCACATATAAAGTAGGAGTGGCGAGAAGCTTTAAATGAAGATTTGCCTTGATCACTGAATTCTACTATAGTAGTGCATTTACTATGGCCCATATGTATGGAACCAACCTTTCTTACACACAATTCACCCTTCGCTGGGAATACTGACATGGTGGGTAAGACTAGTTCAACTTCGGATATGACATTTAGAATCATGAGATTAGGTGTAAAATTACCTAATCCATATACTTCATTTTCTAGATCAGTTCCTGTTCTTTTGGGGCGACCCTCCTTGTCAGGGTAGCAGACCTTGAGTAAAACTAGGTTCAGGTTTCCCCATACCCAATGATCTTGGTAAACTGCGGTGTCTGAGTCTATGGAATTGATTAAACTAAACCATGCTCCACAGGAGCCATTATGTGTGAATGGATGTGGAAAGAAAGGCAGGACTCCTTCATAATTCTGATAGGGAGGGAGTCGGCCACACACCCAACAATTAGTGGCATTACTAGTCTGATGGGAATGATGTAACATACTAATGAAAGTGTTATTGCGCAGCGCAAGTCTATAAGACAATTCATGCGGAGGTAAGTCACTAAAAGAATGTTCAGCAGTAACATTATAAACGTGTCTAGAAATAGGGTAATATATGTGCAACAACATACTTGTAATAATTATTAAAAGACTCAATAAAAACAAAATTAATAATGTCCCTATACAGTGGCTACGCAGTGATTTACAATACGCCTGTCGTTTCAACATTTTTCGCGACTGTCCATGATTCAGGTCTAGAGGATACATGTCAGGGACAAATTCAACCGCTTCACCTTGGAGAGGACTTAAACAATCAAATTGTCTGACGTTCTAGGCCTCAATTTTACTTTATAGAGTTCGGTTTCAGTTTTTTCAACCAAAGGAAGTTTTGAATCAGTCTGTGAGGGAGTGCATGGCACAATGTCTATATCCGAGGATAGTCCATGAAATTTCTTGATATGACTTGAATGAATCCAGCCCTTGCGGCCCTCGATCTTCACGGCTGTCCTTGTGGTCAGCAGGACCAACTTGGGTGATTTCCACCTGGGCTCCAGCTGAGTCTTTCGGTCGAAATTCCTCACAAAGACAAGATCACCCGGAACAACGTCATGGGGTTTCACCTCAGTGTTGTCGGGAAAAGCTGCAGCTACCTGTGAACGACAAGATTGTAGTGCAGACATCAAGGAAGCCAAGTAATCTGTCAGCATATTACAGTCAATATCAGTTATTTTGCGTGGTACAGGCGTCCCCCACATATTCGGTGGTCTGCCGAAGATCACCTCATACGGGGATAGCCCTGTTCGTGAGTGTGCTACCATTCTCATGTAAAAGAGTGCAACGGGTAACGCTACTACCCAGTCGACACCTTTTTCTCTGCATATTTTGGACATTCTGATTTTCAGTATCTGGTTATGTCTTTCTACGAGACCTGCTGCCTCGGGGTGTCGGACACAGTGGAATTTCCACTGATATCCTAACAGAAGTGAAACGTGTTTCATTAATTCGGATGAGAACGGCTGGCCGTTATCTGAGTGAACAGCACGTGGTAAACCGTATCGTGGGAAGAATTCTCGAACCAACTGTTTGGCAGTAGTCGGGGCAGTGTAATCTGAAACCGGGTATGCCTCTGTCCAACGGGACAGAGCGCAGACAACTACGAGAACATATTTGAATCCTCGACATCGTTCCATCTGGATATAGTCCATCTGGAGTACTTCAAAAGGATGATGAGGAGGATGAAATCCACCCTGTTCTACGGGAACGCTTTTTCCTGGGTTAAACTGACAACAGATCATACAGGTACGGACCTTTTGTTTGGCTGCTGCTCGTAAATGTTTATTGAACCAAATGTGTTGAATGCTGTCTAGCATAGCTTTTTCTCCTAGATGTGCTGGACTATGTATAGTGTTAATTATAACTTGGACCATTGAGTCAGGAAGGAACCATACAGACTTTTCCTTCATCATCCATCCTTGGTCCGTTTGGATCCCTCCTAATTCAGTCCATTTCTTTATTTCGTCTGGTGTAGCATGTGTCTGTATGTCAATTACGTCAAGAGTAGGATCTTTAACTGTCATACAATGTGTCGGTGTCGGGACTATTGTCTTTGTCATGTCGGGGGTTTGAGTTTGAGCAGTCTGTTTAGCTGTTCTGTCGGCTAGATCATTGCCTTGGGAAATGATATCAATAACCTTCGTATGAGCCTTACATTTCATAATTGATATTGCAGTGGGTAGATGTATTGCATCTAATAAGGCATGAATGAGGGGTCCGTGCTGAATGTGGGCACCGTGGGAAGTTAAATAACCTCTCTCTCGCCACAGCACACCGAAGTCATGTACAACTCCGAATGCATAACGTGAGTCAGTGTATATGTTGACTTTTTTATTCGTGGCTTGAATACAGGCTTGTGTCAGAGCGATGAGCTCTGCGGCTTGAGCTGACAAAGTATTTATACGATTAGTTTCAATGACTTCAGTATCTGTTGTGACTGCGTAAGCGGCCACTAACTCTCCTGTACTTGTTCTCATACATGAACCATCTACATACAATGTCAGGTCTGGATCTGACAATGGAACATCGGTTAAGTCTTGTCTGGGTTTTGTCGTTATCGTAATAACTTCAATACAATCATGAGCTAGTGGGTCTGTTCCGATTACAGGTAAAAGTGTGGCAGGATTCAATGTGTTACAGCGTCTGATTTCTATATGTGGCTGAAACAATGTAAGTTCGTATCCTGTAAGTCGCGCTATAGTCAAGTGTTGTGTTTGCGTTCTATTTACAAGAACCTCTACTGCGTGTGGTACTTGAACTGTCAATGGATGTCCTAACACTATGGCATCGCTTTGTCTGATTGCTAAAGCTGTCGCTGCCACTGATTTCAGGCATGCAGGCAAAGCCTGAGCTACGGGATCTAATGTACTAGAAAAATAAGCACATGGTTTGTGTGCTCCTGCTTGTTCCTATGTGAGTACTGACAAGGCAGTACCTTCGCGTTCTGTAACAAAGAGTGTAAACTGTTTTCTGTAACATGGCGTTGCTAAAACAGGTGCTTGACATAAAGCTTTCTTTAGGCTTTCAAAAGCTTGTGTGTGTTCCTGAGTCCAAGGGAGAACAGTCGGTGTGGCTGCCTCCTGTGTGGTTAACTGAATGAGTGGTTTTGCTAGAAATGCGTACTGAGGGATCCACTGCCTGCAATATGACGTGAGGCCTATGAAAGCTCGTACTTCCTTTTGTGTCTTTGGTATTGGCATGTTAACTATTAACTGAATGCGGTCGGGTGTAAGCTGCCTTCCCTCCTTGGACAGCGAGTGTCCAAGATAAACAACTCGCTGGACACAGAATTGCAGCTTAGAAGGGGACACCTTGTGCCCCTTTTCGGCTAGAAATTGTAAAACTGTCAGTGATGCTTTTTCACATTCCGGTTCGCTTCTCGCGGTGATCAGCAGATCATCGACATATTGAAGCAAGGCAGTGTTAACTGGCATGTGGATACTGTCAAGTTCTCGTTTCAGTGCTTGGCTATAGATGCTGGGGCTTTCTGTAAATCCTTGAGGTGCGCGTGAGAATTTAAAGCTACGCCCATTTAAACTAAATCCGAACAAATATTGGCTTTCCGGATCTATTGGGACGCTGAAAAAGGCATTCTTGAGATCAATTACAGTAAAGAATGTTGCTTCGGAATCAATAGCTGTCAATAATGACGAGATATCTGGGACCACAGGAAATTGTGGCACAATGCATTTGTTTAACTCGCGCAGGTCAATAACCAATCGATATACTGGCGGGGCTGTAGGATCTGTTCGTTTAAGAACCGGAATTATCGGTGAATTACATACATTGGAGTCTGTTTCTACAACTACTCCTTGGGCAATTAGCTCGTCAATGATTTGTAGTAAAGCCACTACAGCATCTGGTGGTAACTTGTATTGTCGCATTCGTGGTAGCACCACTCCTGCCTTTAGTGTGACTCGATATGGTGTAATATTCATGCAACCAACATCAGTAGGGCGTTGTGCCCATAGATGTGTAGGTAAAGTCTGCAGTCGGGGATCCATGTCTCTAGACACATAGTGACCTTTAAAATCACGTAAAAACAACCTTACTCCTTCCGGGGAACAACATATTATGGCTCCTAGGGCTTTCAGAGTTTTTATTCCTAGCAAGTTTTCTGGACACGATTTAGTAAGCAATAAATCTGTAGTTCGGGTCAGAGGTCCTATCGTAAGTGGAAGAGGCTGTGATACTTCATTAACAATAGGTTTTCCTGAAAAACCAAGGGAAATATTCTGAGAGCCTGAGAGGGGTGCCCCTGGAACTTCACTACGTTTTATAGTTGTTCGACTTGCCCCTGTATCGAGTAAAAATTTTCTGTCTTGACCTAATAATTCACTATGTACATAAGGTCCTTCTTGATCTACCGGAATCTCGATAAGGGGTAAGTCAACTTCCCTCTCTAGGCTAGTTCATGCGTAACGCTGATACTCAGGATATTCATACTGTGCAGTCTGATACATTTGTCGTGTTGTGGTCTGTGTGGCAGCAGCAGGCAACGGCGGTGCAGCTGGCACAAACTGTATTGGTTGTTGTGCGGCTGGCATGGCCTGGGCATGCTGCATAGCTCCTTGTTCATTCTGATCTTGTCTTAGTGGCCGTGATCTTTCTTGTGTTTTACCTATAGAGATATTATGTTTTAGAACTGGACAATCGTGTACGTAATGACCTGGCTTTTTACAATAATTGCATGTCCCTTTTACAGGTCCTGCTGAATCGGAATGTGTCATACCCTTTTTATGTCCTTCAGCTGGAACTGTCTGGGAAACTAGCATCTTCATTTTTGTGTCTTTCATGCGTCTGTGTTCATGTTCTTGTTCCTCTCTAATTCTATTGTGATGATACTGTAACATTTGTAACATTTGTGATGGGGTGTTACCTTGCCAGGTACTCTCGAATTTTAATACTCTATTCTTTACTGGGGGCAGGGCATTTTCTACTAATTTTGTTACAAACAGATGCAGGTATGATTCGCTACTTGCTTTTATGCCACTGTTTATACCAAAACATTTCTCGAATCGGGCATAGTAATCACTAGTGTCTTCATCTTGCTTCTGTTTACAGGCTGAAATTGTACCCCAATCTTCCTTTTTCGTAGTTAATAACCGTGGCAGTACCTGTACTAGTAGACCTGGTAGTGCTTTAGTTTTGTCCCCAAGCCCCGAACCTGGACCTCGGGCCCTTTCTTCTGCTTCTAATGCTGACCATTCTATCTTTTGGTCTCCTACCTCCCACTCTTTTTCCTTGAGTTTCTCATAAATGCCAGCAGGCATCAATACCTTTAATATTGTCATAATGTCGGGATAGGTGTACTCTCCCATGAGTAACATGTCTTTAATTTCTCGGTGAAAACCCGCTGGATCTTTGTCATGACTGGGTACCACTTTCTTCATTTGTAACAGTTCTATTTTTGATATGGGCGTATATACAAATACGCGCCTAAACTCGTTGTCCTCGCCTTTTATTGGGTGCACTTCTCGTAAGGGATTCTGTCTATCCATGTGATACGTGGTTCTTTCCTTGCCGGGCAATGAGACATGTTCTGAGCATACAAAAAGAATATACTGCTTTCTTGATTCTAGAATTTCTTTAATTAATTTAGTACCTGGACTAGGCCTGGGCAAAAATTTCGTTCCGTTCGCGGAAATTGCGATAATTTGACATTTTTGCGTTCCGCGGAGAGCGCGAAAATGTCAAAAATTCCGGTTTCCGCAGCTTGGCGATAATTTGTTTCTTGCTCGCGCTGTAAAATGATACATTCTCGCGCGCGCGCGATCGCCTTACCTGAATCCCTGCGTTCGCCGACAAGTTTTCTTGATCTGGTCGCGTTCTCCATGAGATGTTGTATTGTTTTTAGCCATTTGCGCTGTCTCGCGACAGTTCGCGCCCGCAGTGACGTCATGCGTCGCGCGATCACGTCTTTCTTCTCGCGATCATGCACCGCGAGAACAACTCAAAACAAGATGGCCGCGCCCGCAAGCAACCACATGGGTAAGTTGGCGACCCGCAACCATGCAGAAAATCTCGCGAACATGCCGGAAAAAAACTTCCGCATCTTCGCGATATTTCTGCTTGTTTGCGATAATTTTAAACATTCTCGCGATAATTTGCGAAGGTTAATTCCGCAAATTCCGCCCACCCCTAACCTGGACCTCTCCATTTATTCATAAGCAATTCAGTCAATATGTCAGGTAAGGGACCAGGGTCCGAATGCTGACTCCGATATAATATAATGAGTTGTTGAATCATATAAATCCCAGCTAACCTCTGTTCATCTGGGGTGAGATTCAAAAATGTGCGTACTACTGTAGCATCACTATATTTTCCGGGACTGTCCACCCAGTGGACAGCTGCCCTGGCTAAATCTTGTTCATCCATAGAATCGAGAAAATGATAACCCCTTCGTTCTCGGAGTAGTTTGTCGGCGGTTTGGAACGAATGCTCGTTAGACCTTATATTAATTATAGGTATTTGGAAATTCTTGTTATTGTCTGGACATATCGGACGTATTGAGTCAGTATGACATCTAATCTGATTTCTATTACAAGATCTTCCTCTACCTACATAGGCTATGGTGTCCGACTGTCCTGCGGGCGGTCCTGACCCTTCTTCCTCGCTTTGTTCGAACTCGTCTGCCTCTAATCTCTCTTCGTGTAGGCGTTCTATTTCTTTACGGATCTTTCGGCACATGGCTATTATACAATTTTGCTTATCGTGTCTCCCTTCTGATATATTCTGGCTCCATCTTGTAAGAATTTGCATTGCATCCGGGTCTACCCCCGGTCGGTCTTGATTTCTGATCACACAGTTTATGAGGAAACGTAACAGTTCCCCCTGTATCTCTACTTTCTGGTATTCCATAGCTCTGTTAATACATTCTGGATCTCGCCCTGTTTGGACAAAATGGTATATTTTGTCTAGATGCGCAGTCATTCCTGGTAACTTCGCTAAATACACTGCGGCTCGTCTGATACGTAATGATGCCAGGATCATTTCGTCCTCTTTACCGGTCACCGGGTCATATCTACAATCTATAAGAAGTTCCTTAAGCGTACGGTCACTTACGAATTTGGGTGTACGTGAATGCGCTGACTCTTGAAAAATAAGTTTATTTATTCTAGGTGGCGTAGAAAAAATATTGGTAGCACCTCCCGTGGCCCCATCTGGGGCGTCGGGTGTGAAAGGATTCGTCGAACGTGACACAGCAACTATAGGTGTGGACACAGCTATAGAAGTAGCTGTAGGAACAGATGCAGAAACGGATGTGCTTGCCGGAACTTGGGACTCGATTTGTTGCTGTAGGGATACGGGTGCTGGATCTTGGCGTTGGACCTCCCTGGTATGCGGTCTATGTGGGGCGGAATTAGCATACTCGGGAGCTACGTCATCTAAATATGAGGAAAGAAAAACATCTTCTGCGGTTCTAGGATGCCCCTCAGGATGTACCTTAATTGGGAATAATGGGGGTGGCAAGTCTTTCGGTATCTCTGGAGTAGCCTTAGGTAATCCTTCGGCTAGAAGGGGATACATACCATTCATGAGGGCATTTCTTTGTCTATCTATTTGTTCTGATTTCACTCGGATACCTTCCTCAATTAATAGATTGTCTCGAACTTTATTTGAACTTTCTTTACTCTTCTCTTCCTGTCTACGTGCTTTTTCTGTACGTCCATGAGATTCTTTACGCCATAACTCAACGGCGTCTTTCTGTGACTGTCTGACTTTCCTTTTCCATAACTCTTCCTCGACTTTCATGATGCATTCTGCATCCCAGGTCCCCGCTGCGGGCCACCTCTGACTTTCTGGCAATCCCTTGGTGTAGTCTACCCATAAATCAAGAAATAATATAGCGTCTAAGCCATGTTTGTGATACATGAAGTGCCCTGGAGTATCCCTAGGAGGAATAGGGACGGCTTCTTCAAGTACCCCTTTTCTCGTAGTGATCTGTCTTAATTTCGAAAAGAGCGGCATATTGACAACTGATCCGATACTTAATCTTGAACACACTTAATACAAAAGCACACTAATGAACAACCATTCATACCACAATATGCAGGACGTTTAACACATTAAACATTGAACATTAAGCATTTTTAACCTTTAAAATAAACAACAATGATGATCGTCTGCATAACTGATCACCAAGCATAATTCTTGACAATAACTAGATACTTCGGAATACTTGATATACTGCTAAACAGTACAGATACACTGCTAAAACAGTGCAGACCGGATTTGTGTACCCAAACCCGTCTTGACCGGCACAACCTATGTGCACGTCAGAAATGCCTCCCCAGTAATGGTACTCACCGGGTAGCTTCGGAAACGGAAGGCCTCGGAAACTTGAACTTGAACCGGACTGGACTCGACTCGACTCGTCGGAAACTGGGCTTGACTTCAAACTGGTGGGCCTCTGTATACCTCGGATCTTGCTCTCTCAGCTAGGCTCTGGTCGGGATACTTCGCACTTCTCACCGCCTCGTCTGGGTGTTGATCGCAGTCTCAGTCGCCCCCGCTTGACCGGAGGGAGATACAGGAAATCCTGCTGGTACGCGTAATTGTCCGTCCAGCTGTGGCAGGAGACCGGGCCTGCAACTCACCGCCGGCGCGTGAGATGAGAAAGTGTCCCTGTTCGGGCGCCATCATGTGGTAAATAAAATTCCTTTACCGGGACTGAATTTGATACGGAATCATAATAAAATAGCTCAGTAAAATGAGAGGCAAAATCCGTGATATTAGAGTTTCGGAATGGGCTTTATTCCAATGATCGATTATAATCGGATGCTCCAAGTTCCATCACCACGGGGGTTCAGGAAGTGAAGTACATACTTTATTGACAAGAAGTAACTTTTATAGTACATACATTACAATGAAGCGAATACAGTAGGCGTAACAATTGATAAGGAAATTGACGTTGTACCTGCGTAACCGAAAATGGGTGTAATAAGGAGTGAAAAGGAACATAATTGGTTATGATGTCATATATAGGTGGATCTATAAGATAATACTTGGCATAGATGCGCGCGCAGCAGCATGACGTGTAATTGACGTGTAACTGGGGGGTGAAGGGGACTTGACATTAGCTCTACGTGTGGAGACGAAAAGTCTGGGGGGTCAAGTCAACCTAATCCCAAATCATATCTAACATCCTATGTTTAAAGAACTATGTTATCCACAAAAGAAGGACTCTCGGACCGAATCTATTCTATACTGACTGTGCGTGCGTGTACAAGCGTCTAAGTGTCTACACTGAATGCGAGGGGGTAGGAATATTCCATGGTAACAGGGCTATGAATTACTTGCATGAGGACAGAGAAGCCGGGCCTCTTGCTTGGTAACTGGAAGAATGTTTACTTAAACTACTAGGCAGGAATGCATCGGCTGAGGGGGAAGCAGATAATTCGAAGGTGAAATACAGTTCTTGGCAGAGAATAGGCTGATGTCAGGCTTCGTGAGCCGCGCAGAGAATGAGACAAAGTTCATGGTCACAGATGCAGGTTCAGACTGGAGCTTTCAGAGGCAGAAGGCAAGAGGAGTTTGATGACAGAATCAGGGCCTACTTGCCTGGACTGTAAAATGGCATAAGTGAACCATATAAAGCCGGTGGCCTTTCATATTTAGGAATGGAATATCCGGCCTATTCATGGCGGATCTGACAGAGGACATGTTGACGGTGGACGCACATGTATTTGCGTCTTCATAACTGGAACTGGAGGAAACATACATGTACTTGTGACATGCACATAGAACCGTTGGGGTCCAAGATAGGGGACATAACTGACCAGGAAAATCCACATTTCCACAGCACTGAGGAGTCCAGAATCTGGTACTATCTCTATATCAGAAATCCTATACCACAACCTTCTGGCTATTCTGTGAAAATTAAGATGCTTTTATTTGTGAATATTTAAGAGATAGTACTCAATTGTGAAGGTTATGACTCCTAGAGGAAAGGCAGTGCAGCTGCCGCCAGACAATTATGTGAGAATCACTAGAGAGGTGCTTTGGCTCTCCCCTCATGTTGGGTACCAGGGCCACTTTTTAATGGGGGAAAAGTTGTGTAATTCCACAAAAAAGTGCTTGCCTTCCACTCAACTGTGATCATTTAGTTTTTTTATTCAGATGCATAAGGATTAACTTTCAGGAGAACACACATGGGGTTGTAACGCTATAAAAGTGTCTTAGATAACTAGATAATTGATGGTGGTTTCTCTGGCAGCAGCACAGATGGGAGGAGGGCAGACATTAACCTACATAGAGCTTTAGATCTGGCTAGTCAGTGTCATAGGCCAGACCAATTGCCAATGCTTGTTTCGCATGGAAAACAGGGTTAAATCTATAAAACACTGGTCACAAATTAATACTAGTATTTTTGCAACCAGTATGGGAGTTTTCTACCTTACCTATGTTCTTATAAGCCAATTCACAAATTCTTGAATCGTAGTGGGTCTCAATCTGACCTACTTCATCAATATTCACTATGATTGGTGGCCATCAGAATGATAGTGGGCTGCTTGGATCAGCAGACCACAATACCTGTGGTCACTTTTAAAATATTTATTTCCCTAAAGGAAACATAGCTGTGTTTAAAACGAAAAGTTTTAAACTTGTTAAAGGTTTATTTGAGAGTAGACAATGGTCCCATAGCCGACTCCCCAACACACTTTTTTTTCATTCACAAAGGGAAATAGCTTGCCACCCCATCTTGGAAGTTGCTAACATTTCAGTGGTTTGCTACCAGAGTCTGCTTGCAAAACATTGAAACATTCCATAATAATTCATACTTGGAAGGAATGCCCTAAACATTTGTGCAGGAAATTGGGTTACTGGTTGGGGGGGGGGGGGGGGGGGTGAAAACCTACTCAAGTGACAACCACAATTTATGTTATGGTGAGACAGTAGCAAACACCAAATTATCCAATGCTCGACTCTCTGGTAGCTTGGCACGAAAGAAGTCAGGCTTAACATAGAGGCAGTATGTAATGTATTTTTACAGCACTTCAAACAGTAATAAAGAGAAATCACAACACAAGAAAAATACTACACCAATTTAGAAAAATAGAGTAAAATGTAATAAATAATTAGAGACAAAAATGACCAAAATCAAATCAGTAGAGTAGGTGGTTTGCAATTCTAAGGCATTAAGTGGAAATAGTGTCTAGAAGCCCAAAGTGCCAACTCTGGTTATCAAGGTTGTGCTAGACTTGGACAAACTCACAATTTTAGTTCAACTGCAATGGAGCAAGTTAGGCCTGCTAAACAAAGTATACTAAATCCTGGTTGAGCGTTGTGAGATCCCACGTCCAAGATTCATCGCACAGCGGCAGTTCCGAGTAGATACGAGGCAGTAATGTGAAGACTTGCGTCATCATCGAGGTTGCTGTTGATGAGGGGCTTGTGAAGTGAAGTCCCGCGTTGAAGATGTGCCATGCTCCGAAGAGGCTGCGGGCTGCGATGAGGAGTCCTGCATCATCATCAAAGTTGCTGTCAATGAGGGACTCGCAATTGCAAGGCCTGATTTAAGGCTGTGCAAGGCAGCAGCGGTTCCGAGAAGATTGAAGGCTGCAATGCGAGGTTCAACATTGGAGACGCATCACACTGCAGCAATTCCGAAGAGGCTGCGAGGAGATGTGTAGCGCTATGTCAGTTCTGCTCACAGGACCCCTGCTGGGCTGGTGTAGCACTTTCATGTCCACTTGCAAGGGTCCAGGAGTGGAGAGCACCCCTTGTGGGGTAGACTTTAAAGCATACAGGGTCCAACTGCTGGATTTAAGGTGGCTGGAGCCTTTTCTGTCCCTGAGGCTCTGATCTGGAGGCCAGCCAGCCAACCCTTGGAGTCACTTTGCTGGCCTGGATTTAAGATGCAAGACCATTCCTTTTTACTCAGTCAGCAGGTTAGCAGGGCAGCAGAGCAGCAGGGCAGTAGAGTAGCAATCCTTCTTGCAGAGCAGCACAGCAGTCCTTCACAGTCCTCCACAGGGCCAGAGATGAGAGTTGGATCTGAGAGTCCATTATTTTTACCTGGTTCCCTTTTTGAAGTAGGAGAAGGTTCTGGACATTTCACGCACAGAGATGCTTGTAATTTCCTGCCTCCCTACCCTGCCTCAAGCTTTTCTGGGGTCACAAAAGACTAGTGTCAAACCCTTTGTGAGTGTGCTCAGGCAGCATCTTTGTGACACGTAAGTGTGGTAGGTAACAGCCCTTCCCCCAACACGCCAGAGATGGCTCATCCCGCCGAGGCCTATTCTCCTATGTCTCACTGTCTGGGAGCAATACACAATGGCCAACTGCCAGCTACACCTAGGCATGTAGCAAAATCACAGGGTTTGCAACCACAAATGGCTACATACATATGGCCCACAATTCTTTGCATTTACCTGAAATATTGTTAATTTAAAGGACTTGCCTGCATTTCCGCATTCATTCTTGATATTAATTTAAAAATAAGATTATTTATTACAGAGGAATCTTTTATGGTATTTTGGAAACAAAGAAAAACATTATGAGCACGAAAATATGTGAGAAGATAGGAAGGCCGCATTAGCCGGAGAAGAAAATTCTTATAAAAACCTGCAGAAGACATCCCTTTCTTCAGTACTTGGCTTGCACTCTTCTCTTCATCAACACATTACAACAAGGAAGCTGGGCCTGAGAGCCCTTGTGGATCTGAGTGGCCAAGTGGCCAAGGAAAGAAAGAGATACTAGTAATGTATCTATCATGCATATATCTGTATAAATGCATGCTGCTGAACTCTCACTGGCTTTGCAACAACTGTGTTACCAATTCATTTATATTCACTGTGTATTTTTGACTCCTACATGCATTTTCACCAGTTAGGAGTTGATTATGCAGACATTATCAAGTTTATAATGATATTTAGGGTCTTCCTCTCCGTGAGACTATTTTAGATTTTCAATGTGTCACTGATAGTTAGTTAAGACGTAGTACACTTTACTGTTTTCTGTGTTGAAACTACCTTTATGAATCTGCTTCAAATGGTCCAGCAGGAATGAAATACTCATGTCATTCTCAGGCTTACTAAAGCACATAATTGTTTTGCACTTAATGTGGGTTACAATGTGAAACTTGTTTAATTTGCATAAAAACACATAAAACGTTTATTTTGGATTTTAGTTATAAATATGAAGTGTTTCATTGTTTAATTTTTGCAATTTTGTATAGCGGTTCTTCATCACAAGTTATTAGGTCTCTTTACATTAAAACAAGGATAAACTACATTATAGCAAGGTAATCAGTTAAGCGCAAAAAGCTGGTGATGGAGATAAATGTTTCAACATGATATGAAGAAGGTAACAAAATAATAGGGTGATGAAACAGAGTTGAGAAGTCTGTAAGGGAAGATGGAGGGAAGTAGCTAGGAGTTAGCAATCAAGACTGGAAATGTTCGTAGGATTGGATGAAAGTTGAATAACTCGTGTATTTGGAAAATATGCCTTTTAATTTTTTCTGAAAATCAGGGGTGTGCAAGATTTCGAAGCTCAGTAGAGAGTTCCAAACAGATACCGTGGGAAGGGCTGTGTAAAATTCAATGAAGAAAGAAGTCCAAATGATGTAAACTTCAGGAACAGCTTTAATGCGAGGAGGCACAGTACATCCACGTTACAATCTCCAGGTAGAATGCCTCAATAACAGTAGTTAATAATAGTTCTATACAGAATGTACAGGCAGTACACGTCTGACGTTTCACACCTTTCCATCCTGTGTTACAACACTATTGTAATTAACTTTAACAATTTTAATGGGTTTTCCAAATTTGGATTCACCTTTCTGCACTAAACCAGGCTTTCGCACTCTAACCCATTCTCCAACAGTAAAAGATGGTTCTTTGACCTTCATACGGAGATCATAGTAGCATTTGCTCTTCTGTTGCTTTGTCTCAACCTTTTCAGCCACATCATCCAAATGAATTTCAGCGTCACAAAGATTTACACTCTTTTTGAACCACCAAGGGCACAATTTAGAAATAAGATCCCTACCCCTCAACAACCGAAATGGTGAGATTTCCGTTGTAGTATGAGAAGTTATGCGATACAACCAGAGTTTTTCTCTTAACTTATCCTTCCATTTAGCACCAAACTCACGGGACCACAAGATATCTTGCTTAAGGACCCTTTTGTACCTCTCAACCTGTCCATTACCTTGAGGTTCATACAACGCTGTTGTCATATGCTTGATATTACGAAATTTGAGAAACTCTAACATTTCAAGGGACTTGGGGGCATATCAACAAGGGCTTTATCTCTGCTTTTTTGGCTTTAAAAGCCAAAAAAGGAGAGATAAAACTAGCGCCCTATCAACAACAGGGTGCTAACACGCAAATTTGCATGTTAGCACCCTTTTACTCTACGCTTCCCCTTGCATCTCTAATGAGATGCAAAGGGGGCGTTCCAGAGTAAAATAATAGGAGAAATGTCGCTAAGCGACATTTCTCCTATTATCAAGAATGTCGCTAACCCTGTTAGAGACAAAAAAAGCAGCGCTAACCGCGGTTAACGCTGCTTTTTTACGTCTGCTAATTTTCAGACTTAGCCATGATACCCTATGGAAGGAGGATATCATGGCTAAGTTTGCCTGTCCCTATCAACAAGGTAACGTGTGATTATCGCTGGGTTTCCAGCGATAATCTCACGTTAGCCTGTTAGCGTGTAGATTTTTATCGCTATTGAGATAAGTGTTGCTAATAGCACGCTATCTCAGCGATAAAAATTCACGCTAGCCGGCGATAATTATCCTCACGCTAAGAGCGCTGAGCGATAATTATCGCCGGTTGTTGTTGATATGCCCCTTGAATTGTACTCCATTATCAGAGATAAGAACTTCGGGACAGCCTTCTCGAGCAAAAATTTCTTTGAGAAACAAAATTACACTTTCAGTAGTGGGAGGAGGCACAAGCTTGACTTCCGGCCATTTTGAATGATAATCAACTAAAACCAAGGCAAACCTACAGTCCTGCGGCAAAAAATTGAAAGGCCCAGAAATATCCAATCCAAGTTTTTGCCAAGGATGGTTAGGCCATTGTACTGGAATCAAAGGAGCAGGATCACATTTACACATTTTACCACTACTGACAACACAATCAGGGCATTCCCTTACAATTTTATCTACAAACCTGTCTAACCCAGGCCACCAGAACACAGATCTAATAAGTCTTTTCATTGAAGACATACCTAAATGGCCTTCATGGCCCACAGATAGAATGTGATCACGAAGTGAGGAAGGGGGAATACACTTTCCTTGCCTGAAAACCATGTCACTCTCCACAACGAGTTCTCCAGAAACCTTCCAAAAAGGAGCCATTTCAGCTGGAATTTCATTTTTGGATGGCCATCCAGTTCTAGTGTAGTCAACAACCTTACACAAAAGAGAATCCTCACTCATACTCTTTTTCCACATTTCTTCAGAAATGAATCCAAATTTACTTGAAGTTATTTCAGTAATGTCAGCAACCACTTCCTCACACTCATCCTCAGTGACACATGGAAGCCTTGATAGGCAATCTGCAGTTACATTAATCTTCCCTGGGACATATTCAACATCAAAAGTGTACTCCTGTAACCGTGACATGAGTCTGGCAATCCGAGCCGTAGCTCTTAAACCTCCCACAGGAGATAAGATAGAAACTAAAGGTTTATGATCAGTTCTCAAGGTAAACCTAGCACCCCAAATATAATTACGGAAATGCTCTATTCTCCATACACACGCTAATAACTCCCTTTCAATGACTGCATACTTCCTCTTAGTAGTATTGAGAGTGCGAGAGGCGAAAGCAACATTCCACTCCTCTTTCCCAGCACATTGAGACAACACACACCCCAACCCGTAAAGACTTGCATCGACTGTGAGCACACATAATTTGTTCATACAGAATGGTTTAAGTGTGGGAGCAGCCATCATTTCAGCTTTTATGTTATCAAAAGCATCCTGTTGTTTTTTTTTCCAAACAAATTCCACATTCTTTCTGGAAAGTTCTCTCAGTGGTTCCATTTTTGTAGCAAAATCCTTGATAAATTTGCTATAGTATTCACATAATCCAGAAAATGAAAGAAGTTTGTCTTTACAATCAGGAGCAGGCGCCTTCAAAATAGCATCGACAAGGGATTTTTTTGGAAATACACCTTCCTTAGATACAGTATGTCCTAAATACTTAACAGAGTCTTGGAATAATTTACATTTCTTGCTTTTCAGAGTAAGACCATAGTCACTAAGAATTTTACAAACGCTCTTAAGATGATGTGTATGTGCCTCTTTGTTAGAAGAGAATATTAAAATGTCATCTTGGAAACATTTAACATAATGTTCCAAATTCCTAAACAAATAACACATTGACCTCTGAAAAACAGACGCCGCTGAGGCGAGCCCAAAAGGCATCCTCTTAAACTGGAACAGACCTTGAGGCATAATGAATGCAGTCAAATGTCTTGACGCCTTGGCCAACTCAATTTGGTGATAAGCTGACCTTAGATCTAGCGTGGAGAACACAGTAGCTCCTCCCAACATACTCACAACCTCATTTATGTTAGGTAACGGGTGACAATCAACAATGATATTAGCATTAAGGGCTCTAAGGTCCATGCATATCCTCAAAGATTTATCCGGTTTCCGTGCCAGAACTACCGGAGAAACCCATTCTGATGATTCTAATTCTTCAATTATGCCTCCATTCAACATCTCCTTCAACGTTTCTCCCAATTCTTGTCTGACATTTATAGGAACATTTCTCAATTTTAGTTTGACTGGAGACACACCTTGTTTGAGTTTAATAACATGAGTGAAACCCTTAAGTTTCCCTAATTTTTCTCCACATCATGCATCACTGTATTATCTTCAATTACCATTACCGGTTCTCTGTTACGGGGATTGAGAATTATACCTAATTTCCACTGGTCTCTCCAGCCTAGGACATTAACCCCTTTCCTGGCAACATACATTTTAATTAGGGCAGATATTCCTTCCTGCCATCCTCGTCCCCAGTGTAAAATTCAATGAAGAAAGAAGTCCAAATGATGTAAACTTCAGGAATAGCTTTATTGCGAGGAGGCACAGTACATCCACGTTACAATCTCCAGGTAGAATGCCTCAATAACAGTAGTTAATAATAGTTCTATACAGAATGTACAGGCAGTGTGGCATGCGCCACACTCAAAGATATACAAGAAATTAAAGGGGCCAGATACAATAAAATAATGACACTGATGACAATGTAACAGGCTGATTCAGCGCTTAAGACTGGAGTACAAGAATACAGGCAGAGAGGTTGAGTTGGTGCTGATCAAAGGCAGTCTTACAGCAACCACAGTTACATAACTGCACATTCCTATCATACAGACACCAACTACTTATAAGCTATAGTTGGTTGCTGCTGTTACATATTTACTAGTCAATGCTTGAATACTCAGTGATGTTGGATATGGTATCGGTGGTTTATGAAATTACATCTACCTTTAGTATATACCCTTTTTTTACATTTCTAGAGCCCTAGTTGTTTAATTCTGCTTTGGGATGAGTCTGGCTAAACTGTCCTCAGTCCCTTATACATCAAACGGAAAATTCATTCACCATGACTCACCCTGATTGACATGTAGTCAGCCCACATTGTCGACACTGGGAATTGTAAAATATTAATAAATATTTTATTTACGGTAAATGTAGAAGTAAAGAATACAGGACCCAATTAACAAAAGTAAACAGAAATGAAAGTCTAACTTTATGAATTTTGGTATACACAAAGGGCATTTACTGCACATAAATGCTCTTTGTGAATACCAAAAGTTGAACTTTACGACTGTCGGTATTCACAAAGGGCATTTACAAATAGTAAATGCCCTTTGCGAACACCGAAAGTCGTAAAATTAGACTTTCGCCTCATTTTACCTTTGTGAATCAGGCCCATAATGTAAAGTTTAATTTAATGTATGATTCTAATGTTCACAGTCCAGACCAGAAATAGTCTCTGTGACTTGTTGGTCACATTCTAGACTATAGGCTTGATTTATATTTTGACAGATAGTCCACTTCCCCGCCAAGGCAGCAGAGTAAATTTCGCTGTCATCCTGACAGAAGTGTCACTCACCAAATGAAGGAGTCAATTAATATGTTGGCAATGAGGGAACTCCATTGCAATTGTTTCAGAGTTCCCTCCCCCTTAATACTGTGGCCCGCCCACCCTATTTATATGCAGGTGGTCCATAGGTTTGGCTACAGTGGTGACTACTCCATCACTGCTATAGCCAAACTTCTCCAACAGCCTGACGGAGTAAGGGCATTCGGAGAACTGGCTATATGTCCATCCTCCCAATTTGGATGGGCAGACATACAGACATATAGATGTATATTACAATCCATCACCCCCAGGCACCCTTGGTGGTAATGGACAGTAAAAACACAAAATGCTCCCCTTACGATGGAAGAGAACTCAAATCCCCCCTTGGACAGTTTCTTTTT
This sequence comes from Triturus cristatus, assembly GCF_964204655.1. NCBI lineage: Eukaryota > Metazoa > Chordata > Amphibia > Caudata > Salamandridae > Triturus > Triturus cristatus. The sequence goes on along the minus strand of NC_140592.1, from coordinate 889,143,805 downwards.
GAAAAGAAAAAAGAAAACAGTTTGGTGCAAGGCTCTGTCATGTTGCTGGAGACCTGCACCAAACTGCGAAAACCATTGACAGGAACCGCCATGACAATGGTTCGTGCCAATGCTTTAGATATCACCTCTATAAAAAAGGAGACTTAGGGTTAGATGTACGAAGCATTACTGAAATTACTGAATCAATACCCAGTCGCAGACTGGTTACCGACTGCAAAAATTGCATTTTCAAATGTATCAAAAGCATTCGATGCATTAGTTTTCGGAACCAACAAGTTACCAAATCGGTATTTTAGAGACAGGGTTTGAGAGTCGCTGTCACCGATTCCTAAATACCAATTCATAAATAGTATGTATCAACCATTCGTAAATACCGAATAGTCACAAAATGTGGACATAGCACGTGCATATTACCACCAACTCTGTTCAGGTGAAACTTATGTAAAAGGCCCAAATGCATCAGGGTATTTCCCAGTGGTAGCACTGTACATGAAGGTGAGGAGGATGCAGATTCTCAATGCCCTGCAGAGAAGGAGGAGGAAACAGGATCATATTTTCAGAGTGAGGCGGACACTAGTAGTGAAGCTATTTTAGACCTAATCACAGAGATAAGGTCTCAGCTTGAGAGAAACACTCTCAGAAGCAATGCCATACCCACCCATATGCAGGTACCATGCTCACTCCATCTTTTAGCCTCTGGAAGTTAATAAGGAGTCATTGCTGCTATAGGTGGGGTATCAGAGAGTGTTCTTTCTAGGCTATTTAATGATTTCCTAGATGGAATGGTAGAGATAATATGTCACTGTTAGACCTGGCATCATTGGTGTGGGTTTCCCCTGTATTTTTTGCCTTTGCCTCCTGTGTTTTTGCTGTGTGTTGGACTTCCTTTTGCTGGTCTAGATGCTTTGGGTACTTTGCCACTGCTGTTCAGTGCCAAAGTGCAAGTGCTCCCTTTGTAAATTGTTGCTATGGATTGATGTTTTCATAATTGACTTATTTGATTTACTAGTCAGTCCCTAGTACAGTGCACTCTGTGTGCCCAGGGCCTGTAAATCAAATGCTGCTAGTGGGCCTGTAGCACTGATTCTGTCACCTAAATAAGCAGCCTGTAAATTTAACTAAGATCTGCCACTGCAGTGTCTGTGCACAGTTTAGCACTGCCATGTCGACTTGGCAAGTGCACCCACTTGCCAGGCCCCAACCTTCCCTTTTCTTACATGTTATTCACCCTTTAGGAAGGCCCAAGGTACCCCTGTGGGCAGGGTGCAGTGTTTGTGAAGGGTAGGACATGCCTTGGTGTGTGGCATGTCCTGATAGTGAAATACTGCCAATTTTGTTTTTCACTATTGCAAGGCTATCTATTCTCATAGGATAGAATGGGGAGGTTGCTTATAACATCTTATAAGCATAACTACCCCTGGGAACCAGGTAGGAAAATAAAGTTTAGTAAGTTTAGTATGCCTGAACTCAGAATGTTAAAATGCATCTTTTAGTGAGGGTGATTTTTACATTCTGGGGGATATGTACAAGATCTGCCGCTAACTAACGCTAACGCTAGTTAGCGGCAGTTTTCTTAATGCGGCCTATCACCAAAACCTATCGCCCTGTTAGCGATGTATTTACAATATGTTGCTGCATGGCGATAGTTCCAGGTAGCTGCGGTGAAAACTGTTGTTAACACTAGCGTGAAGGCGATACAAATTCTGGTGTTAGCGGGCAAAAACTGATGAAAGGCCAATTTGAGGGCAAAAAACTCACGTTAGTCAGCCTAACGCGAGTTTTTTTTGCCTGTAGAGGCAAAAATAGCATATAAGTCCACGCCCAATGAAAAATAGGAAACAAATCCAATGTAATGCAGATTGGAGCAGCCAGGGTCAAGTGCAGCACAGATCAACAACCCCCCCTCCCTGTCCCCCAACAGCCAGGATGACCAGCCAGAGTCCCTGGGGAAGAGGGAATCCAGGGCTACAATCATGGGCAAAACCAGTGATGCATCAATGCGTACTGCTTGCAACACCATGGAATTCTAAACCTTGAAAGTGCGGACAGTCCCCAGGGCCCAAAGGCCTCACTGGGCCTGCGTCTCAGCCCCAGAGTGGGATGCAGGGTTGCTGTGGAGTTGCTGGCATGTGGTGGTAGACATTGAGGTGTTGGTGATCACCCTTACCTGGTGGTGAAGCCTGCCAGGTCGCATGGAGACACGTTGCTGACCTGTGTGAGAAGACCGTCTGGTGCCCCTTGGAGCTGTAAACAGTAGAGGCGCTCCTGCGCACCAATGTTGGGAAGTCTGCATCGCATACCAGACACCACCAATACACTGGGGTGCACGGAGGAGATAACCAATGGTGGGCCACGCCTCTCGGCATCACAAGCTGGTGGATGTTGCGCTCTCCAGACTCTGTGGAGGGTGAGGCCCCCTGAGCTGCGCCGAACTTGTGTGGCAGGAGCGCTGCAACTTCACACCTAAGGGAGCCCTGTTGCATCACCTGCGTCTGGAGGTTCCCCAGTGGACTTGGTGTCGACTGCTGTACCCTGACTTGTGAAATCCTGCCTGGCTGAGCACAGATTTGGAGAGAGTGCAGCAGATTGCGCCACAGTGTCAATGCCCAGGTGAGGAAAAGGTAGGGCGCATAGTGGAGGAGGCCCGGGCGTCATGTCGGGCCCAGGCCTAGCACCTGTGGGTGACGCACACCCAGTGGTGGCTCATCCGCTGTGGCGGAAAAGCTTCACCCCACTGCTTTCAAGCAGTGCAAGAAGAGGAAACATAACATGATGATAACTTACTGATGTACTTATGCTATGTTTCCTTTGCTGGGTCTGCACTACCCACAGAGCAGGGCGGGGGCGGAGTGGTATGCCCACTCAAGTGTGCAATGACTGGTCGGCCCTCTCATGCTGCCCAAAGCAGTTATGCGCACATCCCTGTTCGCAATGAAGGCTGCATTACAGCCTGCATGGAGAACATGCCCACCCATCCAGCCCCTGGCTGAACGCCTCTGCACAGTGCTCAAAAACAATCACAACACCGCATTGCAGTGTTTTGATTGGCTTAGGGGAGGGAACCTGGGTGCCTGCTTCCTGTTCCTGGAAGCAGACTCAGGAGATCAGGAGCACAGAAGATGCGGGAACCGGCCTCGAGGTAAGAATAAAAATAAAAAAAATTTACAATCCCCACTCCCTCCCTGTGCCCTGCCCCGTCCAGGGTCCTTTCCTGTGTTTCCCGCCTCCCAGCTGTCCAGTCCCCCAAGCAACACTACATAATGGCAGCCGTTGTGCGGCCATGGGCAGCGGGCGTACCACTGGTGCGCCAAAGGCAAGCTCGTCTGCGTCCGTCTGCCCCTTAACCACACCCTGCTTCAAGGACCCTTCCCCTCGGACACTCCACCACTACGATGCCAGCACCCTCCTCGCCATCAACCCTGGGCTCCACACCGCCTGCCAGCTAGCAACACTGTAGACCAGAACACCACCCCCCTCCTGGGAAATCTCACCAACATTGGACTCAAGCAGCTACTCGCCGCAGCAACCCACTTAGCCTGACTCACGTTGGAGCCCGTCTTCTCCACCAGGGGGAACTTTAACTACAGCTTCACATCAGGACTCTCCTGTACTGACCATCATTATTTACATCATACCTTCACCACGCCCACCGTACACCATTGCCATAAATGCCCCCCGTCACGGCTTGATCAAGGCCACCAAATAACTTCTTGTCAACTTCCTCAGCACCACCACTCCGCCAACGCTTACAGACACCAACACCACAGCCCACAACCTCCACCAATGGATCTCCAACTGTGCCAACACCCTGGCACCCCTCAAGAAAAGACAATGCAAAGAACACTGCAAGAAGGCCAACTGGTTCACTCCTGCCCTCCACTAGTCTAGCCTCACCTGCAGATGTTTTGAGAAGAGGTGGAGCCACAACATCATTCAAATCCGCAACACAGTCAGCCATGCACCATGGCGCAAGGGTGGCTGCGTTGGCGCATGGCAGCCATTGTGCTCCAACTTAGGGGGAAAAGACAGAGGGGTTTATTCATGAGCCCCTTCTGACAGTTTCAACCCGCCGGTGCGTCATTTCCTTGACATACTTGCAGCATGATTTTTGCACCACGTTGCACTGTATTTGCAAAGTGACACATCTAGGCATATGCGTGACCTTATGAAGCCCTGTGCCACATTATACCTGCATCAGGTATGATGTATGCAGGGTGGGCATTCCCACGCAACAAAGCCTCATAGGAATGGTGCAGTAAAATCCATCAGATTTCACTGAAACAATTGTAGGACGCCACTGCGTCAGTACCTTACGCCTGCCACAGGGATAGGGTGGCCCCATGCATAGCTGGAGTTGCGCCATGCTTGTGACACAGCTGCAGCAATGCATGACTTTAGCGCTGACAGATACGCCAGGATTCCAGACGTATCTGTCATTATTTGCGACATGGAGCGATGTACAGTGAATACAGCGCATCCATGGTGTCGCAAGAAGGGCGTAGTGAAAAGTGTTGCAACGCTGTTTTGTTGCAGCGACGCAACACTTTTCATGAATGAGGTTCAGGATTGCGCCCTATCTTATTGATTGTGCGCATTCCTGCCCTGTAGTTTTGTCGCAGGGTAGCGCAGCAATATTCCTTGCAGCGCTGTCCAGCACCAAAAATGTTTGAAATGAGGCCCCAAGTGTTTGTACCAATTTTAAGACCAGCTATTTTCTGGTCTTAAAAAACTGCCTCTAACTGCAGTTAGAGGCAGTTTTTCTGGTTTTGCTCCATACAAGGAAATCCTTGCAAATATCGCGAAGTGGGGTTAGCGGCAGTTTTTGCACAGGAACGCCTACCTTGCATCTCATTTTCGCTAACTCCCACTAACAGAAGTGGCGATCTTAAAAGTTCACGTTTTTGCCAGAAAACTGCCGCTAACTGAGGTTAGCGACAGCTTGTAAATAAGGCGATAAAAAAATTGCTGCCGTAACATACAAAAATTTACGCTACGGCGGCGTTAATCCTTGTACATATACCCCTCTGTGTTTGAAAATACAACTTTTAGAAAATAGGTATTTTCTTGCTTAGCCATCCAGTGTGCCTCTGCTAGGTTGTATATTAATTGTCTGGCTTTGTGGTGACAGGGGCTGGGGAGGTGCAGTCGCTCCAGACTGTCTGGATGAGTCAGAGCTGGGCTGAATAGACCTGGGCAGCATTTAGAGTAGGGGGGAGATTTCCTTTCACCTGAATGGGCCTGGTCTGCCTTCCACAATGCTGCTTCCACCTCCTGCCAGGAAGTTGCACCAGAGAGGACAGAACTGGTTTTGGCTGGGCAAAGAGCCTCTCTGCACTAGAGAACAAAGAGATTTAATGTATAAAAAGAGGGGGCAGGCCCCAGACTTTTAGATCACTTCTGGGAATCAAGAGGAACCTTTGCCAAGGAGAAGAGCCAGAGAAGCTGTGGAGGAATACTGCCCCTGTGCTGTTTGCTGTCTGGGGTTGGCCTGCAATGGCTACTTGCTGCCAAGGAAAGGAGAAATAACTTTGCTGTTTGCTGTGGCCCCTGCTTCAGGAAGATCTCCAAGGGCTTGAATTGAGCTTGCCTCCTGTTCTGAAGTCTCAGGGAGACAAAGACTTCACCCCCAGTCACCCCTGAACTACTTTGCTGGGAGTTCTAACCTGCTGAGAGGTGCCTGCCAGTGTTCTGGGCCTCTGGAGGTTGTTTTGGGACTGGAAACTGCAAGAACTATGAAAATCGGCGCATTGCCTGTTTCCGATGCATTGCAGCAGTGCGAGAGAAAATGTCTGATGCATCACCACGCCAAAGAATCAATTCAGTACCTGCTTGCGGCTAAAGCTTCTGCCGTGCAACGAATTCTGTGCACCGATCTCCGGCGTCCGGAATCACCGCACCGATTCTGACGCAAGCCCGGTTGGAAAAGAAACGACGCATCGCCCAGATCATCATGCAACGCATCAAAGCGTCAAGTCTGTTGCATCGTTGGGGGACGCAGTAAGAAACCAACGCATCACCTGTCACCTTCCCACGCATCCAAAGTACTTTGTGTAAAAGTGTTGCATCTCACATTTTCTTGGAACTGAAATATCTCTAGCTTTGACACCACCAGGAGGATATAATATACGTGGGCCGATGATTCTGTCAGGCACCTCCTTCCAAATCCTCAGAGTGGTGTTGATGCTCTATGGGGGCCTACCTCCCGATAACACCAAGTCCGGAATGTAATACTCACAGACTGTTGGAGCTATCAAGCGGGGGAAGGAAAGGGTAGGTACAGCAGGGAGGGAGACCTGGAAATGACACAGGAAAATAATATCAGTAGGCGTTTCACAGCCTCCCTGCCCAGATTCAAAACAGATGCGATTGTAAAATGACTTTAGAGCAATTTGCCTACCCCTACCTGTAAAGGAAAATAACCAGAACCATGAACACCAGAAGAGAGTAGGGCGTTTGTGTATTCATCTGCCTGGCACTAGGGATGACAAAGAAGAACAAATACGTTGAGTGACACCCTGTTCCCCAAACCCCTCAGTGGAACGTCCACTTCACAGAAACCCATGCAACACGTACCACAGAGATAGGCTGGTATGGCTTTAGGCGAATACTGCGGGCTTCGCCCTACGCTCTCTCTCTCTTCTGGATAAAGAAAAAAAGGAACAAATACAGGACAACCAAGTTTCTGAGTATCCTGAAGGGTAGCAGTGCATTCACAGTCTATAGGATACATAAGCAGCCCAGAACATTGATACTCCTCAATGCCCTGTGGCAGAAGAACATGCACCTTAAAAGCCTTGGTACCAATACAACCCCTGCGATGCATACAATAGCGGTCTGAGTGTCAGGGAAGGGGTTCACCAATCAGGCGTCCTGCCCCACAACTATGGCAATGAGGTACTTTAAACGACAAGATGTAGGATTGTCTCGCAATAGTTCATCAAAATGACCATGAGCAGTGTTTCACATCCGAAAGACCGTCGCGTACTGGTCTCGTTCCCCAAACACAACCACCCGTGGCAAGGTCCCTTGTTGAGGGTGCTTAAAGCCTCCTCTGCACGAGCCCAGCCCAGGACTCTTCCAACAGAGGAGGAGGGCCTAACAAGGAAGTGAAGCCCCAACTCTCGCGGCTTCAAGGACTCGGGGAAAGCGGTACCTGGAACGTGCTCTACAGCACTCTTACCGCCTTGTCATGCCGTCCTCTGGTGAAGGCTGACGTCCGCAAACAACCTGAATCATCGGCAGCGTCCTCTTCCCTGACCGCTGCCTTTACGCTATTTCCGACGTTGCCTCGCGGTCACGTGGGGCGTGACTCGTGGAGCATGCCGGGATCTGTAGTTTGTTAGTTCTTTACTTCCTGGTTCGCGCTAGCGGTACAGCCAGCCCGTAACCGGGAAGAAATCCTGACACTCACTGCCAGGAAAAAATGTGGTATTTTTAACTCAATTCTCTATTTACCAAACTGCTATTTGCGATGCTTAAATAGCGATTGGAAATCGTACCAAGTCGTTAATGGCCTGCTGCTCGCTTTCGTACATACCGAATGCTGATTCGTAAATTGCGATTTGGTACCAATCGCAATTTACGAATCAGTATTAATTTTCTTCGTACATCTAGCCCTAAATGCTTCCATTAGGAAAGAGTCTAACTGTCTTTTTGTAGACCTTCCCTGGAGATCGCTTCTGAAACTTTCATCACTTCATTTTCAGGTATGTCCTTCATTATGCCATATGGTATTTCATGTTCAAATGATGCTGGCCATTCTGCTTGTCTCATGCTCCATCTTATTGTTACAATACACACTTTCATCCAGTGCAATGGTGTGCTCACCTATTGTTCTGGTTGTGCAATAATGCATCTTTCAGGTGAATTTCTACATGCATAAAAATGTGTTTAGTTCCTAGGACCACTCACTTTTTTGAGCCAGGGACCTAATTGCAAACCTAAAATTATTCTTTCCGACAAGCTACCTTGATTCTGCTCCATTCTGTTTCAAGCCATCAAAAGAAAATAACATTAATTACATTCATATTCATTTGAAGAGGACAGTAAAGTGACTGACTGTAGCACTTAGCTTGTAATGCAGTCATTAAGAAAAAACAGATTTCAGATGCAAAATATTTTATCTGCATGTAATGCAGGCATATTTTTTGTCTCATAAGGAGAAAAGTAAACTAGAACACCTCTTGACACTTTTCATTATGGAGCTATCAGATGTGTAAATATATACCAGCTCTTTGGCATTGTATCTTTCTATTAGTGTTTTTGAGTTTAACACACAATACAAAAAATGATTTTTAGTTTAAGACCAACGTGGCCTGCTGTTATGTTAAATCTGATGTAATATTTTATTTAGAAACAGAGAGATGAGCTTGGCATACTAATATCTGAATTCATTTAGGATTTGTTTATTTTTCTTGATGTCTGGGTGAGCCCTGATGTTGTTAGATATTCTCACTGGGGAAGGGAAGATGGTGGACCTCAGTATCATCTCCTTTCTTCACAGATGCATTTGAAATTAGCAATCTGGTCAGTATGAGTAACATTGTGGACATTGCTGTTTTTCTGAAGTAAAATGAATCTTGTTACATAGAAAGGAATGCATCAAGATAGGCTGATCAATGGAGCTAATCAGCTGATCCCCATCTTGCTCTTGCTTCAGAGGTCCCTGCAAGAAGGTATTCAACAGCATGAAAGTATGACAGCATAAAATTGATAACTAGAAATAGAACGAACGTTCTACATATCTAATAAAATAGTTTAATAGCCAAAGGAGAAGATTTATAAAGTGGTTTGATGTACCAGACCTTTAGTATGTACAGATCCGAGGATTCTGCAATGCTGATGTTTTAGAAATGTAGTAGGACATTGAGTGCATGTTTTGACAAATCACGGGAGAGTGGATACTTAGAGAAACTGAAGAGTGGGCACCTAGGGAAACCCTGTCTAGAAAAATGTAGCCCACACTGGGTGCTGTGCTTGACAAGGATATGTTAAATGGAAAGCAAATCACATGGAGACACTCCTGTATTGGCTGCTGTCCTTGGCTAGAGTTGGTCAAATGGAAGGCAAACTTCCAGGATCAAAATCCCTGATGTGGGATGCGACTACCCAATGGAGAAACAATTCAGTATTGGATGGGCAACAGTTGAGGAAGAAGAAGGAAGCCTAGTGGGACATTACCAGAAAAAACTACCACCACAGGATTTAGGCTTTTGGATGGATAATCATGGCCTGCTGCATTCTCCACTTGATGCTCGATTGCTCTGATCATTTACCATTCCATAAACATGGTTAGTCTAGCTGAAGTACCCTCAGTACCTGTAAAAGAACGGCAGTAATTCTCACTATACATGTTCCCTCCCAGAAAGGCTAGCCTTATAGCCTGAGATAGGAGGGCTATAAAGCTGTTAGAACATTCCACTCAAAGAGAGTGACATTTTTCAATTAAAAAGAGAAGCAGAAAGTCATATATCGGAATGTTGGAACATACCAGTCAATATTGGCAGAGTACTTCATTGTGTTCAGTGGAGCTGTCAACATTACCACCACTTTCTATTATGGTTTTTAAAGGACCTCTTTCCAAGCTATAGGCCTGAGCCTTGGACAAAGGATATAATTAGAGAGAGGGTCTTTAAAAACCATTATGTCTTCAGACAGAAGGATTATAAAGTTATTAGAACATGCCACCCACTGAGGGAAGAATGTTCCTAAAAAAAAGAGAAACACAAAGACAAGGAATGTTGGAGGAGAAGGCCTATACAAACCATTATTGTGCATGAACCCCTTCATTGTCTTCTATAGAACCCCAACAACGTTCTTATTAAGCAATATTATCCAAGGGGGTAGGCACTCACAGGCAGCTATTGAACGGGGTGGAGTCAGAGGGCCTGAAGCTTAGGGACCTACTCTACCCCAGCCATTAACTATCTAGGAGTGCCCCCTCTCCCTTGAAAGATATTGATATTGTAAACCAGAACCTTTAAATTACTTCAAATTCAGAAACTAGTTTGTTAGTTGATGTGTGTGTTTCAGGGGACTATTTAGATGGAAGTTTACAAGAAGCATACCTGTCAGACATTTTCTTTGTTGATAATGGTCAGCCATTTTTGCCTCATTAAAAAGGATTACAGGGAATGAATGGCTTTGAAGGCACAAAATGGGTATTTAGAAATGGATCATTTGGTGGTGTATCATACTCATTTTAGGAATTGTGGTGAGTTCTAAGGTGATTTTAACCTGTGAAAAATACTGAGTCTCTGCTGGGATTGATAAGCCATGTTTGAGAGGCAATGATTTCCTCTCATGATTTTCTATTAATAATAATGGAAGGTGCTGCACTAGCTAAAAGATTTCTACAAATTCGTAAATATCTCTCGCAAAAATATCAGAAAATAGACTGGCATGCTGAGTGAAACATACACTTTCAACATCAGCAGTCAAGGGCGTCATGAAACCCCCGCTTTAGCAACTACAGCAGGGGTGAAATTCTTTATGGGACTCTTCTGTCAGCACTCGACAGAAAAAAGGATTAGAATTAACGTGAAAGGGTCGGTGGGTGAGTGGGCGAGTTAAAAGATGGATGGATGGTTGGATGAGCAAAAGAATGGATGAATGTATGTATGTGCGACAGGATGGATGATAGATAAGTGAAAGGATGTATGTATGTGTAAAATGACTAAATGTAAGGATGGATGAGTGAAAGAATGGATCAAAAGTAAAAGGGAGGGTGGATGGATGAGTGAAAGGGTTGGTTGGTGGATGGAAGAAAGGGTCAATGGATTACTGAAAGAATGGATGAATGGGTGAAAGAGAGAGGGTCAACGGATGGGCAGGTGAGTGAAAGCGTAGCTGGATGAGCGACTGAAAGAATGCTGGATGAGTAAAAGGGTAAATTGGCAGATGAATGGAAGGATGGATGAGTAAAAGTATGGATGAGTGAAAGGGTGCATGAATGTGTGAAACAGAGGATGGACGGGGTGAAAGCATGGATAATGGACAGAATGATAAGGTGGACAGATGGATGAGTGAAAGGATGGATAGCTGATTGACTGAAAGGATGGATAGATGGATGGATGAGTGAAAGGGTGGATGGATGGAGAGATAGATGGAAGGATGGATAGGATTGATGGATAGTTTTGGAGATGAAGGGATAGGTTTGGCTATGGATGGGCAAATGGACGGAATGGTGAAATAATGAATGAATGAATGACAGAATGTAGAGGTGAAATGGTGGATATCAGTGGGTGAAAATGAAATTAAATGAAATACCAGTATTTGTAAAGCGCACAGCTACCTCCGAAGTGGTGTCCCGGTGCTGGGGGCCCTCGGGAAGATTAAGCTAGCTATTGCCCAGAGTCACATGGTGCTGGGCTAACCTGCCGCCCGCACCAGGGATCGAACCGTGAACTCCATCCTTCTATCTTGATTTCTAAAATCCTATAAGTATAACTTCCCATTGGGACAAGATAGAAGATCTTCTGGAGAGTGTTGCAATAACTTGCTTTGCTAGCTGGATATCATATGAGCTTTGATTCTTAGTGGGGAATATTTACATTTTCTGGCTACTCCCTTGTCAGCAGTCATCAGTCAGTTGACTCCCCAGTGTTCTATTGTGGCTTCACCATTGAGTGCTAATGAACAACTATACTGCAAACATTTTATATTTAAGACTGAAGTGAGGCATTCCTGAACGTAATTTTGCTGTAATAGGAGTGGTTCACCATGAAGCTTTTCAAACGCTGCATGCTGGAGTAAAAGAACACTGAGGTGGTAATTGAGATATAAAACCAGCTAGTTTAAAATAAATTGAGAAGTATGGGTTTTAATTATTTAAGGCATAACATGTTTTTAAAGGGGTTAAAGATAGCTAAGGAGAGAGATCTCCAAAGCCCAGCATTCCCTTTTTTTGCACATCTGTTTACTTAGACTATCTATCCTCTGTCATTAATGCCACCTCATGTTTTTTTAGTTATTCAAAAAGGTCCTCATATATTTTACATTCAGAACTGTGAATTTAGGAAAAAGAGTTTTAATGACTGCCTCTTGCCTCTGCCCCTGGTTCGAAGGTAATAGTCTGACTTCTGGTATCTGCTGCTCCACAGCACATGCGATGGTAACTCAAATGGTACAAATTAACCTATTCATTTTAATACTTGTGCAGACCTGTTATAATGGAAGTCACAGCTCTGTTATCATAAAAAACACCACATATTCTCAACCATTTTCCCTTGTTAAGTAATATACATCGCTACTAATAGAAAAAAACCAATGTAGGATTCACACTGCCTTTTAACTAGAAGTATGCAAAATTCCTGTAATTAGCTGTAATTAGCTTTTGCATAGTTACTTAATATTTCAGGAAAACTGCATGAAATTATGAGTAGTTTCAATAAGTGCAAATCTGATCATTTAGCAATCTATTTTAGCGCAAACTGTGCCCCCATACCAAAAATGGATAAAACAATACATTTTGCATTACTAAACAAAATGAAAAATCACAAGTACTGTGAATTACAGCCCCTCTGTTTGTACGTGTTTTTCTCGTGCTCCCGGGCTATAACTGTACAGCAAATGCGGAGTAGTTACATGATGTTGTATAATAGTGTAATTTTTGGAATTTTGCATAAAAAGCTCAATTGAAATTGAAATTGTGCCCTGGCCTACTTTCTGCAAAAGCCAAAATCAAATTTGTTAGAAATGGGGGTCTCTAGTTGGCAGAGGTAGGTGCATTGTCCAAGTAGGGACCCTTCTTCCTAGTCAGGGTGAGGGGGGTACACTTCTAAAATAACCCCTGCTCATCCCCTTGGTAGCTTGGCACGAGTAGACAGGCTTAACTCAGAGGCAGTGTGTAAAGCATTTCTGCACACATACAGAAATACAGTGAAAATACTACAAATGGACACCACACCAGTTTAGAAAAATAAGTAATCTTTATCTAAACCAAACAAGACCAAAACAATAAAAATCCACAATACAGTAATCAAAATATGACTTTTAAAAGGTAGAAGCAGTTCTGTCCATAGAAAATGGTGGATGCAACGCTTTCAACACAAAGTACCTTGGATGCATCAAAAACACAAGCAAAAAGGGTCGCAAGGAAAGTGATGCGTCGGTTCCTTACACAAAGGAAAGGTGATGCGTTGGTTCCTTGCTCTGGGGGAGGTGATGCGTCAGTTCCTTACTGCTGCACAGGGGAGGTGATGCGTTGGTTCCTTACCGGGGAGGAGGTGATGCGTCGGTTTCCTACTGGATGGGGAGGTGATGAGTCGGTGTCTTACCCCCCAGCGACAAGACAGACCTGGCACCTCGATGCAATGCGTGATGATCTGGGACACTGCGATGCGTGACAATCCAGGATGCGCTGCGACGATTCCAGCCGCGTGCCCTCGATGCGTCGGTTCTTACACAGCAGGGCTTGCATCAGAGTCGGTGCGGTGATCTAGGACATTGGAGATCGGTGCACAGGACTCGTCACATGGCAGACGCTTCAGCGGTGGGCAGGTGCTGCATCGATTCTTCGGCTGCGGAGATGCGTAGGAGATTCTTCTTGCACCACTGCGATGTGTCGGAACCAGGTGATGCATCAATTTTCACAGTTCTTTAATCTTCTGCCAGTCCCAGCCCCAGAAACAACCTCCAGAGGCCCAAGATCCTAGCAGGCACCTCTTGGCAGGTCAGATCTCCCAGCAAGGGAGTTCAATGGGACTGGGGGTGAAGTCTTTGCGTCCCTGAGACTTTAGAACAGGAGGCGAGCTCTACTTAAAGCCCTTGGAGATCTTTCTCAAGCAGTCCTTGTCCTTTCCTTGGCAGAAACAGCCACTGCACACCAATTCTTAGACAGCACACAGCAAAGGGGCAGTATTTCTCCTCAGTTTCTCTAGCTTTTCTCCTTGGCAAAGGTTCCTCTTGAATTCCGGAAGCAATCTAACGTTCTGGGGTCTGGGCCCCATTATTTATACAGCATTTTCCTTTGTTCTCTGGTGGCAGAGAGGCTCTGTGCTCTGTGCAAAACCAGTTCTGTCCTCTCTGGCCCAGCTTCCCGGCAGAAGGTGGAGGCAGCATTGTATAAGGCAGACCAGTCCAATTCAGGTGCAAGGAAATCTCTTTCCCTTACTCTAAATGCAGCCCAGTTTTATTCCGCCCAGTCCTGACTCATTCAGGAAAGGCAGGACACACATTAACCCCTCCCAGTGGCTGTCTGAGAGAATGCACATCCCCAGTCCCTGTCACTCCAAAGACAGACAGTCAATCCACAAACCAGCAGAGGCACACAGGATGGCTGAGGAAGGAAATACCCACTTTCTAAAAGTGGTATTTTCAAACACACAATATAAAAATCATCTTTACTAAAAAATGTATTTTCATATTCTGAGTTCAGGCATACAAAACTCCATCCTTCTATCTTGTCCCAATGGGAAGTTATGCTTAAAGGATTTTATAAATAAACTCTCACTTTATCCTATGGGGCAGATAGCCTTTCAATAGTGAAAAATGAAATTCACTATCAGGACATGTTACACACATCAGTGCATGTCCTACCTTTCACACACAATTCACCCTACCCGCAGGGATACCTTGGGCCTACCTTAGCGGTGACTCACATGTAAGAAAAAGGAAGGTTAGAGCCTGGCAAGACAGTGCACTTGCCAGGTCGGTATGGCAAGAGACACTGCAGTGGCAGGTCTGAGAACAGTTTGAAAGGCTGCCTTTGGGGTTGCACAATCAGTGCTGCAGGCCCACTAGCAGCATTTGATTTACAGGCCCTAGGCACACAGAGTGCATTGTACTAGGGACTTAACAGTAAATCAAATAAGCCAATCATGGAAACCCCAATCCATAATAACAATTTACACAGAGAGCATATGCACTTTAGCACTGATCAGCAGTGGTAAGGTGCCCAGAGTCATAATACCAATAAAAACAGGTCAGAAACAGAAGGTCACAAAGATAAAAGTCTGGGGATAAACCTCACTGGAAAGCCAGGTCTAACAATATTTAAAAGAAGAACCCAAGCAAGAGGAGTTGTACAATTGGTGCGCTGCTGGTTCATCGAAGATGTGCTAATGGCAAGTTTGTGCACCCTTCACTGCCTGGTCTGCACCCAGCATCAGGAACCCGGGTCTGATCACTGCCCAGCGATACTCCGCAGCACTCTTTAGGCTGCTAGACACAGCACGTTGTTCCCCCAACCGCTGCTGCACCATGCCCCACACCATGGTAGGTGCTTTCACCTGCACCCACTGTCAGTTCTTCAGCGGCCAACCACCCACACCCCCAACACAAATACTAACAATGTCCTCAACACTCACACCTAACACACTACACACCATAGCAAACCCGCATGTCATCACCCACTCACATGCATGCTTTTAAACACACGATCATTCAGCAAACAAACAACTGAAATTTGAGACCTGCTGAGCAGCGATGCACCTGAAATCCTCTTCCTCACAGAGACCTAGCTCAACCCCTTATTGGCCACTGACATCCACACAGCAATCCCAGTGAGCTACAAGATTGCTCAACAGGACTGCCGTCACAAGCCAGGAGGTGTACTCGCTATGATCTGCAAAGAATACATCAAATCCAGATTATCTACAGACTATGCCATCCTATTCATAGAACACCTGCACTTCAAGCTGCAAACCTCAGAAAACTTCCCTTTGAACAGAACCCTCACCTATTGACCATCCGTATCTCAAGCTACATTTACCAACCTTATCACCAACTTTATTGCTCCACTCACCATCAACTCCAGAAACTGAATTATCCTCCTCAAATTTCGCCGGGAAGACCAAACAATCCCTGCTACACAGCACTTCTCAAAAGCTCATCTCAGAACCAACACACACAGTAGGGCACTCACTAGACCCCATCGTCACCACAAGAGACAGCATCAAATACAACTCTACAACTCTACCACACCTCTCACCTCCCACATGGACCGACCACTCCATCATCCACTTCCAAATCAACACACCTCAAGTCAACAATCTTACCAGGTTCAGCATTCCCAGCCACAGCTGGGGCACAATGACAGAAGCAGACTGACTCAGAGCCCTCAGCACAGATCAACCTAGCCCCACAGGCAACCTAGACAAGGACATTAACAATGTCAACAACTGGATCAAGAATCTGCACAGACGCCCTCACACCCATCAAACCCAATGAGCATAGCAGAGCAAGCAAGCAGGCCAGCTGGCACACAGAAGGAAAAGAAGAGCCAGCCACAACACCACCAACAGAACTGCCTACAAGGTTACTTCCAGGTGGAATCACCAGCAAATAAGAGACACCAAGGAAAAAAGAACTAGTGGACGTCATCAAAGGAAGCTACAACAGATGCAAGGAGATCTTGATCATCAAGGATTTCACCTCATCCTCAGCCACGTCAACTACATTGCTGCCTCCCAACACCTCTGTAACAATCTATCCATCTTCTTCCACAACAACTCTAGAGATCTAATTGCTGACCTACCCAATACCAACCAAGATGGCCACCTGACGAAATGGGCAACCTCACCAGAAACAAAACAGCGGCAATCAAATGGACTATCCTCTCAGGAGCCCCAAGGTACCCATATCCCCACCAAATCTACAAAGTGGGAACGTCACCAATCTGCACCACCCTGAGCAACATCATCAACATCTCCATTACATATGCCACTTTCCTGGATGAATAGAAACTGACAGAAATCAACAACCTCCTAAAGATGACCACAGCTGACATGAATCAACTTAGCAACTTCTCACCAATCTCCCTGCTCTTGTATCCAGCCAAGGTAGTTTAGAAGTCCATCAACAAGCAACTCACAACCCAACTCGAACTTAACCGCCTTCTAGGCAACAGTCAATCAGGATTCAGGAAGAACAACAGCACCAAACTCAACTCATCAAAGCCACCAGCGGCATTCGAATCATTCTGTACCAGTGAGAAATAAAGGCCCGCATCATGTTCAACTTTTACACAGACTTCAACAATATCTCCCACAACACCCTCATTAGAAGACTCAATGAGATTGGCATACAAGGATCTGCTCTCAAATGGATCTGTTCCTTCCTTACGGGAAGAACCTAAAGGGTCAGACTGCCATCCTAAACATCTGAGACCAAGAAACTGATAAGCAGAGTCCTACAAGGATCGACCCTCAGCCCCACGTTTTTCAACATATACGTGACACAGCTCACCAACATCATCCAATCAACAATACATCCTCATCATCCCCAACGCCAATAACACCCAACTCATCTTCTCCCTGACAGACAAGACAACCACCAACTGCACCAACTATATGCCCATGATAGCAGATTGTATGTGAACCAACTGCCTGAAGCCCATCTCTGACAAGACAGAAGTGCAGGTCTTCTGCAACAAAACTTCCCCATGGGACTCCACCTGGTGGCCATCGGAGCTAGGACCAACACCAACACACACAGACCACGCATGAAATCTAGGGATCATCCTAGACAACAAGCTCAACTTGATGACTCAAGTCAATGCAGTGTTCTTCTCAATCTCAACCTTAACGTAATCGCTGCCTCATCCTCACCTAATCGTCTTCACTAAACAACCTTCTGCTTGGTTTCGCATCATGCCTACGATCTCGGCATTTCATGACATTTTTAAAGTTTCTCCTGTTACTCAAGTTAAGGTCTCAGCGCGCGGCCTTCCCAGCACGCTTGGAGTCTTCTCGCGCTGTGTTCCCGTTCCCGCGGACACGTTGCTGGTGTAGGCCTATGAAAAAGACGTCCTTCAGGGTGTCGCGCGCTGTCTCGAGCGCATCTTGGCGTGAGCTGAATGCGTGTGACACTGTGGGAGTGCCGTCTCCTTTAAGAAACTAACTGACGTAGGAGCCGTCCTCTACACAAACACGTCCTGACAAAGGATTGACGCATCTACGTCGTCTCCACATACAAGAAATAGCGTTGCGCGTATCATAGCAACGCTTAAAACACAGCAATCCTGTTTATGTGCATTATTACTTCACAGCTTGTTACCCGCATTGCGCTGACAAGCACAGCCTCTTGTTATACATCATTACCTTCACCGCTTGTTACCTGTATTGCGCTGACAAGCACAGCCTCTTGTTTTACTTCATTACTTGCTTGTTACCTGTATTGCGCTGACAAACAAAGCCCCTTGTTTGTCCTATCTCGCTGACAAACACAGCAAAAAAAAAAAAAAAGAAAATACTTCACTGCAGCATTTCAATCTGTGCTTCTTCATAAACTTCTTGTTATTGTCAATTCGCTGGTGACTGGTGACTGAGTTTCTGTTTATTGTATACAACCTGTCAACTATTTTCCCTTACAAGTGACATTTATATATCATGTGTTCTTATTCTTTGCTTAAGGTGTATATACATTAACAATACTTCTCATTATTTAAATTATTTCAAAAATGCAAAATGTAACATCAGCACCATTCTTCCTTTCTGATCCTGGGGACCCCCCAATACGCTGGTCAAAGTGGAAAAAAGTATTCCTTAACTATGCCAGAGTTTGTGGGGTGTCTCTAAGCGCAGAAAGAAAGTTTTCACTCTTATTGCATTGCTTAGGCTCGGAGGGTCAAGACATCTTTGAGCATCTTCCAGATCTTAATGATGATGAAGCCGACAACTTCAACGAATTTGAAATTGCTCTAAAGAAGTTGGATAAACATTATCTTCCAAAACTCAGCACAATCCTAGAGAGATATCATTTTGGAAGATGTGTGCAACAAACAGAAGAATCAGTTGAAAGTTACATTAGAGCCTTACGCAAATTGGGTGCAACTTGAAAATTTGAAAGTTCATTAGAGTAACGCATACGTGACCAGTTTATGCTTGGTTGAAGTGTGGAAAAAATATAAGAAGAACTTTGGAAAAAGGATGATCCAAATCTTGATGAAGTCATCAAGTTAGCTAAGAGAATTGAACACTCTGTAGCATGTGTAGAGGTCATTAAAAAGAAGGAAAATGGTCATCCTCAAGAAAAAGGTCAAGAAAAAGTTCAGTCTATTGACAAAAATTTCCAAAGACCTTCCACTTCGAAATCTTCTTTGAAAGACATTGATCCAATCAGGAAGAGTCGGCCTCCTAATTCTTTTTCAGCCAATTCCAGATAGAAAGAGGATAGCAGAGTCAAATGTTTTCATTGTGATCTTTACGGTCATCTTGCTAATGATAAATCCTGTCCTGCTCTTTCATCCAAATGCCACAACTGTGGCAAATCTGGTCACATATCTAAAGCCTGTAGGTCTAAGAAACCCAAGTCCAGCAAACGTGTTAAAGAAATCTTCTTTGACGATGTTGACTCTGAAAGTGAACATGAAGGACTACATTGTGGAGAAATTATCTCTTCAGGTGTTCTTAACAAGTGTAAAGGTCCTGTAGATTCTGTTCTTGTGAATGATTGTAACATTAGAATGTTGTTTGATTCTGGTGCTAAGATCTCCCTAATACCGAAAGATTTCTTTGACTTAAAGTTACAAGGTAAAGTGAAAGTACATAAGCCTGACATCAAACCTTTGGCGTATGGGGGGCAGCCCATAAAGCTCTTTGGTTACTTTCTTGGTAGTATAGAATACAAACGGAGATTAACAGCTGGAAAAATCTACATATCATGTAGGGGTGACAGCATCATCAGCTGGTTTCACCAGGCCGACCTGGGAGTCTCCTTAGTTCCTGGGGCAGATCCTTGTATTGGTCTTAGGGATTTAACAAATTCGGATTCCTCTAAAAGCATTAGGAGTGTAGGACTCCATGAAAAACAGGTTACTTGCAGGGATGATTTCAGACTGAATTTACGATCTGAATTCCGTGAAGTCTTCAATGAGAGGCTGGGTTGTCTTTCTAACTATGTACACAAGATTGTTTTGAAACCTGGTTCAAGTCCCATTTCTTGCAAGGTACGGAACGTTCCCCTTGCTATGAGAGATTCTATGCGTCTCGAACTTGAAAAATTAAAACTGGATGGTATCATTGTTGAGACTGAAGCTTGTCAGTGGTTGGCTCCGGTCGTTCTTGCACGCAAAGCCTCAGGTGAGGTACGTCTATGTGTGGACTTGCGCTCACTTAACTGTGCTGTGGTTGCGGACAAGTATCCACTTCCCAATATTGCTGAAATGCTCACGCAACTAGAGGACTCATGCGTTTTCTCAACTCTTGATTTGCGTGCTGCTTACCATCAGGTAAAAATTGATCCTGACTCCATGGATCTGACAGCCTTCGTCACCCCGTTTGGGACTTTTAAATTCACTCGTCTTGCCCCATAACACCAGATAGACTGTCCCACAAGCACTCATCAACAGCAGGCTGTAATACAGAAATACCCTTGATGCCAGGAACTCCAAACAACTCCTACACAGACTCCAGGACATCCAGAACACTTTTGCAAGATTCATACTCAACCTCCCATGCCGTACCCACATCACACCGCACCTCAGGAAGCCTTACTGGCTCTCCATGCACAAGCGCAGTCTATTCAAACTTTTCACACACATATGCAACGCCATAGACAACACAGGACCAGAATACCAGAACAGCTAACATACACTTTCACCATCCCACCAGACTTCTATGCTCTGCTTTTCTCTCACTTGCACACACTCCCCATCTGCAAAAACAAAACTGGAGATCGCTTAGTTTCCTTAACCCCTTGTGTGCCACGCCCTTTCCCCGCCCTGTGCCGGGCGTTGCATTAGCGGGCGGGGTTCATGACGAGCTGGACTCGTCATGGGCACAGCGCAACCGCGGCCCATGACGAGTCCAGCTCGTCATGGGCACAGAAGGGGTTAATCAAATCCAAGACATGGAAGACCTCCCTCAACATATCAGAGCCTCCTCCTCACTTCTTGAGTTCTGCACGAAGCTGAAGACCTGGCTCTTTGTGTAAGCACCATGGGACTCGCACACTTACACAGACCCACAAGTGCCTGGATACCCTATCAGTGATTAGCCTACTGTACAAATCAACATAACATAACAACATGAAACACAGTTAGAAATATTTTAGCACAAGGGTAAAAGCTTTACCAAATCAAACATATGCACATTGTAGTTTTTCACACAAAAACGAGGCGGTGCCCAAGTTTCTTTTTAAAAGGACGAGTGCCAACAATTTAGTCTAGATTAATCTTATACATAATAGAAAAAGTTTTGGAAACAACTAAAATTAGTCGTAGTCTCACAGTAATAGTTAATTATGTACATCACATGTCAAAATCCAATCTTTACCATTTACGTATAGGTATATAATTGCTTAAATATGACATCAGAGCAACCTGATGTAATTTTATGTTTCAGTGAATTACTTTACAAACTGAATCATCCATCTCTCAAGTGATTAACAAACAAACACTTATTGTGTATTTAGCCGTTTTGAGGGACGGAAATAATAATTTCAGGACACCCCGATCATTAGCTTCCTCTTTTCCTTGGCATTGTGGTTACTTTTACTTCTTTTCATTTGTGCTTGTAGCGCTCTGGACTAGGCTGCAAGAGTTTGACTCCAGCATCAACGTCTGACCGCCGTCACCATCACCACACATGCTTGCCTCATAAATATACTACCAAAACTACCTGAAAATAGCATAAAAGACAGTGAATCGAATAATTTTAAAACAGGTTTATTTTTTATTAATATTCTTTCTCATTCTCAATTAGTTAAAACAGTGCATTATTTATCCGGGTATTATATAGGCCTGGGCAAAATTTCCGTTCCATTCGCGGAATTTGCGATAATTTGGCATTTCCGCGTTCCGCGGAGAGCGCGGAAATGTCAAAATTTCCGCATTCCGCAGCTTTGCGATAATTTGGTTCTTGCTCGCGCTGTAAAATAATACATTCTCGCGCGCGCGCGATAGCCTTACCAGAATCCCCGCGTTCGCCGACAAGTTTTCCCGATCCGGTCGCGTTCTCCATGAGATGTTGTATTGTTTTAGCCATTTGCGCTGTCTCGCGACAGTTCGCGTCCGCAGTGACGTCATGCGTCGCGCGATCACGTCTTTCTTCTCGCGATCATGCACCGCGAGACAACTGAAAACAAGATGGCCGCGCCCGCGAGCAACCGCAGGGGTAAGTTAGCGACCCGCAACCATGCAGAAAATATCGCGAACGGGCGGGAAAAAAACTTCCGCATCTTCGCGATATTTCCGCTTGTTTGCGGAGATTTTTAACATTTTCGCAATAATTTGCGAAAGTGGCTTCCGCAAATTCCGCCCACCCCTAGTATTATACTTGTTTCGGTAATTAAAATGCACCATATAACAAGAACAGTCCATTAAATGCCCATAACAGGTAATTCATCAAAGTGCTTCTTAATACCCTTTTTTAGCTTGCAGTGTTCACAACAAGTCAGCACCAATAGGGCAGGATTTATGAACATTGCATCTGTTGTTTATCTTCTTAAAATATGCACTTAACACCACGATTTTTCAAAAGTAACACACAGAAATCTGCGATGCACCAAATACACATAAAAAACTGTAAATAATGGCCTAATTAGCAGCAATCTGTCACTTGTGGCATCCATTCTCTAGGATCAAGGTCACATACCCTTGACACCTGCTGTTACAGATAACAATGTTATAGATTCTGGCACTGTTGTCATTATTTAATGTGACAAAATAAAACTACGAAGCTTTTGTAGTAGCTGTTCACCACTGTGGGTCCCATCCGCTAAGCCATTTTGGAGTATGTAAAGTAGTACTCCTATAGTACCCTTTTACCGTCCCTTACGAGCCCTTGTGAATTGGCCACAAACATTTGAAAAGGGAATAAAATTGTAATATTTTGTGAAACTAGGCTCTAACTATAACTACCTACTGGCAACCGCCAGTAGGTAATCAGGTAATATATCTATATATATATTCACTGAAAAAACCATAGGTTTCACACATGTTATAGTTAGCTGGACATTTCACTCGTGAAAAACCAATGAAATTCCCCCGTTATAGTTAGTGCAGGAAACTATAACTCACGCGACCGCAATCCTCTGCTGATGATGTCAGATATTACATCACTGTATTTAGACACTTATTTACCCATGTCTTTTTCCATTCATCTTTAGCTATACATATATTACATATTCTTTTTTTTCAGAAAGACACATATGTCATCATTGATGTAATATCTGACGTCATCAGCAGAGGATTGCGGTCGCGTGAGTTATAGTTGCCTGCACTAACTATAACGGGGGAATTTCATTGGTTTTTCACGAGTGAAATGTCCAGCTAACTATAACATGTGTGAAACCTATGGTTTTTTAAGTGAATATATATATGGTTCTAACTATATACATATATATATATGTGTATATATATATATATTCACTGAAAAAACCATAGGTTTCAGGGGTGTTATAGTTAGCTGGACTTTTCACTTGTACAAAACCATTGAAATTCCCCCGTTATAGTTAGTTCAGCTAACTATAACTCGCGCGCCCGCAATGCACTGCTGATGACGTCACATATTACATCACTCATGACATGGTCAGTGACATCACTCATGACATCACTGATGACATCTCAAATGACATCACTGATGACATCACTGATGACATCATCCAGTGAATGTGTGTTTTTCTGAAAATTAAATATGTTTTATATATGTATATCTCAAGGTCGATGGAAGAATAAATGGGTATATAAGTGTCTAAATGGATGATTTGTTTTTGAAAAATTGATTGTGTAACTGACTGATTAAGTGTATCATAGTGAATACATGGCTTAGTGAGTAATGTTTAAATATGTAAATATCTGTATCAGTCTCTCACTTTGTGTATAAGTGGCTGCATGGGTTGGTGAGTAGCTACATGGGTGTCTATATAGGTTATTAGTTGGTTTTTTGAGTATCAGTCTGAGTGTCTGCATGGTTCGGTGGGGGGTATTACGTAGTGCATAGGTGCATGAATGAGTGACTCACTGTTTGTATGTGTTGAACACAGCATGTGTGCAGGACTGTATGGGTGGATGAGTGTGTGTATGGGTGTGTTAGTGAGTGAATGACTGTCTCAATAGTGTCTTTATGAGTAACTACATATGTTTTAAACTAGTATATATGACTATTGGTGTATATATGTGAGTATATGTGAGAGTGAGAGATTGAAAGAGTTCCTGTATGAATAAGTATGTGTTTCTATAAGTGATTGTTTAAAAGACTAAGTATGTGTAAGTTTACGTAGAAGTAAGTATGGTGGTGTGTGTATAACTGTATATGCAAGTAAATGTATGTTTGATTCTTTATTAGCATGAGTGACTATGTGTGTGAGTAACTCTATGGATGAGTGGCATTGTGTAACAGGATGTATAGGTGTATGAGTACATATGATGAGTGAGTACATGTATGAGTGACTGTATAGGACTGTTGGTGAATGAGTGGATGTGTATGTGGATCTTAGAATTACTGAAGAGGTTGTTGTAACTGGTATTGGTATGTCCATTGTTTTGAAAATTTTAGTCTCTATTTTTGAATGTGTGTATCAAAGGTTATATTAGGGTGAGAGGAGGTCTGCCACTCTATCACAAGGATGATGTCATCAGTGATGTCATCAGTGATGTCATTTGAGATGTCATCAGTGATGTCATGAGTGATGTCACTGACCATGTCATGAGTGATGTAATATGTGACGTCATCAGCAGTGCATTGCGGGCGCGCGAGTTATAGTTAGCTGAACTAACTATAACGGGGGAATTTCAATGGTTTTGTACAAGTGAAAAGTCCAGCTAACTATAACACCCCTGAAACCTATGGTTTTTTCAGTGAATTTCTGAGGTTTTTTAAATGCTAATTCCTAACTATAACGTGCCTGAAACCTATGGTTTTTTCTGTGAATTTCAAAGGTTTTTTAAATGCTAATTTCTAACTATGCCTACAGAGATAGGACATGTGAAGAAAGAAGAAAAAATGCACAGAAAGAAACAAAAGAAGTGCAGAAAGAAGCAACAGAAGTCCTCAAATACGAAGATAAGTGCAGGAAGAAGGATAACGTGCAGAAAGAACAAAAAGAAGAGCAGAAAGAAGCCTTGTTGCAAAATCATCCTGTACCCTCAACTTTTTCAGACGGATACTGGTGGTAACTGAGTCTGACTAACCAGTCCTAGAGCCAGTGCTATGTTAAAAGACACTTAGAATACAGTGAAAACACCTACATACACTAGGGAACATTATGCGTTGGGGTCCCCCTGTGATTAGCATGACCTCCTCTGTAAGCCCCTAGTGTATAATAGGGCATGGGGATTAAAACTACCTCTTAAAACAGGCCACAGGGCGTTTTTGCACACGTTAACTCAGGCCCCGTCCCCTCCCTTCACCACTGTGTAAACACGCCCTGTGTCCATTTTTAGTTGGGAGATTAAGTTCATTTGAATCCTGAGGGTCCCTAGGGTCCAACTAGCCCACTAGGTACCTCCAGTAAGTGCCACAGAGCTGCGTTGCAGAGAGGTGTAAAAAGTGGCACGGCCTGGACCACCTCTCTGCAATGCAGCTCAGTGGCGCTTACTGGAAGCACTTGGTGGGCTAGTTAGCCCCCAGCGGCCCTCAGTATTGAAGGGAAATTATATCCCCAATTTAAAACATGCCATAGTGCGTGTTTGCACACGTCACCTCAGGCCCCGTCCCCTCCCTTCACCACTGTGTAAACGCGCCCTGTGGCTGTTCTAAGTTGAGAGATTAAGTCCCCCTGAATCCTAAGGGTCCCTAGGGTCAAACTAGACCACTAGGTACCTCCAGTAAGCGCCACAGAGCTGCGTTGCAGAGAGGTGTAAAAAGGGGCTTGGCCTCAGAACACCTGGCTGCAGCGCAGCTCCCTGGCGCATACTGGAGATGCCTGTTGGGGGCGCGTTTGCAGAGTGCTGCACGGAGGGGGCATGGCCTCCGGCACGATGCCAGTCTTTTATTTATTTTAGTTTTTTAAGAAGGGGGGCTGTTTGGTTCCCCTTCTTATTCTAATTTATTGGCCCTGATGACCCCATCCCCCAGGGCCAGTCTCCTAATTATATTTTTT
The DNA here is from genome assembly GCF_964204655.1 of Triturus cristatus. Lineage (NCBI taxonomy): Eukaryota > Metazoa > Chordata > Amphibia > Caudata > Salamandridae > Triturus > Triturus cristatus. Next base: position 889,117,822 of record NC_140592.1, on the reverse strand, counting down.
TGACCCCAATCCCCAGGGCCGGCCACTGTTTTTTATTATTTTTAAAAAATATATATTTATAGACACACCTAGGACATGCTGGACAAACCGTACGTACCTATCACCATGACGATTTGCGTGATATTTATTAAAAGGCGACTATGCATGCAATGAATCCACGTGGAATGTATTTACACCACTAGTGAAGCTCTGACATGTCTGATGCCCTACCGTGCCTAATCCTGGTAGACACCCTTGTCGTTTATTTATACAAACATGGGTAGCTATTGACGGGCACATTTAATACACATGCACACCAAGCCATTCAAAGGGGATTCGACAAAAATTCGACCAAAACTATGCAAGAAACCCCCCTCACGGTTAATAAAACACACATCCACTGCCGGATGTGTAATACTTTTTATTTTACTCTCTGGAAAGGGGACGAACATCACTTGAGAGTCACAGCGTGCTCCTGACAGAGCCCAATGCTGTGTTACACCCACCATTGCCTGCCGAGTGCCACACACCTCTGTGTTGTATTCCACTAGCTAGTGCATATGCTATGACACTCTCTAGCCCATGTGCACTGTAACACCACCCCGTGAATATGTCATGCCACACTTGTCTTCGCACGGGTTATATTGCCCCATCTAACGTGCCTTTCTCGATGCCTATGTTATAACGCACAGTGCTATGCCATACATATTACAATCTGGGATCCATATATTTGTCACAGTGCATATGCAACGTTACACTCCCCAGCACATATTTTATATTACAACTTTAGAGACTAGTTAGGTTACACAACACTGCCCTGTGCATATTACACTCCAAGGTGCATATCGCATAGCACGCGCTAGTGCCTGTGCTATCTCGCGCTCTCCAATGAATCTGTCATTGCGCACAATGTATTGCATATTATATTTCACGCCCGGTTCATCTTATATCACACTTTTTGGTGCATAGTTTATACCATACACTATATCTAGTTTTCATTTTCAATCGTGCTCTCAGGACTATGTTCTATATAACACTGTGTTCACCTACCCTTTTCACGGGCATTACATTTTGCGATAGGGGGTGGAGGGTCAGGGGGTGTTTCTGCCAAGTGAGCCCGGAGTCACAGTCACAAACGTCCTCTTCTTCCTGAATAAAAGTGAGATTATGCTGCATACTTGTTCATATTTCAAGTAGTTCGCACAGACACAATGTTTTAAAATCAATAAAGTTCCTAATACCCGCCTTCTCTGAACAGTTAGCTTGCTGCCCCATCCCCTTCCTCCCTATCCTCTGTTGTGTGAATCCATGGACTAGCCTCCTCCCTCCTGCCATGCATGGTCTGATGTGCTGCCACTGCCCTCAATTTAGTATGATGTACCAGTCCACTCCTCCTGCCCTCCATTGCCCAATTCTATGCCCCATCATTGACCTCCTGCTTAAACTCTGTGCTTAGCTTGCTGCCCCTATTCTCCTTCCCCCTGCCCTCCGATGTCTTTGTGCATGCCCCTGCTCCATCCTTTTTGCCCACCATGTCCCATGGACCTGCCACTCCTATCTACTCTGAGTGTTCTGTTGAGCTGCCACTCCCCTCCCACCTGCCTAGCATTGTCAGATGACTGTAACCTGTCCCTGCCACCTCCACCCTGCCTGTCCACATGCCATGCCCCTATCCTCTTCCTCCTGTCCTACATGGTCCATTGTACTGCCACACCCTTCTGCCCTCCCTGGTCTGTTGTGCTGCAACTGCTCCTCCTGCCTGCCCCGTGTGGTCTGTTGTGAGGTCCCTTCCCCTGAACTTTCTTGTCTGTGCACAGGTCCTGACCCTCCCTTCTATCCTCCATTGTCCTTTGTGCATGCCCCTCCACCCTCCTTCTTGCCCATCATAGCCATTGTGCTGCCACTAACCCTCCCACTTGCCATGCATGGTCTTCTGTGCTGCCATGGCCCCTCCCACCTTCCCTGTGTGGTCAGTTAGCTGCCCCTGACCCCCTCCCACCTTCCCTCCATGGTCTGTGTGTATGCCATCACAGTCTCACTGTTGCTCTTCATGGTGTGTCTTGCTTCTAGTGCCCATCCTGCCTGACCTCCATGGCTATCTTGCTGCTCCTGCCCTGCCCCCTTGCCCCCAGCCCTACTCCCTCCCTCCTGGCTTGTCTGTTCCATTGTAATGCCCCTGATCCGTCCCTCCTGCCCTTTATGGTCTGTTATGCTGCAGCTTTCTCTCCTGTCTGTCCATTATGGTCAGCTAGCTACCATTGCCTCTTGCCCCTCTGTTCTCTGTTGTCCATGTGCATGGTCCTGTCCCCTCCCTCTTGCTTTCTATGGATTGTTGTGCTGCACTCCCGTCCTGCATGCCCTGTGTGGTGTATTGTGCTGCTGCAAACCCTGATGCCTGCCCTGCAGGGTCAGTTTGGTGCACCTCTCCATGTCCCTCCTGTCCTCTGTTATCCAAGTCCATGTCCCTATCCCATTTCCTTCCATGATCCAATGTACCATACTTGCGAACATTTTGAACTTGGTAAGAGAGAGATTTTGAAAAAAAACTGGGGTATTGATTTTCCCCTTTGAGTTACATTGAAAAAGAGGATATTGTAGACAGGAGACAGATCAAATAAAGCCCATTTGAGCTTAAAAACATTGGACGTTTCCTGGCTGAATCGGGTCTGTTGGCATGTATGGTTGTACTACCATTGCCTCTTCCTTCTGCCCACAATGGTCTATTACATTGCCACAGCCTTGAAGGAGGGTAGATTTTGTATCACAGGGGGCCCCTGGCCCGTTCTGTCCACACCTGAAGTATGAGACCCTTGTCCTTGCCCTGCCAGCTGCATTTGTAGGCCGTATTAAATTGACCAGCGGGTCCTGTGTTGCTATATAATTATCCTGAGACATCCTTACCACTCAGCCAGCATAAAACCCCTGTGTAGGCCCTTCTGTTCAATATGTAGGCCTCTTTGTTAAATTGACCATAGCTCTGCAATTTTAGTGTATAGCAGTCTGAAGGCAGGTCTGCGAGGCCTTCTGATCCAAACTAGTAGCCCCCACCCTACCCGAGTGCTCCGTGCTCGGTATCAAAGTTCAACATCCCCCTGAAGCTGTTGACATACAGTAGGCTGCATCCTGGACTGGTACTTGCTTCCTGGGCAGGTTTCCCGCTTTTAAGGAAGTGGCAACCGCAGAGCGTCAAGTTAGGAGAACTGAGGAGATTTTATACATAAATATATTGAATTCCCGTACAATACCCATTATTTTCTGCTTGCTCTATGGAACTTACGATAAGCGATTGGCCTGAGAGACTGACCTTTTCACCCAGTCCATTGTCAGCATTAAGTGGGTAAATGACGAAATGTCTGGTAAAATCTGCAGACGAAGCTTTTGGGTAGCATACGTAGGTAGATGTAGCGTGCAAAGGAGCCCACAAAATGATATAAAAAGGGAGCACCCACAGATATCGACGGACTACCTCGCCGTCTGTATGTAGGTTAACAGGCAGTGCAGGTTTTCCCCAAGAGCTGGGAGCTCTTGTCTTCCTTTGCTTAAAATGTCTTGCTCTGCTTTGCTTGAAGTATCTTATTCTATTTTACCTATATGAAATGTCATGTTATGTTTAACCATTGTTCTCTTTACTTTTGCATTTAAAAGATTTTGTATTGTAATTGCAGGAATGCTTGCTCTAAGAGTAAACGTGAGTGTTCCTAGGTAACATTTTCCTTGGTGTAACTTGTTTCTCATGATGCATTTATAGATGTGTTTTCTCTCTCTCTCTGTCAGTACATTAATTGAGATACAGAGAATATTATGACAGCTGTATGATTATCTGGATTCTGTATTTTGTACTTTATGTCTCTATTCTGCGGTTTCTTTGAAGTTGCATCTTCTCATTAAACTGCCATTGTATTCTGCCTCCAATTCCATGTCTCATATGTCTGTTTTCTTCATTTTTGGAGCAAGCGTTCCTAGGCACCCCGGCTCAAATTAAGGTGCCCCTTTTGTCCCTGACTCACTCTCCTGCTCAGTTCTGTGGTGGCTCCCGGGGATCTGGGGACCGCCCCTAGCTTCCTTGACCCGTAATAGATCTTCCCTCCAACAGCCTCTCTTGCAAGTCCTGTATTGTTGGTTTGTTGCCCCTGCCCCCCTTTCCACTGCCCTCCATAGTCTGTTGTGCTTCCACGGCCCTTCCTGCCTGCTCAGTGTGGTTAAATTGTTGCCTTTGCACCCTCCTACCTGCCTTCAATTTTCAGAGTCCGTGCCCCTGGCCTCTGCCTCTCAACAGTATCCTAATGAACAACTAGATTGCTAACATTCTATATTTATTACAAAAGTGTGGAACGCCTGACATCATCTTGATGTAATCAAAACTGTAATACCTAGAGCATTTCCTTTAGAAATTACATATATGAGAGGGTCTTATTGGCATCAAAATTATGGTTAGTGCTCTAAAAGACTAAAATAAGGACATATTTTCTGAGTTTTCAAATAGCGACAAAGCACTTTTAAATTATTTGTTATCTTTATGTTTTTTTATCCAGTTGACCACTTGATTAAATGTTGCACTTAGGGGAGAGGATGTGGTGTTACTTCCAGAACTGCAGACTTTGCAACTGGGGAACCAGGTTGAAGTTTCTGCTTCAGCTCGACATTCTGTGATTCTGGTCAAATCACTTAGTCTCCCCATGTCTACAACCAAAATGAATTTGTTCTTGTGTGATGTAACCAATGCTCATGTAAATCACTCCAATACCTGACAAGTCTGCACTATATAACACTGCAAAAACACAAAATAATAAGTGTTTTGCACACTTCTGTCATTGGGCTATATTTGGGCTACATCTGGTTGATTTTGGGCTACATTTGGGCTCTTTTGTCTCCGGTGGCCATCTTGGGAGATTTATTTGTTATGAAGTTTCCTAAGTTCCTCATGTACTGCAGTCTCCTCAGTAGGAAATGCTTTCAGTTTTTTACTTTGATTCCATCATGAAGGTATTCAGATATGTCACACATTTGCCATAAATTCTGAATGTTAGCACTCTAGTTGCTCATTAGATCACTGTAGTAAAACTACTCCACCATGGAAGTCTGCTCCTGGTATTAAAAGTGCATGTTTCAGTCTGCATGTCAGAATTTTTTAATTAAATAGAAGAGGATTTGAGAAGTCACTCAAAATGTGCCCTCATTTTCTTTCTTCAGCATTAATCATAATTTCTATGGCAAAATGAACCTCCTCATTGTGTTCCTTTTTAAATTAAATGTTTTAAGTGTTACCAGTTTATTCCAATCAAGATGGCTTCAGGTGTGCCATACTTTTGTCATAATGAAGACAGTAAGCGCTCTAGTTGTTTTTAAGAACATTCTGGGACATTCTGTCATTGGGCTATACTTGGGCTACATCTGGGTGATATTTGGGCTACATTTGGGCTCTTTTGTCTCTGGTGGCCATCTTGGGACTCTTATTTGTTATGAAGTTTCCTAATTTCCTCATTTACTGCAGTCTCCTCAGTAGGAAATACTTTCAGTTTTTTACTTTGATTCCATCAAGAAGGCATTCAGATGTGTCACACATTTGCCATAAATTCAGAATGTTAGCACTCTTTTTGCTCATTAGATCACTGTAGTAAAGCAACTGCTCACCAGGGAAAACTGCTGCTGGTATTGAAAGTGCATGTTTCAGTCTGCATGTCAGAATTTTTTAATGAAATAGAAGAGGATTTGAGAAGTCACTCAAAATGTGCCCTAATTTTTCTTTCTGCAGCACTAATCATACTTTTTATGGAAAAATGAACCCCCTCATTTTGTTCCTTTTTAAATTAAATGTTTTAAGAGTTACCACTTTAATCCAAGCAAGATGGCTTCAGGTGTGCCATACGTTTATCATAAGTAGGACTGTTAGCGCTCTAGTAGTTCTTTGGAACACTCTGGGAAGCTGCAGTAGAACACAAAGGAATCAACTGACAGTCTCTGCCCTTGTTGGATGTACATGTTTTACTGAGAATGTCAGACTTCATTCTCACATGACTGAGAAAGATAATGTGAATTTACAGAAAATAAGCTCTCAGTTTAGCCTATAGATCACCTTCCAAACCTCTGTGGTAAAAGCATGAGAAAATATTTTTCTCTCAATCATGATATCCCAGCAGAAGGCTTTTTCACATGGTGAAATCACCTTAGAACATACCACAATTCCTAAAATGAGTATGGTACCATCAACAAATGATTTATAATGTAACTAAAGTCTTAAAACCTTCTATTAACTGCAATGCTTTTTAATGAGGTGCTATCATGTATATTGGTCCCAAGATGGCTGCCAACACTTCTTGGATGAAGTGCTGACAGCCAATCAGATCTCAGGATGAGATGTGTGGTTAGGCTCCGCCCACATATATATATGCTTTTAAATGCTATTTTCTCAGGAACTACTGAACAGATTTACACCAGACCTGCAAAAGGCACTTCCTTGACCTTATGGCTACCTCTCTGCCAAATTTCAAGTAATTCTGTTCAGCCGTTCGGGCTGTAGCTGTGTCTAAAGGTCCTATGGAAAAATGCATGGGAAAAACGCGTTTTGGGACCCCCCTTTTATCTCGGCCCCTGCTTGACGAATCCCCCCGAGACTTTCAGGGTAGGAGCGGAGCGTAGCGCCCCACCTATTTTGAAAATTTCGCGAGGATTCGTTGACCGGCGCCAAAGTTATTCCAAATAGAATGTTGCGGATTTCCTATGGAAACAGGGTCCTAACTATAACTACCTACTGGCGACCGCCAGTAGGTAATGTGTATATATATATATTACCTACTGGCGGTCGCCAGTAGGTAGTTATAGTTAGGACCACGTTTCCATAGGAAAACCTCAACATTCTATTTTGAATAACTTTGGCGCCGGTCGACGAATCCTCGCGAATTTCTCAAAATAGGTGGGGCGCTACGCTCCGCTCCTACCCTGAAAGTCTCGGGGGGATCCGTCAAGCGGGGGCTGAGATAAAAGGGGGGTCCCAAAACGCGTTTTTCCCATGCATTTTTCCATAGGACCTTTAGAACGAGCTACAGCCCGAACGGCTGAACAGAATTACTCAAAATTTGGCAGAGAGGTAGTCCCTAGGTCAAGGAAGTGCCTTTTGTAGGTTTGGTGTAAATCTGTTCAGTAGATTCTGAGAAAATAGCCTTTAAATCAATATATATATCTGAGCCCGCTTACGGTACGCTTACCGTACGCTTACGGTAAGCGTACGGTGGCGTGCGCGAGCGCGATTCTGATTGGCTCTTAGATCTTAGTAAACATTCGAATCGGCCGAAACCAGGAAGCGGCGGCCGCCATTTTCTGTGTTTCACTCTGAAAAAAAAAGAGTGAAAACAAGAAAAGGGGGCAATGAGGAGAGTTACAGACCCCCTTACATTTGTGAGGGGGTCAAAGAAGGACTGTAAAGTACAAAACAAACATTTATTGATTTTAAAAAAAATCACGGGGTACGCGTACGGTAAGCTTACGGTAAGCGTACGGAAGAAAAAAAAATTAAAAAAGAAATGAAATGCAGATTTAAGAGTTTAGATATTAGGGGGCTCTAAAAAGAGCCGTTGTGTTTATGAAGTGATTTTTTAGTGGTACCTACAAGTAAGTACCGATGCTCCATGTTAATTTCCATAGGAAATTTTGAAACGGGCTACAGCCCGAACTGTTGAACGGAATTACCCCAAATTTGGCAAAAAGGTAGAGCTTGGTTCAGAAAGCGACCTATTTATTAAATGGGGTAAATCTGTTCAGAAGGTTTTAAGAAAGTCAAAAAATAAGAGTCAAAAAATCAATTTCCCAAAGGAAACTTTGGGCAAGGCGATAGCCGAAACTGCTGAAAGGAATTACCCCAAATTTGGCAAAAAGGTAGTGCTTGGTTCAGAAAGCGACCTTTTTTTTAAATGTTGTAAATCTGTTCAGTAGTTGCTGAGAGCTTTATTCTAATTGGCTGTCAACACTCCAAACCAGGAAGTGTTGGCAGCCAGCTTGTGACTCGGTAGAATCGAGTCACCAGAAAACAGAAAAAGAAACAAAAGCATTTTTTTTTTATTTTGGCGCAATTTGTGCTGGGGTCGCAAATTCAGCTGAAATTGTTAAAAAACAATGAAGCACTGGTTCCTGCATTTTATTTTAATGAGGCCCCTGGGTGGGCTAGGGTCCGGGGGCATTTCTTAAAAAATAATAGCGGTGGCCCCCGCAGCCCCGGGGACCAACACGTCTGTGGGGCTTCACTCATGTTGGGAGGGGGGCGCGCAGCCCTCCTCCTCCTGGAGCCTGTGATGACCCTGGGGACCACCACCCCCCAGGGCTGGCTCCTGCAGTGTCCCGGGGTGCCCCCCCAAGACAGTGCTGTTTGCTATGACTGGGTGGGAGCCGCAAGGCTTCTGCCCTGTCATAGCAAACTTGCTTTGGATTTTGGAAGCGAGAGCTGGGGAACCTGCTCTCACTTCCAAAATCCAAAGCTGATTGCTTTTCCACACGGAGAGGTGCATATCAGCAGCTCCCCGTGTGGAAAAGCAATGCCGGCTCCCACGGGACGTGGGGAGCCGGCGGGACCGAGGGGGCATTGGGGCTCCCCCCACGGTCCCTAACGGTAAGGCCAGGCCCCGGGAGGGGGCCGACGCGGTCCTCTTCTCGTTGTTTTTTTTTTTTTTTAAATAATGAACATGTCGGCATGCTTCGGGGGATGGGGTCCCCGAGGCGAATGTAAATTAGTGAAAGTGGATTTTTTTTGTCGCGACTCCAGCACGGCTCTCAGCGCGGCCCCCGTGTGAAAGCGATGGGTGTATATTCTCAAGGACACATCGCCGAGTTAACAACACTTTTTCGCAACCAAAATGGTGATAAATTCACAAGCCGGAGCAAACAGCCATATCACCAGTTTACCAGAGATAGCAGCCTCAAAAAGCATCGTCACGGATGACCCCGGCAAATATTGCTAATGAGATGGAGAGTAGGCGTTACTGTGCAAAGAGCAGTGAGCACATCACTTCGCAAGTTTCTCAACCACCAGCAAGCTCGTCGAAGAGAGTACAAAACAGGTGATGTGGTGCGCTAGTAGCAGTAAGTTTACACCTGCTGTGAGCTGGTGTAAAGTCGGACTACAACCTAAAAGATGAAAGGGAGCCCAGCCCAGAGCCACACCTGAACGACAACAGATGCAATGGAGCCAACGATCATGCAGCTTGGACACCCAACACTGCTCCGACACCCCACGCCACCAGCCCCTTGTCCACCATCGCCCTTCACCCCCCTCCACAAACAAATGTGACAGCAACCTTAGGAAATCTGGAACGTAACAAATTGGCCGATGTCACCCAATTATAAATTAAGAAGTTGCATGTGAGGTTGGACAAATAAGAATCACAGTCAAGTATGGATTTACATATAAAACATTTTATTTAAACAAAACAACAACAAATAAAACTAGGTACAGCCATGGCATGTCATCCCTGGACCATTTGTGAATCACAGCCTGCAAGACAAAAAGCAAAATAAGACTGTGCTTCATGCTTCCATCAAAAGAGAGAGAGAGAGAGAAAGAGAGGAAGAGTGAGAGAGAGGAAGAGAGAGAGAAAGAAAGAAAGAGTGAGAGACAGAGAGGAAGACAGAGAAAGAGTGAGAGAGAGCAAGAGAGAGAGAAAGAGTGAGATACAAGGAAGAGAGAGAGAAAGAGACAAACAGTGCGAGAGAGAGGAAGAGAGAGAGAGAGAGAGAGAGGGAAAGAGTGAGACAGAGAGGAAGAGAGAGAGGAAGAGAAAGAATGAGAGAGAGAGAAAGAGACAGAGATAGAGATAAAGAGTGTGAGAGAGAGAAAGAGTGTGAGAGAAAGGAAGAGATGGAGAGGGAGATGGAGTTTTGAGACAGTGGAAAAAATCCTCGCAGCTCACCTTTCTGCACCGGTGTGTCCCCAACCACATCCGAAACATAGTATAGAATCAGTAATGGCAGAGTACATACAACTGCACACGCCTAATTCTCTGTTTCGCCCCTGCGCACCCAGGCTGCTGCACCCCATTGAATCCTGCTGCCCAGAGGTGTCTGCCCACCTCTGTGCACCCAGGCTGCTGTACTCCATCCACTCCCACTGCCCAGAGGTGTCTGCCCACTCCTGTGCACCCAGGCTGCTGCACCACATCCGCTCCCCCTGCCCGGAGGTGAAGAAAGAAAGAAAAAGAAAGAAAGAAAGAGTGAGAGGAAGACAGAGAGAAAGAGTGAGAGAGAGAGGAAGAGAGAGACAAACAGTGAGAGAGAGGAAGAGAGAGAGGAAGAGAGAAACAGTGTGAGAAAGAGGAAGAGAGAAACAGAGGAAGAATGAAAGAGAGAGAAAGAGAGAGAGAAAGAGTGATAGGAAGAGAGTAAGAAAGAGACAAACAGTGTGAGAGCGAGGAAGAGATAGAGTGAGAGAGAGAGGAAGAGAGAGAGAAAGAGCGTGAGGGAGAGAAATGAAGAGATGTAGAGGGACAGTGAGTGCCCACACTGTGAACAAAGCCCTCACAGCTCACCTTTCCGCCACCGGTGTGTCTAAACCACGTGCCGGGACATAGTGGAGCCCTCAAGCTTACTCATCTGAAACGTAGTATGGAATCAGTAATGGCAGAGTACATACAACTGTGCGCTGTCTGATGGCTACAGTGCGGTCCAGCAGGGCACACAAAACCTGAGCTGTCCACACTGCCGGGACGGTGATCACCGCAGGTTGGACACCCGCTCAGCAGTTACGGTACCCGTACATCATTGGACTGAAAGTCACCGTCCCGTGTAAGCCTGGGCAAAGCACTACGCTCCGCTCGCGTAGTTTGCGAAGTTCGCGCTACTTCGCACTACGCGAACTGCACGTAGCACAGTGCGAACACGCGTAGTGTAGTGTTGCGTAGTGCTGCGGTCATTTTTTGCTTGCTCGCGGTCCTCAACGTCAAGTTGGCGACCGCGAGCAAACAAAATGACATCCCGGCGAGACTTTTTCCTTGTTCGCGATCAGCAACTGCAAGTTGGCGATCGCGAGCATGGAAAATAAACCTCCCGGCGAGATTCCCAACGCGAGGAGGTCAGGTTTCTCATTGCGAGTGGTTACGTATGCTCGCGACCGCTCGCGATGAGAAACTACCAGTTCGCGTTGAGAAAGCTGAAGCTCGAGTAAAAATCTACTCGAGCAGCAGGAAACTACAGCTCGCACTGTGTAAGATGCCATTTTCAATGATTGCACAGTGCCGGTTGCTTGTCCGCACTGTGCAATCATTGAAAACGACATCTGGCACAGTGCGAACAAGGTACTACGCAGTTCGCGAAGTGCTACGCGTAGCTCGCGTAGTGCGAACTTCACTTTGCGTAGCTTCGCGAAGTGCTACTTCGCGAACTACGCCCAGGCCTAGTCCCGTGGCGGTGTGCCTGTGCCTGCCGCAGTGCATCTGGTGTGAGCAACTCTAAAATGGCGTGGAGCACGTGCGCCCGGTCTTTTTTATTGCCATGGTCACATGTCCTGTGACATCTGTGCTGGATTGGTGTAGTGTGGGTGCATACCAGCCGTGAGGGAGTGGCTGTGGACTACTGACAACTGGGCCTGTGACCAGCAGATCACTGCAATGAAAACCTGGGCCATGTAGCGTTGTTGTCCTTCCCTGTGAGCGTAAGCGGAGTGGGCTGGCCTGGCCTGGCATATGCCAGTCCTGCGTGAGGCTGTGAAGAATGACTCTGCAGCTATGGGCTCCGTCGTGAGCTGTATGAGGAATCAATTGATGCGGGTGTCCGTGTTGTAGTGCTGCTGTCACCCAGGTCGCAAGCGCCAATGTGTCACTCTGAGCCAAGTCCCACAACGTGGCCCACATGGAATGTACGGGGAATCACTGACCCTACATTCATCCATAGTTCCACACATGAAAGAGGGTGGACAGGACACATCTGTGTGGATAGGAATGTTTATTGCACATTTAGTGGAGTTTTGCAGCTGTAGCAATACAAGACCATGGAAATTTCAAGTTTCATTATTTGGCACATGGAGGGCAGCCAATTAGATCCAAGCTCATGTTCCGGGTTAGGCTGCGCCAACATATGTAGTTATACAATCACTCTGCCAATCCCCAAGTACTTATAAATTCACTATACACTCTCCTTGCAGTACTCTAATGATTCAATCTCTAAGTACGTACTTGTACAATGACCGAGACAAAGTTTCATAACCAAAGTTTTCCCCCACTGCCAGAGGTAACATGGTTGCATACACTGTCCACAACACGATGTAATGTGGTAGGGCCCAGGGGCAGCATATTGCATACATAATGAATACAAGGACACAGATAGATAGTGGAACTGGGTACGGGCATGTGCGCTCGACTCCTTTTTATTACCAGGGTCACATGTCCAGTGACGTCTGTGCTGGATGCGTGTGGGGTGAGTGTAAGCCAGCCCTCCGGGAATGGTTGGTGCTGGTAACAAGTACAACAGTAATCATCGGATCACACACAGAGATTCAATCATAAAGGGTCCATGGCTTGTGCTGCACTAAGTTAGGGGCACCAGATGTGAAATAATACACAAAAGATTCTATCGTAAAGGGTTCATGATTTGTGGTACACTGAGGTAGGGGCAGCAGATCTGAAATCATACACAAAAAATTCTATCATAAAGGGTCCATGAGTTGTGGTGCACTGAGGTAGGGGCATCAGAAGCATTCCGCGTGTGCACAGCTAGCGATGATACGTGGTCCGGGAGGGACGCACTGGTAGCAATGTCTGCTGCCTACTGGACTGCGTCATCTGCAATCGCAACTCGATCTGAATTGTGAGCTCTGCAGTCCGCAATGTATATGGAAGGCAGGTGTCTGCACAGACATAGAGGAATGCTTTTTGTCACTTCCTCCTGATAAAATCCGAGGACATAGAGTACAATTCTGTCTGCAATTGATAAATCATGTCTTAATGTAAATTGTGAGCTCTGCTGACCGCAGTGTAGGTAACAAAAGATGAAATATGTATGGAATACATTGTCGAAATGTGTAGGTTTCGGGGACGTTATAGTTAGATGCCTACTGGACTCTGAAATTAATGAATCAAGACTGAATTTGAATTGTTAGCCCTGCTGACCACAGTGTAGGCCGGAGGCAGCGGTCAGCAAAGGCCCACAGCCACGTGGCGTTGACTTTAGCTGCACAGATTGTGAGCATTTGGTTTTCTTAACCGATTATAGTCTCTTACACAATTTGCATCGGTACTAATCTTGAACTGTGAGCCCTGCTGACCGCAGTGTAGACCAGAGGCAGTGGTCAGGAAGGGCCCACAGCCACGTGGCGTTGACTTGAGCTGGATAGAGTTAGTGATAGGTGTGGCGCTCAGCGTGTGCACAGCCAGCGATGATGCGTGGTGTGGGCAGGCCGCACTGGGAGCAATGTCACTTGCCTATTGGACTGCGTCATCTGCAATTGCGACTCCATCTGAATTGTGAGCCCTGCTGTCTGCAGTGTAGATCAAAGGCAGTTGTCAGAACAGACATCGAGGAATGCTTTTTGTGACTTCCTCTTGGAGAAAATCCAATAACATAGAGTACAGTTCACTCTGCAATAAATAAATCAAAACTGAATTCGTACTGTGAGCTCTGCTGTCCGCAGTGTAGACTGCCGTTCACTGTTCCTTTGGACTTGCAAAATGAATTTGGGCTTTGTACTAAAGGTATAATTTATATCAAAAAAGTTCTTAAAGCGAGGATACTAAAAGGATATTATGTAGGTTTCGAAGATGTTGTACTTAGTTGCCTACTGGACTCTGTAATTAATGAATCAAGACTCAATTTTATTTGTGAGCCCTGCTGACCGCAGTGAAGGCCGGAGGCAATGGTCAGCAAGGGCTCATAGCCATGTGGCGTTGAGTTGAGCTGCACAGTTAGTGGCTCCTGAAGCAACCAGCATATGCGGAGCCTGCGATGATGCGTGGTCCGGGCAGGCCACACTGATAGCAATGGCTTTTGTCTAATTAATTCTGCCTTAATAAGGCCACGTGGTGTTGACTTGTGGTGCACTGAGTTAGTGGTACCTCTGGCGCTCAGCGTGTGTGCAGCCTGCGATGATGCGTGTTCCGGGCAGGCCGCACTGGAAGCAATGTGTCTTGTCTATTGGACTGCGTCATCTGCAATCGCCACTCCATCTGAATTGTGAGCCTTGCTGTCCACAGTATAGATCGAAGACAGTAGTCTGTACAGACATAAGTCTGCGGTGCTGTGCAGCTGTGTTCGCAGGGGGCCTGTGTCGAGGAGGCGGCAGCCACGTGGCAGGGTGAGGGCCGCTGCTCTGGCAGACATGGTGGCCTTCACACAAGTGAACCACGCCCAGAGCCCCGGCCTATTTATTCACCCTTCTACGCTGGAGTGGCGTACGTTGCACCAGCCCACTGTGCTTCCGCGTACAGGGGATGACAATACAGGTACATGACCGAGATCTTCCCCACTGCCTGAGGTAACATGGTTGCGTCCACTGTCCACAACACTACAAGCACCAGCAGTATATGTACACATGGAGAGGTTTGTGCTCTGCATAGTGAGGTCTGTCCAGCACATCACCGCTACACTTGGTGTGCATTATTATTGGTGGGTGACTTGCATCCTTCACACATGTTTGGTTGATACATCTCCCAGCATTCAGCTATTGTGTAGCTGAGGGGCCATGCCATTTTTGGAAAGTCCGCTGACCTGTTGAGCACTGCCTCGTGGTAGTGGGAGGTGTCCGGGGGGGAGGTCCTGAGGGTGGTGACAGTGGGTTTTGTGGCCTTCTTGGTGGTTGGAGGTGCATGATCAGTACCTCTATGACATGTGTTGGTCTTCATATGTGATTCTGGGCTGGACTCCTTTTCACACTGTAGGTAGTCGCCCTACTTTACACTAGTAAAAGGCAGATGTTACATTCCTACTGCTAACGCAGCTAATCGCCTGTTTTTGGATCGCACCGCAGATTTGGCTGCTTGTTAAAAATATTGGGAAGTGATGTTTTCGAGTTATTTTTGCACAGGAACGCCTACTGTGCATATTATTAGCGTTAGTTGTTGCTCTCATTTGTGGTGAAGTTTTTTTTGCGGAAGCTATTGCTGGAAACTGGTGATATCGGCTGTTTTCACTTTTCACCAGGTTGAGAATGGAATGATAATTTAAAATCACAGAAAAAACTATAGGTTTAATGAACATTATAATTAGAAATTAGCATTTAAAAAACCATTGAAATTCAGTGAAAAAAACATAGGTTTCAGGGACGTTATAGTTAGAAATTAACATTTCAAAAAACCTTAGAAATTAACTGAAAAAACCATAGGTTTCAGGGACATTATAGTTAGTTGGACATTTCACTCTTACAAAACCAGAGAAATTCAAACGTTATAGTTAGTAGAGCTAACTATAACTCGCGCCCCCGCAATGCACTGCTGATGACGTCACATATTACATCACTCATGACATGGTCAGTGACATCACTGATGGCTTGATGACATCTCAAATGACATCACTGATGGTAGCGTATTCCCCTTTGGGATGAATAATGATGAAGAATTGTACATACATCTATAATCAAATTGTCCCCTTTAAACCTTTGAGTTAGATGAACAGAATTTTCATAATTTTAATGAGTTGTTTACGTTTTATTTTTTGTTGTTTTAACCATCATATTTTGTTTTTCTTTTCTGTAGTGCATATCATAGTTTGGAATTAATTTTTTTTTTTAATTCTTTTTTTGATAGTGCATGTAATGAGATAGCATATGAAGCAATATGGAGAAATGTGACTTGTTATATTTGCCCTTAAAGTGAAGGTATGGTCATTTTTACTTTGAAAAGGGTCTATTGGTGAACTGATACCATCATTTGTATGTAAAGATTGTACAGGTCCTTATTTGTGAGTGAAGTAATTTTGTCTATCCACTCTCTTTTACAGATTGTCTGACTGCAATGTGAGATTGCCTGCACCACGTTTAGAAATTATGAGCACGGAGAAACAGGTGTTTGTTCCTGCAATCACTCTCTCCTTATGTAGTAACACATGGGTAACCACGCTCTGATTGTTTTTTGGTTTCTAAAGGGGTACTATACCCAATAAGGAACCCTAAATACATTATATGGTACTTCACCCTTTATTATTTGGAAAAGATAAGTGTGAGAATGAAGGGGGGACAATTTTATTATATTGCTCTCTGATTTATCAAAGGCACCCTACTACAGGAATACTGTACCGTCACTTAGACCCACTGTGAACATACACCATATTATCAGTAAATAATCACCGTAGCCTGTTATAGAAACACGAACACTGTTTAAATGTAATCATATAACTTGAGAACACAGTTATTTATCTGTTCGATGAATGGTATTTATGACCGCTTGCCCAGTATATACTTAACAAACTTTGGGGCGATATTTGAAAAGTGTCATCATGAATTTATTTTGTTTTTTCTTGCTATCAACGTTCAAACATGCACAGAATGTAATTTACTTTGATTATCTATATTGTTTTACTTGTCTGACGATTAGTTGTGACAAAGTACAATATGCAAAGCGTGTAGTTTATTTGACAAACGATGATTGAAACACATAGTCTTTTCTTTATATTGAGCGTCATGTGGGCCGCTAATTCTTTAAAAAAAAGTGTACTCCGAACTGTGGTCATGTAACCAAGAGCTTGTGTGCTCGAAACGCGTCTATTTTTTGCCCGGTAAATAAATTGAATTGCATTACCTTGGATTGGGGTGGCTCGTGCTTACTGGATTTTAGTAAGCGTGGTGGTGGATATATATATATATATATATATATATATATATATATATACATTCATGCTCCAAAGTTGCCCAAAGCAGTAAGCAGCACTCCGACACCAGCATAAGGCAACAAGCCTTTATTCAGATATGAACAGTGTCCCAATTTTTACAACACTCTGCAACGCAGCTCCATGCCGCTTTCTGGAGGTACCTGGTGGGCTATTTGGCCCCCAGAGACCCTCAGGATTGAAGAGGAGTTAATCTCCCAACTTAAAACGCGCCACGGGGCGCGTTTGCACAGTGGTGAAGGGAGGGGCGGAGCCTGAGTTTACATGTGTGCAAACACACCCTGTGGCGCGGTTTAAGTTGGGGAATTAATTCCTCTTCAACCCTGAGGGTCCCTGGGGGCCAACTAGCCCACCAGGTACCTCCAGTAAGCGCCACGGAGCTGTGTTGCAGAATGTTGTAAAAAGGGGCATAGCCTCTGAACACCTCTCTGCAGCGCAGCTCTCTGGCGCATACCCGAGGTACCTGGTAGGCTAGTTGGCCCCCAGGGAACCTCAGGATTGAAGAGGAATTAATACACCAACGTAAAACGCGCCACAGGGCGTGTTTGCGGACATGTCACCTCAGGCCCCGCCCCATTGTGCAAACACGCCCCCTGGCGAGTTTTAAGTTGGGGAATTAATTCATCTTCAATACTGAGGGTCCCTGAGGGCCAACTAGACCACCAGGTACCTCCAGGGCGCTGCGTTGCAGAGAGGTGTTCAGAGGCCACACCCCTTTTTACACCTCTCAGTAACGCAGCTCTGTAGCACTTACTGGAGGTACCTAGTGGGCTAGTTTGAGCCTAGGGACCCTCAAGATTAAAGGGGACTTAATCTCCCAACTTAAAATGACCACAGGGCACGTTTACACAGTGACAAAGGGAGGGGACGGGGCCTGAGGTGACGTGTGCAAACATGCCCTGTGGCGTGTTTTAAGTTGGGGAAATAATTCCCCTTCAAGCCTGAGAGCCCCTGGGGGCCAACTAGTCCACCAGGTGCTTCCAGTAAGCGCCATTGCGCTGCGTTGCAGAGAGGTGGTCCAGGCCGTACCCCTTTTTACACCTCTCAGCAACGGTGATTACTGGAGGTACCAAGTGGGCTAGTTTGACCATAGGGACCCTCAGGATTCAAGGGGACTTAATCTCCCAACTTAAAACAGCCACAGGGCACGTTTACACAGTGGTGAAGGGAGGGGATGGGGCCTGAGGTGACGTGTGCAAACATGCCCTGTGGCGCGTTTTAAGTTGGGGAAATAATTCCCCTTCAATCCTAAGGGCCCCTGGGGCCAACTAGCCCACCAGGGGCTTCCAGTAACTGCCACTGCGCTGTGTTGCAGAGAGGTGGTCCAGGCTGTCCCCCTTTTTACACCTCTCTGCAACGCAGCTCTGTGGCGCTAACTGGAGATACCTGGTGGGCTAGTTTGACCCAAGGGACACTCAGGATTCAAGGGGACTTTATCCCCCAAAATTAAAATGGCCACAGGGTCTGTTTGCAGACAAGTCACCTCAGGCCCCCCTCCCTTAACCAGTGTGCAAACGCACCCTGTGGCGCATTTTAAGAGGTAGTTTTAATCCCCCAGCCCTATTATGTACTAAGGGCTTACAGACGAGGCCATGGTAATCACAGGGGTACCCCAACGCATAGTGTTCCCTAGTGTATGTAGGTGTTTTGACTGTATTCTAAGTGTCTTTTAGAATAGCACTGGCTCTAGGACTGGTTAGTCAGTCAGTTACCACCAGTACCCATCTGAAAAAGTTGAGGGTACAGGATGATTTTGCAACAAGGCCTCTCTCTGCTCCTCTGTTGGTTCTTTCTGCACGGCTTGCTTCTTCCTGAAATTTTCTTCTTCTTTGTGGACTTCTGTTGCCTCTTTCTGCATTTCTTTTGCTTCTTTCTGTGCGTTTTTTCTTCTTTCTTCACATGACCTACCTCTGTAGGCATAGTTAGAAACTAGCATTTAAAAACCATTGAAATTCACTGAAAAAGCCATAGGTTTCAGGCACGTTATAGTTAGAAATTAGCATTTAAAAAACCTTAGACATTCACTGAAAAAAACAGGTTTTAGGGAAAGTTATAGTTAGTTGGACATTTCACTCGTACAAACACTTATAGCCAATTATATACTCCAACACACATATATACTGCCTTTCACATATGTAGTTACTAACACATATACAACTGAGATATACATTCATTCACAAACACACCCATACACACACTCACACACCCATACAGTCCATCACAGATGCACTCTTGAAACCATGCACCCAGTGAATCACCCACTCACACATCTATGCACAGAGTCACACACACCCCACCCACGCAAACACTCAGACACCCATACAGATACTTAGACAACCAATCAATAACCCATATAGACACTCATTTAGCTATTCGCAAACCCATGCAGCCACTTACACACCAACATATAGACGGATAGAGACATTCACACAGTTTAGTCACTAACCCATGCATTCAGTAAGATACGTTTAATCACTCACTTATCGAGTCAGTCACGCACCTACTAAATCATGTATTCAGACACTTATACACCCACTCATTCTTCAATACGCCTTTCCCTATATATATTAAACATATTTAAAGTTTACAGAAACACACAGTCACTGGATGATGTCATCAGTGATGTCATCAGTGATGTCTTTTGAGATGTCATCAGTGATGTCACTGACCATGTCATGAGTGATGTAATATGTGACGTCATCAACAGTGCATTGCGGGGGCGCGAGTTATAGTTAGCTGAGCTAACTATAACGGGGGAATGTCTTTGGTTGTGTACGAGTGAAATGTCCAACTAACTATAACTTTCCCTAAAACCTATGGTTTTTTCAGTGAATTTCTAAGGTTTTTTAAATGCTAATTTCTAACCATAACTTGCCTGAAACCTGTGTTTTTTTCAGTGAATATATATTCACTGGCGGCCGCCAGTAGATAGTTATAGTTAGGACCGTGTTTCCATAGGAAATCCACAACATTCTATTTGGAATAACTTTGGCGCCGGATGACGAATCCTCGCGAATTTTTCAAAATAGGTGGGGCGCTCCGCTCCGCTCCTACCCTGAAAGTCTTGGGGGGATTCGTCAAGCGGGGGCTGAGAAAAAAGGGGGGTCCCAAAACGCGTTTTCCCCATGCAATTTTCCATAGGGACCTTTAGTCCAAGGTACAGCCCGAACGGCTGAACAGAATTACTTGAAATTTGGCAATGAGGTAGTCCTTAGGTCAGGCATGTGCCTTTTGCATATATGGTGTCAATCTGTTCAGTAGTTCCTGAGAAAATCAAAAGTAAAATCACATACATATCTGGGCGGAGCCTAACCACACATCTCATCGTGAGATCTGATTGGCTGTCAGTACTTCATTCAAGAAGTGTTGGCAGCCATCTTGGGACCAATATACATGATAGCACCTCATTAAAAAGCATTGCAGTTAATAGAAGGTTTTAAGACTTTAGTTACATTATAAATCATTTGTTGATGGTACCATACTCATTTTAGGAATTGTGGTGTGTTCTAAGGTGATTTTACCATGTGAAAAAGCCTTCTGCTGTGATATCACGAACCATGTTTGAGAGAAAACTATTTTCTCAAACATTTCCCACAGAGGTTTGGAAGGTGATCTATAAGCTAAACTGAGAGCATATTTTCTGTAAATTCACATTATCTTTCTCAGTCATGTAAGAATGAAGTCTGACATTCTCAGTAAAACATGTACATCCAACAAGGGCAGAGACTGTCAGTTGATTCCTTTGTGTTCTACTGCAGCTTCCCAGAGTGCTCTACAGGAACAACTAGAGCGCTAACAGTCTTACTTATGACAAAAGTATGACACACCTGAAGCCATCTTGATTGGAATAAAGTGGTAACACTTAAAACATTTAATTTACAAAGGAACAAAATGAGGGGGTTCATTTTGCCATATAAATTATGATTAGTGCTGCAGAAAGAAAAACTAGGGCACATTTTGACTTCTGAAATCCTCTTTTATTTCATAAAAACATTCTGACGTGCAGACTGAAACATGCACTTTGAATACCAGCAGCAGACTTGCCTGGTGAGCAGTAGCTTTACTACAGTGATCTAATGAGCAACTAGAGTGCTAACATTCAGAATTTATGGAAAATGTGTGACACATCTGAATGCCTTCTTGATGGAATCAAAGTAAAAAACTGAAAGTATTTCCTACTGAGGAGACTGCAGTAAATGAGGAAATTAGGAAACTTCATAACAAATAAATCTCCCAAGATTGCCACCAGAGACAAAAGAGCCCAAATGTAGCCCAAATATCACCCAGATGTAGCCCAAGTATAGCCCAATGACAGAATGTCCCAGAGTATTCTTAAGAACAACTAGAGCGCTAACAGTCTTACTTATGACAAAAGTATGGCACACCTGAAGCCATCTTGATTGGAATAAAGTGGCAACACTTAAACATTTAATTTACAAAGGAACAAAATGAGGGGGTTCATCTTGCCATATAAATTATGATTAGTGCTGCAGAAAGAAAAACTAGGGCACATTTTGACTTCTGAAATCCTCTTTTATTTCATAAAAACATTCTGACATGCAGACTGAAACATGCACTTTTAATACCAGCAGCAGACTTTTGTGGTGAGCAGTAGCTTTACTACAGTGATCTAATGAGCAACTAGAGTGCTAACATTCAGAATTTATGGCAAATGTGTGACATATCTGAATACCTTCTTGATGGAATCAAAGTAAAAAACTGAAAGCATTTCCTACTGAGGAGACTGCAGTAAGTGAGGAAATTAGGAAACTTCATAACAAATAAATCTCCTAAAATGGCCACCAGAGACAAAAGAGCCCAAATGTAGCCCAAATATCACCCAGATGTAGCCCAAATGTAGCCCAATGACAGAAGTGTGCAAAACACTTATTTTTTGTGTATTTGCAGTTTTATATAGTGCAGACTTGTCAGGTATTGGAGTGCTTTCCATGAACATTGGTTACATCACACAAGATCAAATTCATTTTGGTTGTAGACATGGGGAGATTAAGTGATTTGACCAGAATCACAGAATGTTGAGCTGAAGCAGAAACTCCAACCTGGTTCCCCAGTTGCAAAGTCTGCAGCTCTGGAAGTAACACCACACCCTCTCCCCTTGGATGCAACATTTAATCAAGTGGTCAACTGGATAAAAAAACTAAGATTACAAATAATTTAAAAGTTCTTTGTCGCTATTTGAAAACTCAGAAAATATGTCCTCATTTTAGGTTTTTTAGAGCACTAACCATAATTTTGATGCAAATAAGACCCTCTCATATATGTAATTTCTAAAGGAAATGCTCTAGGAATTACAGTTTTGATTACATCAAGATGACGTCAGGCATTCCACACTTTTGTAATAAATATAGAATGTTAGCAATCTAGTTGTTCATTGCAATACTGTTGAGAGGCAGAGGCCAGGGGCACGGACTCTGAAAATTGAAGGCAGGTAGGAGAGTGCAGAGGCAACAATTTGACCACACTGGGCAGGCAGGAAGGGCAGTGGCAGCACAACAGACTATGGAGGGCAGTGGAAAGGGGGGCAGGGGCAACAAACCAACAATACAGGACTGGCAAGAGAGGCTGTGGCAATATAATAGACCATTGTGGGCAGAAGGAAGAGGCAGTGGTCATACAACCATACATGCCAACAGACCCGTTTCAGCCAGGAAATGTCCAATGTTTTTAAGCTCAAATGGGCTTTACTTGATCTGTTTCCTGTCTACAATCTTCTCTTTTTCAATGTAACTCAAAGGGGAACATCAGTTTTATTTCAAAATCTCCCTCTTACCAAGTTCAAAATGTTCGCAAGTATGGTACATTGGATCATGGTAGGCAGGAGGAATTGGGGTAGGGACATGGACTCGGATAACAGAGGACAGGAGGGACATTGAGAGGTGCACCAAACTGACCCTACAGGGCAGGCATCAGGGTTTGCAGCAGCACAATACACCACACAGGGCATGCGGGATGGGAGTGCAGCACAACAATCCATAGAAAGCAATAGGGAGGGGACAGGACCGTGCACATGGACAACAGACAACAGAGGGGAAAGAGGCAATGGTAGCTAGCTGACCATAATGGACAGACAGGAGAGAAAGCTGCAGCATAACAGACCATAAAGGGCAGGAGGGACGGATCAGGGGCATTACAATGGAACCGACAAGCCAGGAGGGAGGGAATAGGGGTCTGCACATGGAAACAGAGGGCTGGGGGCAAGGGGGCAGAGCAGGAGCAGCAAGATAACCATGGAGGTCAGGCAGGATGGGCACTAGAAACAAGACACACCATGGAGAGCAACAGTGTGACTATGATGGCATACACACAGACCATGGAGGGAAGGTGGGAGGGGGTCAGGAGCAGCTAGCTGACCACACAGGGAAGGTGGGAGGGGCCATGGCAGCACAGAAGACCATGCATGGCAAGCGGGAGGGTTAGTGGCAGCACAATGGCTATGATGGGCAAGAAGGAGGGTGCAGGGGCATGCACAAAGGACCATGGAGGATAGAAGGGAGGGTCAGGACCTTGGCACAGACAAGAGAGTTCAGGGGAAGGGGCCTCACAACAGACCGCGCGGGGCAGGCAGGAGGAGCAGTTGCAGCACAACAGACCAGGGAGGGCAGAAGTGTGTGGCAGTAAAATGGACCATGGAGGACAGGAGGAAGGGGATAGGGGCATTGCATGTGGACAGGCAGGGTGGAGGTGGCAGGGACAGGTTACAGTCATCTGACAATGCTAGGCAGGTGGTAGGGGAGTGGCAGCTCAACAGAACACTCAGAGTAGATAGGAGTGGCAGGTCCATGGAACATGGTGGTCAAAAAGGATGGAGCAGGGGCATGCACAAAGACATCGGAGGGCAGGGGGAAGGAGAATAGGGGCAGCAAGCAAAGCACAGAGGCTAAGCAGGAGGTCAATGATGGGCCATAGAATTGGGCAATGGAGGGCAGGATGAGTGGACTGGTACATCATGCTAAATGCAGGGCAGTGGCAGCACATCAGACCATGCATGGCAGGAGGGAGGAGTCTAGTCCATAGATTCAGACAACAGGGGATAGGGAGGAGGTGGATGGGGCAGCAAGCTAACTGTTCATAGAAGGTGGGTATTAGGAACTTTATTGTTTTTAAAATGTGTGTCTGTGCGAACTACTTAAAATATGAACAAGTATGCAGCATAATCTCACTTTTATTCAGGAAGAAGAGGACGTTTGGGACTGTGACTCCGGGCTCACTTGGCAGAAAGATCCCCTGACCCTCCAACCCCATCGCAAAATGTAATGCCCGTGAAAAGGGTAGGGTGACGCAGTGTTATATAGAACATAGTCCTGAGAGCACGATTGAAAATGAAAACTAGATATAGTATATGGTATAAACTATGCACCAAAAAGTGTGATATAAGATGAACCGGGGCGTGAAATACAATATGCAATACATTGTGCGCAATGACAGATTCATTGGAGAGCGCGAGATAGCACAGGCACTAGCGCTTGCTATGTGATATGCACCTTGGAGTGTAATATTCACAGGGCAGTGTTGTGTAACCTAAGTAGTCTCTAAAGTTGTAATATAAAATATGTGCTGGGTAGTGTAACATTGCATAAGCCAGGATGGGTTCCACAGCGGTATTCGTACAAGCGCCTTGAGACCCTTGCGGGTGAGTAGTGCGCTATACAAGTATCAATTTACATTTACATTTACATTTACTGTGACAAAGATATGGATCCCAGATTGTAATATGTATGGCATAGCGCTGTGCTTTATAACATAGGCATCGAGGAAGGCACGTTAGATGGGGCAATATAACCCGTGCGAAGGCAAGTGTGGCATGACATATTCACGGGGTGGTGTTACAGTGCACATGGGCTAGAGAGTGTCATAGCATACGCACTAGCTGGTGGAATACAACACAGAGGTGTGTGGCACTCGGCGGGCATTGGTGGGTGTAACACAGCATTGGGCTCAGCCAGGAGCACGCTGTGACTCTCAAGTGAGGTTTGTCTCCTTTCCAGAGAGTAAAATAAAAAGTATTACACATCCGGCGGTGGATGTGTGTTTTATTAACCGTGAGGGGGTTTCTTGCATAGTTTGGTCGAATTTTTGTCGAATCCCCTTTGAATGGCTTGGTGTGCATGTGTATTAAATGTGCCCGTCAATAGCTACCCATGTTTGTATAAATAAACGACAAGGGTGTCTACTTGGAGAGTACCCACCAGCGGGGGTGACGGGATTAGGCACAGTAGGGTGTCAGACATGTCAGAGCTTCACTAGCGGTGTGAATACATTCTACGTGGATTCATTTTATGCATAGTCGCCTTTTAATGAATATCACGCAAATCGTCATGGTGCTAGGTACATACGGTTTGTCCAGC
Organism: Triturus cristatus; assembly: GCF_964204655.1. NCBI lineage: Eukaryota > Metazoa > Chordata > Amphibia > Caudata > Salamandridae > Triturus > Triturus cristatus. Next base: position 889,092,689 of record NC_140592.1, on the reverse strand, counting down.
ATTTCCTAGGTGTTTCTATAAATATATATATATATTTTTTAAATAAAAAACAAAGGCCGGCCCCGGGGGATGGGGTCCCCGGGGCCATAAGTGGCCTGAGGAGGGGGGGCAACACAGCCCCCCTCCTAAAGAATAAAAAAAATTAAAAAAAGGCCATGACCTGGGGGTTGGGGTCCCCGGGGCTGATTAAGGCCTTGGGAGGGCCAAATTAATTTTTTTCAACAAAAGAAATTAGGGTGCAGGCCCTGGGGGATGGGGTCCCCAGGGCTAATAAATTAGAAAAAAAAGGGGGCCACACAGCCCTCCTTCTTAAAAATAAATAAATAAAAGACCGGCATCGCGCCGAAGGCCACGCCCCCTCCTTGCAGCACTCTGCAAACGCGCCCCCTGGCCAGTTGTAAGTTGAGGAATTAATTCCCCTTCAATACTGAGGGTCCCTGAGGGCCAACTAGCCCAGCAGGTATCTCCAGTATGCGCCAGAGAGCTGCGTTGCAGACAGGTGTTCTGAGGCCACGCCCCTTTTTACACCTCCATGCAACGCAGCTCTGTGGCGCATACTGGAGGTACCTAGTGGGCTAGTTTGACCCTAGGGACCCTTAGGATTCAAGGGGACTTAATCTCTCAACTCAGAACGCCCACAGGCCCTGTGGCGCGTTTTTAAGTTGGGGAAATAATTCCCTTTCAATCCTGAGGGACCCTGGAGTCCAACTAGTCCACCAGGTGCTTCCAGTAAGCACCACTGCTCTGCGTTGCAGAGAGGTGGTGCAGGCCATGCCACTTTTTACACCTCTCTGCAACGCAGCTCTGTGGCGCTTACTGGAGGTACCTAGTGGTCTAGTTGGACCCTAGGGACCCTCAGGATTCAAGGGGACTTAATCTCCCAACTTAAAACGGCTACAGGGCGTGTTTACACAGTGGGGAAGAGAGGGGACGGGGCATGAGGTGACGTGTTCTAACACGCCCTGTGGTGTGTTTTAAGAGGTAGTTTTAATCCCCTGCCCTATTATATACTAGGGGCTTACAGAGGAGGTCATGCCAATCACAGGAGGACCCCAACACATAGTGTGCCCTAGTGTATGTAGGTGTTTTCACTGTATTCTGAGTGTCTTTTAACATAGCACTGGCTCTAGGACTGGTTAGTCAGACTCAGTTACCACCAGTATCCGTCTGAAAAAGTTGAGGGTACAGGATGATTTTGCAACAAGGCTTGTTTCTGCTCTTCTGTTTGTTCTTTCTGTACGTTATACTTCTTCCTGCACTTTTCTTCATCTTTGAGGACTTCTGTTGCTTCTTTCTGCATTTCTTTTTTTTCTTTCTGTGCGTTTTTCCTTCTTTCTTCACATGTCCTATCTCTGTAGGCATAGCTAGAAATTAGCATTTAAAAAACCTTTGAAATTCACTGAAAAAAACATAGGTTTCAGGCACGTTATAGCTAGGAATTAGCATTTAAAAAACCTTAGAAATTCACTGAAAAAACCATAGGTTTCAGGGGCGTTATAGTTAGCTGGACTTTTCACTCGTACAAAACCATAGAAATTCCCCCGTTATAGTTAGTTCAGCTAACTATATCTCGCGCGCCCGCAATGCACTGCTGATGACGTCACATATTACATCACTCATGACATGGTCAGTGACATCACTCATCACTTGTACGAGTGAAAAGTCCAGCTAACTATAACGCCCCTGAAACCTATGTTTTTTTCAGTGAATATATATATATATACAAGTTAGGATTATATTTCCATAGGTAAAGCACTTTTTGCATTGCCTTTTCTTTGAAGCTGTTTGGCATATCGTCACAAATGACTTTCACTTCAGATGCTGTCTGGAAAGTTTCAGAGTGATAAATGAAGCTGGCATGAGAAAAAGGGGTAGGTCCCAAAACACGTTTTTCCATGTTAATTCCCACAGGGATTTTGAACGTGACTACAGCCCAAATTGATGGCCAGAATTCCATCAAATTTAGAAGAAACCTAGCTCCTGCTCCAGAAGTCACACTTTTTGTGATTTGGTGTAAATCCATTCAGTAGTTTTAGTGATATTAAGCAAAAAATAAATTTGTATATCTATGGGCACGCATCCTCCTTGGATCCTCTGCAGATTTGTGGATCCAAGCACCAACAGCAATGCTGTGATTGGCTGGGCGCAACCTGAGAGAAAATCTATGGCTACCATTTTGTTCATTAGGACTCAGCTCTCAGTGGGAAAAATAAAAATAGAAAGTGATAGATAGGTCAAGGTAGAGGTACTCTGACTTCATGGGTCTGTGAGAGACCACTCATGGGCAAGAAATTGTCCAAAAAACTTTTTTTCCCAATGCAAGAATCCGCTGAACCTCCCAGATCTGGTTAGATTCGGGCAGATAAGCAGATCTGGACCCCAATTAAAAAAAAACCATACACTCACTCACAGACCCACACACCTACTCACCCACTCACTCACTCACTCACACAACCATTCAAACACTCACATACCCATACACCCACTCACACACTAACACACCCACTGACATATCCACACAGCTACTCACACATCCATACAGCCACTCACACACCCACAAAACTACTCACATAACCACACGATTACTCACACACCTACTCACACACCCACACAGCCACTCACATGCCCACTCACAGACCCATGCAGCCAGACAGACATGTACTTACTCACACACTCACCACACACCCATTTACACACCCACACATTAGCTCACACACCCACTCATTCACCCCTCACACACCCAGATTACAGGGACATTATAGCTAGGAAATAGCATTAAAATACCATATTCATTGAAAAAAACAAAGGTTACAGGGAAGGTATAGTTAGGAGATAGAATAAAAAACCAAAGAAACTCACTGAAGAAAAACAAACGTTACAGGGAAATTATAGTTTAGATCACATTTCATGCGTATAAAACCATTGAAATTCGACAGTTATAGTTACGTGAGCTAACTATAACTTATGCACCCCAAATTCACTTGTGACCTCACATTTACATCACTCATGACATGGTCAGTGACATCACTGATGACATCTCAAGTGACATCACTGATGACATCATCCACAGAATCACTCACACACCCACTCACACCCCATAAAACCTCTTATACATCCACTAACACACCCACACAACCCATTCACAGACCCATTTCAATATTCACACACCCACTAACTCATCCAAAGACACTCTTACACACCCATACACTAACTAATACAAACAATAACACAACCACTTACTCACCTGTCCAAGTGTTCATACACCCACAGATACATCAATAAAGCCAGTCACATACTTATATAGTCACCCATATAGCTATTAAAACTCTCACTGATTCTCCCATACAGCCACAGACATAGCCACTCAGTCAACTATACACTCACTCATAAACCCACTCACTCACACACTCAGTATTACAGACATATAGAAATGAATGCACCAACTCATGCACCAATACTGAGTCTCAGACTTTGAGTCGTTCACCCATAAAGATAACCACTGAGTGACTCGGTGTTATAGATAATAACACAAGAACTTAGTCACTTATATCCTCACTGTCATAAGCAGATACTCACTAATAACCCACTCACACAGTCACTCACTCACCTAAATACTCATTAAACACCCAGTCACTCAATTCAACACCACTCATGCACTCATCACTCACTCATACAGCTAGTCTCAAACCGATTCTGTGACCTATGCAGTCTCTACAAAACCTTGTCACTGATCCATACACCACTGTCACACCCACCTTTCCATGCATACTGTCAGTCACAAACTCACCCACGCAGCCACTTACGCACCCTCTCTCTTACCAGTACATGTACTCATGCACCCACTCACCCACTCATAGAGCGACTCACATAGCTACTCATTCAGCTTCTAACACACACATTCACCTACCCATATACCCACTAACACACCTACTGACTCACCAATACAGTGGCTCACACAGCTACTCTTTCACGCATACAGCCACTCACACACTTACCTATTCAGATATAAAGCCACTCAACATCCACTCATGTATCCATATAGACACTCAGGCAACTATTCACACACACAGATTTAGACACTGATACACCCACTCAGATGAAATATTTCACAAATCGAGTAACTCATTAGTATAGCACAATGAATACTAATTTACCGTATGCAGTTCCTTAGTATATATCTTTGAGTCTTAGAAACATTTGCAAAACACTTACACACACTGGATGATGTCATCAGTCATGTCATTTGAGATATCATCAGTGGTGTCACTGACCATGTTGTGACTAATGTAATATGTGAAGTAATAAGAAGTGCATTGTGGGGGCATAAGTTATAGTTAGCTCAGGTAACAAAAACTATCAATTTTCAATGGTTTTGTACGAGTGAAATGCATTTGTTTTGTTCAGTGAAAATATATATATATATATATATATTCACTGAAAAAACCATAGGTTTTAGGGAAAGTTATAGTTAGTTGGACATTTCACTCGTACAAAACCATAGACATTCCCCCGTTATAGTTAGTTCAGCTAACTATAACTCGCGCCCCCGCAATGCGCTGCTGATGATGCCACATATTACATCACTCATGACATGGTCAGTGACATCCCCCGGGGACGGCCTTTGTTTTTTTTCAATTTAATTTTTTTTTTACATTTTGAGGAGGGGGGCCGCGTGGACCCCATCCCGGGCCACTTCTAGCCCCGGGGACCCCATCCCCGGGGCTGGCCCTCTCCATTAGGGACCGTGGGGGGGTCCCCAATCCCCCCACGGTCCTGCCGACTCCCCGTGTCCATCGCGAGCCGGCATTGCTTTTCCACATGGGGAGCTGCTAAGATGCAGCTCCCCGTGTGGAGAAGCAATCGTCTTTGGTTTTTGGAAGAGAGAGCAGGTTTCCTGCTCTCTCTTCCAAAAACCAAAGCACTTTGCAATGGCAAACTACAGTTTCCCGGGGGTGGGCACCCCGCGACACTGCAGGAGCTGGCCCCAGGGCCATCAAGGGCTCCAGGAGGGGGGCCGCGCGGCCCCTCTCCCAACATTTACAAAGCCCTGGGGGGTGGTGGTCCCCGGGGCTTGGGGGTCCTTAACGGACCCCCAAATTTAAATACTTAGTGCCCCGGGGAGGTGGTGGTCCATGGGGCGTGTGGGGTGGCTCAAGCCCCCCACACAGGAATATTTATTAAAAAACTTTTATTTAAAGTCCCAGGGGTGGCGGTTCCCGGTGCTAGGGGGGGGCTTGGATGCCCCCCCCACATTAAAAATTCACCTATGAATTTGAGATGTCATCAGTGATGTCATCAGTGATGTTATTGACCATGTCATGCGTGATGTAATATGTGACGTCATCAGCAGTGCATTGCGGGGCGTGAGTTATAGTTAGCTGAACTAACTATAACGGGGGAAATCTACGCTTTTGTACGAGGGAAATGTCCAGCTAACTATAACGCCCCTGAAACCTATGGATTTTACAGTGAATTTCCAAGGTGTTTTAAATGCTAATTCCTAACTATAACGTGCCTGAAACATATGGTTTTTTCAGTGAATTTCAAAGGTTTTTTAAATGCTAATTCCTAACTATAACATACCTGAAACCTATGGTTTTTTAAGTGAATTTCAAAGGTTTTTTAAATGCTAATTCCTATTTATAACTCATCTCTAACCTATGATTTTTAATGATTTTCATAGGATTTCTAAATCTTTATTTTTCAGTGAATCAATTCCTTTATTTATTGTTTTTGTATATTGTTTTTCATGAGTTTTTAAAAAAAATGTAAATTATTTCTTAAAAAAATTAATAAATATTATTTGTTTTTAATGTATTGTTTTTAAAAATATTTGTACATTTTTTAACTCTGTTTTTTATATTTATTTTTTTATATTTTTCAAACTATATTTTTAATACTTTATTATTATTATTTTTCAATTATTTTTTGGATTTGCGCACCCTATGCGCACCTTTCTCGATCCCTGCGCGAAACATAGTCACTATTTTACGATTGTAGTGTAGGATCCGCGGACGGTGTGCGTTGGGTACGTATTTACGTGCGCGATTGCTATGCGACCGGTACGCGACTCCAAGCCCACACGCAACACGTACGAAGTACGTTACGCAACGCTCGCGCGCTTCTGTGAAACGTCATGTGCGTGTTTGACGCGGTGGGTACGCGAATCCCGTGAAATATTTTAGATGTCAAAAAACATGTATGTATGTATTTCATGTAAATATTAAATGAAGACATAATCTAAGCAACTCAGAAAATTTATATATTTTTACTTCTAATCCTATATTGCTTTTAAATGCAGTTTCGCGAATTCACGCTTGGTGCCTATGGGCACGGTGCGCGGATCCCATGTGACCTGATGTTTATCTCCAAAAAATGTCATTTTTTTTTCCTTGGAGTCGCGCACCCAACGCGATAGGAACCGCGCACCCTACGCGAGGGGAAACCTGCACCCAATGCGCTAGGATGCGTGACTCCTAATTTTATCGTAAAAAAAAATAGCCCCTATCACTAATTTTTATTATCCTCGAGGACCCCATCCCCCGGGGCTTATAAAAAACATTGGGGATCGTGGGGGTAGCCCCAACGCCCCCACGGTCCCAGCCGGCTCCCCGCGTCCTTCGGGAGCCGGCATTGCTTTTCCACATGGGGAGCTGCTGTCATGCAGCTCCCCGTGTGGAAAAGCAATATGGTTTGGATTTTGAAAGAGAGAGCAGGTTTCCCTGCTCTCTCTTTCAAAATCCAAATGAAGTTTGCTATGGAAGGGCAGGAGACTCTCATAGCAAACAACAGTGTCCTGGGGGTGGGCACCCCTGGACACTGTAGGAGCCGGCCCTGGGGGGTGGCAGTCCCCAGGGCCCTTGAAGGCTCCAGGAGGGGGGCCAGGCAGCCTTCCTCCCTCAATAAATAAAGCCCCAGGGGGTGGTGATCCCGGGGTTTGGGGGGGCCGTTCAGCCCCTCACCCTATTTATTTTCTAGCCCCGGGGGGGTAGCGGCCCATACATTTTTTACGCATGTTGCCCCCGGGATTTGGCCCCCCCTGGGGCTAATTATTAAGGAAGCTCAAAAGCCCGCGCTTCGTTTTTTTTTTTTTACGGCAGGATCCGCGCACCCTGCGCGTATTTTGCCATTTAAATAAAAGGGGCCCTGGGAGTCCTTCTGGGACCCCCTAAGCAACTCTAGAGGGTCAGAGTATTTCTACCCTGCCCCCTTTATATCTTTCACACACTTATTTCCCTTACTTCTTCAGCCTCGCTTCTACCGAGGCGCAAAATGGCTGAATACAGTTCCTGCTTTCGAATGTTGACAGACACTTGACAGCCAATTAGCATTCAGCACGTGATCGGGAGGGTGCGCGCACGGTTCGCAGAGGGTGTGCTCAGGGTGCGCATAGGGTGCGCGGATCCTCCGAGGCCATAGATATATATGTACTTTTAACTCTAATTTTCTCAGGAACTACTGAACGGGTTTACACCATTTAAGCAAAAGGCACGAGTCTGAACTGAGGACTACCTTGTTGTATCCAAGTTTTCGTCTCAAGGGCCACACTTACCAGTGGTCTGCAATGTAAATCAAATAACGAGCAGTTGGCAACGTAGAAGGTTCAAACGTTTATTGGCCAAACAGGAAACTCTACATAGAGGAGCCTCGTCGATCCTCACCCAAGGGGTGCGCCGAGGAAGACTGCTGGCTCCTCGTCAAAACCACACTTTTATACATTACAGTGCAACATACAAAACCTTATAAGTGGAAAAGTACCAGCCAGTCTAGGCGCTCCTAATGAGCTCATCCTATATCTAGTTTCGATGATACAAAAAGGTTACTATCTTTAAGAGAAGAAGGTCGACCGGGTGACTCCCTTCTCGTCCCAGGTTCAGAAGGAATTTGCTTGGTACTCCCTTTAGCAGATGTGACCTTGCTTCTCGGTCGTAAATACAATTCAGCCTGTCTTCTAAAACTAAGGTCTGCTGAACAAGGGAAAATATGGGCTCAGGGAACCACGTGATGGTAGCTCCTCTAGACGAAGAGAGCCGAGGGCCAAGATGGCCGCGGTTCTGTTTTCGGCCCTTTTCGCCGTACTAACTAAATGGATGAACAAAAAGGCCTTCTTACTGGGCCGAGTCAAAAAAGTTAGTTTTAGTTACACTGTGCTAATCATATTCTAAAATTTGGATCCTACAGAACGGCCCTTTTAGCACAGTGTAGCTAAAAATAAGATACAAAACAAGTATGACTAATCTTCAAAGATACCCTCGTCTATCTGCATTAGATCATGAATTTCTTTCTGGGTCATTTGGGCATGAGCTTGGGTAGGTGGGGATTTAGGTAGTGCAAAGCGGAATTGGGTGGCACAGTAGGAACAACAGGCAGGGCCGCACTGAATACAAATGCAACAGGTAAAAAGGAAACCCACAATACCCAATAGAACCATGAATAGTTTCCACCCCCAGGTGGTCAGAAGGTCCCAGAACCAAGTTGACAGAGACCAGGTACCAGTTTCGGTATGGATTTCGGATGCTAGTCGGTGTAGTTTCTGAATGGCTAAATGGACCGAAGGGGCGGAGTCAGGTATATATACACAACAAGAGCTCCCGATCACCCGGCATGCTCCTCCGCGGTCAGCCAGTATGATATCTAAAACAAGTCGATTTTGGAGGGTCACAAGCCGGGTCGCCTGAAGCTCAACAGTGATATTAGTCAATATTCCGGCCGTGGTATTGACTACTCCCTCCACCACCCTAGACAGCCTTCTGATTTCCTTACTAGTGAGGATAGGGCCCCATATAGGCAGGACCCCTTTCATAATATCAACTAAGTGTTGGGCCGGGGTATCTGTTTGATCAGTGGCATCGTTATCCATGGATAGGGATAGCAGACTTCTTTTATTTAATGAATGAGATTTATGGTAATCTGAGGGAGCAATATAAACAGGAGGATAGAGGAAGGACAGATAACACCTGCCGGACCATCCCCTGGGAAGCCAGGTGTAAGCATTTTCCCCACATACAAAATATACGTTCGGGGGAGTTAGAATGGGAGGACTACTAAAAGTTCGTAATCGATAAGTGTAATTACATCTGCTAGATCCTACGAACAAGTGGCCGGAACCCTGGACACAGAAAGAGGATGACGTATTTAATACCGGGACAGGTATAATCTTGTCTTCGGAGACATTGCGTTCCTGAAAGTATCTAAAATACTCGGTGAAGTTGAAGGATACAAAATCTAATACCTCATCCCTTAACCAGGTATCATTCTCATGGTCCATATACACATTCATGCAGGCTGTTGGATCCAACGTGCCATCAGTGCCTTCTGCATTGGGAGTGAACCCCTGATGCCTCTCTATGTAGGCCAATATCAATTCATAATCTTTCTCCGAGAATCTACGTGCATCTACAGTATAATGCTCATATATCATAGACAGCAATTTAAACCAGGCTTCACAGCTCCCTAGATGTGACAATGGCATTGATATAAACAAATCATGTTTATGCATTACTGAAGGGAGGAGCCCACATACCCAGCAATCGGTGACATTCGTGGAACTGTGAGTCTGATGCAACATTTCAATGAAGGCATTATGTACATAAGTCTGACGATGCCTTTCTTTATGGGGGGCCAAAGTCTGAAAATGGTGTTCCTGGGGAGTGGGGGTGGTTGACACCAAGGTATGGACTGGGTGACGGAATTCTAAATAAATGAACAACCCTAAGCATAATAAAAATGACACAGCTATTATAGAAATAAACACAATTTTAACACGCAAACTCCATGTGGAGAACATTGGTAAATGTGCATATCTAGGGCGGGGAATTATTGGACGTTCTTCTTCAAGGGCGAAACGGGCAAAGGGATACATTCTCACTAAAAGTCCAATTCTAAACTCGGGAAACAATAAAAACAGAAAGGAAAAACTATATGCAGTCCATTCTGCCGGAGGGTGCTTCTTTCCTGTGTCCAAGTTAGAGCCTCACAGGCAGACTCTTAGCATTCCAAAACAGTAGAGGTACCAAAAAAAAAAATGAAAAAGGAATCAAAAACTTCTCGCGTTGGAGCTGCACTTGACGCAACTCTGGTCGAAGAGGAGGATTACCTGGGCCCCTCTTGCCATCAATGTCTCTATCTTCTTTCTGAACAGGGCTATCACTTATAGTTCCACGCCCTCCACGGGTTCAGTCCAGTGTTCATGTGATCCCCTAGGTCCTTTAAATCGGACTCCACCTTTTATGGTAAGCCGGACCGGGGAGTCTCATTCCGTTTGCGGGGCCGCAGGTGGTATCGAGTGTGACCAGGGGTTTCAGGATTTATGAACAAAACGGGCACAGTGGGATCAGAAAAGGAACAAGATGTGTGTCCCTCCTGGTCACGCGTTTGATTCCCAGGCAGGGCCTTATTTGACACAGCCGACCCTGAACTCGTGGCCCTCTCCCCCTGCCCTTCTGTTTCTCTGTGGGCTTCGAGGGGGGGCGGCTCTTCGGCGTCGTGCTCACCTCTGTGCCGTTCGTTCTCCTCTTGGTCCTGGCAATCCTCAGGCAAAGGAAGCGGGACACGCTTCAGATGGGAAACATGAATCCAATGCTGCCTCCCTTCGACCTTCACCGCCGTCCTCGTGGCCAAGAGCACTTGATGTGGCTGGGTCCAGCGGGGTTCCAAGCTCGACTTCCGCTGGAAGTTCCGAATCAGGACCCACTGACCTGGTTCGATGCTGTGTCCGGGGCCCTCCGGCAGAGGCTGCAGTACTGCTGAAATCTGTTGGTGGATAGAACGGAGATCTTTAGTTAAAGCATAAAGGTAATCGGCCAGCATAGGATACTCAATATCCCTAAACGACTTAGGCCGGGGCACCCCCCATACATTGGCTGGTCTCCCAAAAACCACCTCGTAAGGGGAAATCCCACTCCGAGAATGAGGGGTGGTTCTTACAGACAATAGGGCCAAGGGCAGAAGATCGGGCCATTTCAGACCAGTCGTGTCCTGTAGTTTAGCTAATTTTAACTTCAGGATCCCATTATATTTCTCAACTAGGCCTGCTGATTGCGGGTGCCTTGCGGCGTGGAACTTCTGTCGAATTGCCAAACCTTTACATACATGCTGAACTAGGTTGGCATTAAAATGTGTCCCATTATCACTCCAGATTACTCGTGGTAACCCATATCGGGGAAAGAACTCCTTTATTAGGGCTCTAGCAGTTGCTATAGCTGTGTTTTCCTTAGTGGGGTATGCTTCCACCCATTTACTGAAGGTACAGATTACCACCAGAACATATTTAAGGTTGTTTACCCGTTCCAGTTGTATATAGTCCATTTGGAGTACCTCGAAAGGCAAGGTAGGTGGGGCAAAGCTCCCTGACAACACAGGGGTACTAACCCCCGGGTTATGCTGGAGGCAAATCATACAATGCTGGACCAGATTTCTAGCCGTTTTCTGGATATTAACATTGTACCATACGGGGTCCAACATTGCACACATGCCTCGGACCCCGACGTGAGCGGGACCATGTGCCATGGCCACTACCACATTCACGAATGCATTCGGTAGCAGCCATCTGCATTTTACTGATAAATCCGTCCAACAACCATTCTCGTCTAACCGCCCCACCTGCTCCTGCCAATACTGCAGCTCCTCTGGGGTGGCTTCTTTTTGCAACTCTCTCACACTATCTACAGTGTTTCGAAAAATGTCTGCTTCTACCATCCTTCTGCATTGACTGACTACAAACATGGAGGGGGTATCTGACTGGGCAGTTTCCTTAGCAATCTTGTCCGCAAACGCATTACCCCTCCCCACATCATTAGTTACAGCCTTATGGGCACTACATTTCACAATGGCGAGGGCTTCTGTCAAAGTTAATGCGGACAGCAGTCGTTCGACCAAAGGTCCATTCTTTATCTTCTCACCATGGGACGTAAGAAACCCCCGTTCTGCCCACAACCTCCCAAAACTGTGGGCTACACCGAAAGCGTACTGGCTATCGGTGTAGACGTTCAACCTCAGTCCCTTCCCCAACTCACATGCTCTAAGTAGTGCGATTAATTCAGCAGCTTGGGCGGAAAGATATGGTACCTTGGCCGCCTCTACCACGGTCCGTAAGGTGGTTATTGCATAGGCCGCAACCGTATTACCGTTGGGCAACTTAAAACATGAGCCATCAACATATAATTCTCCTTGGGGTTCCGATAAGGGGGTGTCTGTTAGATCTATCCGGCCCTTTGTCTCTTCTTCAGTCCGGAATATGCAATCATGTACATCCTGGCCACTTTCTCCTTTGGGGAGGGGTAGCAACGTGGCAGGATTCAGAGTCATGCATCTTTTAATAGTTATGTGAGGTGCAAACAGGGTCAATTCGTACCCCGTAAGACGCGCACTAGTTAAGTGCTGCGTCTGGGTTCTGTTTAACAATACATCCACAGCGTGTGGTACCATTACTGTGAGATCCGTATTTAAGACTAGCCCTTCCGATTGCCTGATCGCCAATGCCACTGCGGCCGTGGCTCTCAGGCAGCTGGGAAGTGCTCTGGCGACGTTGTCCAAAACCGCTGAGAAATATGCACAGGGTCTTTGCTTACCTCCAAAGTCCTGTGTTAACATTGAAAGCGAACAACCGTCCACCTCATGCACATAGAGCACAAAAGGCTTCCGGTAGTCCGGGGTGCCAAGCACAGGAGCAGAACATAAAGCAGCCTTCAGAGAAAGAAAAGCTATTTGACACTCATCAGTCCAGGGTAGGGGTTCATGCACATCTTTGGTGATCAAATACAAGAAAGGTTTAGTGATGAGAGAGTAGTTAGGAATCCATTGGCGACAGTAAGAGGTTATGCCAAGCAAAGCACGGACATCACGTTGCGTGCGAGGGACAGACATGTTAGTAATGGATGCAATACGTTCCGGGGTAAATCGCCTTCCCTCCTTCGACAGGAGATGACCGAGATAGGTCACCTCCGGTCGACAATATTGGAATTTAGACAATGATACTTTATTACCATGTTCTGCCAAATGTTGCAGCAATTTCACTGTCGCCGTTCGGCAGCCCTCCTCAGTATCAGAGGCCACCAGGAGATCATCGACATACTGGAGTAATACATTACCTGGTGGCAAACTCAAGGTGTCCAGTATCCTCTTCAATGCCTGACTATAGATACTGGGGCTTTCTGTAAACCCCTGGGGGGCGCGACAGAATCTGAAGCTACGGCCCCCCAATGCGAAGCCGAAAAGATAGCGGCTATCTGGATGTATAGGGATGCTAAAGAAAGCGTTTCTCAAGTCAATAACTGAGAAAAATTGTGCCGTTGGAGGAATCATTGTCAGGACGGAATTAATATCAGGTACCACAGGGTACTGGGGTACCACGATCTTATTGATTTCTCGAAGGTCAATCACAAATCGATAGGTATCAGCATAATCAGGAGTCAGTTGTGTCGGGGCTCGTTTAAGAATTGGAAGAATAGGGCTATTACATGTATTAGAGGCCGTTTCTTCCACTACTCCAGTCTTTATCAAATCATGAATGATAGCCTATAGAGCCCGATCCCCGGCAGGGGCAATTTTATACTGGGGAATTTTTGGTAACTGGGCGTCCTGTTTTAAGGTAATCGATACTGGGGTTATTCGTAAATGGCCCACATCAGTATCTCCGGTCGCCCAGGGGGTCTCCGGAATGTTCGCCAGTTCTGGTGGTAAAGGTTCTGTCTTAGAGAAGCATTGTGCAGAGAGGGGAGAAGGGTCTTTTATGGTCAGGTAGACCCCTTCTGGGGAACAATAGATGTGGGCATGTAATCTTTTTAGTAGATCCTTGCCTAAAAGGTTCTCTCCAGACTGGGAGGTCAAAAGAAAAGGTGAGTCTATTGATACCGGTCCCAGGGTAAGGGGAAGCGGTTTCGAGATGGGGCTTACCACCGGAGTTCCAGAAAACTCCACAGACACATTATTTTGGCCAGACAGAGCAGCCCCCGGGACTAGGGCACGTGAAACGGAACTGTTCATGGCCCCAGTGTCAACTAGAAACTTACCTGATGCATTAAGTAGTCGTGCATGAACGTAAGGTCCAGCTTGATCAATTGGAATCGACACCTGCCCCAGACTCTGTCTTTGGCTGTCCTATGCTTGAGAATAACCCGATCCTTCGCCTGCCACATAATCGTCATTATAATACTGTCTTCCCTGACCGTGGTCGAAACAGTTCTGACCTATCTCAACTGCCGCCGAATGCTCTGCTCTCGTAGATCCCCCTCGCTGTCCAGTGAAACGTCCCCTTCCCCGTCCTCTCGGAACACTGTTCTGTTCATATAGTAACGGACACTGAGCTCGCCAATGCCCCTCCTGTTTACAGAAGGCGCATTGGTTTATGCCCAAATCTGTCCGTCCCATCGTCTGCGGCGATTCCGCCCCTCTCGAAGCAAAATTCTGTGACCCTCTACCTCTTCCCCGTCCTCTTTCTACTTGCCGTAACAATACTCGAGTCTTTAAATCTTTCGACTTCTTTTCTGTCTTGTCCTTGCTTTCATTCTCCCGATGTTCATAATATTGGGCCATGCTCAATATTGTTGACGGGGTGGTGGTTGTCCAGGTGCTTTCAGCAGCCTGTAATCGAGCCGACACCTCTGGCAACAGATTGGTCACGAATCGATTCACGAACAACCGTACCCCCCCTTCAGTGGCTAGGTCCTGTCCACTGAAGTCAATGAAAACTCCCTCAAATCTCGTAAAGAAATCAGATACGCTCTCATCCTTTTTCTGTTTGCAGGCTGTCAACTTATCCCAGTCCACTTTCCGGGGAGGGATCAGTGAATGCATGTAATTTATTATCCTATCAGGGAGGGCCAATATTTCCGCTCGGGGCTTATTCCCTGGTTTACGATCCCTATCCCATCCCCGTAGCTGTTCCCAGGTCCCCCCAAATTCGGTTGCATGATCTTGATCATGCACCTGGCGCCAAATGTCCACCGGTACTAGTAGAGCGAAGAATAGCTCGATATCTGCCAGCGTCATTACTGCGGAGGAAGCCGCCTCAGTGAGTTCTTTGTAGTACGCAGTGGGATTCTTCCGGGGATCTGGTAACTGACTTTTTAGTGACAACACCTCACTGCGTTTCCAGGGAGTGTACACCCATTGTTCCTGGAAACGCGCCTCCACTCTGTGACGAGTAACTACCCCCTGGGCGTCTACTACTTCCGTAATCTCGGGATGGTAGATAGGGTGTACTTCCCGCATAGGGTACTGGGATAACCCCGGAGGGTTAGTGGGCTGCAGGCGGGTTCTATATGACACCAGTGTCAGCATATTCTCATACACTTCTTCGGGGGTAAGGCGAGATTTGTGGGCTTGTGTGACAATATCGTATAATATGGCCGGAGCCCTTCCGTCCGGGTGGGCCTGTTCCCATAAGGATATAAGGCGGTTTGCCATATGTTCTAATGCATGCTGCTGCATTACCGGTTCGTAATCCCTCATGGTGCTCCAAATATCTGATAATAAATAAATGGGTTGCCGCATCCATTGGGATGTCTGCACAGCAATAGTGTCCTTTTCTTCGGCTCCCAAGGCCGAACGAGTAAACAACTTTTTACCCTCAGCCAGGGGGACCGGACGTGTCGGAGTGGTGACAGCTGCTACTGGCGTAGTACTCGCGGAGGAGGAGGGCAAGGCAGAAGGGGAAGTCATTGACCCGGGTGGCAGCTGTGTTGTCCCAGCTGCTGCAGCAGTTAGCAATGCCGGTAACATAGTAATCACATCCGACATAGATGTAGACAGTCGGGAGAGCTCTGTCGAGGGAGGGGGACTGGGGAGAGCCGGAGGGGCTGAGGCTCCCGAGATTCCTAAGGGTGCGGCCGTGGCTGAAACCGAGATTCCAGCCACCTCTGGGTACAGCCGTTGCGGCACATAAGGAGGCGGCGGTCGTATATCCAATAAATCCTCTATCTCATCTTCAGCATTGGACCGAGTCACATAGCTCTTATCTACCTTCAATCGAAATTCACGGTTCATACAGTCTATTCCCTTTTCTACTCGAGACCTATCATAAGCCATGGCCTTCTGAGTCACATTCTGTCCTGCTTTAGCCCTAGATTGCTTCTCCTCCCTTATTCGGCGCTGCTTGGCTTCTTTCAGCCATGAACCCAGAGCATCGAACATAGCCTGGCGGCTGCGTCTGGAGAACAGATGTTCCTGCAAGAAAGCAATCTTTTTCTCATCAAACGAGCCAGTCTTTGGCCATTGCAATTCTTCGTTACTTTTAGTATACTTATGCCACAGAGTACAAAACAATAAAGGGGTGATTCCATGCTTTACATACATATAGTTCAATACAAACACAAATGACATAAACCACAATCAAGAGTTTACAACTTTTACCACCTAGTCAGTGAGCCAACCCCACACTGATCGGTAGTCTTTTCAACAATAGACATCCCTGACTACACCATGGATCCTCTCACTGCCTCTCTGGTTCACCACTGAGGCCTGTCCCGGAGAGGTCGGTGCCTCACCGAGGATATGCCTCGCGGCTACCCAGCTTGGGTCGTGAGTTTCCCAGGTGCAATTGGGCTATATTCCGCGCGCGGTTCATCAAGTCAGAAAAATGGGCCCTTCAAATCATATCATATGTACATGTACTTTCAAATCAATGCCCAGCCATACCAATCGGGCTGCAAACCAACAGTGGCACCACTCCTCCGTGCCTTCTTCAAAATCAATGCACCGCCCTAGAGCCTGTGCTTCAAATACCACTACACGCTCCACCTCGCGTGTTTCAAAACCAAAACAGGCACTACTTGTAGCCAGTGCTTCAAATCAAAATTCTACTCACCGGGTGCACCCTGGTACGGATGTCCGTTCTCCGCTGCCAACTCCTCTCGACCAAAACCGGTCCGTTTCCTGAGTCGAGCCTGTAGGACCCCGGTGAAGGGTGACTAGCAGCAGAGAGCTCCCCGCTCGAGCGCGCGGAGCGGAACTCTCGAGCTCGTTCTCCGCCCGCCCGACCGGAAGAATGCCCTCGGACCTACCACCCGATTACGGGGGAGGCCGGACCCTATCACGGGGTCCCTTCGTGGTTGCCAACTGTTGTATCCAAGTTTTCGTCTCAAGGGCTACACTTACCAGTGGTCCGCAATGTAAATCAAATAACGAGCAGTTGGCAACGTAGAAGGTTCAAACGTTTATTGGCCAAACAGGAAACTCTACATAGAGGAGCCTCGTCGATCCTCACCCAAGGGGTGCGCCGAGGAAGACTGCTGGCTCCTCGTCAAAACCACACTTTTATACATTACAGTGCAACATACAAAACCTTATAAGTGGAAAAGTACCAGCCAGTCTAGGCGCTCCTAATGAGCTCATCCTATATCTAGTTTCGATGATACAAAAAGGTTACTATCTTTAAGAGAAGAAGGTCGACCGGGTGACTCCCTTCTCGTCCCAGGTTCAGAAGGAATTTGCTTGGTACTCCCTTTAGCAGATGTGACCTTGCTTCTCGGTCGTAAATACAATTCAGCCTGTCTTCTAAAACTAAGGTCTGCTGAACAAGGGAAAATATGGGCTCAGGGAACCACGTGATGGTAGCTCCTCTAGACGAAGAGAGCCGAGGGCCAAGATGGCCGCGGTTCTGTTTTCGGCCCTTTTCGCCGTACTAACTAAATGGATGCACAAAAAGGCCTTCTTACTGGGCCGAGTCAAACAAGTTAGTTTTAGTTACACTGTGCTAATCATATTCTAAAATTTGGATCCTACAACCTTCTGCCAAATTTGGTGTAATTCCGTTCAGCAGTTCGGGCTGTAGCTGCATCTAAAGGTCCTATGGGAAAATGCATGGGGAAAACGTGTTTTGGGACCCCCCTTTTTTCTCTGCCCCCGCTCGACGAATCACCCCAAGACTTTCAGAATATGAGCGGACCAGAGCTGGCCAAAAGTTTGGAAAATTTTGCGAAGATTCGAAGAAGGCAGCTAGACTGCCGAAACGTGTCCCTGTGATGTTTGTGTGTGTGATGCAGCCTATGCAATAAAAAGGAGAACACCCATGACCACGAGTGCTGGTTCCTTAATCATAGAAGGTTGGGGAAAATATTTTTCACATTTACAGCGGTAGCGCCAACTCTTATGCACCACCAGCGATCTGGCAGCACACCAGTTTACCGCAATTTGGATTTTGGATATTAAGATAGGCGTGCCCCCATGGAAGGAGTGTGACAATGAAGCAGAGGAGAAAGCATATGCGGAGGAAGAGGTTCAAACGCTGAGAGCTGTTGCTCTCCTGGCGGGGACTTTGACTCCTCTGCTTAAGAGCATATCCCCACCCTGGTATAACCACCCTTCCGATGGAGCTGGACACCGCAAATGGCACTGGCCGAGGAAGCAGTGGTGTCATGGGACCTTACTACTGCTTGTCGAGACTGGCTGCACTGGACACACAGACTTGAGTTTTAGCAGCATGAAGCCGTCACCGTGAGTCCTTCTCCCTGGTAACTCGATATTCTTGTATTTTCAATTGAGGTGTTTCCGAGTAGAAAAGTAAATTGCCACCATAAACGGAGACAAGTGGGAGAAGCTGACAATAATATGCGGAACGACTATGCTGGAAAGAACTCTGTCTATACTGACAGAAAAGCGTAACTTTTTGGGCTTTTAAAAGAATATTATTGGGATGCCATCTTTCAACCTAAGGACGTGCAATAATGCAGTCCGGGCTTTGTGAGTGACGTAGAAATGCATGATGGGACTTTTGAGAATAAAATGAACTGAAAGACTTTAATCCGTAGTAGCACAGGTGGTAAAAGAACAGTGAAGTAATGTTATCTGTAAGCTTTACCCTGTTGCGACTTTTTCTGAGCATTTATAGCTGTGTATTTTGCTTTGTATAGTTAATCTCCCACATGCAAGTGCATACCCAATCAGTGTTAAGGAAAGGGCATCTTCTATTTTTACAATTTTTTAACTTTAAAAGAAGCACCAATATGGCGCATGACAGGTCGAAAAAGTCACCTAGACTGCCGAAGCGCGTCCCTGTGATGTTTGTGTGTGTGATGCAGCCTATGCAATAAAAAGGAGAACACCCATGACCACGAGTGCCGGTTCCTTAATCATAGAAGGTTAGGGAAAATATTTTTCATATATATATATACAGATATATATTATCTACTGGCGGTCGCCAGTAGATAGTTATAGTTAGGACCGTGTTTCCATAGGAAATTCGCAACATTGTATTTGGAATAACTTTGGCGCCGAATGATGAATCCTCGCGAAATTGTCAAAATAGGTGGGGCGCTCTGCTCCGCTCCGCTCCTACCCTTAAAGTCTCGGGGGGATTCGTCAAGCGGGGGCTGAGAACAAAGGGTGGTCCCAAAACGCGTTTTTCCCATGCAATTTTCCATAGGGACCTTTAGTCCAAGGTACAGCCCAAACGGCTGAACAGAATTACTTTAAATTTGGCAAAGAGGTAGTCCTCAGGTCAGGGATGTGCCTTTTGCATATCTGGAGTCAATCTGTTCAGTAGTTCCTGAGAAAATTGCAGTTAAAAGTACATGCATATCTATAGCCGCGCACCGTGCGCGCACGGTGACGTGCGCGAGCGCAATTCTGATTGGTTGTTAGATGTCAGTAAACATTTGAATCGGTCGAAATCAGGAAGTATCGGCCGCCATTTTGTCTCTCGCAGTCTGAGGCAGTAAAAAACAAAGGTGGAGAACGTGATAAGGCGGCAGGGTGGACAGTTCCTGACCCCCTAGCCTTTGTCAGGGGGTCACTGAAGGACCCCCACGGCACGCACAACGTATCATGAGCGCTCGGTGTGCGAAACGCACCGAGTGCCCACAGTGCGCGCACGGTGCGCGCACGGTGAAGAACCTGAAAAAAATATATTAATAAATACATAACTTAGCTTTTAAAAAAACGTACAAATTACTTAAAAAACCATAGGTTTCACACACGTTATAGTTAGGAATTAGCATTTAAAAAACCTTGCAAATTCACTTAAAAAACCATAGGTTTCACACATGTTATAGTTAGCTGGACATTTCCCTCGTAAAAAAAACAATGAAATTCCCCCGTTATAGTTAGTGCAGGCAACTATAACTCACGAGACCACAATCCTCTGCTGATGACGTCAGATATTACATCACTGATTACATATGTGTCTTTCTGAAACATAAATATTTGTAATATATGTATAGCTAAAGATTAATGGAAGAAGACATGGGTAAATAGGTGTCTAAATACAGTGATGTAATATCTGACGTCATCAGCAGAGGATTGCGGTCGCGTGAGTTATAGTTGCCTGCACTAACTATAACGGGGGAATTTCATTGTTTTTTTACGAGGGAAATGTCCAGCTAACTATAACATGTGTGAAACCTATGGTTTTTTAAGTGAATATATATATATACACAACCAAGGCCCCTCAAAGAAGAACCGTGCACACACTCAGGATTGCTTCTGGCAGCAGAATTTATTGGTGGTGGCACAATGCATTTCGGATAGATTCCTTCGTCAGATGCCTTTCCAGTAAAAGAGTGCTGCTGGAATCCAATTTAAAAGGTGCCTGCTTCACTACGATAGGCTGAAGACACATGGTGTTCTTGGCAGGGATTCGAGAAACGGTAAGTACCTTCCACCATGTGGGTGGTGCTCTTATTCCCACCAGTCACACCCTTGTCACAGGCATATCTGCTGTTCCCACAATCCATCACCCTGCCGCCTCCAAACTCCTTGGAAGTCCCAAAATGGAGTATTAAATTACAGGGAAGCGGAGGCGCTGCAGCGTTTCAAGTCCATTGAAGAAACACCATTTTTGCCACTTTCGCTGCAGCGCTGCTTGTACGGTGGGGCGCCCAGGTGCATAGTGACCACGCACCGAAATACAAACAACCAAGGCCCCTCAAAGAAGAACCGGGCACACACTCAGGATCGCTTCTGGGCAGCAGAATTTATTGGTAGTGACACAATGCATTTCGGATAGATATATATAGATATAGATATAGATAGATAGATAGATAGATAGATAGAGAGAGAGAGAGAGAGAGAGAGAGAGAGAGAGAGATTTTTTTTTCTACAAGGAGGAGGACTATACACTCTTTGAACTTTTTCTAATAGGGAAAATTTGTTTTGGGGAGCCAATTCCCAAAGCCCTGTAAGAATGTAAGATTATGTAGATTCCTCCTGTAGTACTACCTCCTGTATTTGTGAGTGAATTTGGACTCAGCACCATTTAAAGGGTATACTATCTTCTTTAAGAGCACTATATGGTCTATTTCATTGCATTTGAGATAACTCACTCAGACACATTTAAATAGAAAATCAATGGCTCAGCAAAACAGTTGCAATGGGAGACAACATTTTCCCCTGCATTACTAATTCAGGCTTCTTGAGGATTTACATGTCTTGCAAATGTATCACTAGGCCCTCTAGTTCTGATAAACCATTACTGAGGACTGTTGAGATTATGAATAGCAACTTCTATAATAATATCATGGAGTCTGGAAGTAAGTGTTAATCTTACTACTTTGAGGTCTGCTACTATAGATGGCACTAGTTTGACAACCGTTACATCCCAAAGGTAAGTTTAAAATTTATTTTACTACTATTAAGGCCCCATGTCCATGACTCAACAAGTACCTTAGCATTTTCTGTTCACTCCTGCCAAATTTGTAATTCATTCAATTTACATTTTTTTCATTTAATATGTTGTCCTTATTATAGCCATAATATTAATCATACAGTTCATTTATGTTCATACTATTCAATAGTATTATTTATTTGTCCCTATACTTAACCTATCCTTACCTAAATCTCAAATAATTGTGATTACATTTTTCAAATGAAATGAAGTACTAACACTAAACTTTAAAAACAATAGTTATTTTAAAATTAAATGTTCCTTAACCAACCCCTAGTAATAATCTAACATTTAATTAATTCAAAAAAATGTAAGTAATTAAATAAAAAAGACTTAGCTTAACCCTACACATAGTTAAATAATAAAAACCTCACGCTGGCGCTTGAACAGTTTGCATTTTTTTCATCTTCTATACTGTCTATCCAGGGAAAAGGCTATACCCCTTGATCCACATAAACACACTCTAATGAACCTTGATAGAAACAACCCATAAAGACAAATGCCATAGTACATCGAATCACCATGTGGCAAGTGGTGCTCTGATTTTCTCAAAAAATTAATTCAAAGACCACTTATGTCAAGTAGTAGTCGATCTGCAGTTGGATCCCACCACTTGAATCACCTTTTCAATGATGGAAGGGGCATTGCTCCTCGGGTTTGAACATAAATCTAGCTACAACTAACCTGCTGACCAAATCTTGGTGTCCGTGTCTAATTCACAGGGATGACAGAAGTCACTCTTTACAGAAGCCGTAAAAGACAAAAGACGAAATACCCAACAGACCAAACCAAAGGCAATTTCACTGGAAACCATATTGAGAGAAATTAAGGACATGAACATTTCAGTCAGGAAGCTCTATGCCAAAGTACATGGATCACCTTCAAAGTATCATCAATTTGTACTGATTTTGCAACTTCCAGTCCAGGGTTGTATTCAGCAGGTTAATACATAAATGAACTGGAAGACCACCTTAATCACCCCAAGTCTTGGCACGTGAACTCTGGCGTATGTGTAAAAAACAGAGTTAGAAGACAGAGCATGTAAAGAGAATGTGCATTTATTTGAGATTCCAAAAATTGTGGAAAAGATTAATGTATCTAAGTTGCAAATCTAATGTTTTCCTAGCTTACCGAATACATAGTTCTGAATTCTAACAGGTACACCGGATCAGCAAAAAAGATGCAACCAGAGCATCTCAATTTAACCTAATCATTGATTGTTTACCAAGAAATCATCTTGCAAGACTCGTAATACGGGATGCAAAACATAATGGCCCACTCCCTTTTAATGGCCACACAATCTAAAAACCAGCGAACTTCTCCCTTGAGACAATTGAAAAAAACATTTTCCATCCCTAAGAAACAGCTCCATAACTAGGATATCAAGCATGACTTCCGGGAACCAAAGACAATAATCATTGATGACAAAACTTCCTTTTTTTTTTTTTTAAATCTTTATTCAGACACCATCACATAATCATTTCTGTAATATACATGTTATGCAAGTATGCATGGAGTGCATGAACTACATAAAGTGTCAATTGTTTTATATTTAAATAATTAAACCCTCCCACCCCTCCCCTCCCATGGACCCAAGAAAAAATAAACCCTCAAATTTGATGAGCACACAACAATAATTAATACCTAATCTTTAAGGTTTCTCCGGGTGGTTTGACTATAACAATTTAAATTATATCAAGCTGAGGCCTCATTGATCCAATTGGTTATTGGTCCCCACACTTCAAGCCCCCTTGTCTTAGTTTTAACACCGGAACGTAGAAAAACTGATTTCTTCCAGCAATAAGTGGCTAAAAGCTTCCCCAGCCAACAATGAACTGAGGGGGGTTCTTTGTCTAACCATACAGTAGCTATACAGATCCTAAAGACTGCCATTGCAACAAAAAGCAAAGCCCGTTTGGAAGCTAACATCTCCTGATTACTTACTCCCAGAATAATAACTTGCGGGGTGAGGGCTACCTCAAAACCAAACATGTTCTTAATATATTTACCCACTTCATACAGCAAGATTGACAGTCTAGGACATGTAGCAAACATATGCATCTTATCTGCAGCAAAGCAGTCACAGCGAGGGCAATTTATACCAGAGGAACCACCCCATTTAGAGATTCTCGCTGGAGTAATATATAAGTTCAGCCACGTTTTAAAACATTGTACTTGCAGATTGGCTGAAAAAACCACAGTCTGACTCATTGATAAAGAGTCCTCACACTCCCCTGCCCCTGCTTGCAGCAATTCCTGCCAGCGATCAGTGTGTTTTGTAAAATCATCCTCCATCTCATTAATAAGTAATTTATAAAATTTCGAGATTGGCGAGGAAGGCCCTAGAGTAAGCTCCATTAAAGGAACTTTATACCCCGTAATTGCTTTTTTAGATAGGTAGTCCCTCACTTGTAAAAATGTGAAGAAGTAGTTATTACCAATTCCATATTTCTCTTTGATTGCATAGCATTCTCCATCATAAGATCACCTATGTGCCTGATGCCCCTAGAGATCCATACCTTCATATAGCCATCCTGAAAAATTTCTGGCAATACATCGTTACTTGTGATTGGGGTATATCTATGAATCCTATTCATCTTAAGTTTCTTCCTGACAGCCGTCCAGATCTTAAATGCACCTACCATAATTTCGAATTTTACTTTTTTATTAGTAGGCGTAGTCGATATGGCGCATAAGACAGCCGTTGGCCTCTGCCCCCATTACTAAGCTATATATTGAGGTGTAGGAGTTTTCCTCTGATACTACTTCCTCCTTCCCCAACAATACCGACATATGTTGTAGTGTACAGACCAATAATAAATCTGAAGGTTGGGAACTGACCCCCCCCCCCTATCTTTAGGCAGCGTCATATATCTGAGCGCTCTACGAGGGTGTTTCCCTGCCCACAGGAATTTAGAGATTAAATGATTAAAAGCAGAAAACCAGGTCTTATTTATTTCTACAGGGATAGCTCTGAAGAAATACAAAATTCTGAGCAGAAATAGCATCTTTATAACATTGCATCTCCCAAAGAGTGTAAGATGCAAGCCGTTCATTCTGTTGAACTCGCCCCTGGTCTTTTGTAGCAGTGGTTCCAGATTAAATTGTACTATATCATCCACATTAGAGGAGATCTCAACCCCTAGGTACCTGGCATTTCCCACAATACGTATATCCTCCAGGCACACCTTGTCATTTTTAATGATCATTGTCTTATTTTTATTAAGAAAATACCCTGAAATTTTACCGACCTCTTCAGCCTCTCTTTCCACTTCCTTCATTGCCTCTTGTGGATTAGTTGTTACTACAGCAAGATCATCTGCGTAGGCCAGTATTTTTGGATCCCCACCGATACATCGAGCGGCTAAAATCCTATTGTTCTCTACTATTTTATTGATTAACGGATCTATGTAGAGCGCAAAAAGCAGCGGGGAGCATGGGCACCCCTGCCGCGTACCACGAGTAATCTTAATTATATCGGATGAAGTATTCATCATAGCTATCCTGGCCACAGGTTCTAAATACATACATTTAACTGCCCTAATGGAACCTTTGCCAAGGCCTTTCCTCTCCATAATCAGCCATAAAAAGGGCCAGGAGACCCTATCAAATGCTTTTTCAGCGTCCAAAAATATTGCAGCCATAGGGTCTCCTGTCACCTTTGCATAATCAAAAAGAGCAATTATGAGCCGAATATGTTCGGTTGTCCCCCTCCCAGGTACAAATCCGTGCTGAAAGGGAGAGACCAATTTTAAAATAACCGAGGCTAACCTTTTCTCTAATATTTTAGAATAGATTTTAACATCGCTATTTACCAAGGTAATTGGTCGATACGACCCCAATTCCATGGCAGGTTTACCTCTTTTCTGAAAAACTATAATATTAGCACTTTTCCAGGAGTCAGGGGCAGCAAGTTATAATTGTGCTCTATGAAATACCTCCATCATAAGCCCCAAAAGTTGAATCCTACATTTTCTATAAAATTCCCCTGGGATCAGATCACAGCCAGTAGCTTTACCCGACAGAAGGGAATCTATAGCCTCAGTTATTTCATCTGTTGTAATTGGCGCATCTAGGCTAACTCTCTCCTCAGTAGAAAGTTGATCAGAGATTTGCCCCCTTAAATAATATTCCATTCCCTGTCCTCAACCAGCACATCCTCCGTATATAGTCTTTGATAAAAGTTTTGAAATGAGGCGAGGATAGCATCTGGCTCACTTATCAGACCAACCCCCAGATCTCTAATTTCCCTAATCCGTGTTTGAGACATTTTCTCCCTTGTGCGCACAGCCAGCATTTGGCCCACTCTCTCATTGTTCTGAGAGACCCTACTTCTCCAAGCGACATATTTACCCGCCGCCTTTTTTAGTGATATCTCTGTGATAACAGATCTCGCAATAGTAATCTTTAATTGTGCCGCCACAGAGTCCCCCCTGCATTTAATACCGCAATCAGATCACTTTCTGCCTTACCCAGACTCTCATATAATGATTGTAGCAGAGTTCTATCCTTTTTCTGCACCTCCCAGCCATACCTAGAAGTTTCTCCTCTAATTCCTGCCTTCAGTGTATTCCATACTGTACCCACACTAGTGCTCTCTAAATTCTCCTCAATAAACTTCGGAATCCAAACCTTCAGTTGCTGTAAATACCCCTCATCACTTAGTAAGGCCCTGTTAAATGTCCAGCGTGTCTGTAGAGGTTATCCACCAATTTCTAACTCAATCACCAGGGGATTATGGTCTGACATGACTTTCCGAAATTTACTTATCAAACACCTAACTAAAAGTTCCTGTGATACAAAAAAGTAATCCAATCTAGCGTGCATTAAGTGTGGTGCAGAAAAATATGTAAAAACTTGGATCGGACCCCTTTGTGTCTGCCCAGACATCTACTAACCCGTGCAATGACACAAGTTGTTGAAGTGATTTAAAAACGCTAGGTTTCCGCCCTTGATACATAAGCCTGTGGGTAGTGACCTGAAAACTCATGTTAATATTAAAATCCCCGCAAAATATCGAGGGAAGATGCCACCCCACAAGCTCCACTTTCAGCCAATCATACAGGGTAGGGTCATCCAACACAGACCCATACACTGCACAGAGAGTATACATTCTATTATCCAGGTGCATTTGTAAAATGGCCCATCTTCCCATTTTATCAGTGAGAACATGTGGATAGCTTCCCATCCCTTTCTTAGCCAATATCGCCACTCCCCTCGTAGGAGTTTCTTGAGTCATGTACGCAACGAGTTAATACCCTTCCATCTCTAAAATCCCTTTCCTACTACCCTCAATATGAGTTTCTTGAAGGCATAAGATGTCTGCCTTCAAAAATCGGACATCCAGGCTGACTCGCCTTCTTTTTGGGGGATTATTTAACCCACATATATTGACAGATGTGATTCTAACTTTCCTCAATAAGCCAAAAACACAAATTTCCATCTATTTCCAAGCCAAACCAAGAGCACCAAAAAATACCAGACATTAAACCATGTGCATATCCCATATAAAAAAAACCTACTCTATTCCCCCTTGAGTCCCCCACCCCATTCAAAAAGGCAAAAAAGGTCGAAGACCCTTGTGATGCCTCCTGCATGGTGTTAAGTATGCCCCCTAGCCACCACCTACCAGCAAAAAACAAAAAAATGTACAGAGGGAGGAAAAGAGGAAAAAAAAAAGGACATAAGTATACCAAACCAGTTCAATTCTTAGAGGAACACCTTACACCAGTTCTTGTAGGTATTCCTGTGCCTTAATCTCTGATGTGAATACCCTAGTTGAACCTTTATGCACGACCTTAAATTTGGCCGGATTCATTAGGAACACCTCGCAGCCAGATTTCTGAAAAGGAGTGAATAATTGGCGGAGTCGCCATCTTCTCTCCACCGTTGAGTGGCAGAAGTCAGGCCGCACGAAGAAACAGTGGTTTACGCTCACGTCCACCCAAGAGTCATACATTTGCCCTTTCTGGGCACTCCCCTGCCCCCTCCCCTCCACCACTGATAATGCTCTGCGAGTAAACCCCACCAAAATGCATTTAGATGCTAGACTTAGAAACCACACCCTTCTCACCCTCAGTATGGCCGTACACACCATTCTCTGGTTATATTCACTATACACATCCGCAAAATTCAAGATATATAAAATTAGAAATATATCCTGAAATACTGGCAATCTGAAAACACAGAACTAGTTATAACGGGAACCCCATCTCCCCAGCGCTGAAAGCAGCAACAACAAAGAGGCTCGGTAGGCAGAGTCATTAATAGCAGCTAAATGACAGACTGACCCATGAATCAACAATGTTGGAAAACAGCTCCAAGAAACGTATACTAGCCATAGTTTTTCAGGTATCGCCTTCTTACAAAATATTTAAACATGGACGGGTTAGAAGGCCTATAAACCTATGATAGACATATGGCAACGAATGCATCCCATTGAATGGGAATACCCTTTTACCTGTGTGAATGGTGAGCCCTCCCACACAGACTATTCTATTCTCAGATCACTATTACCAAATGTCTTGACATACAAGTTACTGGATAGTGGGATATCCAACCATGGAGCAGTCTTTGTAGACCTGGAAGCATGTCAAGGAAAGCCCCCTTCCCCCAAATAGTAGACAATGAATACTTTGAACCACATTCTACCAAATAAAATGCTCTCACTGAGTTTGTTCATGGAACAAACCATATATAGATGAAAACGATCACTCAACACCTTAGCACAAACTTGTGGGCAGCAATTAAAATCACACTAAGAGGCCAGTTTATGAGAAACTCAGATCCCGAAAAAAAGGAGCGATATGCAAAGCAATCATAACTGTAACAAAGAATCAGCTACCTTAAATCTAGTCATCATCGATACCTGACAATCC
Organism: Triturus cristatus; assembly: GCF_964204655.1. Classification (NCBI taxonomy): domain Eukaryota; kingdom Metazoa; phylum Chordata; class Amphibia; order Caudata; family Salamandridae; genus Triturus; species Triturus cristatus. The sequence goes on along the minus strand of NC_140592.1, from coordinate 889,064,213 downwards.
AGTTACAGCAGGAAATGGAAAAGGAAACATATGCATTAAATCACTGTTCACCAAGAAAGTGGAATATGCCTTTATTCACATCCAACAATTACTTTACAAAATGAGAGAAAAGGCAGACCAAATGTTGGTCACACAGTTGAAAAACTAAAAGCAAAGTCCACCTTTTCCCCCACACAGGACAAGGCTTGTCTGTTTCTAAAAAAGCAAAACGTTATTACATATGCTTGTACTTTCTTTCTGAAAGGACCATGTCACTCAGTCCAATTTGACACCGTCCAGGGGAAATATCACTTCATTGAATGTCTGCATCTCTCCAATGTTACTGATGAGGAAAGGAAATTGTAAGGAAAAATAACAGTGTAAGAAGTCACAGAAACAATATTTGACTTAACATACAACAAAGTGTTTGGAAAAGAGAGGTGGTTCCTGAGTGAATACTACAGAATTGGTTAATCCCACAAGGTCATCACCCTTTATGCTTCATTTAAGGAAGCTGATACAACTGAGAAACTCCAATCACTTTCCAACAAAGCAAAAACAATATTGATCCCAAAATCCTACAAAGACAGCCTACTTTGTGAAAACGATCAACCAATCTATTTATTGTATGTAATTCAGCAAAGGTCTTAGTCATCAGAATCAGGAGATTTGGTCTTTCTTGGATCCATACATCCCAAGTGGGTTTTTAACCAGGCCACTCATTCAGGAACTATCTCAGAACTCTTTCCCATCTCCAATGAAACTCCAAGGACTTAGATACTTAGAAGCACAAGACCGAACTACCCCTTGCACCACTTCTCCTTATTTGGCTTCGAAAGGAACTCTAGAATGATCTAATATTCCGCAGACATGAAAGGCAAAGTAACTTCAGCAAGAGAATTGAACTCACTGAATTCCTTTCCCTCTGTGTGTCAATGGCCTCCATAATAGCTATTCTTTTATTGATTGATGACTATTCTACCTTTTTAGGCTATAAAAACATTTCCAGGAAATGTGTGTGACCATGCCAATCTCAAGGTCAACAATTGGTGCCTCAACAGGAGACCAGCACTTCCTATGAGTTACAACTCATCTTGAATATTAGGCATGTGTGTGAGTGCAGCTTTTCCTAACATGGTAAATTACAACTTTGATCATCTAATCCATACAATGAAAAGAGACATCCTTTTAATTTTCCTTTTAACTATGACATTGATATGTTACCTCCCCTACCCCAAGATGGACAAGACATTGATACACCCAATAGGGCCTTCATGTGTGGTGACACATACCCACATCTTACATCCTCTAATCCATAGGCTGACATCTAATCAGGTGGGCTTCATCTGCCCTATTTTGAAACCTAATATAATGCACACCAACTCTCACAAATTGCATACCAAGTTTTTTCAGAATTAGTCACCCATTAGAACATGAAGCAAGTCAGTGACCTATACGCTATCAAACTCCCCCTGCCTGATTACGAGGTCCTTGCTTATAACCCTGCATACAACACATAGAAGACTGGGAATTAATACCCTTTTCTTCTTTTCAATGCTCCTGTGGAATGATGTTTGTATGGATTGGTAGTTGTTCAAACCTTTGGGAGGGGTGACATATGAAGGTGTTAATCATTGTGGGTCACCTTCTTTTGGGAGATCAGAGGACAACATATAGAGACCAGCAAACAGAATTTCATCTACTTTAAGGGAAATTATCAGTGCATGGTGCATTGACACCAATACTCAAAACAGCTCTGATGTTATCCTTTCTCCGTCTATGGGGCATGCACAGAGGCTGGTTATCAGACCTGCAGGGCTATCGCTATGGAACTATTTACCATTCCCACTGCAGCAACAGAATGCACATTCTGGTTGTATGCCATTTCCCGCGATTACACCGGGGAAAATGGGACACCCTATTTGCGATGCACCACAGCAGCTTCAGAGAAGCTGAGCTTGAACTCACTTATTTTAAGTTACTAATCAATTGGTACTGGATATCACAACTACTGTTACAGGCCAAGCATTAGGTTTCCAATAGATTCATAGCATAGATTTAACATGCTGGGGGTGTAAATATATGTATGCACTAGGACTTAATGCATATTCTATTGATGTGCATGCACCTTGAAACTTGAGAGTCAGACATTTGGCAAAACTTAAACGAAATGAGTCACCATGACCTGGTCACACTGGCAAACGTGGCCTCACTACATAATAGCAGCTCCACTGCATTCACCAGTTCCCATTAGAGGAGACGGCTAATGCGCTCTTTAGGGGTAGTGAAGGTGTACATTCTTTAACATCGGAGCACACCAATGGAAACATTTACTAGACTAGATTAGAATGATGCCGTTACCTATGATAGAGATGGTCAGACTCTTGGCTAACACCCCCAACTCTACATTGTGAGCTATTCCTCAATTGTAACCTTTCGTCTTTCCATGGGAAATGGACAATTCGCAAGTACTACCCCACAACCCACAGAGACGTACTTCCATAAGTCTTCGCCGCACACATAATACATAAAAATAGAGAATATACTAATGGCAAATAAAGCCAAATGTTGGACCCTATTTAAAGCCTGTGTAGAAACCAAACCACCCCCACCCCCACTCCCTTTACTCCCACTTAGATTTTTTCACCTATTTCCTTGTTTCTCTTTGACTCCAGAACAAAGCCCTTCACTCTTAAACCTATAGAGAATGTGCCCTTTATTCATACTTGTAACATAGGCAGAGCCCGGGCTGGCTTTAGCGGTGGTGGCAACTGGTGCAACGATCTCTTTTACCGCCATCCAAAGGACCTCCTTCTCCATGGATTGCCTCACTACCACACTCCAACAGTGCCCCTCATTTTTTCATTGCCTCTCTCACACATGCATTTCATTTGTTGTATAGTGCTACTTGTACCAGTGTAGGGTGTCAGAGCGCTATACAACACAAACACCCATCATACAGAGAAAATGAATCACACATGTTTAAATCAGTCTATAGGAAATATAGCATGATACATTGAGTAATGCAATGTGTAAGAATCACATGCCATCCATACTACTTGGCAGTATATTTTAAGAGTGTTTGGTCTGGAGAAGCACAATCTCAGTATTTAAAACACAACACAGTGGTTGGGGTTGGCTTTACTAGTAAGAATATATTTTTAAACAGACCAAGCTTTTTAGAAACATTGATATAATGAAAGACTGGGGAAAAAACATAACGTCATAACTTATTCCATGCAGATTGCAAGAAGCGCTTTAACAACAGTTCATAGGATACTCTTCTATATTGGGTTTGTAACATACACACGCCCACACACACACACGCAAACACACACTCACAGATACACACACACGAACACACTGTGCAGCATTTGGCAGCAGTGTAAACTCCCCTCACATGCAGCACACGTACAAGATGGGCACCAGCAGTGCAAGCTAAGATAATCTAACATACAAAACAGGTATCACACTGGCAACAGTATTTAAGCTTAGTCCTGGTACAGAATACCCAGGGTAAAATATAAAGATGGGTGAGTCACTTAAGGCTTGCACTCATACACTCCAGTGCGGTTCCTTAAACTTGCACCAAATCTGAAATGCTGCTTGTTTTTTGTATCTAAGGTAAGCATTAAATGGTGCCACACTTGTTCCACTTCTTAGAAGTAAGTTTGCATTGCCCTGCAAAGCAACACTTGTTTCTTGTCTTCGAATGAAGCTTGCAGTGGCCCTGCAGTTCCAAACTTGTTCTATGTCTTTGACGGAGGCTCACAATGGCTGGCACTGCAGTTTCACCATTGTTCCATGTCTTTAAAGAAACCTTTCACTGGTCCTGCAGTTTCACACTTGTTGCACAGCTTTCAGGGTAGATTGTGATGCTCTTGACCAGTCCTGTAGGTCATATGCGTGGGAGGCAAAGACCCCCTTGCTCCTGCTCCCTGTGCTCTCTCTATTTCTGTGTGTTGTGGATCTGAACAAAAGACAGTTTTATTTGTCTCATCATTTTCATGTCTTCTCAAAAATAATACATAGTCCTTTTTTTTTAGAGAGAAAATGGGCTTTAGGTAAGCCCACTTCAGTTATTCAACAAACAAAGAAATTCACATATTAGTTCAGCCTGGTAGAACAGCATACATACAACTGGGCAGAGGAATAGACTTCTTCAGCCATTGGCCTTGTTGCCAATATTTGGCTCAGCCTACTAGACAACCCCTGGTCTTTAGTATGTCAGGTATTCTGAGTATTTTGCATACTTACTCTGTGTTACTCTGCAACCGGAGAACTCGAGATCTCATGAGAAATTTCCTTTAGTTCAATTCAATTCAATTCATCTTTATTCGGCTATGAAATAGCCATAGAAGCACACAATTAAATAAAATAAGAACTGCACATAAAAAGACATCATAATTAATGAGCCATTAAATATTAAAATATATAATAGAAAAAGTCAGCTAGCATTGTTTTCCTAGAGGATACAGAAGCTTGAAGAAACATAGCTACACAGCAGCATGATTCGTCAGAGTGGTAGGAAACGATATGCCTGCGTGCAAGATTGTATCTTTCTGGATCTCATAAATGGTCTAAACATTTTTTGTGTTTAGAACATGTAAAAAACATAAAAGAAAAGAAAGTGCAGCATAGTTTGTTTGTACTGATCATTACATGGCCATTTCCTTAAATCAAGCTCATGTTGATGCCCACCTGGAAAGCATAAGAGATATTTTACTGTGCCAGCCCTAAAATTAAATAATGTAAACCGTGCACGGCTCCTATTTGTGTTCCACAAATAACCTGAGCTAGACTCCCATAAATTAAAATGCAGGGAATCTAAAACACTCATCTTCTTGCTCTCTACCCGCAATATGGGGCATATCAGCAACAACCGGCGATAATTATCGCTAAGCACACTTAGCGCTAGGATAATTATCGCTGGCTAGCATGGATTTTTATCACTGAGATGGCGTGCTATTAACAACGCTTATCTCAAAAGCGATAAAAATCCTAGCGCTAACTGCCAAACGTGAGATTATCGCTGGAAACCCAGTGATAATCTCACAAAGTTTGGCGTTAGCTTAATGATAGGGCAAGGCAAACTTAACCATGATATCCACCTTGCATAGGATATCATGGCTAAGTCAGTCCTGAAGCAGGCATAAGGAAAGTAGCGATAACAGGGGTTATCGCTACTTTTCTTGCCGCTATGCTTCATAGCGTGGGGCTTGATGACAGGAGAAATGTCGCTTAGCGACATTTCTCCAGTCATTTCAGGGCAGGAACACCCACTTTGTATCTCATTAGAGATGCAAAGCTGGGCATTCAGAATTTGGGCGCTAATGCAAGGTTTCACGCGATAGCGTGACCTCGCTGATTAGGCGATAAAATTATCACCGCTTTTTGCCGGAAAACGGACGCAAAAGTGGCGATAATTTTTTATCGCCTCGTTGCTGATATGCCCCTATATCTGTTACAGCTTACTTCATTATTAAGTGCTTTACTTTCTTCCTACAAGTAGCAGTCTGTGGCCCGCTAACCAGAAACATATCAGTTTGGCCAACACTTTCAAAGGATTTTTTAACATAAACCATCCAAGGGATAGAAAGACCCCTGTCACAGGCCAAACAGTTGTGGATTATGGTCTTTGTTAATGTTGCATCTACTGAGCTGCAAATAAATAACCACAGAATTGCCTGGCCACTTAGATAACCTATGCCCGACTTGCTGTGGCAAATAAGGTGGAAGGAGGATTCGGGGCGAATAATAACCTTCTATAAAAGGGATTTTCCTCCCTCTGGAGGTTTGTAGGGTCACCCAGACCCCATACGCACGCACCATATCATGAAATAGGAATACACGGGGTAGAGTTTATTTGCAATAAGGGTTTCAAAGGCCTTTGAAGATAGCAGAGTAAGCAATGTCCCAAGTGCTCTTGAGAACTTTACTCTACACTGTGTGCTGTTCTGAGAAAGAGCCAAAAGAGCTCAAAATAAAACAAAAATCGGAAAAAGTGGCAATGCTAGATAAAGTGCTTGTGCCTACCGTATTAGAATGTAATTTTGAGCGCTTCGGACTGCACAACATTAAAAATGACTTAGTAAAATTTGTCGACAATTTAAGATTAGCTATCAAATTCACAAAAACACAGGGATTTCGGGGTTCGGACAATTAAAACTGCATCGCATGCATAAAGTAGAGCAGGAAGGGGTGTGCCACATACCAAGGGTACATCAGGGGTGCTCTTAATAAGTTCTACACTAGGCTAATTTATATACAGGATAAACAGTAATGGAGCAAGCACACATCCTTGACGGACCCCCGGTTAATACTAAACTCGTCGGAATTTTCCTCCTTACTGCCAAACCTTAAAGTGTGTAAAGAGATCAATAAGTGCACTCTCGATGGATCAATTTTTAAGTTAATAAGTATCTGCCATAATTTTACCCAATTTACACAATCAAATGCCATTGACAGATCCATGCAGGCAAGATGCAGATTTGACTGTTTGGCCACTATATACTTCCCAATAATTAAGCTTAAGTTTAGGCATTATTCCACAGTTTCAATACCACTTCTTAAACCATATATTTTTTATTTTTTTTTATTTTGTAAAGTTTTATATAGCCCAAACTTGATCCGAATCGGGTATCAGAGCACTTTACATAGCACCAGTTGCATTACATGAGGACACTTTCATTTGTTTGTTAGGCACAGGGAGATTAATTGATTTGCCCCGAATCACAGGATGTTCAGCGTCATTGCTGAGATTCAAACCCAGTTCCCCAGATTCGAGGTCGACCGCCCTAGCCGTTAGGCCAACTCCTCTCCCCTCTTGAATGTCATTTAATATATTATTATCGTTAACGTATTCTAGCATTCTATTGTATTCCCTCTTCCCAGAATTTTTGCTGTAATATCAATCAGCGAGATCGGGCGGTAACTTCTAGGTTCTGCCCTGTTACCTTGTTCAAAAATTGGTACGATAGTCGCGGAAGTCCAGGAAGAAGAGATCAAAGAATAATTCAGACAATTATACATGTTTGTCAGCAAACGGGCCTACCACTTTTCATTAGATTTGATGGTGTTGATAGGGACACCAACAGACCCTGGAGACTGGCCACCTGCACTTTCTCGAAAAGCGATCTCTACTTCCTGCACAGAGATAACTAGACAAGGCAGTTCTTCCTCTTACCATAACCTCCAGGGGGTCAATTTAACATCTATGTAGATTTCTTTAAAATGCATGACCCACTCCCCCCATTTATATGACATTCAACTGTTGTTTCTCTATGATCAAGGGCGTGCATTGTGGATACCGCATTCCAGAAAGTTTTGATAACTTCGGCCATTCTTTTATTTGTAACCACTTTGTAAGCCTTCCGTAGAACAGTCACTAATAAACAATCCCGGGACTCTGCAATTTGAGCCCCTCTTAACTGGCGATTTGCGTGTGAGCACTTGTGATCAAATCAGCGAGGGCTCTGAGTATCTGGTGTGACAGGTGCTAACAAAGAAGATCTGATCTTGCTGGAAATGGTCATAAATGAGGAGACTATTGATTCACCATTAATGTCTTCAGCTAAGTGATCCATCACTAGCTCTACATTCTCTGCCATCTGCCTATTAAGAAATGTTATGGGATCAGGCAACTTTCATTGAAGCCTGAGATTGTCAGTTGTTGATAGTAAGTTTGCTAAACCAGGGGCTTCTTTATGTAACACTCTATAGGGCATTTCCAGAGTGACCTCAATGGGGTTATGATCCCCATAATCGGTACCAATAATTGTGCCATCAATCAAAATATTCCTTATGTTATTAAAGATAAAAACATGTTCAATAATGGAAGCACTGTTCCTCCCTCTGAAAGTGGGCAAACCCTGCGATTCAATCCCATCCCTCTCCTATGTGTTACGTAGGGTAAGGGCTGCAACAAAAGCCTAAACCTCCCTACATGTTCATCCACTCTACCAGTGTTCGTTTCCTCGCCCCCTACCCTTTGACCTGGTAGTCTAGCATTAAAATCACCCCAAAGGTACAATTGCTGGCCCCATTGTGATTTCTTCTCTACCTGAGTTGCAATAAATGAAAATAAATCTGGGAATTTTGAATTGAGGACATGTGTGAAATCATTGTTATAGAACTTAATAAACAGTATAGTCAAGGGCCCTCTTTACAAAACTGCTTGAAAATTGGGTCCAGGTACATTCACCACTTCTGCGGAGCCTCCAATTAACAAATTAAACCAAATAGAAAGCCCGCCAAAGCCAGTCCTAAGAGAGATGACACTGCTGGAAGGCTAAAATACATATAACCATCAAAATCAATAGAACTAATTTACCAGGTTTCATGCAATAAAATGAAATCATATAGCTTGATGAAATTTTGCCAATCGGGTTGAAATATCTTAGATCGAATTCCAGCAACATTCAGCTCAATATTTTTTAACTTTAAGCCCTTTTTAAATTGAGGCATATGAGCAAGCATTAAAGTATGAGGTCCATGGTTCTGCATTGCAGTCCTATCCGAGGGGATTTCCGACCTCTTAGTTTGCCCTTGATCTCCAGTCTGGGCATAAATGGTGGCGATAGTATAAGCTCCCTGTCATACCAAGCTGAAAATGTTTGTCTGCAAGTCTGATGGCCCATGGTCATTGCTTGCTCATTTAGAGCTGTCAGTAGTTTCAACTCAATAGTTTGACAAAACTGCGAGCCTGTTCTTGCATGGCGGATCCCATTCAGTTTGCAATCGCATTCCACATAGTGGTGCACAAAATATTTGTCTGGTTGGCTTATAGAAAAAACCCAATGACAAAGAGATAATCCTGGAACCAATGGTTGTCTCCAACATTCAGCAGATTTCTCACACAGTCAGGCTGCCTACATTTTTACTATAACACAGTCCTCTTCGATGTTTTTTCTTGATGAGCCAATCCACCCTACCCTGCACGCCATAATGATTTCCCGGCTCTCTGCATGGTTAAAATTCTTGTGTATATGAAGCCCATGTGTGACCTTATTGCGTAGTTTATCCCAGGACTCTGACTGATTTTCCTTAAGCGGTGGCACCCCTACCAAGATTAAAGCATATGGACAGCATTCGGATGGCAGGTTTATGATTGTGGGACTTAAAACTATGTCCCCCCCTTCCTAGATAATTACATTGATTGTTAACTCAGTGTAGTCTAGATGCATATCTTTGTTGTCAACAGCTCTGCTCTTTTGGCTAACATGAGCAATCTTACTTCAGCCCTTGCTAGATCCTTCTGTTGTTGACGCGAGGCCTTGGGGGGGATGCAATGATGGTGCAGCCTGGATGTTACTTGGGTCCTGATTATTAGACAGCTCTGTGCCTGCAAATGATGCAGGCTTATTACTTGGTGCCACCCTAGGTCCTGAGTCCCATGGCAGTGCAAGCATTAGAAATAGTAGCCAACTGAGTCTTAATTGTATTGAGACCCCTAAGTATCGGTTGGATCTTATCCTCCAATACCCTTGCAATGCCCTTTTGATATTCATCAATACTAAAAATGGGCTCCGTATGGTGAGAGTTTAAACCCTTGCGCTCCCTTGCTTAGGCTTAGTCCGTGAAGTATGCGAGGCAGTTTTTTATGCTTAGTTGCAGGTCCAGCTGGGGAAATCATGATGCTGTCCACCATGGGGGAGGTGGGAAGTAATGAAGGTGGCTCTAAATCTATAGTGTTGGTACTTACCCCTACCATAGGATTGCTGCAATGAGATGGTATAGAATAGATAGGCAAAGAAGTGCCAGCTGCACTTGGCAGTTCTAGTGCCGCAGCCCCAGCATCACTACTCAAATCTCACACATAAGATCCCTGCCCAAGTGACATCCTCTGTTCTGTAAGGGCTATTTTATTATTGACAACTGCAACCACGCGATCCAGCATTGTGTCGATACTGGTTGGCTTTCGTAGAGGGTCGGAGCTTCATACAGTTTCCAGAAAATGAGGATTGTGCCAATCTGAAGGAAGATTTTTATGGTTGATTTGATAGGTCTTCCTGGTGGTTTCATGGGGTGTTTATGAATTTTGGGTAAGAAATAAATCATGGCTGTTACTGGATGATTGGTTGCATCTAGTATGTTCATTTTTACTCAATTGGCTACTTTGCCATCCAATTCTTTCTTAAGTTGTACCATTGGATTTTGTTGTAATTTGATATAATATTTCTTGATGTCTAGTTGGGAATAGGCCTCTTTCATATAGTCTTTTTCATTATAATTACATTTTCCCCTTCATCAGCTGTTTTTATCTCTATTGTTTCATCTTGTTGCAACATATGAAGTGCATCTCTTTCTTCTTGTGTTTACTTGTCCTACTGCTTCATGGAACACGTCCATCTTATTACCAAATGTCAATCTTGCATAATTTATAGTTTTGGGATTTTTCCCACTCATTCCTGCTTCAATTAGGGAACATTGTTCATTGATATTAGCGGTTTCTTGACTTCTGCTTTCATTTTCAAGATCGATCAAGGCTTGTAAACCAGATTTATCCTCTACATTTGTTTTGTCTATAACTTTGGCGCCGGTTGACAAATCCTCGCAAAATATTCTAAACTTGTATGACATTCACATCAGATGCTGTCTTGAAAGTTTCAGGGCAATTCATCAAACAGAGCCTGAGAATAATGTGAGGTTCCAAAACGTGTTTTGCCCATGCAATTTCCATTAGGGACTTTAGACACAGCTACAGTCTGAATCGCTTTACGGAGTTACACCAAATTTGTCACAAAGATAGCTGTTGCTCCAGAGAAGTGCCTTTTTCCAATTTGGTGTAAATCTGTTCAGTATTTTCAGAGATATTAACCAATATTTAAATGTATATATAGGGACATGGATCTTCTGAGGATCTGACAGTCCCCGTGCTGAAATCTGATTGGTCGCCAACACTTCAACCAGGAAGTTTTGGCAGCCATTTTGGGACTTGGCTTTAGCCGAATCCCACAAAAAATGTAAAAAAAAAGAAAAGGTTCAGGGTACAAATAGCCTGCCCTCCAATATGTGGTGGTGGGGTCCCATAGGGAGCCCATGATGGCAAACAAAAATGTCAAAAAAAAGTAATACAGGGGAGCCAACATGGATCCGTGACTCCAGACAAATAATTTTAAAAATGGAAGAGTGGGCTCCAGTGCTTCACTAATGTTTAGCCCTGGGTGGAAAAATATGCATATATGCAGAAGAGGGGTGCATGGGGTCCCCTTCTTATGGCTTATGAAACTCCCGGGGACCACCACCTTCACAGGGCACTTGTTTTAATGTATGAGGGAGTGCCTGCACGGCACCCCTCACGCCCTGGGGACCACCACTTCCCCAGTGCAAATGTAAATAAATGTGAGGGGGTCTGCACGGCCCCTCTGCAGTGTCAGGGACTGCTACCTCCATTGGGCACTTAAATTCATGTGAGCAGGGAGGGCCCTGGGCCCCCCCGTGTCAATGGGACTGCCACCTCTCCGGGGCTAAAGATAAAATGAATGTGCGGTGGCTCGTACAGTCTCCCTGGCAGCCCTGGGGACAGCCACTTCCCCTAGGCTTAAGATAAAAAGAATGCTGGGGACTCATACGGCCTTCACTGTAGCCCTAGGGAATCACCACATCACTGGGGTTAGGAAAAAATGAATGCAGGGTGCCCCTACAGCCTTCTCTGAGTCCTAAACATAAAACTAATGCGGTGGCCTGTACAGCCTCCCCTGCATCCCTGGGGACTGCCACCTCCCCAAGGCTAAATACAAAGTGAGTGCAGGCGCCTGTGTGGCCCCCCATAGCTATAAGGACCACCAACTTTCTGGGGCTAACTACTACAATGAGGGGTGCTGAGTGGCCCCCTCCTGGAGCCATGGGTGGGTCTAGAGACCACCACCCCCCAGGGCTAACTCCTGCCACCTCCTGAGCTGCCCACCCTCAGGAAGTAGGTGTTTGCTTTCAAGCAAAAGCAAACATAACTCTGCTTTCTGTTATCCAGAGCCGTCAAACAGCTCCGGCTTGCAGAAAACGAAGTTTTCATCTTTTTTCCTGCACGCAAATATGCTTGCAGGGAAACACATAAAACATTGCACCCGCAGGCAGGTAGCTGCTATTTAAAGCAGCTTCTTGATTGCTACAGCAATTCCGGCTCCTGCAGGAGGCAAGGAGCTGGCTGGGACTGTGGGGGCGTTGAGGCTCCTCCCTTGGTCCCATAGCACTTTCGGTGCCCAAGGGGTACCCAGGAGATTTGGCCGGCCCCAAGGGATGGGGTCCCTGGGGCCAAAATTTGCTCGGGAGGGGGGCTGCTCGGCCCCCTCTACTAATAAAACTAAAAAGTTTAAAAAAGCCTGGGATACAGGGAATGGGGTCTAGGGGGTGAAATTGGCCTGGGCCTTGGTCTGTCCCCCCATTTAATTATGGCCGGCCCCCAGGGGATTGGGTCCCTGGGGCTTAAATAGGCCCAGGGATGGGGCCATGCAACTCCCCTCCCCAATCAAATAACCCACATACCCACTCACAAACCCACGTACCAACTCACAGGCCCACTCACAGACCCACTCTGATTCAGACACCCCTCTCAGAACCACTCAGAGACTCACACTCACTCACATACCCAGTGAGACACTTATTCAACCACTCCAAGACCCACTACGACACTCACTCATCCACTGACAGACCCATTGAGACTCTCACTGACACACCCACTGAGACACTCATGCATTCACTCACACACAGGCTACAGGGATGGTATAGTTAGGAAATAGAATTCTAAAAACCTTATAAATTAACAGAAAAAAACAAAGGTTATGGGTATGCTATCGTTAGAAAATAGAATTTATAACAACCTTAGAAATTCACAGAAAAAAACAAAGGTTACAAAGATGTTATAGTTAGATTCACCTTTCACTCATTCAAAACCAGTGACATTCAGCAGTTATAGCTACCTGAGCTAAGGTGTTTGTCTTTTCTGTATGCTCTTATTTTGATCTGGGTCTCCTCAGAGTTCCAAATCATGAAATAAAAACTCTAAAACTTGAAACATGAACTTAGAAAACCCCAGTGGACAGTCAGGCTTTAGTGTTACTGTTTCAAGAGCTTTGAATTACACTTGTGGACTGGTGCAACAAATACTCAACCTGTGTCTCCTATGCCACCATTTGTCTAAACTCTGCTCCTTCCTAGTATTCAGCATACCTGTGTGTGAGCAATGTGCTTGGGTGAGTGCAGGATTTCTACAATGTTTTGTGACTGCATTTTTAAGATTGTGCCTGTGTGAATTGATTAACATTGTCTTTTATGAGTGTGGGGTATGGCAGGGTACGTGGTCTAAAAGTGTAAGAGAAGTGTTTGTGGAGAATGAGTCATATGCCTGTGTAAGTGCAACATGAGGGGTGTGAGGGCTGCAGTGTGAATATGGGGTCCCTGCATGGTTTGCCTTTGAGTGCATGCACTTTACAAGGGCCAAACCTATTGGCTTTGGCCATGCCTTTTAGGGTTATGGCTTTGACATTTAGAAGTACAGCGCAGAGAGTGGAAATTCAATAGTGTGTATATGACATGGTGGTGAGTTTTGACATAACTGATGCAGACTCTGTCAAAAGAGGTTGAGGAGTGTCAGGGGCAGCTGACAGACTGAGATGTCACCCTTTTCATGGGGCCCAGTTACTTTGCTTGCACTGGGGCACAGGGCAACCTAGCTACGCCACTGACATACTTACCACAGTGATTCACCGAACAGTACCAGTGAATAGGTAAAAACAACCCTCCAATTAGAACTATTATCTTTATTTACATACAGGGACTTAAATTTCAATTTTCATGTGGTCATGCTGTAGGTTGCCTTATCTCAGTTCCAGGATCAGGACTAATCCTATGCCATCTATTCTCTAACTATAAGCAACACAGCTTTACACCCCCAACACATAAATGATTGGTCCAATTGGTGTCACTCTGCTACGAAAAGTTGTATATGCGTGTTAGCTTAAAATGGAGGAAAATGGAGTTTAAGGCTTGGACATCTGCAAACAATTTGCAACTTCAGTTTCAGGATATTTTAACTAGCATAGAATTCAAAACTGGCTACTGTTCAAACACTCACTACTTTATTAGTCTTTCACATTGGGAACGTGACATGTAGGAGACAGCCGTGGGGGATTCAGCCTTACACTTCACTGTACCAATGTTTCTAGAGGAGGGTTTTTCAAATTGCTTTGCTGTGAAGGGAGTGTATTAGTATTTTTGATGACAGTAATGTAGAGCCGGATACTGCTGAAAGCTTTATTAGCCATGGGGACATGTTGATTTAGTAGCTTGGAAGGCTGCAGGTGTGGCCACAGCAAACACACTTTGCAAATATGATTATGTCAAATAAAAGAACAAGTTATTCCTAGAAAGAAAGATAAGGTGTGTATTATGCTCCTCTGGAGGACGAGTAAAAACAGTATCACGTTCCACAAGCACATTAAGAGTTGGTAGCGGTTTGTGATGAAAAAGCGAATCCTTTCCAGTGCAAAATCCCTTCTGTGCTGGAAGGTACCTTGTTTTAGTGAAAATAGGTCACCACTTGACATCTAGTAGGTGTTCCTTGGTTGGAATATTGACATTACAATACATGTGCCTCATTGATCAGGTGCTATTTGGAGAAATGTCTTTATTTCTCCAAACATTCCATCCATTGCTTATGTGCTGTACTGTACAACACACATTAAGTGTGTGGATTGTTATTACAATTGTCTAGGCATAGTTTGTTTTACTCAAAGTGTATAGTTCCAGAACAAAACCTATGCTGGAGATCGCGGAGATCATGGGCATCATGGTGCTAAGGTTGTGTTATGCACTAGGCACCCAGTTTGTGCATCAATGCAGAGAATGGTGGAAGTAGCAGACCATTTTTAATTAATATGGCTCTGTGCTGCTTTCTTCACCTTGCACAACATGGCACAACTTTGGTTGCTGCCCTGCATGGAAGTAAAGGTTAATAAATCTGCCTCAGAGAGTGTGATGCCTTGGGTGACGGAAGATGTTTCAGGAGGACATAAATTGCATGCACTGAATGAGTCTGAGGGCCAGGATACTAAGGAGTGCTTATTGAGGGAGGGTAAACTCAAGCAAGAAAAGTAGTGAGGTGGGTGATGAATTGGATAGGATAATGACACTAGTTCAAAAAGAAGACAGAATGGTGATCTCTGACATAACACAAAGGGGGATTCCTGAATCAGATAGCAAAAATATGGAGTTAAATCATAAATCTGTAGATTATTTGGTATGAGATTTGCTTATTCTGCATAAACAGTCATGAAAGCTAAATATGGCTATAAAAATGAGATAAGTTTCGTAACTAGATGCAACTAAAAGATCAGGCAAAATGTGATCCATCTTCTTACAATCACTAAAACTGTTTATAAAGTTTTTTGGGAAGGCCAATTAAAAATGTAAAATGTCCTATCTAACCCAAATGAAAGATTTAATTCCATTTAGGACATAAATCCAAGAAATACGTTTTTCCTTTGTTCTGTATTGGATCAGCATCATCTCAAAGCAAATAGTACCTCATAAAGCATAACGTTTTCCCAAGGTTCCAAGAGAAAATAGAAATAGTCAACTAATCACTGCATAATACAGTCCTCCAAATCCCTGTGCTACTCCATCTCCCTCCTTTCCTTCACACAGTGCTTCTTAGTCCTCTGTAGTGCAGTGAACTCTGTTTCTGGTCTGACTCTAGACAAACTCACAAATGCAAAACTAAAGAGGCTACATACTACCAAGAATCCTGTTGTGAAATAAAGCTATGATAGCAAATACATGAATACATCTTGATTTATGCTGCATAAAATGCTACTTTCTCAGCTTTGAAGCTCCTCATGAGAGAGCACAAGTCTATAAAGAACAGGTGGGATAATTCTCAACTCCATGTCCTTAACAGAACTGAAAATTGCTTCTTGTTAGCCAGGAAATTTAGCATTCCATGTCAGGAACAGAAGCAAAGATTATGCATATTCAAATCTTATTCGCCACATCAGAAGCCCTTCCCTTTACTTGTTCAAATATAATTTATTGAATGCAGACTCAAAGGACGATGAGGGCAGTTTCGGTGCTGTGGTTGCTGCGGAACCCGGACTGGGACTGGTCCAGGATGTTGTTCTCCTCGAGGTAGCTGGTCAGCTGTTTGTTGACGGTTTTCTCTATGACCTTCGCCGGGAACGGGAGCAGTGAGATGGGACGGAAGTTCTTGAGGTCCCTCGGATCCGCCTTGGGTTTCTTGAGCAGGGCGTTGATCTCGGCGTGCTTCCAGCTCTTCTATAAGGTCGCGATCTCGAAAGAGATGTTGATGGCTTTTCGGACATGGGGTGCGATGGTGAGGCTGGCTTTGTTGAAGATGTGGTGAGGGCATGGGTCTGACGGGGAGCCGGAGTGGATGGTGTTCATGATTTTGACGGTGTCCTCGTCGTTGATGTTGGTCCAGGTGAGAAGGGCGTCATTGTGGGTGGTGGTCGTGGGGTCTGAGGTGTCGTTGGCTGTTGGGGTGGTGGGGTTGTCGAAGCTGTCATGGATGTCTGCAATCTTGCGATGAATGAATGTGGCCAGGGCGTTGCACAGGTCTTGCGATGGTGGGATGTCATTGGTGTTGGAGCTGGGGTTGGAGAGTTCCTTCACGATGTTGAAGAGCTCTTTGCTGTTGTGTGTGTTGTTGTCGAGGCGGTCCTTGAAGGAGGTCCTTTTGGCAGATCTGATGAGGTGATGGTATTGGCAGATGGCATTCTTGTGAGCTGCGTGGTTCTCCGGTGTCTGTTCACGTTGCCATTTTTTCTCTAGTTTTTGGCAGATTTGCTTGGAGGTCTGGAGGTCTGCGGTGAACCAGCTGGCATTCTTGTTGGTGCGTCTGTTGGAGGGTTTCTTGAACGGGGCGAGAGTGTTGGCACAGTCGTCGATCCAGCATCTGAGGTTGCAGGCGGCGGTGTCAGGGTCGGTGGGGACGGCGGGTGGGCTTCGGGCATGGGCAGCGTTTAGCTGGTCTTCGGTGATTTTGCTCCAGCTGCGGCAGGGGATCTGTTGAGTGCGGTGGTGCGTGGTGGGTTTCTGGAAAGTGAAGTGGATGCAGCGATGGTCGGTCCAGTGGAGTTCGGTGGTGTGGCTGAAGAAGACGTGGGAGCTTGCGGAGAAGATGGGGTCAAGCGTGTGGCCGGCGGAGTGGGTGGGTGTTGTGATGAGCTGTCTGAGTCCATAGTTGGCGAGGTTGTCAATCAGGGCGGTGGAGTTGGTGTCGTTGTTGTTCTCGAGGTGGAAGTTCAGGTCTCCGAGGAGGATGTAGTCCATGGAGGTGAGGGCGTGCGCGCTGACGAAGTCGGCGATGGGGTGTGTAGACGAGAGTTCCTCTGAGGGTGGTTTTGGGGTCGGTGTAGATCTGGAAGTGTAGGTGTTCGGCAGTGCTGAGAGTGTCGTCGAAGTTGGTTGAGACCTTGAGGGTGTTCTTGTGGATGATGGCGATTCCGCCTCCTACTCCATTGGTGCGGTCTTTGCGGGTGATCTTGCAGCTGTCTGGGATGGCTATGGCGATGTCGGGCGCCGAGGAGTCGTTCATCCAGGTCTCTGTTAGGAAGGCGACATCTGGGGCAGTAGAGTCAAGTAGGTCCCAGAGTTCAACGGCGTGTTTGCGGGCGGAGCGGGTGTTGAGAAGGATGCATCTAAGGTGGTTGCGTTCTTTCATGGTGGGTGGGTTGGTGTGTCGGATGCTGGTGAAGTTGCAGTTCCAGCAGCAGAAGGGTCCGTGGGTGCATTTTGGGGAGGCCAGGAAGAAGGTGTGTGATCATCCGGTGTTGAGTGCGTGAAGGGTGCTGGCATCGTAGCGGTGTCGTGGCGTCTGCGGGGGCCAGGCGTACTGGCGCTGGGCGCGGTCCAGGCGCGGGCAGGCACAGTTGGGCTTGCCTTAGGCGCGGCTGCGCAGCAGTCGCCATATAAGGGGAGGTGGGGGAGGAGCAGCTGGGAGACGGGAGCGGGGCAGCGAATGGGTGAGCAGGGGGGCGGGCCGCAGGGAACGCAGCGGCAGGGAAATGGTGGGAAAAACGGGCGGAAAGCAGGCAGAGGGGCAAGCACAAAGGGCACAAAAGGCAAGAGGGGCAAAGAACAGGGCACAGAAGGCAAAAAGGGGCAGCACAGGGGCACAGAAGGCAAAACGGGGCAGCACAAAGGCACAGAAGGCAAAAGGGGCAACACAAGGGCACAGAGACAAAAGGGGCAAAGTACAGGGCACAGAAGGCAAAAAGGGGCAGCACAAGGGTACAGAGGCAAAAGGGGCAAATCACAACACAAAGGGCACAAGAATCAAAGCACAAGGAAAATTACCAGGTGAACGAGGCAGAGGGGCGTCGAGTTACAGGAGCGGCAGCAAGCGGGGGACACGTGCACACAGGTGGTGCTGTGCGGCGTGGGGGAGCGACCTGCCTGTGGACAGGGTCAAGGGTCGCTGGACCTTAAAGTCAATCAACCAAAGACATTTATTTTATTTGCAGGGGCAGGGAAAAAAGTACTGCAATTTTATATGGACTTTAAAAAAATCGAGGTGGTTAACACATTTTCCTATCTAGGAGTCCTTTTCGATAAAAAACAGTCTTGGACACACCTGGTGGAAGGTAGAGTATTGGCGATGGATAGGAGCTTAGCTGTATTGAAAATATTCACTAGGAGGTTGGGTGCCAGACCTCTAGGCCCCATAAAAAAGATTTACCAGGCCAAAACAGTCTCAGCTGTGGCGTACGGGGCAGGTGTACGCGGCATGGCTCCAATTGAGTCATTACAGCTAGCCGAAAATAAATTTTTGAAATCTCTGATCTCCCTACCACAATCGCACTCAAATAGCATCTCTCATAAAGAATCGGCCCTCCCTTATGTTACTGACTCAATCTGCTTAGCTCCACTCATGCTATGGTTGTCGATCTGGCAGAGGGACACAGTCCCCCTAAACCAAGGGATCATTATAGACCTGCCAGGATGGAGAACTATAGCAGGAGTGGGTGGTTAAGTTATGTTGAGCAGGAGTTTAGCGCCTTAGGTTTGTTGAATCTCTTTAAGGTTCCTATGACATGCCGGAACTTTAACAAGATGAGGTTGGCCGAGACTTTTAAGCTGAGGGCCCAATATGTCCACACAGAGAGGAATTATGGTGCGCAGATGGTCCGGATGTATCACCTAGCACCCCCAATTGTGGAGGGTGAGTTCTCATATTTGGCAGCGATCCCATTCTCACACCACAAGTTTATCCTAACAAGATTTCACCTACATTTGATCCCATTGATTTTGGGATATCCAGGCAGAAGATACAGGCACACTGATTTACCTGTGTGCCCCTGCGACTCTAAATGATTTGCACTTGGTATTTTTCTGTAGAATGTATGCACAAGAAAGTAAGTTTTTTATTGTACCAATTTTATGATCTGAACACAAAAAGATCGAATAAAGTTTATAATGAATGAATGAATAATTGTTTTAAATTATTTTAAATTAATTTATTTCTAATTAATATTAAACAATTTTAAAATGTTGTATAATAATTATAAAATGTTTTTTCCCCTATACTTTACCGTGGGGAGATATAGCTCCTTGTGCAGGAGGCCACTGCCTAAGTGTAAATTTCTGCTAGTAGTATCTTTTCACTTAACAATTCTGGTCTAGCAGGCTCGATCCCCAGTTTTGAGGAGTTGGAAACATGCAAGTCTGCACCTGAAATATACACTTGAAAGTGGTGAATAGCTAAAAAGTATAAAGCTACAACTAGGTGCAGTAGTAAGTTTTCATGTGAGTAAATCTACACATGTAGATTTACCTTTGTGACTAGACATCCCAGTCTTTCAGCACAATTGAGCACCCAGGAAGATATTCCACCTTCACTTAAAGCTGGTGCTCCAGGTTGAAATGTGAGAAATACATTTCCAACTCCACTAGCATCATGGACTGGGTGCTGCCAACAGGTTGCCCTAGATTGTCTATTTTCAGAAAGATACAATTTCTTTTTATATTGATTTGACCACAAATGATCCTGGTGGTTCAACTGTTTCTCCAAACATCTTCCTCCAATGGATATCTCCCCACATCTGGCCCCCTAACCTCAATGGATGGTGTCCAATTTGATTACCTTGGTCCTCGTGTTCCAGGCCTCGATTTGGTTTAACCACAATCAGAAGTTCGGACTGCAGTAAAGACACTAACTCAAAATATGTGATGCTTTTCCTCAAATAGATGTACTACCATCTCTGAAGGGTCCTTTATTCCAAGGGCTCCATAAATATACCATGGATCAAAGATGACAATACCTCAACAATGCTGGCCAGTTGCCTTCTTCATCTGAAGACTGAGGGAAACCTTAACCAAGTACATCACAAATCCTAGGAAGTTCATTAATATGCTGGGATTCGATTACAGCTTCCCATCATTAACCACAAAACCCAATCCCTTATTCATGAAAGGAATATTATCCAGGTATATTGTAAGCCTTTTACTCCTGCACCTCATGTACACCTTCCCCGGTTATAGGAGCTTTGTAAAGCACCATGGGTTTGATGATAGGCTAAATGGAAGTGCTTTTAACTTGAAGATCTGTTCCTCGAGTGGAATTGGAGGAACAGTGGATGTGGAGCAAAGGTGGGAACCCTCAGATAGGCATCTCTGAGGTCATAGCAGACCATCCAGTCACATCGAAGTTGAAGGCCCCTCAAAAGATGGATACCCTCCATATCGAAATGATGATAAACCTACCGCTCATTAAATTCCCTCAAGTTTCTCACTGGTCTTTAACTGAAAACTTGTCCTGCAGATGGCACTGTTTCTTCCATCTCAGCATCTATCAGCCAAGCCCAGATTTCCCCCAAAAAAGAGGCTTTTATTATTGTTGTCTAATCTGGTGTCCATAGAATTCTATCTGATTATCCTGCACCTTGTGGAGAACCCACAGGGCTCCAGCATATTTGTTCATCCTCTAAAGGCTTTTTGCTGTACGTGTCAACCAACAGCTCACGAAGGGAAGAAATTCCCAAACTGCCTACTTTAGGAGTTACGGCTGGCTGAGCAACCCCTACCTTGACCAGCCCCAAAGAAATCTTTAATGGCAAATATATTTTTGATAAAGTCATGCCCTTCAGATATTTAAATGTGGATATAGACTTCCCAGTTCCTTTGCAAAGGGGTCACTGAAAAGAAAAGGCTGAATAATTGATCCTGGCTCTGACACTGCTGGGTCTCTTGGTTTAGGGTTGTGACAATGTGATCTATTGGTTGGGGTAGATGGTGGTCCACTGCTACTAATATTATAACTATTGGTATTATGTCCGATAGAGGCTTCAGTAATTTAAACCTTAGCTCACCTCTTTGTAGCTATGGCACACATCAGACCGACTTAATATGTAAAGCATTTAGAAGTACAAAAACAGTTAAAAAGTTGAAAACAAAACACAATAAAAATCCCACTTCAATTGATAAAAACAGAGAATAATTTAATGAACAAAATATCATCAAAATGAAAAAAATCCCTGAAGGGGAAACAGAGATATGAATTCATAAATTTTTTAATTAAAATAGCGCCAAAAAAGAGTTAAGTGCTAACCGTGGTCATCTGGTTGCGCTTGAATGAGACACAGCCGCAGATTAAGGCTGGCCGTGATGGAGCGCGGGTTGGATTTACAAACCAGGTTCATCCTGGTTGGAAGTTTACTTTCTGACTCAGTCACTGAAATGGAAGTCAAAAATCAGCAGCAGGTAGCAGGCTGTGGAGGGAATGGCTCCAAAAGGCAAGATAGCCATCGGATGAGGTCCTGGTGAAGCTGTTGACTTTTGGCAGGAAAGCTCAGAGTGGGAAGAATTCAAATTCATGCCCAAGGAAGGTTGCTCGCCAGCTGGATACCTTTTGGGCCTTTGTACTCCAACACAACCAGACTGAGAGCTGTAGCCAAACAGGGCTCTAAAAGTCAGGACACCCCCTCGGCGATATCCTTTGACAGATTTGCTGCTGCTGAAGATTTCTGAGTGGGAACATCCTGCATCTTTGGTCCAGCAGCAACACACCTGTATTGGAATGATTTGGCAGGTTTGTCCCTGTTCTCTCGAGGTCTTAAGAGCTAAAACATTTCCTAATCCCAGGATTCTTAGGACGTTAGGAGTAGTACACTTTGACATTGCCAAGGGTCCCAGGACCTTAGGAACAGGACCTGGGGGTCAGGACTCACTCTATCAGAAGCCACCAGCAGGCACCAGGGCAGGTTCAGTTGCAACTGGTCAGCCTGGCTCTTCAGGAACTAGGTAGCTAGCAGCTTATTGTGTCACTGTAGTTTAACAGGAGGTCAGACAACTTTTTTGTCCTAGGTACAAAAGTGAGCAGGTACAGCCTTTCAGATCTCTTCACATGTCTCAACACCAAGTTCAGTCCTTCTTCTGTCTTCCACAGGGCTAGTAATATTCTGAAGAGGGTTTCTGGGGGTGGCACATTTGTGTCTGGCACTGGTCTGTAGGTGGAGGTAACTCATTGCCCCTCTAGAAACAATAGGGAAAAAGTTCCCAGGGATAACTCTAGCCAGTTTTGCAGCAGGACCGGGTATTAGCTGCAGCTGCCTGTCACAGGGTGGACCTGTTTGAAGTTAATTAGGTTCCTGGGCACAGGCCAGATGGTCATCCTATCAGAGGAACATTACACCTCCCCACATCAAATGCCTTTGTCCCACCTCTGAGAGCAACGTCACACCTTATCAAGGTGCTATCCAGCTCTTGGGTGATCGTCGGAATTGACTTTTATAGGCTTTTGGCAGGGAAAAGATGAATTCTGAAAGTCCTTTTTCTAAAATATGTATTAGAAATATGACTTTATCAGTGAACTAGGCTTGTAATAAATATCTTAAAAAGTCCAATAATTAACTTTGTAGGTGTTTCCTATTCATTTTAATGTGGAATTGCAATTTTTTTGTTGGACTAGCTAATCCTTTTTTGGGGGGGCCTAGTCAATGTAAGGACATTTAACATTAACATTTAACATTTCCCACTTTTAAATACCATTCATCCTGCCTTATGGGCATAAAGATATACCTAGGGATGACTTAATAATATCTAAAAGGCGGGTATAAGACTGTCAGAATGGGTTATTTGGACAGGTCGAATTAGCAGTTTTGAAACTGCAGAGACAGCCTACAGTGGTAAGCCTGCAGTTGTGTTTGCACTGTCACTGTAGTGAGTAGAACAATGGGTGCCAAAGTCCATTAATGACATTCCATTTACAGGCTATGGGTACACTTTGTACCATATAGTAGGGATAAGTTAAATATGTCAATTATATAGCCAGTTTTGACATGTTTTAAGGAGTCAGGGCACATGCACAGGGGTCCGGTTAGCAAAGTCACAGTGCAGAGAGACAAAAACCAGCTGGTTGCATGATGGAACCATGCATGCCATTACTACGCATGCCTTTACCCCTCCATCATTACAACAAATGTGTCTTTACCACACATGCCTTTAACACACTAGTCTTTACCATGAATATGCCTTTACCACGAATGCCTTTCCAACTAAAGTTTTCATTGCAAAGGCATGTAAGGTAAAGGCATATGTGTGGTAAATATTTTGCATTTGCAGGTAAGTATAACCCCTATCTATCTATCTATCTATCTATCTATCTATCTATCTATCTATCTATCTATCTATCTATCTATCTATCTATCTATCTATCTATCTATCTATCTATCTATCTATCTATCTATCTATCTATCTATCTATCTATCTATCTATCTATCTATCTATCTATCTATCTATCTATCTATCTATCTATCTATCTGGATATCTCTCTCTCCATATATATGTATTCACTGAGAAAAACAAAGGTTACAGAGACGTTACAGTTAGGCTCAGATTTTTCTCGTACAAAACCAATTAAATTCAGCAGTTATAGTTACCTGAGCTAACTATAACTTGCACCCCTGCAATGTACTGCTTATGACCTCACATTTTACCTCACTCATGACCTGGTCAGTGATATCACTGATGACATCACTGATGACATATCAAATGACATCACCAATGACATCACTGAGGACATCATCAAGTGAGTGTGTTTTTAAGAGTTAATGGGTGATAAACTTATGTAGTAACCTTCTACAAAAGTTAAATTAGTATACTAGGTGCACTACTACTGAGTGAAAATGCTTCTGTCATTTGTTATGTGAGTGGCTGTGTGACTGTATCCTTGTGTGTATGGGTGTGTTAGAGACTGTGTGGGTGTATAAGTGGATGTGTGAGTAGCTGTCTGGGTTGAGTGAGATGCTGTGTGAGTAGCTGTATTGGTGAGTTAGTGGGTTTGTCAGTGGCTATATGGGTGAGGGAGTGGCTGTTTGAGTAGATGTTTGGTTAAGTGAGTTGGTATATGAGTGGCTGAATTGGAGAGTAAGTGTCTATATGAATGGCTGTACAGGTGTGTGAGTGGATGTGTGAATGGGTACGTAAGTCTCTGGAAGACCCCTGCACCACAGCCAGGGGCTCAGGGTATCCCTACCCGGGACCTTTTTCTTTTGAAAAAAACTTTTTTGTTGGACTCGGCTTCAAGCCAAGTCCCAAGATGGCTGCCAACACTTCCTGGTTGAAGTGTTGGAAGCCAATCAAATTTCAGTAGGATCCATGAGTCCACTGCTACAACTAGCGTTCCCAGATATCTATATTTTTTAAACTTAAATATCTCAAAACTACTGAACGAATTTACACCAAATCAAAAAAGCATGCTTTCTGTACCAGTATCTAGGTTTCTGCCAAATGTGGTGTAATTCCATTCTGCGGTTCGGGCTTGAGTCATGTTCAATAAATGAAAAATCCCTGTAGACCTCAAATGGGGAAAACTGGTTTGGGACCTCCCTTTTTTTTCGACCCACACTTGACGGATCACCCCAAAACATTCAAAACAGCAGCTGAACCAAAAAGGGGAAGTTTTGTTTTATATATATATATATGTATATATATATGTTCCACATGGGTGGTCCCGTCATGACCACATGCAATAAAGTGCACACCAGGAGTAACTGATTTTTTGTTTTTTATTGACAACACCCTAAAAACACCGGACAGACAAGTCTTGGCACGTTCACCTTCCTCAATGTCAGTGTGTCATAATTTTGTTCTGCCATTTAAAACAAATAAAGCAAAAAGTGGTGCAGTTCATTGTGCATTCATCATTAAAATCAACAAAGGGCAAGCAAGCCTGTTTGTATAGCAGCCTTCTTAGAATGGTTAATGTTTATATACAAACTGACTGTGCTTGGGGGCCAGGGGTCAACATAATACCGGTAAACATGATTATTTTTGTCAGCCCTCTCTTGAATAATCCCCAATCACAATAATAATACAATTGAATTAGCTCATCTCAATACATCTGAAGATGTCGTATTAGCAGCAAAGTTACACTTAGGTGGCGGCCATCCTTGAATGGTCAACGATTTTATGAAAAGAGCAAATACATCCTTTTCTTCATCCTCTCATCAGGCTCTGAATGGGCTCGGTAGTAAAAGGTAAACATGATTATGTAAACATGATTCTTATTGATAGCCTCCTCCTCAATACATTTCAATCCTAATATCAGTTAATGCAAAAATTGCCATTTTAATACAACTTATGACAATTCTAGAGATAGAATATATTTCATTGAGCAATTGATACTATTATGAGAATACATATTTTTCAAGTAGGTGAGACCTTCCATAATTTTTTTATCTAGCCCTGAATGGGCAAATGGGCCCCTTGTTATTGAACCTATGACATCTCTTCAAGGAACAGTTCAGCTAGTTGTATCTTATCCTATATGTATCCATAGTTCCTCCTCATTATTTAATCATCTCGGACTTTTAGTCTGTAGTTCAATTATGTATCTCGATTCAAATATCCAAAGCTTTTTAATTCAATTTCCTCCTTTTTCTCCTTTGGGTACTTGGTCTAGGCAAAAGAATTTGAGTAAATTGGAGTTGCTGTTATGTTATTCTTCAAAATGGCAGTCCACAGGATAGGTGTGGTTCTTGATCTTAATCGCCCGCATATGTTTCAACAGTCTTTTTTTGGCAGGATGTATCGTCCTACCTACATATTGTTTCCCACGTGGACATGAGAGGCAATAAACAGTGTACTCAGAATTGCAATTAAGCAATTCGTTAACTTTCCTTTTCATTTTTCTGCCAGGTATTTGAAACTCACAGACTTTTTGGCTGTTTTTGCATGTGTTACACCTCATGCACGGATACAATCCTGTAACCAAATCTCTTTTTCTTTACCCTGCTGCAAAGTGACTCCTTACCAGGTGATCTTTTAAAGTGGAGCCTCTTCGATATGTAATAAGGGGTGAAGGTGGAAGATGTGGGCCTAGTATAATTCTCACTCTTTAGAATGCGCCAGTTTCTTCAGAATATCTGGTATACTTCTGATGAGTTGACCGTGTAGTCAGTGATAATTCTTATTTTCTGATCTTCCTGTTTACCTCCTGTGGCATTATCCCTCTCTAGCAACATTTCTTTTCTTTGTAATATGTCTGACTTCCTAGCAGCCTCTTGCAAAATTACTTCTGAATAACCTCTTTCTCTGAATCTGTTAAATCCTTTGCCTTTGTATTCTCATCTGCTG
Organism: Triturus cristatus; assembly: GCF_964204655.1. Lineage (NCBI taxonomy): Eukaryota > Metazoa > Chordata > Amphibia > Caudata > Salamandridae > Triturus > Triturus cristatus. The sequence goes on along the minus strand of NC_140592.1, from coordinate 889,037,645 downwards.
TTGAGTAATTGCGTTTGATACGCAGAAGCTCCCCATAGGGGATACTACCAATCGCACTCTGGGGATGGAAGCTACCTGCGTGCAATATGCTGTTCCCTGCAGTGGGCTTACAGTAAAGAGTGGTCTGCAATTCATAATTTTAAATATAAACCACAAGATCTAAGTATACAACCTGTGTGTCACTAATACATTCCATAAATTGCAGGTTAGGATCATTGTTATTTAAAGCAGTGATGTAATCTTTCGCCACTTGCCATGTACCTTTCTAAATGATAAAAAGGTTGTCTATAAAATGGGCCCAAAGGATTATATTATCAATCATTTTTCATTTGCGCCTGCCCAAGCAACGCGCTTCTACCACCTGCGCACAAATACATTTGTGTAGCTGGGGGCAAAGCACGTGCCCATGTCAATCCATTATTGCTGCTGGTACAATTCTCCTACAAATAAAAAGATGTTATTATCTAAGCAGAACGATATTAGTTCCATTAACACTTCATTGTGTTCCTGATATTTGAGGGCCCTTCCACTCAGAAAGAATTGTATTGCTGCTAGTCCCTTCTCATGGGTAATGCTCGTATATAGACTCGTTATGTCCAACGTTATAAGCAGCATGTTCTGTTCCCACTGGATATCTGCTACAATCTGTAGAAAGTCCTTTGTATCTTTCACATATGAGCTCAAGTCCTTCACAAAAGGGTTGAGAAAACAGTCTATATATATTGATGTATTCTCCAATAGACTGTTCTTTGAGGATACGAATGGGCATCCTGGAGGGCCCAATAGATTTTTGTGAACTTTTGGAAGATGGTAAAAAGTAGGTAATTCGGGATATTCACAATACATAAAATAGAAATCATTAGAAGCCTGTAAAAGTTTTGCACACTGTCCTCATATATCAATCTAGTGAGGGATCCATAGATTCTTCCACAGACAATTGTGCCTCCGAGCCTCCTTGTGAGACTGCTCCTTGTTTAACAATACCAAATTTCCACCCTTGTCTGAAGGTTTGATTACTAGAGTCTCATCTTTCTTCAGATACATGATGCCTTCCATTGGCCTGGAGTAAGGTTGCCTTTAATTAGACAAGGACCTAAAGAAAATATATATATATATATATATCTTCACTGAAAAAACCATAGGTTTTACAGACGTTATAGTTAGGAATTAGCATTTTAAAAACCTTTGAAATTCACAAAAAAAAACATAGGTTTCAGGGACGTTATAGTTAGTTGGACATTTGACTCATATAAAACCAGAGAAATTCGCCTGTTATAGTTTGTTGAGCTAACTATAACTTGCGCGCCCGCAATGCACTGCTGATGATGTCACATATTACATTACTCATGACATGGCCAGTGACATCACTGATGACATCACTGATGACATCTCAAATGACATCACTGATGACCTCATTCAGTGAATGTGTGTTTCTGTAAAGTTTAAATATTTTTCTTATATATCTATACCAATTTCGAAGGTTTTTTAAATGTTAATTTCATATTTAAATGTTTATAAATCCTATATTTTTTTTGTAATATTTTGGAACTCTATTATACTTTTTTTTTAACTTTAAAAATTAAGTAATGTTTTATATCTTCCCCAAAAAATGTGTATATCTTTTTTTTGGGGGGAGAAAACTGCACTCCCATACCGGTAGTGTACCAAGCTCCATCACCACGCGAATCTATCCGCCATATTGCGAAACTCGTAAAGGATGCGCATTTCGTATCCAACGGATTCGTGACACCGTGTCCCACGTAACATCATATACGTATGAGTTCGCGCCAGCTGCTACATAGGTATCGGACGGGTAAGCAGTACCAAGCCACGCGTTACGTCATGTACATATGGGGTCGCACCCGCTGCGTGTTGGGTTGCATACGAGTGCACGCTGCCAGGCCCTGTGTTACGTCATAGACGTATGGTGTCGCGCCGGGTACGCCATTCCCTCGTTTTTTGTTAATGTCTCAAAACTATATCTAAATAACGTTAAACTGTATATGAGAACAAGCGATAATCTAAAATATTTTAAACATTTATATATTGCTAACTGTAATAAACTTATATTATGATAAATATATTTTCTCAAAATCTTGTTGAGTGCGGCCTCCTTGAGCCCTTGATGCGCGATTGCCATGTGACCTTAAAAAAAAGCATTTGATTAGTTCATAACATTTCCCATTGTAACAGTTGGAGGACCCCACCCATTTTAGTCATTCTCTCTACAGCGTTTGATGAGACACACCCCTTCTGCTTAGAGAGTTTTTTTGAAAAGTTTTTTTGCTGCGTACACATAACTTCTACTACACACAACATGCAACGATCATCTTGATCAATATTCATGGTCTGTACATCAGCCTTCCACGTGTGATGGCCATGCATCTCAAACGTTACATCAAAAATCAAAAGTGTGTTACACGATGCCCCTGGTGTGTATTGTGCTGCCTTTCGGCCTGGGTATTGCTGGCCCGAAGGGGTATCATCAGCCACGGGCAGAGTGCACATCCTAGATCACATGTGACAAACAGTAAACAGTAATGTGTACATTTGTATTGCTGTATTCTCTGTTGTCAGGCTTTACCAGTATAGTAGTGTGTCATATGTGAGACTTTTAGATTCACATTTGGCATGCATTGCTTGACTATAATGAACATTATCACTCATTATGACGTAGCCTCACTGCTGATCCTCCCTCTATCCGAGCACATTCACATGTGTGCGCTTCGCGAATGCAACACTTTCAATAATACCGTACACCATTGACATGAGTGTCTGCGCATATCCACAACCTTAACAACGACATGTGATGTTGGCCATTCAATGTTTTCGAACAGCATCTCATTAGCGATAGTTGCCACCCATCCGGTACATGCTACATTAATGTAAATTGCGCATTCTGCGACGTCAAAGCTGCAACAGAAACACACATAAGTACACTTCATGGCCAGGCAGGAACTGAACAACGCCCAGGTCCCCGGAACTATTATTCACACCCCTACGCTCGCCTGGCGTACGCAAGCAGAGCCCACTTTGCGTACGTATAAATAGGATAACAACGACGCCACATGTCCCAGTTCTTCTACACTGCCTCAGGTGATATAGCCGCATCCACCTCGCATATCACAATGCGCAATAAAAAAGGGAACCATAAGGCGTACACCATCGTCGCAATCAACACTGCACCTGAATTGTGAACACTGCTGCCCGTCGTATTTGGACACACAAGAATGGCAGCAGGTGAGCAGTGGGGCTTGGGTGCACAGGGGCTGCAATTGAGCACGATTCTGCGGGAGGGGTGGGATGCATCAGCCTGGGTGCGCAGGTACAAACAAGCGATATTGCCCTGCTTAATAATGTGTTCTCTGACCTCATTCAGTCACATGTCTGTCTCATTTTAAGGACCTGCTGGACCGTACTGTTGGCCTGAGCCAGCGGGCAGCGCTGTCTTACAGACACATGGCGTTGGCTTTTGGGGCACTGTAGTGAGCTTTTTGCTAAGTGCACATGCACACAGGCTTGCGCCACTGCATTACACCTGCACATTATGCTTCTAGCATGCGCTCTGTTCCTTTGTATGTGAACGTTGGCATAACATATTATTATTTAACCGTGTGTATTCTCGTGCACGCCAACTCCTCTTTGTACCACGATTACCACGAACAATTCGAAGATCGTACTTCAAAAAGGAAGGATGCACTCGACTGGTGTTCTCTATTAACGTTGAAAGAAACAATCATTTACCTCAAGACGTTTCCAACATTATATTTTTTCTCCCTTTTCAGACACTGGGTTACTGGAGCCAAAATGGGCGGAGCGGGTGCTCACCCCGTGATGATGCCCTGGGCATTCTGACGCCTTCCACCGTGGTATCAAGACACCGTCCCCGACCGGAGACCTGCTGGGCCACCCTGATAGTGGCATCCCGGAGTTGGAGCTCGCACCAGCACGTCCTTGCTCCTTGGACACACCGGTTGTGGCAGGTGAGCAGTCAAGCCTTGGTACGCAGGAGCTGCAATTGAGCACAGAACAGAGAAAGGGGCTGGGGTGCAGCAGCCTGGGTGCACAGGTGGAGGGCAAGTGATGTTGCCATAGATAATAATGTAATCTCTGGCCTCATTCATATCTCTGTTTCATTTTAAGGACTTGCTGGACCGCACTCTTTCTCGCGGACCCCAGCGTCCCAGACACACGGTTGATGGGAGGTGAACAGTAAAGGCTGGGTGCAGTAGGCCGGCGCTCTGTCTCCTCCTCCCTCTGTTCTTTTCACTCTCCCTCCCCTTCTCCCTTCCACCCATTCGCTCTCTGTCCCATTCTCACTTTCCTCCGTTCATTCTTACTAACTTTCTTTTTCTCTTAGACATGGCACACATGCTTATGTTTCTTTTTTGTCTTGCAGGTTTTGTATGCTGTTTCCGGAGGAGTCCCTCCCACTTCTTTCATGTTTTACTGTTGTTCGAATAAACTTACATTTCCATTTATTTGTGTTGTGTTAATAAAAGTAATTTTTTTTTTGCAATAAATAACTGAGTGTATGGGTCTTCTTTTTCTGACAACACTTGTCTGTAGTTTATTATGAAAATCGGCGGCTGATAGTAGGTTATAAGGGAAGTTTTCTTTAATTTTCTGGTGCACCTACCAAATATAAACCAACAGACTATTACATAAATGAAGCCTGGGTAATTGTACAACGGCAAGAGTTCTATGAGTGTATCACTTTATAACACCATGAGTACTGCCCGTGTGATTTCAGAACCAATAAGGCACTGCCTAGGGCCACCGAGGTTTCAAGAACTGGCGAGGCCCACCCAGCATAATTAAATAATGCCCGGAGGTTGCCGATCCCCAGTCTTGAGTTGGCCTCGAAGCCCCCCAAACAATTCGTAAACAATACCCGGGGAGGTGTCGATCCCTTAGTCTGCGAAACATCTCTGTGCCCTCCCGCGCCTAATTTACATGTGAGATTAAGATCCCCAGTGCTGCAGAGACCCCATAATATAATAATAGGATTGGCCCCGGAACATTACCCACCAGTGGGCTCATTTAAATGAACGGGTGAGACACTGCTTCATTTTTTTCTCTCCATTTTTACCATCCAGTTCCGCTTTATTGAAACGATATGAGGTTTTCCTCCTCTCGCTTCAACGAGGCAAACAAGAATTTAGTATCACAGGGTGCAAGCAATGCTACCGCCCTGTAATAGCAAACATAAATGTCCCACGCTTGCACACCCCAGGACATTGTATGACCTGCGCCTGGGTGGTGGTGCTCCATGGGACCATGAAGCTTTGTTTAATGCATAACTACAGAATTAGTATAAACGCATACTAACACTACTTGCACACGTGTGGTACAGCAACCAGAGTGTAGTGAAGAGGCAGAGGAAGCCCAAAATCAAAAAATATAAATCCTACCAGAGGTAGGATCACATAGTTCGATCAGCCGATGACCCTGGGATGAGTAGAAACAGATTCACCAAGAAAAAGGGTTTTCAGCACACAACCCTGGGATGAATAGAAACAGATTCACCAAGAAAACAGGTCTTCAGCACTAAGCAAGCAAGTGCAAAATCTTGGTGAGTGCTGCCTTCTTTTCACCTTCTCCCGCTCGTCGCCAATTTTATGTAGTGAACAGGAAGACAGCAGTGGATCCGATAAGTAGATTTATTGCAGGAAAAGAAGACAGCTTAAACAGCCACCAACAGGACCAGACACCAAGGCATCCATCTTCTCCAGCACCGTGTACAAACTCTCTAAGATTCCCCTCATGACAGCCCTACATTCTAACATTACAGTATCATTACATACTAACATTGTACTATGACTTACATTGAAATAGTACACAGAGCACATCACTTTACAGCAATCAGCTCACGGTTTAATCCCCGAGTCTTCAGACCAGTAGGGGTGAGTAGTTTGCTTCCCACTCCCTGTATAGTATAAACGCATACTAACACTACTTACAGTTATACTACAGCGGCCAGTATGCTACAGCGCACACAGCCCATCACTTTACAACAATCAGCTCAGTTTGATCCCTGAGTCTTCACACCAGTAGGCGTAGTATTTCGCTTCACACTTCTGGTATAGTATAAACGCACGGTAGAGCTCAGTAGTTCGCTTCCCACTCCCTGTATGGTATAAACACATACTAACACTACTTCCACAGGTATCCTACAAACACCACAGCACGTCAATATGGACAACAATTTATTCCGCTTTGCATTTTACTAGAATTGATGACATCTTTATACAGCCTCTTTGTGAAACTTTTTGAACCTATCTGAACTTGGACGTCGCCATTTAATCTAGTATTTGGCTGGTTAGCCTTGAGAAAGTCACAGTACGCTTATGTACGGACGAAACACGTGTTGGCTGTTGTGAAATATCTTTTGTGCAAATTGGGACACAAGATGAACTATTAAAAAGAATACGTTTTGGGAAGATTTGTATTCCATTTGAATTATTTTATGGAAATTTTGGAGCACTCTGGATTTTTCAAAGGACACTGAGTATATCGTTACTCCGACTATTGGTTTCATAACATCAGTTTGATATCCAACTGCTTATAACTTTATTATGGGTGTGCGGTAATAGCTGTTTTCTTCATTAATGTTTCTGGATAAGCTGTTTTTCAACTTACCAACGGCACTCCTGGGTAGTGAGAGCCTACAGCTTCCTCAGCACCCCGATATACTTATAGCATTTATATACTGAATACGCCAATAACTGTTTTATAATTACTTCGTTGCTACTTATGAGGTGCGGTTTTTCCAATTGTTTTGGAACACTACTACCCTTTTGTATTATATACCACAGCACATCACTTTACAGCAATGACCTCCCGGTTTAGGCTCTAGGTTTTATAACCGACTGTACCAGCATCTCATCTCAGCACCATGTCACTCTGAGCAACACCGCACTTTCAGACCGGTAGGTGTGACTACTTCACTTCGCACTCCCCCACAGAGGTTACAGTGTTCCTATCCTCCTGTTTCCTACTCTTTTTGCCCTTTTTTCCCCCTTACTCCCTTCAATGGAATCACAAAATGGCGGCCAACACTTCCTAGTTGCAACCGCTGGCAGCGTTCACAACCAATAAGCAGCAAGCTCATGCTCGTAACGCCTCAGCCAATCAGATGGCAGAATTCCCAAATATCGATGTCTGTAAATTTAAATAAATCTCCAAAACTACTGAACGGATTTACACCAAATAAATAAAAGCGTGCTTTCTAGACCAAGACCCTTCTCCCTGCCAAATTTGGGGCAATTCCGTTCACCCGTTCGACCTGTAGCCTTGTCTAAACAAAGCGACCTTTTTTTAAATGGTGTAAATCCTTTCAGTAGTTTTTGAGAAATTCGAAAAATAAGAGTCAAAAAATCAATTTCCCATAGGAAACTTTGTGCAAGGCTACAGCTGAAACTACTGAATGGAATTACCCCAAATGTGGCACAAAAGTAGTGCGTGGGTCAGAAAGCGACCTCTTTTTTTTAATGGTGTAAATCCGTTCTGTAGTTGCTGAGAAATTAGAAAAATAAAAGCTTTGATATCTGGGCAGAGCCTAAGTCCCATGCATGAGCTTCACTCTGATTGACTGTCAACACTCCGAACCAGGAAGTGATGGCAGCCATCTTGTGGCTCGGTAGTAGCAAGTTGCTAGAAAACAGAGAAACAAAGGTAGAAAAGAAGAGAAGGGGGCAGGGTAGAAACACCCTGACACCCTAGGCCTGCTCAGGGAGTCCCAGAAGGGCCACAGGGTAAAAATAAAACATTTTAAAAAAAAAGAAAAATCGGCGCAATTCGCGCTGGGATCGCCGGTGCCCGTGTTTTATTTTAATGAGACCCCGGGGTGGGCTAGGTCCCGGGGGCATTTCTTAAAAAATAATAGAGGGGAGTTGCTGGGGCTGCGGGGGCCCGCTGCGGTTCATGCAGTCTCGGGGCTCCACTCATGTTGGGAGGGGGGTTGCATGACCCCCCTCCTGGAGCCCTCCATCCGTTTATAACTTTGGCATTGTTTGATGATTCTTTACAAATCTTTCCAAAACGTTTCTCTTTTTTGATCAGCTCCTATCTTGAAAGTTTAGGGGTGATTGGTCAAGGGGGCATCTGAGAAAAAAGGGGGTGTCAAAACGTGTTTTCTCAATGCATTTTCTATAGGAAACCTTAGACAAGGCTACAGGTCAAACTGCTGAACGGAATTACGCGAAATTTGGCAGGGAGAAAGGTCTTGGTCCACAAAGCGCGGTTTTGTAGAAATGTTGTAAATCCATTGAGTAGTTTTTGAGATATTAAAGGCAAAAAATATATATATATATCTGGTCGGTGCCTAACTCCCGAGTACGAGCTTGCCTCTGATTGGCTGCTAACACATCAAAGCAGGAAGTGTCCTCTGATTGGCTGCTAACACTTTACATCAGGAACTGTTAGCAGCTATCTTGTGCCTTCCATCGAGTGAAAATATAAAAGAAAGGTTCCAGGGGCAATTTAATATAGCAGAGCTCTGTGTAATGATGATTTGGACGCAGTGAAGTTTTAAGATTTATTAACAATAAAGGAGAACCAGGTGAGCGCCAGGCAGCACGACTTCCACTCCAGGACACCAGTAGGAAGATAACCCTTTCACGCTCACTGTGCCCAACATCACCACTTCACAGCTATGCCTTTAGAAGCCAGTCTGTCGGCTTGCAGCTGTCTTACTTTGCGAGCTAGTACGCTGCTGTGCCTCTACCTCTGCGAGCTACTATGCTGCTGTTCCTTTGGGAGCGGACGGCTCATAGTTCTGCCTCTGTGAGTCGAGCGGACGGGCTGCAGTTGTCTCTCTGCGAGCCTGGGTACGAACTGTTTATAAGTCACACTATATGAGCATTGAAAAGCCATTTTGTGATTCACTCAGTCAACTGGCATCTGTCCGAGGCATTCTGAAAACATATCGGAGCTCTTTCTGTGAGAGATACCCCTTTCATGCTGCGTCTCCCCACATTAGCCGGTAACCCACCCTCTTCCCACATCATCAGCATACCCCCAACAACCTTCTTGGACCCGGTAGTGTCCCTCTATGAACTATTAATAAAAAGATGCTTGTGAGATTGGAGAAATAAGAATCTTAGTCATGTATAGATTTACATATAAAACATTTTAATAAAACAAAACAACAACAAAAAAACATTTTACAGCTGTGGCGTGTCATCGCTGGTCCATTTGAGATTCACAGCCTGCAAGACAAAAAGAAAGATAAGATGGTGCGTCATGCGTCCAGCAAAGGAGATAGCGAGAGAGAGAGAAAGAGTGAGAGAGAGGAAGAGACAGAGAGGAAGAGAGAAAGAGAGAAAGAGAGAGGAAGACAGAGAAAGTGAGATAGAGTAAGAGAGAGAAAAAGAGAAAGAGTAAGATACACGGAAGAGACCAAGAGCAACAGTGTGAGAGAGAGGAAGACAGAGAGAGAAAGAGTGAGAGAGAGGAAGAGAGAGAGAGGAAGAGTGAGAGAGAGGAAGAGAGAAGGAGTGAGCTACAAGGAGGAGAGAAACAGTGTGAGAGAGAGGAAGACAGAGAAAGAGAGAGAGAGAAAGAGTGAGATACGAGGAAGAGAGAAAGAGAGAATCAGTGTGAGAGAGAGGAAGAGAGAGAGAAAGAGTGAGAGAGGAAGAGAGAAAGAGTGAGAGAGAGGAAGCCCGACAAAGAGAGAAAGAGTGAGGCAGAGAGGAAGACAACGAAAGAAACAGTGTGAGAGAGAGGAAGAGAGAGATATAAAGAGAGAAACGGTGTGAGAGAGAGGAAGAGAGAGAGAGATAAAGAGAGAGAGAGAGAGAGAGAAAGTGAGAGAGGGAGAGAGAGAAAGAGTGAGAGAGAAGAAGAGAGAAAGAAAGAATGAGAGAGAGAGAAAGAGACAGAGAAAGAGAGATAGTGTGAGAGAGAGAAAGGAAAAGATGGAGAGGGAGTGTTGAGACTGGAGAAAATGTTCGCAGCTCACCTTTGTGTCACTGGTGTGTCTCCAACCACGTGCCGGGACATAGTGCACCCTCAAGTTTAGTGATCTGAAAGATAGTATAGATTTAGTTATTGCAGAGTACATACAACTGCACACACGTAATTCTCTGTTTCAAGAAAGAGAGAAAGAGAGAAACAGTGTGAGAGAGAGGAAGAGAGAGATAGAAAGAGTGAGAGTGAGGAAGAGAGAGAGAGAAAGTGAGAGAGGAAGAGAGAAAGAAAGAATGAGAGAAGCCACTCCCACCACCCAGAGGTGACTGCCCGCTGCTGCGGAAAGAAGTCTCTCTGCTCACCTTCCACCACCGGCGTGTGTGTAGAGGATCAACCACATGCCGAATGAACTTGGTTATGTGTTGAGGATGGCCTTGCATCATCGCAGATGTTTGCGCGTTCAGCTTTGGTGGTGTTGGGGGGGTGGTGAACGTTGATTCGTGATTCACAGCCTGTTAGATAAAAAGCAAGATAAGATTGTGCATCATGCGTCCATCAAAGAGAGAGGAAGAGAGAAAGAAAGAAAGAAAGAAAGAAAGAGTGAGCAGAAGACAGCGAGAAAGAGACAAACAGTGAGAGTGAGAGAAAGAGAGAGAGAAAAAGAAAGAAAGTGAGAAGAAGACAGAAAGAGTGAGAAAGACAAAGAGAGAGAGAGAAACAGTGAGAGGGAGGAAGAGAGAGAGAAAGAGTGTGAGAAAGAGGAACAGAGAAACAGAGGAAGAGTGAGAGAGAGAGAAACAGAGAGAAGAGAGAAAGAGACAAACAGTGTAAGAGAAAGAGGGAGATAGAAAGAGTGTGAGGGAGAGAAAGGAAGAGATGAGGAGGGACACTGAGTGCCCACACTGTGTACAAAACCATCACAGCTTACCTTTACTCCACCGCTCTGTCTCCAACCACGTGCCGCGACCTAGTGGAACTCTCAAGCTCCCACATCTGAAAGATAGTACAGAATTAGTAATGGCAGAGCAGTGTTGGATTAGGATTCAAAATCGGCCCGGGCACGCAAACAAAAAAGGGCCCACATTTGCGTATTACCTTTACTCAAAACACTGCTTAGGCTAAATATTATTTAAAAAAGGGGGGGTGGGGGAGATACAAAAAAATGCATGGATTCGTTTACACTGGTGACTTAAAAACAAGTGAGGCCACTTCTGCTAAGGCCCCCTGCCCTGCTAGGTATGCATACATTAATGGGCGGCCCTGCGAGAGAAAGAAAGTGACACCTCTGCCTGTTGCTAAACGTGAGGTAATGACGCCCATCTGCCTCCAGAAAGGCCATTCAGACACCCACTGGGCCACTGGCTGTATCCAAACAACAGCGGCAACGCCCAAATCTGCCCCCTAGACTGCTCTAAAAAGCAGCCCGCATTTGGAACTCGGCACCGGCTCCTCCGGCATTGCACCAGTGCCCGCGTTACCAATCCGACGCTGTGGCAGAGTATATACGAGTGCGTACGCCTAAATCGCTCTGCCGTCTTTCTGCATTCAGGCTGCTGTACCCCATCCACTCCCGCCGCTCAGAGGTATCTGCCCGACGCTGCGCACCAAGGCCTCACTGCTCACCTTTTCGTGGTCATGGCACCCTCCACATCATACAGCTCCGTTCTGCAAGCTTATAGGTCTCACATTTGGAATCGAGTCTTGATATCGCCATGGCAGAGGACATACTAGTTCACCTATCATCATCGCAGGTTGTACACCCGCTCAGGGCTTGCAGTGCTACTAACTCAGTGAGAAGTGGCGGTAGGCCCTCACTGTTGGATCAGGCCTAAACTGCGGTGCAGCAGAGCACACAAAACATCAGTTGTCCGGACCACCGGGACGGGCCATCACTGTGGCGGTGTGACTGTGCCGGCCACAGTGCATGCGTTGCGAGCAACTCTAAAATGGCGTAGAGCACGTGTGCCCAGTCTTTTTCATTAGTAGGGTCACATGTCCTGTGACACCTGTGCTGGATGGGTGTGGTGTGGGTGTATACCAGCCATGAGGGAGTGGCTGTGGCATCAGTGTTGCCAGATTGGGATGGAGCACACACAATTGGGCTATATTTTGCCAGTTGTGTGGTAAAACTTTGGTTTGTGCTAGTTGCCAGATTAAAAATATATAGACACATATTTACTTGACATCCTGCTGCAACATCAATTCCAATGCATTCACCGCCTGCTTGACGCTTTCCCTGCCCCTCCTTCCCTAAAGTAGCAATATTGGGCAACTTTGGGCTACTTTTTGGTTGGCTTTGGGCTATAGAAAGCTTAAAAAATCTGACAACACTGGATGCGGGTGTCCGTGTTGGAGTGCTACTGTCACCCGGGTTGCAAAAGCCAAAGTGTCACTCTGTGAGCCAAGTCCAACAATATGGCCAACTTGGAATGTACGGGGAATTACTGACCCTATATTCATCCGTAGTTCCACACAAGAAAGGATGTGGACATGAGACATCTGTGTGGATATGAATGTTTATTGCACATTCAGTGGAGTGTTGCAGCTGTAGCAATACAGGGCCATGCAAAGTTGAAGTTTCAGTTTTTGGCACATGGAGGGCAGCCAATTAGAGACAAGCTCGTTGTTGAAGTTAGGCTGCGCCAACATATGAACTTATACAATCACTGCGAGGTTTCTAACGCACTTATAAATTCACTATACACTCTGCTTGCAGTACTCTAATGATGCAGTCTCTACGTACGTACTTGTACAATGACCGAGACAAAGTTACATAACTAAAGTTTTCCCCCACTGTCAAAGGTAAGATGGTTGCATATGCTGTCCAGAGCACTATGTAATGTGGTAGGGCCTAGGGGCAGCATGTTGCATACATAATGAACACACGGACACAGATAGATAGTGAAACCGGGTACGGGCACATGCGCTCGATTACCAGGGTCACATGTCCAGTGACGTCTGTGGTGGATGCGTGTGGGGTGATTGTAAGCCAACCCTCCGGGAATGGTTCGTGCTGGCAACAAGTACAACAGTAATCGTTGGATTAGACACAGAGATTCAATCATAAAGGGTCAATGATTTGTGCTGCACTAAGGTACGGGTACCAGATATGAAATCATACAGAAAGAATTCTATTGTAAAGGGTTCATGACTTGTGATACACTGACGTAGGACAGCAGATGTGAAATTATACATAAAATATTGTATCAGAAAGGGTGCATGAGTTGTGCTGCACTGAGATAGGGGCATCAGAAGCATTTAGCGTCTGCACAGCCAGAGATGATACGTGGTGCGGGCAAGCCACAGAATCGCAACTCGATGTGAATTGTGAGCCCTGCTATCGCTAGTGTACTTCGAAGGCAGTAGTCAGCAAAGACATTGAGGACTGTTTTTAGTCACTTCCTGTTGACAAAGATCGAGGACATAGAGTACAATTCTCTCTAATAAATAAATCATGTTTCAATTTAAATTGTGAGCTCTGCTGACCGCAGTGTAGGTGTATGGAACAAAAGATGAAATATTTAAGGAATACACTGAGGAAATCTTGGTTGTTCTGAGTACAGTTGTAAAGTACGGTATCCTCAAGCTAGAATCTGAACTGGTCGTTCATCATTTTGTCTACCTTTTTCAGTAGGGAAGAGCTGTAGAAAACAACGAGCTCCAAATTTGTTTCCCACACACTCATGGGAGTTTGTTTTGCTTTTTTCATCTCGAACAATTCAATAGTATGTCCTATCAGTTCTTCTGAATGTAGAGGATGTATAGTATAATGTTCATAAATTTCTTCTTTTCTTGAATTGTCCACTTGAAATATGTGTTTCATCTTCTAAAGTCATTTCTTCTCCTTCTACATTTACAATTTTATAGTAAATATTGTTTTGCCCCAGATATAATGTAGCCTTTTGGACTTTTGTGACATGTACTAACTCTTGCCATATTTTCCGACTCTTTGTGGGTACACCATTAACAAGAAAGACTACATGTTCAGTATCGTCTCTTTCTACACTAACAGTTTCAACATTTTTGTTAAAATCTAAAGGTAAATCCACAACTCTTCCGTTTAAACCACTTTATAGATCTGTTGAAGGCAGCTAACCTGTTTTAGGCTGCATACGAATTATAGCCTGAAAAGAGTGCACAGATTGTATAACAATGGCCTTCTATGTATTTAAATCTGTAAGTTTATGAGGTATAGCAACTCATTCTAAGTAATTTTGTCAGCTCTAGCTGGCATTTTGTTTTCTTCTAATTTATTGTATATTTACAAATACATTGTACAGTGCCTAACTCAAAAAGACCTTCCACAAACAGATAAGAAGCAAATTCTTTCCATTTGTGTACGATCTCTAGCAATTTCAGCTGCAATAGTTTTTTCTTGATTAATCTCTTCATTCAACATTTGGAGATAATTTGGAAAAATTGCACATTCAATGATAACTTTACATGCATTGAAAGAATCTTCATAGCAGTCAAAATCTCCATGTAATTCCATTTCAGTCCGCCAAGGTTTGAAGAGTTGCAGAAGAGCTAAATAGAAAAACTCTCTCTTATCTGGAGTATCACAACTTAATTTCCTGTGATTAATCAAATTTCCTTTGGCATGCTTTACCAAACATCCATCAGATCCAATTACAGCATATTTTCCTTCATTTATTTTTTCTGTAACATTTTTTTTAAACTATAATGTTGCAGTATTTTATGTAGACATATGTTTTCCAGGTATGGACTTCTATTTGGATAGTATGCGAGGAACAACAATTGAGTTATCTGCAACATATTGTATGTCCATATTTGCATTTCACATCTTCAAAATCACCGGATTGTAATCATAATGTACTTCAATTCTTCTGTTCTTTATATATTATAAGTATTTTTGGGTGATTTTCGAGTGATAGTATACCTCACTGCTGACATAAAACTGTTCACTCTTCCTTGCGATGACTTATGGTGCACTGAGTTAGTAGTACCTTTGGCGCTCAGCGTGTATGTACCCTGTGATAATGCGTGGTCCGGGACGGCCACACTCGGACCAATGTCCTTTGTCTATTGAATTCTGCCTCAATAAGGTCACGTGGCAATGACTTATGGTGCACTGAGTTAGTAGTACCTTTGGCACTCAGCGTGTACGTACCCTGCAATGATGCATTGTCCGGCAGGGCCGCACTCAGACCAATGTCTTTTGTCTATTGAATTCTCCCTCAGTAAGGTCACGTGGCGATGACTTACGGTACACTGAGTTAGTAGTACCTTTGATGCTCAGCGTGTATGTAACCTGCGATGATGCGTGGTCTGGGGGGGCAGCACTCGGAGCAATGTCTTTTGTCTATTGAATTCTGCCTCAGTAAGGCCACGTGGCGATGACTTACGGTGCACTGAGTTAGTAGTACCTTTAGCACCGAGCGTGTACGTACCCTGCGATGATGCATGGTCTGGGAGGCACACTCGGAGCAATGTCTTTTGTCTATTGAATTCTGCCTCAATAAGGCCACGTAGCGATGACTTGCGGTGCACAGAGTTAGTGGTACCTGAAGCATTCAGCGTGTGCATACCCTGCGATGATGCATGGTCCGAGAGAGTCACACTGGGAGAAATGTATCTTGCATACTGGAATGCGTCATCTGCAATCGCTACTCCATCTGAATTGTGATGCCTGCTGTCCGCAGTGTAGATCGAAGGCAGTAGTCTGTACAGCTGGGTTCGCATGGGGCTTGTGTCGAGGAGACCCGCGGTCATGGCGGCAGCCACGTGGCAGGGTGAGGCCCGCTGCTCTGGCAGACTCGTTGGTCTTCACATTTCACAAGTGAACCACGCCCAGAGCCCCGGCTTATTTATTCATACTCCTACGCTGGAGTGGCGTACGTTGGACCAGCCCACTGCGCTTCCGCTTCCAGGGGAGGACAACACAGCTACATGTTCGAGATCTTCCCCACTGCCTGAGGTAATGAGGTTGCATCTATTGTGCACAACAGTGCAAGCACCAGCAGTATATGTACAGATAGAGAGGTTTATGATCTGTATAGTGAGGTCTGTCCAGCACATCACTGCTACACTTGGTATTGTGTGCATTATTATTATTATATTATTATTATAGCTGAGAAATATGTTAATCAGACCCTCTCCAGATTCCTTGAAAAAACCCACAACCTGCTCCACTCCTCTCAAACAGGGTAGCTGTTCAGTTCCATTCCATTCCATTATTGATGGATGAGTTGCGTCCTTCATACATATTTGCTTGCCTTATCGGCTAACATTCAAGTATTGTGTGGCTGAGGGACCATGACGCTTTTGGAAGGTCCGCTGTCCTGGTCTGCACAGCCACGTGGCTGTGCAGACCAGGACAGCGGACTGGTGGCAGTGAGTGTTGTGGCCTTCATGGGTGTTTGAGCTGGGTGATCAGTAATGCTATGACATATGTTGCGCTTCAGATGTGACTCTGGGCTGTGATCCCTTTCACATTGTAGGTAGTCGTCCTGGTGTACACCAGTAAAATGCAGATTTTAGATACCCACTGCAAACGTGGCTTATTCCCTGTTTTTGTAGTGCACCTCAGATTTGGCTGCTCGTTGAAAATATCAGGAACTGGTGCTTTTGTGTTAATTTTTGCACGGGGACATCTACTCTGTATATTATGACCGTTAGTTGTTGTACTCATTTGTGATTAATTTTTTTTGTGGAAGCTATTGCTGAAAAACTGGGGATACTGGCTGTTTTCACAAGGTTGACAATGAAGTGATAATTTAAAATCACTGAAAAAAACTATAGGTTTAGAGAAGAAAATAATTAGAAATTAGCATTCAAAAATCCTTTGAAATTCACTGACAAAACCATAGGTTTCAGGGACGTTATAGTTACAAATTAGCATTCAAAAAACCTTTGAAAATCACTGAAAAAAACATAGGTTTCAGGGATGTTTCACTCATACAAAACCATATAAATGCCACCGTTATAGTTAGTTCAGCTAACTATAACTTGCCCCCCCGCAATGCACTGCTGATGACGTCACATATGACCTATGTTTTTTTCAGTGAATTTCTAAGGTTTTTTAAATGCTAATTTCTAACTATAACGTGCCTGAAACCTATGGTTTTTTCAGTGAATTTCAAAGGTTTTTTAAATGCTAATTTCTAACTATGCCTACAGAGGTACGACATGTGAATAAAGAAGAAAAAACGCACAGAAAGAAGCAAAAGAAATGCAGAAAGAAGCTATAGAAGTCCACAAAAATGAAGAAAAGAGCAAGAAGAAGCAAGACATGTGCAGAAAGAACCAACTAAGGAGCAGAAAGAGGCTTTGTTGCAAAATCATCCTGTGCCCTCAACTTTTTCAGACGGCTACTGGTGGTAACTGACACTTAGAATACAGTGAAAACACCTACATACACTAGGGAACACTATGCGTTGGGTACTCCTGTGATTACCATGACCTCCTCTGTATGGCCCTAGTACATAATAGGGCAGGGGGATTAAAAGTCAGAGGTGCAGAAATATGCTACTTTAACTAGTAGTCGCGTTTGCAGAGTGGTAGAGAAAGGGTGCTGGGCGTCCAACTAACACTCAGGAATTCCACTGCGTAGGACTTACAGGAAGTACCAGGAGGGATTCTTGGCCCCCAAACTCCCTCAGGACTAAATTGGACTTCATCCCCCATCCTGTAGTCTGCCACGAGGCACGTTTGCAGAGTGGTAGAGAAAGGGGCCATGGCCTCTGAAGACGTCTTAGCAATCCCACTGTGTGGGACTTAATGGAGGTAACAAGAGGGGTAGTTGGCCCCTGAGGACATCCTTGGTGGCCGACTTCCCAAACTATTACCTCCAGTCAGTCCCACACAGCAGCATTTGGTAAGTACTCGTAGCAGACCACACCCACTTTGCCCACCACTCTACAAACGCGCTCCCTGGCGCCAACTTGCCTACCTTTTACCTCCAGTAACCCCCATGCAGTGGGATTGGTGAGAGGTAGACAAAGGCCATGCCCCTTTCTCCACCACTCTGCAAACACACCCTCTTAAGTCCCCTTGAATCATGAGGGTCCCTGGGGTCCAACTAGCCCACCAGGTACCTTCAGTAAGTGCCACAGAGCTGGGTTGCAGAGAGGTGTAAAAAGGGGCTTGGCCTGGACCACCTCTCTGCAACGCAGCCCTGTGGTGCTTACAGGAGGTACCTGGTGGGCTAGTTGGCACCCAGGGACCCCCAGTATTGAAGGGGAATTAATTCCCCAACTTAAAACGCGCCACAGGGCGCGTTTGCACAGTGTTGCTGGGAGGGGGCAGGGCCTCCAGCACGATCGTGTCTGTTTTATAATTATTTTTGGGGGAAGGGGGCTGTGTGGCCCCCCTTCTTATTACTTTTTTGGGGCCCTGGGGACCCCATCCTGACCCCCAATAAAATATATATATATATATTAATGGGAAGGGGGCCGCATGGGCCCCCCTGCCGAGGCCAATTCCGGCCCTGGGGACCCCATCCCCCGAGGCATGGCCAAATATTTTTTTTTATTATTATGGAGGGCAGATGTGTGCCCCCCCTCCTCAGGCCATTTATGGCCCCGGGGACCCCCATCCCCCAGGGGCCGGCCTTTGCATAATTTATTATTTTTAAAAAATTATTATGGGGGGAGCCCCAATGTCCGCATTTCCACACGGGGAGCTGCTAACATGCAGCTCCCTATGTGGAAAAGCAATCTGGTTTGAATTTTGGAAGAGAGAGCAGGTTTCCTATGACAGGGCGGGAGCCGCAAGACTCCCGCCTTGCCATAGCAAACAGCAGTGTCCCGGGGGTGGGCACCCTGGGACACTGCAGGAGCCGGCCCTGGGGGGTGGTGGTCCCCAGGGCCATCACTGCTTCCAGGAGGGGGGCCATGCAGCCCCCCTCCCATCCAAAGCACAGCCCCGGGGAGGTGGTGGTCCCTGGGGCATGTGGGGGGCACGAGCCCCCCCACGCAAGTTTAATTCTTTATTTTAAAAGCCCCTGGGGTGGCGGTCCCCGGGGCTTGGGTGGCCTTTGAGGCCCCCCACATTTTAAAATTAGCCCTGGTGGGTGGTGGTCCCCGGGGCTGGGGGGCTGCGTGCCCCCCCACATTTATGTAATCAAGCCCTGGGGAGGTATCGGTCCCCGGGGCAATGTGGGGGGGGGATTGGGGCCCCACACACACATTTTGTTCAATGCCGCTGGGACCTAGTCCACCCGGGGGCTTCAATACCATGAAGCGCGGGAGCCAGCGCTTCATTTTTTTAAACATTTTTGGCCAGATTCGCCCACCCAGCGCGAATTCGGACGATTTTCTTTTTAAAAAAATGCTTTTTTGGGCCCTGTGGGTCCTTGTGGGACCCCCTGAGCAGGCCTAGGGGGTCAGGGTGTTTCTACCCTGCCCCCTTTTCTTGTTTTACACAATTGTTTTTCTGTTTTCTTGTGACTCCGGTTCCTGGTTTGGAGTGTTGACAGCCAATTAGAATGCAGCTCGTGGTCTGAAGGGTCCGCCATAGATATCGAAACTTTTATTTTTAGATTTTCTTAGCAACTACTGAAAAAAAAGGGCGCTTTCTGTACCAAGCACTACCTTTTTGCCCAATTTGGTGTAATTCCATTCAGCAGTTCGAGCTGTAGCCGTTTCTAAAGTTTCCTATGGGAAATGCATTTTTTGACCTCTATTTTTTTAATTTCTCAGGACCTACTGAACGGATTTACACTATTTAACAAAAAAGCCTCTTTCTAAACCAAGGGCTACCTTTTTGCCAAATTTAGTGTAATTCCGTTCAGAGGTTCAGGCTGTAGTCGTGTCTAAAGTTTCCTATGGGAAATAACATGGAGAAAACACGTTTTGGGACCCCCCTTTTTTCCCGGCCCCCGCTTACCAAATCACCCCGAAACTTTCAGGATAGGAGCTGACCGGAGCGCCCGACGAGTTTTGAAAATTTCGCGAAGATTCGTCAACCGGCGCCAAAGTTCTTGGGAAAACAAAAAACGAGTTTCCTATGGAAACTGGGTCCTAACTATAACTACCTACTGGTGACTGCCAGTAGGATATATACACAGCCACAGCATCACCCTAGGTTGGTGGTAAAAAGAAGAGAGAAAGCAAGGCAGTAGTAAAGCAATGGAGGGCACCAACACTAAGTATAACAAGCCTATTTATTTATTTTTTTAAACATACCCCAGACAGGGGAAACAGGTAAACAAATGAGATCAGGAAGGATAAGGCAGACTCCTGGGCAGACAAACTCCAACCAGAAATGGATATGCAAAAAAACAAAAACAAACAAGCAAACAAATACAAACAAGCATGACAAAAGAAGCAGGTGCCATTCAAAGGAGCCCACTTATATCACCAGTCTTAACTATGTTCGGGAAAACAAACCCAAGTTCAAAATTCAGCTTCCTAAAAGATCCAGGAGACACAATTGACTCACTGCCAGGAAACGTGACAGGTCTTGTAACACCCCAGGTCCCACAAAAAACAAATCCCAATGGGAGCCAACCCCACTTAGACTTGATGTCTGCCAAATCAAAAGACACTTTGTACAAGGAAATCAGCCAAGGGATCAAGCAAAGCAAGAGTTTAGCCTTCCCACTGATAGTGCACACTGAGGCACTCAGCTAAATATTCAACAACCTAATAACAACCAAGCCGCAAATACATGCTGTTGGTCCCCTGTGGGGTCAAGATGAAGGAACCAACAAGAGGAACAAAAAACAATAGACTCATCTGCAAAACAAAAGTGGGATACTGGAAAACCTAGAATACGACAAAAACCCAATAACTACGACACAGCTAAACAGGACAAAAAATAAACATTCCATGCCAAGAATAACCAAAACGCCGGTAAACCCCCAGGCATTAAATATAGATGCCACGCTACAAGCAGACAACAGAGAAAACTCATGGCTAAGATCTTTCTCTCTTTCAGGTAATGGGGTATTCCTTTAAGCAATGGATGAACAAACATTCAATAAGGAACACACAAACAAAGGTCCAGGAAAACAAAATTTAGTATTATCACAGTCCCAACTAAGGATACAGTATCAAGAAGGGTTGATATAACACTAATTGATAATTGGACCATCTCTAGTGCATCTGCCCAAACATTGACTTACAATAGGTTGGAATTTGAACACCCAGACGAAGAGAAGAGAAAAAAACATCTAAAACAAAATTTCAGTACTAAAAATAAGGAACAAAATGAAATAGAAGAACATTTACTAGGAGACTCGTGCAGCCAGTCAGATCTCTTCATCTCATTATTACACATTCTAAAAAACTTAACAAGAGCAATGGTAATTGTTAGACCTGGCATCATTGGCATGAGTCTCTCCTCCATTATTTTCTGTTTGCCTCCTCTGTTTACGATGTTTTTGCTGGATTATTACTTTGGGCACTGTGCCACTGCTGATCAGTGCCATAGTGCAAGTGCTCCCTATGTTAAATTGTTACATTGATTGGTGTTACCATGATTGGCTTGGTTGACTTACTGTTCAGACCCTAGTCTAGTGCACTGCGTGTGCCAAGGGCATGGAAGTTAACTGCTGCTGGTGGGCTTGCAGCACTGGTTGTGCCACCCACAGAAGCAGCTTGTAAAATGTGTCTCAGGCCTGCCACCGCAGCGCCTGCGGGCAGTCCCTGACTGCCATGTCGACTTGGCTAGGAAACCTACTTGCCAGTCTCTAAACCTTCACTTTGCCACATTTCAGACACCTCTATGGTAGGCCCTAGGGCTGGGTGCATTGTGGGTAAAAGGTAGGTCATGCCCTGATGTGTGTGGCATGACCTAGTAGTGAATTACAGCCATTTTTGTTTTTCACTACTGAAGGGCTACCTGCCTCCAATAGGCCAGACTGGGCAGACTGATTATTAACTCCATTATAATCTATCTGACTCAGGGAGCATGGTAGCAGGTCGAGTTTAGTATCCCTGAACTCAGAATTTAATAACACACCCTTTAGGATGGATGGTTTTTAAATTCTATGTTTGAAAATAGCCCTTTTAGAAAGTGGCTATTTTCTTGTCCAACTATCCACCGGTCTCTGCTGGTTTGGTGTGTGTGTCAGGGGCTGGGTGGCTCCAGAGGTCTCAATGAGTCAGTGTGGGGTGAATGAGGCATTTACACATAGAGCGAGGGAAGAGTAGCCTGCCCTGCCTGACACAATGCTGGCTCCACCTCCTGCTGGGCGACTGATAGCCCTGCTCCTGTCAGCGACAATACTGGCTCCGTCTCCTGCTGGGCGGCTGAGGACTCTGCCCTGCTCAGTGAATAGGCCAGGTGCCTCTGCCTGGCAACACCCACAACGAACCTGAGATGGGGGGAATTTCCCGGCTTGGACAAAGGGAACAAAGGAGAAAAGGGGTATAAGAGAAGGACCCCTGAACCAAGAACTCAGATCACTTCTGACAAGGAAACCTGTACCAAGGTCAAGAAGCCTGCTGATCTAAGGACTTGCCTCCCCTTTCTGCCAGAGTGCTGTTTTGCTGTGGAGGAACCTGAAAGCTGCTTCTTTATTTTTGCCAAGGAACAAGGAGAGAGGAACTTGGTGTGTACTCTCTAAAAGCTTGCTAGAAAATCTCCAAGGGCTGGAAGAGTGCCAGTCTCCTGTTGAAGTCACAGGGCCAAAGGACTTCACCATCTACTGAATTGCTGAATTGCTGGAAAGTGTTGTTTCCAGTACACAAGGGAAAATCTGCAGTCTCGCCGCCGCCGCCGAATCCAGCTCGACATCGTGAGTAACGGCTCCAGTGTCCCGAGCCTTCGACGCCGGCCGCCGGGCCCGATTGACGCCAGCAGCAACGCCAGTGAGCAGTGGGTATCGGTCCCGGCTCCAAGTGACCCCGTCTCGACGCCGGTATCGACGCCAGTGAGGAGTGAGTATCGGCTCCACCTCCAAGCGACCCCGTCCCGACGCCGCTGCTGATCGCATCGACTCGACGCCGTGAGCGCTGCTCCGGCCCGACATCCCTCGACGCCGCTGCGGATTGACCCGACCCCGAGGTACGATCGACGCTGATCTCGACGCCGTGAGCGCTACTCCGGCCCTCGACGCCACTGGGGATCGACCCGAATCCGAGGCACGATCGACGCCGACCTCGACGCCGACATCTCGACGCCGTGGATCATCGTTTTCTTCATTCCCAAAGGTACTGTGTTTGTGGGGTCTGTTGCAACTCCAGGCTCGACGTAGCGCTTCTCGCGGTCGACGCCGAACCTTGGGAATATAGTAGACTCGACGTCGTGTGACTCCTGTGGGGGTTACATTGTTGCCAAAGAACTGTGTTTCAGAAGAATACTTAATTTTGTTGCTAAAGAACTACTTGCCAAGAAGAAACCTTACTTGAACTATTATTTTTCCTTCCAAAGAGTATTTATTAAGACTGTGGTATATTTTTGTCATTATTTGGTCTTGTGCTAAGCCTTATATAGAAATACTATTTTTATAATAACTTCTGTGTCGTGTCCATCTGTAGTGTACTCACTTTATTACTGTATGTGGTCATAAATGCTTAACACACTGCCTCTGGGATAAGCCTGTCTGCTCTGCCAAGCTACCAAGGGGGTAGCAGGGGTTATCTGAGTGTGTAATCCCCTTGCCCTGACTGGAGTTGGTAGGTCCCTATTTGTCAGAAGAGTATACCTCTGCCAACTAGAGACCGTCGGTTCTAACAGTAATGCAATCCAAAAAACTAGGCATACAAATAGACCTAATGAACATAATGGCTACATACATCTCAGGAATTAACGACAAACTTGAAAAACTCACCAATTTAGTAACAAAGGTACAAGTGATCAATACCGCAAAGCAAGCAACATGCCAATGTGGGCCAATCATAGACAAACTAAGTTCTTTACCAGCAATTTGGAAGAAACAATAAAAATCAAAAAAGCACATCTAGTGAATATTCCAATGGTCAACAAATGCCATTCACAAGAAGATTATAAAGATAAAGATAATAAGAAACAGGAAGACAAATCATATGAACCAAGTGGTAAAAAAAACACAAGGGTAGGGAAACTGAACGGACCACAAATCCACAGGAGGAGCAACAGACTCCCTGAAGCAAAGAGGATCTGTCAACGGTAAACACGAACGAGGATAAGATACAAGAAACAGGTGTAAACACCCAAGACGAAAAAAGGGAAGGCCATCGGGAAGGCAAAAAAAAAACACCACAGAAAAGCAAGGAAACAAATAACTCAAGTAACATGCCAAAATTGACCAAGAACATACCCCATATTAAAAAAACCTAGACAGCACGGTAGATCACAGCTCACTTGAAGCCCAATATACCAGCAAAGCAGACAATGTGGGCCCAACCAAATGGGATATGGAAAAAACAGACAGAACAGAAAAATCATGTCCAACCTCAGCCAAATATACTGGAGGCTACAACAACAAACTATGCCAATGATGTCTATAATGTAGCCGAGAAAGAAACAAGACTACAAAAAAACAAAAAGGCATCAAGCAACAGATCGCAGACCAGTCCAAAAATGCAATGTCCTAACAACACTGCGGCTCTGGTAACTTCCTTCAAAACCAGGACAAAACAACAAGCAACATCAAAAACAATTATACGAACGAGATCAAATGGGTGGTTTAAAAAATGTGAGGTACGACAGACATTTCCGGAATGCCAGACCCACAAAATCCCAAATGATCAGCTCCACAGAGACCACCCGGGACGACCAAGAAACAAATCAGACAGAAGACCATCAGTTCTGCCACAACATCGCCCCAGATGAAAGCACAAAAAAAGAAAACTGGCAAACAGACAGAATTATACCCCAAACAAACCCAATGGAGGCAATACAAACTCATATAAATTGTAATTCGTTAGAAAAGGTTGGGTGTTCTTATCCAACCAGGAATATCTCCCTTCCAAATAACAAGGACACGCAACAAATCAGCTTCACTCCACTATGCACTTCACAAGGCCGACATGACACCCTTAACAGGGGGAACATACTAAAACTGACCGCTGAAATCCCAGGACTGAATCATATAGAATCCATAGACTTGTTAACAGTGGAATTCCTACCTAACAAGGATTTCAAATGAGCATAACACACATTAACAACATGGCAGAATAAAGACATAGCACAACTGATATTGAATCACACCCAACACTTTGAAACATGGGGCATAAAAATAACAAAGCAAACAAAAAAACACTATCCCCAACCCCTAATGGTAAAAACCCACCATCAAAAGCCACAACCCCCAATGAAACCACTGGGGAAAACTAAAGTTTACTCGGTCGTACAGAATGCACGAGGAAGTAGCCCAAATCGCTCACCAAAGATGTGTAACCTCGACACACAAATTGACCCTAACCTAAAACAGTGGAACTGGGTAGCCAATACATAAAACTCACACAAGGTAGATTGACTCATGGACATCAGACCAAGAAAGACAAAGAAAGACGTTCTACATCTCCTCTCACGGAAAATAGCGGGTGCAAAAAAGACCTACCCCAAGATTGGAAAGCATATGATATGATAGCACTCCAAGAGACATGAGCTACACTCACTACTTTGTAGAAGCTGAAAAAAAGGAGTGCTATGGTTACCCAAAGGGAGGATTGGCAGTCTACGTGTCCACATTACTTGACCTCAAATCTGACTAACTTAAATCGCTTGATCCCAGTCTGCAAATAATCAAATTCAGTTTCAATACGATTTACAAATCAAGAAGAGTATTACCGATCAATGTATACATACAACCAAGTTCCAACAAGAAAAAAGGACTAAGCTTACTACTACTAACAACAGTCTCAGAGGTAAGAAATTAGCATTCTCTCTGGAACATAATTCTAACAGGCAATTTCAATGCCAATCTGATCCATACACCGATGAGGATGAAAATCTGGCGTCAGACAATATACTGGGATGTGCCATCGCAATACCAACTTCCGACATACCACCCAGACGATATAGGCTGGGAACTTGTGACAACATAAGTGTGCCTGGGAATGAGATTAGTTAACGGGCACACAACAGAGGATTCCCCCCAAAATTCTCATTTTATGGAGCCAGTGCCCATTCAATACTTGATTACACAATCATCTAACTTTCCCTGATGCCACGCTTAGCTCAATTTTCTCTCAACTTCTCAACTCAAAGTGATCATAACCACCAGCATATACATCTTAGGTTGAATCCCAGCAGGCATACAAACACCCCGGTACTGGAAGGCACTGTAAACAAAACAAACCTAAAACATCTGAAGTGGACTAATGCATCACTACAAGATTTTAACTATACAATAATGGCCTTAGGAAGGACCAGCTGCAACAAAAATACCAACCCTATAAGTTCCTGGATAGACTTTACAACTAACCTGACATCACTAATGACAGGCTGCCCCAAGAGGAAAATAGGGATGGTAATGTTGTGTTGCTTGGTAACGAGTTTCTGTATTAAAGGAATCTACGTGCAAATGCTGTTATCCTCTTCACTTCAGGTAAACAATGCCACCTCAAGTAAAATGAAAATATTAAAACGAGAATTAAGAAAAGTCGTTAGGCACATCAAAACAACAGACACAGACCAACCAGGATGGGATAAAAGTACGCCAATTGAGAAAGGAGTACACAAAATTACACTGGGAAGAAAAGAAAACAAAGTGTGAGGCAAACTGGGCTAAATTAGTAATTAATGGCAAAAAACACAAGTGCGTTCTGCGACTTTTAAACATTCTGAGTAGGCCAATGAAAATCCTAAATAATTCATACGCTCAAGAGGAAGTCTGGGCAGATTTTCTGTCCAAAAGATTCGAAGGGAGAACTCTGCATATTGAACAACTAACCAACAAAGCAAAACACACAGGAGCAAGGATAAAAGCAACATCAGGCGCAGTAATAAAAAGCTTTCCTTGCACAGAAATAATCTCCCATCACAAACACTTAACTGAAGACACCAGCAACACCATAAAGAGAGGAAGAAGAGACGGGGCAACTGAACTAAAAGGCATCACCCAAGCCATCTTTAAATGTGATACAACAATTTGGGAAACTCATCTCTCCATATTATTTAAAGGAGTAGATCTTCTTGGCAGCGCCCCACCAAGCTGGCTAGGTTCAGTAATAAACCCAATTTACAAAGGGGTAGATCGAACAAACCCGGCAAATTATAGACTCATCGCACTGCTTGACGTCAAAGCTAAATACTATGGGCCTCATTTATGAAAAGTGACGCATCACTGCGTGAAAACAGTGATGCGTCACTTTTCACTGCGCCCTCCCTGCGACTCCAATGATGCGTCATATTTACAGTATGACGTGTCATGTCGCAAGGAGTCACAGATACGTCAGTATTTCTGACGTATCTGTAGGCGCAAAAGTGACGCATTGCTGGAGTGTGTCACAAAAGTGACGCAACTCCAGCAATGTGTCCTTTCACATGGGGCAAGCCCCATGTGAAAGGGCCTGCGTCAGTCTTACGCCTGCTGTGAGGCAGGCGTAAGATATTGACGCATTTGCACCCTAGAAGTGGCGCAGTGAAATCTCGTAGATTTCACTGCGTCACTTCTACGATGCTTACTTACGTGGGAACGCCCACCCTGCATACATTATACCTGACGCAGGTATGATGTAGCGCAGGGGTTTACAAAGTGACGCATCTAGGTAGATGCGTCACTTTGTAAATATGGCGCATCATGGCGCATGTTTTACGCCACTGGTGCGTCACAAAAAGTGACGCACCGGTGGCGCAAAAGTGACGCAGGGGCTCATAAATGAGCCCCCATGCATCAATGATTCTGGCAGACCTGATCAAGTGGTCAGATAAGTTAAACCTGATCCCAGTTTATCAAACAGGATTTAGAAAAGGGACCAGAACAACAATAAACATACTAGCAGTGTTGAAAATTGCTGACAAATGCTAAAGGGAACAAATAATTTGGGTATCTTTTTGGACATACTTTGGTTCCTCAATCTGTCCCGGTAAGTACCCCTTTTATTAGTTATTTGGTTGTTGCAGCTTTTCAGTCCTGCATTTTAAAAGTGAACAATATTTAACTTTTAACTCATTTGGAAAGCCATGATTCCTCAATTGGCTTTTTATGTCCTCTTATTGTGAGTTCCATAGAAGTTCCATCCCAGTATAGTCTGATGCTGACAAAATACACAGTGCCAGTTATTTAATTATGCATTTTCAAGACAAAATGTCAAGGTTCGTTCAAATAAACACCGTCGAGCCAACAGTTGCATGAAGATCCAACAGAAGTGAAAAAGTCTACGTTAGATACTGAAGTTAAAACGAGTTTGTAATACCAGTCGGAATGCATTTGCAAACGAGCGCTTTTCCCTTCCCATTCCATATCTGAAAGTAAGCAGCCACACTGCATCAATCAGAGGGCTGAAAATAGAAAACGTTCCCCCATCAAAGTCGCGTAAATCAAGTTCGTATTGCAGAAGAGCAGAAAAGTTTGTTGGAGTTGTTGAAGTTGGAGGCTGGATGCTTTTCAAACGACTTCCTTGATGCGTTCGCTTGGGAGGTCATCGGAATTTTTACATTTACTTCGCATTGGTGAAAAAAAACAGCATTAGTAAAGCCAATAGGTCTGAATTTGACAAGATGACGCTGAATATTACTTTTCTTTTTTTATTGAAAGCATACTCAAAAATTGTTTTTTTTTAAAAAGGCCCTCTAAACATTGCGGCCATAAGAGCGCAATTGCAGTGCATATGATTTTAATGGAACAGTGACGGTGCGCCTGATCTGATAGGTGTACTTAGAACAGGTATAGAATGAGACACCCCTTTTCGTTTTAATGTTCATTAATTGATTCTTATTGTTGTGCAGAAAAAGTAGTATTGGCTTTGCATTACTGTTTCATGGAGCTGTAGCTAAAACACACAAGGATGATTGAAAAAAAGAGGAAAGGATAAGTAATGAAAAAAAATGGTAAATAAAAGCATTCGTACTCCAGCCCCAGCACTATAGAGCACTTCTTTTGTTTAGCGAATGTACACATGTTGTAAGAAATTGTGTTATTGATTGAGAGGGATGGAAACACCACTCAAGCAAGACCTTGTCAAGATGACCCACAAAAGTCACTAAAACAACCTGTGCTTAACCCTCTGGTAGCGTGGCCGGAGAGCAATCAGGCTTAATTTATAGGTGATGTGTAGAAGTATTTATGCAGCACAGGCAGCTAGAAACTCATAGGAAGGCGCCGGAAACTTTAGGCAGGGGAATGTCAACTTTCTAAAAGGGGTATTTTCAAAATTTCATCTAAAATCCGATTTTACCATTAAAGATAATTTTAAATTACTCTGCTATCACTCTGAAGTTAGCATTTCTTAATTGTTATAAGGCAATCCAGTGCTAGTCTATGGGAGACATAGGCCTTACAACAGTGAAAAACGACTTTAGGAGTTTTTTACTTTCAGGACATGTGAATCTTAAACCCACGTCTTAGATTTGAAAATACATGCACCCGCCCTATGAGCCTTTGGGGCATATCTTAGGGGTAGTAATAAAATTACATTTTTAGGCCTGGCAAAAAGATTTAATTTGGCAGGATGAAATCGCAGTTTAAAACTAAACTAGAGGTTGTTGTGGAAGGCTGAGGAGTACTCTTGCAGGGCTACTTTTGTGGCTGGCACAATTAGTGCTGCTGCATACAAGTGGCATGTAATTTACAGGCCCATGGTACAGGTATTACCACTTACTAGGGACTTATAAGGAAATTAAATGTGCAATTTAGGTGTCAGCTAATTTTGCTATGTAGAGAACACAAGTACTTAAGCACTGATTAGTAGCAAGAGTGCTAGGTCTTACATGGGATGAGGAAAAATGCTGTCACTTCAAACAGCAAGTGAACCAATAGCTGAAATTAGCTGCCTCTTGCTGTATGCTGTAATGGGTGGTGGTAAAATGTGAATGACAGCTGGCCAGACCAATTAATAAAGATGGCTGATTCAAAGCTCCAGTATGCATGCATTGTTCTGTATGATTTGTTTTATTAGATGAGGCTGATCAGATAGCTAAATCAGTCTGTAGGCCAGAGCAAAAAACACAAAATGCATTTCTATAATTTTTGCTTGTATAATAGAGCAAGGAGCACTTAATGTTTTCACCTGGCTAAACATGACTCAATATAATTTCACCTTATTTTGGCTGTAAATAAAAATTTTAAAAATATATTCCCTCTTTATTTTAAATCCATTACATTTCTTTTTTTAAAGGTTTATTATTGTAATCGGACTTTAATGTTAACATTTCCAGGGCTTGTTTACATGTATTCATAAGCAATACCTCAGTAGTCAGTGAGTGACTTTTAAAAGTGGTCATGGGGAGGGCATAATACTTGACCTGAATTCTGGTGAGGGAGCACAGTGACATTTTGGGAAAAATGTAGTCAAATGTAGCATTTTAAACATCAATTTTCACATAAAGTGCAAATAAGCTTGATGATTTGTTGGAAACATTTCAGTAGTTTCATGATGTGTCAAGGAAACTCAATGCTTATCGAGGGTTCACCCCATATTTTTTTAATTTGTCATGGGTCCCCCTCCCATAAATGCTGATAATTATCTCCAGTGTTCCATAAGCAACATTTTTAAAGAGTGCCACGTATATGCCATGGGTGCCTCCTAATACCAAGAATTATGTACAGTATATCAGTACTAGAATTTTGCCATTCATACTCCCTCATACCATGGTGACGCATATTAAAAAAGTTACCTACCTCAGGGGCAGTATTTTCTTATGGCTTTCCCCCCCATCCTAAATATGCCATTGTTTCCCTTCTTGAGGCCAAGGATTTCCTCCAATATACCATAGCAGATTACCATAGCTGCCCCATAAACCTAGAGCTGCCTTCGGTATGCCAGGGCCTGTCTTTTGCCACAGGGACTCTCACTTGTGCCAAGAATTACTTCCAGTATTCTAGTAACATAGTGTGACTTCGGGTCCCCAATTAGCCAGGAATAACTTTATGTACCATTGCCTGTAGCACACTCAAACACCTAACACACCTTCACACATACATTCCACTCACTCACTCACTCACCCTCACTAATTCTTTCCAACGCCTTCATGCTCCTCATTACCATTCTTTCTCTCACTTTCACTCCTTTTCACTCATACAGAATAACTCACTCTAATTTCCCCTTATACATTTTAACTCACTTAAACTTCCTCACTCACTCTTACCCACTGATTCTCACTTACATATACACACATACTCATGCTCACTTTTTCACAGTAAATGATTCTCACTCTCTCCCCCTTACACTCAATAACTCACTCACACTTCCTCCTTGGCGGCAAGGTGGGAGAAGGATCTTCCTCTGAATTTGGTCTTGTGGATCCATGGGACAGTGGCCAGGACCAGTGGGACATAAACACTCACATACACACACATACTCACTCACTCAAACCCTTACCGATTTACAGTCAGACTTATTCATTCACAAACACAGTGACCCACCCTTACTCACACTCTCACTCACATATAAAGAGAACAGCAACACTTGATCTTTTTATCTACTCACCTTTCTTTCTCTGTGCTGGTGAATCTACAATGGTGTCAATTGCAGCCATCAGTACCATATTGCTGTGCTGGAAACAAGGAACTAACCAGAGCAGCATGGCCAGGATTAAAGAGGGGAAAACCTATCTCAAACTCAGTACCAGTGCCTGCTAGAGCGGTAAGCACAGCCCTACCAGTAACTGGGGCAGTGAGAGATATCCCCTCATTGCTGATTTTTGTGGATTCTCCTTAAGCACAGGAATGCACTTATCTGCACCCTGGCAGCCCCATTTTTGTAAATAAACTGTGCTGCCTGAGACATGTGCAGTATATCTTCTAGATAAAATGCATTGTGCATATTTGAGGGTACTATAGTGGGATTATGTTCCTCAGACATGCACAATCCATACATCCACCTACAGAGTGCTGTGTTTTTAAACAACTCTCTTTAGATTGAGTGTTCTTCAGCCCCCCAGCACCCTCTCCTCTTTGTCCTGTCATCAGGAGCCAGTGAGGCCATGTGCACTGCAAACAGGCAGTGTTTATAAAATCACAATAGTTATCTTTTTCATGCACACTGCTAAATTAAAGAGAAATAAAATAAATAGCAGTGCAGTGGTTAGGGGCATTATGCGATGGCTAAGAATGGGTAGGCACAACCTACTCACCCTTGTTGATAATCTGTCACTGCAATATATGAAGAAAATCTAGCATCACAACCTGTTTTGAAATTTCCCAATGTCATAAAACATTAAAACAATTCGGACAGAGCCAAAAGCTAATTTTCCTCATCTGTGTTGCAGGTGCCATCAAAATTGACTGTTTCTTTTTTGCTCCATTGCAAAGTTTCAGAATTTTATTTTAATTATTTATATATTTAGGAGTTTTGTATACAACTATATTACCCACTACTCTCAAGAGCACTACACAGAAATAGAAAAGAACACGCATGATAATACAGATTTCTTAGAAATACAGAGTGTCAGTGCAACCAGACATAGTGCTTAGTTGAAAACCTGTTTGAAAAGTTAGTAAATCTGGAATTTCATTAACCGAATGGTAATCACCCTCGAAATAGAGTTCAGGGCAGAGGATTATTCCATAACGTTTGACCACTGAGGATTGCACTTCATCCCCATATGCACTGTGATAGCAAAGGGTCCAGAAATGTTTGAAGCCAATTTCCAAGACATCAGATGTACTGTCACTTCTGCATACAAACATAGAATATGGCTACTAACCTGAAATTGTTTAGCACCCAATGCAAGAATCCAACAGCGTGAACCTGCAGACTAAAATACAGCAGGTGGACACCATTACCATGACACGAGTAATGACGTGCACGTAACACAACAACACGTGTCATGATTGTCATCAAGGAACATGTGTTGGAGGGACTCTGCTTGAAAGCAGAACTGTGCCTTGGGAGAACAGGACATCACAATAAAGGGAATGAGTCTCTGTACCACATCAGTACCTGTAGGCCCAAATCCAACTAGCTGAACCCGAACTCCTAACCTTTCCAGAGTAGAAGGTGAATTTGGCAAACCTAGAATATTTACCTCTAGTCTCCAAGGGAACAGTGGAAATAGATTTTGTTTCCCACTTATGCATATTCATAGCAAACAAAAGAAAGAAATGAAGGAAGTTTACAATATATTTATTGAAACTATCGTAGTCTATTTTGAAGTAAGTATGCTGCGGTAAGTAGACAAATACAACTAAGTGACGTAATCAACATTACTAGCTGGCTGTAAACAATGAACAACCCAACCATGGCAACTTATGTAGCTATCTAGGCCTACCCTCACTATGTGAGCACGAAGATGTATTAGTTATCTCTGGGATCAGCACCGGACCCCATACCTGGCATGTGTAGTTAGATGGTCCGCATCATAGGAGTAAACTCAGTTTATGCAAGGGTGCTGCATCCATTCCAACCCTGGTCTCTCTGCTGGAATTCTCCTCTCTGCCACCCAAGGAGGCGAGAGATGGTTTATATGATAAGATCTACTGTGCTAGAAAACTGCAGCTGTGCTACCATGTTATGTCTAAAAATGTTATGAGATGTTTCTGACCGGCACAAGAAAACAGTTTACTATGTTGTTTGACCTTGCACAAAATGTTCAGACGGAATCACAAGAAGAGTCACTGAATAACAAATAATATGTGCAGCATATTTCTAAAATAATATCATGTCACAAAAACAAATGTATTATGTGTGTCTGTGCAAAGCAGAAGCAGCCTAAAACAACTAACATGTGCAACTGATGGAGAACCAAATTGGGTCCAAAAGGGAAATCAGTATACATGAAAACACAGAAATGCACACAACAGGACTATAACAAGGCTATTTACACAAAAAGCATTCCTCTTCTCCACGTACCTGTTTGGGTTGGTATTCACTGTAAGACCAGGCCTCTCAGGAGATTCTTCATGGTGATACTCCACAACCAAAGCTAGCAGTCAGTGGGCACATGGAGCACATAGATAATGAGGCTGGCAGTGACCACTATCTTTTACACATTGCTACCTTACTAATGCTGATAATAAAGTATGAAAAAGGGGGGACTTGTTCATGTGTTCTTAAGGGAAAATGTACATGCATTCATATATTACGAGACTATGTTACTTTTAAGTCAAGGATTTCCTTTGTAAAAACTGTTCTTATAAACTATGGCACTGTGACTTCAGAGACCACTAAATCCCTGTTGGAGATTTCAGACATGCTGACTTGGTCATAGCCATGGGCCTTTTTTAAGAAGCTTGAGGGTGTACTGTCATTTTATGCTGATAATTTTTACTATTTTAAATTGTTCATTATTTTTAGTCTAACAGAATCAGCATATTCATTTATTCATTCATGCGTTCATTCATAATGAGAGTGAGGAAACACGACTGATAATGAGATTCCAACAATGGTGCAAAAAGGTCACTAGCAAACGATGCTCTCAAGATGATACCATGAAAACTACTTAGGAATACAAACATAATAGGATGAGTTTAGTCTAAGGATCTACTGGACTACTGCAACACTCTCTATGTAGGAATCATCGCACTCCTCCTCAAGAGACTACAAACCATACAGGAGCTCAGTGGACAGACTCATCCTAGACCTTCCCAAGCGCACTCACATCACCCCCCACCTCAAGAAGCTCCCCTGGTTCTACTGGCTCCCTGTTAGAAATTGGGTCTCTAGTTGGCAGAGGTATGCACCCTGTCCAATTAGGGACCACTATCCTAGTAAAGGTAAACTAGATGCACACTAAAAGATAATCATGCACATTTTGACAGTGAAACCCTTCCGCAGCTAGCATCTAACCTAATATCCCCAAAATGTATAAAAAAAGAGGGAAATGCCCTGCGATGTGTGCACACAATCCAAGCACACACTGTCAAGGTGTGGTCCCTCTGGACCTAACAATGTTCAACATAGAGATCAATAGATGCACCAACACATCAATAATATTAAAAATATGAAGTCTGTGTCCAAAATTTGCTCTTCAAGTTCTCTCTTTTATTGGAAACACAAGTCAAGTAACAGGTAGACCAGCCAACGTGTTTCGTCCAATACAATGGACTTCTTTAGGACGAAAACAAGCTTGTCTCAGAATAAGAGGCCGATTCTATCTCTGGTTAAAAAAAGATGACTGGAAACCGGACAGGTCAATCACAGGGAGTAATATAAAATAGTTGTATAAAATAGTTGCAAGCAGCTGTGTACTAGGATCAGATGCCAGGAATATTCAAAGCATCAAGAATATCTGAAATGCCAAATCAAATAAAACGGTCCCAGGTTGCTATCTCAAAACGCTCAGCACTATATAAGGTGCAGAGATCAGAAACATGGGGAAGTTAACTTACTGCCCTAAATTGGGGGGGGAAATGAAAATCTTGAGCTTCCCAAGATTAAGAGCTCACTTTAGAATATAATGATATCCAGTGAGCGGCCGTGTCCGGTGTCAGTGGAAACAATCCAGATAAGGAATTATTATTATTATTATTATTCTGAGTTTTATATAGCGCCTGGTTACCAATAGGCATCCCAGCGCTTACCGGCACATAACACTACTACAAGAATGCAGGGATTATACGAGAAACAGAAAAGTTTTTAAAAGTTTACGAAACCGAAGAAGACTAGCTTCCGAGCGCAGTTGTAGGGGCAATGAATTCCACAAAGAGGCCACATTTATTGAAAACCTTCTGCCACCGGTTCTTGCCTTTTTCACCCTGCCAACCTGAAGGAGATGTTGATGGTCAGAGCGGAGAGAACGAGAGGCCTTGTAAGGCTGGACCATCTCCTCCAAAATAGGTGGACCTACCCCATGCAGAACTTTGTGGGCGATGCAAAGTGACTTGAATTTCACCCTGTCCCTCACCGGGAGCCAGTGCAGTGCCCTCAACGCCGGGCGAGCAGATTGACGCCTAGGGAGACCCGTCAGAAGCCTAGCAGCCGCGTTCTGCACTTGCTGTAGTTTATTCAGGGTAGATTCGGGAGCACCCAGGAAAAGCGCATTGCTGAAATCCAGCCGCGAGATGATAAGTCCCTGGATGAGAAGCCTACGAGTGGCCACTGGGAGCAGAGGCAGAATCTTCTGGGCTGAGCGGAGCAGGCCAAAGCACACGCCAGCAGTCTTTTTGGCATGGGTTTTAAAAGATAGGTCCTGCTCCAGCCATACCCCCAGGCTCTTGATCTCCAGCTTGGGGGGGGGTACCGGTCCCAGACAGTCTGGCCAGCTGCTGGGGGACAGAGATGGAGAAGAGTTCCCCAGCAGCATCAATTCCGTCTTGGAGCCATTTAACTTTAGGGCTGAGCTGCACATCCACGTGTAGATCTTTTCAAGACACGTGTGCAGCCGGTCGGGATGGTGCGCCGACTGGGAAAGGCCTACCACCAGCTGAGTATCATCAGCATAACTGATGATTTTAATACCCAGCGGCAGTACCACACTCTCCAGGGGGGCCATGTAAACGTTAAATAAGGTAGGGCTCAATGAAGAGCCCTGTGGCACACCACACTGGAGAGGGGATGAAGATGATTTTTCCTGGCCTTCCCATACCTCAAATGAGCGACCTTCCAAGAAGGAAGCAAACCATTTGAGGGCCAGACCCGTGATCCCCACCCCCGACAGCCGTTGGAGAAGCACCTGATGGTCCACGGTGTCAAAAGCAGCGCTGAGATCCAGGAGGATCACTGCCACTGAACCTCCCGAATCCAGCATGCTCCTGCATTCTCCACGACCGCCAGCAGGGCGGTGTCAGTCCCCTGACCGGGGCGAAAACCCGTTTGGGAGTCGCCCAGAAGGGAATTGGTTTCCAAGAAGTCCGAAAGGCGGCTGTTCACCAGCTTCTCAGCCACCTTACTGATACCCGGCAGCAAGGAGATGGGCCGAAAGTTAGCGAGATCGGCGGGATCAAGGTTAGGTTTTTTCAAAAGGGCCTTAACCACCGCCCCTTTCCAACTGGGGGGAACTACCCCCTGGACGAGAGACAAGTTTATCAGGTCCGTCACAGGGCCACCGATTGTAGATGACACCTGTTTGAGATATTTAATAGGTACTGGGTCTTTCGGGGAGCCGCTCTTCATAGACCCCAGAACCGCCAAAACTTCCTCCTTAGTGACCGGACCAAGGGAGGCCAGCTCCACCGATTGCAACTTAAGTTGGGAGGTGGAATTATCCTCCAAGGAAGAGACCTCACCTGGCCGGGGAAGGGAAGCCAATATATTGTCAATTTTGCTTTTAAAAAACGAGGCCAGTTCTATACATTTTTTGCGAGGGTCCTCGTGGAAAACCTGAGGATCGGGGGCATTCAGTAGCTCCTTAATAACCCTGAATGACTCTTTAGAAGAGTTGGCCGCCGAGCCTATACGCTCTTCAAAGAATCCTGATTTTGCCACCCGAATAGCGGATTTATACCTGCTCAGGGCCGCACGATATTCTTTACGACTCGCCTCACTCCAGTCTCTCCTCCAGGACCGCTCTAGCCTCTTGCATCCCTTCCTCAGGGTTCTCAGTTCTGGCGAATACCAAGGTGCAGAGCCCACTCTCTTCCCCCTCGTAAGTTGTTTCTTTTTGGGTAGGAGAGTGTCCAAAGAATCCACGAGCCAGGTATGAAGATTCGCATCAGCAACTATTGGGTTAGCTCCCAGAGGGGGCTGCGTGGCCTCCAGGTGTGCGACCCAGGTGTCAACTGGGAGCCTCGACCAGGCTCTCTCCAGGGTGTGAACCCTTGAGACCACCGCAGTTTGGCTATCGAATTGCCATGTCGCGGACACCAAAAAGTGGTCTGTCCAAGGCAGGGCAAGAGCCGGAGATGGAATAAGATGGTCCAAGTTGGAAAGTATGGGATCAAGCAGGTGGCCCTTCTCATGGGTCATGCCCGAGTTGGCCAGATTAATTCCAAAAGACTTAAGATCATCGAGCAAATCGACTCCCGCGGCATTGGTGGGGTCCTCAAGATGGATATTAAAATCCCCGAGGACAACAAAGTTGGCAGTTGAAGAGGCAAGGAGTGCAGTAGTTTCAAGAAGAGAATTAGGGAAGCTACCCAAGGGTCCAGGAGGGCGGTAAATCAACAAACCTACCAAAGACACTGTAGGAGACAACCGAAGGGAGAACTGTAAGCTCTCACAATCAGTCACCCCTCCATTCTGAATCTTACAAGCAAGCGTGTCTCTGTAGAGAACTGCAATTCCTCCTC
Organism: Triturus cristatus; assembly: GCF_964204655.1. NCBI lineage: Eukaryota > Metazoa > Chordata > Amphibia > Caudata > Salamandridae > Triturus > Triturus cristatus. The sequence continues at coordinate 888,999,565 of NC_140592.1, read as the reverse complement.
CCCTCCCTTTAGGTCTATCAAGATGGACCATGTGAAAGCCCGGGGGGAGTGCTCTGACCATGTCAGGACCAGAGCTGGGGGAGAGCCAGGTCTCAGTAAGATACAACACATCCAACTCGTGGTCTAGGATAAGTGAGTTAATTTCAATGGCATGGCTCGGCAAGGACCGGCAATTTAATAAAGCCATGGAAAGAACAGATTTCACAGCCACTGAATTGTGGCCGGAGGGGCAGGCTCTACACGGTAAAAACGGAATAGTTCCCATCTGTGCAAAGCTACAACTAATAGGGTGGGGCGGACGCAAAGTCAATAGGGCGTCCCTCCCATATCGAAGCCTAGTAGTAAATGGCGCCACAGAGTCGGGCATGATGGCAGGCCCTAGGCCCGTCCGGGCCCGGACGGGCACAGACGGGCTCAACTCTGGCGTAACTCCGGCGTCAATTCGGCGTCCCCGCAGCGCGTGACCGCGGCGCGTTGGCATGGCTACCTATATACTGAACCAGGAAGGTAGAGAAAGGACTGATTGCGCGCTGCTTCCCCTCAACAAAGATGGCCGCCTCGAGAGAGGGCGAAGGACCCGCAAAGAGCGGTGAGTTGACCAATTAGGGTGCAAGCTAAGATGGCAGAGGTGGGGGTATGTGAGCCAGGCAGTTTTAAAAACAAGGAATTAATGTCCTAAATAAAATAAAAGAAATACAAAAAACGGGAGCTTAAAAACACGCGAGCTGGCACTCCACGCACAGTTCTCCTAATAGCGCCACACGCTGGTAAAGGACGCACTGAGCAGAGTTGCCTACCTATATACTGAACCAGCAAGGTAGAGAAAGGACTGATTGCGCGCTGCTTCCCCTCAACAAAGATGGCCGCCTCGAGAGAGGGCGAAGGACCCGCAAAGAGCGGTGAGTTGACCAATTAGGGTGCAAGCTAAGATGGCAGAGGTGGGGGTATGTGGGCCAGGCAGTTTTAAAAACAAGGAATAAATGTCCTAAATAAAATAAAAGAAATACAAAAAACGGGAGCTTAAAAACACGCGAGCTGGCACTCCACGCACAGTTCTCCTAATAGCGCCACACGCTGGTAAAGGCATATCAATCAACTCAGCGCCATAATAAGCCCCGGAGATGAATTAACGACAGGGAGCAGACTCCTATTTGCTTCAACTCCGAGGCTTATTTTGGCGCTGAGTTGATTGAGATTTCTTATCTGGATTGTTTGACCTGTCCAGTTTCCAGTCATCCAGAAAGAGATTCCCTCATTTGCATGGGGCACGCCCCCATGCAAATGAAGGTACGCCCTCTGAAGATAGTGATGGTGCTTTATGTGCTTTATGTGCGACAGGGCTATCGGTATTACAGAAGGGGCCTCACAAGCGTCTGCAGCCCCATCTGTAATACCAAAGTGCCCTGGGGGCGCTCAAAGCGGGCACAAGCGCCTATTGTGCTCCCAGGGCACTTTGCATAATACGGCCCCAGGTGTGCTGACAAGCATGTCCTCTCCATGTTAGTATACAACTTCAAGTGCCTGCTACCTCTACCACACCCTAAACAATTCACTTCTGGCATTTTAACTCATTAATGTGTCTGCACAGAATACAGTTGTGTTCTTTGATAATGCAAAATAGCTTATAAGATAGGTTTGGTGTCATATGGCTCCAGGTATTTTCAATGGTAATAAATGGTTATAATTTTGCTATGTTTTTCAAAGGAAAAATGTAAACCTTGCACAGATACATCATTAATTTAACTGCACTGGAATCATAGGAAGGTTGAACCTTGAATGGCAAAGGATCTAAGGGCATGCATGTTTCGTCACACCTGTGCATGCACACTGGATTTTTTTGTGTGGTACAAGTATATCATGATTTCCAGGGCCACCTAATAAATCAGATTGCAGGTTCTGGACTGTTCCTTTAGGCTTCTGTTCCTGGCTACGCAAGCTGCAGAAAAAAAGCCCATAAGAGCAAACCTATAATTTTCATTTTAAAATTATGGAATACATTGCACTTTACAAATGTTGCTTTAAAGTAAGCGATATCATTATTTTAGGTGAGAGGGCAATAGTTCTGCTTTACATAACAGTCTAACATAATCATGCGCATTGTCAGAGTAATTTTCAATTTTGCTGGAGGCATCCGAAGCGCAGCATTAACATAAGTGACAATAAATAGCATTGACTTTGTGGAAGGTTGTTGGCCGAGTTGTTCTAAAAATAGTTCTGTGTACTTTTTGGCAGCACAATACTACCTCGGTTTCAAAATGCAGAAAAGGCCACATGCATCTCACATTTCAACCTTCTAATAGATTTCCTTATAGATATAAAATGCTTTATTTTAATGTGCATATATTGCTCAATTATGTGAAACTAAAGCTAAGGCCCTGAGGCAGGGCTTGGAGCATCAGCGCCCAAAGAAATACCATAATATTTTTAATACCATTAGCATACTCTGACAAGAAACCTGCTAATGCGATAACGAGAGATGAAAGACACGCCTACAAACGTCCTCTAAGAGGGATGAACATATTCCGATGGCCTACAGGTTCCCAATAATTTTTACATTTATAGAGAAATAGGATAACGAAATACCAATATTAGTTTTCATTTTCATTTTGGTGTAGGCATTGCTTTGACAATGGAAAGTGCAAACATTTTGGCCAGCGTTGGATGGTTCTGGTCGTACTCTGTTGAACTTTTTTTTCGTGACTGAGCGGAATCCTTATATAAAAATTGCAAACATTCTTAAAACACTAACAGATATTAGACCAATTTATACATACACCAAAAAAATACAAATTTGAAAAAAAACGATTATTGCTGCAAATTAAATATTACCCCTTTTCATTTTCCTCTCGCTACTAAAACAGATTACTGACCCTCCTACAGTCTCTATAAGAAATGCATCGCAGCATTTGTTTACAGTTCTAAGACTGTGTCAGTGCAATAGGAACAGCCAATGTACCTATGATGCACAAAATAGAAGAAGCACAAGAAAGTTTCACGAGTTAAATCATGACATTTGCGGCAGGACGAGGTTGAACCAGTGCAGGTTCACTGCAAGTCCTTGATTAGCAGAAGAAGGATGCCTGACCTAATATTAAATGTACAGTCTCTCTAATTATTTGGAGCACATTTTTTCAAGATATGCTAAAGGTAGCCACTTGATTTTGATGACAGGTTGTCGCTTCAGAAATGGTCTGCCCCATAATACTTCACAGGGCACACATGACCAGGGGTACAACAAAGCCTTTTTCAAGATTAATTTCAGCCACGGAAACAACTTGTCCCATGAATACGACATGCGCGACAGAGCCAGGTCTGTGGTCACACAATCTAGAGTGCCACTCAAGGTGTTATGTTTCATACAGGTGCCTAATATAGGCTCAGGTAGAAACCCGACCTTTCACCTATATTTCCCCTGCCATTACACTAAATAACCGTTCTTGGTACTGACCTTTTACCTGGTTACAGTAATGCCTAAATGACATGGGGTTTTCTCTGAAAACTGGCCTCATTCATTATGCATGGGGATTCTTGGAATCACAGCAGGACCGTCGATCGGAGCCTTTCCGACAGCATCGTAATGTGCCGGTCAGATTCCTTTCGGCCTCCCTCATTACAATAGAGGCGGTTGGAAAGGAATCAGACTGCTGATTCTGACTGGCTTAGAGAGCCCGTATGCCAGTCAGAATGCGGTCAGTAAACCCAAGGGTGGCTCTTTCAGCCCGAGGGATTACGATGTCGGATTTCGGCACTCGACTTTGGAGACCCCCATGGGTGCACAGTCACAGGATTCAGGAATGAACTGCACCTCATATTTTACAATGGGAGCATGTATCCCAGCTGGAATACATGCTCCCATTGTAAAGTATAGGAATGCAACTGAACAGTATTCGGTCGTATCCTAATTAGTCGGTCCGGACCGCCGACCAGGTGTTGGTCGATCCCATGACCGAGACGATGTTGGGCAAAGGAAACTCTGCCCGGCCTTGTAATAGGGCCCTAAATCTGAACAACCTAAAAAAATAAATATTTTAAGCCCTCATTACAAGTTAGTTGAAATAGGGATGGGCATTTACCACATATCCCAAATATAATTATCCCAGGGTAGGTTTTGCCTCCTTTTCTGAGTTTTCAACAAGAAATCAATTTCTAACAACTTTGGGCCTGATTACAATGTCGGGCGGACGTAACCGATGCAGAAGCAGGACCGCCTGACTAGGAGTCGGAGGTCCCACTGGCCGCATTACAATGTAACCACCTTCACTGCAGTTTCAATGTGTATATTTTGTATTGCGGCTTGTGCTGCGGGCTGCAGCACATGCCGAAATACAAAAAAACACATTTAAAACATCCCTGCACTATGTGGCAGGAACCATGCTGTGCCTGCCACATGGTGCAGGGATGGTTAAGGGGCACCAGGGCCCATAGCGGAGGGCCAGCAGAGGGCCACTTTCCGCCAGCCTTTTCATGGATGTGTGGAAATGTGGATTTTCCTGATCAGTTATGTCCCCTATCTTGGACCCCAACGGTTCTATGTGCATGTTACAAACACATGTATGTTCCCTCCAGTTCCAGTTTCGAAGACGCAAACACATGTGCGTCCACCATCAACATGCCCTCTGTCAGGTTCGCCATCAATGGGCTGGATATTCGATTCCTAAGTATGAAAGGCCACCGACTTTATATGGCTAAGTTACTCCATTTTTGCAGTTCAGGCAGAGTAGGCCCGATTCTGTCCTCAAAGCCTTTCCCTGCTCTCTGCCTCTGACAGCATCAGTGTAAGCTCGCATCTGTATCCATGAACTTTGTCCTACTTCCTGTGCAGCTAACGGTGCCTGCCTCGGCCAGTTTCGCCTGCCTGCTAAGAAGCTGTATTTCACCTTCGAATTATCTACTTTGCTCCTCAGCCGATGCATTCCTGTCTAGTAGTTTAGGTAAACATTTCCTTTAGCTCCCAAGCAAAGGGCTCGGCCTTTCTGTCCTCATGCAAGTAAATCATAGCCCTGTTGCCATGGAAAGTTTCTGCCTCTCGCAGCTCATATAGACACTTAGACGCTTGTGCACGCACACACAGTCAGTATAGAATAGATTCTGTCCGAGAGTCCTTCCTTGTGGATAACATAGTTCTTTAAACATAGGATGTTAGATATGATTTGGGATTAGGTTGACTTGACCCCCCAGACTTTTTGTCTCCACATGTAGAGCTAAATGTCAAGTCCCCTTCACCCCCTAGTTACACGTCAATTACACGTCATGCTGCTGCGCGCGCATCTATGCCAAGTATTATCTTATAGATCCACCTATGCACAACATCATGACCAATCATGTTTCTTTTTACTCCTTATTACGCCCATTTTCGGTTACGCACTTACAGTATCGTTTCTCTTATCAATTGTTACGCCTTCTACATTGGTTTCATTATAATGTATGTTCTATAAAAGCAATTTCCTGTCAATAAAGTATGTACTTCACTTCCTGAACCCCCGTGGTGACGGAACCTGAAGGCCGCGACTCGAGTCGGCCATTTTGGAATAAAGCCCATTCAGAAACCTCTTATACCACGGATTCTGCCTCTTATTATTCTGAGCTATTTTTATTTAAGATTCCGTATGAAATTCAGTCCAGGTAAAAGAATATTTACCACATAATGGCGCCCGAACAGGGACACTTTCTCATCTCACGCGCCGGCGGTGCGTTGCAGGCCCGGTCTCCTGCCATAGCTGGACGGACCATAACGCGTACCAGCAGGATTTCCTGTAGCTCCCTCCGGTCAAGCGGGGGCGACTGAGGCTGCGATCAACCCAGACGAGGCGGTGAGAAGTGCGAAGTATCCCGACCAGAGCCTAGCTGAGAGAGCAAGATCCGAGGTATACAGAGGCCCACCAGGTTTTCGAAGTCCCGATGTCCAGAGGGTCCGATGTCCACAGTCATCGAGTCCAGTCCATTCTCCGAGGCCTTCCGTTTCAAGGAGCTACCCGGTGAGTACCATCGCCGGGGAAGCGTGTTGACGCGCACATAGGTTGTGCCGGTCAAGACGGATTTGGGTACACAAATCCGGTCTGCACTGTTTAGCAGTGTATATGTACTGTTTAGCAGTATATCAAGTATTCCGAGGTATCTAGTTATTGTCAAGAATTCTGCTTGGTGATTAGTTATGCAGACGATCATCATTGCTGCTTATTTTAAAGGTTAAAAAATGTTTTAATGTTTAATGTTTAATGTGTTAAACGTCTTGCATATTGTGGTATGAATGGTTGTTCATTAGTGTGCTTTTGTATTAAGTGTGTTCAAAATTAAGTATCGGATCAGTTGTCAATATGCCGCTCTTTTCGAAATTAAGACAGATCACTACTAGGAAAGGGGTACTTGAAGAAGCCGTCCCTATTCCTCCTAGGGATACTCCAGGGCACTTCATGTATCACAAACATGGCTTAGACGCTATATTATTTCTTGATTTATGGGTAGATTACACCAAGGGATTGCCAGAAAGTCAAAGGTGGCCCGCAGCGGGAACCTGGGATGCAGAGTGCATCATGAAAGTCGAGGAAGAATTATGGAAAAGAAAGGTCAGACAGTCACAGAAAGACGCTGTTGAGTTATGGCGTAAAGAATCTCATAGACTTACAGAAAAAGCACGTAGACAAGAAGAGAAGAGTAAAGAAAGTTCAAATAAAGTTCAAGAAAATCTATTAATTGAGGAAGGTATCCGAGTGAAATCAGAACAAGTAGATAGACAAAGAAATGCCCTTATGAATGGTATGTATCCCCTTCTAGCCGAAGGATTACCTAAGGCTGCTCCAGAGATACCAAAAGACTTGCCACCCCCATTATTTCCAATCAAGGCACATCCTAAGGGGCACCCTAGAACAGCGGAAGATGTTTTTCTTTCCTCATATTTAGATAACGTAGCTCCCGAGTATGCTAATTCCGCCCCACATAGACCGCATACCAGGGAGATCCAACGCCAAGATCCAGCACTCGTATCCCTACAGCAACAAGTCGAGTCAACAGTTCCGGCAAGCACATCTGTTTCCGCATCTGTCCCTACAGGTACTTCCATGGCTGTGTCCACACCTATAGTTGCTGTGTCACGTTCGACGAATCCATTCACACCCGACGCCCCAGATGGGGCCACGGGAGGTGCTAGCAATACTTCTACGCCACCTAGAATAAATAAACTTGTTTTTCAAGAGTCAGCGCATTCACGTACACCCAAATTCGTAAGTGAACGTGCGCTTAAGGAACTTCTTATAGATTGTAGATATGACCCGGTGGTCGGTAAAGAGGACGAAATGGTCCTGGCATCATTACGCATCAGACGAGCCGCAGGGTATTTAGCGAAGTTACCAGGAATGACTGCGCATCTAGATAAAATATATCATTTTGTTCAAACAGGGCGAGATCCAGAATGTATTAATAGAGCTATGGAATTCCAGAAAGTAGAGATACAGGGGGAACTGTTACGTTTCCTCATAAACTGTGTGATCAGAAATCAAGACCGACCGGGGGTAGACCCGAATGCAATGCTTATTCTTACAAGATGGAGCCAGAATATATCAGAAGGGAGACACGATAAGCTAAATTGTATAATAGCCATGTGCCGAAAGATCCGTAAAGAAATAGAACGTATTCATGAAGAAAGATTGGAAACAGACGAGTTCGAGCAAAATGAAGTGTCCGAATCAGGGGATTCCGTAAGACAGTCAGAGACCATAGCCTATGTAGGTAGAGGAAGATCCTGTAATAATACTAGATGTTTTTCTGATCCGATACACTCTGTATGTCCAAATAATAGCAGAACGTATCCGACGCCAATAATAAATCTGAAGTCTCCTGAACATTTGTTTCAAGCCGCAGATAAAATACTCCGAGAACGAAGGGGTTACCACCTCCTCGATTCCATGGATGAGCAAGAATTAGCCAGATCAGCCGTCCACTGGATTGACAGTCCTGGAAAATACGGTGATGAGACCGTAGCACACACGTTTTTTAACCTCAGTCCGGATGAACAACGTTTAGCTGGAATCTATATGATTCAGCAACTCCTTATATTATATAAGAGTCAACATGCTGATCCTGGTCCTTTACCTGATATATTAACGGAACTACTCACGAATAGATGGAGAGGTTCTAGTAACAAGTTAATTAAAGAAATATTAGTGTCACGTAAACAGTACGTCCTTTTTGTAAGCCCAGATCCTTTCTCGCTGCCCAGCAAGGAAAGAATGCCGTATTACATGGATAGACAAAATCCCTTACGAGAAGTGCACCCAATAAAAGGCGAAGACAATCAGTTTCACCGTGTATTTGTATACACACCCATAACAAAAATTGAATTGTTAGAAATGAAGAAAGTAGTACCCAGTCATGACAAAGACCCAGCGGGTTTTCACCGAGAAATTAAAGACATGTTACTGATGGGAGAGTATACCTATCCTGATATTATGACGATATTAAAGGTACTAATGCCTGCTGGCATTTATGAAAAGCTGAAAGAAAAAGAGTGGGAAGTGGGAGACCAAAAAATAGATTGGACAGCATTAGAAGCAGAGGAAAGGGCCCGAACTGCAGGTTCAGGGCTCGGGGATAAAGTTAAAGCATTACCAGGTTTACTAGTACAAGTACTGCCACGTTTATTAACTACGAAAAAGGAAGATTGGGGTGCAATCTCAGCCTGTAAACAAAAGCATGATGAAGACACAAGTGATTATTATGCCCGATTTGAAAAATGTTTTGGTGTAAATAGTGGTATAAAAGCAAGTAGTGAGTCGTATCCACATTTATTTGTGACAAAATTAGTGGAAAATGCATTGCCTCCAGTGAAGAATAGAATATTGAAATTCGAGAGTACCTGGCAAAGTAACACTCCGTCACAAATGCTACAAATGTTACAGTATCATCACAATAGAATTAGAGATGAACAAGAACACGAACAAAGACGTATGAAGGATACAAAAATGAAAATGCTAGTTTCCCAGACAGTACCAGCGGATGGTCACAAAAAGGGTGTGACACATTCCGGAGATTCAGCAGTTCCTGTAAAAGGAACATGCAATTACTGTAAACAACTAGGCCATTATGTACACGATTGTCAAGTCCTGAAGCGTAATATAGCTATAGGTATTGCAAAAGAAAGACCACGACCACTCAGACAGGATCAGAATGAACAAGGAGCTACGCAGCATGGACAGTCCATGCCAGCTCAGCAACAGTCTATGCCAGCCTCACAACAACCCATACAGTTTGTGCCAGCTGCACCACCGTTGCCTGCTACTGCCACACAAACCACAACACGACAAATGTATCAGACTGCACAGTATGAATATCCTGAGTATCAGCGTTACGCATGAACTAGCCTAGAGAGGGAAGTTGACTTACCCCTTATTGAGATTCCTGTAGATCAAGAAGGACCTTATGTACATAGTGAATTATTAGGTCAAGATAGAAAATTCTTACTCGATACAGGGGCAAGTCGAACAACAATAAAGCGTAGTGAAGTTCCAGGGGCACCCCTCTCAGGCTCTCAAAATGTTTCCCTTGGTTTCTCAGGAAAGCCTATTGTTAATGAGGTATCACAGCCACTTCCACTTACGATTGGTCCCTTGACACGAACCACAGATTTATTGCTTACCAAATCTTGTCCAGAAAACCTGTTAGGTATAAAGACATTGAAAGCCCTAGGGGCTATTATCTGTTGTTCTCCGGAAGGAGTAAGATTGTTTTTACGTGATTTTAAAGGTCATTATGTATCCAGAGACATGGATCGCCGATTACAGACTTTACCAGCACATCTATGGGCACAAGGCCCTACTGATGTTGGTTGCATGAACATTACACCATACCGAGTCACATTAAAGGCAGGAGTGGTACTACCACGAATGCGACAATACAAGTTACCGCAAGATGCTGTAGTGGCTTTACTGAAAATCATTGACGAGTTAATTGCCCAAGGAGTAGTTGTAGAAACAGACTCCAATGTATGTAATTCACCGATAATTCCGATTCTTAAACGAACGGATCCTACAGCCCCGCCAGTATATCGATTGGTTATTGATTTACGCGAATTAAACAAATGCATTGTGCCACAATTTCCTGTGGTCCCCGATATCTCATCGTTATTGACAGCTATTGATTCCGAAGCCACATTCTTTACAGTAATTGATCTCAAGAATGCCTTTTTCAGCGTCCCCATAGATCCGGAAAGTCAATATTTGTTCGGATTCAGTTTAAATGGGCGCAGTTTTAAATTCTCACGCGCTCCTCAAGGATTTACAGAAAGCCCCAGCATCTATAGCCAAGCACTGAAACGAGAACTTGACAGTATCCACATGCCAGTTAATACCGCACTGCTTCAATATGTCGATGATCTGCTGATCACCGCCCGAAGCGAACCCGAATGTGAAAAGGCTTCTCTGACAGTTTTACATTTTCTAGCCGACAAGGGGCACAAGGTGTCTCCTTCTAAGCTGCAATTCTGTGTCCAGCGAGTTATTTATCTTGGTCACTCGCTGTCCAAGGAGGGAAGGCAGCTTACACCAGATCGCATTCAGTTAATTGCTAACATGTCAATACCCAAGACACAAAAGGAGGTGCGGGCTTTCATAGGCCTCACTTCATATTGTAGGCAGTGGATCCCTCAGTATGCATTTCTAGCAAAACCACTCATTCAGTTGACAACACAGGAGGCAGCCACATCGACTGTCCTCCCTTGGACCCAGGAACACACACAAGCTTTTGAAAGCTTAAAGAAAGCTCTATGTCAAGCACCTGTTTTAGCGACACCATGTTACAGCAAACATTTTACACTCTTTGTTACAGAACGCGAAGGTACTGCCTTGTCAGTACTCACTCAGGAACAAGCAGGATCACGCAAGCCATGTGCTTATTTTTCCAGTACATTAGATCCCGTAGCTCAGGCTTTGCCTGCGTGCCTGAAATCAGTGGCAGCAACAGCTTTAGCAATTAGACAAAGCGATGCCATAGTGTTAGGACATCCATTGACAGTACAAGTACCACATGCAGTAGAAGTTCTTGTGAACCGAACGCAAACACAACACTTGACCATAGCAAGACTTACCGGTTATGAACTGACATTATTCCAGCCACACATAGAAATCCGACGTTGTAATACATTGAATCCTGCTACACTTTTACCTGTAATTGGAACAGACCCACTAGCTCATGATTGTGTTGAAGTTATTGAAATAAAGACGAAACCCAGACAAGACCTAACAGACGTTCCATTGTTAGATCCAGACCTGACGTTGTATGTAGATGGATCGTGCATGAGAACAAGTACAGGAGATTTAGTGGCCGCGTATGCAGTCACAACAGACACTGACGTTATTGAAACAAACTGTATAGATACTTTGTCAGCCCAAGCAGCAGAACTTATTGCTCTAACACAAGCCTGTATTCAAGCCACAAGTAAGAAAGTTAACATATACACTGATTCACGTTATGCATTCGGAGTTGTACATGACTTCGGGGTGCTTTGGCGAGAGAGGGGTTATTTAACTTCTCATGGGACCCATATTCAGCATGGGTCTCTCATTCATGCTTTGTTAGACGCAATCCATCTGCCCACAGCTATATCGATTATGAAATGTAAAGCACACACGAAGGTTACTGATATCATTTCTCAAGGCAATGATTTAGCTGACAGAACAGCTAAACAGACTGCTCAGACTCGCACATCCGACATGACAAAGACAATAGTTCGGACACCAATACAGTGTATGACGATTAAGGATCCCGCACTTGATATAATTGACATACAGTCACATGCCACAACAGAAGAAATAAAGAAATGGACTGAACTAGGAGGGATCCAGACAGATCAGGGATGGGTGACAAAGGAGAAATCTGTATGGTTTCTTCCTGACTCTATGGTCCAAGCCATTATAGCTACAATTCACAGTCCGGCGCATTTAGGAGAAAAAGCTATGCTAGACAGCATCCAACACATTTGGTTTAATAAACATTTACGAACAGCAGCTAAACAAAAGGTCCGTACCTGTATGATATGTTGTCAGTTCAACCCAGGAAAAAGTGTTCCCGTAGAGCAGGGTGGATTTCAGCCTCCTAATCATCCTTTCGAAGCCCTCCAGATGGATTATATCCAGATGGAACGATGTCGAGGATTCAAATATGTTCTTGTAGTTGTCTGCGCTCTTTCCCGATGGACTGAGGCGTACCCAGTATCAGATTACACTGCCCCGACCACTGCCAAGCAGCTAGTTCGAGAATTCTTCCCACGGTACGGTTTACCACGTGTTGTATATTCAGATAACGGCCAGCCTTTCTCATCCGAATTAATGAAACATGTTTCACTTTTGCTGGGATATCAGTGGAAGTTTCATTGTGTCCGACACCCCGAGGCAGCAGGTCTCGTGGAACGACATAATCAAATTTTGAAAATCAGATTGTCAAAAATATGTCAGGAGAAAGGTGTTGACTGGATAGTAGCCTTACCAGTTGCACTATTTTACATAAGAATGGTAGCACACTCTCGAACAGGGCTATCCCCGTATGAGGTGATCTTCGGCAGACCACCGAATATGTGGGGGACGCCTATACCCCGTAAAATAACTGATGTTGATTGTAATATGCTGACAGATTACCTGGCTTCCTTGATGTCTGCACTACAATCTTGTCGTTCACAGGTAGCTGCAGCCTTTCCTGACAACACTGAGGTGAAACCCCATGACGTAATCCCGGGCGATTATGTCCTTGTGAGGAACTTTGACAGAAAGACTCAACTGGAGCCCAGGTGGAAGACACCTAAGCTGGTCCTGTTGACCACAAGGACAGCCGTGAAGATCGAAGGAAGAAAGGGTTGGATCCATTCAAGCCACATCAAGAAATTTCATGGACTTCCTTCGGATATAAACAGTCCTCCTCGTGTGTCTTCACCCATTGACTCAAAGCTACCTTTGGCTGAGGCCAGTAGCACAGACCTTTACAAACTGAAACTTAGACCCAGGCCGTCGGACGATTTGATTGTTTAAGTCCTCTCCAAGGTGAAGCGGTTGAATCTGTCCCCGACATGTATCCCTTGAGTCTGAATCATGAACAATCAAGAACAATGTTGAAACGACATGCATACTGTAAAGCACTGCGTAGCCACTGTATAGTGACATTATTAATTTTGTTTTTCTTGAGTTTTATAATAATTACTGCAAGTATATTGTTGCATATGTATTATCCTGTTTCTAAACATATTTTCAATATAACTAATGAACATTCTTTTAGTGACCTACCCCCACATGAATTATCCTATAGACTTGCGCTGCGTAATAACACTTTCATTAGTATGTTACACCATTCCCATCAGACTAGTAATGCCACTAATTGTTGGGTGTGTGGCCGACTCCCTCCCTATCAGAATAACAAAGGAGTTCTGCCTTTCTTCCCCCATCTGTTCACACATAATGGCTCCTGTGGAGCATGGTTTAGTTTACTAAATTCCATAGACTCAGACACAGCAGTTTATCAACACCATTGGATATGGGGAAATCTGAATCTAGTTCTATTCAAAGTCTGTAACCCTGATAAGAAGGGTCACCCCAGTAGAACAGGAACTGATCTAGAAAATGAAGTGTATGGATTAGGTAATTTTACACCTAATCTTATGATTCTGAATGTCGAATCCGAAGTTGAACTAATTCTGCCCACTATGTCAGTATTTCCAGTTAAGGGTGAATTATGTGTAAGAAAAGTTGGTTCCATACATATGGGCCATAGCAAATGCGTTACTACAGTAGAATATAGTGATCAAGGTAAATCTTCATTTAGAGCTTCTCGCCATTCCTACTTTATATGTGGTCAGACCGCATATATGCGTCTGCCTCTAGATTGGGATGGTACCTGTTACATAGCATTCCTTTTGCCACCTGTTTTCCTAGCTCCTCCTGATTATTATCGAAATGTTCATTTAGTACACAATAGAGAGCGAAGAGATCTCCCAGTTGTCGATTATACTGAGACGGCATGGGACAAGTATGTAGATTTCAATAAAGGTATCTTTCCCTATATAGGTACAATTTCAAATAGTAAGCTGATACGTAGGCTAACCAAGACTCTTGAAGCTGTAGTGAATGAGACTATAGCCGCCCTAGGCAATCTGACAGAGGAGCAATCGGTGATGAGAATTGTTGTTCTTCAGAATCGTCTTGTCCTTGACGTCATCCTGGCCGATAGGGGCGGAGCTTGTAGGGTCATCGGATCCAGCTGCTGTATATTCATACCAGAAAATTCGCCATCTGTATATAAAGCTATAACACGCCTTCATAAGATTGTGAGCCAGATACACGAGAATCCAGGCACTTGGACGTGGTCCGGGTGGTTTTGGAGTGTGATATCAGCCTGGGGATGGAGAGTTCTGTCCTTCCTAGGTATTGGCCTTCTTATACTATTCAGTTGCTGCTTATGCCTGCAATGTGGACCAGCGATTTGTGGTCTGTGTGCCACATCGTGTATTCCACATCAAGGTTTTCGTTCAAAATCCCGGAAGAAGAAAGAAGAAGAAATGATGCTCCATGAGCAAATCGATGGACTAATGAAGATTGATGTTTCTTGATGGGCAAGTAGGGGACAAGGAGGGAATGTGGAAATGTGGATTTTCCTGATCAGTTATGTCCCCTATCTTGGACCCCAACGGTTCTATGTGCATGTTACAAACACATGTATGTTCCCTCCAGTTCCAGTTTCGAAGACGCAAACACATGTGCGTCCACCATCAACATGCCCTCTGTCAGGTTCGCCATCAATGGGCTGGATATTCGATTCCTAAGTATGAAAGGCCACCGACTTTATATGGCTAAGTTACTCCATTTTTGCAGTTCAGGCAGAGTAGGCCCGATTCTGTCCTCAAAGCCTTTCCCTGCTCTCTGCCTCTGACAGCATCAGTTTAAGCTCGCATCTGTATCCATGAACTTTGTCCTACTTCCTGTGCAGCTAACGGTGCCTGCCTCGGCCAGTTTCGCCTGCCTGCTAAGAAGCTGTATTTCACCTTCGAATTATCTACTTTGCTCCTCAGCCGATGCATTCCTGTCTAGTAGTTTAGGTAAACATTTCCTTTAGCTCCCAAGCAAAGGGCTCGGCCTTTCTGTCCTCATGCAAGTAAATCATAGCCCTGTTGCCATGGAAAGTTTCTGCCTCTCGCAGCTCATATAGACACTTAGACGCTTGTGCACGCACACACAGTCAGTATAGAATAGATTCTGTCCGAGAGTCCTTCCTTGTGGATAACATAGTTCTTTAAACATAGGATGTTAGATATGATTTGGGATTAGGTTGACTTGACCCCCCAGACTTTTTGTCTCCACATGTAGAGCTAAATGTCAAGTCCCCTTCACCCCCTAGTTACACGTCAATTACACGTCATGCTGCTGCGCGCGCATCTATGCCAAGTATTATCTTATAGATCCACCTATGCACAACATCATGACCAATCATGTTTCTTTTTACTCCTTATTACGCCCATTTTCGGTTACGCACTTACAGTATCGTTTCTCTTATCAATGGTTACGCCTTCTACATTGGTTTCATTATAATGTATGTTCTATAAAAGCAATTTCCTGTCAATAAAGTATGTACTTCACTTCCTGAACCCCCGTGGTGACGGAACCTGAAGGCCGCGACTCGAGTCGGCCATTTTGGAATAAAGCCCATTCAGAAACCTCTTATACCACGGATTCTGCCTCTTATTATTCTGAGCTATTTTTATTTAAGATTCCGTATGAAATTCAGTCCAGGTAAAAGAATATTTACCACAGATGGTTAACCGCAATGAAACGGCTGGCGGAAAGGGACATTGTAATCCCTACGGCGGTGCCTGAGCAGGTACCACCACTATTGTAGGGATTGCAGTCCATCCAACGGTCCAATGGGCTCCTTAAGCCCGTGGGATGCGTGGCGGACTGTCTCTCCGCCAGCCCACCATCTGCCCGCCATCGTAATGCGGCGGGCGGACCTGCAGGGGCAGATGGAGGTGTGACTGTCAAGCTCTAATCCCGATAATTTTTACTTTTTTGCTCAGGCTTTTCTCTAATACATTTCAGCAGGTTTAATCCTCTGGAGTGTATCAGGCGAAAATTGCAAGGATGTGATAATTATCACACAATTTGTGGTTCCAATTTCTGTGCAAACTCTTGTTTGACGGGAATCAGAATTTAGCGCTTCACTTATATTGAGGGCCATAGTGCTTGTCCACAAAAATACCCCCCAAAAAAGCAGAGTTCAGGTTGACCTGAGCTTCTAGCAAGTCCATCCTCCGTTCAATTTTTAGGGGCATCTTGGGAATACTTGGGTGTAGTACCCAAATACACTTAAAGAACTGATTCTCAACTGTCTTGATTCTTAGCGGACCTATTAACCTTAGTTTTGGCTTAGCCCCTTACATGGCCTATTTATGACACTTTGAGACTGATTTATCAAAAGGGGTCTCCAATAGTGCCTTATTAGAAAAGTCAGCAAACAAGCATAAAAATATGACATCCCTTGCCGCCATCAGCGCTAGGAGCACAGCTGTCTTGTACTCCAGAGCTTTGACTAGGGGCAAATAGGCTATGCGGATTGTCAAAGTGAGAGATCAATTTACTGGGAATGCCTGTATGCTCCTAGATGAAGCACCATGAGCCTGGTTTTAGATATGGTAATAATGTAATAATTTTTTAGGTTACCATAGGTTGAGAAGGCATCTAAAATGGATCAATGTGCCTTTTCTATTCAAGCTAATAAGGTTGTATTCTAGGTAAATAAAAAAATTGTGTTGCTCAAATATGAATTTACCATAAGGAAATGAAAAGACAAGAGGCATTTGGCAAACCAGGAACAAGTAGGTTTAATTAAACGCAGTGGCCGGAAGAGTATTGACAGAGGCATGTCTGAAGACAGTCTCAAAGTACAGAAGTTTGATTTCATACATATATATAGTTTATGGGCACAATTAAACACTTTGTCATTCTTTGAGAAGCAAAGCAAATACAAGGAGATGATGGACGGAGTGCTGAAACGTTTCAGACACTCACCCCCAGTCACATAAACTTTGCCACCTCAATTCAGACCCAGCCAAATGCAAATCAGTCTTGACTCTGTGCCTCATGGGTACAGTTCAGCCTGAACTGCCAAGCCAGGTCTTCCCTGAACCAGAAAGAAGGTCCTGGGACCGGTTTTGGGGTAACGGCCCTCTTCAGCCAGGCTAGCTTGAATCCAGTGGCAAAGTGAGCAAGGGATCCACGTCTGGGTATACCCTGCCAACTTAGAGTGAATAAAGCAACCACAAGGAGATGATGGACGGAGTGCTGAAACTTTTCAGAGACTCACCCCATTCTTTGAAAAGCATCACAGTCATAAATAACAAGAAAAACATCAGATAAGGGGGACATAGATGGCTCTCGCCCTTGCGTAGAGCTAGTGTGGGCCAGTGTGCGTGTGTCCAGATGTCCGGTGTGGTGTGCACGTGATCACCTTGTGCGGTGTGCATGTCGTGTCCTGATTGTCTGAGTGTTCCTAACTACATGGTGCATCTAACTGTGGTATTTTGGGAACACGCAGCTTTGGCAAAATACGTTTTATTGGGGCCAATCTCCTCCGTCCTGTTTGTGGTGTGGCTACCTATCTATGGGATGGATCAGGGTTTTCCCTGTGTTCATTGTTTGTCTTTAGGCTAAGTGTAAACCCACCTGTGCCCTGACAATCGGTAGGCTTGGGTTTTGATCTCAGGCCTGTCTGACCACATATCTCTGAATTGGGGTTGATGTATTGCATTTACTGATATTGACGTCATTATGCTGCCATACTTTATGGTGTACATCGACATTGGATTTACTGGTATTGAAATCATTGTACGTGAATAGATTACAGCGTGCATCGATATTACAGTTATTGGTACTGCCACTACTATGCGTGCATACATCAGGGTGTACACTGCTATCGTATTATTTATCAGTTTAACAACTGACACTTTAACCTGCTATGGAAATGCGAATTTCTTGGCCAAATAGTGATTAATTAAGGGAAGTGTTTTGTATTGCGACGTGTTTTTTTCAGAATGCTTCAAATGCGGAACATATTTTTTTTTAGGTCGAGCACCCGCGCTCATGCGCTGTCTGCAAGACCTCCTGAAAACACTCTACAGAGTGTAATTTCAGCTGCTGCCTGCTAATGGTTCATAGCTCCATTGCTTTTGTTTACTGGCTCCTTGTTGGCCAGTGCTCCAGGTACATCACTTCCGTTTGGAAGCCAGGAGCAAAGGCCAACTACAGTTTCATTACACTGTAGCACTGTAGGCCTTTATGTACTTATACATGGACTACTTTTTTTTTTTAAACAAGCGCCCCGTTCCGTTTATCTTTAATGGTGGCACACTAATTTCTTTGGACTGGGCTCGTCTAAACAAAGGTGCGCGGCCGCTATTAAAGTGGAAGCGCGGAATGGGGTGTTTTTATTTTTTTTAAAAGCATTTGTTTGTTGACTTGAGAACACCATTCTGCGCTTTCACTTTAATAGCAGCCGCACACCTTTGTTTAGACGAGACCACCACCAGTACCAATAACAAATACCACCAGTACCACCACCAATACCACCAGTACCACCACCACCACCAATACCACCACCACCAGTACTAGTACTAACACCACCACCAATACCACCACCACCAGTACCACCACCACCACCAGTACCACCACCAGTACCACCACAACCAGTACCAGTACTATCACCACCAGCACCAGTACCACTACCAACACTGCCCCATTACCACCACCAACAGTACCAGTACCACCACCAGTACCATCACCAGTACCACCACCACCAGTATCAGTACCACCAGTACCACCACCACCAGTACCACTACCATCACAAGTACCACCACCACCACAACCAGTATCACCACCAGTACCACCACCACCAGAATCACCACCAGTACCACCTCCACCACTACCACCACCAGTACCACCACCACCAGTACTACCACCAGTCCCACCACGAGTTTCACCACCAGCACCACAACAACCACCAGTACCACCACCAGTACCACCACCACCACCAGTTCCACCACCACCAGTACCAGTACCACCACCAGTACTACCACCACCAGTAACACCATCACTAGTACTACCAAGACCAGTACCACCACCACCAGTACTACCACCACCAGTATCACCACCACCAGTACTACCACCATCATTACCACCACCAGTACCACCACCACCAGTACCAGTACAACCACCAGCACCAGTACCACCACCAGTACCACACTACCACCACCACCAGTACCACAACCACCACCAGTACAACCACCACCACCACCAGTCCCACCACAACCAGCACCACCAGCACCACCAGTACCACCACCAGTACCACAATGAGTACCACCACTACCACCACCAACAGTACCACCACCAACAGTACCACCACCACCAATACCACCCGTACCACCACCAGTACCACCACAACCAGTAACACCAGAACGACCACCAGTACCATCAGTACCAGTACCACCAATACCACCACCACCAGTCGCACCACCAGTACCACCAATACCACCACCACCAGTAGCACCACCAGTACCACCACCAACACCAGTACCACCACCAGTGCCACCAGTACCACCAGTACCACCACCACCACCAGTACTACCAGTACCACCACCACCAGTACCACCACCAGTACCACCACCACCAGTACCACCACCGCCAGTGCCACCACCAGTAATACCACCACCACCAGTACCACCACCACCACCTCCAGTACCACCACCACCAGGACCACCTGTACCACCACCACCAGTGCCACCACTAGTACTACCACCACTACCACTAGTACCACCACCCCCAGTACCACCACAAGTACCACCACCACTAGTACCAGTACCACCATCTCCAGTGCCACCACCACTAGTACCACCACCAGTACCACCACTACCAGTACCACCACCACCACCAGTACCACCACCACCACCAGTACCAGTAACACTCGTATAAGTACCACCATGACCAGTACCACCAGTACAACCACCAATACCACCACCACCAATACCACCAGTGCCAGTACCACCAATACTACCACTACCACCACCAATGTCACCAGTACCAGTACCACCACCAATACCATCAGTACCACCACCAATAACACCACTACCACCACCAGTACTAGTACCACCAATACCACCACCAGTACCAGTACCACCACTACCACCATTACCAGTACCCCTACCAGTGCCACCAACACCAATACCACCACCACCAATACTCCCACCACCAATACTGCCACCAATACCACCACCAACAGTACCACCACCACTACCACCTCTATCGCCAGTGTCACCACCACCAATACCACCACCACCAGTATCACCACCACCAGTATCACCACCACCAGTACCACCACCACCCATACCACCTCCACCAATACCACCACCACCACCACCAGTACCACCACCAGGCCCACCACCAGTACCACCACTACCACCACCACTACCACCACCAGTAGCACCAATACCACCACCACAGTACCACCACCATAAGTACTACCATCACCAGTACTACCCCCACCAGTACCACCACCAGTACCACCACCAGTACCACCACCACAGTACCACTACCACCAGTACCACCAGTACCACCACCAGTACCACCACCAGTACCACCAGTACCACTACAGCCAGTACCACCACCAGTAACATTACCGCCACCAGTACCACCAGTACCAGTACCATCAGTACCA
The DNA here is from genome assembly GCF_964204655.1 of Triturus cristatus. Lineage (NCBI taxonomy): Eukaryota > Metazoa > Chordata > Amphibia > Caudata > Salamandridae > Triturus > Triturus cristatus. The sequence goes on along the minus strand of NC_140592.1, from coordinate 888,978,838 downwards.
GTACCACCAGTACCATCACCACCACTACCAGTACCACTACCAGTACCACTACAACACCACCAATACCACAGCACCAATACTTCCACCAATACCACCACCAATACCACCCCCAATACCACCACCTCAGCACTTCTCGCTCATTAGTAATAGCAGGGACACTGTACAAGGCCAGAGCCGCAGCTGAGACCATCCCTCCCTCCCTCCATGCGTGCCATAAAGCACAGCCCGCCCTGCACCAGGTGAAGCCAGGGCCCTACAACAGTTGGAGTGTTTATTAGACCAACTATAGCAATGACATTACTCAATGCCACACTGCACACTCAATTCATGGAGAGGGCAGGAAATAGCCCCCTGCTCTTCCTCCTGAGCCATGACAGTGTAATCACAGTGCGAAAGGTGTTGGAGCACTTTGTTGATGTTTATAGCTCGGATCATATGTAACTCTCACTTCACACTTGGTGTCTGCGTAATTTACAACACTTATACATCTTCTTTACTGCACTATTTATCACTACTTTGAAGACGTCGAAGGCTGGTCTCTAACTCTGATATTTACAATCTAACAAGCGGTCGAGAAGGCCCTTTAATGCAATGCAATAGGTCTCGCATTTGCTAGAGTTGAAGCTATTAGTATTGTAAATGACAATGCCTTTTATTTATGTTTTAAAATTAAAAACATAAATAAAAGACATTGTCATTTACAATGGCAAAATAGCTCAAACTTGCGTGAATGCGAGACCTATTGCATTGCACATGCTTGTATTCCTTAATGCTGCCACACTTGCAGAAAGCTACAGAGCCCAGGAACAAATAGTATGTCATTAGAAACAATCAAATAAGGGTTTTTACACTGCGACGCCACTGGATTTACCGAGATTGGAAAACTGTTGCTTGTCACAAGACAAATTGAACAACCGAATCTGACATTAGCAAATATGAGTTTAGTAAATGGTTGCTGTAAGTTGATAACATTGTTCTAAATAACTTTGAAGGAGCATGTTCCGTTGAAGTTTCAAGACGTTTCTGCATTTACCAGCGCGGTCTTTAGTTCTCTAATAGGGAGGAGAAATGAGAGACTTAAACTGAGGGTCCGAGCCTGTCATATGTCTTCCTCAAACTGCTGCCTTGTGATAGTTGTATAGAGGAGCGTGCACAGTGGAAAACAGAGATCCTTATCTAGTCAATTACTTACATCTAACTTTTAAAAACACTAATACGCTTTAGTGTGGAAAATTGAACATCAATATACAAATATTAAGGCATTCTACCTAATGCAGTTAACAATAATACTTGTAGTGCAATAATGTATTTTTTAAATTGTTTTTTTGAAGTGCTTCACCAAGCTAAGAACGTCTTTAAAGAGCTTTTTAGTAGGAAATTAGAAAGACAGCTGTTTAGGCATCTGTGCAAATCTTGAAAATGACATCATCTCACAGAAAGCATGTTGCAGAAGAGGCGCACAGTTATTTTAGAGCAGACAATAAAGAAGAGTGGCTAGGTAGCCACTACGCACGGTCGTCTTTAAATTCCCAACATTCTGTTCAAATAATGCTCAGAGGGTATGAAGTGGCAACTTAACACTTCCAAAGCGAGACAGAAGGGGGATGGGAGCACACTGCTATCTCCCAGCACAGTTCGCCCCTTTGCATCCTGGTACATGCAGTTCAATTTAAATGCTTACTTGAAATTTTGCAGAGTGTCTCACCAAAGTTGGTGCAGGTTAGTGCTGTTAATCTCTTCCAAAGCGAGGGCAAAGGCCTTCAAAGACAGAGAACACGTTATTCTGAGCAGATGTCCAGTTTATGTCCACAAGTATGTTGTAGCAGGTATGTTATCCACGTTATTTTCTGTCTTGTAACACATGTAACACGATACTGTAGCCAGCCAACACATGTTTAGTCTGTGGTAACTATACCATTGACTTTCTCGGGGCAATCCAGATATATTGTAGACAAATTGCAATTCAGCATATATTATTAGAGCCAAATATCTCTCAGACTCCTATTATTTGTGTCTGCCAGCCCGTGTTCCGATCCAGTACTCAAGTTAAAATGTATAAATCCGTAATCTGTGTGGCATTCCCAGAGAGAGCTCCCAGTGAATGATGGCAGACATGAACTGCAGCCGCCATGCACAGACCAAGATTGTTTAAACCAGTGACAAAGAAATGGTCAATTGTTTATGCATGCACTAAGTATTAAAGTTAGTGTGTACACAGATGTGCAGACATACAATTTAGCCAGTTTGTCTTGTGCCCTCTTTCTGTGAACAGACTCCCTCTCTGACTCTAGAACGGTTTCCCGAAGACCGGAAGAGAATGAGTGTGGCCCCCAACTGTTTTCTCCATGCTGTGGTCTACAGGACTCACCTAGGACTGAGTGTAAGTTACCTCTGAAAGATACTGATCACATGGCCTCATTGGTTATGTCAGTACCTGTGCATGGGCTCACTTATCTTCCCTTTGGAAAGAGGTCAGGGACCACTCATGGGCAGGGGTTATCTGTAACTTTCCATTTGCCCTCTAAAAAAATCTCTGTGTACCGTTCCAAAGGGCGTCCTGGGACAGCCCTTTGCCCATGTCAAACCTCCAAGCAAATGGAAGAGAGCGCTCTTTTAAAAGTCAAAACCCTGCAACTATGCACCAGAATTTGGTATAATTGAGTGACCTTCTTTTATATCAATCGGTGGCCCCAGAAGAGCACATGGTCAACACATTTAAAAAAGAGTGTAGGTACAACAATCGTATCCAAAGGTTAATGCTACATTTTTATTTATATTCTTTTTAGGTAGGGCATCTTTTTGGGGCCAATTGGGATCAGGCACCATCTGTATTGTAAGCTGAAGATGGAGCAGGTCTTAGGTGTTCACCTCTTTTCAGTGTACATAGGCCTATTTTTAAAAACAAATGCCTCAAACAGGACACAACCACTTTTGACTAAATTGCTAAAAGAATAGATTCTCTTAAGATGTTACCTTTGGCAATGATTGGCTAAGACATTTGGGTATATTCACAAGAACGTGTGATAACTACCGCAAGAGTAGCATAACGCAACTTTCAATATCGCAGCCTATCGCAGGAAAATAACGCCGTGACAACATGGAATTCACAACAAGGCAGTAGCATGCGATAGTCACCAGATAACGCGCCAAATGTCCGCGTCAAAATCAATGCCACGCCGCATAAATGCGATACGTGAATGCAAAAAAATAAGCGATGAGGCCAACTGCGGCACAAAAAGTAGCGAAAACAGCCACAGGCCTGCAAATCACACGTGTCTGGCGGAAAAATGCACCATAAAAACCACAGAAATCCACAGAAAAAAATACACCAAAAACAATCCAAAGTGCGTAGCAACATGGATACACCCTGACACAGCGCAGGGGCCAACCCGGAACCCCACAACCCCCACAGACTACCAGCAAGGAACAACAGGATTGGGGAAGGCCAAGGAGAAGAGGGAGAGGAAGACGGGGTGCAGACTGCAGGAAAACAAGACGAGCAGACCACCTGGATTACAGGCGGAGTGCCGAGGAGTCCAATCCAGGAGGCCAAGAGGCGCCGGCATGACATGACTACCTAAACCAGGCACAAACCCGCTGCCAGCAAGAAAGCAGCAACGGAGACAGGAGGTGGCAGTCCTGCGCCAGCGGAGGAGCTTAAGGAAACCCAGGCCACAGTCATCAGTGTGGAGATGGTGCAAGGAGCAGGGAGTACGGACACAGCTCGAGAGTACCTGACACAATATCAACAGGGAGTGCAACAAACGGGGGAGTGGGCACAATGGCATACATGCACAATGAGGTGTAGCACACTGCACACCCACATTCACCCCGGTCCATGGGCCCGATCCCCTTGGCACACTGCAGCACACACACATAGCATGAACAGCACACCCACATTGACGACAACGAGGAACAACGCGCATAGCCGACACTGCAGAACAGAGGACACAACTGGCTCTGCACATGCACAGAAACATACCTACTACATCTGACGGACCCGGAAACTGTGAAATGGAAATATACGCGTACGACATCACATCCGTCGTGTAGACAAAATGTACACTGTCCCGCAGAAGAATCCAGCACTCCCCAAACAGTCACTATGGCGTATGGTCCTTGCTTGGTCTCCAGCAGATCCTGCGCATTGTGTTGGAGGGATGGGGACTGGGGTACCACGGTGATGGTGATGTCCAGGACAGGTGTGGGGGACTTGGATGTGTCTGGCTGTGAGACTCCTCCGACTCTGGCGGGTGTTGTTTCGGGGGTGCCAGGGGCCAACAGGGGCAGCCAATCCAGCAGCTTGATGTGGGGTGGGATGGTGGTTGTCCGCTATGTTGGTGCCGTAGGCCTGTTAGGTGATGAGGGTCAGGATGCGTAGGATGGTTGTCCCTTTCAGCCTGTAGTGGACGGTGACATTATCAGATGTTGGGTCTGTGAGGCTGGTGCATTTTCTGGGGGTCCGCTGTCTGTGTCTGTGCTGCCTCTGTGGTTGTCCGGGGGGGTCCTGGGGTGGTGTTGGTGGGTGTTGTGGCCCTCTTGGGTGTCCGGGCCGCATGATGAGTGGCTTCTTGATATCTGTTGCCCTTCCGATGTGGCCCTGGGCTGGTCTCCCTTTTGTGGTGCTGGCTGCCGTCCGACTTAACACCAGGTCAGAGCAGGTGTAGATTTCCTGGTGCTAACGCACCTTATCGCCGGTTTTGTGTTTTTATCGCCGGACTGTCTGGTCGTTGAGAATGTTGAGGTGTGGTGTGGTCACGGCTTTTGGCACGGGAATGCCCACTCTGCATCTCATTAGCGATGGTTGCGAGGATCCTCTGTGGCGATGTTTTTCTCGGCTGCTATCGCGGGTAAACTGGTGCTGTGGGCTGTTAGCACCAGCTTGTGAATGGGGAGGTAAATTTATCATGACTTTGGCTGCGATAAAGGGCTGTTAATTCGGCGATAGCTCCTTGTGAATATGGCCTATTATTGTTTAATAACTCAACAAATCAAGTGATGGGAGTAAATGGTAAAACTTTACATTTTACCTGGCTGTGAGAAATTGGGTGTTGGTTGACACGAGGTGTGAGTCCTTCTCAAGCAACAGCTACAATCTTTGTCAGGCTGAACTCCAACAGTCACTAAATTATTCTTTGCTTAACCCTCTGGTAGCTTGACAAAAAACAGTCATGCATAACTTTGAGGCAATGTGTCAAATATTTATTCAGCACACAAATATTAATAAAGTAAAAACACCAACGCAAGAAAAATCGCCCACCAATTTAGAACAATAGAGTAAAATTAAATAAACTATTTGACACCAAAATGACAAAAATCCAATCTGTAGAACTAGAGAAATGCAATTTCAAAGATTTAAGATAAGCATAGTGCCTAAACTCACAAAACACCACTCACATATAAGACCGAGTGAAAGTCACAAGTTCAGGCTGACCGAGATGGAGCGGGGCCAGATACAGGGATCAGGTTAGTCCAGCTGAAAAAGTTACCTTCTCAAAGTCTAGCACAAAGAGTCTTCGCAGTGGAGGAGGCCGCGAGGAGCAGGGTGAAGAGCAGGCTGGGCGTCTCAGATAATCATCACTTTAGTATATAGATCCTATATATTGTCGTGGATGGTCGTTACTGGAGCATGAAATGCAGATGTTGCATTTCCAGTCGTCGCTGGGGATCATTGTAGCGTGACGTGTCGGGTTCACTGGAGCTTCGCATTGGTAGTTAGCACGGTCTTGGCATGAACTAGCCTGTTCCCAGTCACAAAGAGCCCAAAACTTCATGATTTTTCCTTTTCTTCCATGAGGAGCTCAACTGATGCCACACCAAGGGTCCTGGACCTGGGGGGCACCTCTTGGAGACCATGAACTCACTCCCAGCAGAGGCCAGCTGGGCTCAGGCAGATCCAGTTGCGGGTCCAATTGCATCAGGTCAGCTGGGAAGTTGCAGGGAGGCCTCTGGAGCGTGTTTTATCCCTGTAGCTCAGAACAGGGGGTCAGTCAGCAAACCCTTGAAGTCACTTCAGCCAGGGATAAAGGGAGCACATCCAGCTACCCTCTCAGACAGCAGGGCAGGCCTCCAGCAGGTCCAGTGGTAGGTCCAAGCAGGTCCAGTGCAGAAGGTCAGCTGGGCTGTCTTTCCTCTACAGTATCCACAGATCCAGGAATGCACGGAAGAGTGGGTCTGAGGGCCCCCATTTTATAACTGGGTCCAGCTTTCAAATGGAAGAAGCTTTTAGAGGTTTCCCACTACAGAGGTTTCTGCACTATCCTGCCTCCCTATCATGGTCCCAGGATGTTTAGGGGCACAATAGGCTAGTGTGAAGTTCATTGTGTGTGAGCTCTGCTTTGTCATGAATAAAATAATTTTCCATCCTCTTTGACTTTAGCAGATGTACTCAAATATTACATAAGAAAACATTGTCAACGTGTTAAAGGTATTCAGAGACACGAAATTCCTAGAACATTGTCTGCAGCTACAAATTACAAAAAGCATCTGCTTATCATGCACAACGTAACAAAAGTAGATGCTCTAAGAATGTATAAAGGACTGAAAACATGTAAAGATGTCACTACTAGTTTGAATCATCAACTTAAGTCTTGAAAATAACGTTTATGAGGTCAAAGTAGGCTATACAGAGCCTTAACTTTCATTTAAATGATCTGAATATGTACCTTATAAAAAGCATGTACACATAAAAATATCTAATTATTCAATTGACCATTGAAATATTTAAAAAAAGAATTTATTACAGAGCACATTTAAAACAAATCTTACATAAATGATGTGAATACACTCACACACATACATATATTTTACCCAGTGGCAGTCGCCACTGGGTAGTTATAGGTAGGATTGTGTTTCCACAGGAAACACATTTCATGTATCGTAATAACTTTGGCCACATATGAATAGTTGGTGCATTGCAAGTTTCAGGGTAATCTGTCAAGCGGGGGCCAAGAACAAAAGGGGGGGCCTCAAAACACACATTCCTCATACATTTTTCTATAGGATTTTTTGACACAGCACCAGCCGAAAAGCCCACACCACTGAATAATGTTACACCACATTTGGTAAAAATCTAGATCTTGATCCAAAAAGAGTGCTTTTTGTAATTTGGTGTAAATCTGTTGAGTAGTTTTTGAGTAATTGTTGCTCTAAAACCTTGTATGTATAGGGACACGGAGGATCCGTGGAGGTAATAGATCTCCTGCTGAGATATTATTGGCTGCCCCCACATCTACAAGGAAGTGGTGGCCACCATCCTAGGACTCAGGACAAAAAAACACATAAGGAGCCAGGGTAGGGATACCCTGGCCCCCCAAGGACTAGTGATGGGGTATCTGTAATTTTGCAGAGGATTCGTGAATCCGTAGCAATTGAAAACAAAAAAAGGAGTGCAGGCTCCAACACTTCTTTTTCAACACCTCCCAGGGTGGGGCGGGTCCCTGAGGGATGGCTCAATAATTGTTTAAAACCGGGAAGTGGGTGCGTGGTTCTCCTCTCCAGGCCGTTTTCAGCCCTGGGGACCCCATCTTGAAGGCCTGCAGATATTTTTATGGAGAGAGGAAGTGCGACTCACCTCCTCAGGCTGGTTTGGACCCTAGGGACCCCAGCCGCCGGGGCCTGCAGTATTTTTAAGGGGCGAGGAGACATGTGACCCCCCTCCTCAAGTCTCTAAATGCCCCGGGGTCCCCATTCTCCTACCCCTAAGTCTTCTCAGTTATTTTGTACTCACTTTTAGAGCTCTAAAGCTATACCCGTTTATAGAGCAATGTGTACAAAAAAGCTTGGATGATGTCATTATTGGTGTCATCAGTGATGGCATCAATAATGTCATTTGAGGGGGAGGAGCCTAGCGCGCAACCAAGATGGCCGTGTAGGCTTGTGGCTCCCGGAGGCCTCCGCAACCTCCCACGTCTATCCTGTCATAATCCTGGTTTTCTAGACGGGCTTTTGTCTATGATCTTGCGCTAGGGTGCCACTCGTTTTCCAAATCGAAATCGGACTCCGGGAACCGGACTGGTGGCGATCTGAAGTTTGCGGCCTTCTCCGGCCTTGGTCCCGTACTCGAGTTGGTGAGGTGCCCGGGCGCGAAGTGAACAACAGCGGCATGCCAGTCTGGGCCTGCCCCGGACCCCGTGCTTTCACTTTCGGTTTCAAGTTGATCTGCGGAAACTGACGTCGGGACTTAGGGTAAGCAGTGCCGGGGCCTGATTCTCGAGCTGTCAACGGGCCTATTTCAGTTGGCGGCCCGGATCTCCTGCAGTGGTCGCCTGGCCTTCCTCCGGATGCTGGAGGGTGCTGACCTTGGTGGTCGCTGATGATGGCGGCGAGAGTGGACGGCGACAAGCTGAAACCCAAGTCTACCCGGAGGGGAGCTTATACCCAGGCCAACAACATGGACCGCTATGCGCAGCCAAAGGGATCCCCTAGTGGCTCACATAAATCGCCTGAGCTGCCCAAGGAGGCCTCGGGCGCATCGTCTGAATTGACTCTGCTGGATGTCATTGAGGAGATGAAGGCGACTGTGAACCAGCAATTTGATACCCTGGCTAATAAATTGGACTCGGTGTTGATTGATGTGACTTTGGTCAGAGCGGACCTGTCCAAAACAAATGACCGGGTTGACTCATTGACTCAAGCGGCGTCGAGCCTAACCGTGGATGTGGCCGCTTTGCAGACGGAGGTGCGAAGCCTGCGGCTCGCCAGTGACCTGACTGATCGTCGCCTTGAGGATTCCGAAAGCAGGGCCAGGCGGAATAATGTCCGTATTATTGGGGTGCCCGAACGATCGGAGGAGTCTGCTACGGATCTTTTTGTGGAGGATCTAGTGGTGACTCATCTAGCACCCAAGGGACTGAGCAAGTTCTTCGCTGTGGAACGGGCCCACAGGATTCCGGGTGGTGCGCCCAAGGTGGGTGCTCCCCCGCGACCTATCATTACCCGACTTTTTAATTTTCGGGATAGAGATGCTATCCTTCAGGCATCGAGGGTGGCTGGGCCATTAAAGTTTGAGAACTCTACTGTTAGCTTTTACCCAGACTTCACGCAAGCGGTTCAAAAGCAACGGTCGGGTTTTTTGGCCATCAAACGGCGCGATGCTATTCCCGGCTAGGCTGCGGGTTGAGTTAGAGGGTCGCTCGCATTTCTTTGACCGGCTGGAGGCGGTTGGAGAATGGCTGGATGCTCTACCTAGGGGTCGAGGTCGGGAAGGTCGGATGGCGGAAAACGGAGAGTGCTCGACGGAGTAGGAATAGAACTGGGATCCTGGCTATGGACCAGACTGGTAACGTTTTGCACCTGTGGCTGCACTGGACTCCAGTTTGTAACACTTTGCCCTTTGGTATTTGGAGGTTGCGGGGGGCTTGCTGGGGCCCTTTCCTCCTTCTGGGTTTTTTTTTTCTGTCTTCCTTGTAGTGAGTTTCATATTGGGGCGACAGGCACACTGCATGTTGGGGGGACTGTTTGGGCTCATGCAGGGGTGCAGGGAGGGGGGAGTTTTGTTGGGGTTGATGGGGTGGGGTTGGGGTTTGTTTGTTTGCATCACAAGGCGGGGTAATGTTTTCTGTTGTGTTATTATGACTGTGCTCTCCGGGAGGGGGATATTTTGTGCTGAGGGGGATGGGGGGTAAGGGGTTGAGACTTCTATCATGGAATGTGAATGGGCTGGGGGACAGGATAAAGCGGGGGGTGGTCCTGCAGTTCTTGAAACGTATTTCACCTGACATTGTGTTTCTGCAGGAGACGCACCTTATAGGGAACTCTTTCCATGCCATGAACAGGCGGGGATATCGCCTTCTGGCCCATTCTGGTTTCACCTCTGGCTCGAGGGGAGTGGGCATTTTAGTTAGGACCTCTCTCCCGTTGGAGGTGGATGAGGTGCTCCACGACGACAGAGGGCGCTACACTGCGCTGGTGGGGAGATGGGAGGGTAAGTTGATTTCGCTGGTTGCTGTCTACGTGCCGCCGGGCCTGCAGACGGCCACCTTTGCTGATTTGGGTCGCCTGCTACTTGGGCTTCCGGGGGGGGTTTTGGTCTTGGGGGGGGGATTTTAACGCAGTGGTTTCCGGAGTTGAAGATCGACACCCCCCTAGAGACCTCCCTCGGGCCCAAAACTGGCTGGGGGGCTTTCTGGATACCCTGGGACTGATAGATTGTTGGCGGTTGAAACACCCTGGACAAGCACAATATACTTTCCACTCCGGGGCCCACGGTAGTCTTTAGAGGCTTGACTATATGCTAGTGCCTGCGGCCCAAGCTGGGATGATTGGGGAGGTGCGACACTTGGTCCGCGGTATTTCTGATCACTCCCCTCTTTTGCTACACTTAGATATTGCCATGGGGGCGGTGGGGAGGGTGGCGCCGATCAACCCCTGGTACCTAAGAAACCCCACGATCCGTGCAGACCTGGTTGGGTCCCTGGAACACTATTTTAACGACAACGTGGGGTCGGTGTCTTCCGCCGTCTCCCTTTGGGAGGCCTTTAAGACGGTGCTCCGGGGCCAGGCCCTGTCTCTCATCTCCCATACCAAAAAATGCGAGGCGAAAGAGGTGGTTCGACTAGAAAATGAGATCACCGAGTTGGAGATCGATTTGGATCAAGGTGTTACGGATGACAGACTGCATGTGCTGGGGCTTAAACAGGCCGACTACAAGGCGCTGGTTACTGAATCTGCCAAGAGTATGAGCAGGGAGCAACAGGGGCGTTTGTACGATATGGGTGATAAGGCGGGGAAGTTGATTGCCTGGTTGGATAAGAAGGAGAGAGCGAGTCGAATGGTGCCGGTTGTTGAGAGGGTGGATGGTGTGTGTGTGACGGACCCCGGTGATATTGTTGATTGCTTTGCGGAGTATTTTCACGGGGTTTACTCTCCGGTCTCTGAACGATCGGAGGAAGACTCTCGCCTGCTGCTTAAAGACATCGCTTTGCCATCTCTATCTGATGAGGATAAATTACTGATGGACGCTGCCCCGTCGCCGGATGAGATTGCTTTGGCCATTCGCTCTATTGCTTCTGGCAAGGCCATGGGTCCTAATGGCCTTCCCATCAAATTATATAAGTTGCGCCCAGATAGGATTGCGCCGTATCTCCGGGACATGTTCCTCGAGGCACAGGCGGCGGGCTCCCTCCCCCCTGACCAACGTCTTGCTACTATTTGTTGTTATCCATAAGGAAGGGAAGCCGCGGGATCGGTGTACTTCTTACAGGCCTATCTCTTTGTTGAACGCGGAGCCCAAAATCCTTGCCAAGGTACTGGCCAATCGCCTGATCCGGGTCGTGGGCGACCTGATCCATCAGGATCAATCCGGTTTTATACCCCACCGCAATACCGCTTTGAACCTGCGGCGACTGCATGGCGTCCTCGCTAGAGCGCCATTCATGCGTGAGCCGGACATTTTGGCGTCCCTGGACGCTACCATGGCGTTTGACACCTTGGAATGACCGTATATTTGGGCAGCATTGGCGAAGTTTGGATTCGGCCCGGGGTTCATCGGTTGGGTGAAATTGCTTTATGATAACCCACTGGCACAGGTGGTGGTCAACGGACGGGTGTCGGCTCCTTTTGCTTTGGGTAGGGGCACGCAACAGGGATGTCCGTTGTCGCCTCTTCTTTTTGCGCTTTGTTTGGAGCCCCTTGCGGAGTGGCTGCGGGGGCACCCTTCGATGCGTGGCCTTAGATGGACGCCGGAGTACGAGGATCGTGTCTCCCTATATGCGGACGATATACTCTTGTATCTTGCATCTCCACGCAAATCGCTCATTGTATTGGTGGATGTGTTGAGCTCCTTTGGTCGCAACTCCGGATTGGTCATTAACTGGGCTAAGTCTTGTGTGTACGTTCTCTCCGGGGAGGCCCCCCCCCTTCCGCGGGGGTGCCCTATCCAGGTTGCGCAGTCGGGGTTTAAGTATTTGGGAATCTTTATAACCCTAGACCCGGTGGCCCGGTATGAGCGGAATCTTCTCCCCCCCCTTCAGCGCCTAAGGGCGGATGTGGCGGGTTGGCGGCGGCTGCCGCTCTCGCCGCTCGGCCGGGCGGCGTTGTTCAAAATGATGTCGCTACCACGCTTTTTGTATGCCCTACAGAACACTGTGCACGTAGTGCCGGCCCGCTATTTTCGGGAGGTAGAGTGTCTTCAGCGTCGATTGTTTTGGGATGGGCGGCCGCGGATCGCTCTCGCCAAACTAACCCTACCGTGGTACGATGGGGGGGTCGCTCCCCCTGATATTAAACGATATTATTGGGCCTCCCAGTTGGCTGCTGTCAATCACGGGATGTATGGGCCTGCTTTGAACCCGGCTTTTGAGATGGACAAATTGTTATTGCCAAGCGGGGATTATAATCGAGCACTATACTCGGGGTCCCTTGATGCGCGATTTACAGGCCCGACGCGGGTCGCGGTGCAGGTGTGGCATGCAGCCAATGCGGCGATGGGGTGGAGGGATCGCTTGACTCGGGCAACGCCATTGTTCGCTTCCCGGCGTTTGGGTTATCTGTGTAATACGAAAGGCTTTGAGAAATGGGATATGATTGGTATCAGCAAGGTAGGGGATCTCTGGACGAAAGGGAAATTTAAGACGTTCGACATGCTGAAAACCGAAGATCAGTTGAACGATAGGGAATACTTTCGGTACGCTCAGGTTCATCACGCTTTGTCTTCCGTATTCCCGGACGTTGCGGCTATTCCGGAGTCCTCCCCGTTGGAAGATAGAGTATTGGACGGCTATGTGCCGGATAGCACCATTTCGCTGATTTATAAGAAGCTTATCAATGATCGAATGGGTTTGCTGACCTCATTGCGAGAGACATGGACTGCCGACGGCTTGGAACTTGACGACGAGGATTGGGTGTCAGCGGTGGCCTCCCCGAAAGCGGTGGCTATCCCGGCCCGTTTGCGTTTCGTCCAGCTTAAGATACTTCATAGAGTGTACGTCACGGGGCCTGGTTTGATGCGTATGGGGTATTCGGTGGATGGTCTGTGTAAGCAAGGCTGTGGGCTACTGCGGACTTTCCTCCATATCCTGAGGGAATGTCCGGAAGTGACTCGGTTTTGGTGTAGAGTGCATGCGGTGTTAGAAGAAGTCACGCATGTTGCCTTGTTGCCGGAGGCACGGAGATGTTTGCTGAATGTCTGGGAGCCGACTGATTACAATGTGATGCAGACGCAGTGGGTGACTCTGGGCTATATGGTAGCGAAGCGTGACATTGCACAACTGTGGGGCTCCCAGAGGTCACCAACGGTCTCAGCGTGGAAGGAACACATGGACTGGTGTATGTTCAGAGAGAAAACGGTGTATGTGGCGAGAGGCAAGCCTGGGAAGTGGATTAAGGTGTGGGGTCCCTGGAACTCCTATCGTGGAGGTATTTGCGCCCCGCCCCAGACGCGAGAGATGGATGCTGCTCTGTCTCCCTAGCCCGCGCATTCCTCTATGCTCCTGCAACATGTGCATTTGGTTTCTTCTGCCTGCCCCCCCCCCCTCTTTCTCCCTGGGTTTGTTTACCCCTTCGATACGGGGAGCACATGTTACTAATATTGACCTCCTCTGCCTTGTGTGTGTGATGTTTTTCGTTTTCTTTAAAAATATGAAACCTCTCTTTGTTTGTCTATGGACTGCGGCTGCGGCTGGCTGAGTTGATTAGCACTCCAGTAGCTCTCTTATTGCTTCACCGATGTGGCTGTTAAGATGTGTCTATGCTTATAGTGTGCATTAGCGGCCGGCCTGTTGGTTGTAGGCCCATACTTGTATGTCTCTGAAATTGTAATAAAGGTTTTTCAAAAAAAAAAAAAAAAAAAATAATGTCATTTGAGATGTCATCAGTGATGTCATAAATGTTGTCATAGACCATGTGATGAGAGATGTCAAATGCAAGGTCATAAGCAGTGCATGGTGGGGGCACACGTTATAATTAGTGATACTAAATGTAACTGCTTAATTTCTATGATATTTTTTACTTCAAAACATTAACATTGTCACTGAGAGATCTACCTAACTACAATGTTACTTAACCTTAGTTTTTTTCAGTGAATTTCTAAGGTTTTTTTTTTATCAATAGCACATTTATTTATTACACCTAACTATAATGCTACTTCAACCTTTGGCTTTTTCAGTGAATTTCTAGGATTTTTTAAAAAACAAAAATGTATTTAAAAATTCATAAAAACTAACTTCTCCAGCAATATTTGAGTCAAGAATATTCAACTTCTTAGTTTTTGTAACTCAGATACAGAAATATTCCCAGCATAGTTTTCATAGTCTTTCTAGGTGTCTTTACATACATTTTATATTTATATTTCAAAAAGACACCGATCAGTTATTCCAGTACTGGAAACTATGTGTTTTCACTATGGACGTTCATTTTTAAGGTGTATGATCGCTGTTGCGGGGGGTTGAGGGAGGCTCATGAGACAGTAGAGTTATAAATAAATTCAATTCTAATCTATTGTACAGAGATCTTTTACATGTGGTCAGTTATTACTGAATGCTAATTTTTAACAAAAAAGTCAGTAAGTATGTATATTGTATAAATTATTTCTTTTACAAACTTAAGACACTCACAAGATGATCGCGGGAGTCGAACACACAATCCCCTGCTTGGACTACGAGGGGGCTGTACTTCCTATCTGGCACTCGTGATCCGTTTACAAGATCATACATCTGGAATTAAGTACAGAACTGTATTTTAGTTGTTTTGAAGGCATGAGAAATGTTACTTGAAGTAGAACAACAGTTGATGCATTATTGCATTAGAAATATTAAGAAATTCTCTGTTTTTACGATCTTGCTGGCCTCTCGCGAGATGCCCCAGAGAGGAATGACATCCCAAAGAAGGATTTGTATTGGTTAATATGGAGGCCTTATTTAGCAAATAAAGATTCCTTCCTTGTTGTTTCATTAACCTATTGGGTTTTGCTGTGTTTAGACTTTTTTGGCATTGCCGATTTTCAGTCACCAGAATGTCATCCTCTGAGTCAGATGAGAACCCTACTGCTGTTCCCGCAACTCAGCCACATCATTGACCCAAGGAGTCCTTGGTGTGAGAATTCTTCCAAATGAGGCCAATAGGGAAAAAGGTATCAGAGAAATATGTGATTTGTAAAATATACAAAATGTAGTTCAGTATAGGCAATACATCATGAATACCACTGGTATGTGGCGACATTTGAGGGCTCTGCATCCGCAACGCTTTGCTGAGGCTGAGTTAACCCATGCTGCAGGGCTTGATAACTCATCAGGGGCATACACATCTTTTCAACCTGGTGATGCTGTGCCTGCCCAGGTACTAACAGCTCAAACAGATAACAACACTGCTTATCTGAACAAACCCTTTTTTGCTTCTTATGCAAGGAGATCATTTTTTCTCCGGAAACAAGCAGGCTTGCATGGGGCTTGTCCAGGATCATAAATGCCCACCAAAGGCAGTAGGTTTTTAAAACATTTTTTCCTAGTTTATTTCTCCTCTTTGTTTTGTAGGAGATGTTGTTTTTTTGTTTACTCACAATTTTTTGTTTGGGTTATACTCTTTAAAAAAAAAATATATATATATAACATTGTTAATTAAAAAATCTCTTTTCAGACAATCCCATACTTTCACCTTGTATGTTATTTGTGTTGTTACCCTTTTTTTCCTTCTTCATGAACTTGCAAGATACTCACAAGACCCATGATGCTCTTATAAGTGGTGTGGTTGACTCTCACGGGCCTCACGAGAAAGCGCACTTTTATAATGGAATTTAAATTTCTACAGAACATATGCTGTGGTAATAGATATCATTTATATGCACCAGATTTGTGCTACCCCATTTTTTCATACGATCCCTCAAGACTCTGGTGAGATTGTAAAAAATACTTTAGAGGATGAGTTAGAAATGGGGGTCTCTAGTTGGCAGAGGTATGCACCCTGTCCAAGTAGGGTCCCTTTCTTCTAGTCAGGATAAGGTAGTTACACACCTAGATAACCTGTGCTCACCACCTTGGTAGCTTCTTGAGCAGACAGGCTTATCTCAGAGGCAATGTGCAAAGCATTTGTACATAAAACGAACAGTAACACAGTGGTGAAAACACTACAAATGGACACCACACCAGTTAAAAAAAATAAAGTATCTTTATCTAAACCAAATAAGGCTAAGATGACAAACATCCAACTTACACAGCTCAAAATATGAAGCATTTCATTTACAGGCCCTGGGAATATGTGGCACCACTTTACTAAAGACCTATATGTAAATGAGATGTGTCAATCAGGTGTAAGACAATTTTACAATGTTTAAAGGAGAAGTAACAATCACTTAGGCACTGGTAAGCAGCATTAAAGTGCTCAGAGTTCTAAAAACCAATAAAAACGGGTCAGAAACAGGAGGGGTGATGGCAAAAGTTTTGGGGTCAGAGGCAATGTCCAAAGCATTTGTACATAACCCACACAGTAACACAGTGGTGAAAACACTACAAATGGACACCACACCAGTTAAAAAAAAATAAAGTATCTTTATCTAAACCAAACAAGGCTAAGATGACAAACCTCCAACTTATACAGCTCAAAATATGAATTTTAAATTGTTTCAAGCAATTCTGTCAATAGAAATTTATGGATGAAGGATTTCTACCCATAGTACCTCAAATACGTCAAAATCTACAAGGCAAAACAGTTGCAGAGAAGGGAAGCGTCGGAAAACACAATGATGCCCCCGTTCCTGAGTGCTTGGGGAGGCTATGCAACAGTTCTGCTACATGCAGGAGAAGTGATGCGTTGAATCCATACTGTAGGGGGAAGTGAGCGGTCAATTCCAAGGCTGTTCTGGTCTGCGGGTGCTGTATCGGTGATGTGTGGTGCACAGGTACAATGCAAGGAAATGTGGGAAGTGCTGGCGGTCAATATGGCAGTGAAAAACAGGCACTGTGACAATTTCTGCAGCTGCGGTCCAACGATGTGCTGTTTTTGTGGCAGCACAGCAGGGCCTGCATCAGAGTCGGTGCAGGGGTCTTGAAATTCAGAGACCGATGCGTTGGACTTGGTAAGCAGTGTTTTTTTGGTCCACTGTCAGGCCCTGCGTCGTTTTCTTCGGCCACATAAGGCTGTGCACTGGAACTTTCACGCACACTGCAGTGCTGCGTCAGAAAATATGGCCGCAAGAAGGCCGAAGTGTCAATTTTGCTGGTTTCTTTAGTTCTTTGTAGGTCTTTGCAACCTCCAAGGGCCCAGAACTGGTTTTGGCACCAGAAGGCAGGATAGAACTTCCAGCAACGGAGTTCAAGGAAATTGCAGGTGAAGTCTTTGTGTTCCTGAGACTTCTTAACAGGAAGAACGCTCAACATCAAGCTCTTGGAGAAACTTCTTAAGCAGGATTACACAGTAAGGCAAACGTCCAGTCCTATCCACTGCCAACAGACAGAAGCAGCAACTGCAGACAAACCCAACAAAGCAACACAAAGTAAAGGGGCATTACTCCTCCTGGCAGCTCTTTAGCTCTTCCTCTTCGCAGAATCCTTTTAATCCAAAAGTAATCTAAAGTTCTGGGGTTTTAGGTCTAATACTTATACCTCTTTTTTCCTTTGAAGTCTTTGTTCAGAAAGTCTCTCTTGCTTAGCAAATCCAGTTCTGTCCTTCCGGGTCCAGCCACACTACTGGAGGTGGAGACAGCATTGTGTAGCGCAGCTACAGCCTATTCAGGTGCTAGTGCCAACTCATCCCACCACTCTAGCACAGGATGGCCCATCAGCATATGTAGGGCACACCTCAGCTCCCTGTGTGTGAGTGTCTGGAGTGAATGCACAAACAAGCCCCTGTTAGTCTAAAACCAGACATTGATTACACAGATAGGCAGAGGCACAGATTGGTTAAACAAGATAATTCCCACTTTCTAGAAGTGGCATTTTCAAACACACATTTTCAAGACCATTTGCACTGAAAGATGTTTTATTGAATTTTCAGCTCAGATAGCCCAAACTCCAAATCTCTAGCTGTTCCCAATTGAAGTTACACATGTAAAATGTTACAAGACAGCTCCAATGGGAACCTATGGGAGAGCTAGTCCTTACAATAGTGAAACATGAAATTGGCAGTATTTCACTACCACACACCACTATATGTCCTACCTTTCACACACACTGCACCCTGCCCACAGGGCTACCATGGGCCTATCTTGGGGGTTACATGTAAGAAAAGGGAAGGTTAGGGCTTGGCAAGTGGGTGCACTTGCCAGGACGACATGACAGTTGAAAACTGTGCATGCAGACTCTGCAGTGGCAGGTCTGTAACACATTTGAAAGGCCATTTGTGTGGATGGCGCAATCAGTGCTACAGGCTGACTCGTAGCATGTGATTTACAGGCACTGGAAACACAGAGTGCACTTTACTAGGGGTTTACCAGTAGATCAAATATGCCAATCATGGATAACTAATCATAATCACAGGTTACACAGGGAGCATATATACTTTAGAACTGATCAGCAGTGGTAAAGTGCCCAGAATCCTAAAGCTACAAAAACATGTCAGAAAATAATACGAGATAGAAGCAAACAGTTTAGGGATAACCCTGCAAAAAGGGCTAGGTCCAACAGGAAGAATTTACATTTGCATTCATTACAATACTTACTTCTTACAATACCCACTATTAGACTATGGGGAGAGACTAGCCTCTCCACTGAGACCTTGCATTAATATAATTAGTGTGTTGAGTAGGTTGTAAAGAGACACTGCCTCTCCATACACACATGTCCCAGGCTCAGTAGTATGCATAGTAGGGTGGCGATGGTACTCACCTCACATGTAAGCCCTTACTATTCTATGCTAAATATGACAAATACTACCCTCCCCACTGACACCTCTCCCTAGGGAAATAATCATATTTATAAGTGTGAAGGAATGGATTTCCATGTCAGCTCACATCACTCCCCAGCATCACAGATATATACAGCAGTATATAGGGAAACATTGTCTTCTGCACTAACATCTATCTGAAGGACAACTTGGATGTAAAGTCTAGTGTAGTGAACCTGTGTCCTCTGTCCTCCCATGTCTCCATAGAACAACAGTGTTATGCAGTGCTGTCTGTAAAGGAATTCATCTCTCTACTAACACATCTTATGTGGGTAAAAGATGTATCGTGTAGAGTTTGAAGAACTATATCTCTCTACTCATACCTCTTCTCATGCTGACAGGTATGGGTAGTAGACTGTCCTGTCACAAGTCTCTTGCATGATAACTCTGCATAGTATAGTGCGTGGAGAAACTGGCCCATTTCCTGTGATGTGTCTCTTGGATAATGCTTGTTTAAATCTGGGGCTGAAAAGTGGCTTACCTTTCTGGTCACACCTCTCCTCAGTTTGACAGAAGTACAACTAAAGTATAGAGGTGAAATTACCTTTATGCTCAAAGGTATGTCTTACATAACGTCTATAGAGGCTATGATATGAAAACACACCCACCCTCTCAGGTGAGATATCTCCCCATAATAACATGTACAAAGTAGCCTGTGGGTAGAAATTGTTTTCTCTGCACATACCTCTCTCCACACTGATAAATGTCCATATTAGAGTCTATTTAGAACTGTGTCTTGGATAACTCATGTCCACATTTCATTGTGGAGATATACTTACCTGTGTTTCAAACATCTCTCAAAGGCAACCCCCATACATAATAGTGTGCACAGCAGCTGATGCTAGCGTTTATTAGAGTATAAACATGCACCTACCTCTGTGTGAAGATTCCTTTCTTGCATTATAGTTACCTACACTAGAGCATGCAACACCTCACTGTTGCATGACAACTAACCACACCTGCATTGCAAAATAATTGCCTCCTCTATCACCAAGTGTCTATGAAAAAAAGATAAGCATAGTACCATTCACACATATATATATATATATATATACATGTAATAGCATATTTATAGTCCCCTAACATGGTACTGCCAGGTTTAATGAATTTTGCAATACTATAATGAATGTGAATTTTTTATAAATATTGAGGAAACAACTTCAAACGTATTTCTTACAATAAAAAAATTTAACAACTATACAACACTACAACAACTACATTAACAAACAATATAAACAACTATAAAATAAAATTAAAACAACTTTCAAATATATAAAAAAAATTATGGTGCTCATAACCACCTTCTAAATACCAGCCCCCTCTTTTTTTCTTTATTTACCCACCAAATTTTGAAGTAGGTAGCCCTTCTTTTTTACCACCTTCACCTGCAAAAGAGTCTTTAGAGTTGTGCTATGTTATGGCAGGTTAGGAGGCAAAAAAGTCTTAGCAAAGCAGCATATCTAAACATATAGGAGGTAATTTATGAGCCTTTGCAACACTTTTGCGGTGCTCGCACGTCACTTTTAGTGACTCACCGGCGGCGTGAAAAAAATGCACAATGTTGCGCCGTATTTACAAAGTGATGCATCTAGGCAGATGTGTCAATTTGTAAAGCTCTGTGCTACATTATATATGGAGAGGAGCATCAGTGAGTGTCTTCGAAATTGAACCATTTTTGTTAAAGTTTTCGAAGATTGTCTTTTTTATCAAAAGGGTCATTGCTATATGCATTTTCTTTTGTCCTGAAGATGGTCTGAGGGATTTACATCACAGAAGACCGAAACGTCGACTGTACTGTCCATTTCCGTAATAATTGATGTATCCTAAGTGACTGCTTTATTTATTAGAATCTTTGTCACTTCTTCAATTGAACAAGGCATGGCTGTTTTTACCCATGAGTTATAGATTAAATTGTAGTGTACCTTTTTCGTGTGTATGCATTGAATTAACTTTATTTTTGATTGTACCCTGCTAATTTTG
The DNA here is from genome assembly GCF_964204655.1 of Triturus cristatus. Classification (NCBI taxonomy): domain Eukaryota; kingdom Metazoa; phylum Chordata; class Amphibia; order Caudata; family Salamandridae; genus Triturus; species Triturus cristatus. The sequence continues at coordinate 888,958,048 of NC_140592.1, read as the reverse complement.
ATTTAAAAATGAAAATATATTCATAAATTGACTGTTAGATATTCCCGTGTTTGTTCTGTTCTTTTTAATCTTCTGCGCATTCATTGCACAATTTATTCAATTCATTTGATTGTTGGTTCATGATTTGCTAACAGTGAACTATCAAAGAATCGTTTTAAACATAACTTGCGAGAAATTAGTTTTCCTGAATAAAATCCCTTGGTGGCACACCTTACCTGATACATTATATATGTGTCAGGTTTAATTTATGCAGGGTGGGCGTTCCCCCACATCTAAGCCTCGTAGAAGTGGTGCATTTAAATCTATAAGATTTCAGTGTGACACTTCTAGGACGCCATTGCTTCAAATCCTTACGCCTGTGTCCTAGCAGGCGTAAGGGTGACACAGTGCAATAACCATAACCTCCCCCTGCATTGCTGGACTTGCGTCACGCTTCTGATTCAACTCAAGCAATGCATCAGTTTTGCGCCGACAGACAAATCAGTAATACTGACGTATCTGTCATTCCTTGCAACATGCTGCGTCATACAGCAAATATGACGCATTCATCGAGTCGCAAGGAGGGCGCACTGAGAAGTGTTGCATCACTGCTTTGTCGCAGGGATGCAACACTTCTCATAAATGAGGCCCACAGTTCACAAAGCCTAGCTCATCCACAGTAAGCTCGTCCTGCTGAAGTACTCAACTTTTCAGACCATGCCACATTCTTTCAACCTGAATACAATGTGCTTAAAGACGTAGTTATTGCTGAACAATACAATAATCCTGCTTCTTTTAACAAGGCTCTTCTTTTCTACTTATGAAGCCAGATAATTATTTCCTTAGAAACAAATTTCCATTTTCTTCCTAAAAAAAAAGACAAAATAACCAAAAAGATACATTCAGGTCAATAATTCAAAAGGACAGGAATGCACTGTATTTGCAAGATATGGTGCATTCCTGTCCTTTCAGTCGGCGCACATTTTACAGCTGTACGCCAATGCAGGCACCCTTGCACCATGGTGTAAGGGTGTCCGAGTTGTTGGCACAATTGTTTTTGTGCAGGAAAGGGCACCTTCCCGCACAAAAACAATCACGAGAGGCATTTTCCTCTATCCATGTATGCTTCACCAAATATTGCAGGAAGCTAGATCTTGGTCCACAGATTGTGCTTTTTGTGATTTGGTGTAAATTCGCTGGTAGTTTCTGAGAACTTAAGGTTTAGAGATATTTGTAAATCTGGATAGGTGGGTCCACAAGAGCCTCTTCCAAGTCTCATGGGAGCACCAGTTTAAAAATATAGGGCCTTGATGTAGATCTTGGCGGTCTGACCGCTAGCTGATGTAGATCTTGGCGGTCCTACCGCCAGCCATCTTCAGTGGAGGGCTCCAGTACTCCATTGGGGTGATACTTCTCCGCTTGCCATATTTAGATGCATACACAATATACAGAAAATCATGGCAGCTGCAGTCTTCTGTACTGGCAACCTGCCCTCCACTGCCATTCGGACAGCGGGGTCCCGCTGAGCCAATTTGGAAGTGATCTGTCAGTGGAGTGAAGATGGGGGGGAGGGGCGATCATGGTGGTGCGGAGACAGGTAAGTGAAATTTTATTTTTTACTTCTAACACATATATGTTGTGTATGTGTCCATATGTGTCTGGAGGTTATGTGTAGTGATCCCATGTTGTTCATTCTGCACTGAACACAGCCAACATATACACACCATTCATTATATACCAGAACACACCACATACACTTACCTTTGAGTCAAAATGGGATGCAGGTCCAATGCAGTCAAGGTGCGCCAGCAAAGGGGGGACCTGGATGAAGGTAAAGAGGAGGAAACCACAGCCTGCACCCTGAAAAAAGGTTAGTTTTCTCCCCTTTCCATCTATTTCTGATGACTTGACGTAGGAGGGATTCCATTCTAAATTCCCTTGAAAACAAACCAGAACCAAATACTGATGGCGGGAATCCAGACTGGATTCCCTCCACTCCTGCTGCAGTCCACCTCAAAGAAGGGGTGGGGAGCGAAGTCCTCGTTGAATCGGATGGAATGCGGTGGTCTTCTTGCCCATTAAACTCCAGCATATAAATTGGGCGGGCGGACAACCAGGTAGGTGGACGGGAAGACCAACAAAAATGCCCACTCCATTGCAGTCCCACTAAGATCTAAATCAGGCCCAACGTGCTTTATTTAGCCCAGGGATCTTTTTTCCCTCAGGGGCTCTGTTTGACTGCCAGCAACATTAGAAAAATCTCTCAGGGACTTAGTCACCTGTCCTAAGGTTTACAAAGAAATTATATAAGAGGGCAGGATAGGGATACCCTAGCTCCATGGGGGAACCTAAAGGGAAACCCCTGGGCCAAAATGTTTTAAAAAGTCAGGTATTATGGGGATAAGGAAGTCAGTAGGGAATCCTCCTTAGCCCTTTTAGGGCCCTAAGGACCTCATCTCCTTGGGCTGGATATATTTAATTGGAGGGGGCACGCAGCCCCCTGCCTGAGCCAAATGACCAGCCCCAGGGACCCATCCCCAAGGCCCAATATATTTATTAAGGGGAGGGATATACACTGCCCCCTCCCTGAGCCATTTTCAGCCCCGGGGACCCAAAGACCCACTGTATTTAATAAAGGGAAGGGGCCCACTGTAATTTAAATGGATGGGGGCCATGTAGCCCCACTCCCTGAGCCTTTATAGACCCCGGCGGCCACAACCCTAGGGCCTTGCTCACTTCCTGTATCTCAGGGAGCCCACCACCATGACACAGTGGTTTCTCTCCCCACACTACTGTGGGCAGTGAAATATGTGTTTGCTTCCATCTGGTAGGAGCATTTGCAAAGTTCCTGCCAAACGGGAGAAAACACTAAGGGCCTGATTTATGAAAACTGTTGCATAGCTGAGTGAAAACAGCGATGCAACAGTTTTCGCTGCGCCCTCCTATTTACAGCATGACGCATCATGTCGCAAGGAATGACAGATACGTCACTATTACTGATGTATCTGTCAGCACAAAAGTGACGCATTGCTGGGGTGTGTCTGAAAACAGACACAACTCCAGTAATGTGTCCTTTCACATGGGGCAAGCCTCATGTGAAAGGGCCTACATCAGTCTTACGCCTGCTGTGAGGCAGGAGTAAGATATTGACACAGTAGCATCCTAGAACTGACGCAGTGAAATCTGAAAGATTTCACTGCGCCACTTCTACAAGGCTTTTTGCGGGGGAACACCCACCCTGCATACATTATACCTGACAGAGAAATAATGTAGCGCAGGGCTTTACAAAGTGATGCATCTGCTTAGATGCGTCACTTTGTAAATAGGGTGCGACGTGGCATATTTTTTACACCACAAATAAACCACCCTAGTGTTTTCCCAGCCAGCAGGAGCTTTCAAAATGTTTCCACTGGCTGGGAGCAGACTTATGCTCTATTTCCCTGCCTGCACTTATACAGGGAGCTGGCAGGGGTCTTGGCTCCCCCCACGGCCCCCAAAAATGTTTTTGGCGGGTACCTGGGTGCCCGTCCGGGGCACCACCTATTTAAAATATAGGCCTCAGGCGATGGAGTCCTGGGGGCCTATAAAGGATCGGGTAGAGGGGGCATGTGATTTCCTTCCCTTTTATTACATTTTGGTCCTGAGGTATGGGGCCCCTAGTGCCTAATAAGGCTTAGGGAGGGGCTTTGGCCCTGGTGAATGTGGTCCCCTGGCTTGATAATGCTCAGGGAGGGGGTGTAAACAGAAAAAGGCCCTGGGGAAGAGGGTCACTGGGACCAATTAAAGCTTGGAGAGGGGACTGCACGTCACCCTCCCTTTCCTATATATGTTTTGGCCTCGGATGGAGTCCCTGGGTTCTGAAGGCCAACTCTACACCATGCATGCTAAAGGTTGTGTGTGGCGTGGGGTTGACAGCCTGCTGAAGGTTTAAACACAGGTCCTGGCAGCAGGCCAATCCCTGTTGCAACCCCCCCACTCCACATGGCCAAAGACTGTGCACAACATAAGGTTGGCAGCCTTCCCGGTGTTTGGCCATAGTGTCTGGTGGTAGGCCAAGCCCTATGGCTAACTCCTTGCTGCGCATGTGTCGAATGCGATGCGCAATGTGTGGTTGGCTGCCTATGAGGTGTTGGATGCAGGGCCTGGCCTTGCTGCAACCAACCCCAGACAGTACGGCTGAAGGCCGTGCATGGCGGGGGGATGGCTTTATTTATGGTAAAAAATACTACTTTTCACTGAGAAAAACAAAGGTTAAAGTAACTTTATAGTTAGGTGTGATAAAAAGATCTGTTTTCATTTAAACAAAAACCTTAGGAATCCACTGGAAAAAAAGGTTAATGTGATGTTATAGCTAGGTGAATATGTCAGTGGCACATTAATGTATTGAACTGAAAAAACACAAAAATTCACCAATTATAGTTAGCAGATCTAACAATACCTTTCACACCCTCAATACACTGCTTATGACCTCACATATCACATTAGTCATGACATGTTCTATGACATCATTTATGACACAATTGATGAAAATTAGAGAGGATTCAGATTTACTATTCTAACTCAAACCCAATTTTAGGAACAGTGCATGTATTGAGGGGTGCAAATTTACTGTTTAAACTCCTGTTTCACCAGCCTTAAATAAAGGGCTTTTATGGAAAGAGTTCAAATTATCTAATGCCATGCCCACATACATTGGGGCAGTGCATATTTTGGTGGAACCTCCTCATCAGTAAATTATTGTAAGAAATAAAGAGTGGGGCTACACCTTCCACATTTTCCCATCTTTAAGATGGGAATTAAAAATATCTTAGAGAACAACAATTTCAGAAAAAAAATGAAATGCATCAGTGTGATTGGAATCTTTTCACAATGGCAAAAAGCTGCTCTAATACTGCCATATTGACACAGCTGAAAACAAAGCAAGTTTTATATTAAATCGGATCTAAATCTGAATAGTAGCGCCCTCTCCAATGACCTATGCTGAGCAACAGATAGGGTGCAATGAATTAAGCGATCTTCAACAATCTGTATCGATGTAAAGTTGGTTACTTAGTTTGGTGCTTTCTATTTCAAGATATTTTATGCCATTGAAAGACCTCTTTACCCAGAGTTCATCCTGTCTGCATTTGGTTGTTGGTTCTCAAAAAGTGTGGGCCAACCCAAATTGTCAGGGACAGTTTGACGTAAGACAGCTATGTAATGTCAAGCCCTTCAAACAGTCCTTAATAACCGATTGGTTCATGGTGTTGTGATGATTATTGCAAATTGATATCTTAAGTGACAAGGGAGTGAGTTTAACTAGGTTCTCAACATATGAAAGACCTAGCTCTTCATGACATATATAGTGGGAACTACGAGGAAATATTGACAGTAAATGCAGAGAAAATTGGGTTTTTTCCTACTGCAAAGATGAAACATTGACAAACCCCCAAATCCCAGCTCCATAAATGGTCAGAAGTGAGTCTTGTATATATCAAGAAAAGGCACATGTGGTTTGCCACCAAGGGAGGGGATCAAATTAAAAAGGGCCCCTACAAATTTAGTATGTTTTTGGTGCCTTTTGATTGATACACCAATTTTGGGAAGCATCAAAATGTACGCCTAGATATGGATACCTGGATACCCTGAATGGCTTGTTACTACTAAAAGAGATGGTGCTCATATTCTGGGCTTTAGGACCACAGACAATAGTCTGGGAATTGGAATAATTACTATGAAGATCAAGGCTTGACATAATGGTGTGCAAAGCTTCAACCAAATTTTTAAAACTGCTCGAAGTATTAGACAGCAGCGCAGCATCCTCCACATATAATAATGCAGGGAGGCCAGTGGTCTTGATCATGGGAACATCCTGCCCCCGGTCCTCCAAAATGAGTTCAAGTTGTTAAAATACAGAATGAACAAGAGTGGGGCAAGGTTGCAGCCTGGACACAACCCTCTCAAATCTGAATGAGGTTGAGCACTCGTCATTAGGGCCAAACCTGACGCTGGCAGACAAATTAGTATGGAGAGATGAAGGTAAATGGACTAATGATATATCAAGTCCCATGTCCAAAAGCAGCAGCTATAATTTAGACCTATAATAACCGGATCAAATGAGCATCGAATGTCGATGAAGGCAGGGCATAATGAGCAGTGCTTAGCTATGGTAAATATTCACCAATAATAAGGTGGAGATTGAAGCACTGCTCCTTTGTACTGATACTCTCTGTGAACACGTATAGACGGAGGCTCACAATACCTTGTTCATTGGTCCAGATCCTAATTCTGCTCAAAATGCATCAACCCAGTACCTTGACTGTGGAGTCAATGAGGAATAAGGCAGATGATGGTCTTAGACTTCTTATTATCTTGTTGGCCCTTATTTATGGTGTGACTAGACAGTGCAGCTGTTTCTGTCAATTATGCGAGCATCACCAGAGAGAGGCTTTGGCTTCCCCCACATTTTGGGAGCCAAGAGTACAAGTTTTGATCGGGCACAAGTTGTGTGCTTCCATGAAAAAAGTACTTGCTCTCCACACAGCTGTGATCATTTTCTTTATTTATCCCGCTACCTGAATTAGAAATTCAAGGGGTAGACACATGACATTGTAATGCTATTAAAAAGTCTTAGAAAACTATATAATTTATGGAGGAGGGCAGTCATTAAGCTGCATGAATGTTTAGGTCTGGCTTAACAGTGCAAGTCATCGACCTTTTAACCTATACCAATATAAATTCTGCAGTTCTTTGCTTCCACAGAAATACATATCCATTCCCGTGCTATTTAGTTGTAATGCTTCACATTGCCATACAAATTCCTTTAAAGCCAGACCTATTGATATTGCCAATGGTTGTTACATAAACACACGGTGGGACATACTGGAGATTTTCCTTTTGGAGATTCCCTCATAAAGTCAATTAACATTTGGAAAGTCAAGAAGGCATTAGCATGGCATCTCACAATCAGGCCCGACACACATTTCTGCTGTTTATTAGTAAATTGTGATATGTTGGCTGGACAGATTTACTCTGATACCTTCTAGTCATTAAAAAAAGAAGTGGAAATCAAAATACTCACTTGGGTAATAGGATACAATTAAAAAGACATGTACCCAGAGTGATGCAAATGTTTCTTAGTTTCAGCACTTGGACACACCACAGTAATATGTTGCTCTGGCTAGTTAGATGCACATCATTAGGATATTTTATTGTAACCTACGTTATGAGGAAGAAATATTTCTTGCAATTTTAGATTCAAATCTTATTTTAAGGAATCTTAGAAATATTCTTTCAGAAAGGCATTTGCACATTTCCAAAATCCCATGAAAGCAGAATACAAACGTCTAATCATTTAAACGACAGTCAGAGTCTTGATTTATGCATAGGTAACTCAAGCGAACACCAGGACACCAAAACATTTTTCCTTCAAATACTTTCCAGACCAAGCATCATTTATGGAAGCTGAGCATTGACACAAACATAATTATTTTGTTTATTTCTTTATTTGAAAAGTTTTATATAGTGCTGGCTAGACCCGGAGGTATCAGAGTGCTTTACATGAGGAAGAGCATTGTTTCAGAACATAGTTACAAAGTTACATCAGTTGCAAAGAACGTAGTTACATGAGTTACCTAAGCATAGTATAAACATTAGAAAGAAGAAAAACAGGCAAGGGGATAGAAATTTGGTTGGGGGGCAGGAAAGGAACAGGGGAGGTAGACAAGGAATAATAGAGGGAAGAGGCGGGGCGGGGGTAGGAAACACAACGGGGAGACAAGGAAAACAGTGTCCGACGTCCGGCTGGGTAGGTGACAGCTGAGGGGTGAACCAGAGCCAAACTCCTCTATAGCTGCATATGACAGCTCCATCGGTCATTGGCCAAAGGTAGCTCAGGCACCGCAATGCATACAGAAGGTTCTAGATTCCGACTAGGGGGCATCATAAAAAATAAAAAAAATACCATCGAGAGCGCCAGTCACGGTGTACGGTGCTGTGCTCCCAATGGTGGGGAGGTCATTCCCAATCCTCTCCTGAGTGTGTCTCCTTTGTCGCTGCGGTCTCATCCAGAGGGGACTCCGAAACTCCAGGGAACAGATGCAGGATCCCTCCCCAGTAAGGGAAGAAGGAGTGCTTTGGAGAAGGGCCCACTCATGGCGGCCATCTTAGGGAAAGTCATTGCTGTAAGAGGATTTGAAAGTTGAAAGTTGAGGCCCTGGTTCAGTCGTCTGGGAGACCGCTGCCCCAAATAGAGCAAATGACAGTGGTAATAATATTGTAGGTTCTAAACAGTCAATTAACAAGTGCAGGGGACCATTTAGATCATAGCTTTATCAATAGCATTTGCATTCGGGCTGAATTGAGTCGGATAGCAGATTATAGCATGCCAGGGGCCACAGAGTGAAGAGAGCGCAAGCAGACTAGGAAATCAGCAATTATACAGGAGACAGAATATTGCGGTGAGTTGTGAGTAGACGCGGATCGAAGAACAATCTCGGTCGTCATTTTAAGGTCAGGCAGTGTCTCAGGAGCAATCGTCATGAGGGGCGAGAACAGCGCAACAAAGGTGAAACCAAAAAAGGGCAGTACCTTGAGTGGAGGGTCACAAATGGCTTTCTCCAGCGAGAAACAGCCGTTCCTTGAAGAGTATAGAAGAGCCTCAAGGCTCTGTGGTCGGGAGTGTCAGCCATTTTGGAGCCAATGCGATGTTCCAAAACTGAATTTTTCGCACAACAAACAAGGTTGTCTACTGAACGTCGGTGTTGGAGGCTGATCAGCGTCGGAGCGCAGGTCTCGACCATGGGGAGAACCATGCAGAACACCTCTTGGCAGCCCCTCGGGGTTCGCGATGTTGAAAAGGCGACGAGAGGGGGCACTCCCAAATCAGTGGAGAACGCAACCAGGGAAGGAGAGGCATGTCAGACAGTCATACAGCCCTACGTTGGTGCATCTGTGGGTGTAGGGGATGATTTCCGGTCAGCTACCCAGTGGGCCCGATCCTGGCGATGAGTGGTGAGGTGGGCAGGTGAGATGGAGGAGCGTCCGGTCACTAGGGTTCGGCTTCGAGCAAAAGCAGTTTAATTACAGCATTTTGTTGGATCACGTCTTTGACTTTGGGTTGAAAGAATGCCTGTGGGAGACAAAATTAATACAAACCAGTCACCAAAAGCACCACCAACAAGGGAGTATCTAATTGCCAATGGACTCATCAAAAACGACTTAACTGGGTACAATGGAGGCAAAATATCACTTGAACTTGGGTTGCACAAGAGAAACCATAATTCTGCAACATCCTTTGCAGATAAGGAATTGGTGCTGAAACAATTTACAGAAAGGGGTTGCTTGCATTAATGTTATGACACTGAAGTCATAGAAATTGTGACACATCCAAGTATAATACAACAAAGAGGCATCGCAAATGAGTCATGCACATTCAGTAGGAGAGTGGTAAAGGTGTGGCTACTACCCAGTGGTGCATTTTGGAGCACTACATAGCTTGGTAGAGAACCATCATTTATAGACAGCCCATTTTCCATTGAAATTACTATAAAATGTGCACAGGTGTGCGGTGTTACTGATAAAACTGTATAGCTCACAAACAATAATGTGTGGAAATTGTTTTTCATCAAATACCATTTGCGTACCACCAAGTAAAGCATCTTGATTTGTTTTGAGCCTATTACAATCTTTGATTCCATATTACTTCAGAATAACAAAAGTGCTTAATTTGCACTTTCCCAACTTCTTATATATTTTATTATATAATTACAGTTAGTTTACAAGTATTTAAACATTGGGTGATAGAAAAAACTGACGTACTGCAGCCTTTCTTTTCACACTCCCCATGCCCCAGCGTGATTGTCAGCTATTTCACTTTATAAAATCTTCCAACTTTGCAGTCAGAGACAAAAAAGTAAAAACCCCAATGTCCATTTTAAACGAATTTGTCAGAAGACATAGCCAGATATTTGACATGTGTTGAACCTGGCCCCTCTCAACAGGGTCCTCTCCTTACTTTTTGCCTTCACCCTTCCAGTTTTCTGAACCTGTTTCCGTCGGCTTTAGGACAATGTGCACTTTACCACTACTAACCAGTGCTAAAGGGCTTGTTCTCTCTCATACAAACATGGCAAAATTGGCTTACACCCAATTGGCTCAGTTAATTTGCTTGTACATTCCTAGTAATGTGGTAGTACAAGTAGCCAGGGACTGTAAATAAATTAATACTAGTAGGCCTGCAACACTTATCATGCCACCCACTTAAAAAGCCTTTTAAAACATGTCTCAGTCCTGCCGTTGCAGCCTGTGTGTGCAGTCTTATGCTGCCATTTCGACCTGGCAAAATAAATCTTTTCTCAGTACTACCCATTACTTTTTAACACATTTAAGTCACCCCTAGGGTAGGTGCTAAACAGCCCATAGGGAATGTACTTTTAAGTTTTACATGTCCTGGTAGTGAAAAAATTCTCAAATTAATTTTTCACTACTTCAAGGTTTAGCTCCCCCATAGGACAACAATGGGTAACCTTAAGTTATAACTTTTGCTTGGTGTCTGAAGAATTCTAATGTAAAACTCTCTTTAATGGTAAAGTCAGAATTTAAGTCAAAATTCTGAAAATGGCACTCTTAGAAAGTTGGCATTTTCTTGTCTTAACCATTTGATACCTGCAGCCCATATCCTGGGTCACATGACTAGGCATATTTGGCAGTTGGCCTTTGTGTATTCCTCCCAGATAGTATCACAATAGAGACTCACGCTGTTAGCAGGATTTATTGCCCTGACTTGATGAGAGGGGTAGAGCTGTCCCCGTCACACTTGCACTTCAAAGTTCATTGCTCAGCTCACACAAAAAGTACTTCACACTCGTCCATTGGGCCTGCAGACAGACCAGGGCAGGGTGGCTAGAAATTCCAGACACTTCTGTTGGGGGAAAACGATATACGTTTTTTCACTTCAAAGTGGGTACAGGGTATACATGTTTAGACTATCACACCCACTCTTTGGTACACTCCTGGACCTGTGGATACTACAGAAAAATAACTGTCCTGCTGCCAGAGGACTGCCTTGCTGCTGGAGGCCTGCCCTGCTGTCTGAGAAAGAAGAGTTGTCCTGCACCCTTCATTCCAGGCTGAAGTGCCTCTAAGGACCAGCTGACTGGCCTCCTGTTCTGAGCTACAGGAACATAACAAGCTCCAGAGGCCTCTCTACAACTGCCAAGCTGACCTACTGCAACTGGACCTGCCTTAACCTGCAACTGGACCTTCTTGAGCCCTGCTGGCCTCTGCTGCAGTGAGTCCCTGATCTCCAAGAGGTGCCCCCCAGGTCCTGGACCCTTTATGAGGTATCAGTTGAGCTCCTCCTTGAACAAAAAAAGAAAAATATTGACATTTTGGGCTCTGTGCGACCGCAAACTGGCACATTTGTGTCATAATCTTACCACCCATGCTGACTGCCATTGCAAAGCTCTGGTGAACCCAACTCTTAATGCTACAGCGTCCGTCAACGACGACTGGCAATGTGAGAGCTGCACTTTGCGTTACAGCATCAACAGCCCTTAGTGACTGCCAATGTGAATCTCCCACAACAACCATTGGCAACATTCAACAAGATCCTCGTGCTGCAGCAATGACTGTCCGCGACGCCCGGGCTACTCTGCACTAAAGCGATGACCATCTGCGACACTCTACCTACTCCTCAGAGCTACATCACTGGTAATAGAACTCTTCGCACTGGACTTTAGAAGGTAACTTTTTCAGCGGGACTAACCTGGTCTCTCTATCTGGCACCCACTCCATTATGGTCAGCCTGAACTTGTGACTTTCATCCGACCTCACATGATCATATAACAGAGAATGGCACTTTGTGCTTTTAGATGCTATACTTACCTTAAATCGTTAAAATTGCCATCTCCGGTTCTACTGATTGAATTTCTGATGTTTTGGTATCAAATAATTTATGAAACTGTTATCTATTATTAGGAAATACAGAGGGATTTTTCCTGTGTTTTGTTTTCACTCTTTATTACTGTTTGAGTGCTGCATAGGTACTTTGCACAATTCTTTTAAGTTATGCCTGACTGCTTTTGTGCCAAACTACCAGAAGGTTAAGCACATGTTAATTTAGTGACTTTTTGTGGTTCACTCTGACAAGTATTGTGCCTGTTGCTTGAGAAGGTGATGAAAAAGAAAAAGGTCTGGGTGAGGCCTAAAAAAGGTCCTCAGGTAGCCTAGGCTACTAATATTTTAAGAACAGTGTTAGTCAGGTGGAGCAATGCAAAGAAGTCCAGGCGGGACTGATTACGCAATATATGCTGGGACACAGGGTTTTGGAATTACATCACATTTATTAACAGCATAAATGGAGTATCATTTACTATTTATGGTAATAGTTCTGGTGCTCACACAAAAAGTGAAAGTGCGTGAAGTGGGGGGGTGCTAGTGACATTTAAAATTTACATTGCATTGACAACAACAGTAAACAAAACTCCCAAATAAATTAAATGCTGTAGAGGAGTTTTGGTTGTGAAGGTTGACTGCGTTTCGATCTCATGAATGTGAGTTCTTCATCAGGACGAGAAAGGTGTGAGCAAATAGAATTTCAGAATTGGCAGGTAGCCAGTGGTTTAGGTAGAAGTTTCTAAGGACAGGAACCTGAGGCGAGGTCAGGGTTCCACCTGTGGGCGAGGCGCACCAAATGTTAAGGGAGGGAATTGGTCCGCATTGACACACGGAGTCGAGGAGGAAGCACGAGCGGTGTACACAATTGGGGCTGCATGCTGACGGCTTTTGAAGGGCCGCAGGGGGTCGCCGGGGGATGAAGGACGAACTCGGGGTTACTCGGGCGGCAGGTAGCACCACGTCAAGCATGGGTACGGGGTAATTCAATTTGGAAGGCGTGGCTACGTCAGAAGAAAGATGCACGGGAACTAGCCGGTGTCATCTGGGAAAGTAGCCTAAGCTCTTAAAATATTAGTATCTTAAAATATTAGTAGCCTAGGCTACCTGAGGACCTTTTTTTGGGCCTCATCCAGACCTTTGTCTTTTTCACCACCTTAACCACCCCTGGTCACAATACTGGGGTCCCCTTGTTTTTTAAACATATGTTGCTTGAGAAGGGCTCCTGCGCCACCTTAACCAACAACCCATTTTCTCACAACATCTCTCTTGGAATGCACAACAAACATGACCAGATAAAAATACAAATTAAAGACATCTCTATTGTTCATATACATTCTAAACTCCAACATAGTTATTTTGGGTGTTGCTGCAGCACACCCACGCACTCGTACTTCCAGCACCTATGGGATCAGGCCAATCCTTCACAAGCATGCGCAGTAACACTTATATCTTGAGTGCACATCCTCTGTACAAGGCCTTAACACACAGAAAGAGTGTGTGGTGTGCAAGGCTTGTGTAAACGTTCACGCTGTATCTATTGGCAAAAAGTGTGCTACTAACAGCCCATTTCAAGAGCAGTCACCCAATATTCTGACCATACCAGCTACAGACTATGTGAAATGATCAGGGCTTACTATTCCACTGCATCCCCACAGAATTTACAGTAGATAAAGGCAACTTGTAATTAAGTAATAATACAAGCGTGTGCACTATTTGTAAAACAAACTGGAAGAGCTAAAGCAACATGAAAAATGTTAAGCAGGAAACAAATTGGTATGCACTCTCTGTGTCGCCCTTACTGCAGTTATTTATACTGGGATGTTCTTCGTGTTTTGCACCTTTATTTCATTGTAATCAGGAAGCAATCTTACTGCATCATCCTGGCATATGCAGGGCAGCCTTTCCTGCAAGGGCACTAATCATCTCAATTATTTATTTTTAGAAAGCATGAAAGAGGTCAAGCTGCAAGAGAAGCTGAGATTGCCCACTGAGTCAGAGCACTGTCTACGAATCCAACAAATCATTACAATAAAGGGCATAGGAAGAAGGCTCAATCTGCCACGTGAGCACCCTATGCGGTAACTAGGTAGATCATGAGCATTTTGCATGTCTTGATCATTCTTCTTCTCCTAATACCCGCTCTTCTGTCTCTTGAATCCTTCCTTACCTTTTTCAAAGTCTTACTTTTCAAATGCTGAGAACAGCTGAAGTAAGAAGGGTCATTTACAGAGCAATGGTGCTCAAGAGTGGGATAAGAGGAGGGTCGGGCTGGGACAGAAATAGGCCCAGGCACCAAAATGCATGTTCCCCATTAGTAAATTAGATGGCTAAAAAATATGGCCCATATTCGCAAAGTGGGGCAGTTTTGAACTTGTAAAGATGATCTGCATAAGGGTTTTGTGAGGTAAGGAAGACTGCATAGATTTGAACTTGTTGCAGGAAATGTTGGTTTTATTATCAGGAAATCAACAGTAAAAACTGGTCCAAAAGACCATAAAACTAGGCCCACAAAGATGCCAAAAAACTGGCCAACACACTGACCTGCAGACCAGCCCGTGGACACAGCCTGATTACTGTATATGCCAGCCAGCCCCTGGATAGGAGTCTTGTGTAAACAAGAAAAAAAGCAAAACATTTGAGGACTAGACCAAATTACAAATGTGCCTGCAGCAAGTGTATTTTTGCTTCTAATATTCACCACTGTTAGAGGCTTCTACATGGCTGCTGCCCTGCTGTTCTGACCTGCTGCCCACCACTCTCTTGCCTGGGTGAGAAGGTCTGGCCCTACATTTGTTGATGCCAGGACCTGAGAGTGAATCAAAGGGCAATTTGGCTGGCCTTTTGACTGGGTTCTCAGAGACAGAAGGTTTCAACTACCTTGAACCCACCTCCTAGACTCTTCAATCTGTGATTCCCACCCTGCCGAGTGGTGCCACCTCAGTCCTGGACATTTGGCAGTGGGCCTGAAGGTGCCCATCTGTTGATCCAGCAGAACCAACACATATCCTTTGCTGAGTGGTGCAACCTGCGCAGAATTGAAGCATTGCATGTACTGGGTTGACTTTCCAGATGTATGGACTTCGCATCCCAGCCCCTTCTGAACTGCCTCTGCGTGATGCAACCCCAATGCAGGCCCTTGCATCACAAGCCTCTCGCCGATGGCAACCTCAACGACAATGCGGGACTCCACATTGCAAGCCCCACAGCTTCTTCGGAACATGCTGATGTGCGACACATCTTCGATGCAGGACTCCACAATATAAGCCCCCTCATTGACAGCCTAATCAATGACGACGTAAGACCTTAATTGCAGCCTCCCAGCTCTTCAGAACCAACACTGCACATTGCATTTCCGACCAGGACCTCCAACGGTACTACGCAATTCTTTGCAACCAGGATTTAAGGTACTCTTGTTCAGCTGCCCTAGTGGGGTTCTTGTGGGTGGCCTATGCTGTATCGCGGTTGGCCTGAACTTGTGACTTTGTCCCGGTCTAGCTCAACCAGATAGTCACAGTTGGCGCTTTGTGCTTTTTGGTGCTATTTTCACATACATATTTAAAATTGCTTATCTCTGGTGCTACAGATTGGATTTTTATTGTTCCGGGCTTAGTTGATCTATTAAAATGCACTTTATTTTTCTTAATCGGAGTGGGATTTTTCTTATATTGTGTTTTCAATTTTTTACTGTTTGAAGTGGTACATAAATACTTTACATATTGCATTTATGTTATGTCTGACTGCTCTGTGCCAAGCTGCCAAAGAGTTGAGCACATTGACAATGATTGTGGTTTCATCCCCCCTTGACCTGTAACCCAATTGCTTACACCAGCAATCAAATAAGACAGACATTGCTGATTAGATTATGCATCTTAACCAAAAACTGATATCGAGCTATTAATATAAAAAACAAAATAACAAATACTTAAGGTGGAATAATCACACACTGCTCCTCAAATCTGAAAAATCCACACTGTATGAATTACATATTTTACCAACTCACTCATCCAGGCATCCAAAAACCCAATCATCAACTCACACAAAGAATGGAGTACAAAGAAACATGTTATTAAAAATGTATGTTATGAGCAAAATACATATGAAGCACAATATGAGGTGCAATTGTGAAGCACTGCTGTTTTTGTTACTGGGACCGAAATTGCAGCACCATGGCAGAACCGTTCCTCAGTAACAAAACTGGCCCCCACCCTTCCAGTCTCCCGGGGAAATGCTCGATGTCTGCTATGGCCCTGATGATATGTATGAATCTAGGCAGGTCCACTCAGCTTTTCACACTTCTGAGGTTTTATAAAATGAGTACCACTGAGTTGGGTAACAAGAAACATCAGTTAATAAAGACATCCAGACATAAGACATAATTGAATGAGATACTTAAGTGGGTGGAACAATCAGTTTTGCAGGCCCACTAGTATTATTTCAGTTATAAGCCCTGGGTACATGCAGTACCCCTTTACTAGTGACTAACCAATAAATTAAATGTGCCAATCGGATGTAGTCCGATTCTACCATGTTTTAAGGAGAGAGCACAAGCAGTTTAGCATTGGTTAGCAGTGGTAAAATGAGCAGAGTCCTAAAGCCAGCATAAAGGAAGTCCGCAAAACATGGGAGTTGAAGGCAAAATAAGTCATGGGAGAACAATGCCAGAGATACCAAGTCTAACAGCTGTGATGTTAACTTTCCTTGAGTGATTAGGGTGACTCTTTGTTCAACTTCACTCCACAAGCTGTCGGAGGTGAAGGTAACAGGACTGCTGTCAAATTATAAATGAAGTTCTGCTGTGTGATCGTAACTGCTTTCTCCCCGCCCAATTCCAAGGCTAGGAAGGCTGAATTCCCGATGGCAGAGTGCCTATCGGCTCAGTCAATGGGAATCTATGCCTCCCACAGTATAGCATCTATATAGTCACTCAATTTATGTATGCTGCCCAGCTACCAATTTGTAGTAGCTCCATTTTCAGCAAGACAACTGTTAGAAGGTGGTTCTGACACTATGGGCCGCCCGGATTTTTTGATTTTTGAGCACCTAATTGTTGAGCTTTTACTGTGGGGGAGCCTCATAAGTTGGGACTCACCCACAGTGAACTCAGGATGTAAGAGACTGCATGGGGATTTTACTGGTGTTCCCCTGGCTTGACCAGGCCACTGCGCAGCAGCTGGAGCAAGGGACACCGGGCTGGTTCCATGCAGACACATGTGTACATGCGTGTGCACACGTGTACGGGCTGCGCAGGGGAGATTCCTAGCGTGCGCAGTCCAGGAGCAGCTACAAAGTGAATGGTGTGGCAGGACTTATGCAGTATTGGGTGGTGATATGGAATAGGCTTTATACGCTGGAAAGAAACATGCCAGGGAAAGTCAGTGTGTTTTACTGTGTTTTCACTTCATTATTTCCCTAAGGGAATGTGGGGCCCATGGCTAAATTAACTTCCACAAGGCCTACAGTTTCCAGACATGCACTAAAGTCCATTGTATTGGAGGTGAAAAGAAGTATTCTGCAGAGTCCAAAGTCATATTTGTACTGCTTTTGGGTCATCCAGAACTGTCATATTTCTGTGAGCCAGCCAGGACCAGACCCAGGCTGAGGGCTGACCTCAGCTGGATGGATTGATAACCTTTCTTCCACAAGCTAGGGCCTCCTCTCCACGAAGAGAAGATGGGAGGGGCTACAGGCTCATCAATTAGCAGCTGTCACTGGGTGCCAGACACCAGGCTGCACCACGGAGGGAAGGCAGCGTGGGGGATGAGGCTTCAGACATGTGGCCAGAAAACCTGGACGACACCATTTTGAACAAGCTCAGAGGCTGGACAAGAAGGAGGGAGCAGGGGCAGGGACGTGATGTGTCGCTGTTTGATAGGACCATCAGAGACTTCCTGCCAGCCCCCTACTCAACTTTTAAAAAGTGCTTGCACAG
Source organism: Triturus cristatus (assembly GCF_964204655.1). Lineage (NCBI taxonomy): Eukaryota > Metazoa > Chordata > Amphibia > Caudata > Salamandridae > Triturus > Triturus cristatus. The sequence continues at coordinate 888,940,263 of NC_140592.1, read as the reverse complement.
GAAGAGAAGGTCTCTCTGGGGTGTGGTCGGCTGAGGCTGAAGGTGCTGGAGCCTGGCGCAATGGGCAGTTGGAAGGAGAGACCCCTGACTGCCCCCAGGACCCTATCAGCACCAGAAGAAGAGCCCAGGACTGGTGCACAGAAGCAGGGGTCTCTGCGCAGGGAGAAGAAAGGCCCAGAAGGAGAGCCTGGCAAAAGGCTGGCGCAGGGAGCCAGTGAAGACAGCACACTGCTGAATCTACGCTCTCTGAGTCGCAGAGGAGAGTGTTCCCAGTGGCGGGGGCTGGTAAAGAGGAGCATGAAGCGCCCCATAATGCGTCGCCAGGCATTTGGAAATCTGCCGTTTTGGTGCTTTGTGGCCCCCAGAGGAGGGGGTCACCCTCACTTGTGAAAAGGTGCTGGGGGAGCTGCTGAAGAGGCCCAGTCTTTCCCCCCCCAGGACAAAGAAATCTGCCATTTTGGTGCCTGGTGGCCCCCAGAGGAGGGGGTCACCCTCACGTGTGAAAAGGGGTGCAGGGGGGCTGCAGGAGCACCACAGTCTCCCCAAGCATAAAGAAGAACAGTCCACCCCTAAGTTTCACGGGGCATCTGAAAGAATAACCTCTCAAGGGCTCAGGAAGCCTTTAACACCTTCTAGGCTGGAACTTCTGTTCTACAGCTGAGGGTGTACTATGAAGTGCATCACCGAGTGAAGGGCTGAGTTGGTGGATGTCTGGAGAAGGGCATCCCCTGGAGGTGAAGTGGTGTAATTGCACCGAAATGCATTTACTATTGGTAATTTCTTTTTAGGTGGACTGAAAGTCACATGTGTAAAGTGAAGTACCTGTGTAAGGTGATGTTAAGCTAAATGGAGTTATGTTGCTGGACCTTCCTGCTAGGGGGTCTGGCTGTATTTACGTAATCCCATGCTTTTACCTGGGATTCCTTTTAAAGTGAAGAGGCACACTGCAGGAGAAGTGTAGTTGCCAGGAGTACTTCTTTTGAAGGGACTGTAAGTCACATGTGTAAGGAGATGTCATAAGCCAAGTGGGGTTATGTGCCAGACAGTCCTGCTAGGGTGTCTGGCTGTATATGCGCAATCCTGCGATTTCATCTGTGATGCCCTTAGGGGCTGTAATTGCAATGCATTCAAATGATCAACCTAGGTGATGAGTACTGTCATTCTAAAGTGTGCGTAAACATGGATTCTTGCTGCTGCGCTTAGGTGAAGACCCCAGACTGCTAGCCCTTAAGATATAGAGGTGCATACTTTATGGTCAGTAGGAGATGCTCAGTCAGGGTCATGTGTCACCAAGGCAGGTTTACCCCTTTTTAATGCTTGTTGAGGTAATGGGGTGGGTCGCCACTGGGAAGGTGCCAGTGAGCAGGGCCCTCGCTCCAGGTTATCTTCAACTAACTGCATTGGGGGCAAGTTGATGTGCATACATGGGAGTGGTGGTACTAGACCCCACTCCCCCCCTGCGGGAGGGGTGGAGATGTTATGCAATGTCACAAAGTAATTCCATAATTCCAACAGCTTATCTATATTTGTCAATTGGTGCATAGTATTGAGTGGTGTGTGTGTTTAATAAATGTACTCTTACTTTTATAAAGCAAAGTACAGACTGGACAATCAATTATTGAGTGTTATTTTTGTTCACCTGCAAATGCTGATTACTAGCCCACACCACCTCCCTTGAGTAAGCCTCAGACTGCTCTGCAACGCTACCCTTTGAGAGTCAGGCGCTACAAATGGGTGTTTGGTTCCCAGTGAAGGACAAATGTAGTCATGTTATTTGTGCAGGCCTCACAGATGCTGCCTCGTTTTCCAACAACAACCAAGCATTTTATGACAATCTTCCATCAAAATGCATGAAGGACCACATTTATTAAAGTTTTGCCCGGCACTCACACAGCCCATATAATTGAAAAGATAGAATCCGTTTACTTGCCATCTTGAAGACCTGCATTTGTTGCACTAAATTCCATTATGCCACGGGTGCACTTGCACACAGCTTAGTAAGTGATGGTTCAAAGATGTCCCTGATGTGCAAAAAGAAAACTTCCAGTGTGTCAAGGATATTTTTAGGACGGGTAATGGAAATGTAGCCCCAGTTCAGAGAAACATTTATTTTCAGCACCAGCATTAGGTGACAATTCCACTGCACACAGGCATGATAGAATTTACCTCACAGAGTTTTATCACCCAAAGTGGTTCCTACCAGGATGTGAAGGGCCAGCTCATCGGAAAGAAATTATTGCTTGATGGCAAATGCTTAAATGTGATGACCTTTCCACCGCCAATGCAGTGGACGTGTTTTCTCCACCACACCACCCACTGTACCTTCCGCTCCGAAGCCACCGAGATCATCTGCGGCGTACCCCAAGGCTCATCCCTCAGCCTAACGTTGTTCAACGTCTACATGGCACCACTCGCCCACATCGCACGAAAGCACGACCGCAGCATCATCTCCTATGCCGACGACACCCAGCTGATCCTCTCCCACACCAAGGAACCCCACACCTCCAAAACCAACCTCCACGAAGGAATGAAGCCCGTCGCCGACTGGATGAGGAACAGCCGACTGTAGCTGAACTCGGACAAGACAGTGGTCCTCATCCTCGGATCCACCCCCTCAGCCTGGGATGACTCCTGGTGGCCGACTGGACTAGGAACACACCCAACACCCACAACCACGCACACAACCTAGGGGTCATCCCGACTCTACCCTCTCCATGCCTAAGCAGTTTAACGCCGTCTGCTCCTCCTGCTTCAACACCCTCCGCATGTTTCGCAGGATCTTCAAATGGCTCCCCACCGAAACAAGAAGGACGGTCACCCAGGCCCTCGTCAGCAGTAGACTGTACTACGGAAACGCACTCTACGCAGGAGGTCCGGCCAAACTCCTGAAACAGCTTCAACGTATCCAGAACGCCTCCGCACACCTGATCCTTGACATCCCTCACCGTAGCCAAATCACACCCCACCTGAGAGACCTACACTGGCTCCCTGTCAACAAGAGGATAACCTTCAAACTCCTCACCCACACACACAAGGCGCTCCACAACACCGGACCAACGTACCTCAACAGCCGACTCAGCCTCTACACCCCCACCCGCCAGCTCCTCTCCACAGACTGTGCCCTCGCCACGGTCCCCCACATCCGAAGAGTGACCGCCGGTGGAAGATCATTCTCCCACCTCGCTGCCAAGGCAGGGAACACCCTCCCCATCCACCTGCGGCAGACCAAAGACCTTCTGACCTTCAGAAAACTTCTCAAGACCTGGCTCTTCGAACATTAGCAGAATCTCCCCCATGCCTTGAGACCCTCGGGTATGTAGTGCGCTTTACAAATGCCATGATTGATTGAATCATAAGCCAGGCTCTAGATATTATTTAATAGATTTTAATGAATTGGTTATTCAAGAATTGCTTTTTCTGTGCATGTTGCTATTTTAATGTATTTGTACAGCATTGTTGAATTGATCTGTTTACACCATTTAATTATTTTGTTTCAGCTGCACTCTACAAATATTTTATTTAAAAGCTTAATAAAATATCACAGTGAAGAAAATGCAGCTCAAGTAGGTGAGAATGAAGAAGTGGTGAGGTGTCTGAAACCACATATTTCCTTAGTTGAGCCACATTATGGCACATGCAACAAAACTGGTTTTGTTTGGTTTAGTTCTCCTTTAAACTGTCCCTCCAGGCTATTCTCCAGAAACAGCCTTTGTTGTAATGATGGCCCTCACAGCAGGGTAGCCTCTGGCCTGGAGCACCCACAACAGAGGCACAAACAGGTGTCAGATTTCTGTACTTACATATTCTCTGCCCAATTGAAGGTGTGAACAAGGAAGACAAAAAGCTGGGCCTCATCCAAGGGGCCCCTTCATCTTGTAGAACAGCATCTGCAGTTCCACATCTCACCCTTACCTTTTATGAATAGGCAGGTTCTCAGGGAGTCTAATCAGCAGCCCTTTGCTAACAAAGTATTGATTGAATTTTTAAAGCGAGCCCTGTCACATCCTCCTCACCTCAGTGTTTGGATCTCCAGTCCAGCCACAGGAATGCAGGCAATACACTTCCAGTGTCTAAGAAAGTGGTCCTCGCCCTCCATCTAGTGCCATACTAAACCACAGACATAAAAAATTGGATCTCTCTTTACTTTGTAATTAACACTGTGAGCCAAATCTGAGGATGAATATCCACTCCATAATTTGCAGATTCTCATTCATTGTTTGCCTTATATACCCATATATTTTCTCACATCCCTTTGATCTTGAGTTTACTCCTACCTTTGAGTGCTGCCTAATGCACTCGATTTCTCTCTCTATATGCATCCAGACATTCCTGAAAATTCCACATAAAAAAACGTTTACTTGAAACTTCATGACTCCTCTCTCTGAGTCCTACACTAAGTCAATTCATGTTTTCATAAATCTCTATTAATGTATGTCTTCAATTGGCCCTGATTAATTGCAAAGATCTCAACCTCTCCTTCTTTGAAAGTGATATCCCTACAACTCCACAGTACCTAATCTCCTTTAGCCTATTAACCCCACCATCCATCTGCATGAACTCCCTTACCAACCCAGCACTAATCTTTAAACCTAACTTGTATTAAATCACTACCTCACAGGGAAACAGGATTGAATGCATAGAATTGTTTGCTTGAGAGCAATGGAGTTATCCCAATCACAAAGAATTACCAATAAACATTGGATTAAACACTAACCTTAGGTTCTGGAGCAGCGTCCTTCCCGGAGTTAAGCACTTTAACTCCTCGTAAGGGGTAGTAAGTGCTATATAAATGTAACTGAAATTACAATTACGTATCAGGTTGTTATCTCTTAAAATAGTATGCTATGTTGCCACTCAGAGCCACCGTAAAGGTAAGTTACACTTCCACCCACATTCCCTTAAGTACACAAACTCGTATCACACCACGAACTCCATATTAAAATAAAAAAAATACATAAATAAAACAACAATTAGATTTTTAGTTACAATTTTCATTCGACAAATATAGGTCGGTTTAATTTTCGTGCTGCGATTTCTATGTTAATTATCCGAGTGCCAAGTGAAATCAATAAGATATTGCTTATTTTTTCTATCATTTACTAGATCATTTAAACAAAAGCAGGATTTTTTTGCAGGCCTGCTACTTGTGCAGATTTCCAAATATAAAAGATTTCTCCGCTCTTGGTCCCAGAGCTCATTTTTAAAATTCAGAGGCGCAGGCACATTGTTATTGAATAATAAATCAACTGTTAATTGATTGTTTTGTTTGTATGCAAAGCAGTAAAGATAAACATATAATGTACTTTTGAACAGAAAAGAGTTATGTTTTTCCCCTGTGATCATTCATATGAGGAGATGCTTGGTGATTACAGTATGGAAAAAGCAGGAGAAATATTGCTGGCGCTGTAATTTTGACTGAGACACTCACTTTCGCTGTGAGCCTTGACAGGGCACTCACCTCTCTGTGCGTCCACCTGCCTCATGCATCACACCTTGTGGCATAATCCTGATTAGGACACCGCATCATTATTTTTATTTGATGCTATGTATGGAAGAAACGAGCAATGTTCAACCACTTTCAGGCTGTATTATATTCTCTATGAATGTATCTCAGCCAGGAATTGGCCCCTACCACAGGGAGCAGCCTTAGTTAATCCCACCAGTCACGGGACGCTTTCCAGACCAGGCACACTTATCACGCACCTATGACTCAGCCACTGTTGCATCTGGAGGCATGCCTTATACTGATCAATTGCAGCCATTGATCCAGAAAAAGACAAGAGAATAACACAGGCCCCTGCAGTCTTGTGGGGAACACCATTCAGCCTAAGTCTTATAGGTTCCTGTGAGAAATGCAAGGCTCAGTTGGAGCTAGGAGTGATCCCGAAAGTCGCTGATATGTAGAAACAGAAGCAGAGATAGTCATGGGCTCTGGTGAAAAGACAGCATTCCATTGCAGAAAAGGGTGCTAATAAGCGTAATAAAATGGAAAGTTAAAAGGACTTTTGTTGCTGAAAGATTAGCCCAGCCCATGAGGAGAAAATTAAATTGATAACCCAAGGACGCAAATCCTAAATTAACCTGGTGACGAACTGCACATGGTAGCGCCACTTGTTTCTCAATCGTCAGTTCCAGCTGTTGAAAGCAGCTGATGACAGACCCAGAATTTTGAATCGCATTTGGGTAAGGCCTGTAATTTCTGCCAGTCCGTTGTTGCCCCTTACAGGCCTGGAAACTCGTAATTGCACTGTGAAGGAGTAGGAATTCTAGGTAGACACAGTAATTTCGGAATGAGTATTTCGATGCCTTCGTACCATGCAACTCAAAGAATCCTCACCCTTTATTGAGTGATATAATGACACTGATACATACAAAGAGCAGAAGACAATGCCCTCAATAAGAAGTATGAAAAATGAGAGACACATTGGAGAAGCTGGAAGAGAGACTGATAAGCAGGAAAATAAGTTGGGGAATTTATTCCTCTTCAATCCTGAGGGTCCCTGGGGGCCAACCAGCCCACCAGGTACCTCCAGTCCCACAGTACCTCCAGTGCCACAGAGCTGCATTGCAGAGAGGTGTAAAAAGGGGCGTCGCCTGGGCCACCTCCTTGCAACTTAGCTCCCTGGCGCATACTGGAGGTACCTGGTGGGATAGTTGGCCCCTAGGGACCCTCAGCATTGAAGAGGAATTAATTCCCCAACTTATTTTCCTGCTTATCAGTCTCTCCCCTTCCTTCACCACTGTGCAAACGCGTCCCCTGGAGAGTTGTACGTTGGGGAATTAATTCCCATTGAATACTGAGGGTCCCTGGGGCCAACTAGACCACCAGGTGCCTCCAGTATGCTCCGGGGAGCTGCGTTGCAGAGAGGTGTTCAGATGCCACGCCCCTTTTTACACTTCTCTGCAATGCAGTTCTGTGGCGCACTGGAGGTACCTGGTGAGCTAGTTGGATCCCAGGGACCCTCAGGATTCAAGGGGACTTTATCCCCCAACTCAAAACGTGCCACGTGGTACGTTTGCACAGTGGTGAAGGGAGGGGGCGGGGCCTGAGGAGACATGTGTGTAAACACACCCTGTGGCACATTTTAAGTTGGGGAATTAATTCCTCTTCAATCCTGAGGGTCCCTGGGGGCCAACTAGCCCAACATTAACCTCCAGTAAGTGCTACTGCGCTGCGTTGCAGAGAGGTGGCCCAAACCATGCCCCTTTTTACACCACTCTGCAACGCAGCTCTGTGGTGCTTACTGGAGGTAATTGTGGGCTAGTTGGCCCCCAGGGACACTCAAGGGGACTTAATCCCCCAATTTACAATGCAGCAGGGGGTGCGTTTGCGCAGTGGTGTAGGGAGGGGGCCTGGCCTGCTGTCACAAGTGTGGAAACGCGCCCTTGAATCCTGAGGGTCCCTGGGGGCCAACTAACCCTCCAGTTATGTCCAGTAAGTGCCACAGAGTTGCATTGCAGAGAGGTGTAAAATGGGCATGGCCTCGGACCACCTCTCTGCAACACAGCTCTGTGGTGCTTACTGGAGGTACATGGTGGGCTAGTTGGACCCAGGGACTTTCAGGATTCAAGGGGACTTAATACCCCCACTTAAAACGTGCCACAGGGTGCCTTTGCAAAGTGGAGAAAGGAGGGGGCGGGGCCTGAGGTGACGTGTGCAAACACGCCCTGTGGCCCATTTTAAGTTGGGGAATTAAGTCCCCTTTAATCCTAGGCCACCCGGTACCTCCAGTAAGTGCCACAGGCCTGCGTTGCAGAGAGGTGGTCCAGGCCATGCCCCTTTTTACACCTCTCTGCAACGCAGTTCTGTGGCGCTAACTGGAGGTACCTGGTGGGCTGGGTGGCCGCCGGGACCCTCAGGATTCAAGGGGACTTTATCCACCAACCTAAAATGGCCACAGGGAGTGTTTGCCCACATGTCACCTCAGGCCCCCCCTTCCCTTCACCAGTGTGCAAACGCACCCCGTGGTGCGTTTTAAGAGGTAGTTTTAATCCCTCTGCCCTATTATGTACTAGGGTCTTACAGAGGAGGTCATGCTAATTACAGGGTTACCCCAACACATAGTGTTCCCTAGTGTATGTAGGTGTTTTCACTGAATTCTAAGTGTCTTTTAGCATAGCACTGGCTATGCCTGGTTAGTCAGAGTCAGTTACCACCAGTACCCATCTGAAAAAGTTGTGGGCACAGGATGATTTTGCAACAAGGCTTCTTTCTGCTCCTCTGTTGGTTCTTTCTGTACATGTCTTGCTTCTTCCTGCACTTTTCTTCATTTTTGGGGACTTCTGTTGCTTCTTTCTGCATTTCTTTTGCTTCTTTCTGTGCATTTTTATATCTTTCTTCACATTTCCTACCTCTGTAGGCATAGTTAGAAACTAGCATTTACAAAACCTTTGAAATCCACGGAAAAAAACATAGGTTTCAGGTACATTATAGCTAGAAATTTGCATTTAAAAAACCTTTGAAATTCACTGAAAAAACCATAGGTTTTAGGGAAAGTTACAGTTAGTTGAACAGTTCACTTGTACAAAACCAGAGAAATTCCCTGATGACATCACTGATGACATCACTGATGACATCTCAAATGACAACACTGATGACATCACTGATGACATCATCCACGTGATCATTTCATGCATCTTCTCACACCCTAATATAACCTTTGATACACCCACTCTAAATTACAGACTGCCATTCTCAAAACTATAGACACTCCAACACCAATAAATACATACCCACTCACTGATTCTTAGGTTTACACACACATCTACTCACTCATGCATACTGTTACTCATACTTATGGTCACTCAGTACAGGACTATCATATGGACTCATTCACCTATATAGACACTCACACATCACCACACATCCATAGAGGTACTCACACACCTAGTCAGTCATGCAAATAATTAATCACACTGCCATTTACTCACCTATACAGTTATACGCACACCAGCTCACTTACTCATACAAATACTAGCACATTCTTACGCTCTTATACAATCACTGATAGAAGCACACACTGATCCATACAGCCACTCTCACAATTACACACTTTCACTTATAGGCATTTATATACTCCAACACACATATATACTGCCTTCCACATAGGTAGTTACTCACACACGTACCACTGAGATATACATTCACTCACTAACACACTCACTTACCCATACTGTCCATCACAGAAGCACTCTTGAAACCATGCACCCAGTGAATCACCCACTCACACATCTATGTACAGAGCCACACACACCCCACCCACACAAACACTCAGGCACCCATACAGATACTCAGACAACCAAACAATAACCCATATAGACACTCATGTAGCTATTCACAAACCCATGCAGCTGCTTACACACCAACAGACAGACGGATAAAGATATTCACACAGTTTAGTCACTAACCCATTCATTCAGTAAGATAAGTTTAATCACTCACTTATAGAGTCAGTCACGCACCTACTAAATCATCCATTCAGACACTTATACACCCATTCATTCTTCAATACACCTTTTCCTATATATATTGAACATATTTAAACTTTACAGAAACACACAGTCACTGGATGATGTCATCAGTGATGTCATTTGAGATGTCATCTGTGATGTCATCAGTGATGTCACTGACCATGTCAAGAGTGATGTAATATGTGATGTCATCAGCAGTGCATTGTGGGGGGCGCGAGTTATAGTTAGCTGAACTAACTATAACGGGGGAATTTCTCTGGTTTTGCACAAGTGAAATGTCCAACTAACTATAACTTTCCCTAAAACCTATGTTTTTTTCAGTGAATACAGATATATATATTCTCAGAGAATCGAAATCCGGCGAAACAGAGTACTCGAGCCCACACGATCAATTTCAGAAGGTAAGTTTATTCAACTTGCAGACAAGGACGACGCGTTTCGACCACAACCGTGGTCTTGGTCACATGACCTCCGCCTCCATTTACAGATCTTTTAAAGGTGCAGTTGCGATTGTACAATCATAGACATAAAGAAAATAAATAAATGTTTACGTCACATTTAAAGTAAAATAGGTGCCAAACTGTGTAGGTGCATACATAAAAATGGCTGGCAGACTAAGCAAGTGTGTATTTTGTGCATGTTTTTACATGTTTTGAAGGAGTTAATGTTTGTGGCTCTGGCAGGTGTGGAAAGACAGTTTTCAGCTTGTATTTTCTTGCACGGTTGTCAATCATCTCGTTTATGTGGGAATTGCACTGTTGTGGGTCTAGTGCCCATTGTGTGCTGGGTTTCAGTGTGGAGAGAGGGACGTGTCATAACAGTGTACTGATCTGGTTAGATCAGTAAGAACGTGGGTGTGGACCGTGAGAACTGCAAGTATATAAGGTGAAGGTACAGTACCCTGTCGTTTATATTCAACTGTATGGGTGACTTGGAGTACATAGGGGTGTCTGCCCGTAACTCCGGTGCTCATATCATTAACCCTGATGTGAAGTTCAGGTGACTCTTGGCTGCTCTCTCCTAGAAAGACATACACACAATTAGAATGATAGTGGCGACAGTCATCAGAGCTACGTGCTCAACATATTTAGAGTTTAAACATAACATCCTGTACGATAAATTGCACATGAACAGGGTCTGCTGTTGTAACGTTAAAAACAAACAAGGGTGTGAAATGTGAAGGAAGAGGGGGAAAGTGAGTGCTCAGTCATGGCAAAATTGACAGTTCGATAAAAAATTATATATTTACAGGTGGCTGTACAGTATATACATATATATATATCAAAACAAAGAGGTTAAAATAGTTATTCAGGGTACATGGCAATATATATATTACCTACTGGCAGTCGTCAGTAGGTAGTTATAGTTAGAACCTATTTTCCATAGGAAATCCGCAACATTCTATTTGGAATAACGTTGGCGCCGATTGACAAATCTTCGCGAAATTTTCCAAACTTTTGGCCAGCTCTGGTCCGCTCTTATCCTGAAAATTTAATGGTGATTCGTCAAGCGGGGGTCGAGAAAAAAGGGGGGTCCCAAAACGCGTTTTCCCCATGCATTTTCCCATAGGACCTGTTGACGCAGCTACAGTCCGAACTGCTGAACGGAATTACATCCTCAGTTCAGACTCGTGCCTTTTGCTTAAATGGTGTAAATCTGTTCAGTAGTTCCTGAGAAAATTAGAGTTCAAAAGATAGATATATCTGGGCGGAGCCTAACCACACATTTCATCGTGAGATCTGATTGGCTGTCAGTACTTCATCCAAGAAGTGTTGGCAGCCATCTTGGGACCAATATACATGATAGCACCTCATTAAAAAGCATTGCAGTTAATAGAAGGTTTTAAGACTTTAGTTACATTATAAATCATTTGTTTATGGTACCATACTAATTTTAGGAATTGTGGTGTGTTCTAAGGTGATTTTACCATGTGAAAAAGCCTTCTGCTGTGATATCATGAATCAGGTTTGAGAGAAAACTATTTTCTCATGCTTTTCCCACAGAGGTTTGGAAGGTGATCTATAAGCTAAACTGAGAGCATATTTTCTGTAAATTCACATTATCTTTATCAGTCATGTGAGAATGAAGTACGACATCCTCAGTAAAACATGTACATCCAACAAGGGCAGAGACTGTCAGTTGATTCCTTTGTGTTCTACTGCAGCTTACCAGAGTGTTCTAAAGAACAACTAGAGCGCTAACAGTCCTACTTATGACAAACGTATTGCACACCTGAAGCCATCTTGATTGGAATAAAGTGGTAACTCTTAAAACATTTAATTTAAAAAGGAACAAAATTCGGGGGTTCATTTTTCCATAGAAAGTATGATTAGTGCTGCAGAAAGAAAAATGAGGGCACATTTTGAGTGACTTCTCAAATCCTCTTCTATTTCATTAAACAATTCTGACATGCAGACTGAAACATGAACTTTCAATACCAGCAGCAGACTTCCCTGGTGAGCAGTAGCTTTACTACAGTGACCTAATGAGCAACTAGAGTGCTAACATTCAGAATGTATGGCAAATGTGTGACACATCTGAATGCCTTCTTGATGGAAGCAAAGTAAAAAACTGAAAGTACTTCCTACTGAGGAGACTGCAGTAAATGAGGAAATTAGGAAACTTCATAATAAATAAATCTCCCAAGATGGCCACCAGCGACAAAAGAGCCCAAATGTAGCGGAAATATCACCCAGATGTAGCCCAAGTATAGCCCAATGACAGAATGTCCCAGAGTGTTCTAACGAACAACTAGAGCGCTAACAGTCTCACTTATGACAAAAGTATGGCACGCCTGAAGCCATCTTCATTGGAATAAAGTGGTAACACTTAAAACATTTAATTTACAAAGGAACAAAATGAGGGGGTTCATTTTGCCATAGAAATTATGATTAGTGCTGCAGAAAGAAAAATTAGGGCACATTTTGACTTCTCAAATCCTCTTCTATTTCATAAAAACATTCTGACATGCAGACTGAAACATGCACTTTGAATACCAGCAGCAGACTTCCCTGGTGAGCAGTAGCTTTACTACAGTGATCTAATGAGCAACTAGAGTGCTAACATTCAGAATTTATCGCAAATGTGTGACACATCTGAATGCCTTCTTGATGGAACCAAAGTAAAAAACTGAAAGCATTTCCTACTGAGGAGACTGCAGTAAATGAGGAAATTAGGAAACTTCATAACAAATAAATCTCCCAAGATGGCCACCAGCGACAAAAGAGCCCAAATGCAGCACAAATATCACCCAGATGTAGCCCACATGTAGCCCAATGACAGAAGTGTGCAAAACACTTATTTTTTGTGTATTTGCAGTTTTATATAGTGCAGACTTGTCAGGTATTGGAGTGCTTTACATGAGCATTGGTTACATCACACAAGATCAAATTCATTTTGGTTGTAGACATGGGGAGATTAAGTGATTTGACCAGAATCACAGAATGTTGAGCTGAAGCAGAAACTCCAACCTGGTTCCCCAGTTGCAAAGTCTGCAGCTCTGGAAGTAACACCACATCCTTTCCCCTAAGTGCAACATTTAATCAAGTGGTCAACTGGATAAAAAAACATAAAGATTACAAATAATTTAAAAGTTCTTTGTCGCTATTTGAAAACTCAGAAAATACGTCCTCATTTTAGTTTGTTAGAGCACTAACCATAATTTTGATGCAAATAAGACCCTCTCATATATGTAATTTCTAAAGGAAATGCTCTAGGTATTACAGTTTTGATTACATCAAGATGATGTCAGGCGTTCCACACTTTTGTAATAAATATAGAATGTTAGCAATCTAGTTGTTCATTGGGATACTGTTGAGAGGCAAAGGCCAGGGGCACGGACTCTGAAAATTGAAGGCAGTTAGGAGAGTGCAGAGGCAACAATTTGACCACACTGGGCAGGCAGGAAGGGCAGTGGCAGCACAACAGACTATGGAGGGCAGTGGAAAGGGAGGCAGGGGCAACAAACCAACAATACAGGACTGGCAAGAGAGGCTGTGGCAATATAATAGACCATTGTGGGCAGAAGGAAGAGGCAGTGGTAGTACAACCATACATGCCAACAGACCAGTTTCAGCCAGGAAACGTCCAATGTTTTTAAGCTCAAATGGGCTTTATTTGATCTGTCTCCTGTCTACAATCTCCTCTTTTTCAATGTAACTCAAAGGGGAAAATCAATACCCCAGTTTTTTTCAAAATCTCCCTCTTACCAAGTTCAAAATGTTCGCAAGTATGGTACATTGGATCATGGTAGGCAGGAGGAATTGGGGTAGGTACATGGACTCGGATAACAGAGGACAGGAGGGACATGGAGAGGTGCACCAAACTAACCCTACAGGGCAGGCATCAGGGTTTGCAGCAGCACAATACACCACACAGGGCATGTGGGACGGGAGTGCAGCACAACAATCCATAGAAAGCAATAGGGAGGGGACAGGACCATGCACATGGACAACAGAGAACAGAGGGGAAAGAGGCAATGGTAGTTAGCTGACCATAATGGACAGACAGGAGAGAAAGCTGCAGCATAACAGACCATAAAGGGCAGGAGGGACGGATCAGGGGCATTACAATGGAACAGACAAGCCAGGAGGAAGGGAATAGGGGTCTGCACATCGAAGCAGAGGGCTTGGGGTAAGGGGGCAGGGCAGGAGCAGCAAGATGACCATGGAGGTCAGGCAGGATGGGCACTAGAAACAAGACACACCATGGAGAGCAACAGTGAGACTATGATGGCATACGCACAGACCATGGAGGGAAGGTGAGAGGGGGTCAAGGGCAGCTAGCTGACCACACAGGGAAGGTGGGAGAAGACCATGCATGGCAAGCGGGAGGGTTAGTGGCAGCACAATGGCTATGATGGGCAAGAAGGAGGGTGCAGGGGCATGCACATAGAGGATAGAAGGGAGGGTCAGGAACTGGGCACAGACAAGAGAGTTCAGGGGAAGGGGCCTCACAACAGACTGCTTGGGGCAGGCAGGAGGAGCAGTTGCAGCACAACAGACCAGGGAGGGCAGAAGGATGTGGCAGTAAAATGGACCATGAAGGACAGGAGTAAGGGGATAGGGGCATGGCAAGTGGACAGGCAGGGTGGAGGTGGCAGGGACAGGTTACAGTCATCTGAAAATGCTAGGCAGGTGGGAGGGGAGTGGCAGCTCAACAGAACACTCAAAGTAGATAGGAGTGGCAGGTCCATGGAACATGGTCGGCAAAAAGAATGGATCAGGGGCATGCACAAAGACATCGGAGGGCAGGGGGAAGGAGAATAGGGGCAGCATGCTAAGCACAGAGGCTAAGCAGGAGGTCAATGATGGGCCATAGAATTGGGCAATGGAGGGCAGGAGGAGTGGACTGGTACATCATGCTAAATGGAGGGCAGTGGCAGCACATCAGACCATGCGTGGCAGGAGGGAGGAGGCTAGTCCATGGATTCAGACAACAGAGGATAGGGAGGAGGTGGATGGGGCAGCAAGCTAACTGTTCAGAGAAGGTGGGTATTAGGAACTTTATTGTTTTTAAAATGTGTGTCTGTGCGAACTACTTAAAATATGAACAAGTATGCAGCATAATCTCACTTTTATTCAGGAAGAAGAGGACGTTTGTGACTGTGACTCCAGGCTAACTCGGCAGAAACACCCCCTGACCCTCTACCCCCCATCGCAAAATGTAATGCCTGTGAAAAGGGTAGGTGGACGCAGTGTTATATGGAACATAGTTCTGAGAGCACGATTGAAAATGAAAACTAGATGTAGTATATGGTATAAACTATGCACCAAAAAGTGTGATATAAGATGAACCGGGCGTGAAATATAATATGCAATACATTGTGCGCAATGACAGATTCATTGGAGAGCACGAGATAGCACAGGCACTGGCGCGTGCTATGCGATATGCGCCTTGGAGTGTAATATGCACAAGGCAGTGTTGTGTAACCTAACTGGTCTCTAAAGTTGTAATATAAAATATGTGCTGGGGAGTGTAACGTTGTATATGCACTGTGACAAAGATATGGATCCCAGATTGTAATATGTATGGCATAGCGCTGTGCGTTATAACATAGGCATTGAGGAAGGCACGTTAGATGGGGCAATATAACCTGTGCGAAGGCAAGTGTGGCATGACATATTCACAGGGTGGTGTTACAGTGCACATGGGCTAGAGAGTGTCATAGCATACGTACTAGCTGGTGGAATACAACACAGAGGTGTGTGGCACTCGGCGGGCACTGGTGGGTGTAACACAGCATTGGGCTCAGCCAGGAGCATGCTGTGACTCTCAAGTGAGGTTCGTCTCCTTTCCAGAGAGTAAAATAAAAAGTATTACACATCCGGCGGTGGATGTGTGTTTAATTAACCGTGAGGGGGGTTTCTTGCATAATTTGGTCGAATTTTTGTCGAATCCCCTTTGAATGGCTTGGTGTGCATGCGTATTAAATGTGCCCGTCAATAGCTACCCATGTTTGTATAAATAAACGACAAGGGTGTCTACTTGGAGAGTACCCACCGGCGGGGGCGCCGGGATTAGGCACGGTAGGGCGTCAGACACGTCAGAGCTTCACTAGCGGTGTAAATACATTCCACGTGGATTCATTGTATGCATAGTCGCCTTTTAATGCATATCACGCAAATCGTCATGGTGATAGGTACATACGGTTTGTCCAGCATGTCCTAGGTGTTTCTTTAAATATATATATTTTTTAAATAATAAAAAATAAAGGTCCCCGGGGCCATAAGTGGCCTGAGGAGGGGGGCAACGCAGCCCCCCTCCTAAAGAATAAAAAAAAAAAAGGCCATGACCCGGGGGTTGGGGTCCCCAGGGCCGATTAAGGCCTTGGGAGGGGGGCCACGCTGCCCCCTTCCAAATTAATTTTTTTCAACAAAGAAAATTAGGGTGCAGGCCCTGGGGGATGGGGTCCCAGGGCCATAACGCCCCCTCCTTGCAGCACTCTGCAAACGCGCCCCCTGGCCAGTTGTAAATTGGGGAATTAATTCCCCTTCAATACTGAGGGTCCCTGAGGGCCAACTAGCCCAACAGGTATCTCCAGTATGCGCTAGGGAGCTGCGTTGCAGACAGGTGTTCTGAGGCCACGACCCTTTTTACACCTCTATGCAACGCAGCTCTGTGGCGCTAACTGGAGGTACCTAGTGGGTTAGTTTGACCCTAGGTACCCTTAGGATTCAAGGGGACTTAATTTCTCAACTTAGAACAGCCACAGGGCGCGTTTACACAGTGGTGAATGGAGGGGACGGGCCTGAGGTGACGTATGCAAGCACGCCCTGTGGTGCGTTTTAAGTTGGGGAAATAATTCCCTTTCAATCCTGAGGGACCCTGGGGGCTAACTAGCCCACCAGGTGCTTCCAGTAAGCGCCACTGCTCTGCGTTGCAGAGAGGTAGTGCAGGCCTTGCCCCTTTTTACACCTCTCTGCAATGGCGCTTACTGGACGTACCTAGTGGGCTATTTTGCCCCTAGGGACCCTCAGGATTCAAGGGGACTTAATCTTCCAACTTAAAACGGCCACAGGGCGTGTTTACACAGTGGGGAAGGGAAGGGACGGGGCCTGAGGTGACATGTGCAAACACACCCTATGGCGCGTTTTAAGTTGGGGAAATAATTCCCCTTCAATCCTGAGGGCCCCTGGGGGCTAACTAACCCACCAGGTGCTTCCAGTAAGCGCCACTGAGCAACGTTGCAGAGAGGTGGTCCTGGCCGTGCCACTTTTTACACCTCTCTGCAACGCAGCTCTGTGGCGCTTACTGGAGGTACCTAGTGGGCTAGTTGGACCCTAGGGACTCTCAGGATTCAAATGAACGTAATATCCCAACTAAAAACGGCCACAGGGCATGTTTACACAGTGGTGAAGGGAGGGGACGGGGCCTGAGTTTACGTGTGCAAACACGCCCTGTGGCACGTTTTAAGTTGGGGAAATAATTCCCCTTCAATCCTGAGGGACCCTGGGGGCCAACTAGCCCACCAGGTGCTTCCAGTAAGCGCCACTGTGCTGTGTTGCAGAGAGGTGGTCTAGGCCGTGCCCCTTTTTACATCTCTCTGCAACGCAGCTCTGTGGCACTTACTGGAGGTACCTAGTGGTCTAGTTGGACCCTAGGGACCCTCAGGATTCAAGGGGACTTAATCTCCCAACTTAAAACGGCCACAGGGCGTATTTACACAGTGGGGAAGGGAGGGGACGGGGCCTGCGGTGACGTGTGCAAACACGCCCTGTGGCGCGTTTTAAGAGGTAGTTTTAATCTCCTGCCCTATTATATACTAGGGGCTTACAGAGGAGGTCATGCTAATCACAGGGGGACCCCAAAGCATAATGTTCCCTAGTGTATGTAGGTGTTTTCACTGTATTCTGAGTGTCTTTTAACATAGCACTGGCTCTAGGACTGGTTAGTCAGACTTAGTTACCACCAGTATCAGTCTGAAAAAGTCGAGGGTACAGGATGATTTTGCAACAAGGCTTCATTCTGCTCTTCTGTTTGTTCTTTCTGCACGTTATCCTTCTTCCTGCACTTTTCTTCGTCTTTGAGGACTTCTGTTGCTTCTTTCTGCATTTCTTTTTTTTCTTTCTGTGCGTTTTTTCTTCTTTCACATGTCCTATCTCTGTAAGCATAGTTAGAAATTAGCATTTAAAAAACCTTTGAAATTCACTGAAAAAACCATAGGTTTCAGGCACGTTATAGTTAAGAATTAGCATTTAAAAACCTTAGAAAATTACTGAAAAAACCATAGGTTTCAGGGGCGTTATAGTTAGCTGGACTTTTCACTGGTACAAAACCATTGAAATTCCCCCGTTATAGTTAGTTCAGCTAACTATAACTCGCGTGCACGCAATGCACTGCTGATGACGTCACATATTAAATCACTCATGACATGGTCAGTGACATCACTCATGACATCACTGATGACATCTCAAATGACATCACTGAAGACATCTCAAATGACATCACTGATTACATCATCCTTGTGATAGAGTGGCAGACCTCCTCTCCCCCAATATAACCTTTGATACACACATTAAAAAATAGAAACTAAAATTTTCAAAACAATGGACATACCAATACCAGTTACAACAACCTATTCAGTAATTCTAAGATCCACATACACATCCACTCATTCACCAACAGTCTTATACAGTCACTCATACATGTACTCATACACCTATACATCCTGTTACACAACACCACTCATCCATAGAGTTACTCACACACATAGTCACTCATGCTAATAAAGAATCAAACATCCATTTACTAGCATATACAGTTATACACACACCACCACACTTACTTCTACAGAAACTTACACATACTTAGTCTTTTAAACAATCACTTATAGAAACACATACTTATTCATATAGGAACTCTTCCAATCTCTCACTCTCACATATACTCACTTATATACACCAATAGTCACATATACTAGTTTAAAACATATGTAGTTACTCATAAAGACACTATTGAGACAGTCATTGACTCACTAACACACCCATACACATACTCATCCACCCATACAGTCCTGCACACATGCTGTATTCAACACATACAAACAGTGAGTCACTCATTCATGCACCTATGCACTGCGTAATATCCCCCACCGAACCATACAGACACTCAGACACTCATACTGATACTCAAAAAAACAACTAATTACCTATATAGACACTCATGTAGCTACTCACCAACCCATGCAGCCACTTATACACAAAGTGAGAGACTGATACAGATATTTACATATTTAAACATTACTCACTAAGCCATGTATTCACTAAGATACACTTAATCAGTCAGTTATACAATCAATTTTTCAAAAACAAATCATCCATTCAGACACTTATATACCCATTTATTCTTCCATCGACCTTGAGATATACATATATAAAACATATGTAATTTTTGGAAAAACACACATTCACTGGATGATGTCATCAGTGATGTCATCAGTGATGTCATTTGAGATGTCATCAGTGATGTCATGAGTGATGTCACAGACCATGTCAGGAGTGATGTAATATGTGACGTCATCAGCAGTGCATTGCGGGCGCGTGAGTTATAGTTAGCTGAACTAACTATAACGGGGGAATATCAATGGTTTTGTACGAGTGAGAAGTCCAGCTAACTATAACGCCCCTGAAACCTATGGTTTTTTCAGTGAATTTCTAAGGTTTTTTAAATGCTAATGCCTAACTATAACATGCCTGAAACCTCTGTTTTTTTCAGTGAATATATATATATATGAAAAAAACAGCTCCCGCCCTGCCATAACAAACTACAGTGTCCGGGGGTGGGCACCCCGGGACACTGCAGGAGCCGGCCCTGGGGGGTGGTGGTCCCCAGGGTCATTAAGGGCTCCAGGAGGGGGGCCGCACGGCCCCCTCCCACCATTTCCAAAGCCCCAGGGAGGTGGTGGTTCCCGGGGCTGGGGGGTCCGTCACGGACGCCCCTATTTCGAATATGTAGAGCCCTGGGGAGGTGGCGGTCCCCGGGGCATGTGGGGGGGGGCTCGAACCCCCCCACACAGGTTTTTGTTTTTTTAAACAGAAGCCCAGCTGGGATGGCGGTCCCCGGGGCTGCGGGGGGGCCGTGAGCCCCCCACATATATTGAAATAAAGCCCCGGGGGTGGCGGTCCCCGGGGTTTGGGGGGGCCTTTGAGCCCCCCCACACATTTATCTTCAAAGCCTCGGGGGTGGCGGTCCCCGGGGCTGGGGTGGGGCTGTGAGCCCCCCCGCACATTTTTTTATATAGCCCCGGGGGTGGCTGTACCCGGGGCTGGGTGGCCCCTCTGGGCCCCCCATTACATAAAACATATTGCCCCCAGGACTAGGCCCCCCGGGGGCTCATTAGCAACAAAGTGCGGGCTTCGTTTTTTTCCGGCAGGATCCGCGCACCCAACAATTTTTTGGGGCCCTGGGGGTCCTTGTGGGACCCCCTAAGCAGGCCTAGGGAGTCCGGGTGTTTCTACCCTGCCCCCTTTTTGCGTTTGCGTTTCATGTTCGGTTCTACCGAGGCACAAGATGGCTGCCAACACTTCCTGATTTGCAGTGTTGACAGTCAATTAGCATACAGCTCTTGATTGGGAGGGTGCTCAGATCCTGCGCGGCAAAAGATATATATGTGATTTTACTTTTGATTTTCTCAGCAACTACTGAACGGATTTACACCATTTAACAAAAAGGCACCTTTCTGAACCAAGGGCTACCTCTTTGCCAAATTTGGTGTAATTCCGTTCAGCAGTTCGGGCTGTAGCCGTGGCTAAAGTTTCCTATGGAAAATTGCATGGGGAAAACCCGTTTTGGGACCCCCTTTTTTCTCGGCCCCCGCTAGACGAATCACCCCGAAACTTTCAGGATAGGAGTGGACCGGAGCGCCCCATGAGTTTTGAAATTTTCGCGAAGATTCGTCGACCGGCGCCAAAGTTATTGTAAATAGAATGTTGCGGATCTCCTATGGATAATAGGTCCTAACTATAACTATCTACTGGCGACTGCCAGTAGATTATATATATATATATATAATCTCTGGACTTCATAAAAGAAATTAAAAAATGTTTAGCAAATCCTTTATAAAAACCACAAAAACTTTCAAATGTATCATTGATTGCCCAGACCTATCGTGGCAGGTACATAAGCTAGATTTTAGATTTCTCTGGAAGCCCAACGGAAAGCAAAGTAGATACTTAATTGTATTTGCCATGAAACAGAAGAGTAAGCAGGGTTCACAGCGCCCGCAAGTATTGAACAAGTAATTGGTTTGGGAACAGTCAGGGCTCAAATGCAGGCAAGTTGCAATAGTGGGCTTTAGCACATTCAAGTTTAGCCTGCTAGATTGGGCCGGGGCTAATAATAACTCTTGCAGGGACTTTCTGTTAAGGTTGCAACTCAAGCCTGGCTTAAGGAAGGCATGGGTTAACCCAATCACTTGAAAGGATTTCTCTACATAGATTATCTGTGGAATGGAAAGGTCTACATCACAATCGAGACAGTCACTAATAAAGTCTCTTGAAAGAGACACTGTGTTGGTTTTCCAGATGGATAACCACAGCAATGGTGGACGTGTTCTAATACAGTCACTCAAATAGTTTGAACCCAGCTCCCTATGACAAATAAAATGGGAGAAGGATAAAGGTACAGACCGGATTTTTTGACAAAAGCAATTTTCCTCTACCTGTATTGCTGCACAGTCTGCAATGCCCCAGATCTCTGCCCTGTAGCATGCCACAGGGACACATTGAGCAGTATATATCTGCAGCAGAAATTGCCCTTCCCCCTGGTGGATATGAGAAACTGAGGAGTAGACCGACTGCCTTGGATAACTTTGTCCTGCAATGGGTGATGTTTGGTGCCCATGTGCCTCCTGCATCGAAAGTGACACCCAAATAGGAAAAAGTGATAGTGCTTAACAAACGATTTGTACCGACAGCAAAACTCAAATTGCTGGGTTCACTTAGGGCTACACGCCAAAATAAAGGATTCAGAGAAGTTAGTCTGTAAATTACGGGTGGCCATAAATTGTGCAAATAAGTGAACCCGGAGAAGCAATGGTTTTGGGGTGTGAGCTATTAGCTGGCGTTGTCGGCATATAGCAGTAATTGGAGGGCACACTATTTACCTTGGGGACGTGTGGAGTGCAAGAGATTAAGTGGGGGCTAAGCTTGTATATATAAAAATTAAACAATCAAGGGACAAGCACACACCCTTTCCCGGTGGCGGCTCGCAGAGGGAGTGCTGCGGGGCGTGGGGTGGAGGAGGGGCGGGGGGGTTAGTGGACGCCGACATATGGTGGAACGGAGTAAAGTAAGTACATAAATAAATAAAACAATTTACCTTGCGTGCGCTGCATCACCAACTCGGCATTCAAAACATGCCTAGGGGTGTGCTTAGGTTTTAATTCATTGCGCATAGCTTAAAAAAGGTGGGGAGCGAAAAACCGCAGCGCTTTTTAGAAGTACTGCACCGCTCGCACCTGGCCCACCGGCGCACTCTATGCCTTGATTGGGGTCTACTAATATGTAAGCAAATAACAGCTTGTGCGTATTTAATGGAACTTAGCCACAGTAGTACTTACGGGGCATTATTTATGTTTCAAGCACCATTACTAGATCCCTTTGCAGTGTGTAGCCTCAAGCACACACTACGACATCCAGCACATACATAAGAGTATACACTGGAAGTTTTTTGATGAATGGGTCAGTCACAGTTCAGTTTGATCCATCGCCAGCTAGCTGAAATAGAGAGTCACGGACAGATTGGTTGGTACACAATAGGGTGAAATGGTTCCTGCTGTATTGCCCAATATTTGTATGATGGTTCTAATTTTTATCAATACTAACATTTAATCGTTTTTTCTCCACTCACTCGCTCCAGTACATGAAGAACCCTCGTGTATGACCTACCTGGTACTGTTGAAGCCTGGTTAGTATTAAGATTTGGGTGAGTCTCTATAGTATCTCTGCAACTCTGTTTTTGTGCCACAAGGGCTGAAGTTTACACTAGCTCACAATGTACACTCACCATGTGGCACCTGGTTGTTGTTTTGTTACTTGGGGGCATATCAACAAGGGCTTTATCTCTGCTTTTTTGGCTTTAAAAGCCAAAAAAGCAGAGATAAAACTAGCACCCTATCAACAGCAGGGTGTTAACATGCAAATTCGCATGTTAGCACCCTTTTACTCTACGCTTCCCCTTGCATCTCTAATGAGATGCAAAGGGGGCGTTCCAGAGCAAAATAATAGGAGAAATGTCGCTAAGCGACATTTCTCCTATTATCAAGAATGTCGCTAACCCTGTTAGAGACAAAAAAAGCAGCGCTAACCGCGGTTAACACTGCTTTTTTACGTCTGGTATTTTTCTGACTTAGCCATGATATCCTATGGCTAAGTTTGTCTGTCCCTATCAATAAGCTAACGTGAGATTATCGCTGGGTTTCCAGCGATAATCTCACGTTAGCCACTTAGCACCAGGATTTTTATCGCTATTGAGATAAGCGTTGCTAATAGCACGCTATCTCAGCGATAAAAATCGGCGCTATCCGGCGATAATTATCCGAGCGCTAAGTGCGCTCAGCGATAATTATCGCCGGTTGTTGTTGATATGCCCCCAAGTTTTATAATCACCACTAAATATTGAGAGTCAGATCCACAGGGAATATGAGAGAATACACTAATTGAAAATTGTACTTCCCTAACCTATGTGATATTTTCTCTTTCCACAGGTAGTTCTAGTACTACCCTGTACTTGACTAGTTAGTTGTATGGTGGGTGTGAGTGTGCAGCCACATCCCCATCTTTATTTTTTAGTTGTGGATAGAATCTTTCTTGGTCCTGACGAATCGCCTGCAGACTTTGCTTTTGGCAAGAAACATGTTGACCTGCTACCAATAAGAGCCCCTAACCTGAGACATAACTTCAGCCCAGCGCCTTATTGATTGTTTTTACTTAGGGTAGGAGGCCCATTGATTAAAGTTCTCGTCGCTGGTACTCCGAACTCTATTTTAAACTCACCTACAAACACTCGTTTATCTACACTCACTAGGCCCCCACATCCCCACGGCACCAAACGGCTGTTGGAAAAAGATCTCCGCTAAAGTGCCACTACTATAGGGAGCCCGTCGGGTATTGCACCGCCGATCCGACGAGGAGCAGCCCGATGATGAAGCATGACACCTACTGGCTGTGTGAGGGCATTATAATCCAATACAATGGATTCCCAACTTTGAACCATTCTGGTCAGGTTGGCTTATGTTCTTTTCATCTCATTTTGTAGGAACAGCATAACCCTTTTTTCTTGACTTTTCTCGGGGCATTTATGTTGGACCTTCTCAAAAGCCCCTTCTCCCTCCTTTGTTAACCAACTCCTTTCAGATATAAGCATTGTGGGTTCTCTTCCTTAGTTTTCCCTAAGACGTCTTGGACACCTGAAAGATCAGCTTCCTACTTTGGTTCACAGATTTGCACTGTGATTAGATTACCCTCCAGGATTCATTTAATGGGCACCTATGATGTTTTTGCTGGTGCCCCTTTTTAGCACAGGGTTATTATTTGATCTTCATTTTGTTTAGATTGTTTGGATTGCTGATTCTGCTTGGTCAGTTTCTTCCCTCAGCTACTCTCAGAGGCTTGGAGTCCACAGTGGTGTGACGGCATTGTTGATTTGGTTGATGCTCTGTATGTACCTTTGATTGTTGGATGTTCTTGTATGCGATTGGGTTGGCTGTGCTAGTTTTGGTCTCTATCCTGCCCTTGTTACAAGTGCCCTCCTTGGGTCCTTGAATCTTCCCAATTTTTCTTTGTGTTTCTAAATTGTCTATTTCTTTTGCTTGTGTACTCTTTGTGTTCTCAGAGTTTGTTGTCACTCACCAGCATTTTGGGAACGTGTTGTTTGTGCTTCTTACCACTGCATTCTGTTGTTAATGGTGGTAGTTCTCTATTAGCTTGTAAAGTGTGACTGCTTGGTACATCCTCAAATACAAGGACTGTGATAAAGAAGGCTGCCAAGTGATAATGTCCTGGCAATTTACTGGTAATTGTCACTACTCTGAGTCAAGCTCTCCTTGCCACAGTCATTCTATCCCTTCCTCCATCAGCTGTTGTCTCCTTGGGGCTCTTCCTTGGTTACTGCTGGATTTGCTGTTTTGCAATAGGAACTCATACCTGAATAAAGAGGGTGAGGTTCAAGTAAATTGCATTTCTCCAGAGTGAGAACTCACCACATGCATAAAGACTGTACAATGTGCACATCTGCAATTTATGTTTATTCTTGAACAATCTGATTTCATTATTGCTAATATTGTCCTTTGCTAGGAATCATGGAATCATACTTAGGATCATTCTCACTAGGATGCAACAGACTGAATCTAGAAAAGATCATTAACAGTTCAAGAAAATAATTCATCTTGTGGCTTCCACTCTGAGGGCCTCATTTATGAAAACTGTTGCATCGCTGTGCGAAAACAGCGATGCAACAGTTTTCACTGCGGCCTTCCTGCGACATGATAGATGTGTTATATTTACTGTATGATGCATCATGTCGCAAGGAGTGAAAGATACGCCAGTACAAAAGTGACGCGTTGCTGGTGTGTGTCTGAAAACAGACGTAACTCAATCGATGTGTCCTTTCATATGGGGAAAGCCCCATGTGAAAGGGCCTGCTTCACTCCTATGCCTGCTGTGAGGCAGGTGTAAAATATTGAAACAATGGTGTCCTAGAAGTGGCGCACTGAAATCTCATAGATTTCAATGCGCCACTTCTACGAGGCTTTTTGTGGGGAAACGCCCACCCTGCATACTTTATACCTGATGCAGGTATAATGTAGCGCTGGGGTTTACAAAGTGTTGCATCTGTCTAGAAGCCTCACTTTGTAAATAGGGCACAACATGGTGCATATTTAACGCCGCCATTACATCACAAAAAGTGACAACTGCGATGCAAATGTGACACAGGGACTCATAAATAAGCCCATAAATATTTGAGTGTCTCTCTAGAACTATTTCTATTTTCAGATGCAGAACATCACCCTCTGCCCATTTAATTCTTCAATTACTAGATGTTGGAAATGGCCCTTTTTGCGGGGTTATCCTCAAACTTCTAGCTTCTTCCTCCTACTTTTTCCTGACCTGTGGTTGTTGGCTTTAGGAATCTGGGCACTTTATCACTGCTGATCAGTGCTAAACTGCATATGCTCTCTGTGTAAATTGTTATTGTGGTTGGTTATCCATGATTGGCATATTTGTTTAACAGTAGGTCCCTAGTAAAGTGCAATACGTGTGCCGGGGCTGGTAAATCAAATGCTACTAGTGGGCCTGCAGCACTGATTGTGCCACCCACATGAGTAGCCCCAAAAAGATGTCTCAGACCTGCCACCGCAGTGCCTGCGTGCAGTATGCTAACTGCCATTTTGACATGGCTAGTGTGCCCACTTGCCAGGCCTTACCCTTCCCTTTTCCTGCACATAAGACACCCCTATGGTAGGCCCGAGGTACCCCCCTGTGCAGGGTGCAGTGTGTGGGAAAGGTAGGACATGTACTGGTGTGTGTAACATGTCCTGATAGTGAAATACTGCCAATTTCTTTTTTCACTATTAAAAGGCTATCTTGCCCATATGACCGAATGGGGAATGCTGTGTAACATTTTACAGGCATATCTTCCTATAGCAGTGAGCTAGAAAATTGGAGTCTAGTATGCCTGAACTCAGAATTTAATAATACATCTTTTAGTAAGGATGGTTTTTAAATTCTGTGTTTGAAAATAGCACTTTTAGAAGGTGGCTATTTTCTTGTTCAACCTTTCTGTGTGCCTCTGCCTGGTTGTGGATTGACTGTCTGACTTTGGAGTGACAAGGGCTGGGGTGGCTCCAGGAGTCTGGGTGAGACAGCCTGAGCTGACTAGGCCGATCTGCATTTGGAGTGGTGAGAGGAGTAGCACCTGTACCTGACTAGGGCTGTGCCTGCCTTCCACAAAAGACTGGCACCACCTCCTGCTGTGTGTCTGAAGACCCTGGCCCACACTGACAAAGGAAGAAGTTGAGCACTAGCAGAGTGCGCCCCGAACTGATTTGGACTGGGTTCAGGACCCCTTACACATAGAAGACAAAGACATTTGGGGTATAAATTCAGAGCTGAAACCCCTGACTTTTAGATCATCCTGGAATTAAGAAGAACCTTTGCCAAGGAGAAGAGCGCGAGAAACTGAGAAGAAGGACTGCCCTTGCTGTCTGTTCTGGGGCTGACTTGCAGTTGCTATTCTGCCAAGGGAAGGAGAAGGACTTTGCTGTGTGCTGTGTCCTCTACTTAAAGGAAATCTCCAAGGGTCTGAGGAGACTGGCCTCCTGTTGTGGGAACTCACGGAGCCAGAAGTCCACGTGGGGGAAAGTCCCCTAACCACAAGTACTCTGCGTGCAGGTGCTAAATAGAACTGTGCTGGTGATACTTTGCTTTGATTACCCAACGGATTACCGAACATACAAGTTATTTTTTATCACAACCTGAGAAGTGATTTCTTCTAAATGCACATATGTTGGATTTTTGTCATTTTGGTCTTATGAAACTTAGATTAAAATACTTTCTTTTTCTAAACCTGTGTGGTGTCCATTTGTTTTGTTATCACTGTGTTACTTTGAGTGTTGGTACAAATACTTTACACATTGCCTTTGGGATAAGCCTGTCTGTTCGTGCCAAGCTTCCAAGGTGGTGAGCAGGGGTTATCTAGAGTGTGTTTCCCCCTTACCCTGACTAGAAACAAGGGTCCCTATTTGTTCAAAGGTACCTACCTCTGCCAACTATAGATATTTATTTCTAACATTAGACTTTCTAAATAACATTCCCACCATAGATGGCACACCATAAGACACTCTTCACATCAACTCCTTCATTGATCCAACATTGAGAGACACATTTTAAACACTATGCAGTGAATAATGCTAGGCATATATATGTGAGTGGCTCTTTACTATCTAAAAATGTGGCAACCTGTGAAAAATCTAATAAATATCACATCAGCTCCTGCACCCATCCAACCTTGAAATATACATTTTTAACACTATCCAGTGAATAATGCTGGATATGTATATGAGACCGCTCCTTTACTACAGATGTATATGCCGACCAGTGAAATATCTAATGACATTCCTCCTATCACAATTCCTGCTGTGTTAGTATTCCTCTCTCCTAACAGGATTACTGTTAAAATCTTCCTTGTTGAGACATTCATAAGCTCATGGAACCTTCCCCTCTGTCATCCTAATAATAGATATTTCTTCTGATGCAGGAGGCCTGTCATTTTCACTGTTTGTCCATTACTGCTCCTTTAGCATGGGGTTAGGTCACTATGAACAGATTTTTGGTCTTGATCTATTTTCATAAACCGGTGGATGATTCAAATCCTGCTAACTGTATCTTGTAGGCCTTTCTTATTTTCCATTCTCTCAATATTATGAATCAACAGTTATCAGAGAATGTGACTGGGGACACAAATACATACAAGGAGTAAACACAGTGGAGCAAGGGGATGTTTTTCCTCTTTAACATTGACTTTCACCTGAAAAGATTTACAAAAGACTTCCCTGATTACTACAATAAAAATCTTCAACATGGGAATGTGTGCAAGAGAGAACCTTCCAGTTTTCCAAGGATACTTTCAGCCACTATTTAAAGGTGATTTTGATCAACTGTATTTGATAAAATTGGAACTGATACTCTATTGCTCCATAGAGACATGAAATACCTGCTTGCAAATTGCTTTTATTCTACGTAAATCTTTCCTGGGTGCTTACAAAATCAGGATACAATTCCAGTAAGAGCATCACAAACACTACTTGGAAAACTGGCAGAACAGTTCTTTTCATAGAAATAATTTGCCCCATCCTGAAAATGTTATGGGTTGTCTTCATGTTAAATATTCTTTCATGTTGTGTGAAGAATTGATCTCAATTACATTGAATAATTCAAATTGACGGTTTAAAAAAGTCACTGCACTAACACTGAGAAGAAAAATAAAACCATAAATTTGATTTAAGAGTTCCAGACTCACAGAAAGACAGAGATTGTATTTTGCTACAGACTATGGTTTGCAGTGTTGGTTGCTTAGCTTAGCTGAAGACTTAGGACCTCATATAGAGTTTTGGCATGACAGATATATCGTCCGCCTCATTAAAAGTGTATTAGGATGCAATTCACATGTAATAAGGCAAATGGGACAGCAGTCACATTTTGGATGGAGTACCCATACGCTACACTCTGAAGCAGGCCTTTAATCCCTAAAAGGAGTGATGCAGGTTCAAGAATTTTGCAATCTAAAAATGTTGACCCAATAAAGAATA
This sequence comes from Triturus cristatus, assembly GCF_964204655.1. Classification (NCBI taxonomy): domain Eukaryota; kingdom Metazoa; phylum Chordata; class Amphibia; order Caudata; family Salamandridae; genus Triturus; species Triturus cristatus. Next base: position 888,910,985 of record NC_140592.1, on the reverse strand, counting down.
TGAATTAATCCAAAATGTTTCTACAAAATTGATAGGAGCTTTTATAATGTCAACATCACAGCTTCAATTCTTTGGTGATAAGTTCTTGCTTCTAGAAATTAGAAGTACATTTCTGTCTTGATGTCTTCTAAGTCTGGAAGCACAGTATGTAACGTGACCAGTTAAAGTCAGGATCTCCTGACAACTGAAAATGTCCAGAATTTCCATTGACCTGTATAAAAGGGTCCCAGGTATCCTTCTGCCTGGCACTTCAAATAACTGACTTTTGGGCTTCATGAGAGTTCATGACCACCTCCTCACTTTTCTGATGATACTTCAAATTCTTGATTAAAATATCAGTTGCTAGTTATTAGGCATCATATCATTATATTAGCTAATTTTTATACAATGTTTAGTCAAGGTCCTTCATTCCTTTTTTACATTTCTCCATTATTGATCTTACACATCCATCTCCCCACCATCCAGGCTCATCAGATCCTGTTACTATCCCACTTGCTATTGCCTTCCTAGTTGCCCTATTCTATTGCAGGTGAAGTTCCCCCATCACAGTCCGCTGCTGGTTTTAGTCTGGAATATCATGAAAGAAATAGCAATTGGCCACAACATAGATAAGAAATATTGAGTGGCCTCAATGGTTCAGTGACTAAATATCGAGGGACAAAATATCGACTACACAAAAAATCGACACCAAAATATAGAGGAGCAGAATATCGACTCCCTATCTACAAACAGGTAAGTACTAAAATATCGATTCCAAAATATAGACTGTCAAAATATAGTTAGCCAAAATATCGAATTTTTTAAATGTATTAAAAATAATATAAAATTAATTAAATACTAAAAACAATTAAATAAAACATACATAATATAATGTAAAAAAGCTTAAAATGTAAACATAATATAAGTAATTTAAAAAAGTCGAGATTTTGTTGGATAGTGAGAGCGTAAAAATTACTATTCCCACTCCAGTGAGTGCAACAGTAGGGAAAGCGTTGGATAGCGTAGAGGTAAAAATTACTATTCCCACTCCAGTGAGTGCAACAGTAGGGAAAGAGTTGGATAGCGTAGGGGTAAAAATTACTATTCCCACTCCAGTGGGTGCAACAGTAGGAAAAACATTGGATAGCGTAGGGGTAAAAATTACTATTCCAACTCCAAATAGTGCAACAGTAGGGAAAGCGTTGGATAGCGTAGAGGTAAAAATTACTATTCCCACTCCAGTGAGTGCAACAGTAGGGAAAGCGTTGGATAGTGGGAGGGTAACAATTACTATTCCCACTCCAGAGAGTGCAACAGTAGGGAAAGCGTTGGATAGGGGGAGGGTAACAATTACTATTCCCACTCCAGAGAGTGCATCACTAGGGAAAGCGTTGGATAGCGCAGGGGTACAAATTACTATTCCCACTCCAGTGAGTGCAACAGTAGGGAAAGCGTTGGATAGCGGGAGGGTAAAAATTGCTATTCCCACTCCAAAGAGTGCAACAGTAGGGAAAGCGTTGGATAGCAGGAGTGTAAACATTACTATTCCCACTCCAATGAGTGCACCAGTAGGGAAAGAGTTGGATAGCAGAGGGTAAAAAATACTGTTCCCACTCCTGAGAGTGCAAAAGTAGGGAAAGTAATGATTTAAATTTAAAATAAGATTACATTAATTATCAATACCGATAAAAAGTTAATTAAAAATAATTACCAATTAATAACAATTAATTACCATTTAAAAATATTAATGATCAATTGATAAACATGTATTACCAATTAATAATAATTAATTACCAATTAAAAATTAATTATCAATTATCAATACACATAAATAAAAAAAAAATATTTACTGTATTACAATTAATTTACTTCACACCCAATTCCCCTATAAACCCACAACCCACTCCCAATAGTAAAAAATACAATTAACATTATTATCAATTAATCAATTAATAAAAATAATTTTGCAAATAATAAAAATTATTTAGCAATTTATACAAATTATTTACCCATTAATACAAATTAATTACCAATTATTAATTAATTATCCATTAATTATCAATACATATAAATACACAATTTATTATTTACTTTATTACAATTAATTCACTTCCCACCCAATTCCCCTACAAACCCACAACCCGCTCCTAATAATAACAAATACAATTAACATAATTATCAATTAATCAATTAATACAAATTAATTACCAATTAATACAAATTAATTACCAATTATTAATTAATTATCAATTAATTAATTATCAAAACATATAAATATAAATAACATTTAATTAACCATAATTAAATGACTTCCCACCCTATTCCCCTATAAACCCACAACCCGCTACGGAATTAAATTACGCAATAATTAAATTACATAACATTCATTTGTTGAAATAAATTAAACATACATTGCAAAAATAATACATCATTTTAACACATATACCATACATAACACAAAAAAAAATCGGTATTATGGTAATCTATATTTTAAAATTCGATATTATGGTATTCGATATTTTTACGGTCTATATTTTGGTAATCGATATTTTGTACCCCAATTTCGATATTCTGACCTATCTATATTTTGAAGAGTCGATATTCTGTCCACTCAATATTTTAACTTCGATATTCTGGACAGTCGATATTTTGGAATCGATATTTTGGGTGTTTACCGCCTCAATGCCTGAGCTGAACTTTGCTGGGCTGATGATGTCACAGCCCTATGGGCGTGACCTCTTCAATCTGGCAAAGCAACTCCAAACCCTCGATGAGGCGGAGTGTCACTGATAGCCTCGGACCTGGTTCTTCAGTTTTAAGCCCTGAAGTACCAAGGACTGAGTGTCTATCATCGCCACCTACGGTCAGACAATGAGGGGAGGTGGCAGTCTCAACCCTTCTGGAATCACAAAGATTTCCCTCCCTGAAGTGCTGCAGAAGGTAAGTGCTATGATTTGAATGTTTGTTGCATGTGCGCATGTGTCTATGTATGAATATATGTGTTTTTGGGAGTGTGTGCTGTGAATGGGTGTGCGTGTGGCTGTTTATGAATGGTGGGTGTCTGTGTGCATGTTTGTAAATATGTGGGAGTGTGAGTGAGTATGCATGTAGATGGGTGAGTGTATGTGTGTGCGTGTGTGGCCTGCCCACCCCCTCTCCTGCCTAAATTATACTGCATACTTACCTCTCAATATTTTGGTCCTTGATATCCTGATCACAATATTATGACTACTCATTATTCCAAACACACAACTCACCGGCCGACCCTGGACATTTGATTGAAAGAACACAGGGACCTTGAGTATGCTTCCCTCTAGTACACCGCAGCCTGTTTTCCCATTGTCCAATCAATTACCTTGGCACACTGCATTAGCCATATCATTACGAGGGAGATGGGGCCATATCATGAAAGCCAAATGGTTGTTTGTTTTTGTGTGTGATATCTAAAGTTCAAACATATAACTCAGAATTTTCCCTAGTTATTGCATGAAGTTTAGACAGAACAAGTTGGTATCGGAGAGAGGCAAGTCTCTCATGGAATCACCTTTGTAATCAATCACCGCCTTGGGGGGATCGTGCCTTTAGTTAGCAAAGAATCAATAAACACTAGATTTAGCTGTTACATTATTGACCTATCGGCTCCCACTCTCCCAGAATGTAATTTTAAGCAGAGTCACTCTCCCGGCAACACTCGAATGGTAACAAAAATGTAGAAGGTCCACAAAGATCATTTACGGCATCCACGGTCATCATATTCTGCTTTTGGCCTAAGAAAAGTTTCTTGGTTGCAGTCCCCATTTGGTCAAACCATGATGAACGTCCCATATAGCAATTCCCATCTAGAAGTCTCTACTTCTTTTAAGTAGTTACAATGAATAGAACATATGCATTTATATCTACAGTTTTGACATTTCTAAGAACCGTGAATAATAGAGGTTAATGCAATCCTTCATTTTGAGGCCATTTATATTAACATTCTCTGAAAGATGAAAGGCTGAGTTGGCTTTCGCCCGATTTTGAACTCATGGCTTTGCTGGTCAAATATAGAAGATATCAGCAAGAATTTAACTCACTGAACTAGAGTGCTGATCTGTTGCATGTAAAAGTGTACTGCATTAGAAACTCAGAATGTCAATATTCGCATAATATGATCCTGACCTCCAGGATAAATAGGAAAATATGATGATAAGGATATTGCCAAATCATCACTTACAAGTACCTCTTCAAGATTTGACATCCGTGCAAAAGCCTTTTTCCACAGATCTCGCAATCATGTGTTTGTTGGATTTTAACATACCTGGTAGCAATAAATTCCGACAGTCAGCTTTTTCCAGAATAAAGTTTGCAGGATTTACAGGTTGAAAAAGTAATGTCAAATACTGGCACATACATATTTTGGTGTCAAAATCTGCATGTTATGCATCATTTTCACTGAGAAGCATGTAGCTGGAAATATTTATTGAATCCTGTTGGAACTGGCCCTTTTTGCAGGGTTGTCCCTGAACATTTTGCTTTCCTCCTATATTTTTTCTGACCTGTTTTTGTTAGTTTCATCACTCTGGGCACCTAACCACTGCCGATCAGTGCTAAAGTGCATGTGCTCTCTCCTGTAAACTTGGAAAAATTGGTCAACTCCTGTTTGGCATATTTAATTTACCTGTAAGTTCTTATACAGTGGTATCTCATCTACCCAGGGCCTGTAAATTAAATGTTACTAGTGGGCCTACAGCACTGCTTGTGTCACCCACCGAAGTAGCCTCTCAAACCTGTCTCAGGCCACTGCAAGCCTGCGCGTACAGTTTACTGCCACAGTGACGTGGCATTGAAAGTCTGAATGTCTGAATCTTCCCTTTCCCTAAGGTTGGCCCTAGGAAGCCCTATGGGCAGGGTGCTGTGTAGGTAAAAGGAAGGACATGTGCCTTAGCTGTGTGGCATGTCTTGGTAGTGACAAACAGCCTATTTGGTTTCTCACTGCTGTAAGACTGCCCTCTCATAGGTTTGCATTGGGAATTCCCTGATATATGCTTCAATGGTAATTTCTGATCTGAAAAGGGTAGCGTGGCCATGCTTGGTATATTTGGAATAGTATTACTAAACCCTGCTTATTGGTTAAAGTGAATTTAAACTTACTATTTTATAAATGACACTTTTAGAAGTAGGCATTTCTGTGTGCTTATGACTCTAGACAGTCACAAGGGGAGTTGTGGCGTGTCCTGCCTTTTCTGGGTGACTCAGCGCTAGGCTGAATAGACCTTGTCTGCATTTAGAGTGGTGGGAAGAGATTTCCCCTGCACCTGCATAGGAGTGGTCAGCATTTAGAGTGGTGGGAGGAGTTGCACCTACACCTGAGTAGGGCTGTGACTGACTTTTGCAATGCTGTCTCAAGCCCCCGGTAGTGCACTTGTTGGCATCCTGCAGTGGGGGGCCAGGGAGGTCTCCCCACACAGTCATTTGCAGGGAAACAACTGTTGTTTTTGCCCCGAGTACAGACTCCCGGTCAGGCAGTTGGAAGGCGGGCCCTTACAGTGTTGGCTGCTGCAATGCATGCTTGCGGGCAGCTGCCTTTGGTTATATGTGAGTGGGTAGCCAGGAGGGACCAAGGAAGGTCTCCCATGCCTACAGCTGCAATCCCCATGCTTTGTCATACCTGGGGGCAGTTTACAGGATTCCCAATAATGAAGGAGTTCCCGACTGAGGACCCGATCAGGAGCGATAATTACCGCATTCCCTGTTGTAGGTGGGCAGGTGGCCCAGGAGCCTACGTATAGGGAACAGGGACACCAGATACCCAATAATAGGAGCTTAGGTGCTGCCCTATGTACTGTTTATGGTAATCTACAGTGATATGCATATGTTGGCACTGCATTTATGGTCCCTGTGTTGTTTACGGTGTAAACTACTGCCTTCCATTCCCTGATGTGATGATTTATGTCATGTATGCCTTGCATTTGTAAGGATAACAGGCATTACTTTAGGATTCACCATATATGTGCAGTGATGGTGTTTTTGTAACATGTTCAACCTATAAAAAATGTACTTGATTGCACCACCTATGCGGTTTTGACCATTGCCTTATGGCAAAGTGATTTCATGATCTTTGTGACGTTGATTACAGTACCTAGTGGCACAGTGATTTATGTGATTGTGGTCTAATGTGTTTGATGTACATTACAAAAGATATTTTTATATAACCTTGTGTGGAGTCACTTTTTGTGGTTTGCCTAGTGTGTCACTGGTGTGTGTGTGTGTGTTGCATAAATGCTTTACACATTGCCTCTGGGATTAACCTGGCTGCTCTGCCAAGCTACCGAGGGGGTGAGCAGGTGTTATCTTGGGTGTGTAACCCCCTTACACTGACTAGATTGGTGGGTTCTGCCTGGCTTAGGTGTATACCCTAGCAAACCAGACACCCCATTTCTAACGCATCCAATAAGCACCAGTCCATCGAAGCATAGCTATGAATAGCGTAGTGGCACCAGGGTCCAGGGTTTATAAGACCCACATCACCCAAATTCTGATTGTCTTTTACTATACATCCAGTGGATGGGATGTCAATGTTCCTTGCTTGTACCAGGGCTAGTGACACCATTAATACACCACTGACAATCCCTGGGCATCCTTGTTTACTGGATGTGGTAAATACTATAGGTTTTGCACCAATACAAAAGACCAGGCTCTTTTTTCTGCCTCTCTACGGCATAATAGATTTAAACATAATTCTAGTGTAAAATCACTAGACTCTCATATGCCTGATCATTGTACATTTGTGAGAGAGCACTTTCACAGTATTCATCAATAATCACTGAGAATAATATTCTAGCCTTCCCTCATTCTGGATGACCTTCAAAAGTGATAAAAATAATAGTATTCAATGTGAGATGGTAAAGCCGAGTGCATCCAGCCATTCCTACACAATTAGAATTGGGTGAAAAATAAAAATAAATTGTAGAGATAAAAGCTAACCTCATTTGAGTCTTTGTAAATCACGCTCCTTTCCAAGTACAGTATGTCATTCTTTCTTCAAATAGGGCATACAATGCACATCCCAATTAGCACATAGGAAATCTGCTACAAAGGCACAGAACGCCCACTTCAGTATTGTTTTTTTTATTAAATTAGGCCTTTGTGTGGAAGCCTTGATGTTTTATGTTATCATTCACTTGACTTCTCGCGCTTTATGGCAATCTACATCAGTATATAAAAATCAAAATTGACATAAATTGTTATGTGGAGTAATGTGGCAAATTGCAAAGTGTGGTAATGTGCTATCTAGTGTCACAGGAGCATAAAACTTTATTATCAGCGCTGCTCATGGGCAGATAATGTTCGGAATATTTTTAAGCTACGGGGATGCTGCAGTTGGTGGCATTCTCTTCAAAATGAAAGCTAATTATTTCGTAATTTCACAATACATCACTGCACTGTGTAATAGTTCAAGCTTGTGACCAATGTGCACATCGCTTTAATGATGCATGCCAGTACATGTCTAATTTTGCCCTCTGCTAGCGTACCATAAAATACGAGCTACATATCACCATCATGTGCAGGGTGGGCGGCTATAAAAAAAATTATGAATGTAGAGCTGGTTTCAATTCAAGGCAAGAATGAGACCCCTCTGATTCAGAGAAGAAATTAATTTAAACAAAACTTTTCACTCACTGTTATTTCTGTTAAAACTGTAAATGCGTGAGGCGTTTGACTTATGGGAGCAGTCTCACATAGATCCCACTAGGGCCTTTTTTACGAGTGCCTCGTGCTATTTATTGCACCTGGCAAATTCAGACTGCTCCGGGTTCAGAATTTATAGGGTTGCGAAATTGTGCCACTAAACCAAGTTTTGGGGGAATAATATGCCTATTTTGGTGCGTTCAGCTTCAAAATCTATATTTTTTGGTAAATAATGCATTCTTTTCTTCATGTTAAATTCATGCAAGTTAGAGCTGCTAACATGTAATAAAGAGTGCGGTAAATCTACACAACCCAGAGGCCCATTTACATGCCCCTTGCAGCACCGATGCGTCACTTTCAATATAGGAAAAAGTGACATACCACCGGTACATAATCTTTTCCCATAATAAAAGTGACGCATCGGCGCGTCAATACAAGCCCCTCAGAATTCTGAACCCTGCGCAAACAGTCGTAATCTAGACCTTTTTGACCTATACGTATTTTGCACATGTTCCTGCTTTCCTGGGTAGTCTATTCCACAAACTGGGAACATTTCTTTGCAAGTGAGACCAATGAAAACGGTTGTGCTGTTGTTCACAATTTAATGTCAAACTGGTTTACATGCAGCTTTAAAACTGATTGGATGATGCAATATTTTTTTTCAAAACCACCTAAAAGTGGAGGAAATGTCCTGATTTTGTCATCAAATCCCACTTGCAGAAAACATTGCATTGCATTGAATCAAATTCGGGAAATTGCAAAAAAATATCTTTTCAACTAACTCTATTCATTCACCCTTATCATCTGTTGCTAACCTAGCACTGGGAGGCCCTTCTGGGTAGCTATTAGGCCTGGGCTAAAATTCCGTTCCTCTTGCGGAAATTGCGATAATTTTACATTTTTGCATTCCGCGGAGAGCGCGAAAATTTCTAAATTTCCGCAATCCGCATCTTACCGGAAATGTTTTGCTTGCTCGCGCTGTAAAATAATACATTCTCGCGTGCGCGCGATTGCCTTACCTGAATCCCCGCGTTCGCCGACAAGTTTTCCCGATCCGGTCGCGTTCTCCACGAGATGTTGGATTGTTGGTAGCCATTTGCGCTGTCTCGCGACAGTTCGCGCCCGCAGTAACGTCATTCGTCGCGCGATCACGTCTTTCTTCTCGCTATCATGCATCGCGAGACAAGTGAAAACAACATGACTGCGCCTGCGAGCAACTGCATGGGTAAGTTGGCGAGCTGCGACCACGCAGAAAATACTACGAACGGGCGGGAAAAAAACTTCCACATCTTCGCAATATTTTGCTAAAGTGAATTTTGCAAATTCCGCCCACCCCTAGTAGCTATGCGTTTTCGAAAACATTATGAATAGAACAGAATAGAATTGAGAGCTACAGGTAGCCATCAAAAGATTCATGAGAATCACAGAACAAAAGGAATAGGTAAACTATAATTGTCTAAAACAAAAAAGAGATTGATGCATAATTGCAAATGCTATTTGGTCAGAGCAATCAAAGTACTTAGTATCATCCTTTCAGGGATAAGAATTTTACATCAAATCAACCGAGACTTCCTGTCCATAAATAACTCTTTCTTAATGGACTGTCAACATTTGTTTTTTCAGTAGTGAAGCTCATTGTATATGCAATTTTACTGCAAAGGAGCACAACTATAGAGGACATTTGGATATCTTTAGCTGGGGAAGTTGTGGTCTCTATGACATCACCTGTTGCCTGCCCCTTGAACTATGTCTATGTGCTCTGCCATTGGCTGGGGTGGCTAAGGGGATTGTATCACAGAGTAGCATGTCCCTAATGAGGTCAAATACTTCGGAGATGACGGATGGGTAACAATTATTTCTTCCTCTGGCTGGTCATCAAATCAAAGCATGACATCAGAAGGAAGGAAGCTAGCAAATTTCAAACCTACAGCCAGCCATAATACAATTGCTCAGGGGTGTAAGCCTCCGATTTGTAGTTTCCTCTGGTTCCTCCCATAATAGGATTAAGGGAGGAAAATCTAAGTGCCTGTGCGGGAGTCTCAATGCTGCACAATGAGGCTTGTCGCCCGTGTGCTCTATGTTATCTCTAACCTCACTGTGAGTAACAAGGGCAACATTGAACATTATGTCCATGCAGAAGACCACCATTTTTAGGTTGTGCCTGGGCAGCGCATGCGCTGCTCTACGAGGCTGCTCTACGAGGCATGCTGTTTTCGGATATGGACTTGATGCCCTGCCCACCCTCCGCTCATATTTGTCATTGGCTTGCGTCATTGTCCTGCGTACATGCTGGCTTCTGATTCATTAATAAGCTTGTTAGTCCCTCTGTCGTATCGCTGTGTCTTCATTTGTAACGTCCCATGAAGACTGGCCTTTTTACTTCAGTTGTTACAAGGTACGTTTTATTTAGTCTGTAAGCACTATTTTCCTCAATGAGTTTCTCCTACTGCAGGCATGACACGCTTTCCTGCAACATTCAGCGCGCCATGCGTGCTTTCACTTTCCAAGCAGCCCGGGACAATGGCGGCCGCTTCTTTGAAATGCAATAGTTCTTGCATTTCCAAGAGTTTGAGCTATTGGCTTTGTAAATGACAATGCCTTTTATTTAAATGTTAATGATCAAAACAGATAAATAAAAGGCACTGTCATTCACAATGCCAATAGCTTGGACTCTCGCAAATGCGAGACCTATTACATTGCAAATGCTTGTTTAGTGCTAGCTCACGGGACACAACCTTCACTCAGGGCAGGTTCTTGCCCACTCTTCAAGGTCTCTAAGGCAGGAGGCATTTAAGGTTGCAGTGTTTCAGATGACACTCACAAGCACAGTGATGTCGTGGCATATGGGGTATTGCTTGTGAATATGGAACATTACGTGGCCTGTGCTGGGTAAACCTGGCATCTTATGACAGTTACCTTGCCTATTGGGCACTAGAGGCAAATAGAATGAGAGTGTATTACCTGGAATATGGGACAGTATATTGAAAATATGGCACAATATCTGGACTATCAGGAAAGCATTTCACTCATGAAAAGATTGTCTAGAGTATGAAGCTATTGCCTTCTATATAGAGATGTAACATTTTTGTGTTACATGGGCCAGTAGGTGAGGCAACATTAATTTAGATAACATATGGGGACAGTACCTGGCAAATTAATGCAGTTTTGGCACAGGTAGGCATACTCTGAAAGCAGTTACTGGCATATAAACACCTAGGTATTTGAGTGTAGGACTTGGCATGTAATTCCTGCAAAACTAGAGTACTACAGAGCACGAGCTGGCAGCACCAAGCCATGCAAGGATAGTAACTGGCACATGCAAGCACGTACTGCATAGGTCATATGCATGGAATATGATAACAGCACCTTGCCTGTGAAAACAATACAAGGCATATTTAGGCAGTATTTGAGCATTAAGGTCAAGTCTCTGAATATATATTGCCATATGGAAACCGTCATTTATTCACTATATTATCGATGTAGATTATCCATGACGGTTGTATTTTGGCATACGTTTTCACTTCAACAAATACTTACCGTTGTACGTGCCTCTCTCGTATTCTGAAAACACATTCCTTATTATTTGATATTTAAATGAAGCTGCCCTTCATCTCATTTGTTGATGTTCTCTAAATTTCGTATTTATTTTACAGTTGAAAATGACCCCTGCCTTCTGATATTGCTAGACCTCTCAGCTCCCTTTGACATAGTTGATCACCCCACCCTCATTTGTACCCTGGCATCACAAATGGCTTCATTGGTTATATCCTTTGCTGGTTCTACTCCTACATTTCAAAATGACACAAGTTTGTTTGCATGGGCACCTCCAGGTCACAAAAGATTCCTATCACCTGTGGAGTCTACCAGGGTTCCATTTTGCCTCCAGTCATCTTAAACTTTCCTATATTGAACCACTTGGTGCTCTACTCACAGATAACAGCATCACGCTATAACAATATACTGATGATACAAAACTCTACATTACAGTCTCTTCTGCGTTAGTCATACAGCACAGCAAACACTGCCTGCACACCATCCAGAGCTGGATGTCAAGCATCTACCTGAAGCTAAACCACACCTAGACAAAATTCCTGTTATTGGTCAACAACAAAAAACAAGATGCAGTGTAAACTTGGCTCAATGATATGGACTTCTGATGGCTTCCAACCTAAACTTTCACCAAATGCCAAGTCACTTGAATTAAACCCAGACACCAACCTCACTCTCATTGTCCAAACGATGGACTGTTACCAACTCTCTTTTCTTAAAAGCAAAAGTCAAATTCCTTGTTCCATCTATGCACCCAAGATCTGGGGCATCATCCCTGTATCCATCAGAACCCCCTTAACACTGCTTCAATTTAGGAAAGAGTTGAAGGCCTACCTCTTTGACGAACACTACATCACAATACATTAACTGTCTACTATCAACCTTCTTGTCCTATTACTCTTTGACTTTATGCTTATCTTTGACCATGTACAGGGCTGCGCTGCCTTTTGGCTAGGCTCCGCTTTAGAAATAACATACATACATACATGCATTTTATTTAACTTGTTAACATGATTTCTTGTAACGTTTTGGGATCAAAGGTAATGTTATCACTTTATATCACATTATTGGGGCCAAAAGTATTGTGGTGGAACTTGCTGTCATACCAGCTGGGTTTAAAAAAAATATTTTTTATCATTAGGTGACTCCTGTGATTTTGGTGAATTGAGGCCATTGCCTAATACACCGCAATACTAGTGAAATTGCAAAACCAGGCCACCTGATCCAACAGCGGTTTTGCACAAATATGAGGTTTGAGTAAGCAGGGTTGTGAATACCTTAAAATAATGCCTGTGCTCAGTGCTTAATTTGAGATGGTGGTTGAGGATGGGTCATCCAGCACTTTATTTTGGGGACCAGAACATATTTTTTATCATGTGATTTTGACCCAGAACAAGAGAGATAATGACAGAAAAGGGTGAAAGAATGGAGAAGAGTAAGATGGGAAGGCAGTAGCGAAGGGAGAGAGCAGGGGTGAAAAAGAAAAAGCCTATATGAGTATGTTAAAAGGTAAAGGAGCGTAGGGTGCTGGGTGAAAGAGGCATGAGATGGAATCAGGAGTAGACAGCCTTGTTATTCACAGCCATGACATTCCACAGTGCTGAATCAAATCTTCTGAAAACACTTTGGGCCCCGGCACTTGTTCATTTACAAAATAAGCACTGTCTGTGCAGCGTGAAAGCTGAATCATCTATTCCTTGCTTTAATGCTCGTGTTGCATGATGAACACACAATCAATATATATGCCTTAACATGCTGCACAATGTTATATGGCCAAATTCTAATGCCCTTTTTTATATCAATCCGAAGTGCCCGTTTCACCTTAATATGTCTGCAAAGTGTCTTGCATTTCGGAGAGCTATAAGTTGTTTAATTCAGTGTTTTACAATTGCACATTTTTACACTGTGTAGTAAGCAAAACTTCCTTAAGAAGATTGGCCGTAAGAAGATTGAAGTTCAGAAAGTGGTGAACTCAGTATTTGTTTATGCAGCTACATTTCTCCTTCAAGGTCTACTTATTTTCTTTCTTGTGAAAAGATCCTGCCTCCTGCTTACTAGTTAGTTTCATTGAATTTACAGTTTCTTGCATTTGTTCATGTTTTCATTGATTTGCATTGAGAGAAAAGTGAAAAATAAATGTATGCAAAATGTATGTATTTTCACATTCTATGCTCCAACTGGATTTTGACTTAGAGACTTCGTTACCTGCTGCAGAATATCGAATTAAATTTCAAGTGCTCGAGGAGCACACTTCATTTCAATAGTAGTGCAAAATGTTTGCAGAGAACAGAACAGCACCCTCAAGAGCAAGATGGCCAAGATATATTCGGAAACAAAGTTAAAATGGCCTGATATCCACTCCTTACCATTAATGTCTCTCAGAGCAGTACCTACACAAAAAACTAAATGGAGCCAATATGAGAGTATCATGGGATGACTTGTGATGTTGCCTTTGTATGCTCCAGTCTCAGCTGCAAAGTTAGAATAACAATTGAATGATAATTGAGTTTTGCAGTATTGCAGAAAGCGTGTACACTGCCTTTACAGTTTCCATTCTCTGCTCCAAGCTACCTTACCTGAGAGTCTGACTGACGCTTAACACTCCCTCCAGCCTGGCAATTAGGTCTACATCATGAACAGAGGAAGACCACTCTACAACCTTGCTGGGGTTGTATGACATAATTTCGACAGACAGAAAATCGACCTACAAATATATCGCAACAAAAATATCGATGTCAAGAATATCGACATCCTATCTACAACATGGTAAGTACAAAAATATCGAAAATTAAATATCGATGACAAAAATATCGTTCTTAAAAATATCGTTTTTTTTTTACTTTAAAAATGTATGTAAAATAAACCAAATTATACTTAGAAATTAAATAAACATAATTAAATATATTGTATAATATTTAAAATGTATAATTAATATATAAAATTTAATAAAACTTTAATTAAACATATACATATAATATATAATATATATACTTACTTAATAATTAATTTTACTAATAATTTCTGTAACGTATAAATTATTAAATGTTTTTAAAAATTACCAATACATCTATACACATAAAATAATAACATTAATAAATATTTCATAATTACATATAGCAAATAATAATCAATATTTTTAATGTGAATAATTTTTATTATTAATGATATATTACAATAGCAAAAATAATACAAAACATATGAAATATCAGACACAATAAAACTACTAGTCCAACTCCAACAAAAACAACAGAATGTAAAATGTTGGATACCGTAGGGGTAAAAATTACTATTCCAACTCCAAAGAGTGCAACAGTAGGGAAAGCGTTGGATAGCGTAGGGTTAAAATTACTATTCCAACTCCAGAGAGTGCAATAGTAGGGAAAGCGTTGGATAGCGTAAAGGTAAAAATTACTATTCCAACTTCAGAGAGTGCAACAGTAGGAAAAGCGCTGGATAGCGTAGGGGTAAAAGTTACTATTCCAACTCCAGAGAGTGCAATAGTAGGGAAAGCGTTGGATAGCGTAAAGGTAAAAATTACTATTCCAACTCCAGAGAGTGCAACAGTAGGAAAAGCGCTGGATAGCGTAGGGGTAAAAATTACTATTCCAACTCCAGAGAGTGCAACAGTAGGGAAAGCGTTGGATAGCGTAGGGTTACAAATTACTATTCCCACTCCAGTAAGTGAAACAGTAGGTAAAGCGCTGGATAGCGTAGGGGTAAAAATTACTATTCCAACTCCAAAGAGTGCAACAGTAGGGAAAGCGTTGGATAGCGTAGGGGTAAAAATTACTATTCCAACTCCAAAGAGTGCAACAGTAGGGAAAGCGTTGGATAGCGTAGGGGTAAAAATTACTATTCCAACTCCAGAGAGTGCAACAGTAGGGAAAGCGTTGGATAGCGTAGGTGTACAAATTACTATTCCCACTCCAGTAAGTGAAACAGTAGGGAAAGCGCTGGATAGCGTAGGGGTAAAAATTACTATTCCAACTCCAAAGAGTGCAACAGTAGGGAAAGCGTTGGATAGCGTAGGGGTAAAAATTACTATTCCAACTCCAGAGAGTGCAATAGTAGGGAAAGTGTTGGATAGCGTAAGGGTAAAAATTACTATTCCCACTCCAGAGAGTGCAACAGTAGGGAAAGTGTTGGATAGCGTAGGGAAAATAATTACTATTCCAACTCCAGAGAGTGCAACAGTAGGAAAAGCGCTGGATAGCGTAGGGGTAAAAATTACTATTCCAACTCCAGAGGGTGCAACAGTAGGGAAAGCGTTGGATAGCGTAGGGGTACAAATCACTATTCCCACTCCACTAAGTGAAACAGTAGGTAAAGCGCTGGATAGCGTAGGGGTAAAAATTACTATTCCAAATCCAAAGAGTGCAACAGTAGGGAAAGCGTTGGATAGCGTAGGGGTAAAAATTACTATTCCAACTCCAAAGAGTGCAACAGTAGGGAAAGCGTTGGATAGCGTAGGGGTACAAATTACTATTCCAACTCCAGAGAGTGCAACAGTAGGGAAAGCGTTGGATAGCGTAGGGGTACAAATTACTATTCCCACTCCAGTAAGTGAAACAGTAGGGAAAGCCCTGGAGAGCGTAGGGATAAAAATTACTATTCCAACTCCAAAGAGTGCAACAGTAGGGAAAGCGTTGGATAGCGTAGGGGTAAAAATTACTATTCCAACTCCAGAGAGTGCAATAGTAGGGAAAGCGTTGGATAGCGTAAGGGGAAAAATTACTATTCCCACTCCAGAGAGTGCAACAGTAGGGAAAGTGTTGGATAGCGTAGGGAAAAGAATTACTATTCCAACTCCAGAGAGTGCAATAGTAGGGAAAACGTTGGATAGCGTAGGAGTAAAAATTACTATTCCCACTCCAGTGAGTCCAACAGTAGGGAAAGCGTTGGATAGCGTAGGGGTAAAAATTACTATTCCCACTCCAGAGAGTGCAACAGTAGTGAAAACGCTGGATAGCGTAGGGGTACAAATTACTATTCCCACTCCAGTAAGTGAAACAGTAGGAAAAGCGCTGGATAGCGTAGGGGTAAAAATTATTATTCCCACTCCAGTAAGTGAAACAGTAGGGAAAGCGCTGGATAGCGTGGGGGTAAAAATTACTATTCCAACTCCAGAGAGTGCAACAGTAGGAAAAGCGCTGGATAGCGTGGGGGTAAAAATTACTATTCCAACTCCAGAGAGTGCAACAGTAGGGAAAGCGTTGGATAGCGTAGGGGTACAAATTACTATTCCCACTCTAGTAAGTGAAACAGTAGGGAAAGTGCTGGATAGCGTAGGGGTAAAAATTACTATTCCAACTCCAAAGAGTGCAACAGTAGGGAAAGCGTTGGATAGCGTAGGGGTAAAAATTAGTATTCCAACTCCAGAGAGTGCAATAGTAGAGAAAGCGTTGGATAGCGTAAGGGTAAAAATTACTATTCCCACTCCAGGGAGTCCAACAGAAGGGAAAGCGTTGGATAGCGTAGGAGTAAAAATTACTATTCCCACTCCAGAGAGTGCAACAGTAGTGAAAACGCTGGATAGCGTAGGGGTACAAATTACTATTCCCACTCCAGTAAGTGAAACAGTAGGGAAAGCGCTGGATAGCGTAGGGTTAAAAATTACTATTCCAACTCCAGATAGTAAAACAGTTGGGAAAGCACTGGATAGCATAGGGATTCTATAAACATAATAACCAATTAAATAATTAGTAAAAAAAAAATAGCATATTAATAATTAATTTACAAAATATGTATTATTAATACCAATTATTTAAAATATTTATTTATATAAATAACTTTAAATTACATCCCACACTATTCCCCCTTTAACACACAACACACTACACATACAAAATACACAATACATTTAAATATCAGTGTATCTATTATTTACAATTCATAATACATTCTTTATAATTAATATACTTATTATTTACAAATTTACACATATTAACTACCAAATTACAATTATTCACAAATTAATTATTAATTAACAATACATTAATTAGCAATAACAACAAATAACATGGAATAATACATTATTTATATTTACTATATTTAACGTACTAATAACAATTGAATACCAATTAATAATTAATTAACAATTAATTATTATTAATTACAAATAAATAAAACGTATCAGTAATTATTTGAATTTAATTACATCCCACCCTATTCCCCTATAAACCCACAACCCACTACACATAAAAATTCACATAATTAATTTAATCATCAATTAATCACTTAATAAAATTAAATCACCAATTAATTAGTAATTAACAATTAATTAATTAACAATACCAATAAAAAAATATTAATATCAAACTAATTATAACTTATATAATTAACCAATTAATAAAATTAATTTACAATTAATAATTAATTAACAATCAATTAATCAATTAATATATTTAATTAACAATTAGTAATTAATTAACAATTAATTAATCATAAATACCAATTAAACAATACATATTAATTAATTAATAATAATTAAATTACTTCCCACCCTATTCCCCTATAAACCCACAACCCGCTCTGATACTAAAACGCTAAATTATATTTTACATAATTATTAATCTCTAAACATTTATTTTTTAAAATACATTACAATAGTCTTTAACATACAAATAAAATACATATTAAAATACATTACACTAATAAAATATCGATATTCTTGACATCGAAATTTTTGATTACGATATTACTTACATCTATATTAATGACTTCGATATTATTAACTTCGATAATACTTACCTTGAGGTCGATATTCTGTCCATCGATATTCTTGACTTCGATATTCTTTACCTACGATATTTCCAACTCGATATACTTGTAGTTCGAAATTTAAAACTCGATATTTAGACTGCTCACCGTGTCAAGTATGTGTATACTTAAAGTCCTAGGATAAGAAATCCCAAAATCCAAATTCTTTGTGAATTTAAGGTCTGTCTTTATTTTAGTTTTTTTGCCAAAAGAAAGAAAAGTAAAGAACAGCCGACACGTGTTTTGCCCATGTGGCTAGCAAGTCAAGGAATTTCTCAAGGCAATAAATCTTGCAGGTAAATATTCAATCTTAGTCGTATAGTTGCGCAGGTTTCTGAGGTCCAAAACTCAAAAGAATTTGGTCCTGTCTGTGCGTGAACCCCATCATCTCATCCTTTCACCATGTAATCATTTTAAAGATTATGGTTCAGCAACGTGGATCTACTCCTCCCACTGCAATTGAGCTGACACACGTGTTTTGCTCTTTTTAGAGCTCTTCAGAGAGGCATAGATTTGTCCAGACTCAAGGGAGCACCCAGTGTAAGGCAATACAATACCCTTTCAGGCATAGAATGATGCATAAATTATGCAGAAGCAAAGCTGGTAACTCTGGGTAGTTCCTAAGGTTTAGGCAGAGAGCAGCCACAGGTGGATTCCATGACCAGGAACTTCAACGTGGCGTGCAATGTCCTTATAATTATAACAGTGGGAACTTTATTCCTCATAGTACGTGGTCATACCATCATCCTTCACACATACCACTTAAATCCTTTGTGTCCTGATCTTTCCTTTTGATTGAAGAATAAAAGCAGAACATGTCCTATGAAATTAAGACACCAAAAAGAAGTTAATAAGTTTTTCATAAACAAAATCATAATCATTTTAATGCAAGCCAGGTTAAGCATATTCTGGCTTAGATTGTGTAGAAACATTCAGATTCATGCAATGACTTATAACATGGAGAAAATAAACATGTTGCCAAAATTCTGTACTTTCTGCTGATCACGTTTTAAAAAACAAATATATCATAAGAAGGAAAAGCCAGTTTCCGTTGTCCTTGTTTAAACTGCCGATCTTTTTCACTGAATGTTGGCTCTGGCAGCAGCCATTGTGACATCAGAACTCAAGTGCACTAACTTATTACAGTTGAGCAACTAGAGACGCCATTAGTCACATTTAATAAGCAATTGGAGGCAAGCTTTTGTAAAGGGGATTGCAGGCTCCCATGTACTACATTGTGATCCCTTTCTAAATGTCTTTTTGGTGCATGGATCTCAATTATAAGGGGTGCGATTTTTATTAATCCAGATAATGAAAAGGTGCAATAACGTTTACACCCTTGTTTAGCTCAAGGTCAAACTTGCTGGAATTTAACAAAGGGAAAAGGCTGTAGGTTATTCACCAAAAAGTCTGAGCAGGAATTATCGCACTCAATAAATTCTGAACACTTGAGTGATGAGTTTTTATCAGGTGCACTAATCACTGTATCTGACATAGGCAGGTCGTAACCAGACCCTAAGGTGGTAAAATACTCCTTAGCTATTTAAGACAGGGGCGTGGCTTGAGGCAGCAAGATGGCAGCCGCACTTTATGAGTGCTTCGGACCCCTCCATCATCCGCCTTCATCATCACCAAACCCCAGCACATTCGGTATAGACATAGGACAGCAGCGGCACTGCCAGGCAGCCTCCATCCACTTGGGGGTCATCGTTGGAGAGATCAGTGCGGTACCGCTGGGTTGCAGACCTGTGGAAGGCAATGGCCCACAAGATGGCGACCCTGGCCGACCCTGGTTGCTCTGATTGCCACAGGGCATGAGAGGGGTGGGCTGCGGTGGAGCCAGCCGAAGTGGAGAGGCAGGAGCGGACCCCCCACAGTCCCATAGAGCAACCACAATGTGGCGAGCCACACACCCACACAGGTGAGGACTGCGGCCCCAGTGGGTGTGCATACACACACCCAGAGCAGAGGTGGCGACTGCACCACCTGGGCTGCACCTCACAGACTCCCATCATCTGCCATGCACCAAGCCCTCCTCCTGCCCTTCATTGCGGTGGGTGGGTCTAGGAGTCCTGGGTCAGCTGCCTGGGAACTGGAACAACTTCAACTGCTGGGGCAGGGCACCATTGGATTCCAAGCAAGACAGTGGATTGGGCCTGATCCAGCCTTGAGGCAGCCTGCACTACAACTTGCTCCTATCCCTGCCGCATGTCAGAATATGATGCCTGCATGGAAATACAGCCTCGTTGCGGCTGTTGAGACACTGCCTGTTTTTTCACTGCAAATACACGTTAATAAGGTGGCTCCTCTCCCTGCTGGCTCACACAGACAATGTGGTGCTTGGACTGACCCTAGGGCACTATTGGGGGCTGGAGTAGGTCTCTCCTGCAGTATCTCCTGCTTGGCTGGTCCAAAGTGACTGCTTTGTGATGGATCTTGTGGGTGGTTAAGTAGATTCCCCCTCCTCCTTCTACTCTCAAACACCAGCACACATAACTAGATATGCTGACCTAGGGGTGCTGGGGCCGTGGTCCGAAAGACCTGTATCCCACCTGGAGGCCAAGGCCCTCTCTTCTCTCTGTTGCCTGGGAAGGACTGCAATCAGAGTGAGCTGCACTGTCGTGGCGACACAACACCGGATCACAGTGCGGGGGACTCCTGGAGCAACCAGACAGGTCCCAGTTATTCCCCTGGCATACACACCTGCTCTGTGATGGTGTGGTGGCCGCAGGCTCCTCCTGCTCTACAGGAACAGACTTGCTTTTGCTCCCCGCACTGATCAGGCTGAGACAGACAGGTAGCTGCCCAGCCCTGCTTGCTGTTGAGAGACTTTGACTAGCGGGCTGATTTCTAGGGCATGCCATAGCGCTGCTGTCTGTGAGAAATGAGGAAAGACGAGCCTACGAACCTACAGCCATCTCAGCAGAGATTCGACCAGCACACTACTCAAGCACCCCCTATTGGAGGAGAAACAACAGATAAAGGTGCTATCATTGAAGGAGGGTTGGCAAAAATTCTTCAGGCCATTGCTGCCTCCCAGGCTGTTGTCGATAACAAGATTGGGACAGTCTGAGTGGATGTGGTGCTCTTCCACCAAGATCTCTGCAATGTCACCAGCCAAATCACCGAAGCGGAGGGGCGCCTATCCGTGGTAGAGGATGAAGTCGCTGACCTCAAAGTTAAAGTGGCCCACCTCCTTACTCGTACAGGAGAACTCCACCACTGTGCTGACGATGTGGAGAACCACCATATTGCAGTGAAAAACCAGGCAGTGTCTCAATCTCTGGAGAGTGGAATAGTGCCAACATGCTGGAAAAAGACTTGCTTTTGCTCCCCGCATTGATCAGGCTGAGATAGACAGGTAGCTGCCCAGCCATGCTTGCTGTTGAGAGACTTTGACTAGCGGGCTGATTTCTGGGGCACACCATAGCGCTGCTGTCTGTGAGAAATGAGGAAAGACGAGCCTACGAACCTACAGCCATCTCAGCAGAGATTCGACCAGCACAGTACTCGAGCACCCCCTATTGGAGGAGAAACAACAGATAAAGGTGCTATCATTGAAGGAGGGTTGGCAAAAATTCTTCAGGCCATTGCTGCCTCCCAGGCTGTTGTCGATAACAAGATTGGGACAGTCTGAGTGGATGTGGTGCTCTTCCACCAAGATCTCCGTAATGTCACCAGCCAAATCACCGAAGCGGAGGGGCGCCTTTCCGTGGTAGAGGATGAAGTCGCTGACCTCAAAGCTAAAGTGGCCCGCCTCCTTACTCGTACAGGAGAACTCCACCACTGTGCTGAAGATGTGGAGAACCACCATATTGCAGTGAAAAACCAGGCAGGGTCTCAATCTCTGGAGAGTGGAATAGTGCCAACATGCTGGAAAAAAGCAATAATCACACCTCTTTTGAAAAAAGCTTCGCTAGATCCAGCATGTCCAAAGAACTATAGGCCCATCTCCCTGCTACCCTACCCAGTGAAGATCACAGAGCGACTGGTCAGTAGAGCACTCTCCCAGTTTCTGGAAGCCAACAAAAAATTGTAGGATGTGCAATTTGGCTTCCACCCAGGACACGGGACAGAGACTGCTTTAGTCACCGTATTGGACAATCTTCGAATGCAGGCAAACATGGGACAATCAGCAATTTTGATTTTGCTGGACCTGTCCGCCGCATTTGATACGGTCAATCACAAGGTACTACTGGCCAGGCTCGCAGGAGTAGGAGGGCCGGCACTGGTTTGGATTCAATCCTACCTTTCTGATAGACAACAGGCAGTTGCTCTTCCCCTGTACCAATCACAGTTCATGAATGCCCAGCATGGTGTACCGCAGGGGTCTGCCATCAGTCCAATCTTATTCAATATCTATATGAGGCCTCTGGTTGCTGTCATCAAATCACATAACATTAGTCTTGTGAATTATGCCGATGACACTCAATTGATTTTGTCACTAGAAGGCCACCATTCACTTTCCCTGGAAAAATGTCATGACTGTCTGCAAGATACCGCATTATGAGTACCACATAACTATATATATTTTAATGGGGAAAAAAACGGGATCCTGTGTTGTTCAGCTGGGAAGGTTCCCCTCCCACTGAGTTTTGGCCACTCCCGGTGACAGCTCCACTGATTCCCGCCAAGACAGTATGCAATTTAGGAGTCAGCTTTGATTGTAATTTGAGTCTAGAGTCCCAAATAAATAAAACAGCTGGAAGCTGTTTCGCTCTGATTAAAGTGCTCCGAAGGATCCTCCCACTGCTTCCCACAGAGACCAGATCATTGGTAGTAAGGAGTATCATTCTGAGTCGACTGGATTACTCCAACGCATTGTTGCTGGAGTCTCCTAAATATCTGATTGGGAGACACCAGAGAACCCAGTAGATGGCGGCCAAGCTAGCTCTAATGAGACCACATCAATCATCGGCATCTCGGGCCCTCTCTGAGCTCCACTGGCTCCCAGTTATGCAGAGGGTACAGTTTAAGTCGCTATGCATAGTTTTTTAAGCTCTGCATGGCCTTGGGCCCAAGCAATTACAGAGCAGATTTGAATGGTATGTCCCCTTGAGTAACATTCGCTCCTCCACAGCTAAACTGGTGAGCGTGTCCAGGTTTAGAAGAGTCAAATCAGGAGGAAGGGCCTTCAGCATTGCAGTAGCTTCGGCTTGGAACAAACTCCCAGCCGAACTTAGGCAGATGGAAAACCTGCTGCCGTTTAGAAGGAAGCTGAAGACTTGGCTCTTTCCTAGGGCATACGTTGTGGTCGTGGTTCATTAGTTCTACTGATCCCGTGCCCTCCAATATACTCAGAGTTTGGCTGGTCTCACATGTTCAAGCGCCAGGATACGCGTAGGGTCACAGTGCGCTCTATAAATGCTGATTACAATTACAATTATAACCAGTCTCTGTGCAACAATCTGCATTTTTTGGGGTTTCCTGAAAATGTTGAGGCCCAGACCCAGCTATGTTTCTGGAGGACTGGCTTCAGACCTGAATGCCAAAAGGAACACTCTCACCATGGTTTGTTGTGGAGCATACACACCGATCAATTGTCCCTAAACCCCCTCCGGGCGCACAGCGACAGCCTATGATAGTGTGGTTCCTCAATTTTAAAGACAGAGACTGCATCCTGAGGGAGGCAAGGGCCCACAAAGACCTCCGTTATCAGAATTATAAAATATTACTCTTTCCAAACTATACCCGAGAGGTTCAGGCAAAGTGCAGATCTTACGATGCAGTTAAATAGCATCTTAGAGAACTTCAGTTGTCCTATATGCTTCTATTCCCTGCCAGGCTCAAAATTCTCCATGAAGGTAGATCTCACTTCTTGAACACCCCTGAATCTGCTTGGGACTGGCTCATGGAGGAGAAGTTGTTGGAAGGCCCAGAGGGGTCGATGCCCTTGTCCACTCCCCACTCACTGCTCAAAGGGCAGCAGACAGTCCACTATGAGAAAAGAACCTGCACCCATTCCCAGAAATGCATGGCTGGGACTAGACCACTCTCTCCACAGGTGGAGTCTTCTGCAGCTCAGCGGCCTGATAGGCTGGAGCCTTCCATCCTGGACGGGAAGATCGAGTGGGAGCAGGACCTCCCTGAGGAACATCTGAGCCGAACTCCCTCACCAATCACTTGAGTTTGTTTGAGGTCAGAACTGAGGTGCTGCTAGGTGGAGGACTTTATGCAGTGTTGCAGTGAAGTTCAAATTATCTTTACACTGCTCTGAGTGTTTTGGTGGCTGCACTGATCCTATATTTGGAGGGGTCCAGCATACCACGCCTAATCAGAGAAGTTTTTTTTCCTTCTCCTTTGTTGGTTCCCAGTTTGGGTACCTGTCATTGGGCGACATATGCTTCTCAATGGGAAGTATGGGGAGGGGAGAGTTGGGGGGGTCAAAGATTTGCATGCTATGTGTGTGCTTGTTATTATTTTATTGTTTGTTTTTGCCCTTTTTCCTCCTCAGGTTGTCGCATTGACCTGATAGTATATGATTGGCATTCAGTGCCAAGAATTTTAATGTCATCTCATGCCATGCTCAACCTGCTCTGGCACATGTGCCCAATGGATTCCTGGCATAAGCTCGACCTGTCACTGGAAGCACCACCATGACCCCAAATAGTGTTATGTCATGGAACGTTAATGGTCGCTTCGGCAAGATCAAGCGTTCCGCTGTGCTTCGATATACCCAACGCTTTCTTCCCTCCATCCTAATGCTTCAAGAAACCCTCTTCTTGGGAACCGAGTGTCAGTTTCTCGCACAACAAGGATATTACAGGGTCTATCATGCTGGGTTCACTAGGGGGGTCACTGGGTGTAGCTATCCTTTTGAGATACTCCCTTCCCATGGTGGTGTCCCAAATCTAAGCCAACTCCTAGTGCTGTACCTTGCTCCTACAGGCTCTATAGAGGGTTGTGTACTAAATCTCCTATGTATCTATTTTCCACTGGTGGCACTTGATTCTTTCCTGTCCTCTCTTGTTGACCTTGTGGCCGGGCTCCCACCTGGCCTTATTCTCGTAAATGGGAATTTCAATGCAGTTCTTGATCCCTCCCAGGACTCTACGGGTCCCATTCCTGTAAACCGAAGCTTTCCACCCAGGATCACTGCAAAAATGGGTAACTACTTTGGGTATGGAGCGTGTATAACCCCCGGCAATTATGTTATGTGCACACATCAGCCGCATACCATACACATGCACATATTGACATGATCTTTATGCCGGCTCAAGACACCCTCCTTGTTTCACACATTCAGATAATCCCTCATGGGTTCTCCGACCATGCTCCATTATTAGTTCACATCAGTGACCCTGCCGCACACAAGCCGGCCAAGGTGGCGGCTTAATGCCTGGTATCTCCAAGATGCGAAGTATGCTTGAGCAGTAGGAAAGGAGGTTCAGCAGTATTTTTAGCTCAACGATGGGTTGGTGCAGTTGCCGGGCGTCCTCTGGGAGGCATGTAAGGCCACCATTCGACAGTCTGAGAGAAAATGCATCCTTTGGGTAACAAAACTGGAGGTTGAGGCACTTTGCCTTGAGGAGCTGCTTGCCTGCAGCTCAGTCGATGACACAAATAGACAATTAGTGCTGATTAGGGAGGAGAATTGACTTCTATCCTTAGAAGCAGCTAAACTGATAGGGCGGGTGTCCACCATGCGGGTCTATGGTTAGGGGGACAAAAATGGAAAGCTACTCTATTGACTGCCGTCCTGGCCCCTAGAAAAGAGGGTTAGCCCGGAAATCATTGCTGAAGCAGGCTGCACTCATCAGGCCTCCCCTGACATCAAGAAAGCGTTTTCGGATTGCTATTACTCTCTTTACGCAGCTGCTCCATGGCCAGCGGGGGACATAGGGGCACTTCTTCTTGATGGAGTGCCATTGCCTCACACAGTGCACTAGACAAGCCCATTACATTGGGAGAGGTGGGTGATGCTATTTTCTCGATGGCGGCGGGCAAAACACCTGTACCGGACAGATCCCCTACCGAAATCTATGCTAAATATTGTGACATCCTTGCCCCGCCACCTGGACATATAAGCAGAAGCAGGGGAGGCAGCCTCCCTACCCAAATAACTATGATTGTAACTATACCCAAATCGCACCCTCCTTTGGTTTTATGTGCTGATTACCGCCACATATCCCTTATCAATCTTCACTGCGATTCTTGCTTCGTGCCTCCAACAGGTCCTATGGTAACTCATTCACTCTGATCAATACAGCTTCATGCGCACAAGAATCACGAGGCACTGTCTCCGGCATCTTCATGTGGCACTTGAATACCGACACCACCTACCACATCCCCTGGCCCTGCTTTTAATAGATTTAAAAAAACTTTCACCACCGTCCACTGGGGAATTTTTGGCCAAGGTGCTTGAAAGAGCGGGTTTCGGACTCCAGGTTCCAAAGTCTCGTCGAGATTCTTTACTCTGACCCCACTGCCATAGTTTAGGTCAATGATGCGGTCTTGGAAAAGTTCCCCATATGACAAGGGACCCACCAGAGTTATCCCATATCCCCCCTCCTATTTGTGCTAGTTATTGAACTACTGGTGAGGGTCATAAGATGTAAAGCACAGATTCGGTGGTGGGAATGGAGTTGCGTTCATGAAGACCGCAAATGCACAATATGCCTACGATGTTTTATATTATTTAGCGGACCCTGCCACCAGTGGCCCTTGCTGTCTCTGAATCCTACAATTATTTGCTGAGGCCTTAGGACTCACTATCAACCCAACCAAATTTGTGCTAGTCCTGCTGGCATTCTTATTAGACTGTGTGGACTGGCAGACGAACATTCCTATCAACCGCCTTAGCTTTAGGTATCTGGGCATTTTGGTGGCCATGCATCCCAAGTTGATGTGGTCCCTCAATGTCACCCCACTTGTTTGAAAAGGTAAGGCATCTCCTAATAAATGGCAGACACGCCGCTGAATGTGATGGGGAGAATAGTGCAGTATAAAATGATGATACTGACGTTCCTCCTTTATCTCCTATCAAATTTTCCCCACCAGATTCCCTGCTGCTGGTTTCATGAGATAGACTCGTGAGAATACAATTTTTATAGCATAACTCATGACCAAAAATAACGTTCAAGACCTGTCACTGAGCCCCCTATGAGGGTGGCTGAGGGACATCCAATCTTTACCTCTATTACCTGGTGGCACACCTACTAGTTGTTAATGAGTGGCTGTGTGGAGCTTGGTTCACCCCGGCCTATAAGCTAGAACTTGGTGAGATGGATTTCTCCCGGATCCTTGTGATGTTATATGGTTCCTTCTATGCTCCCTGAAGTAACCCAGTTGGTATTTGAGGGGTGGAGAGCAGCCCACAAACACATGGGATGGTGGTCCAAGCTCACACAACAGAACCCCGATGGCTAGGCGAGTGGCTGTGGGAGACAGCATATCTGGAGGGATTTGCCTGCTGGGAAGCCATTGGCATCACACTTTTGGGGGATGTTTGGAGGGACTCCCACATGACTTCCTTTCACGACCTTCAGCAAACCTATTCCCTATCTGGAACACAGTTCCACAAGTACCTCCAATTAAGGCATGCGCTGCGAGTGCATACTTCCCTGGACACATCGATCCCCTAGTTTAGCCCTTTGGAAGCAAAGATCATGATGGGCACACTGGGTAAAGGGGAAGTGTCCCATATATATAATACACTCGTCATTAATACCCCAGAGACACTAGTGACACTCAAAGCATGCTGGGAAGGGTGGCTTGGTCCTATAGAGGAGACCAATTGGAGAGAGGCTCTGATGGCCCCCAGGAGACTGGTCATGTCATTGCGGCAGGACTTGGTACAGACTTACTGTCTCCATTGTGCTTACCTTTCCCCTGACTGGCTCCATCGGGCAAAATTGTTACCCAGCCCCACATGTTTGCGTTGCTTCCAAGCACCCGCTTGCAATGTGGCTACTGAACTCTCCATAATTATGGGTCTGGGGCTCGACCTCTCACTAATGATGATGTTCCTGGGGGTAATGGAGGAGGTGGGGGAAACCGAGCAGACCGTGGGCTATTGGGAACAACCTTGCTGGTGACCAAGGGGGCTATTGTAGCCCAATGGAAACCTCCCAGGCCCCCTACAGTAGCAATGTGGAGAAGGGGGGTAGATTAGTGTGCCCAACAAGAGAAACCGGTCTATGAGGGACGGGCTGTCTGGCTAATCTTGCCAGAGTATGGAATAAGTGGTTCGAGGGGGGAATATGACCTCGATTTAAGGAATCTGATTAGATTTTTGAATGGGGTTCTTCGTACTGTCATTGTCATACATGTAATGCTGTTTACCCCTAATCGGGGCTCTGTATTGGTTACAATGTGACTTGTTTAACAAGTAATGAAAACATTAAAATGATGTTTATTAAAAAAAAAAAATTTAAGACATCAGTCTGCCAGAAAATGTGACTTAAATTAACACATTCACTTCTCACTTTAAGTGACTATTTTTGGGGAACAGATGTCTCATCAGCAGCACTTTTTCTGTTTTTTGCCACAAAACCTGCTTTCAAGATAGATATCTGGTATATCTTTGGCTTGTACCAAAAAACCTGACTTGGTAAACTTGCTAGACTGCTTTTTTCACACCATCCGTCTCTCATAACTAAAGGTATAGTTTCTGTTTGGCTTCCACAACCTTCCCCATGATGGAGCTTGAAACAATGATACATAGAAATAAGGAGAATCAACAGAAAGCAGAGAGGACACAAATATTTTAAGTATCAAAGCTGTAATAAATAAAACATGCCGTGATTCCAAAGAAACCAGGAAACGTAATCACATTACAAGCAACAATATGACAGCACAACAGATGTAATAACCTCCTTATATATGACACTACTTTAAGATTCTTAAAACAACACACCTGTGTCTTAGAATATCATACTGTGCCTGCGTGCCTGCTTCTGAAAGTTGCAATCTATTTTAATATTCCTGTCTTGGCATTATGTTTAAATCCAATCCTTGCAAAGGGAAATATCTGAAGTTAAGTACAAAGAAGCCCCTTTCAGCAGAAGCAGAAATTGCATTCTGCATGCCACTATGTACCTCTGTCGATACCTGGCGACAACATAACAATAAGGCCATAATATCATCACTGTTGGGGTTCCTGAAACTCTCCTATGATTTCCATTTGAGCTATCAAATGTGTCAGTGTAGCTGTAGAGCTCCTCCTGTTTGTGCATGTTTAGCTCAGTTGCACATGTGCTTTGGCATACATGGTGGGGTACACAACTGTAAATGGTAGATTCTCCCATTTCCAAAAGTTCATCTGCAGTACCCCTCAATGCTGTGAATGTAATACTGTTTCCAATAGCACTTTAATCCCACAGTTTCCATTTCCTGGCTGTTAGCAGGAGAGGTGTGTAAGAACCTGGGCTATTAGCTATGAAGGATGTAAGTCCTTTCCAATTAATAGGTCTGCAATTGTCTTATTTCTGGGACCCAAGTACCCCATTATACCACTTAAATTTCAGTTTAGCAAAGCAGAGCAGGCCAAGGCCTACTCATGGAAGGTGGTGTGGGTTAGTAATACTAAATTCCTTGCATGCAACAACACCACCAAATAAACATTGTCCAGTCAGTGCCTTTTCTTTTAACCCCTACGCCGCGGCAGGAATTCCACCGCGGCGCTGGGGGGTTTTGGGGGCAGCGCGGTGGCGCTGTGCTCGTGACGGAACCGCTCCGTCACGAGCCACGGTTGAGCTGTGCTCATGACGGAGTGGTTCCGCCCACTGCGCTAATCGCCCGCACAGGCGGGGAATTAGCGCCGCGTGGGCGGAGCGGCGGCCAACGGCCGCACCATGACGGAACCACTCCGTCATGAGCACAGCGCAACCGTGGCTCATGACGGAGTGGTTCCGTCATGAGCAGGGAAGGGGTTAAAAAGGAAAAGTACTTCTATTACACACACTACTAAATACTATGCATTAAATTACAAACATATCAATTCAAGTTGATAGACCTGCCATTAGCGACACCCTGTTGTCACATGACACCCCTTGTGGGTCCTAAAATCCATGATCACAATAGCCCTCACCTATACCAGTTGCAACATCACAATATAAGGACTTGCCATTTTCAATAGGACAGGGCTATTGGTCTTGACAGGAATGCCCACCGTGATAGCAATAACCAAAGGTTATACTGTGCCAATGTAACATATTATACGGGGTGGCACTTTGTGAAGGTGTCATCACATTAAAAGATTCTGCTAATATCATGACTTTACCTTGTGTAATCATTTAAATCAATGGAACCAATACTAATATTCATGTGCATTCATTATAATGGCAAATGTTAATTGTTCAATCACCAAAGTATCAAATAAGCATTTGAATTCAAAGCAACATGTGTATCTGAGTCTTTCCTCATGATTTACCAGCCACAAAATGTAGCCATAGGACCAATTACAAGGGATCCCCACACTCCTGGGCCAGAGAGCAAAAACTCTAGCTCGGGGAGTGAGCAAACTTGACACAAATCTCTCCTTGGGCAGGATTGCTTCTCTCAAGGAGAGCTAAGGTGGTACATCCCAAACACGTTCCCGGGAAGACTGCAGCACATCATGTAATACCCGCTAACACATGATATTGGTGGTGCTGCCCCCCCCCCCTTCTTGGGACGTGACAAGGTAAGATTTTAGTTCCCTCATTGGGATTAAGTGGTGTTCTCTGCATATTTTATTAGCGTGAAGCCGATCTTGATTTGCAGCCTTGCACGGTGGGATTTTACCATTCTTTGCCTTTGTTTCTTTTGTTGGTGGGTGCCCGGCCCCATCATAACCAAAGCTAACCAGAACTTCACTTCAACCTTTGTTTTATTCAGTTCATTTATTTTTCATCATATAACATATGCAATAGTTCTATGCGACCAACCATGAGCAGCCAGCCTCCATACCAACACCTGTAAGAAGCTGAGAACCAGGCAATCCTTTGCATATGCATTTACATAGAATTCCTTTTCATAGGCAGGATCACAGTGGCATTACACCCATCCCTGATACCTGCTGTGCTACCACTGAGAATCAGATGATGGCAGTGGAGAATTTAAAAACAACTAAAATATTCCAAATATAAAAGAGCCAATCTATTTCTTCTCCGGCTGATTGACTAAACTACTTGATATATAAGTGATATTTGATCTACTGATAGACACAATCAGTCCTCTAATGGCATATGCCCAAGCATATAATAGGTATCTATCTGGTACACCCTCCATAAGCAGAATGCCATGTCAACGAAATGTAACAAATCCTTGCAGGCACACTTTTTAAATAACAACCAATGCAAAATAACACATTAAAAGTTAGCCGATTATTAACCAGAATTTTAAAATGTGGTAAGATTCCACCAACTAGGTGGATTGCATGAAAGTTGCACATTCGTTCCCCTTCATAGTTTTCTGAAAGAGCAAAACATTGCAGAGGCTTTTCATTGAAGATATAAAGGCATGCAATTACTTTATGCTGATTTCAAGACACAATTTTCGAACGATTTTGCGAAAATAAGGCTCATATTCAAAAAGGCAGCGGGATCAGCAGGCAGCTAAATCCTGTTTTCAGTGGAAATCAGTTGGAAGGGAAAGGGATGCCCGATTTTACCTCGCCTAAAATGAAGCACGCTCAACACTAACAAGATGCCCTGTGATCAGACGAGAGACATTATAAATATTGCTTCCTGAATACATCATGTTTTCGCTTATGGGGAAACATGGCAATTGCAACAGACTCCTGTGCACTTACTGTAGTGTTCACGCAGCTCCCGTTGTAGAGAGGAGAAAATGATGTGTTTAGTTCTGGGAAGCCCTGCTGGAGTCCCACATCCGCTCTCCACTCGGGTCAGTCTCGAACCATAACGTGAATCAAAAAAACATGCATTTTTAAGGAAGTTGAGTCATAGGCGCCCTCCGTCTCATTTTCTTTTATTATTTTTGTTTAAATATTTTATTAATGCCTTAGCAGTACGATGCATTACATTTAATTCGTATTAGTGCAGTTTAATATTCATATGCCATTAAAGCAGTTATATTAGCATGGCCTTGGGTCTATTCTGACATCATAATTAGTCGAAATTTATAAAGGCTATTTTTTTAAAGACAGATCATAGTGGGTTATAGTGGTAATCTACTGGAAGTAATGTAAACTGCAGAACTGAAGAGTTAAAAGGTACGCCATCATTAATGGTGCTCAACCCCCTGCCGCAATGTACTAACAATTGCTATAATAATGCTCATTCCTTTCCAAGGTTACTGGTGATGCTTTATGGTGATGGGCTTCTAACCAACTCCCAGCGGAGGCTCTTCTGGTACTTATGCGCTGAAGATTTGTCATGATGTTTTTTCCCAATTTTATTGTCATTTTTAGTCTAAGCCAGTGGTCTTCAAACTTGTTAATGCAACGCACCCCCAGTCGGAAAAAAACATCATTGGGTCCCCTCAGAATTTTTTGCAATTGTTTTATTAAATTGGCAATGTTTACATATGTCTATACATATTTAAACACTGCAGTTACGTTCTGTTACTGTTTTCAAATACATGATATCCAAACATACTATTCTGGTCGGGCAGGCCTTACTAACACGTACAAGTATCCACAGTGTGACTATTAGAAGTGGGGGGTGGGGGGTTTGAGGAATATTTGGAGTCCCTTCCCTTTGGGCACCTTCTCCCAGCTAGGATATACATAGCAAATGATTTTAGTGGTGGCCCATTACAGAGCCGCTTGGTGCAGCCAATTGTTTTCATCTTAAAACAAAGCACTGTTATCAGTACAATGTTTTGTTTGGCTGGAGCCTGGTGCCCCCCCTGGGATCACCTGAGGCCTCCCTAGGAGGGCCCACCCTCTGTTTGAAGACCCCTGGTCTAAGCCTTTCTCTACCATGGGATAGTCAGCATTGATCATACTCTTTAGCCTTACCTCCCTATCCCATTGCATATCAGAGCAGTTTTTAAAATAAATAAAAAAAGTTTTTTAATGTTTTGCAGTAAGGCACAGGTATAGGTGATCCTCTCTTTAACGCTGAAAGTCATTGAGCTCTCAGAATACCTTGAAAAATTGGTAGTTTGCTCGGTTTGATTGCCAGCTGAACAAGAAAGAGTGCCTGAAAAGAGATGGATTGGTTTCCAGGCCCTCTTTCAGTGCATACTGAAAATGAAGAATAATAAACGCAGCCCGTCAAAAACATCAAACAAGAAATATCACTTAATGTTTTAAACAAGTGAAATATTTACTCAGAAAAAGTAGCACAATTTTGCAAAGACAAAGTCTATATTGCATTTTGCAAGGCAAGCACGGCCTTAGATACAGAAGATGTAGGAAACTGGCTCTCTATATAGTGCATTAAAAACACGTACACTGTGCAGAGAGTCCAGGAAGTCCCAGGGATCCAAAATGAGGGATCAGGTCGCAAGGGACTCAGGTGCATCTGGTTCATCGGTACCTCAGCTGAGCAGGCTGGGTGCAGAGCAGGTTGGTCAGGCAGGCTCTGTGCATCAAAGCGTTCTTCGCTGTTAGGAGCAGGCAGTTTACAGAACCAATTTCAAGACAGCTGGTCACTCACGGAGTAGGACTCAGGGGTCTCTATGTCCCTCTATGAGTGCATGCTTCCTGGGCAGTTGGAGACTGGATTGGCTCATCGGTGTAGGTTGTAGGGCGTCTGTTACCCTGGGTATTGCTACGGCACAGCTCTGATAGGTCCTAGTGTCTTCTGATAGGTCCTGGAGAGACAGATCAGACCCTGTGGAGCTGGTGAACCTCTTGTGGTTCGTTGCTGCGTAGGCACTCCCGGGAGTGGCAAGTCAGTAAGCCAGACTCTGAGGGTTCAGTGCCTACGGTCTGCAGGGGAGTAGCTCCTCTACTCCAAGGTAGTTCTTTGATGAATGGCAAAGGTTTGAAACTCCTCTGGGGTTCTTAGAGGCCTCACAGTAGCAGGACAAGACAGCACACGTTAATGGTCGAGTCTTGAGACAGCAGAGAGGGTTTCACGCAAAAATTGTGCAGCAAATACTCCGTTCTCGGGTTCAACAGCTCTTCTTTTTCCAGTTCTTCTTTAGGCCCATTGAATCTGAAGATTAGGGTTGAGGGGTGCCACCTAAATACTAAATTGAGGGGCGTTTAAGGGGTGCCTGATAGTAGCCAATGAGTTAACTACCTTTAGGATGTCTACACCCACTATCTGACCACTTCCTATGGTAGGGGCACAAACCTGGTCCTGATAGTGGGGTCCACATCACCTGCTCCAACAGAGGGTTGGTGCTGGCTGACTGTAGGAACATCTTCTAATCGTACACATTTTTCCGCCTGTCCTCACGCCAAAAGTGGGGTCCAGACGGGGGGTGGTGGGCATTCTCCACTAACTGGAGAGGCCTGGGTCACATTTGAAAGATGGCATGTCCTTTGAAACTTTCTGCCCTGGATGACAGATCCTCCTTGGAGGAAGTGTGAAACAACCCTGCCCAGAGCAGGCTTTGTTCCTGGCCTCTGAGAGTGAAGGCTCTCAGCCCGGGAGGGCAGAAACATGTCTAGTGATGGCAGGCTGGCTGAGACCAGTCGGTAACCCCACTAGTAGTTGGTAAGTTTTCAGGAGACACCTCTACGGTGTCCTCTGTGTACATTAATTAATTAACCCACCAATGGCATCAGTGAGGATTTATTGAGACAAAATGTTTGATACCAAACATCTGTGTGTACAGTGAAGCCATCATGGAGCTCGGGAACTCGTACAAGTATCCAGCCCATGGTCTCTTTATCGTGTTTTAAAAATGTTTGCCACAGAAAGGTAACAGAGCCGTGAATCCACAGCAAAAAATAAAAAAACAAGTGCGGAATCCATGCAATTGTTTTGAATAGAGCCCCTGGGTGGACCAGGTCCCAGGGGCTTTTTGTTTTAAAAGCAGGTACACATGATGCCCCCTTAGGCACTTGGAGCACCGGGGTCTGCCACCTCTCTGGGGTTTTACTTGTAAAAGAGGAGGGGGTGTATGGGGCCCCCCTCGTGAGGCTCTGTTAACCCTGGGGACCACCACCTTGCCGTGGCTAAACCAATATTATTGGGGGCGCACAGACCCCCGAGCCCTGGGGACCACCACCTCCACGGAACTAAAGAAATATTGTTGGGGGCCATGTGGCCCTCCTCCTGTAGTCGTTGATGGCCCTAAGGACAGCCACCCTCCTGGGCCAGCTCATGCTATGTCCCGGGGTGTCCACCCCGGGACATAGCTGTTAGCTCTGACTTGGCGGGATCTTTGACAGCTCCCACCAAGCCAGAGCAAATATGAACTTCACACTCAGCAAGCCAGAGCTGTGACATCACTCCCGCTTGCTGAAAGTAGAGTTTTTGTCTGTTTCCAAGCCTGCTGTCAAGCAGGCAGGGAAACCGATGAAATGCTTGCTCTCACAGACAGGGAGCCTCTGTCTATTAGAAAATTGCTGGCTCCCGCAGGAAGTGGGGAACAGGGAGAAACCACAGGGGCCTGGAGCCCCCCAATGGTGGTGACTGTGTGCCGTGGGTGGGGTCCATGCAACCCCCTATTTCAGTAAAAAAAGCCCCAGGGAGGTAGCGGACCTCAGGGCTCTTGGAGCAAAATGGAGGGGGGTCCCCGCAGCTATCAGATATCCATAAAGCCCCGGGAAAGTGGTGGTCCCCAGGGCTTTTAAGTGGGGAACAGATAATAGAAAAACGAGCAGGAAGGGCAAAACAGAAAACAGAAAACAGAAAAATGAGCAGAAAAGGCAAAACATAGAGCAAGAAAAACTAGCAGAAAAGGCAAAACAGAGGGTAGAAAACAGAGCCTGAAAGGCAAAACAAAGCAGAAGAGGGCAAAACAGAGGGCAGAAAAAAGCAAAAAGGCAAAACAGCGTAGAAGAGGACAAAACATAGAGCACTCAGACACTTACACACCTACTCACAGACTCACTCAAAACTCACTCACCCACTCACAGACCCAATGAGACACTCATACCCCACTCACAAACCCACTCAGAGGCTCGTGCACCCACTCACAGATCCACTCAGACACTCACGCACCCACTCACACACCCAATGAGACACTTATGTAGCCACTCCTGGGCCCAATCAGACACTCACACACCCATTGAGTCACTCATGCACTCACTCACACAACCAGTGAGACATCATGCACTCACTCACACACACTCACTCTCAAAGGTTAGAGGTTACACTTAGGAAATAAACCCTAGAAATACACTTAACAAATCATAGGTTACGGGGACGTTATAGTTAGGAAATCGAATTAAAAAAAGGCAGAAATTAACTGAAAAGAACAAAGTGTACAGAGATGTTACAGTTAGGAAATAGATTTTTTTTTAAACTTAGAAATCCACTGAAGAAACCAAAGAATACAGGAACACTATAGTTAGGCTCAGAATTCACTCATACAAAACCAGTGAAATGCAGTAGTTATTATTACCTGAACTAACTATAACTGGTGCTCCCGCAATGCACTGCTTATGACCTCACAAATTACATCACTCATGACATGGTCAGTGACATAATTGATGACATCACTGATGACATCTCAAATGATATCACAGATGACATAATCTATATATTCACTCACATACCCACTCACACCCCCATATAGCCCAGCATACATCCACTCACATACCCATAGAACCACTCACATACCCATTCACAGACCCATATAACTACTCACACAAACACTCACTCATCAATAGAGTCCCTCACACACCCACTCACTCACTCATACAACCACTCACTCACCCAACAGCCACTCACACAACCACATACTCACCATGCAGTTACTAACACACCCACTTATTCACTTATACAGCCACTCATATACCCACACACTCACCCATACAGCTACTTACACACCCACTGATTCACTTACACATCCACTCACAAACCCACTCACTCACCCATACAGCCTCTCAACGCCCAGGCTAGGTGCAGTTTAAAGATGGGAGAGCCTTTTTTGTCCCCGAGGCTCTCAACAGGAGGCCATTATTCTAGACCTTGGAGTCACTCTGGTAGTCTTAGGTTCAACAGTAGAATAGGACTCAAACAGCAGGTAAGGCCTCTGAGGGTGTGGTAAATAAAAATTCCTTTACCGGGACTGAATTTGATACAGAAACATTATAAAATAGCTCAGTAAAATGAGAGGCAGAATCCGTGATATTAGAGTTTCGGAATGGGCTTTATTCCGGTGATCGATTATAATCGGATGCTTCAAGTTCCATCACCACGGGGGTTCAGGAAGTGAAGTACATACTTTATTGACAAGAAGTAACTTTTATAGTACATACATTATAATGAAGTGAATACAGTAGGCGTAACAATTGATAAGGAAATTGACGTTTGGTCTGTGTAACCGAAAATGGGTGTAATAATGAGTAAAAAGGAACATGATTGGTTATGATGTCATACATAGGTGGATCTATAAGATAATACTTGGCCTAAATGCGCGCGCAGCAGTATGACGTGTAATTGACGTGTAACTAGGGGGTGACGGGGACTTGACATTTAGCTCTATATGTGGAGACGAGAAGTCTGGGGGGTCAAGTCAACCTAATCCCAAATCATATCTAACATCCTATGTTTAAAGAACTATGTTATCCATAAAAGAGGGACTCTCGGACAGAATCTATTCTATACTGACTGTGCGTGCGTGTACAAGCGTCTAAGTGTCTACACTGAATGCGAGGGGGTAGGAATATTCCATGGTAACAGGGCTATGAATTACTTGCATGAGGACAGAGAAGTTGGGCCTTTTTGCTTGGTAACTGGAAGAATGTTTACTTAAACTACTAGGCAGGAATGCATCGGCTGAGGGGGAGGCAGATAATTCGAAGGTGAAATACAGTTCTTGGCAGAGAGTAGGCTGATGTCAGGCTTCGTGAGCTGCGCAGAGAATGAGACAAAGTTCATGGTCACAGATGCAGGCTCGGACTGGAGCTTTCAGAGGCAGAAGGCAAGAGGAGTTTTGATGACAGAATCAGGGCCTACTTGCCTGGACTGTAAAGTGGCATAAGTGAACCATATAAAGCCGGTGGCCTTTCATATTTAGGAATGGAATATCCGGCCTATTCATGGCGGATCTGTCAAAGGACATGTTGACGGTGGACGCGCATGTATTTGCGTCTTCATAACTGGAACTGGAGGGAACATACATGTACTTGTGACATGCACATGGAACCGTTGGGGTCCAAGATAGGGGACATAACTGACCAGAAAAATCCATATTTCCACATTCCCTCCTTGTCCCCTACTTGCCCTTCAAGAGATATCAATCTTCATCAATCCATTGATCTGTTCATATAGCATCATTTGTTCTTCTTTCTTCTTCCGGGATCTTGAATGAAAATCTTGATGTGGAATGCACGATGTGGCACACAGACCACAAATCGCTGTCCACATTGTAGACATAGACAGCAACTGAATAGTATGAGAAGGCCAATACCTAGGAAGGATAAAACTCTCCATCCCCAGGCTGATACCGCATTCCAAAACCAACTGGACCAAGTCCAAGTGCCTGGGTTCTGGTGTATCTGGCTTACAATCTTATGAAGGCGAGTGATGGCTTTATATACAGATGGCGAATTTTCTGGTATGAATACGCAGCAGCTTGATCCGA
This sequence comes from Triturus cristatus, assembly GCF_964204655.1. Taxonomy (NCBI): domain Eukaryota; kingdom Metazoa; phylum Chordata; class Amphibia; order Caudata; family Salamandridae; genus Triturus; species Triturus cristatus. Next base: position 888,872,423 of record NC_140592.1, on the reverse strand, counting down.
TGACCCTACAGGCTCCGCCTCTATCAGCCAGGATGACGTCAAGGACAAGACGATTTTGAAGCACAACAATCCGCATAGCAGACTGCTCTTCCGTTAAATTGCCTAAGGCGGAAATAGTCTCATTCACTACTGCTTCAAGGGTTCTAGTTAATCTACGTATCAGCTTACTATTAGTAACAGTACCTATATAGGGAAAGATGCCTTTATTAAAATCTACATACTTGTCCCATGCCGTCTCAGTGTAATCGACAATGGGGAGATCTCTCCGTTCTCTGTTGTGTACTAAATGAATATTTCTGTAATAATCAGGAGGAGCTAGGAAAACAGGTGGCAAAAGGAATGCAATGTAGCAGGTACCATCCCAATCTAGGGGTAGACGCATATATGTCGTCTGACCACATATAAAGTAGGAGTGGCGGGAAGCTCTAAATGAAGATTTTCCTTGATCACTGAATTCTACTATAGTAGTGCATTTACTATGGCCCATATGTATGGAACCAACCTTTCTTACACACAATTCACCCTTCGCTGGGAATACTGCCATGGTGGGTAAGACTAGTTCAACCTCGGATACGACATTTAGAATCATGAGATTAGGTGTAAAATTACCTAATCCATACACTTCATTTTCTAGATCAGTTCCTGTTCTTTTGGGGCGACCCTCCTTGTCAGGGTAGCAGACTTTAAGTAAAACTAGGTTCAGGTTTCCCCATATCCAATGATCTTGGTAAACTGCTGTGTCTGAGTCTATGGAATTAATTAAACTAAACCATGCTCCACAGGAGCCATTATGTGTAAATGGATGTGGAAAGAAAGGCAGGACTCCTTCATAATTCTGATAGGGAGGGAGTCGGCCACACACCCAACAATTGGTGGCATTACTAGTCTGATGGGAATGATGTAACATACTAATGAAAGTGTTATTGCGCAGCGCAAGTCTATAGGACAATTCATGCGGAGGTAAGTCACTAAAAGAATGTTCAGCAGCAACATTATAAACATGTCTAGAAATAGGGTAATATATGTGCAACAACATACTTGTAATAATTATTAAAAGACTCAATAAAAACAAAATTAATAATGTCACTATGCAGTGGCTACGCAGTGATTTACAATACGCCTGTCGTTTCATCATTTTTCGCGACTGTTCATGATTCAGGTCTAGAGGATACATGTCAGAGACAGATTCAACCGCTTCACCTAGGAGAGGACTTAAACAATCAAACCGTCTGACGTCCTAGGCCTTAACTTAACTTTGTAAAGTTCGCTTTCAGTTTTTTCCACCAAAGGAAGTTTTGAATCAGTCTGTGAGGGAGTGCAGGGCACAATGTCTATATCCGAGGATAGTCCATGAAATTTCTTGATGTGGCTTGAATGAATCCAGCCCTTGCGGCCCTCGATCTTCACGGCTGTTCTTGTGGTCAACAGGACCAACTTGGGTGCTTTCCACCTGGGCTCCAGCTGAGTCTTTCGGTCGAAATTCCTCACAAAGACAAGATTACCCGGAACAACGTCATGGGGTTTCACCTCAGTGTTGTCGGGAAAGGCTGCAGCTACCTGTGAACGAGAAGATTGTAGTGCAGACATCAAGGAAGCCAAGTAATCTGTCAGCATATTACAGTCAATATCAGTTATTTTGCGTGGTATAGGCGTCCCCCACATATTTGGTGGTCTACCGAAGATCACCTCATACGGGGATAGCCCTGTTCGTGAATGTGCTACCATTCTCATGTAAAAGAGTGCAACTGGTAACGCTACTACCCAGTCGACACCTTTCTCTCTGCATATTTTGGACATTCTAATTTTCAGTATCTGGTTATGTCTTTCTACGAGACCTGCTGCCTCGGGATGTCGGACACAGTGGAATTTCCACTGATAACCTAACAGAAGTGAAACGTGTTTCATTAATTCGGATGAGAACGGCTGGCCGTTATCTGAGTAAACAGCACGTGGTAAACCGTACCGTGGGAAGAATTCTCGAACCAACTGTTTGGCAGTAGTCGGGGCAGTGTAATCTGAAACCGGGTACGCCTCTGTCCAACGGGACAGAGCGCAGACAACTACGAGAACATATTTGAATCCTCGACATCGTTCCATCTGGATATAATCCATCTGTAGGACTTCAAAAGGGTGATCAGGAGTATGAAATCCACCCTGTTCTACGGGAACGCTTTTTCCTGGGTTGAACTGACAACAGATCATACAGGTACGGACCTTTTGTTTTGCTGCTGCTCGTAAATGTTTATTGAACCAAATGTGTTGAATGCTGTCTAGCATAGCTTTTTCTCCTAGATGTGCTGGACTATGTATAGTGTTAATTATAACTTGGACCATTGAATCAGGAAGGAACCATACAGACTTTTCCTTCATCATCCATCCTTGGTCCGTTTGGATCCCTCCTAATTCAGTCCATTTCTTTATTTCGTCTGGTGTAGCATGTGTCTGTATGTCAATTACGTCAAGAGTAGGATCTTTAACTGTCATACAATGTGTCGGTGTCGGGACTATTGTCTTTATCATGTCGGGGGTTTGAGTTTGAGCAGTCAGTTTAGCTGTTCTGTCGGCTAGATCATTGCCTTGGGAAATGATATCAGTAACCTTCGTATGGGCCTTACATTTCATAATTGATATTTCAGTAGGTAGATGTATTGCATCTAATAATGCATGAATGAGGGGTCCGTGCTGAATGTGGGCACCGTGGGAAGTTAAATAACCTCTCTCTCGCCACAGCACGCCGAAGTCATGTACAACTCCGAATGCATAACGCGAGTCAGTGTATATGTTGACTTTTTTATTCGTGGCTTGAATACAGGCTTGTGTCAGAGCGATGAGCTCTGCGGCTTGAGCTGACAAAGTATTTATACGATTAGTTTCAATGACTTCAGTATCTGTTGTGACTGCGTAGGCGGCTACTAACTCTCCTGTACTTGTTCTCATGCATGAACCATCTACATACAAGGTCAGGTCTGGATCTGGCAATGGGACATCGGTTAAGTCTTGTCTGGGTTTTGTTGTTATTGTAATAACTTCAATACAGTCATGGGCTAGTGGGTCTGTTCCGACTACTGGTAAAAGTGTGGCAGGATTCAATGTGTTACAGCGTCTGATTTCTATATGTGGCTGAAACAATGTAAGCTCGTATCCTGTAAGTCGCGCTATAGTCAAGTGTTGTGTTTGCGTTCTATTTACAAGAACCTCTACTGCGTGTGGTACTTGAACTGTCAATGGATGTCTTAACACTATGGCATCGCTTTGTCTGATTGCTAAAGCTGTCGCTGCTACTGATTTCAGGCATGCAGGCAAAGCCTGAGCTACGGGATCTAATGTACTAGAAAAATAAGCACATGTTTTGTGTGCTCCTGCTTGTTCTTGTGTGAGTACTGACAAGGCAGTACCTTCGCGTTCTGTAACAAAGAGTGTAAACTGTTTTCTGTAACATGGCGTTGCTAAAACGGGTGCTTGACATAAAGCTTTCTTTAAGCTTTCAAAAGCTTGTGTGTGTTCCTGAGTCCAAGGGAGAACAGTCGATGTGGCTGCCTCCTGTGTGGTTAACTGAATGAGTGGTTTTGCTAGAAATGCATACTGAGGGATCCACTGCCTACAATATGAAGTGAGGCCTATGAAAGCCCGCACCTCCTTTTGTGTCTTGGGTATTGACATGTTAGCTATTAACTGAATGCGGTCTGGTGTAAGCTGCCTTCCCTCCTTGGACAGCGAGTGTCCAAGATAAACAACTCGCTGGACACAGAATTGCAGCTTAGAAGGGGACACCTTGTGCCCTTTTTCGGCTAGAAATTGTAAAACTGTCAGTGATGCTTTTTCACATTCAGGTTCGCTTCGGGCGGTGATCAGCAGATCATCGACGTATTGAAGCAGAGCAGTGTTAACTGGCATGTGGATACTGTCAAGTTCTCGTTTCAGTGCTTGGCTATAGATGCTGGGGCTTTCTGTAAATCCTTGAGGTGCGCGTGAGAATTTAAAGCTACGTCCATTTAAACTAAATCCGAACAAATATTGGCTTTCCGGATCTATTGGGACGCTGAAAAAGGCATTCTTGAGATCGATTACAGTGAAGAATGTCGCTTCGGAATCAATAGCTGTCAGTAATGACGAGATATCTGGGACCACAGGGAATTGTGGCACAATGCATTTGTTTAACTCGCGCAGATCAATAACCAATCGATATACTGGCGGGGCCTTCGGATCTGTTCGTTTAAGAATCGGTATTATCGGTGAATTACATATATTGGAGCCTGTTTCCACAACTACTCCTTGGGCAATGAGCTCGTCAATGATTTGTAGTAAAGCCACTACAGCATCTGGTGGTAACTTGTATTGTCGCATTCGTGGTAGCACCACTCCTGCCTTTAATGTGACTCGATATGGTGTAATATTCATGCATCCAACATCAGTAGGGCCTTGTGCCCATAGACGTGTAGGTAAAATCTGTAATCGGGGATCCATGTCTCTAGACACATAGTGACCTTTAAAATCACGTAAAAACAATCTTACTCCTTCCGGAGAACAACATATTATAGCTCCTAGAGCTTTTAACGTTTTTATTCCTAATAGATTTTCTGGACATGATTTAGTAAGCAATAAATCTGTAGTTCGGGTCAAAGGTCCTATCGTAAGTGGCAGAGGTTGTGACACTTCATTAACAATAGGTTTTCCTGAAAAACCAAGGGAAATATTCTGAGAGCCTGAGAGGGGTGCCCCTGGAACTTCACTACGTTTTATAGTTGTTCGACTTGCCCCTGTATCGAGTAAAAATTTTCTATCTTGACCTAATAATTCACTATGTACATAAGGTCCTTCTTGATCTACAGGAATCTCGATAAGGGGTAAGTCAACTTCCCTCTCTAGGCTAGTTCATGCGTAACGCTGATACTCGGGATATTCATACTGTGCGGTCTGATACATTTGTCGTGTTGTTGTTTGTGTGGCAGCAACAGGCAATGGGGGTGCAGCTGGCACAAACTGTATTGGCTGTTGTGCGGCTGGCATGGCCTGGGCATGCTGCATAGCTCCTTGTTCATTCTGATCTTGTCTGAGTGGCCGTGATCTTTCTTGTGTTTTACCTATGGCGATATTATGTTTTAGCACTGGACAATCGTGTACGTAATGACCTGGCTTTTTACAATAATTGCATGTCCCTTTTACAGGTCCTGCTGAATCGGAATGTGTCATACCCCTTTTATGCCCTTCAGCTGGAACTGTCTGGGAAACTAACATTTTCATTTTCGTGTCTTTCATGCGTCTGTGTTCATGTTCTTGTTCCTCTCTAATTCTATTGTGATGGTACTGTAACATTTGTAACATTTGTGATGGAGTATTACCTTGCCAGGTACTCTCGAATTTTAATACTCTATTCTTTACTGGGGGCAGAGCATTTTCTACTAATTTTGTTACAAACAGATGTGGGTATGATTCGCTACTTGCTTTTATGCCACTATTTATACCAAAACATTTTTCAAATCGGGCATAGTAATCACTAGTGTCTTCATCTTGCTTCTGCTTGCAGGCTGAAATTGTACCCCAATCTTCCTTTTTCGTAGTTAATAAACGCGGCAGTACCTGTACTAGTAATCCTGGTAATGCCTTAGTTTTGTCCCCAAGCCCTGCTCCTGCAGTTCGGGCCTTTTCTTCAGCTTCTAACACTGACCATTCTATCTTTTGGTCTCCTACCTCCCACTCTTTTTCCTTGAGTTTCTCATAAATGCCAGCAGGCATCAACACCTTTAATATTGTCATAATGTCGGGGTAGGTATACTCTCCCATGAGTAACATGTCTTTAATTTCTCGGTGAAAACCCGCTGGGTCTTTGTCATGACTGGGTACCACTTTCTTCATTTCTAACAATTCTATTTTCGATATGGGCGTATATACAAATACGCGTTTAAACTGATTGTCCTCACCCTTTATTGGGTGCACTTCTCGTAAGGGATTCTGTCTATCTATGTGATACGTAGTTCTTTCCTTGACGGACAATGGAACATGTTCTGAACATATAAAAAGAATATACTGCTTTCTTGATTCTAGAATTTCTTTAATTAATTCAGTACCTGGACCTCTCCATTTATTCATAAGTAATTCAGTCAGTATGTCAGGCAAGGGACCAGGGTCCGAATGCTGACTCCGATATAGTATAATGAGTTGTTGAATCATATAAATCCCAGCTAACCTTTGTTCATCTGGGGTAAGATTCAAAAATGTGCGTACTACTGTATCATCACTATATTTTCCGGGACTGTCCACCCAATGGACAGCTGCCCTGGCTAAATCTTGTTCATCCATAGAATCGAGGAAATGATAACCCCTTCGTTCTCGGAGTAGTTTGTCGGCGGTTTGGAACGAATGCTCGTTAGACCTTATGTTAATTATAGGTATTTGGAAATTCCTGTCATTATCTGGACATATTGGACGTATTGAGTCAGTATGACATCTAGTCTGATCCCTATTACAAGATCTTCCTCTACCTACATGGGCTATGGTGTCTGACTGTCCTGCGGGCAGTCCTGACCCTTCTTCCTCGCTTTGTTCGAACTCGTCTGTCTCTAATCTCTCCTCGTGTAGGCGTTCTATTTCTTTACGGATCTTTCGGCACATGGCTATTATACAATTTTGCTTATCGTGTCTCCCTTCTGATATATTCTGGCTCCATTTTGTAAGAATTTTCATTGCTTCCGGATCTACCCCCGGTCGGTCTTGATTTCTGATCACACAGTTTATGAGGAAACGTAACAGTTCCCCCTGTATCTCTACTTTCTGGTATTCCATAGCTCTGTTAATACATTCTGGATCTCGCCCTGTTTGAACAAAATGATATATTTTATCTAGATGCGCAGTCATTCCTGGTAGCTTCGCTAAATACCCTGCGGCTCGTCTGATACGTAATGATGCCAGGATCATTTCGTCCTCTTTACCGAGCACCGGGTCATATCTACAATCTATAAGAAGTTCCTTAAGCGTACGATCACTTACGAGTTTGGGTGTACGTGAATGCGCTGACTCTTGAAAAGTAAGTTTATTTATTCTGGGTGGCATAGAAAAGATATTGGTAGCTCCTCCCGCGGCCCCATCTGGGGCGTCGGGTGTAAAAGGATTCGTCGAACGTGACACAGCAACTACAGGTGTGGACACAGCCATAGAAGTAGCTGTAGGAGCGGATACAGAAACAGATGTGCTTGCCGGAACTTGTGACTCGATTTGTTGCTGTAGGGATACGGGCACTGGATCTTGGCGTTGAACCTCCCTGGTATGCGGTCTATGTGAGGCGGAATTAGCATACTCGGGAGCTGCGTCATCTAAATATGAGGAAAGAAAAACATCTTCTGCGGTTCTAGGATGCCCCTTAGGATGTACCTTTATTGGGAACAATGGGGTTGGCAAGTCTTTTGGTGTTTCTGGAGTAGCCTTAGGTAATCCTTCGGCCAGAAGGGGATACATACCATTCATAAGGGCATTTCTTTGTCTGTCTACTTGTTCTGATTTCACTCGGATACCTTCCTCAATTAATAGATTCTCTCGAACTTTATTGGAATTCTCTTTACTCTTCTCTTCCTGTCTACGTGCTTTTTCTGTTCGTCTATGTGATTCTTTACGCCATAATTCAACGGCGTCTTTCTGTGACTGTCTGACTTTCCTTTTCCATAACTCTTCCTCGACTTTCATGATGCACTCTGCATCCCAGGTCCCCGCTGTGGGCCACCTCTGACTTTCTGGTAATCCCTTGGTATAGTCTACCCATAAATCAAGAAATAATATAGCGTCTAAGCCATGTTTGTGATACATAAAGTGCCCTGGAGTGTCCCTAGGAGGAATAGGGACGGCTTCTTCGAGAACCCCTTTTCTGGTAGTGATCTGTCTTAATTTCGAAAAGAGCGGCATATTGAGAACTGACCTTATACTTGATTTTGACCCGATACTTGAATTTGAACAGACTTAATACAATAAACACGATAATGAACAGTCATTTATACCACGATATACAGAACATACTTAAACACTTTAAACATTAAACATTAAACCTTTAACTGAAACAACAATGATGATCGTCTGCATAACTAATCACCAAGCTTAATTCTCGACAATAACTAGACAATAACTAGACACTTCGGAATACTTCGGAATACTTGATATACTGCTAAACAGTACAGATACACTGCTAAAACAGTGCAGACCGGATTTGTGTACCCAAACCCGTCTTGACCGGCACAACCTATGTGCACGTCAGAAATGCCTCCCCAGTAATGGTACTCACCGGGTAGCTTCGGAAACGGAAGGCCTCAGTAACTTGAACTTGAACCGGACTGGACTCGACTCGACTCGACTCGTCGGACACTGGGCTTGACTTCGGACTGGTGGGTCTCTGTATACCTCGGATCTTGCTCTCTCAGCTAGGCTCTGGTCGGGATACTTCGCACTTCTCACCGCCTCGTCTGGGTGTTGATCGCAGTCTCAGTCGCCCCCGCTTGACCGGAGGGAGATACAGGAAATCCTGCTGGTACGCGTTATTGTCCGTCCAGCTGTGGCAGGAGACCGGGCCTGCAACGCACCGCCGGCGCGTGAGATGAGAAAGTGTCCCTATTCGGGCGCCATCATGTGGTAAATAAAAATTCCTTTACCGGGACTGAATTTGATACAGAAACATTATAAAATAGCTCAGTAAAATGAGAGGCAGAATCCGTGATATTAGAGTTTCGGAATGGGCTTTATTCCGGTGATCGATTATAATCGGATGCTTCAAGTTCCAGCACCACGGGGGTTCAGGAAGTGAAGTACATACTTTATTGACAAGAAGTAACTTTTATAGTACATACATTATAATGAAGTGAATACAGTAGGCGTAACAATTGATAAGGAAATTGACGTTTGGTCTGTGTAACCGAAAATGGGTGTAATAATGAGTAAAAAGGAACATGATTGGTTATGATGTCATACATAGGTGGATCTATAAGATAATACTTGGCCTAAATGCGCGCGCAGCAGTATGACGTGTAATTGACGTGTAACTAGGGGGTGACGGGGACTTGACATTTAGCTCTATATGTGGAGACGAGAAGTCTGGGGGGTCAAGTCAACCTAATCCCAAATCATATCTAACATCCTATGTTTAAAGAACTATGTTATCCATAAAAGAGGGACTCTCGGACAGAATCTATTCTATACTGACTGTGCGTGCGTGTACAAGCGTCTAAGTGTCTACACTGAATGCGAGGGGGTAGGAATATTCCATGGTAACAGGGCTATGAATTACTTGCATGAGGACAGAGAAGTTGGGCCTTTTTGCTTGGTAACTGGAAGAATGTTTACTTAAACTACTAGGCAGGAATGCATCGGCTGAGGGGGAGGCAGATAATTCGAAGGTGAAATACAGTTCTTGGCAGAGAGTAGGCTGATGTCAGGCTTCGTGAGCTGCGCAGAGAATGAGACAAAGTTCATGGTCACAGATGCAGGCTCGGACTGGAGCTTTCAGAGGCAGAAGGCAAGAGGAGTTTTGATGACAGAATCAGGGCCTACTTGCCTGGACTGTAAAGTGGCATAAGTGAACCATATAAAGCCGGTGGCCTTTCATATTTAGGAATGGAATATCCGGCCTATTCATGGCGGATCTGTCAAAGGACATGTTGACGGTGGACGCGCATGTATTTGCGTCTTCATAACTGGAACTGGAGGGAACATACATGTACTTGTGACATGCACATGGAACCGTTGGGGTCCAAGATAGGGGACATAACTGACCAGAAAAATCCATATTTCCACAAGGGTTCAAGGCAGTTCTTCCAGGTGCAGCAAGGCAGTCTTCTGAAGTGCACAGCAGGCTGTAGCAGCAGGCAGTCCTCTGAGAGCCCTTTTACATGTCCAGAGAGTGAACTGAAGAGTGGGTCTGAGAGTCCCCTTTTCATACTTGGCGCCTTCTTTGAATTAGGAGAAGTTTCTAAAAGATTACCTTTGAAGTGCTTAAAGTTCCCTGCCTCCCCTGCCCGGGCTCCAAGCTTGCTGCATGAACAATGCAGTGGTGACAAGTCCTTTGTGTGAAGGCAGAGAACAGCCTCATCAGTTCAAAGTGGGGCTGAGCCCAGCTCCACCCCTCATCCTGCCAGTTGATGGCCCATGTTGGCACACCTAATACCTCTACTGTGTTGCTGTCTGTGAGAAATAAAAAAAGTCCAACTGCCAGCCACACCCAGTCATTTGACCCAAGAGAAGCTGCCGGCATCAAATAGTTTAGGGTAGGAAAGTGCAATTTTTCTAAAAGACATTCAACAAAGAGGGGATCTGCCCAATTTCACTCCACATAACCTGGGCAATACACCTACAGCAGAAAAAATGTGGTGACTGTTGGGACAAATTAATGTACAGTATAATAGATCAACAATGAAACAATCAATTTTCACTGGGTAATTAATTTAATTCAACCAAAATAAATGTGTTAATATCCTACTCCTGTCTATGCAAACATTTACACTCTGTATTATGAGTCTCTGACACTGATGCAGCAAAGTAAAAATACATATAGCTACAAATATATACATGAGATTATGTACAACAACATTATACATTTCAAACATACATCATATTCCCTAATGAAATGTCTAGTGTTGTCAAACCTCTTTAAATTAAGGCTCCTTCAGTTCCTCCTTAATTCCTTAGTATTCAAAAAGTGGTGGTTACATCAAAAGTCTAAATGTTGTGCCACCAAGAGGTATGCGCAGTCAAATGAGTCCTTGGGCATCCACACCCTGCCTTGACTCCTTACAACTATAATAGTCGCCTAATAATATGTCTTGTGGGACTCCTTCTGGCCAAAAGGTGGATACATTTCAGCTTTCATACATTTAAGGCCTCCTCAGTACCCAGAAAACAAAAAGGAACAAACCAAACTAAAATTGAACCAATAAACAAACAGAAAACTTTGTCACCTAATGTGAGAAGTTGGCCTGGTATATGATGTTCACTAGTTAAAGTGACCACCTTGTACCATGCCAAGCAACCCTTATGGTGTGGTTGTAAGTCAACCTTTTCGGACTAGCTGCCCTAGTGGTAGCGTAGGCTAAGCAGTCTTTGAGGCTAAACTCGTTAAAGCGTGTTAAGCAGGCTGTTTTACCAAATGTAACCCCCTTTTATACCAATGAAAGGACACCACACAGATATATATTCAAAATATATATGTATTTATTTCTCAAAGTAACCCCTAGACTCTTTATGAGCACAGGAGCACAAATTGTTAAACAAGACAACGTTATAATATACAGAAGTTGCACTTTATATGGATGGGCCCTGGTGGCCACTCAAACCATATACTAAAATAGTGGTATAAGTACCACGAACAGGAAAGGGAAAAGGCCTAGGGCCTCTAGAATCGCTGGGCCTACAAGGAGCTAACTTTAGTTAGTGACCAGGAGGTCCACGGGTTGCGTGTGCAGTGAGGAAAGTCACACTCGTGCTCCCATAGGTTTTCAATGGGTGCGTAAAAGTTAAAAAGTTACTGCAGAAAGGGTCTTCTGGGTGGACTACGATCTCAAGTTTCGAAACACAGACACTAGAGATGATTCTCTACACTTGGGCACCGGAGTGCCAGCTTTACCTCACCCACAGGAAGCGGGTGCATAGGTCTCGAAGTGCGTCGGGTTTCTTCTATCGATTCAATGGAGCCTGATGACAAAGATGCTGCAGGCGGTCGGTCCAGAAGAGCTGCGTTGGATCCAAGGGTGGATCGGAGTTGTAGAAGACCTGAAAGCAGAGGGGACAGTGTTCACAGTCACTAGCCAGTGACCGGCGCGGCACCAGGTAGGTACCAGGCGATGTCGGGTGCAAACAGGTGGTGAGGTGTAGCTTGTCTCCGCAGCCACGTGGTCCCTGAAGGTCGACGACGTCCAGGAGTCAAGTCACGAGCTGTCCCACGCAGGTTCTCGCTGTCGGCGGTGTCGGCGACTCGAAAGAAGCAAACAAGCCTTGGCAAAGGCAGGAGTCGTGGAAGTTCAAGAAAGCTGATTGTTCTGACCAGCAAGGTCAGAGGGGCTGCTCTTTTGGAGAGCAGCTAGGGCCCGTCTGGAGCAACCAGATCAGCATTGTTGATTTCAAAATAGGTCGCCAAAATGGCCAATAGCCAACGGGCCAGGGACCGGGCAGGCGCGTCGAGATGCAAAGTGCAGAGGAGCCCCACGCAGATCGTGGAGATGCTGGAGGGCTCACCTTTGACGCAGATGCTGCTCGGTGGTTGGGCTTCTCAGGACCCAAAGCACAACTTGGAGGGAGCCTCTGTTGTTGCGCTTGCAGCTTGTCGTCGGTCTTCCAAGATGGCTGGCTCCACGTGTCTCGGTGCCTCCACGGGTTCCTTCTTTGCAGGGACTGTGGATCGGGCGGTGAGAGGTCTGGAGGTCCAGGTCTTGTCGGGCTCTGGGCTCGGGCTCCGCCAGGAGGCGGCGGTAAAGCAGACGTTCAATAGCTGGTTGGTGCTTGCGTTAGCAAGATGGTCACTCCCTGACCATAGGGGAGATTTCCTTCAGTCCTCTGTGCAGCAGAGCGTCGAAGTTCCCGTCTTCTTCTTGTGGTTAAGTTGATTCCAGGATGTCTGAAGTCTTAGGACACAGCTCCTACCTTTAAGCGGATTCTAGGGGCCAGACTACCTGCTAGGTCCCTCCCTAAGGGTGGGACCAGGAAGGGGGGTGGTTACACCCCCAATCCTTTATCCAGCTCGCCCCAGGTCCGGGGCTGGTGTGCCCCAGGACCGGTTTGAACTGGCATATGCACCGAGGCTCTTTGTGAGCCTCAGGCATGTCTCATTCCATTCAAGCCCTACCTGACCAATACACAAAATCCTGTCTGGGGTGGTGCTCGCACCTCCCCTGGCAGGAAACCCTTTGTCCACATCTCCCAAGCTGGAAGGATTCCCAGCAGCAGGAGGGCAGACTTGTGTCTGTGGTGGCAGCATCCATTTTGTGGAGCTGAGGCTATGTCTGATTTTACCCGGGTTTCAGATACTGTACATGTTGTGTCCCTCTAGAAGGGTGGAATGCTAACCCCGTCGCCAGAATTGGCGAGGGGTTAGTATTCCAATTCGTATGACACCTTACTCGACATGTTTTGATAAAGCCAAACCAAAAAAAGCATTTAACCGCGAGGTTCATAATGCACTTAAGAGTATATGGTATGACGATATCTGGAAACGGTAGAAGGAAGTTGTTCCGACCACTGCAGACAGGCTCAGCTCATGCCAGAGCACCATCTCACATGGAACCAAGTACTCTGCCTTCAGGATTGTCAAGGCCTGCCATAGGAGTGACTTATAGGTTAACATGTGTCCCATTTAAGGTTAGGCATAGGTATACTACACCTAAGTAAGAGGTGGTTACACCAACTTACCCCAGCTGAGTGATCAGCCAGTTGTGTCAAATTTGTTAGGCCAAGCCTGGGGTGGCATAATACATGCTTCAGCCCCTGGCAGGCCTTAGATACACCAATGCCCTGGGTACCTAGTGTACACTGGTACAGGGGCTCACAGGGTGATCCACTTCCAATTGGTTATGCACCTAGGGTGCATAGTGTCAATTTAGTTAGAGAGAACAGCAGGCTGGGGGTCTGATTAGCAGGCCCACAGCCTCAATATGTCAAAAACCAGTGAAGCAAAAAGCAAAAATTTGGGGTGACCATAGGATAGCAGACCCTACTCTCCTACACAACCCCCCCCCAAAACGCAGGGACATTAAACTAGCCTTGACCAGTCTCGTCTTCATGTCCTAAGTGGAAGTACCTGGAGAGACCATCTGCATTCCCATGGTCTGTACCTGGCCGGTGCTCCACTGTAAAGTCCATACCCTGCAGGGAAATGGACCACCTAAGCAGTTTGGGGTTTTCACCCTTCATCTGATTTAGCCACAAGAGGGGCTTATGGTCGGTCTGAATCTTGAAGTGAGTGCCAAACAAGTATGGCCTCAGCTTCTTCAGGGCCCACACCACAGCAAAGGCCTCCCTCTCAATAGCTGACCAATTCTTCTCTCTGGGGGTTAACCTTCTGCTAATAAAAGCAATTGGTTGGTCTTGACCATCTACATTAAGTTGTGACAGCACAGCTCCCACACCCAACTCAGAAGCATCTGTTTGGACAATAAACTCTTTGGAGTAGTCAGGATAGGTGCAGAGCACATGGCCTCCTTCAGGTCATCAAATGCCTTTTGACAGCTTACTGTCCACTGAACCTTTTTGGGCATCTTTTTGGATGTCAGATCATTAAGAGGAGTCACAATGGACCCATAGTTCCTAACAAACTTCCTGTAGTACCCAGTCAAGCCCAAGAAAGCTCGAACTTGAGTCTGGGTGGTTGGAGGAGACCAGTCCTTGATGGATTGTATCTTACTCTCCAGTGGTTGAACTTGGCCTCCACCTACAAGGTGGCCCAAATACGCAACCTTACTCTGCCCTATCTGGCACTTAGTAGCCTTGATAGTGAGGCCTGCCTTTTGCAGAGCCTCAAGTACCTTCTTCAGGTGGATCAGGTGATCCTCCCAGGTGGAGCTAAAGACAGCAATGTCATCAAGATATGCTGCACAAAAGTCATCCAACCCAGTAAGGACTTGATTCACCAACCTTTGGAAGGTGGCAGGTGCATTCTTCAGACCAAAGGGCATCACCAAAAATTGATAATGCCCACCTGGGGTTGAGAATGCTGTTTTGGCCTTAGACTCCTCAGCTAATCTGATTTGCCAATAGCCAGCTGTCAAGTCAAATGTGCTCAAAAACTTAGCAGAAGCTAGTTTGTCTATGAGCTCATCTGCCCTTGGAATAGGATGTGCGTCTGTCCTAGTGACAGCATTGAGTCCTCTGTAATCCACACAGAACCTCATCTCTCTCTTGCCATCTTTGGTGTGAGGTTTGGGGACCAGAACCACTGGGCTAGCCCAGGGGCTCTCTGAGGGTTCAATGACACCCAGTTCCAGCATTTTGTGTACCTCAGCCTTTATACAGTCCCTGACGTGGTCAGGTTGTCTGTAAAGTTTGTTCTTTACAGGCAGACTGTCACCAGTGTCCACCACATGGGTACACCAGTCAGTTTGACTAGGTATCAAGGAGAACATATGTTGAAATGATTGTAGAACCTGTCTACATTCAATCTGCTGATGATCAGTGAGGTTGCCTCCAAGGGTCACTCCTTCAACTGAGCCATCTTCAGGGTTCTGAGACAACAAGTCTGGGAGAGGGTCACTCTCTTCCTCCTGTCCCTCATCTGTAGCCATGAGCAAGCCCATGTCTGCCCTGTCAACATATGCTTTTAACCTGTTAACATGGAGTACCCTGTGGGGACTCCTGGGAGTTCCTAGGTCCACCAAGTAGGTGACCTCTCCCTTCTTTTCCAGGATTGTATGGGGTCCAGACCATTTGTCTTGGAGTGCTGCTGGGGCCACTGGCTCCAACACCCATACCTTCTGTCCTGGCTGAAACTCAACCAAGACAGCCTTTTGGTCATGCCAAGCTTTCTGTAAGGCCTGGCTTGCCTCAAGGTTTTTGGATGCCTTCTTCATATACTCAGCCATCCTGGAGCGGAGACCAAGTACATAGTCCACTATGTCTTGTTTAGGCTTTTTGAGAGGTAACTCCCATCCTTCCTTCACTAAACACAGTGGGCCTCTCACAGGGTGCCCAAACAACAATTCAAAGGGGCTGTAGCCAACTCCTTTTTGTGGGACCTCTCTGTAAGCAAACAGAAGGCAGGGTAGAAGGATGTCCCATCTTCGCCTGAGCTTTTCAGGTAATCCTTTGATCATACCCTTTAGGGTCTTGTTGAATCTTTCAACAAGCCCATTGCATTGTGGGTGATAAGGAGTGGTGAACTTGTAGTTGACACCACATTCCTTCCACATAGCTGTCAAGTATCCTGACATGAAGTTGGTACCTCTGTCAGAAACCACCTCCTTAGGAAACCCCACTCTGGAGAATACTCCTAGCAGGGCCCTGGCCACAACAGGAGCTGTAGTGGTCCTAAGGGGAATTGCCTCTGGATACCTGGTGGCATGATCCACTACCACCAGTATAAATCTGTGCCCAGATGCAGTGGGAGGATCCATGGGACCCACTATATCTATTCCCACTCTTTCAAAGGGGACCCCCACCACAGGTAGTGGTATTAGGGGGGCCTTTGTTGTGCCACCTGATTTGCCACTGGCTTGGCAGGTCACACAGGAGCGACAAAACTCCTTTGTATCTTCATTCATGTGAGGCCAGTGAAAGTGATGGACAAGCCTGTCCCAAGTCTTGTTCTGGCCTAAGTGTCCTGCTAGAGGAATATCATGGGCCAAGGTAAGAAGGAAGCCCCTAAATTGCAGAGGTATAACCAACCTCCTGGTTGCACCAGGGTTTGGGTCTCTAGCCTCTGAATAAAGGAGCCCATCGTCCCAATACACTTTATGGGTACCTTGAGCATTCCCAGCAGCCTCAGCAGCAGCCAGCTGTCTGAGGGGTTCAAGAGATGGACAGGTTAACTGAGCCTGCCCCAAGTCAGCCCTGGAAGGTCCCCCTGTCCCCAGAAACTCAACCTGATCAGGTTCAAGCTCTTCAGGGACAGTTCCTTCAGGGTCCTCTAGATCATCTTCCTGGGAAGGCTGATCATCACTTTGAGGCAGGGGGGAAGGCACAGCCTTTACCCTGCTTTTCTTCTTCTTGGTAGGTGCTTGGTCCATTGTTCCAGGATCCAAGACCTGTGGTTCAGTAAGGCACTTTTTGGCCTGTGACCTGGTCACAGCAAGGACATGTGGTGATATACCTAACATCTCTGCATGTGTCCTGTACTCCACTTCTGACCATAGAGAACTCTCTAGGTCATTGCCCAACAAACATTCTACTGGGAGGTCTGCACTAACCACAACCCTTTTGAGGCCAGTTACCCCTCCCCATGAGAAGTTAACAACTGCCACACTATGTGAAGTAGTGGCATTGCTGGCATTGGTCACCAGGTAATTCTCACCTGGTATGTACTGTCCAGGATCCACAAAGCCTGGTGTCACCATAGTGACACTGGCACATGTGTCCCTGTAGGCGTGAACCACTTTTTCATTAATTAAAGGAGTCTGTCTGTACTTGCCCAGGTTACTGGGGCTCACAGTCAGGGACAAATCCATGTCCCCATCACAGATCAAGACTGCCTGTGTCAGGGTTCTGTCTAAGTCAGAATCTCCTTCAGTTCCCATAGTGATTCCCACTACACCCTTTGTCTGGGGACCAACACTGCTAACAGTAGTACTGGGACCAGGTGCCTTAGGGGCAACAGTGTTGGGGGCTCCACCCTTCTTACAATCACTAGTCCAGTGAGTTGTATTCTTGCAAAATTTGCACCAGGGTTTCTTTGGACCTTCTTTCTTCTTCCCTTTAGGCTGGGACCCACCCTCGTTAGTACTAGTTTGGGGCCCTGTTGAAGACTTCTAGTCTTTAGATTTCTGATCTCCACCCTTCTGGTCTGTTTTCTTCTGATCACCCCCTTGGCCCTGGTTCTGGTTCTTTTGCTTAACCCTGGTTCTGACCCATTTGTCTGCCTTCTTTCCCAATTCTTGGGGAGAGGTCAGATCTGAGTCAACCAAGTGTTGATGCAGTTGCTGGTTCTGACAGTTATTTAAAATCTGTTCTCTCATCATCAAATTGTACAATCCTGTATAATCAGATACCTTACTTCCCAGCAACCAACCCTCCAAAGCCTTAGTGGCACATTCAATGTATTCAGACCAGTCCTGAGTCTGTGTCTTCTGGGTGTCTCTGAACATTAACCTGTACTGTTCAGTGGTTAAGCCTAACCCATCAACTAGGACACTCTTCAGGACTCTGTAATTTCTGACATCCTCCTCTCTAACAGTGAGGAGTCTATCTCTGCCTCTTCCTTCAAAGGAGAGCCATATGATTGCTGCCCACTGGTCTTCAGGAACCTGCTGCACTTTGCAGGCTCTCTCAAGAGCAGTCATCCATTTGTGGATGTCATCCCCACTTTTGTAGGGGGGCACAACCTTGGACAGGTTCCTATTGTCAAAGACCCTATCTTTGTCCTTAGGGACAATGCTGCCACCAGTGGGTATAGACCCACTCTCTTTAGGTTGCCTAGCCTTGTTCAGTTTCTCTTCCATCAGGGCTACCTCTAGCTCCTGTTTCCTGATCCTCAGCTGGGCTTCCTGCATTCTGGCCTCATGCTCCCTCCGCTGAGGGGTGGTCATCCTTCTCCTGGAGTGACCTTGAGAGCCTCTAGAGGCATGAGAAGCATTAGATTCACCGGAGTGATTCCTTTGCCTCCCAAGCCCTGTGTTAAGTCCACTGGGGAGATCCAATGGGATGATCCCATTGTCAGTCCCCAATAGCCTTAGGTTAGCTGGGCCATGTATAACACTTGGCACTGGGCTAGTTCTCCCTTCATCCTCACTACCTTCTGTATCAGTACCCTTCTCACTTTCATCCTCTGTAGTATGATTCTCATCTAAGGGGTGACTATTGGAAAGGGGTACCTCAGTAGCATCTTCAGAAGGGGGGCCTCCTGTTCCAGTCCCTAAGGGGCCTAACTGGGAGGCTTTCTTGAGAGCTTTCTGATTTTCATCAGCCTGTAAAAGCTCTCTGAGTTCAGCAGAAGTAGGGTTCTTGGGCTGTTTAAGGCCCCTGATATTTGCCAACTGCCTGAGCTCATTCTGATTTAGGGTAGCAAAGAGAGTTGGTGCCCTCTGGGGGTCACTCTCGACAGAGATGGGTACCTTGGACCCCTCTGCCCCCTCCATTGCTCTTAAGTGTGGGTGGATGTGTTGCAATCTACCTACACTTAGGTTTACCTACTAAACCTAGTAGTTGTAGTCAGGGTGTGCTACTCCCTTTGCTCTACAACAACTAAGTTCAGTAGAACTTAAGTATATCTATCTTGTTTTTATATGTACCTACAGGTACCTATGTGATCTTTCAATTGGTAACCAAGATATTACAATGGTAAAACACAGCAAGCTCAAATCCAACCGCTGCTTACCAATGTGAGAAGTTGGCCTGGTATATGATGTTCACTAGTTAAAGTGACCACCTTGTACCATGCCAAGCAACCCTTATGGTGTGGTTGTAAGTCAACCTTTTCGGACTAGCTGCCCTAGTGGTAGCGTAGGCTAAGCAGTCTTTCAGGCTAAACTCGTTAAAGCGTGTTAAGCAGGCTGTTTTACCAAATGTAACCCCCTTTTATACCAATGAAAGGACACCACACAGATATATATTCAAAATATATATGTATTTATTTCTCAAAGTAACCCCTAGACTCTTTATGAGCACAGGAGCACAAATCGTTAAACAAGACAACGTTATAATATACAGAAGTTGCACTTTATATGGATGGGCCCTGGTGGCCACTCAAACCATATACTAAAATAGTGGTATAAGTACCACGAATAGGAAAGGGAAAAGGCCTAGGGCCTCTAGAATCGCTGGGCCTACAAGGAGCTAACTTTAGTTAGTGACCAGGAGGTCCACGGGTTGCGTGTGCAGTGAGGAAAGTCACACGCGTGCTCCCACAGGTTTTCAATGGGTGCGTAAAAGTTAAAAAGTTACTGCAGAAAGGGTCTTCTGGGTGGACTACGATCTCAAGTTTTGAAACACAGACACTAGAGATGATTCTCTACACTTGGGCACCGGAGTGCCAGCTTTACCTCACCCACAGGAAGCGGGTGCATAGGTCTCGAAGTGCGTCGGGTTTCTTCTATCGATTCAATGGAGCCTGATGACAAAGATGCTGCAGGCGGTCGGTCCAGAAGAGCTGCGTTGGATCCAAGGGTGGATCGGAGTTGTAGAAGACCTGAAAGCAGAGGGGACAGTGTTCACAGTCACTAGCCAGTGACCGGCGCGGCACCAGGTAGGTACCAGGCGATGTCGGGTGCAAACAGGTGGTGAGGTGTAGCTTGTCTCCGCAGCCACGTGGTCCCTGAAGGTCGACGACGTCCAGGAGTCAAGTCACGAGCTGTCCCACGCAGGTTCTCGCTGTCGGCGGTGTCGGCGACTCGAAAGAAGCAAACAAGCCTTGGCAAAGGCAGGAGTCGTGGAAGTTCAAGAAAGCTGATTGTTCTGACCAGCAAGGTCAGAGGGGCTGCTCTTTTGGAGAGCAGCTAGGGCCAGTCTGGAGCAACCCGACCAGCATCGTTGATTTCAAAATAGGTCACCAAAATGGCCACTAGCCAACGGGCCAGGGACCGGGCAGGCGCGTCAAGATGCAATGTGCAGAGGGGCCCCACGCAGATCGTGGAGATGCTGGAGGGCTCACCTTTGATGCAGATGCTGCTTGGTGGTTGGGCTTCTCAGGACCCAAAGCACAACTTGGAGGGAGCCTCTGTTGTTGAGCTTGCAGCTGGTCGTCGGTCTTCCAAGATGGCTGGCTCCACGTGTCTCGGTGCCTCCACGGGTTCCTTCTTTGCAGGGACTGTGGATCGGGCGGTGAGAGGTCTGGAGGTCCAGGTCTTGTTTAGCTCTGGGCTCGGGCTCCGGCAGGAGGCGGCGGCAAAGCAGACGTTCAATAGCTGGTTGGTGCTTGCGTTAGCAAGATGGTCACTCCCTGACCATAGGGGAGATTTCCTTCAGTCCTCTGTGCAGCAGAGCGTCGAAGTTCCCGTCTTCTTCTTGTGGTTAAGTTGATTCCAGGATGTCTGAAGTCTTAGGACACAGCTCCTACCTTTAAGCGGATTCTAGGGGCCAGACTACCTGCTAGGTCCCTCCCTAAGGGTGGGACCAGGAAGGGGGGGGTTTACACCCCCAATCCTTTGTCCAGCTCGCCCCAGGTCCGGGGCTGGTGTGCCCCAGGACCGGTTTGAACTGGCATATGCACCGAGGCTCCTTGTGAGCCTCAGGCATGTCTCATTCCATTCAAGCCCTACCTGACCAATACACAAAATCCTGTCTGGGGTGGTGCTCGCACCTCCCCTGGCAGGAAACCCTTTGTCCACGTCTCCCAAGCTGGAAGGACTCCCAGCAGCAGGAGGGCAGACTTTTGTCTGTGGTGGCAGCATCCATTTTGTGGAGCTGAGGTTATGTCTGATTTTACCCGGGTTTCAGGTACTGTACATGTCGTGTCCCTCTAGAAGGGTGGAATGCTAACGCCGTCGCCAGAATTGGCGAGGGGTTAGTATTCCAATTCGTATGACACCTTACTCGACATGTTTTGATAAAGCCAAACCAAAGATAGCATTTAACCGCGAGGTTCATAATGCACTTAAGAGTATATGGTATGACGATATCTGGAAACGGTAGAAGGAAGTTGTTCCGACCACTGCAGACAGGCTCAGCTCATGCCAGAGCACCATCTCACATGGAACCAAGCACTCTGCCTTCAGGATTGTCAAGGCCTGCCATAGGAGTGACTTATAGGTTAACATGTGTCCCATTTAAGGTTAGGCATAGGTATACTACACCTAAGTAAGAGGTGGTTACACCAACGTACCCCAGCTGAGTGATCAGCCAGTTGTGTCAAATTTGTTAGGCCAAGCCTGGGGTGGCATAATACATGCTTCAGCCCCTGGCAGGCCTTAGATACACCAATGCCCTGGGTACCTAGTGTACACTGGTACAGGGGCTCACAGGGTGATCCACTTCCAATTGGTTATGCACCTAGGGTGCATAGTGTCAATTTAGTTAGAAAGAACAGCAGGCTGGGGGTCTGATTAGCAGGCCCACAGCCTCAATATGTCAAAAACCAGTGAAGCAAAAAGCAAAAATTTGGGGTGACCATAGGATAGCAGACCTTACTCTCCTACACCTAACATGTACAAAAAATATACCTTTCAAACTCTCATTGCCATGCTGGTGACATATTCACCTAAAGTTAAAACATCATTCAAGGGAACAACTTCCCTAGACTAAAGATCAAAATAATCTGTAATTTAAATTACTTACAATTTCCGCTTGCAAGCATTTCCACAGGTACCATTGGCCTACATTCAGACCTTGTGTGTTACATGCTGGTGTATTTTTTATTCATTATCATATTTGATTGCTGCTGCCTCTATAATATGTGAGAATGCTGTGACGATAGTACCATGCATAAGAATCTATGCATATATAGTTAAGCCTGATTCTGGTGAAAATACCTGCTGGTACGAACCATGAGATTATGAACCATACACATCCAAGGAATCAATCCTAGAATATTTTGAATGAGGGCAAAGAGACACAGTTAGAAAAAATGCTTTTTGCCTTCAGACGAAATAAACATTTATGGAATGCCCTGGTGCACACATATAGGGAACCGAGAGTGGAGGAACAAACCACCCTAGGAATGGGCAAAGCCACAGGGTAATCATAATTGTTGAAACTGTGCCATATGTGACCGTATGTGACCATAGTATAGTGACTAAAACAATTAAACTCAATGGTGTCAAAATAGTATCAAGAATTTTAATCAATTGTTGTGGCAGCAATATTGTGTATTTCCTACAATGTCCCTGTGAACGTGGCTATGTGAGGGACACGGGCCGGGAACTACGCCTGTTAGAACATAAGTCAACACTGAAAACGGGCAAACTGAATGCCCCCCTTGGTTAATCACTCTACGCAAGCCAAACCTGGACATCTGGAGTTGCTCTGGTTTCTCTTATAAAAGATGACAGGGAACAGCAGGGTGGTTTCTAGAACAGAAAAGGAAATTAAGAGAACAGTTGAAAATCTCTAGACTCAACACTGTAAGGATAGGACTAAACTCAAGGGAAGATTGGATGAGACTCACCTATTGATGGCTAGGAAAATCTGTCAGTAGTAGGAATAATGGTCATAAGCTGGTGAGAATGATACTTTTCTGACTGTGGTACTAAACCAACAGAACGTAAAGAAGCATTATTCAATAAAAACTCCTAATGGTGATCCCTAAATTATGAGGGACAGGGGTAATGAATATGTTTATATCTCCCTCCTTGTCTGAATGAACGGGAGGTGAGATTCCCCGCATTGCAGGTTTTGTTTTGGATCGCCCTATTAAACGGTTGAGATCCACATCAACTTTGGAATAGGAAAACAGAAAGATAAACATATACACAATGGGGACCATTTAGGAGGCCTGCATGGTGTGTCCCATGAGGAACACTCAAACCACTATTTCTATAGAATATAAAATAGCCTAATTTGGCAAGATGAGTGGGTGAAATATTAAAAGTTACATCTACAATGATGTTGAAAAGAGTGGTAGTCTTATTGCACTGCTTAAGTGAGTAGTGTAACAGATATGAGAGGTTTCATTATATGAAAGGCACATATAGCAAACTTAATTATAATTTGAATGTATGTGAGACATATAAGAATATACGGGCACAAGTGCACATTGGTGAACCCCAAAATAGAAATGATTTTAGTGCCACTTACAGACATCTTGAATGTAGATGTGGCAATGATGAATGAAATACAGCTTTATTATATTGAAAAATATTTTGATATAATAACTTGTTCTAATATGAATAAGTGATGTTTTGATTATATTTTTATGATCAGGCAATGAATACAGATGGACTTTTGATATCAATAGTATTTATATGTTTATATACAGGTGCTAAAGATAAGCATTGACACAAGAGAGATATTTTTGTTGTCTTGAAGAAGGTGGTCTGAATTGGAAACCAAAACGGGTTGAGACATATGTGAGGCCCAATTTGTGTAACATGCAGGCACACTAGATGAGAACCCTGTAACGATCATGTGCTTGTATTTATTATTTGTACAAATTACTAGATGAATTAATGACAGAGCATATTGTCATGTGTGTTCTCTCTTCTCTATTTGTGCTTTGCTTTGATGCCATGTACTTTTCTCTTTGGTGATACAGTTAAATATCTTTTAATCTTTTATCCCTCTGATGGAATTTATACTATGCACATGAAGGCCCATATTATATTATATGTGTATTGATTTTTTGTAATAATATTTTAATATTAAATATTTGATACAGTTAGCAACCTTGTGGCACTATATTTGATTGCTGTGTTTGTCTGTGTGAGTTGTGGACAAGTTTGAGACTGTGTGCTATCTGAAATTTTGGTGAATGCGATTCTGTGGTGATGTTGGATTCCAAAGGGAATAATTTTTGACTTTATAGTATGGATTACATCAGAGATAATATTTCATCTAAATCGTTCATACAATAAGATGATGTCTTGAATTTTTCTATCATCTTAGCTTCTGTTCTTGTCAATAGCTCTTGGATAGAGCAACCTATTGGGTTCATTTGAGCCAGAAAAAGCACAGGCCAACTAATCCCATCCTCTGAATGGTTCATGTTGGTGTAATGTTCAACCAATGGTGCCCCATGAACTTGGCTTATGATCTGAGATCTGGGTTGCAATATGCATGATTTCACCGATTGTGTTGTTTGGCATATATATATTTGCTCACATGGACATTTTACATAGTTGACCACATTCCTAGGTATACAATTTGAAAATCTGGTCTATTTCTGTGTCCTACCGTTTAGGGTAACCTACTCGAAACCACTTGTAAATTTGCAAGCTACACAGTTTTGGCGGTAGAAGTGACCAATAAGCAGAGGTAAACCCAATTTTTCAGGCAATCTTTTTTTTTGCTGGAAGTCTAACTTCTTTCACAAGTTCTTGGGCAAGTTTTTGCCTCTTTTGAATGAAAACATTTGCCATGGAACATTGAAATCTGATAATATATTTCAGCTTTTTAATATGATCCGTTTGACCTTGATGATTTTTGGGTTGTAAGTCAAGACACAGGGGAAACTGTTTTTTATGGCCTGTCTGTACGGGTTTTCTGTCCCAAAAATCCACTTCTTTTCAATAAAAGCCATGAACAAATGTTTTATTCCTAGGGTGAAGATGCAGCCCTAGAAACTGCCTTGATTTGCAAAAACTATTTTTAACAGAAAAATTGTTTTTTTAAGCAGATGCATGCAAGTTCAGAGAACACTGGAATAGCTTCATCAAGAGGAATGTTGACATATAAGGCCTCAATATCAAAGGTCACTAAAATATTTTTAGAGAAGTCAAAGAAAGAGCATTCTATTTTATTGATAAGGTCCATGGAATCTCAAACATAGTCCTCAGTATGAGCGATGAATGATTTATGGAATACATCTGTGTATTGTGCTAGTGGTTCGAGAAGGGAGCCACAAGCTGAATTGATGGGTCTCCCTGCGGGGTTAGTGGGATCTTTGTGGATCTTTGGTAGAGTATAGATTACAGGAGTACGGGGATCTTTTTTGTTCAGGAATTCATATTCCTTCTGGCAAATGCATCCTTTGTCAAAGGCTTGTGATGGAATTTCTTTAATCCTGCCAACTAGTTTTGGGATTAGGATCTTCACTAATTATACGATAATGGGTTGTATTGCTTCATAAGCATAAAACCTCCTAGTCTTGGTTTAAAAAAAGAAATGTATTCCTGTAAAAACTTTACAAAAATTCTATACAGTTTAGTAATAATATATTAAAAATGTATAAAAATATTACATGTGACAAATGAAAACATATATGTTGAAAAACTGATAATGTTTATAAAAAAATGAATTTAGAAAAAAACGAAAAAAAAATTAAACTTATGTTGACGTCACTCTCGGTGATGCCCTCTAAATTCAGATTTAGAAACCTTTCTGCAAGTCATACCTTCTTCAGTAGGGCAGACCAGAAAGTTGGAACCGACTGACCATATCGACATCAATGGCCTTGGCGTGACAGCGGTCCCAGCCTCTCTCTGGCTTTTGCAGTATGGGTAGGATGAGTACTATCTAACACTAGCCAAGTGTTCCAGGACTGCTGGAACAGCACTTGGGCTAAGGACTGATTCCAACAGAAGCCATCAGTAGGGTTCAGAGCAGCTGTGGTTGGAACTGGTCAACTGGTCTCTTCAGAAAAGTCGACTTATCTCAGCTTTAGTGTCCCTGTAAGTTACCTGGAGATCAGTCAACTGACACTTAGAGTCAACTTCTGTGTCCTAGGTACAAGTGGGAGCAGGCCCAGCAAGTCACAACAGCAGGTGCAGTCCTTTTGTCTTCCATAGGTGCAACAGTGTTCTGCAGATCGTACTGGGAGTGCCTCATTTATGCCCAGTGCCATCTTGTTGTTGTGGGAAATTCCTGGCCAGCTCCTAATGAATAGGGCAAGAGATCCCATGGTTTACACTACCCATTTTTGCAGCACTTCCTTTGTGTCATACTGTACTCTATCCCAAACTTCCCCTCTCTACCTAAAAGTAAAATGGCCCAAATGTGCACAGCTCCTGTGCCCACCCTGGAAGTGTTGTCACTCAAAACCGGTTCTGGGGAATTTTTCTCCCACTGGAAGTGGTACCTGGCTAGCTAGTAGGACAAAAGAGGGGGCAGGCCCAGGTGTGAACTACATCTGCCAGTGACAGGTAGGCATCCTTTGAAGTTAATTAAATTCCGGGGCACAACCCAGTTGGCCATCCTGGGATGGTACGGTCAACCTTTATACCCATTTTGCCCCAGTGTGACACTGAACATTGTCAGAAAGGCACAATTGACTTAAGCAGTATAATGACAACTTTCTTAAAGTGTCATTTTCCTGATGGTTATTTAAAATCTGATTTGACCATTAAATTGGATTTTTAATTTTATTCAATTAAAATGAGTTCTTGAATCATTTTTCAAGCTACTCCCAAACCGAAGATAGGCATCATCAGGTGTTACAATGTAACACAGTGCTTTCCTACGGGAAGGCCAGTCTTGCCGCAGTGAAACATGTATTTGGTGATTTTTCAGTGCCAGGACACATAAAACATCAAATATACACTTCAAACGTTTTACATACCATGCACCCAATATGTGGAAATGTAGGGCCTACCTTTGGGGTGCTTTACACAAACAAAGGTTTAGGCCTGGCAAAAGGGTTATTTTGACAAGTCGAATTGACAATTTTAAAACTTGGAAAACTGCACACCCAAGCTCCAGGGGCAGGCCTTGAGACATGCTTTGCTTTATTATTTTAGTGGTGGCATATTATGTAGTGAAGTTTAATAGTGACATTTAACTTAGAGACACTGGGTAATTTGTTTTACTATATTCTATGTCTTATAGGTTTGTTAAATATGCCAATCTGGAGTATAGCCAATTTCTACATTTTTGAATGGCTGAAGCATGTGCACTGGGGCCTGGTTTTTAGTTTCCTTTTGCAAAGAGTCAAAAAAACAGCACCATCAGTTACAAAAACAAATGGAATCACCATTCAAAATAGGCGTTTTCTTGTACTATAGACACGCAAAAATGCTTCAGATGCGACCTCTGTGATGCAGATTTCTTTCACATGGTGTGCATTTGTGGAGGAGTGACATTCTATTGGAGAACTGTGGTGACTGTCCTGACTGCTGCATTGAAAAAGGAGCTTGCATATGCACAGCTGGATGCCTATTAGGACTACTTCCTTGCACCAAGAGGAAGCGAGTAAGCAACAGATTCATTGGCCTAGACCTCGGGTTAGCAAAAAGATGCATTTCCATTTACTGGAAGGCACCCCCCACTGGTAGCTAGCTGGATGACTGATGTATTTACTTGGGCCAGAAGTGAAAGTGTAGCTTTGAAACAAAAAGAGAGAAAGGGATTTAGGAAGCACCCTATTGCACAGGTTTGGGATAAACTGCTATTAGCGTTTGATCACCAGGGATAAATACTGAATAATATGACGAAATGGTTAATGAGCAAGTAGAGGGGCATTCCATGTCTACAGAAGGTTAGTGTCTCAAGCCGAGACCATGAATAGGGAAATATAAGTCAATTGCAGAAATAAGGGTGATGTTAGAGGAGAGTGGAGCTCGACAAATATTATTGTGCTATAAATGAATATAATTTAATGTTGGTCTGTACCTTAATTAAGAAAATATATGCATAATACAGATAACTTTAAACAAAGAAGCTTTTCATAGCTTTGATTCACAGATAGCAAACACATACCAACAACAACAGCAAAAATAATGATCATCCCCTCACTAGCAGGGAAGCTCTTCATCTGCACAACTCTACCCACAACAATGTATTTGATCAAGTTACAATCTCCCCCCACCTCCTTCAATTACCTTTGATATTCTATCAACCACTTTGTCACATTGCCTTCTCGCTGTTTCCTTGGTTAAAGTTTGACAACCTGTCCTTGTCATGTCCACAGTCTTCTTCTTACACCACCACCTGCCCTGCTAAAATGTTACTGAGAGCATAAGCAACATGCCCTTACCACGTCTGCAGTTTCCTTCGAATACAATCACCAGCACCTGCAATATTTTACTGTAGCTAAGAGGTTAAGCAATATGACACAATCCTTATCAACTTGCACACTATCCTCCCTTACCTGCCCATGTTCACTAGTCAATAGAGTTTATTTTCTGAGCTGTGACTCCATATCTTTAACCTTGGTCATTTGTAAATCTAATTAATTCACTATACAGTTATGTTTTGCACATTTTGGGGTTTTTCTTCTTGTGGTTTAATGTTATTAATGTTATATGGAAAACTACACATGTATGATCCGGCTCACTAACCCCTCTGGATAACACATCAGTCAATCAAGAAATAAATAATCCAGCATTGATACAGAGTTGGAGTATGTTTTATCATACAGTGAGCCAATCTGAATGTATTGAAGAATAGATGATGAGCACTAATTTTAAAGTAACTCATACATTTATAAAAGTTCAAACATTCAACTAATCTGTATTGGAAACACTTATTGAAAATATACACAATAGACTACACTATATGAAATACATCAATACAAATAATAAATAAAAAACAAAACAAAGAAAAAACACATCTTTTTTTAATAGCAATGTTGTTAAAACACAAAAATAAATCAAAATGTACCCTGTGGAAATGCTTCAAGTATATTAATATTCATCTAAATATAAACTATCTACAATTTTATATTACCATTTGCCATTATGTATCGATAAACAGAATTTCAAATTGATTAAAAATAATTGAAAATAAATAAAAGTATAATTAACAGTTTAAAAATTCCCATATTCCACTTCAAACCCTACATCCTATAGAAAACAATGTTATAAACTATTGCAAAAAGGTTATCTACAAAAATGTACACTGAAATAAACAGAATCAAAAAGATTTTCAAAAATACCTTTTTCTAATTTCTACTTTTTAAAAACAAATTACATTAACAATACATTAACATTGCTGTCATCCCGCCTGACACTGTTCAGCGGGAGGCCTCCCCATTGGAGAACAGGCTCCTCACGGAATACATGGTTAAAAAAGCCATATCCCTGACGTATCGCAAAATTGTTAATAAACAACTGGACCCTACACAAACACTACGGGAAAAATGGCAGACCAATGTGGGCGACCTAGACGACACTGACTGGCAGGAAGCGCTCGAGTCCCCAAGAGAGGTAGCGGTATCCTCATGGGTGCGCCTGATACAATTGAAAGTACTCCATAGTACCTACTTCACATGAGTGACATTATACAAGATAGTAAAGGCCAACGACCAACTCTGCCTGTGACAATGTGGCAAAATTGGCACCTTCTACCACAAACTATGGGACTCCCCGGCAATTAAAACATACTGGGTGATAATTATGAGCACCATCACCCAGGTAAGTGAAGCGCCCGTCCCACCGGACCCTAAACTTTGCCTCCTAAATATCTGGGAAACAACAGGCCTGAACCACACGGCCCAAGCCTGGGCTACACTGGGTAAGGTAATGGCAAAGCGAAACATTGCTAGACTTTGGGGAGCACAAACTGCCCCAATACTGGGAGAATGGTGCAAGGATATGGACACGGCCATGGTGGCTGAAAAGGCCACATATATTCACAGAGGGTGCCCCAAAAATGGGAGCAGATGTGGGGAAAGTGGAATACATTCAGGGGAGGTATCTGTACCCCACTAGTTATAGAACCACTATCAGACGAGGATGACTGAACTGAAATACTAACATTCACGGACCTACGCTATATACATGATGCAATGTTAATCTACGGTTAGAAACAATGTATATAGAAAAACTAATTGTCATGTTAATGTGTCATGTCGCAAATGTTACTACTGCAAGTCTTATACCAAATAAAAATGTTTTTTTTAAAACCAATTCATTAACATTTCTTAACTAAACATGAAAAACAAAATATGCAAATTATAACAAGACTTTAAAAACTAAACCTATTACGTTTTATCAATTTAAGTAACATAAAAATAAAAACATTAAAAAAATGTGGAAAATAGCAATTTGCCATACATTGATATTATACAGCAATATCACTGACAATAAAAAAACAAAAATGATCACCTGAGGTATTGAAAACAACAATATTTTTTTAATATTTATGTAAATGCAAGGTTATTAATGTATGATGATATTTTTCCATTTTATTTTCTTAGAACATTGCATTGTCATTTAAATGGTCATTCTGGTTATCAAGATCTGTTGAAATAAATAGATTTTCGCAATCACAATGAAATATAAATTTTAACCCATATCCGATTCAATATAAAGTGTAGTATTTATGGGCTCTGTATGATTTTTACTTAGCTCTGGGTAAGGTTACTAATTGAAGCAAGAAAATAAAAGAGCAATGTTTCAAATGTTTTGAACAGCCTTGCTCACATGTTTGTCGCAAGTTCTGTTCTATTTGATTTTTGACCAAAATGTATAAGATACCAAGTGCCTAATTAAGTCTTTGACAGTGTGGGAGCTGTCCGCTATGCCACTGCCCCACTCCCACACCATGAAAGTCGACCACCACTCGCCCGCCATAGTACGAGTTTCTTCATGGTCTAGTGGGCAGTGCTTTGGTGGTCCTGCATCAGTGCAATCCTTAGGCCATATGTGAGCTTTACAACTGCAGTGCCGAGGGAGCGATAAAGCCCATTCCTGCACAGCATGGACTGTGCACTCCATGCCGTGCAGGAACAGGGGTGCATACACCCAGGGGGGCACAACATGTATGCACCCCCATGCGCAGGGGCACCAGGGGGCCTTGTAGGATCCCCTTACATTACTGACCACCATACTTTTCATGGCGGGCTCACCGGCATGAATAATGTGGAGGTCTGGAAAGTCTTAATATGCTTGGTGGTGCCGCAGCAGCACTGCCAGCATATTGCTGCCCCAGTTGCAGCGTTCCCATGGAGGTCAAACCCAAAAGTTGCAGTATGGTGCGCAGACCGCTGGTTCTGCGCCACCGTACGTTTGGCGTTACACAGACCGCCAAACTCATAATCAGGCCCTAAGTGATCATTTGTGTGAAGAAATTACTTATGAACCTCTCTTTAATATTGGTGGCACCTGATAACATTTTTATGCTCTGACTGATGCCTGACATTTTTTTAAACATGTTTTATTGTATTTTTACTGTTAGCAAATTAGCAATGATGCCTGATTTTTGATAGCCAACAAATTAGAATATATAGGATTCACCTTTATTCTTTATTTGGTGTGGGGAATATTTTATGTGGTGGGAGGTCAAATTCCTTGGAGGTCGGACAAAGTTTGGATCAGCATGGGATGTGTTGCATAACAATGTATTTTTTGTCTAACATAGAATGAAGCACTTGTCTTTAACTAACTATACCACTCTTTTCTTATATCCTCATTTGATCCTTTTTTTTATTATGCTCATTTGAAATTGCAGCAAAATGTAACTGGCTGATTTTTAAAAAACTGGATGTTTTTGTAACACTAGTATTCAACTCATTAGGCTGAATTCTTTAAGAGGTGCTCCAAATGTTCGATCAATAATGAAAAGAAGGATTGGCACTATAATTGCCTGTTCTGACTTTCCAAAAGCCACAATATGAAGGGGTGCAGTCATCAGAACAAATTACCAAGCAGGGCTTAAAAAAAAAGAAGTGTAGTGTCTACACACATTTTGACCATGATAGTGACTGCTAAAATCAAATCTTTAGGTAGGTTAGAAGTGACGTACCTGCATGGGAAATTACTTCAGCAGAGTCTACACATGATACTCCAGCTATGGCTCTGATCGTAGGACTTAGCTTTATTTCAGCTAATATCTTGATCAATTACTATATTGATAATACGATCATTAGCACAATCAAAGAAAATACAATGAAAATACTTAACTTCTAATAAACAAAAAGCCTAACAGAAATCTGTCTTATTTTCTGCCAATGTGTGGAAATGTTATATGCCCCAAATTCATTTTCCTACACTACCTTTTGTAAGTGCTGCACCTCCTTTATTCCAGGTCCAAGTTCAAGGGGAGAAGAATCATATCTAGTGTTTCACAATGTCAGACAGCATAGTCATTCTCCTATCTAGCTAAAAGCTCAAACATGTGTTTTTTATACTTTGAAACAATGGATAAAAAACAGATCCAATTAAAAAAAAAGAAGTCTGAACAGACAATATTGACTTCCAAATAAGTTATTTTGCATAAACTATAGGAATTATACACATCAATTGCACAATATTAATAATGATAATTTTGTTCACCACACAGCCTATATATAATATCATTAAGCAAAGCATTAATAGTGTATTTGAAAACTATACTAGGATAATAAAAACATCAATTTAAGCTTTCATAACATTGCCCTGTAATGTCAAAGACATTTTTTCAAGTGCACATCTTTCATGAGGTTTGTTGCTGGTTCCTATTTTTGACTAACGGTTTGTGACTTATGATCTGTAGCCCCTTCCCTTTGATAGGGTAACATAATATTGGATTTATTAACCACATTAGTATGAAGGACAACCTGTGATATCCTCCGCGCATAGGGGCTTATTATGATGTCAGTCGGAGTTGACACTGTCGAATTCCCACTGTTCTCTATGGGAGCTTGTGTTATGGCTGGAAACCAGCCATAATATAGGCTCCTACAGAGAAATGGAGGTGTGTGTAAAGCCCTGCACCCTGTAGCAGGCACCCCATGGTGCCTACCACACAGTTCAGGGTTTTACAGGGGTGTACACTAGGTATCCCCTCGACCACCAACCATAGGCTGCGGAGGCAAGGGGGCCCTGCCAGGGGCCTCCAAAGCTGCTTTCCAAAAGCCTTTCCATGTTGGAAAGGTCAGCACGGAAAGGCTGTGAGAAACCAACATCGAATCCCGACGGTAGAAACACTGTCCCTAGGGGATTATGGTGCGGTTCCAACCTACATGAATACTCCAAGAGCCCATCGGCCGGTTTATGTCCCTACCGCCAACATAGTAACTGGTCGGACTGTAAACCGACCGAGTCAGTTGGAAAGCCTTCCGACCGACATCACAATCGCCCCCATAGTCTGTAGTGCAGAGGATGCCAACATGTCATTCTTAGGGGTGTTAAACTCCCATAATTTGCTGTAACATTTTTACACAAACAATTATGTGCAAAAGTGTGCACAACATTATGTGAAATTGTGCACAATTATGCAAAAAGCCTCTCACACTCCAAAAGTGACCCGAACGGGTTGTTCAGATGAAAATTCAAGTAGAACATTTCCAGTCGCTAGTGCTCAAAAACACTGCAGCTCGCTTTCAGAATTGTAGTTTTGTGATAAAAAATTATCCAAATGCTCCGCTTAGGTAAGAAAATCTAACTAAAATGTTTGCTGATTGCCCAAGTTAAAGTATCTGCAGCGCTATTTCAAAATACTGCCACTCACATTCAGAATTTTAGTTTCAGACTCACAAATTACCTAAATGGTACATCTCATGTTGAAATTTCTTCTTGAAATGATGTGCTCTTGCATAATCTAAATGTTGCTACAAGAAATGAAAAATAATATGCCAAATATGTCAGCATACTTAACATTTTGCCAAGCCTAGTTGTCCTCATTACTCTAAAATTAAATGCTTCTGCTTTAAAACCTCTAGATGATTATTTATCCACCCTACTAGGATACATACTTTTTTAGGTGTGCTGAATCTAAAAGCTAATTTAAATTTTATAATCTTTTAACTGTATCTGAATTTTGTAGTTGTTTTTTGGCCACTGTAACCGTGAATGGTTACAGTGAATAGCGAATATGTTTCTTTGCTATTCAATTTTTACTCCCTGGTGTGTTGGGAGTGTGAACCAAACTGCTAAATCATTTGGAGCATATCGTGACCTGCACCAGCAATATAGGGAAGGGGGTCAAGTCACAAGTCCATTAAGACATTCTTTTTCACTTTGGCCACCATTTTTGATCTGTTAGCAGTCTAATTGCGGGCTGGGGATTTCCTTACGCTTTATAAAGAAAGCCGGTGTGCGGATGCAGGCTTAAGTCACCGATCACCGCTACACGATTATTTAGCCACACTACTAGGATGCAGAATTTTTAACTCAAATGATAATTTATAGGTGTGTTGAATCTAAAAGCCAATTTGCTCTTTATATACTTTTAACCATATCTGTATGGTTTTGGGCACTATAACCACGAACG
The DNA here is from genome assembly GCF_964204655.1 of Triturus cristatus. Taxonomy (NCBI): domain Eukaryota; kingdom Metazoa; phylum Chordata; class Amphibia; order Caudata; family Salamandridae; genus Triturus; species Triturus cristatus. The sequence continues at coordinate 888,838,103 of NC_140592.1, read as the reverse complement.
CTGTGTTCATAACAAATATGTTTCTTCGTTATTCAATTTTCGCTCCCTGGTGTGTCTGGAGGTGAAATCTGCTGCTAAATCATTGGGGTCATTTCTTGAAACTGCACTAGCACTTTACGCAAAGGGGTCGGGCCAATAGTCCATTAAGACGTTTTTTTCACTTTGCCGCCATGCTTGCGGTCTAGTTGCGGGATGTCCATACCCTTTATAAAGAAAGCCAAATGCAGGGAGACGTGCAGGCATGCAGAAAGCATTCCACAGGCCAGTGGCGTAACAATGGTACCCTCTCTGTGGTGCGGTGGCCCCCATTGGCACTGTGAAATGGCAGCAGGCTCCTTGACTCAGAGCTCCTGACTGGGTAAGGAGCATGGGTTTGCCCCCTCTATTTACTTTGCAGATGGCCCTCTAAAGTTTCTTTACACCACTGGCATGCCAAAACACACCTAATGCTGCCTGATCTCCTACTGATTGGGGTCAGCATTCAATCTACTCCTCAGTGGAGATCCACTCTTTAAATCATTGCACTCATTGTCTAGGTATGTGTGACCTGCTGAACTCTCCCTTTCCTTTGGATTGCTCATTTTGCTCTTCACGTTGCCAGAATGAGATCTGCCTGAGAGTACTACACATCTACTCCCAAGACCTACCACAAAGTCTGTGAATACTCTTGAGGTTCAGACAGTGCTGGTCACTCCCTCCACAAGAGCCTACATCTTTTAAATATTTATGATTTACTTAGGGAGAATCCTCCTTCTCACTAAAACGTGAATGAACGATAGTTCTGCACCAGATATTGCACTAGCAATTTGTTAAGGATAAACTACATGTCACTGGGATACAGCAGACAAAAGAGATGGAGGCGTTGCTATAATTTTTAGACAAACTCTCAAGTGTCTTTATCTAGAAATAACTGAACTCCAGGTGGAAGAAACCCTTGGCTTCTACCTTTCACTATCGGTGATTAAAGCCTTGGTGGGAGTTCTAGTATACCCCCGTGGCTATGCCGGAGAATTTCTGTCTTCCCTAGACGACTGTCTGTCAAAATATCTTTTAAAATGCTCTGATTTTAGTGTCCTGGGAGATCTGAATCTTCATTTTCATAATGCTGCTGACCAACATACTCGCCTCCTCCTCAACAATATGACTGCTTGGAATTTGAAGCAGTTTGTTAATCAACCTACTCACTTAGATGGTCAAATTCTCCAATCTATCTTTTCCAATTAAAATGTTGAAGTATCGGATGTCAATTGCAATGAGTGGTCAGACCATGCAACGGTATATGTTAGCTGGTAACTAGAGCAGAGTCCCAGAGGTAGAAGGTCTACTCCTTCATTACCACGTCGAATTTGGGCAAATACCACTACCGAGGAGATTATTTCCATTCTTAGTAATAGTGGTCTGCCTTTGAATGGAGTTATAGAGCCAGACGCAGAGGCAGCTAACACTTGATTGGGACACATGGCGGATATCACTGCTTCCATTAAGGCAGAGTGTGGCCTTTCAAGACACCCCTTTGCCCCTTGGTTTAAAGAGGAGCTCAGGAAAATGCATCAGCAACACAAAGATTGGAAAGGGCTTGGTGAACGCTCTGCATGACGGCCGACAAGGAACTTTATACAAGAGGAGTTGAACATCTACCATCAAGTAAAAAAGAGGGCACAAGAGAATTTCTTTGCCAGTGAAATTGCTTTGTCTGACAACAAACCTAGAGAGGTTTTCAAGATTGGTAAAACATTTTCAAATCCAAGCACTGTAGCACAGCCTCTTGAAGCCTCTCCTAAATTATGTACACAGCTTTCTAATTTCTTCGACAATAAGATCAGAGGTATTGTGGGTGCTCTAACTGTAACTTGATCTGGTAATGCCTTAAACATCAACTGGTTGGTTACAGACTTCTACTACCTTAACCACTCTGCTTTTTGACAGAATTCGTTCCCATTTCACTGGAGGAATCTGATAAAGCCCTACAAATCTGTAAATCTGGGTTACTACATCATCTTAGTCCCCCCTATATTTTAGCCACCAATCATATCGCTATCAATCCTATTACCTGTTGAAAATTGAAATAACGGTATGAGTAAGCATTCACTAAAGACATGAATTCTCCTTCAAGACCGAGTTTCTTCCTTTATGTTGACTAAAGCTAGGACTCCATTTTGTATTGTCATGCCTCCACGTGCGTAGCACGAGAAGAGTCCTACCTTCGTGTTAGTTGCTCTTGTAATCTGCCTAGTAACAGTCTATAAATAGCTCCTTTGTCCGTCTGGCGCATGCCCAGACTTGACCACATCTGTTATCAGTTAGTCCCTGCTTGACCATGTTTTCGCGGGCTCAAGGAGTGTGTCAACTCCGCCCACATATTGATTCTGTATCGAAAATGTCCATAAAAGGCAATATTCCTTGCTTCATGTTGTATCCACCCACTTATGAGCCCCTCTGTTGTGTATAAAAAGGGGACCGTGTACGCAAGTTCTTTGTGCTACTCTATGCAATACTGAAGAGTGTTGTATGGATTGTAGGACCACCCTTAAGGGTTAATAAACTTTGTCTTTGTACTTTGCAGTTTCCGTGCCAACTTCCTTATAGATTCCATTTGCAGGAGAGCGAACCCTTGTGTCCTGCTGGCCTAGCTGGGGCCTATATTCATCAATTGGCGCCCGTCACGTGGGGCTCATCGGCGACTCGGATGCTCGAAGGACTGGTCGTGACGAAGGTGAGGAATTTGGCCGGGGATGTGATCACTGCCAGAGGCACTTTAGTCCAGGCATCCCGAGGTTTTCTTCCTTCCCTTCCGAGCTGACCATCTGGGTGGCGCCGGTCCTCGACTGAGACCTCTTCTGTCGGTCCTGCCGTGACAGCCGTTTGGGCGAATTTTGGAGCTTGGCAGTTGGAATCTGGACACTCTTGATTGGTAAGAACCGCTGTACGGTACTTGCTCCGAGTTTTTGAAGCCTGGTTTGGCTATTTGAGTTTGATTTGTGATGACCGGTCATATCTTGTATTGATTATTGTGAGAATATATGCGTTGCAACACATATAGGCAGGTAATGTGGAGATATTTCTCCGGAGCTGTGTAACTTTGAACGGCACAACGTTTAAGTGCCATTTTTGATAATACTGCATATTTTGCATTATTTTTTAGCATGCCTGCTTTTAGCGCACTCCGTAAGTGGTGCTGCTGCTTTGGAAACCGGTTAAACCTCGAGGAATCTGCTCCAGCTCCCCCGGAGGGGACTCCTAATAGGGATATGTATGTGAAGCATGGTCTTTCTTCCATAATGTACAGCACAGTATGGAGGAAATACACCAGAAAGGATCCTGAGTTACGATGGCCTTTGTATGGGTCGTTTGATATGCGTAAGATTGAGTATGTGGAACAGTGTATGTGTAAACGGCGTGCTCGTCAAGATATGTTTGAGTGTGTCCGGTTATGGGTGAAGGAATTGCGTGAGCGAGAGAAACGTGAGAAAGCGCTGTTTGATAAAGAGCAACGGAAGAATGATCATGTGCGAGCACAGGAAGTGAAGCGTTGGGAGGAAAGAGAACAGACGGAGAGGCAAGAGAAAGAGCGTAGGTTGCAAGTCTCGGGTCAATATGCTGTTCGTCAACCACTTTATCCTGTCCTTAATAATCTTGACGATGATTTTTATTTATTAGATCGCTCTCCGCCCCCTTATGTTGGCGCGTTTGCCCCGAGGTCACAGGATTCTGGATCGGCTTCGGATAAGGTAGACACGCGGTCCATGTTATCGGTTGACCGAATGGGTGAGCTTCGGAAAGTTTCTTTTCGTGCACTTAAGGGCAAGTTATCCCTTGCTGAGTTGTTGGATTCTTGGGAGAAGTGGCAGGATAGAGAGAAGTTGTATTTTTTGGGCCACTTTTCTGATGAAGTGATTACTGTCTTCCGGAAATATTCGGAAGTTTTTGAGCCTGATGATGTAGTATTAGATGCTAAGGCATTGCGTAATGGTGTTTTTTCTCCCTCTAAGGCGCCTGATGCGGTTCGACGGCTGTTTGCATTACGGGACGCGGCGAGCGACCTTAAAGAGAGGGCGCGCCTAAAAGCAGAGGAGGAAAAGCAGTCGGACTCGCGTACCGGTGATGGCCACTCATCCACCTCAGACAAGAGCGAACTAGTGCATGCTAAACCAATGCGAGAGGCGGCACCCTTGTATGTTCCTCCTAAAGGAGCGGGAACTAGTGCGGATATTACCTCCGCTGATGCTAAGGGATAATTTGTGTACAATTGGGTTTATACTCCCTGGCATAGGGCTGATGTTATGACATTAAAAAATGCATTGCCGGATCCTCGCAAGAATCCAGCGGCCTTTTACGAAGAAGTCGAGGGGGCCTTGAATTCTTGTACTATGACCTTAGCAGATATAGATCTGTTCTTTGGGCTTATTTTACCACCGGATATGTGGCGATCCGTACGGAAGGTGGATGATGTTGCCGCTTTTAAGGCTCGGTGGTCTGAGCTTGAGGATGAGGATAGGGAGAGGAAGCCCGCGCAGAAACCACCTCAGATTATCTTAGATCTCCCTGCTGCTATTCTGACCAAGTTAAAAACAATCATTCCCCCTAAAAAGATTGACTGGAATATGTTAGCTTCATGTAAACAGAAAGTTGATGAATCAGTTGCAGATTTCTTTACGCGCTTTGAGGAGACGTTTCATGATTTTAGTGGTCAGTCACTTACGGATGATACGGGTCGACACCTCTTTGCTGATAAATATGTGGCGAATTGTTTACCGGCAATAGCAGCCCGCCTAAAAGCGAGTGAAAGTTCTTGGTCCACCGCGTCCCCGACAGCCCTCCTGACTATAGCCCAGTATTATGAGCGTCAGGAGCAAGAAGCGAAGGGGCAGGAGGAGAAGAAATCGAAAGATTTAAAAACGAAGGTGATGTTAGCGCAAGTGTATGGTCCGCCCCGTCGGGGTGTCAATAGAGGAAGGGGAGGATTTTATGGTCCTCCCTCAGGCCGATCTGATTTGAATAGGAATCAATGTGCGTATTGTAAACAATCGGGACACTGGGCCAGAGATTGCCCGGCGTTGTATGCATCGCGTCAGGGGCATAATCAGGGTGGCCCGAGAGGTAGAGGGGGTTCCTCGAATTTTAGAGGGAATTCTAATGATCACGCTCGTTTTGACCCTGCCGGGCAGCAACGAGATAGACCTAATGTTTTTGATCGACAAAACCAGTATCAAGTGTCAGGGACTGACCGCTCTGGGTACCATGATTCACAGCATGCATAGGAATGCGTTGGATGGGGGTTAGAATCAGTTGAGGTGCCGGTTGATCAGAAGGGTCCTTATGTATCAGCGAAGGTTTTGGGTTCTACTGATCAGTTCCTAGTAGATACAGGAGCGACTCGTAGTGCGCTGTCTAAACAATTGGTTCCGAGGGCTCCCCCATCTGGCTTAATGGTTACATCGGTAGGGTTTGACGGTACACTCTCCCGAAGCCCTCTTTCTTGACCCCTTACATTTCAGGTTGATCCCTTTTCTGCACCCTGCCCGTTTTTGCTTGCCCCGAACACGCCGGACAATATTATGGGCCTTGATATGCTCAAGCACTTCAGGGCTACGATCCGCTGCTCCCCTGCTGGAGTGCGTGTGATATTAAATGATAATCACCCTCTGTCTGAACGGATGTGTGTGGTTGCAGAGGATGCTGTGTTAGCGACTCTCCCTCGTACTTTGTGGGCCATTTCGGATACCGATGTGGGACAGATGGTGATTCCGCCTGTTCACATTAGTGTCCAGGAGGGGGCAGTGTTACCACGCCTCCCGCAGTATCGTATTTCCCAGGAGGGGGAGGAGGCTCTTATACAGATTGTGCAGGATTTGATTAAGGTGGGAGTAGTGGAGGAAGTTCCCTACAACGTCTGTAACAGTCCAATTCTACCCATCCTGAAAAAGGATACGGATGCCAAAGTTTATCGGTTTATAATTGATTTGAGGGAAGTAAACAAGATCGTGATACCTCAGTATCCAGTGGTTTCTGATATCACGACGTTGCTTACTTTGGTCCCGCCAACGGCGACCACGTTTTCGGTTATTGATTTGAAGAATGCTTTCTTTTCGATTCCTATTCATCCCGATAGCCGATACCTTTTTGGTTTCACTCTGAATAACAGGTCTTATCGATTTTGTAGAGTTCCTCAGGGCTACACAGAAAGCCCTAGCATTTACAGTCAAGCTTTGAAAAGACAATTGGACTCCTTTGTTCTGCCCGAGGGTGTCGCCCTCATTCAATATGTCGATGACATCTTGTTGGCGGCTGACACTCCGGAGCTGTGTGAGAAAAGTACGTTATCCTTGCTTTCCTTTTTGGCATCCCACAATCACAAAGTGTCTCGGAAGAAATTGCAGTTCTGTAGACCAAAGGTGACTTATCTGGGTCACCTTTTGTCTAAGGAGGGGCGTGCACTCACACCAGATCGTATTCAAGTAATTTTGGACACGCCAGTGCCTTCCACGCAGAAGGACGTGCGTGCATTTTTGGGTCTTGTTTCTTTTTGTAGGCAATGGATATTAGGGTTTTCACACATAGCCAAGCCATTATTAGCCCTTTTGACAAAAGACACACCTATTCCGCTTCCTTGTTCAAATGAGTGTGACGCTGCCTTCCAGCAATTGCGACAGGCCCTTTGTTCAGCACCAGTGTTAGGGACCCCTGATTATACAAAACCCTTTTCGCTGTATGTGCATGAGAAAGATGGATGTGCATTATCAGTTTTAGTGCAGATGCACGGCGACAAGCAGCGCCCTTGTGCATATTTTTCGGCTGTACTTGATCCTGTTGCCCGAGCATTGCCTGGTTGTTTTCGCTCGGTTGCGGCGACAGCTGTGTCAATACGCCAAAGCGAGGGAATTGTGTTATCTCATAAGCTGTTGGTATTAGCCCCCCATGCTGTTGATGCCCTGCTTAATCAGACAAAGACGCAGCATCTGACCAGTGCCCGTTTAACGGGATATGAGCTGACGCTTTTGGCTCCTCATATCACGTTAAAGAGGTGTGTAACGTTAAATCCGGCCACATTGTTGCCGTTCCCGGAGACTCAGTCTGAAGCACGGAAAGCACATGATTGTATTCTTGTGACTGAGGAACAAACAAAGGGTCGTATTGATCTCCAGGATATGCCCTTTACAGATGTAGATGGAGAATTGTGGGTGGATGGATCATGCCTGAAGCTACCAGATGGTACGACTTCAGCAGCGTATGCAATTACCACACTGCAAACAATAGTGGAGACAGCACGCATACCACAGAAATCAGCTCAAGCAGCGGAACTGATAGCATTAACACGAGTATGTGAGCTCAGTACAGGATTGTGTGTGAATGTTTATACAGATAGCCGTTATGCCTTCGGAGTAGCGCACGATTTCGGCCTGCTCTGGAAGGAGAGAGGGTTTCTAACGTCGCATGGAGTACAAATAATGCATGGAGAGTTAGTTCACAACCTTTTAACTGCATTGACATATCCGAGAAAAATTGCTATCATTAAATGTAGTGCCCATAAGAAAGTGGTTGATAAAGTTGGAGAAGGGAATGCGTTAGCAGACCGGGTGGCACGGGAGACTGCGATGCAGCCCGGTGCTACTGCCATGTATGTAGTGAAGTCGCAGGTAGAAAGATGGCACGATGCGAAGAGAGAAGTGCTGGAAATACAGAGGACCGCTTCTGATAAAGAGCGGGAGCAATGGTCCAGTGATGGAGAATTGGATGATGAGGGTTGTTGGAGAAATAAGCAGATGGATAAATGGAAGTTACCCACAGCTTTGGTACAACCTATGGTTCAGATGGCACATGGGCTAGCACATGTTGGAGCTTCCGCAATTGTAAAATTGCTTACTCAAGTCTGGGAGCATCCAGAGATTGCTAGCACGGCAAAGAGGGTAGTGCAGACCTGCATGATTTGCCTGAGGTACAACCCAGGAAAGGGTACTCGAACTCCAGCAGGAGGATTTGCTACACCTACTGCACCCTTTGAGGTTTTGCAGATGGATTACATCCAGCTTGAACGCTGTAACAATTTGAAGTATGTTCTAGTAGTGGTATGTGCCTTTAGTAAATGGGTTGAGGCATACCCTACGAAAGACAATACTGCAATGACTACCGCCAAGATGCTATTGAAGGAGTTCTTCCCTCGATATGGCGTTTGTAGACTGCTGTGGAGTGATAACGGACCCCACTTTATAGCGGATGTTATAAAGTATGTTCTGAAGGGTCTGGGCATCACCCAGAAGTTCCACGCAGTGTTTCACCCTCAGTCTGCAGGACTGGTCGAGAAGTATAATGGTACACTGAAGCTCAAGATCGCTAAAATCCAAGCTTCGACGTCTTTGACTTGGCCAGATGCTTTACCGTTGGCATTATTGTCAATTAGATCGATACCGCACTCTCGAACCGGTCTTACACAGTACGAGATTGTTTTTGGACGCCCAATGAATATTTGGGGTCTACCACGACCTAAGGCTGTGTATGATGTACCTTGTGTAATGATGAATGATTATCTGGCACAGTTAACGGATAACTTGGTTTCTATTCATCAACAGGTCCGGGAGGCGCTCCCTGATCGGTCCACTGGCGAAGGTCACAGTCTCCGACCTGGAGACTATGTTATGGTGAAGATTTTTGAAAGGACGAACAGCTTGGAGCCGAGATGGGTTGGTCCTGAGCAGGTCCTACTTGCAACGAGGACGGCTGTGCGGGTTTCCAACCGAAAGAATTGGATCCATTCCCTGCACTGTCGCAAAGTACCGCCCGGATTGGTGGAGCCTGCTGTATTGACCGACCATCGAGAAATTCTGACTGCAGAGAAAGGCCGTGCTGTGGAACCGAACGACACTGAGGAGCTCTTTCCGGACCACGTGATTCCTGGAGGAAAGCGATATCATCTCAGACCAAGGAAGTGAATTCTTCGGTATCAGGACACGTTGTCAGAACGGCCCTTGGGTTAGTGAAACGGAGAGCCAATGAGGCAAGGGGGGGGATCAGCCCTGCATTAGTGTAGCGACACCCGTCTTGGCCCGCTGGTGAAGAAATCGACCGCTGCCTAAGGGGAAAGAGTTCTGACAACCTTTTAGTTTCAGGAAGATATTGGTTTTTTATTCTGACATGGAGAAAAAGAAAATCCTTTGTGCAACAGGTTTTATGTTTACAGTAGCTATTGTTGGGATAACCACATGGTTTGTGGAGGATGTGACTCCTGCTCGAAAGTTACTTGTTTTGACTACCCCAGTGCCTGAGGAGCACTACTTTTATACACTACCGTATCAAGAGTTGAAGCATCGTCAGTCTTATTTGAATAACACTTTCATTCAGATGTTGCATCATACCCATGTTGCCACCAATGCTACGAACTGTTGGATATGTGGCATGATGCCAGCCCACCAGAAGAAAGGAGGAACTCCGTTCATACCCCTTCCTTTCTCTCATAATGGCTCCTGTAGAGCATGGTACACTTTGCTTTTTGCCACCCGGAAACCTACAGTGGGACGGCTGCTCTTCAGACTTAATAGGGAATGTCATCAGGATAAAAATGGATATCCGCAAGCGAATGGGACAATTTGGGAATGGGAAGAGTATCGACCGGACAATGAATCGATTCCCTATATTTTCACGAACACCAGAGACACTGTGGGGAAAGACCGATTTGTGATTCAAGTGGCACAAGCTCAAGCGGACCTGTGTGTCCAGAGTGTGGGTTATATTCCTGTGGGTGTTAGTGATTGCATCACTATTTTAAATATCGACGGGTGGAATAACAGTACCTTCTTAGCATCCCATAATACATACTTCATATGTGGAAATAAAGGTTATTACCGCTTGCCAGCCGGTTGGTCCGGAGTATGTTATGTAGCATTCCTATTACCTCCTGTATTCTTGGCACCTGCATCTTATCATAAGGATTTGAAGTTGTTAAATAATGTGACTGTAAATAGGTATAAACGTACTCTATCGATTGATGACGTGGACCAAACTGACACTAGTCTGCAGCAGTATATTGATTTTAATTTAGGATTGTTTTTCTTTGTTGGAGCTGCCCTAAATAGTAGGAAAGTTCGAAGGTTAACAAGAGTGGTAGAGGCTGTGACAAATCAAACCGCTGCTGCTCTTGGGAATCTTACGGAAGAATTGCAGATTACTAGAATTGTTGCATTGCAGAATCGTATGGTGTTAGATGTTATGTTAGCTGACCGAGGTGGAGCTTGTAAAATTATCGGAAGTAGTTGTTGTGTGTTTATTCCTGACCACACGCCATCAGTTTATAATGCCATTAATAAATTACATAAAATTGCAGCTGAAATCCATACAGAGAATGGTACTTGGACCTTTTCTGGATGGTTTTGGGCGTTGATCACCACATGGGGTTGGAAGGTCCTAACTGGTCTCTGTATCATTGTAGCAATTCTGTTTTCCTGTTGCATTTGTATCCAATGTGGTCCCTTACTCTGTTCCCTATGTGTGTCACTCTGCATTCCTGATAAGAAAGCTATTGCCAATGTCACCTACCAGAAACATCTGACTAAAGAAATAGAAGAAATTATGAAAATTGATATATACGATGATTATCCTAATAAACCGGATGTCTTCAGTAAATGCTGAAAGGGTCGTCTGTTGAAAATTGAAATAACGGTATGAGTAAGCATTCACTAAAGACATGAATTCTCCTTCAAGACCGAGTTTCTTCCTTTATGTTGACTAAAGCTAGGACTCCATTTTGTATTGTCATGCCTCCACGTGCGTAGCACGAGAAGAGTCCTACCTTCGTGTTAGTTGCTCTTGTAATCTGCCTAGTAACAGTCTATAAATAGCTCCTTTAACCGTCTGGCGCATGCCCAGACTTGACCACATCTGTTATCAGTTAGTCCCTGCTTGACCATGTTTTCGCGGGCTCAAGGAGTGTGTCAACTCCGCCCACATATTGATTCTGTATCGAAAATGTCCATAAAAGGCAATATTCCTTGCTTCATGTTGTATCCACCCACTTATGAGCCCCTCTGTTGTGTATAAAAAGGGGACCGTGTACGCAAGTTCTTTGTGCTACTCTATGCAATACTGAAGAGTGTTGTATGGATTGTAGGACCACCCTTAAGGGTTAATAAACTTTGTCTTTGTACTTTGCAGTTTCCGTGCCAACTTCCTTATAGATTCCATTTGCAGGAGAGCGAACCCTTGTGTCCTGCTGGCCTAGCTGGGGCCTATATTCATCAATTGGCGCCCGTCACGTGGGGCTCATCGGCGACTCGGATGCTCGAAGGACTGGTCGTGACGAAGGTGAGGAATTTGGCCGGGGATGTGATCACTGCCAGAGGCACTTTAGTCCAGGCATCCCGAGGTTTTCTTCCTTCCCTTCCGAGCTGACCATCTGGGTGGCGCCGGTCCTCGACTGAGACCTCTTCTGTCGGTCCTGCCGTGACAGCCGTTTGGGCGAATTTTGGAGCTTGGCAGTTGGAATCTGGACACTCTTGATTGGTAAGAACCGCTGTACGGTACTTGCTCCGAGTTTTTGAAGCCTGGTTTGGCTATTTGAGTTTGATTTGTGATGACCGGTCATATCTTATATTGATTATTGTGAGAATATATGCGTTGCAACACATATAGGCAGGTAATGTGGAGATATTTCTCCGGAGCTGTGTAACTTTGAACGGCACAACGTTTAAGTGCCATTTTTGATAATACTGCATATTTTGCATTATTTTTTAGCATGCCTGCTTTTAGCGCACTCCGTAAGTGGTGCTGCTGCTTTGGAAACCGGTTAAACCTCGAGGAATCTGCTCCAGCTCCCCCGGAGGGGACTCCTAATAGGGATATGTATGTGAAGCATGGTCTTTCTTCCATAATGTACAGCACAGTATGGAGGAAATACACCAGAAAGGATCCTGAGTTACGATGGCCTTTGTATGGGTCGTTTGATATGCGTAAGATTGAGTATGTGGAACAGTGTATGTGTAAACGGCGTGCTCGTCAAGATATGTTTGAGTGTGTCCGGTTATGGGTGAAGGAAGTGCGTGAGCGAGAGAAACGTGAGAAAGCGCTGTTTGATAAAGAGCAACGGAAGAATGATCATGTGCGAGCACAGGAAGTGAAGCGTTGGGAGGAAAGAGAACAGACGGAGAGGCAAGAGAAAGAGCGTAGGTTGCAAGTCTCGGGTCAATATGCTGTTCGTCAACCACTTTATCCTGTCCTTAATAATCTTGACGATGATTTTTATTTATTAGATCGCTCTCCGCCCCCTTATGTTGGCGCGTTTGCCCCGAGGTCACAGGATTCTGGATCGGCTTCGGATAAGGTAGACACGCGGTCCATGTTATCGGTTGACCGAATGGGTGAGCTTCGGAAAGTTTCTTTTCGTGCACTTAAGGGCAAGTTATCCCTTGCTGAGTTGTTGGATTCTTGGGAGAAGTGGCAGGATAGAGAGAAGTTGTATTTTTTGGGCCACTTTTCTGATGAAGTGATTACTGTCTTCCGGAAATATTCGGAAGTTTTTGAGCCTGATGATGTAGTATTAGATGCTAAGGCATTGCGTAATGGTGTTTTTTCTCCCTCTAAGGCGCCTGATGCGGTTCGACGGCTGTTTGCATTACGGGACGCGGCGAGCGACCTTAAAGAGAGGGCGCGCCTAAAAGCAGAGGAGGAAAAGCAGTCGGACTCGCGTACCGGTGATGGCCACTCATCCACCTCAGATAAGAGCGAACTAGTGCATGCTAAACCAATGCGAGAGGCGGCACCCTTGTATGTTCCTCCTAAAGGAGCGGGAACTAGTGCGGATATTACCTCCGCTGATGCTAAGGGATATTTTGTGTACAATTGGGTTTATACTCCCTGGCATAGGGCTGATGTTATGACATTAAAAAATGCATTGCCGGATCCTCGCAAGAATCCAGCGGCCTTTTACGAAGAAGTCGAGGGGGCCTTGAATTCTTGTACTATGACCTTAGCAGATATAGATCTGTTCTTTGGGCTTATTTTACCACCGGATATGTGGCGATCCGTACGGAAGGTGGACGATGTTGCCGCTTTTAAGGCTCGGTGGTCTGAGCTTGAGGATGAGGATAGGGAGAGGAAGCCCGCGCAGAAACCACCTCAGATTATCTTAGATCTCCCTGCTGCTATTCTGACCAAGTTAAAAACAATCATTCCCCCTAAAAAGATTGACTGGAATATGTTAGCTTCATGTAAACAGAAAGTTGATGAATCAGTTGCAGATTTCTTTACGCGCTTTGAGGAGACGTTTCATGATTTTAGTGGTCAGTCACTTACGGATGATACGGGTCGACACCTCTTTGCTGATAAATATGTGGCGAATTGTTTACCGGCAATAGCAGCCCGCCTAAAAGCGAGTGAAAGTTCTTGGTCCACCGCGTCCCCGACAGCCCTCCTGACTATAGCCCAGTATTATGAGCGTCAGGAGCAAGAAGCGAAGGGGCAGGAGGAGAAGAAATCGAAAGATTTAAAAACGAAGGTGATGTTAGCGCAAGTGTATGGTCCGCCCCGTCGGGGTGTCAATAGAGGAAGGGGAGGATTTTATGGTCCTCCCTCGGGCCGATCTGATTTGAATAGGAATCAATGTGCGTATTGTAAACAATCGGGACACTGGGCCAGAGATTGCCCGGCGTTGTATGCATCGCGTCAGGGGCATAATCAGGGTGGCCCGAGAGGTAGAGGGGGTTCCTCGAATTTTAGAGGGAATTCTAATGATCACGCTCGTTTTGACCCTGCCGGGCAGCAACGAGATAGACCTAATGTTTTTGATCGACAAAACCAGTATCAAGTGTCAGGGACTGACCGCTCTGGGTACCATGATTCACAGCATGCATAGGAATGCGTTGGATGGGGGTTAGAATCAGTTGAGGTGCCGGTTGATCAGAAGGGTCCTTATGTATCAGCGAAGGTTTTGGGTTCTACTGATCAGTTCCTAGTAGATACAGGAGCGACTCGTAGTGCGCTGTCTAAACAATTGGTTCCGAGGGCTCCCCCATCTGGCTTAATGGTTACATCGGTAGGGTTTGACGGTACACTCTCCCGAAGCCCTCTTTCTTGACCCCTTACATTTCAGGTTGATCCCTTTTCTGCACCCTGCCCGTTTTTGCTTGCCCCGAACACGCCGGACAATATTATGGGCCTTGATATGCTCAAGCACTTCAGGGCTACGATCCGCTGCTCCCCTGCTGGAGTGCGTGTGATATTAAATGATAATCACCCTCTGTCTGAACGGATGTGTGTGGTTGCAGAGGATGCTGTGTTAGCGACTCTCCCTCGTACTTTGTGGGCCATTTCGGATACCGATGTGGGACAGATGGTGATTCCGCCTGTTCACATTAGTGTCCAGGAGGGGGCAGTGTTACCACGCCTCCCGCAGTATCGTATTTCCCAGGAGGGGGAGGAGGCTCTTATACAGATTGTGCAGGATTTGATTAAGGTGGGAGTAGTGGAGGAAGTTCCCTACAACGTCTGTAACAGTCCAATTCTACCCATCCTGAAAAAGGATACGGATGCCAAAGTTTATCGGTTTATAATTGATTTGAGGGAAGTAAACAAGATCGTGATACCTCAGTATCCAGTGGTTTCTGATATCACGACGTTGCTTACTTTGGTCCCGCCAACGGCGACCACGTTTTCGGTTATTGATTTGAAGAATGCTTTCTTTTCGATTCCTATTCATCGCGATAGCCGATACCTTTTTGGTTTCACTCTGAATAACAGGTCTTATCGATTTTGTAGAGTTCCTCAGGGCTACACAGAAAGCCCTAGCATTTACAGTCAAGCTTTGAAAAGACAATTGGACTCCTTTGTTCTGCCCGAGGGTGTCGCCCTCATTCAATATGTCGATGACATCTTGTTGGCGGCTGACACTCCGGAGCTGTGTGAGAAAAGTACGTTATCCTTGCTTTCCTTTTTGGCATCCCACAATCACAAAGTGTCTCGGAAGAAATTGCAGTTCTGTAGACCAAAGGTGACTTATCTGGGTCACCTTTTGTCTAAGGAGGGGCGTGCACTCACACCAGATCGTATTCAAGTAATTTTGGACACGCCAGTGCCTTCCACGCAGAAGGACGTGCGTGCATTTTTGGGTCTTGTTTCTTTTTGTAGGCAATGGATATTAGGGTTTTCACACATAGCCAAGCCATTATTAGCCCTTTTGACAAAAGACACACCTATTCCGCTTCCTTGTTCAAATGAGTGTGACGCTGCCTTCCAGCAATTGCGACAGGCCCTTTGTTCAGCACCAGTGTTAGGGACCCCTGATTATACAAAACCCTTTTCGCTGTATGTGCATGAGAAAGATGGATGTGCATTATCAGTTTTAGTGCAGATGCACGGCGACAAGCAGCGCCCTTGTGCATATTTTTCGGCTGTACTTGATCCTGTTGCCCGAGCATTGCCTGGTTGTTTTCGCTCGGTTGCGGCGACAGCTGTGTCAATACGCCAAAGCGAGGGAATTGTGTTATCTCATAAGCTGTTGGTATTAGCCCCCCATGCTGTTGATGCCCTGCTTAATCAGACAAAGACGCAGCATCTGACCAGTGCCCGTTTAACGGGATATGAGCTGACGCTTTTGGCTCCTCATATCACGTTAAAGAGGTGTGTAACGTTAAATCCGGCCACATTGTTGCCGTTCCCGGAGACTCAGTCTGAAGCACGGAAAGCACATGATTGTATTCTTGTGACTGAGGAACAAACAAAGGGTCGTATTGATCTCCAGGATATGCCCTTTACAGATGTAGATGGAGAATTGTGGGTGGATGGATCATGCCTGAAGCTACCAGATGGTACGACTTCAGCAGCGTATGCAATTACCACACTGCAAACAATAGTGGAGACAGCACGCATACCACAGAAATCAGCTCAAGCAGCGGAACTGATAGCATTAACACGAGTATGTGAGCTCATTACAGGATTGTGTGTGAATGTTTATACAGATAGCCGTTATGCCTTCGGAGTAGCGCACGATTTCGGCCTGCTCTGGAAGGAGAGAGGGTTTCTAACGTCGCATGGAGTACAAATAATGCATGGAGAGTTAGTTCACAACCTTTTAACTGCATTGACATATCCGAGAAAAATTGCTATCATTAAATGTAGTGCCCATAAGAAAGTGGTTGATAAAGTTGGAGAAGGGAATGCGTTAGCAGACCGGGTGGCACGGGAGACTGCGATGCAGCCCGGTGCTACTGCCATGTATGTAGTGAAGTCGCAGGTAGAAAGATGGCACGATGCGAAGAGAGAAGTGCTGGAAATACAGAGGACCGCTTCTGATAAAGAGCGGGAGCAATGGTCCAGTGATGGAGAATTGGATGATGAGGGTTGTTGGAGAAATAAGCAGATGGATAAATGGAAGTTACCCACAGCTTTGGTACAACCTATGGTTCAGATGGCACATGGGCTAGCACATGTTGGAGCTTCCGCAATTGTAAAATTGCTTACTCAAGTCTGGGAGCATCCAGAGATTGCTAGCACGGCAAAGAGGGTAGTGCAGACCTGCATGATTTGCCTGAGGTACAACCCAGGAAAGGGTACTCGAACTCCAGCAGGAGGATTTGCTACACCTACTGCACCCTTTGAGGTTTTGCAGATGGATTACATCCAGCTTGAACGCTGTAACAATTTGAAGTATGTTCTAGTAGTGGTATGTGCCTTTAGTAAATGGGTTGAGGCATACCCTACGAAAGACAATACTGCAATGACTACCGCCAAGATGCTATTGAAGGAGTTCTTCCCTCGATATGGCGTTTGTAGACTGCTGTGGAGTGATAACGGACCCCACTTTATAGCGGATGTTATAAAGTATGTTCTGAAGGGTCTGGGCATCACCCAGAAGTTCCACGCAGTGTTTCACCCTCAGTCTGCAGGACTGGTCGAGAAGTATAATGGTACACTGAAGCTCAAGATCGCTAAAATCCAAGCTTCGACGTCTTTGACTTGGCCAGATGCTTTACCGTTGGCATTATTGTCAATTAGATCGATACCGCACTCTCGAACCGGTCTTACACAGTACGAGATTGTTTTTGGACGCCCAATGAATATTTGGGGTCCACCACGACCTAAGGCTGTGTATGATGTACCTTGTGTAATGATGAATGATTATCTGGCACAGTTAACGGATAACTTGGTTTCTATTCATCAACAGGTCCGGGAGGCGCTCCCTGATCGGTCCACTGGCGAAGGTCACAGTCTCCGACCTGGAGACTATGTTATGGTGAAGATTTTTGAAAGGACGAACAGCTTGGAGCCGAGATGGGTTGGTCCTGAGCAGGTCCTACTTGCAACGAGGACGGCTGTGCGGGTTTCCAACCGAAAGAATTGGATCCATTCCCTGCACTGTCGCAAAGTACCGCCCGGATTGGTGGAGCCTGCTGTATTGACCGACCATCGAGAAATTCTGACTGCAGAGAAAGGCCGTGCTGTGGAACCGAACGACACTGAGGAGCTCTTTCCGGACCACGTGATTCCTGGAGGAAAGCGATATCATCTCAGACCAAGGAAGTGAATTCTTCGGTATCAGGACACGTTGTCAGAACGGCCCTTGGGTTAGTGAAACGGAGAGCCAATGAGGCAAGGGGGGGGGATCAGCCCTGCATTAGTGTAGCGACACCCGTCTTGGCCCGCTGGTGAAGAAATCGACCGCTGCCTAAGGGGAAAGAGTTCTGACAACCTTTTAGTTTCAGGAAGATATTGGTTTTTTATTCTGACATGGAGAAAAAGAAAATCCTTTGTGCAACAGGTTGTATGTTTACAGTAGCTATTGTTGGGATAACCACATGGTTTGTGGAGGATGTGACTCCTGCTCGAAAGTTACTTGTTTTGACTACCCCAGTGCCTGAGGAGCACTACTTTTATACACTACCGTATCAAGAGTTGAAGCATCGTCAGTCTTATTTGAATAACACTTTCATTCAGATGTTGCATCATACCCATGTTGCCACCAATGCTACGAACTGTTGGATATGTGGCATGATGCCAGCCCACCAGAAGAAAGGAGGAACTCCGTTCATACCCCTTCCTTTCTCTCATAATGGCTCCTGTAGAGCATGGTACACTTTGCTTTTTGCCACCCGGAAACCTACAGTGGGACGGCTGCTCTTCAGACTTAATAGGGAATGTCATCAGGATAAAAATGGATATCCGCAAGCGAATGGGACAATTTGGGAATGGGAAGAGTATCGACCGGACAATGAATCGATTCCCTATATTTTCACGAACACCAGAGACACTGTGGGGAAAGACCGATTTGTGATTCAAGTGGCACAAGCTCAAGCGGACCTGTGTGTCCAGAGTGTGGGTTATATTCCTGTGGGTGTTAGTGATTGCATCACTATTTTAAATATCGACGGGTGGAATAACAGTACCTTCTTAGCATCCCATAATACATACTTCGTATGTGGAAATAAAGGTTATTACCGCTTGCCAGCCGGTTGGTCCGGAGTATGTTATGTAGCATTCCTATTACCTCCTGTATTCTTGGCACCTGCATCTTATCATAAGGATTTGAAGTTGTTAAATAATGTGACTGTAAATAGGTATAAACGTACTCTATCGATTGATGACGTGGACCAAACTGACACTAGTCTGCAGCAGTATATTGATTTTAATTTAGGATTGTTTTTCTTTGTTGGAGCTGCCCTAAATAGTAGGAAAGTTCGAAGGTTAACAAGAGTGGTAGAGGCTGTGACAAATCAAACCGCTGCTGCTCTTGGGAATCTTACGGAAGAATTGCAGATTACTAGAATTGTTGCATTGCAGAATCGTATGGTGTTAGATGTTATGTTAGCTGACCGAGGTGGAGCTTGTAAAATTATCGGAAGTAGTTGTTGTGTGTTTATTCCTGACCACACGCCATCAGTTTATAATGCCATTAATAAATTACATAAAATTGCAGCTGAAATCCATACAGAGAATGGTACTTGGACCTTTTCTGGATGGTTTTGGGCGTTGATCACCACATGGGGTTGGAAGGTCCTAACTGGTCTCTGTATCATTGTAGCAATTCTGTTTTCCTGTTGCATTTGTATCCAATGTGGTCCCTTACTCTGTTCCCTATGTGTGTCACTCTGCATTCCTGATAAGAAAGCTATTGCCAATGTCACCTACCAGAAACATCTGACTAAAGAAATAGAAGAAATTATGAAAATTGATATATACGATGATTATCCTAATAAACCGTATGTCTTCAGTAAATGCTGAAAGGGTCGTCTGTTGAAAATTGAAATAACGGTATGAGTAAGCATTCACTAAAGACATGAATTCTCCTTCAAGACCGAGTTTCTTCCTTTATGTTGACTAAAGCTAGGACTCCATTTTGTATTGTCATGCCTCCACGTGCGTAGCACGAGAAGAGTCCTACCTTCGTGTTAGTTGCTCTTGTAATCTGCCTAGTAACAGTCTATAAATAGCTCCTTTGTCCGTCTGGCGCATGCCCAGACTTGACCACATCTGTTATCAGTTAGTCCCTGCTTGACCATGTTTTCGCGGGCTCAAGGAGTGTGTGAACTCCGCCCACATATTGATTCTGTATCGAAAATGTCCATAAAAGGCAATATTCCTTGCTTCATGTTGTATCCACCCACTTATGAGCCCCTCTGTTGTGTATAAAAAGGGGACCGTGTACGCAAGTTCTTTGTGCTACTCTATGCAATACTGAAGAGTGTTGTATGGATTGTAGGACCACCCTTAAGGGTTAATAAACTTTGTCTTTGTACTTTGCAGTTTCCGTGCCAACTTCCTTATAGATTCCATTTGCAGGAGAGCGAACCCTTGTGTCCTGCTGGCCTAGCTGGGGCCTATATTCATCATACCAACTCCCTCCAAAATGATTCTTTACTCCAGTCCACAGTTCCCAGTTGACTGGCTAAGCTAATTTCTGTTCTGAAAAAAAGAATCAGTCAATAAATCTATCCTGGCTAGTTACAGGCCTATTTAATTACTTCCGGCCATCTCTAAGATTCTTGAGAAACTGATTAATGCCCAACTTTCCAAGAATTTGGACCCTAATTAGGTGTTGTGTCCCTCCCAATCGGGTTTCCGCCCTGGACATAGAACAGAATCCAGATTGGTGGAAGTTTCTGATACCATCAAGCTAGCAGTGGACCAGGGAAAGCAAGTTGTGCTATTGCACTTAGATTTATTGATGGCGTTCGATACAGCATCTAACTCTATTCTTCTAAAACGGTTGATAAATATCGGGCTAGGTGGGACCGCCTTGGCATGGATTGGGTCTTTCCTTTCTGACAGATGCCAGTCAGTCTGGATGCAGCCTTTTGCATCAGACCCCAAACCTCTTAGATTTGGCATTCCTCAGGACTCTGCCCTGAGCCCAAGGCTATTTAATGTCTATAAGACTCCTCTGGCAGTCCTAGTGGAATCCTTTAGCATGTAGGTGGTATCCTATGCTGATGACACACAGATTCTTCTTACCTGGGACAGTGATATTCCAAATGCTCCGAGTAGATTCAAAGCGAGCCTCTCTGCAGTGTTTCAGTGGATGTGTCTGAGTAACCTACAGTGCAACAGTAGCAAAACTGAAATATTAATCTTGGCACCCCTACTCCATCTTTGGGAGGAGAATTTGGACCCAGTTCTGCTCCATCTCCTCCTCCTCCTGCCACGGTCCCACACATCCTTGGGGTTAAAATTGATAATAGATTATCTTTTAACTCCCAGGTGGACAGTATGATAGGTGTATGCTTTGGCCTTCTAAAATTTTTAAAAACATTCTTTTTCTTTCTACCTGCACACTGCCAGAAGATGGTAATCCATGCTCTTATAACCTCACGGCTGGCATGCACCAACGCCCTGTACTGGGGTCTCCCAGCGTTCCAACTTAAGAGACTCCACTTGCTGCAGAATACTGCAGCTCGATTTCTGCCAAATCTCTGGAAAACCAATGATATTCATCAGTACCTTTAAGAACTACACTGGCTGCCAGTCCGTGGGAGAGTTCAGTTAAAGGGGCTTGTGCTGGCACACACAGCCTTCTATCTGTCAGGTCCTCGTTACCTGGCCAACAGACTCACACACTATCTTCCAGCAAGAACTCTACATTCCTCAGATGCTTTCTTGGCTGTTGTGTCCAAAACTAAAAGGAAGAAATGGTGCTGATCTTTTTTTTCAGCTCTTACAGCCGCTGGCTGGAATGTTCTTCCTTTCTATATGAGGGCCTTGAAAGATGAAAGATCCTTCAAACGTGGCCTTACAATTTGGCTGTTCGGTCTGACTTTATAATAATTCCTCTATAGCAGACAGATCCTTTGTAGTAGAAGTAGATGGATCTGTATCTAAATCTTTCCTGCTGCCATGTGGGGTGCCACAGGGCTCATCCTTGAACCCCACACTGTTTAATATAAATGTGGCCCCTCTGGCAGCGATCATCAGACACTGTGGTTTCTCGGTGATATCATATGCCGATGACACCCAAGTGGTGGTATCAGTCTCAAATAACATCGAAGAGACAGCCGATCAATTTAATATCTGCATGTCACAGATAAACACATGAATGCAGATGAACTGCCTTAAATTGAACGGTGAAAAAAACGAGGTACTGCTCTTAGTGGCAAACACCTCCTTCTGGTCCCAAAGATGGTGGCCGGTTGATATGGGTGAATGTCCAACTCCAGTCCCGAAGGTTAGAAACCTAGGGGTAGTATTCTACGGAAGACTGACATTTGAAGGTCTGATCAACAAGCTTGCCTCCACTTTCTGGGGTATCTTGAAAATGATCAGGAAAATCAGCCCTTTCATTCCCAAGGATGCATTGAAAACACTGGTCACAGCACTGGCCCTTTCGAGACTGGATTACGGCAATGCCCCATATGTGGGGTTACAGTCTCAACTCCTACTGAAGCTTCAGCGAATGCAGAATGCAGCAGCGAGACTAATTCTAGACATCCCCAAATATGAACCAGTTTCTCACTGGCTGAGAGACCTCCACTGGCTCCCAGTGGAAAAGAGAATCAAATTCAAGTCACAATGCCTAGCATATAAGGCCCTACAGGGCAGAGGACCTTTGTACCTGAGAACACATCTCCAAAGATATACACCAACCAGAAATCTAAGGTCAGGTCACTCTCAACTACTGTCAATCCCCAGGTACAAGCAGGCCCGTTGGCGGGGCAGAAGCTTCCTACTAGGGACAGCGAAAACCTGGAACTGTCTACCGATTCAGATAAACAACAGCACGTCACTCATGTCATGTAAAAAGCTACTGAAAACTTGGTTATTCGCCAACTGAAACGCCAATTTTTCCATGGCCGCCAAAGTTCAGTACTCCTGCCTACTCTAGCGCCAAGACGCCCTTGGGCATACGTGCGCTGTACAAGTCTATAAATCAAATCAAATCTTGACTAGTGGTCAATGAACCTTTAGTACCTGGACACTCATTTGAGTAGCCATGCACTCTACACAAACCTTGATTGAAAATCGGAATGATTTTCTTTTCTGAAATCCTTTGCATTCCAAGTTTAAATCTTTTTTAGACCTTGGCAAAATGTTTACTTTCGCCAATGGAGTCGGAGAAATTTGGTAATTACATGTTGATCTTGTAATCCAGAATTACTTATAAATTCTGATGCTCTGAATTAATCCGCAGTTGTTGTTTCCAAAGAGGGCTGGAAGATGGAGCAGTCCCTTTATGTTTAAAAATCACCGCAGATTAAATTTAATCTGCAGTGCATACATCTCGGCGCCCTTATATACTCTGCAGTAATTACTACAGAGTATGTAAGGGCACCAAGAAGTATGCATGGCATGCATCCCCACTAGGCACCAGAGAATAGCGTACTTCACTCTTTCAGGAGAGCATGGGCCTGTGTTCCTCCCTCCACTTAGCAAATTAGTCAATCTGTCCCACCTTGGGAGAAGGTAAAGCGTGCTTAACCCAACCTACCACCCAGGGAACAGAAGGCACACTAGGAACTAGGGAATATCTTCCTTCACTTTTTTGGGTGGAAGCCCCCTTGACTTGGGCCTATGCTCACCCCATCCCCAAGCACAAAAGTATTTCCCCACCCGAGGGGTGTGTAGGGGGTGTTTAGCCCCAATCTGTACCCCAGGAGCTGAAAGACAGGTAGGGAACATTTTACATTTATTGTTTGGAGGGAGCAGGCGCATTGGGCACAAGAGGCTTTTTGCGCCTTCGAGGGCAGATGAAGGGGGTTTACATCCAATATGCCCCTTTTGGGGTGGATAGCTCAGTAGACCACTAGGAAATGTGTTAGGTTTATTGTTTGGAGGCAGAGGCCCCATTGGGCATGGGCCTGTGCTCCTCTCCAACCTCTAGATACAAGAGTATTTGTGTCCCCCTGGAGGTCAGATGAGGTGATTACCCCCAAGCTGCCCCACAGGGTGCAGAAATCCCAGTGGACCATGAGGAAATATTTTTGATTTTCTGTCTGGGGGTGTAGTCCTCATGAGTGTGGGCATATGCTCCCCTCCACCTTGGGCACAAGAATCGTTATGACCCCCGGGATGATAGGGGTGTTTCCCACAATCTACCTAAGGGGGGCAGAAACCAAGGAAAAACACCAACAATATGGAAGGGTGGGGCAGCCTGCCCATGCATTAGGAAGTTCCTGCAACCCAGAACAGACCCAACAGCCCTACCTCCTCCACCCCCTGGGGTAGATGGGGTAAGTTAATCCCCAATTTGGCCTCATTGGGGCAAAAAGGTCTCTAGACACCAGGGTAAATGGTCAAAAAAAGAAGGAAGGACTTCCCACTCAGGAATTGGGGAAACAGTTTTTCTGCCCCCAAGGGGCAGATTGGTAGAGTTTACCCGAATCTGTTCCCTAAGGGGCAGAAGGCCCACTAGATACAAGAGTAAAATGGTCCCAAACAAAAATAGAGAGAAAATGTGGGGCAGCCACCCAGACATTGGTCTGCACCCCCACCCCAGAACAGGCCCTCCTGTCTTTCTGTCACCATGAGGGTTGATTGGGGACTTTGCCACAATTCCGACTTGTGGGTGGGACAAAAAGTTCAATAGACACCATGGATATTTCTTTATTTAAGGTAAAAAAAATGGAATGTGAGATGGTCACCCTGGTTTTGGGTCTGTCCCCAACCTATACATCTTTAAAATATTTCTGCCCAACTGAGGCGCACAGCATCCACATCCCAATGGCAAGCAAGAGAACATTTGGATTGGACTTGTTACCGAACACACAGACTACAGCCTGATTGACATGACAGCAATCTTCACGGTGGCCCCACCTGGCATTAGGGGTTACTGATTATAACCATGCACACTCTACGGCCCGATCAACACAGAAGCAATCTTTCATGTCAGCCCCTTCTGGCATACAGGGTCGCCAACTTAACACTGCACATGGATGTTGGACAGGCCACATGAAGGGCTTGCTCCCTCCCCGCATGACAGGGCCCAAGCCCCGGCCCTCCAGGTGTTACCCACAAGAGCAACCCGCACCCCGTCTCCCGACGGAACTCCTGCCCCCGGACATCCATGTATCATGGGGCCGAACCACTACCGGCTCCCCCGGCCGGACCAGCCGCCATCTTGGACACTGCACCACGAGGCCGCGTGGCCTCAGCTCGACCCTAACCCTGGGCCTGGCCAGGCCCCGACATCCCGGCACCACCATCCACCCAGGAGGTGAACGGACCACTTGGCAGGTCAATGGGAGAAAGAAATGTCGATGGCTCTCCCCCGCCAGGTGCCGATCGCCCTCCAGCTCCCCCGGGCGCTGGCTCCACCCCCCTGCTGGGTGTCTGGACTCCCTCATCCCGGACCTTCCGACCTCCAAGCGCGAGGGTCCGGACATCAAAGGGCACCAGACCTATAACTAGGGCAGCTCCAGAGCAGGAAGGCAGTTGTATCCTGGAGTCGAGAGACACCGAGAAGAACTCAGCCTTGATGGACTACCGGCGCTGCCGTAGCCCTGCCTTGTGAACTATCGCCCTGCCTGCTGGCGCTGCCGCGGCCTTCTGCATCCTCCATCCTCGTCGGGACCTGCTGGCGCTGCCGCGGACCGTTGTAACGACCACCTTCATCGGGACCTGCTGGCGCTGCCGCGGACCGTGTAACGACCACCTTCATCGGGACCTGCTGGCGCTGCCGCAGACCGTGTAACGACCATCTTCACCAGGACCTGCTGGCGCTGCCGCGGCCCGTCCAAAGCTAGAACATCGAGCTCGAGGATTGTGAGCTATCCATCATACCATCTCAGCTACCAGATTGGTAACCAGACTGTCCCGCTACCCCCTTTCCCAAACCAAGAGACTAGAATCGAGGGGACCCCTGAGTCCAGACCTCCTTGTACCATTCCATCGTACCTTAAGAAATCGCTTATAAAGAACGTTAAATCCTATCCTTGTGTGGTGTACATCTGTGGGGGGGAAGTTACTCGTCTGTACGATCGCTGGAGACGGCTCTCCCCGGAGACCTCTCCCCTTGTCCTCGGCCGACCCTCCCGGTCCGTCTAACAATGGACAATAACTCATTTGGTGCAGCAACGGTCACAGGTCACTTCATGTTGGCCCTCCTCTGGCATACAAGGGTCGATGACTTTTCCCTGTACACTGGCAATGATCCAATCAGTGCACACCTTGCTTCAGAGATCCACTCACAAGGATTCCCCCACTGGACCTTGCTTCCTCCAACTCTCTCCTCTTCCTCACATGGCACAATGGTCTTGACAAGAAGGCAGGAACTGGTGCTCCAGGCCAGCTGGGAGACTAGCAGGCCATGGATTCCAGTCCTGGTCACAGGCAGAAGTCTTGCAAAGCTTCTCCTCCTCGCACAACCTGACTCGCTGCTAAACAGTCCACAGTTTTGGGGTCTCAAGGACCCCTTCTTATAGTCCATTTCCAGACAACATATGTGATTTAGATTCTGAGGGGGTCATTACGATGTCGGTCGGACAATAGGAACTGGGACTGCCGACAAGGAGTCGGTGGTCCAGCTGCCATTATTACAATGCAACCACCTTCACGACGGTTGCAAAGTGTATATTCTCTATTGTGGCTCGTGCTGCAGGCTGCAGCACAAGCCACAATTGAAAATATACACTTTAAAACATTCCTGCACCGTGTGGCAGGCACCATGCGGTACCTGTCACACGGTACAGGGATGTTTAGGGGTACCTCCCAGGCCCCATAGTGGAGGGCCAGAGGGGAAGGGGGAGCCCTGCTACGGGCTCCCAAAAACACTTTCCACCTGCCTTTTCATGTTGGGTGAACAGCCATAAAAGGGCAGGTGGAAAGGGGCATTATAAACCCTACGGTGGTGCCTGAGGAGGCACCACTTCTATTGTAGGGTTTACTGGCCCTCCGACTGTCCGACGGGCTCCTTGAGTCTGTCGGAAAGCGTTGGATGGTCCCTAAGCCTGCTGCCTTTAACCGCATGCTTGGTAATGTGGTGGTTGGACCACAGTGGCAGATGTTGGTTGGATCGCAACCAACAAGCCGTCGGTTGCGGTCCCACTGACATTAGAATGAGGACCTTAGTCTCTGAAGTTTATGTTGGGCGACTGCTTCCTTTTGAAGTGCCTTGTCCTCTGTCCTCTCTTCCTCCAGAAAGCAGTCTGTCACAGCAGGAGTGACTCCAAATTTGATTGCCCCACAACACAGGCCATAGGATTGAATGGAGGTGCACACCTGGATGTCAGCTACAGTGATATGCATATCAAAGGGTTACTTCAGGGCCTCAGCCCTATTATTTATGATTCTCTTACCAGTCCCATCTCTTCATTAAATGTTCCCAGGCCCCGTGCCAGTGACTTCTCTCTGAATCAAAGAGCACTCATTGAAGCTCGCTGGAGAGTCTGGCTGTCCCTCTCTCCAATGTGTCCCATACAGATTAAAAGAATGCAGCAATACGCAAATCTGACTGGTGGGATTTGTCTACCCCCTCTCTCATGATTCTCTAACCACACCTGGGATGTCCAAAATGGACCCAGTGTCTTCCATGTATTGTGCCCTTCAGAGGCACACATACAGCCAGCACATGCATATAGCACACATGCACTGCGCAGCACTACACACAAACCCGATGTAGGCCAAGGGTGAATTAAGCACACAGCAGTGGAACTTTAAATGAGTGAGCCTTAGGCTTCACTCCAGTAACCCAGGTAAAAAGGACCTCTTTGCTCCGACTGATCACTACACAGTATGCTGCCACCACACGCACATGCAGCTTAACTCCTGGCAAAGGCAGTAGTCTCTAATCACTTTGAGGGTAGTTCACTGAGCTCCCCTCCCCCTTCCAAAATGTCCCCAATCTATGACACAGGCCGATGTCATGATGCACATTCATGATCCATGTTCGCTGTTGACAACAAAAATCAGCATTGGGGATCCAGGCATCTTTCTGTTGAGGCACTTAGGGCAGGGGCGAATGTCCATCCCCATGAGAGGGACTTTCTGTCCTAATATTCTGTGTGGCCACACACAGTGCTGTCTCTCCCCACCCTATCAGGGTCTCTTATAAATCATGATCAAGGAATGCTTCTCATTTTCTGAGACTTGCTCATCCAATTGTGAAAAATACTGTAACGCCTATACAGGAACCAGATCAGTTTTCACAAAATGCATGGTAACATCAGCAGTTTTAGACAAAGTGGTATTCTTTTTAATTTTTTTTTTCTTTTTTTTTGAAAACCTTTATTTCCAAATTCAGGACAGCTATTCAGCCGACAGCCCGAAGGTTCGGCAGCATTACAAGTTAGATACAGTGATGTGTCCCCAATGCAGTTCAAAGAATAATACAAAAGGTTCAATTTTAAATAAACACAGAAAAAACTAACAACAAACCCCAGCAAGGCAAGAACATTGTGAGCCCATGGCGGAGGCCCCCAGGGGAGACCGGACCCCACTCGTCTACTAAGTACAAGACTGTGTACGGAGGAAGAAGGGGAACAGCAGAGGCCCAGAACAGTTACTAAAACCAGGCTGTGCTGGAAAGTAGGTCAGGGGGAAAGCTGTTCCTCGGGAGGTTCCAGGTCCGGGGCAAGACATATTCCCCCCCTGTATTGGTTCCACCGCCCCCAGATGGCATGCCACTTCCGGGGGCGACCTCTAGAGCAGTAGACCGTCTTCTCCCTAAACATGCTCCAATCCATGTTTTCCTTCCACGCGGTCAGTGTAGGGGGTCCCGAGGAGCCCCATAGCCGCGCGATATCCCTTTTTGCTACCATGTTACCCAGAGTCACCCATTGGGTCTGCGCCTCATCGAGGTCAGTGGGCCCCCAGACATTCAGGAGGCAGCACCGCGCCTCCGGCTGTACCACAATGCCCGTCACCTCCCCCATAACTGCATGGACTCTCCTCCAGAACTCCACAATGACACCACATTCCCAAATGATGTGCAGGAAAGTGCCCACCATACCGCATCCCCTTCTGCACAGGCCGTCCTCCGAGAATCCCATGCGGACCAGCCTTGGCCCCGTCACATACACCCGGTGCAGTATTTTAAGCTGAACCAGCCTCAAACGCGACGGGATCGCAACCTCCTTAGGCGAAGAATCCGCTGACTGCCAGTCCTCATTATCCAACTCAAGACCATCCCTGGTCCACTGTTCTCTCAGCCCCAATAGCAAGTCTGCCCGGACGTTTATCAACTTCTTATATATGAGCGAGATCGTGCTCTCGGGCATATGACCATCAAGGACTCGGTCCTCAAGGGGAGAGGACTCCGGCACCTTCTCACCCTCAACAAGGACTGATCGGAGGGCGTGACGCAGCTGGATATACCTGAAATACTCTGAGGGCCCTAGCTCAAACTCAGTCTGCAACTCCTCGAAAGACTTCACCCTCCCCTTATGCAGTACATCTCCCACCTTGGATATACCTATCAGATCCCACTTATCAAAGCCCTTCGTGTGCCAGAGTCTTCCCAATCTTTCCGATTCAAACAATGGGGTAGCGAGGGTTAGCCTATCCTTCCAGCCCAACGAGTCAGTCGCCATCTTCCATACGCGCACCGCCACACCTGTGGGCCCCGTGAGGGACGAGTCTAGGGACCGCGAATACAACGCCCTGTAGTAGTTGCCGCCGCGCAGCAACCACCTATCCATGGCATACCCAGGGCTGAGGGCAGGGCCATAAAACCCATGGTTGATCGCGCTCAGCTGCGTGGCCCAATAGTACCGACGGATGTCTGGGAGCGCGATGCCCCCATCGTACCATGGGAGCGTCAACTTTGAAATAGCTATTCGCGGCCGCCCATCCCACAGCAACGTCCTTTGGAGGCCTTCGACCTCCCGAAAGTATTTGGCCGGTACCCAGTCCAGGGTGTTCTGGAGAGCGTAGAGGAAGCGGGGTAGAGACATCATTTTAAACAGGGCCGCACGCCCAACGAGGGAGAGCGGCAGCCTCCGCCAACCTTCCACATCTCGCCTCAAGCGTGCCAAGGGGGGGAGCAGATTCCTCTCATAGCGCACAGCAGGATCCAAGGATATAAAAATCCCCAAATACACAAAACCCTGCTGGGCAACCTGTATCGAACATGTTCTAGGGATCGGTGGGACCTCGCCACTAAGAACGTACAAGTACGATTTGCCCCAATTAATCACAAGCCCCGAGTTCCTACCGAACGATGCGAGTACGTCACAGACCACTATAAGTGACTTCTTAGGTGAGGCAAGATACAGCAGGATATCATCGGCATAGAGCGAAATACGGTCCTCATGATCAGACGACCACCGAAGGCCCCGTATATCCGGGTGCCAACGTATCCACGCAGCCAACGGTTCAAGGGCGAGGGCGAACAACAGAGGCGACAGGGGGCAGCCCTGCCGGGTACCCCTACCAAGCTGAAACGGAGTAGATGCCCGTCCATTCACCACCACATTCGCTAGTGGCCCCTCGTACAGCAACCGAACCCAACTCACAAAGCCGCGACCGAAACCAAACTTGGCCAGCACGGCCCATAAATATGCCCACTCCACCGTGTCAAAGGCCATCGTGGCATCAAGAGATGCCACAACAGCCGGTTCACGCAGCGTGCCCGCCCTGGCGATGACGCCATGAAGACGCCTAAGGTTCAATGCTGTATTTCGGTGCGGGATAAAGCCAGATTGATCCGGGTGGACCAAATCGCCAAGTACCCTAATCAAACGGGTAGCCAGGAGTTTGGCCAGAATTTTCGGCTCAGCGTTGAGGAGTGAAATGGGCCGATAGGAGGAGCATCTATCTCGGGGTTTACCCTCTTTATGTATGACCACGATCGACGCCAGCCGCTGGTCCAACGGAAGGATCCCATCCCCCCGCGCCTCCAAAAACATGGCGCGCAGATGAGGGGCGACCCTATCCGGGAACAGTTTGTACAGGTCGATCGGCAGTCCATTCGGTCCAGAGGCCTTACCCGAGTTCAACGCGCGAATCGCCCCCGCCACCTCGTCAACCGTGATGTCACCATCCAAATCGTCCCTATCTACGTCAGAGAGGCATGGCAACTCGATATCTCGGAGGAGATCAGACGAGTCCTCGGGCGGCCTGTCCGACACAGAGGAATAAACCCTATGAAAATATTCCGCGAAACACTTCACAATCCCCTCAGGTTCCACGATCGCCTCTCCCCCCTCTCCAATCAACTCTGGCACCACTCTATTGACCCGTTCTTTCCTGTCCAGCCACGCCAGGAGTTTCCCTGCCTTATCCCCAACGTCATACAGGCGGCCCTGTTGTTCCCTGCTGAGGGTCTTAGCGGCGTTCGTCACCAGGTCCCTATACTCCGCCTGCTTCAGGCAAAGCTCATGCAATGAGGACTCTGTAACCTCCTCCTCCATATCCCCTTCAAGGGCCGCAATCTCCTCCTCCACCTGCCGCACCTCGCCATCCCTCCGATTCTTGGCAGCCACCACAAGGGAAAGGGCTTCCCCCCGAAGCACGGTCTTAAAAGCTTCCCACAGCGATACCGCCGAGTCCACGGTTCCCCGATTTTCCTTAAAGTAATTATCTACCTTCTTTACCAGGGCGCTGCGCATCTTGGGGTCTCGGAAATACCATGGGTTGATGGGGGCCACCCTCCCTCCTCCCTCCCGACCTAGATCCAGCCGGATCCACACTGGCGAGTGATCAGAGATACCGCGTGCCATGTGCCTCGCCTCGGATATCAACGAGGCATGTGCGGCCAGAGTGAGCAGGTAGTCAATCCTGGAGAGGCTACCATGCGCCCCGGAGTGAAACGTGTATTGATTCTGTGTGGGGTGCCGGAGCCTCCAGCAATCTATCAGACCAAATGTATCCAGGAAGTCTGGAAGCCATTTCTGAGCCCCCCCTGTGTCCCTGGGCGGGTATCTATCCAACAGTCCGGAACCCACAGCGTTGAAATCCCCTCCCACTACCAGCATTCCCCCCGGGAGAGTCAGCAAAGCCCTGCCCAGTTCAGCAAATGTGGAGGCCTGCAGGGCCGGCGGGACATAAACTGAAACCAAAACCAAAGTCCTTCCTTCCCACCGCCCCGCCACCGCCACAAACCTCCCCCTATCGTCAACAATGGTGGAGTCCACCTCAAAAGGCAGCGATGCTCTAACGAGGATGCCCACACCCCTGGACCCAGAAGAGAATCCAGAGTGTGCAATGAATTTATACCCCTTCCTATTCAGGGCATAGCACGTATTGCCTATGAGATGCGTCTCCTGCAGCAGGACAACGTCTGGCATTGAGCGTTTCAAAAATTGCAACACAATCCCCCTCTTGATGCGATCCCCCAAACCATTAACATTCCAGCTTATAACACTTAAGCCTCTACCCCCCATCCTCAAACGGAAAGAGGCCCACCCCACACCCGAGGCGCCACCATGGAACAGCCCTGAGGATAATCATCATGCCTTGCAGAAATAAACCCCCCAACAACAAACTCAAAATCCCAAAAACTCCCCCCACCCTGCACCCCTGCTGCAGCTTAAAAAGCCCCCCCAACTTGCAGTGTGCCTGTCGCCCTACAAAAACAAAAATCTACAAAAAGTACCCTAAGGGAGGAAAAGAGCACCCCTCGTCCTCCCGCAACCCTCCACAGTTACTGCACTCTGTTCAAATCTTCAAGTATGGTTAAATCAAGTCAGGTCGGCTTTGAGATATCAGCCCTGTCCATTCCGGCCACTGTCTCCATGCTCGGCTGTGTCGTCCCCGGTCCGTCGCCGGGGCAAAGCGTCCAACCATTCGTCGGCCATAACAGGAGAGTCAAAAAAGAATGTCCGATCTTCATGCACCACCCGTAGTCTGGCGGGGAAAAGCATGGCATACTTCAGGTCCAGTTCCCGAAGTCTCCGCTTCACCCCCAGGAAGCTCTGCCTCTGTCTCTGCACATGCTGGGTGAAGTCCGGATAAAAATTCACCGACGCATTCTGGAAGGGGACTGGGCCCGTCACCCTCGAAGCTTGCAGGATAGCGTCCCGATCTCGAAAGTGAAAGAGCCGGGCGACGATCGGCCGCGGCGGGGCACCCGCCTTGGGCCGCCCGCCCGGCACCCTATGGGCCCTTTCCACCGCAAAAAACTTTCCAAGGCCCTTAGGCTTAAGATGATTGAGGACCAAATCTTCCACAAGCAGGTCCGTCGAAGCCTCATCCGAGGACTCCGGGACCCCGATGACGCGCACGTTATTGCGCCTGGACCGGCTCTCGAAGTCCTCCAGCCGGCGGGCGGCGAGGTCACTCTCGGCCCTCAGCTTCCGGACCTCGTTCTGCAAATCCGCGACATCATCAGCGAGGCCCGTGGTCTTGTGGTCCAGGTTCTTAACTCGTTCGTTTGTCTTGCCCAGGTCCGAGCGGATCAAATTGACATCCACCAGGATGGCATCCACCTTATGCGCCAGGGCCTCGAATTGCCTCCCCATCGAGGTCTGCATCCCGTCAAGCGCGCCCATGACATCCTGCAGGGATAGCTCCGGTGTCCCAGGCGAGTCCTCCTTCTGGGCATCCGGCGCCTGGCTCGGTCCACTCGGCGATGTTTTCAGGAGGGCGTAGCGGTCCATACTGTTGACTTGGGAATACGTTCCCCGCCTGGTGGACTTAGTCTTCAACCTATCCCCTTCTGCTTTGCCCGACATAATGGACTCCAGGCAGTCCAATGCAGTGAAGACCGCTCCCTCTCAGAGAGAGGAATAAGGAGTGAGCAGGTCCGCCTTGTGCTGCCAGAGTAGCCCGCCGAGCGTCCCTGGGGTTATAAAGCCACCCAGAGCTCTACAGTGTCCGGGCAGACAAAGGGAACGAAACCGAAAGTGAAAGAGCGAGGGCCTCCGTCCGACAGTTCACACCTCACCAGGCCGTTGTTGATCAACTAGGAGTCGGGCATCCTGCCAACTCTAGCCCCTGGCATCTCCGGGAGTTAGGCCGCAATCTTTCGCCCGTCGTAAGTCCGGTTCCCGATGGGCGATCCGACCGCGGATAGTATCAATCGCCTCCCTGACAACTCAGCAACACGGTGCCATGCATACCGTCAGGATTAGAGACAGGATAGTCGACGGAGGGCGCGAGGGTCTCGGGAGCTCTAAGCTCACGCGGCCATCTTGGTCAAGCGCTAGGCTCCTCCCCCAAAGTGGTATTCTTAATATTCAAATTGAATAGGGCATCACCCCTTGAAACATCATCAGGAGAGTACTGGTGAACAGCACCACTGCAACGCTTTCCAGCAATTAGAAGACATTGAAAGGATTCAGAACATAGTGCCCTTTTGCTACAAGGGCACCTGTTGAGGTCAACAAACCTCTTTGCATCGATAGGATCTATAAGTTACTCCAAATAGCGTCAGTCCATATAAACAGTAACAATCTTTTACTTGGCTTGGATGCCAGCCTGAGTGAGAGCAGTGAGCTCTGCAACTTGTGCGGATTTCACTGTGGTTAAATCACAGCTTTCCACATCGTGTTATTCAATGCAAGCAACTCAACCAGAAACTATTGTGCATTCATTATTTTTTAGACAGGATCCATTCAGAAAATAAATTAGCTCACATTTATTTAGGGGCACATCAGTCATGTCAATATGTGGCTTCTGTAACCTGGGGGGTTCAAAGCAGGGCAGCAGACCAAAGAAATATGAGACGCAGACAACAACAATCTTTCATATCAGGGCACCCGTGCTGTAGAGAGATGCTGAGTTTTTGTAATGAGGAGTGCAACCACAGAATGGGTCAAAGCCAGGGTTAGCAGGGAACTGAGCATAATATTTTCAGAGGCTTTAACAAGATTGCTGCGACAGCCTGTAAATAAGGTAGAAGTCCAACTGTGACTGGATCGAAAGTTGAAAAGAAATAGCCTATGGGCTTTTTCTAATGCCCGTGGCATAATAAAACTCTGTTTCATTCATGACAATACAAGGTAAAAGGTTTCAGGGAGACTTAAGGCTGGTGCCTAACTCAACTTGTGCTTTATTTTTATTTTTACAAATGCTCTTTCGGCTTCATTAGATCTCTGAAGGTTTTCGAGGGTGTATTTTCTAAAGAATTCTTGTAAAAGCCAGGGCATTCCAGAATAGCCCAAAATCCATTGTCTGCAATTAACCACCATTCCTAAAAAGTAAGTACCTGGGAAAAATGTAGAGGGCTGGACAACCTATGGATGAATTCAACACTTTTATAGAACATGTGGAGCTTGCCAGCAGAAATCTCATGGCCAGCTTATTGAACCTGAGTAATGCAAAAATGCAATCTTTCCTTTAAATTCTGAAGCCCCTTCTTAGCC
The DNA here is from genome assembly GCF_964204655.1 of Triturus cristatus. Classification (NCBI taxonomy): domain Eukaryota; kingdom Metazoa; phylum Chordata; class Amphibia; order Caudata; family Salamandridae; genus Triturus; species Triturus cristatus. The sequence goes on along the minus strand of NC_140592.1, from coordinate 888,803,460 downwards.
AGTTCAGTGAGGTAACAGACTGAGTCCTCATTGCGATGATCTATAGTAACAGATGCCAACAGTAAATTGTCAACCTATTAGATTAGAGAAAACCCCTGAGGGAAACCAACATGTTCATATCCATCTTCAGGGCTAGTGAAAAGATAGAGGAAGACTCTGTAAATTCTTGTGGGAGATGAGTCCACAAACATCAGGAACCTTGGAAAGTGATCAAGAAGAGATCTTGAGGATCTGATTCACAAATGTAAACTTACACATTGGTGTATGTTTACTCATTTTCGGCAGTCACAAACTGCGATTTAATAGTAACTTTACGAATGCAGAGACTTCTCAGTTGAAGAAGAGAACGCTGCATTGAAAAATATAGGACAGGCTCATCTTTTTATGTGCACTGCTCTCTACCCTGACTGAGGAGTCTCGACAGTCGTAAAAATTTATATTAAATCGCTGTTTGTGAATATCTAAAAAGAGTAATCTTACACAAAAGTGTAAGTTTACCTTTGTGAATCTGGCCCGACTTTCGTAATGAATGGAAATGGAAAAGAAGGCAGGGCAAAGGTCAACCAAAGTAAACCAGTCATTATTGGCAAGGGTGCAGGAGAGAAGAGCAGCAGGGTTGGGGAGCACAGGAAGATTGCGATCACCTCATAATTTATAGCCCTAAGACTTTGGAAGAACCTGTACATACTGGCTTTCCCTACCTTACATATCAGGAGAATTGGGGTGTTACATCTACTAACAATAGGTATTAGAACCCATTGCTTGATCAAATCTGCAGTTACGGGGTGATGCCTTCCTCCACGTTGGGTTTTAGTAGGCACTAAGGTATTATGGGTAGTTTTTTCTGTGGGTCATCCTTGACCTTCATCAGTTCTATCAAGGAGATGAATCCCACAGCGTTGACCCCAGTGGACCACAATGTGGACAGTACACGTGAAAGTAATTTAATTAAATCAGAACACATGGCAACAGGGCTCACTCTGTCCTAGCAATTCAAGCTTTCACATAATAATGGAAGTGCCTTACACTCTGGTCTTTGAGGTATATTCAAGAACACCCTGTTTGGAGGACTAGACACAATACCAATTTAACTTACAAAGGATATTCCTACCCAACAGTTTTGTCGGGGAAGAGGGCTTAGGCAAAAAGGAATGTTTATCTCTAATAGATTCTACAGAAAAACACACAGAAGGGCATATTCATGAAAGAGTTACATCACCCTTGAGCCATGCAATGGGGCGCAACAGCGATACAACTTTTAAGTTAGATTTATCAAGCTATGCAAGGCTACCTTGCGTGGCTTTGCGTGGCTTGATAAATCTAGAGGAAAACAACATAGCACAAATTTCTGCATTGTGTTATGCTTCCCCAGGGAAGCATTCCATGGGTGGAGCGTGGGTGTTCCCACGCATCCACTCATGGATTTTGGCGTATTCCCCGATTTACCATTACTGGTGACCTGGTAATTCATCAAAATGCTACCCCCTCCTCAGGTGAGGTGTAATGAGGAGAAATATGTTTTTTTCTCCTTGTTACTTCCTCTTTTTATATGTGCTGCATTCTGCAGCACAAATAGAAAAAGGTAAGTGCCTCAGAGGATTGTTTTTGTGCAGGAAGGTGCGCCTCCCTGCACACAAACAATCCTGCTAACAATGCAGGCTCTCTTACACCCTGGTTCAAGGGTGCCTGCAGTGGTGCTAGGCAGCAGATTGTTTGCCAGTGGAAGAAAAAGACAGGAATGTGCCCTATTATGGAAAATAAAGCGCATTCCTGACACAGCTCAGTGCAGCATAGCAAAGTGTCTTGCTGCGCTGTGTGATTTTTTAATAAATATGCCCCAGGGTCTGAAATGTGGCAGGTAACTCATTGCCTGGGTATACCAATTGCGTCAATGTGCAAGCTTGAGAGAGGTAAAGAAGGAAATTCAGAAGTTCTGAACAACTTGATAATACTCAACTTCTTCCAGGAGTCCCAGCACACCAGCAATTGTACTGGCACTCTCTCTCACCCAGGACCGCATCTAATCACAGACAAAGCAAGAACCTCTTAACGCTGGGGGCCATTCTGGGCTCCTCCGTTTCTTCTGAAAATTCTCCCACCTCCTTTACTGCCTAAAGCAGCACAAACTGCTTCCTGAGCCATCTTCATTGGACAGGCTATACCCGAATACTTTTCAAACTCAATCTTAGCTTTATCCAAATAATCTGCCAGCGTCTCACCCTTATTCTGCCTACCATTTCAAATTTAAATCCAGTCAGTTTTCACTGAACATTCCTCTGGAATCTCATTCAGCAGAGCCTCCTTCACTGCATTCAACTCCCAATCATTCCCAGGGTCCTGTCTCAGTCATGGCACTCTCTTCACCTCAGTTTCTCTTACCTCACTTGGCACTATCAATCACAAGAACTAATTTATACCCGCCCAATTATGCCTTTACACTTCAAACTTTCTGCAATCTTCGGAAAATTAAGTTGAATTTTCCCAAATGTTGGGGAATTGTTTCTTTATGCTTGATAAATCAGAGGGAGCCCAAGGAATGTGGTCCACAACTCTAAGTCTTGCTGCTGGGTAATCCTCAAAGGGGGAAGAGTGGAAGAGGATGGACTCTCATGGTTCGAAATTTGCCTTGTCTGCAGGATTACTTCACATTTTTGCCTTCTGTAGCTGAACTCATTTCTGTTGGCATAAGGGCTCTGTGAACTTTATCTCTGCTGACTAGTGGTAAAGTACCTATGTTCTCCCCTCCAAACATAATACAAATGGTATGCACCTGAATGATACATTTATTTTCTCATACATCCATAGTACATGAAACTACATGTACCCGTGGCTTTAAATTAAATACTACTAGTGGGCTGCTGCACTCATTCCACTCACTGAGATAACCCTGTAAAACATGTCTCAGCCCTGCCACTGTAGCCTGCAGTGCAGTTTAAAGCTGCCATTTCCACCTAGCAACATAAACCTTTTGCCAGTCCAAAACCTTTTTTTTTTCATACTTATAATGTATGCCCTAAATGTTCATATTCTTAAAAAGATACCCTTGGTATCTTCTGATGCTCACCCTGATGTTTACCACTTCGTAATTTACCTTAGAGAGGTTAACAAAATAGTGGTTCCCCAGTACCCGGTGGTTCCAGACATTACCACGATCTTGACAATGATTCCCCGTCAGCAAAATTCTTTTCGGTAATCGATTTGAAGAATGCTTTCTTCAGCATTTCAGTCCATACAGATAGCAGATATCTGTTTGGATTTGCAATAGCCGGAAGGAGCTTTAGATTCTGCCGTGCTCCACAAAGCTATACAGAAAGTCCCAGTATCTATAGCCAAGCTTTGAAAGCTCAATTGGATTCTTTGGCACTTCCCCCTAGTAATATGCTTTTGCAGTACGTTGACGACCTTCTTGTTGCTTTGGACACTGAATGTGATTGTAAAGAGGCCACAGTTAAATTACTGCTACATCTGGCACACCATGGACACAAGGTGTCACTTTAAAATTTCAATATTGTCAACAGGAGGTCACCTATTTAGGTCACCTACTGTCAAAGGAGGGTCGCAGACTAACACCTGAACGCATAGCTGCTATTACTAGTATGCCTGTTTCTAAGACCCAGCGCTAGGTGTGCACCTTCATTGGTATAACTTCGTATTGTCGTCACTGGATCCCTAATTATTCCTTACTAACAAAATACCTCCTTTACCTGACTACCAAAGAAGTGCATGAACCCTTGCCTTGGACGTCTGCATGCCAGCAAGCATTTGAGCAATTAAAGGCTGTGCTTTGCTTTGCTCCTGTGCTTGGTACTCCTGATTACCTGAAGCCTTTTGTGCTCTACATACACAAGGTGGACGGTTGCGCGCTTTCTGTTCTAACACAGGATTTCGGTGGTAAGCAGAGACCCTGAGCTTATTTCTCTGCTATTCTTGATAATGTCGCCAGAGCTCTCCCGACCTGCCTGAGAGCTGCCGCGGTGGTGGCAGTTTCTATCAGACAATTGGCAGGGCTCGTCCTTGATACTGATCTCACAGTAATGGTACCTCATGCTGTGGATATGCTATTGAATAAGACAAAGATGCTGCACCTTACTAGTGCGCGTCTGATTGGATATAAATTAACATTGTTTGCTCCGCACATTACCATTAAACTATGTGCTACTCTGAACCCAGCAACGTTACTACCCCTCCCTTCGGAAGAAAAGGACAATGATGTCCATGATTGTTTATTTCGGACTGAGGAAGAAACGAAAGGACGAGTAGACCTGACTAATGTTCCCTTATCTGACCCCCAAGGTGAACTATATGTCGATGGCTTTTGTTTCAAACTACCAGATGGCACTACCACTGCAGCTTATGCAATCACAATGTTACACACTGTAGTTGAGACATCCCATATCACATAGCAATCGGCCAAAGCTGCAGAGTTGGTTGCCCTCCTTAGGGCTTGTGAGTTGAATGAGGGACTGACTGTCAATGTCTACACGACAGCCAGTACGCCTTTGGGGTGGCCCATAATTTCGGGCGCCTCTGGTCGGAGAGAGGGTTCTTGATCTTGCATGGGTTGCAAATACAACATGGTCCATTGATACATAGACTGTTGTCCGCCTTGACACTCTCTGATAAGTTGGCAATAGTAAAATGTAACGCTCATAAAGCAGTAACAGATGACGTTGGAGGGGGAAATGCGTTTGCAGATCAGACAGCTAAGGAGACAGCTAGATCGAAGATGAAAAAGATGTTTGTGGCAGGTCCCGCTACGTGGATCCCAGACAATGGAATGTTCAAGGACACATTAGAGAATGTCAGGGAAATACAGAGTGAGGCGACCTTAGGTGAACTGGCAATATGGGAAGAGAGTACAGGGCGTTTGGACTAGGATGGGTGCCTGGACTGACTTATCTGGGAAACAGAGATGGTTGCTGCCCAACGCCTATGTGCTCCCTGTTGTTACCATGGCCAACGGCCCAGCACACATTAGAGCCAAAGGAATATGTAAGCTACTGGGCCCAGTATGGCAGAACGATAATATCTCTGCAATAACACTGCATTATATGTTAGAAACATAATCCTGGGAAAGGTACTCCTTCACCCGCAGGTAACTTTGCGCCGCCTTCCTTCCCGTTCGAGGTTCTCCAGATGGATTTCATCAAAATGGAACGAGTTAACAATTTGAAGTATGTGCTAGTAGTGATTTGTGCATTCAGTAAATGGTTTGAGGCTTACCCCACTAAAGAGAATACGGCTATGGTGAAGGCACTCTTAAAAGAGTTCTTCCCGCGCTATGAAGGCTACGTGTCATCTGGAGTGACAAGGGAAGTCACTTCAATTCAAAAGTCATTGAATTGGTGTGCAAAGGCTTTCATATTAAGCAGAAGTTTCATGCAGCGAACCACCCCCAGTCAGCAGGCCTGGTTGAGAAGTACAATAGTACTCCCAAACTGAAGTTAGCGAAGATTCAAGAAAGCACAGGTTTGTGATGGCCCGATGCTCTACCTTTGGCTTTGTTATCTACCAGCGCATTCTAGAACAGGGTTGTCCCCATATGAGGCGGTCTTTGAATGCACCGCCAACGTCTGGGGCGTCCCAAGTCCAAGACCCCCTACTTGTGGACTATCTTTATGAGTTAACTAAAGATCTCCATTCTATCCACCAACAGATTCACGCCACACTGCAACCAGTGCCAGAGGGGCCCGGGCATCAGCTACAGCCCGGCGAATTTGTTTTGGTGAAGAATTTTCAATGGAAGAACTGCCTGGAGCCGAGGTGGAAGGGGCCACTGCTTGTCCTGCTCCGCAGTGAAGCTTGAAGGCTGGAAGCACCGGGTTCACGGATTGCACTGCAAGAGGATCCCTCTCCCACTTTTGTATGATCGGTGTGTCCTCGACAGCATTGCTGAAAAGGAAGGGGAGCAAGTGCCCGGTTTCATTCCCTTCTCTGATACCCGATTGAGGTGGGCGCACACAGACGAGGAAAGCGACGCGGCCTTGATTGAGGCGATTCCCCCAGAATTAAGGGCCGCCCCGGATGCTCCCGCATCTGGTGCACAAGAGTCTGAGTCTCAATGCCCACCTGACCCTGAGTTTCACCCCCTTTTTGTTGACGAGACAGTGCCTGGAGTCACCAGGTATAACCTGCGGCCCCGAAAGAAGAGCAGTGCATCAGTGGGACAGTCCAGGAGTTAGGGAAGGACTTGAGCTTAGGGCGTAGGTGGCATGCCTAAGGTGCCTGCATTAGATTAGAGTGAGCTACACTGGTGCACTGCCCTGGACACTGGACAGGATCGTTGAGGGTAATTGCCCAGGAGGAAGGGTGCCCTATCCTGAAAGAAGAGGATTTGTTTCCAGCAAGAGCTGCGATTGTGCAGCTCTCCCGTGGGAGCGTTTCATAGCATCATCGTTGATGAACAATAGGAGTCTACCAGTGAGGATCTGAAGGACACTGGGTGACTTGTGCCCCTCCGGTTGGTTGTATTTTTGTGGCTCCAATTCATAAGGTTTCTTTCTATGTACCCATTTGGCCGTGCAGTCATGAAGGAGGAACAGCCCCTGGTGGCCCCTCCATTACAGCAGAATGGTCCTGTGTGGTCTAGTTGGTCTACTGGGAGTAGGGTAGTAGTGGTAGTGGTCCTTCTCATACTAATGATAACACTATTCGGGGTGGTGTGGTTTTTAGAAGAACAGCATCCTGTGCACACTTTGATAGGGATTACCCCGGCTCCACCTGAGCACCTATTTGTTACACTGGCCCCGTATAAGGAGAGACATAGACAGACTTATGCCAAGAATGCATTTCTGCAGATGCTTCATGAGGTACACAGCACCACTAATACCACAAACTGTTGGGTGTGTGGGTTACTTCCCTCAGTTATGCATAAGAACGATTTACTGGTGTCATTACCCCTATCATATTTAGGTAGTTGTTGGCCTTGTTCCAGTTGCTTTCTATGGTGTACATGCACTATTATGCTGACGCCTTAAACATGGTGCAATCTGATTACGAAGCAGTGTTGGAGTATATAGTAGTACACTAAGGATATACACCTGGGGCAATGGCAAAGAGGGTACCCTACATCCAGAAGCTTGTATGAACATTTTCGAATGAATACTTTAAATGTTTCCAGGAACGAAATATCACTGAAGACAAAGCCATGCCCATCCATCTGATCAATGCAACAGCTGGTTTCTGCATTGAAGGCTCAGGGAACACTCCAGTAGGACAGAGCAGTTGTAAGTACACATACTGATTGAACACTACTAGTAGCCCACCGTTGCTTACACCGCCAAATGTATACTTCATTTGTGGGGAACAGGCTTATACATGGCTTCCCAGGGAATGGTCTGGCCGGTGTTATGTCTCCTTTCTTTTACCCCCGGTTTACATTGCACTGTCTAATTATCACAAAGATCAAAGGCTACAACGTACGGATCTATATTTGCACCGGGTCAAAAGAGTAGTCAATCCAGAGGATATAGATCAAACAGATACTTCCCTACAGCAATTTACTGACATAATGAAGGGCATTCTGCCATTCTGAGGCCCCATGTTCAATAGTCGCAATATTCGTCGCCTTGCCAGAATAGTTGAGGGAGTTATTAATACTACTGCAAGTATACTGACTAATCTTACAGTCGAGCTTCAGGTTACTAGGCTCCTTGCTCTTCAAAAACGGATTGTTTTAGACGTCATTCTTGATGATAGGGTGGAGCCTGCTGTGTCTTCAGCAGCAGCTGTTGTGTGTACATTCCTGATAACACCCCTAATGTATACTCTGCAATACAGAAATTACACAGGCTTGCTTCAGATAATGGTTCATGGTCCCTCAGAGGATGGTTCTGGGGTCTGCTGACATCATGGGGTTGGAAGATACTATTTGTCTGAGTAGCTATCGCAGGTGTCATCTTTACATATTGCTTATGTCTCAATTGCCTTCCAGCCTGTTGCACCTATTGTGTGAGCAAGCTCACCCCTACCCCTAAATTGTCAGGACGTGATAATAAGGTCTCTATGTTGTAAATAAATGATCTTCTGTAGCCAAGTGTTGTATTAGTATGTTGTAGATTTATTCATAAGATAACAGCTTCAGATAAGTACTGGAAGATGTAAAGTCCAGGTGATATCCCACCAGGAGCAGCCTCTGTCCTGCTCAGTCTGCACACTCCAACTGACACTCACAACCTCACCAGGCACTCATGCATTCCACGACATCATCAATCATCCAACATTCCAGACATCTCCAAGCACACCAACACTCATTCTGGCTGAGCAGCAGGGAAGAGATACATAGGCAAGGGTAAAGGCAACAGTAGATCATAACACTCTACTATGATGATGCAGGATATCCAGGACATGATGCTCATTGACGAAGGCATTTTTTAATACTAAGTGGATTTTGATACTCATGTGCTGCCTTATTCTCCTGTGTAACTTGAGTGACTATGCATTTTCTTTCTTTCCCCTTAGAAGTGTAAAGACCCTACCGGATAGCCTCAATAGAACATTTAGCCACCGATGCTAAAAGGAAGGTCTGTTAGGTTTGAAAATCCCATTCCTGCAATGCACTTGTTTCATGCTATATTAGGTTAGCAGTGTGTGGTTAAATAGACATCATATGTATTCACGTTATGCAACCCACTGAGTTATCCCTGTAACGTGTAAGCTTTAGTTAGCAAGTGAACTCCATTTTGTATTTCGTAATCCCTATTAGGCTGCTTAGACTCTGACTGAACTAGGCCTCATTATTCGTATTGCTTGCCTCAGCAGAACACTGTATTTCGTCATTATTTTCTCTTCTGTTCATGGCTGTTTCCCGACTTACTAATGAATAGGCCATTCTGCCCTCGCAATCCTACCCAAGTGTGTAGTTCTGCTCCCACGTCAGGAGACCCTGAGACTCAGTGTGGTAACATTGAATTACCGATAGCATGTACCCATCTGGCAGGTGGTAGCCCATCCTTCTGTGCCTCCTTTGTCCATGATCGGCCCAGGTCGGTAACTTTCCACAATGGGCGTGGTTGGAGGCTTCTCGGGAGGAATGACTATTCATTGCAGACCGTTGGGGGGTCAGTGCCTCGGCAGACATCTTAGGGTGCAGGTCTGATTGGACTCTGACCGACTCTTCATTCTTGGGAAGGCATAGCAGGTGGTTGTAAGTAAGCCGGGTGGCCCCTAAGGGCCACAACCTTCAGAGGAGAATCAAGGTCGCAAGCTGCTCTCCTTCTAAGGACATAAGGTGATATCAAGAGAGTGTATTAATGTAATTTAAGACCCTCTTGATGGTCTATAACCTGACTGGCGATCATTAGTATATGGTCATGGGGAAAATATTTCTGGAGTCGCTTGGTTTCTTCTTCTCCAGGACCGTCCCGTGTACAGTGAGAAAGAGATGGGTGGTAAGGGCTAAGAAACTTTGGGTCTGCAGTTCTCTCTTCAGGAAAGGGACCATATAATCTTTTCAATTGCTCAAGAACTGAGCCATGTCCAAGGAATGGACTCAGCAGCTCTGTGACATCCGAGGTGTGAATTTACTTTAGGCAACTTTGGTAGATCTATATGCAGATTAGTATTTTTCATTGTATTTGTGGCCCTTTGGACTTCGTCTTAGTGTAGGGAACTGAGGACATGGAGGAATGTAGCAAATTGACTGAGGAATTTACAATATTTAGGAAAAGGTCGGCAGATGTTTATTACAAAAGTACATATTTGTTTTACATTTCCTTGTGTTTTGTTATATAAAAAAGAATAATGAATTTTATTTAGAGTGTTAATTAAAAATATGAGTTGTTTTTTTTAAAGAAAAATCTGTGAAAATACATGAGAATATAAAACAGCAATTATTTTGTAGACATATATATGCTAGGTTGTTCAGAAAAAGGCAGGATGTACAATACACTACTGGCAAAAGACACGTGGAATTTTATTCTGAGTGCTAATTCAAAAATCTGAAGCTTTTCAAAAAAATCTTTAAAAAGTCACATGAGAATATGAAATACCAATTATACTGTAGACATATGTATGCTAGGTTGTTCAGGAAAAGGCAGCATGAATAAGAAGCTGCTGGCAAAAGATACTTTTCAGCTGTTAGGGTTAAAGGTCACAATAAGGTCAAGAAAACTGGGCTACTTATCACTCAGCATAAGTATCTAATTGAACTGCACCTGTTATGGTGGTCTGCAAGTAATTGTCGTGTAAAGAATATACAGCAAAAACAATTCTGTTTGTGGGAGACACTAAGATCAACTTTGACATCATTAAGAACCACAGTGCAGCGCTTCCACGAACCGAGACAGTTAGAAGTAATCTTTGACATGAACTAAATAAAGGCTTAAAATCAAAACTGTCACTGGAATTGTTTTAAAAAATAACAGCAAATAAATAGGAATTAGATTGTTCGATCCGTTCTTATAAATATGTTTTTGAGCACTGTGATATTTAATTACAATATTCACTGAAGAACCCAATCATAAGCTACTTATTGCTCCGAATTTTACAGGAGGAAACTGCAAGCAGCATTTCGTTTCAGAATAGAAACCGGTGGGTCACTCCTCAGTAGTGGGACCTGCTAACTTTGAGCTTAATTTTGCGGCCACCTTCACCTGCTAATCCATATTTTAGAGCATAGGTTTAAAAGTGAGAAACTTTGTTTGAGTTGCCATGGCAGTAACCTTGTGCTACCAATTTAAATGGGGCATTTAAAGACACTTGCTGCAAAGTAAAGGGCCAAGTCCTTGGCAATGTCTCAGACCTCAAGCCACTGCCTTTCTGGTAGCTTGAAGACCTTTTCAAAAATGCCCTAGGCAGCAGGATGCCTGTCAGATTAGAGAGCTCAAAATGCTGATGCTCTTGTTTCTGAACTATCTCAATAAACGCACTCATTAGCCTGGGCTGGAGCAGGATGCAGATCAACTCTGATATGTAAAAAGAAACTCAGATAAACTGGTCATTGGTTTGCGATAAACACGGCCAGCTGTGCAAAATTTGCAGCGCTGCAGGAATCTTCCCCCATATCTTTCATTTTTTTTCTCTTGTGCTTTAAGATCCTGACAAAAACAATTGCAACTTAAAAATGTATTGGTAAAGTCATCTATCTCTACAAGCCTTATAATGATGCCTTTCTTTGTCCTTTATTAAACATTTGGCCATTGTCATTGCAAGCACAGATCAAAAGACAGCAACGCGTCCAGAGCAAGGGCCAGATTTATTAATATCTGGTCGTAAATTACTGATTGCAAATTGCGACCTGTATTTTGGTGGCCAGTAAAGTCATTCATTAATAGGTTGATAGGCAGGTCGGAATCAGACCTACCTCATGCATATTAATGGGTAGGTTGCAAACTGCGGCACGCTATGAATGGAGGCCATCACGGGGATGGTGGTCTGCTGGACGTTTTACATAGCATGAAATCCAACCAAAGGTATCAGCACTTTACATGAGCACCAGTTGTGTTACAGAGGGACACACTCATTTTGTTAGGTACAGGGACAATAAGTGAATTGCACAGAATCACTGGATGTTGAGCGTTCCTGCCGAGATTTGAACCTGCTTCCCCAGCTATGAGGTCGACTGCTCTAGCTGTTAGGCCATATCCATCTATGGTCGCTTACTAATAAAGCAAAACAATTTTAAATGCACTCTAGATGTGTTTAACTGTGTACAGTGGACCATTGCCTCCGCTTAATCAAACTTTTTTAAATTTACAATGCGGAAGGGGTCCCTTGGGAATCCCTTCCTGTTTGCTGATGGGTTAGCAATACATTTGTGAAGTCGGTCATATTTAATGTTTTGTGATCGGATTTTAGTCGCAAAACATTAATACTTCCCATTCGAAGTTAGTATTTGGAAAGGACACCCTGAACACGCCCCTTCCGACTACGGATTCAGTATGTACTCACAAACAGTGGTGGTTCCTCCGCTAAGGCGGAGGATCGTTGCACCACTGCCCTCTGAGCAGTGCAAAGAAAAAAATAAAATGATAATAACAGAACGTCATTATCATTTTATTTTTAGTATGGAGCCAGGTTAGGTCTGGGCGTGGTGGTGCCAGACTCGCATCAGAGGAAGGAGGAGTGGGTGATGTACCATAAGTGTGCATGACGCTTTGGCCTGCCATCTTGGGTTGGCCAAACTGTCATGCACAATTAATATGTTCTCCACTGATCTGTACTGCACAGCCTGGGTGGAGAACATGCACAGGCTTCCACTCTTTGTCTGAGAGGCGAACCAGGCCTCTCAGGCCAATCACAAGGCTGTTGTCATGCTGTGCTGACAGCAGTGTCGTGATTGGCTAGGGGAATCTGGGAGCCTGGGTGCTGCCTGGTCTGGTGGCTTATTTGACTAATGAGTCCACTGTAGGGGCCTGTGTTGGACATCATGCTCACAGGTTCAAATCCCGATGGGTCCACTCAGCCATTCATGCCATTCATCCTTCTGAGGTAGATAAAATGAGTACTATTGAGTTGGGTAACAATAAACATCTAATATTCAGCACCAGGATGCCCACGGGTGAACGTGCGCTTTACAAATACACATGGTCTGTTATGTTATTGGAGCAAGGAAAACAGGGAGGACAGAGGAATGTCATAGGTTGAGGCATGGGGAGGGTCAGAGATATAGTCTGGGTAAAGGTGTGATTTCCATGGCTATGTAACTCTTAGGTATCTGTCTTGGGTGTAGATGCAGTCTGGTTTGGCGAGTGATGTAGGTGGGCTGAGACCAGTCGGGTGATGGTGAAGACTTAGTGTTGCACGCAGGGTTAGGAAGGCTTTGATAGGGGGTGGATTCAGTACTTGTTGCAGCTTATTTGATGAGGGAAAATGTACTCAACTATTACTAGGTTGCGATCGGATGATTGGATGAGGCTAATCCCATCACTGTAAATGGGGATGATTGCTTCTGCTCTGCAAACTGATGAGCGATAACGGGGATTTTCTGCTTTCAATTTAAATTTTAATAAGTAAAAGTTATACATCTTAATTTTATTCACCTAACAGCCACTACTTGTCTTATTTATATAAACTGTGTCCTTATGGGAAACATCCTTAACAACACTTAGGCACCGTTTGATGAATCTTCACCACATTTTCCACAAAAAAAGTGCCCTCCTGTGTTTAGTTATATGTGGAAAGTTTCAGGGTGATCTGTCAAGTAGGAGTCTGAAAAAAAGGGGGGTTAAAATTGTGCGTTTCCAATGTTATTTACCGTAGAGATTTTAGACATGACGACAGCCCAAACTGCTGAACGGCATTACACCAAATTTGGCAGAAAGCTAGATCTTGCTCCAGAAAGATCTCTTTTTGTTATTTGACATAGATTCCTACAGTAGTTTTCCCGTTATTAAAGGGAAAATAAATTTTTATATCTAGAGACGCAGATCCATCATGGATCCACCGTGGTGGATTCACGGAATCACGCACCAGTAGAAATGCCATGTTTGGCTGGCCATAACCTGAGTAGAAAGTTGAGGCTGCCATTTTAGATATCAGGAAGCAGTCCCGAGTTATGAACATTCACATGAAATGTAATAGAAGGGGTCAGGGTAGAGGTACCCTCATCCCATGGGTGCAATGTAGGGGTCTGTGAGGGACCGATGATTGATAAGAAATTGCCTTTAAACCAATATTTAAATTTGTGACTGATCTTGAAACTTAGCCATAATTTAAAAAGCACCCACTCACAGACCCACTCAGATATTTCACAAACCCACACAGACAACAACACACCCACTCGCAGATGCACTGAGACACTCACACACCCATACAGACACTCACACACACACCCACCCACTCACCCACTCTGTAAACTACTTAGACACTCACACACCTACTCACTGACCCACTTAGATATTCCCAAACCGACACAGATACTCACAGACCCACACATACACTTATATACCCACTCAGAGACCTACTCAGATACTCACATGCCCACTCACAGACCCACACAGAGACTCACACACAGACACTGAAACAGCTGCTCACAGACCCACTCGTACATACACAGACCTTCTCACATACCCATACAGATACTCACATCTACTCACAGACCAGCACAGATATTCACATCAACTCATAGACCCAGACAGATGCTCTTATACCAACTCACAGACCCACACATATACTCACACACTGCACACACACACACACCTACTCAGACACTCACACACCACTCACAGACCCATATAGATTACCACAAACCCACTCAGAGACCCAGATAGACACTGACACATCTCATACACAGACCCACTCAGATACTCATATATCTACTCAAAGACCTACATAGACACTCACATACCCACTTACAGACCCACTAAGATATTCACACACTGTACTCAGACACTCACATACCTACTCACACACCCACTCACACACCAGTCACAGACCCACACAGATAATCACAAACCTACTCACAGACCCAGACAGACAGTGACACACCCAGTCACAGACCCACTCAGATACCCATACACCAATGCAAAGACCCAGACACATACCCATTCACATACCCATTTAGATATTAACACATCCATATAAACACTTGCATACCTACTCAGACACTAACACATCTACTCAGACCCACTCAGACACTCACACACCCATTCACAGACCCAAACCGAAACTCAAACACCCACTCGCCGATCCACTCAGACACTCACTAATTCACTCAAGGACCCATACAGGCACTTACACACCCACTCACAGACCCGCTCACATACCCACTCACACATTCACTCATATACCCACATAAATTCTTATATACGTAATACCAGACCAACATAGACACTCACACACCAAATCACAGACCCACTCAGACACTCACACGCCTATTCAAAGACCTACAGAGACACACACACCTACTCACAGACACATAAAAACACTCACACACCCACTCACAGACCTATTCAGGCCTCCATACGCCCACTCACAGACCAACTCAGGCACTCCAATACCCACTCATAGATATACGAAGATATTCTAACACCTACTCACAGACCCACTTAGACACTCACACACCCACTCACAGACCCACACAGATACTCTCATACTCACTCACAGATCCACATACAGACCCATTCAGATATTGACACACCCACTCACAAACCTATATAGACACTCACATACCCACTCATAGACCCACACAGACACTTATACACTGCACACAGGCACTCACACACCCACTCACACAGCCATTCATATACCCTTTCAGACACTCATACACTGCTTACAGACCCAGTCAGACACTTGCATACCCATTCATAGACCCAGACACTCATACACCCAGTCACAGACCCACTCATGCATTAAAATACCAACAGAAACACTCAAACACTGATACATCTACTCACAGATCCACTCAGACACTCATCAACCCAGGTACAGATCTAGTCAGACACTCACACACCTAAATAAATGCTCCAACACCCAATGAGATATTCACATACCCACTCACAGACCCATAAAAACACATGCCCAAACAGACACTCATACATTCATTCACAGACTGAAAAAGGCACTCACTCATACTCACTACATAGATACCCACACACCCACTCATAGACCCACATACCCACTCACACATCTACTTACAGACAGACACTGAAACAGCTTCTCACAGACCTACTCATATACCCACAGACCTACTTACATACCCATACAGATACTCACATATACTCATAGACCCACACATATACTCACACCTACTTATAGACCCACACAGATACTCGTACACCCCCCACAGACCAATATAGACAACACAAACCCATTCAAAGACCCAGACAGACACTGACATACCTCATACTCAGACCCACTCAGATACTCACACACCCACTCACAGACCTACATAGACACTCACACACCCACTCACAGACCCACATAGATATTCACTCACTGCGCACAGATACTCACAAACCTACTCACACACCCACTCACACACTACTCACAGACCCACACAGATAATCACAAACCCATTCACAGAGCCAGACAGACACACACACCTACTCACACACCCACAGAGATACCCCTACCCAATCACAGACCCATGAAGGCACACACATACCCACTCACAGACCCACACAGACATTCATACACCCACTCACAGACCCACTCTGACACTCACATACCCCCTCATATATATATATATATATATATATATATATATATATATATACATATATATATATATATATATATATATATATATAGCTATTCACACCCCTACTCACAGACCCACTCAGACACACACACCCACTCACAGACCCACACAGACACTCTCATACTCACTCACAGACACTCACCCCATCTCTAATATTCACAGACCTACTCACAAACCTACATAGACAGTCACACACCCACTCATAGACCCACACAAACACTCACACACTGCACACTGACACTCACACACCCACTCACACAGCTACTCATACACCCACTTAGACACTTATTCACTGCTCACAGACCCACACAGACACTCTCATACTCATTCACAGATACACACACAGACCCATTCAGATATTCACACAGCCACTCACAAACCTACATAGAAACTCACATACCCACTTATAGACCCACATAGACACTCACACACTGCACACAGACACTCACACACCCACTCACACAGCCACTCATAAACCCACTCAGACACTCATACACTGCTTACAGACCCACACAGATACTTACTCACCCACTCACAGACCCACTCAGACACGTGCATACTCATTCACAGACCCAGACAGTCATATACCCAGTCACAGACCCACTCAGACTTTAAAACACCAACAGAAATACTCACACACCCAGTCGGATGCTCACATTCCCACTCACAGACCTACTCAGACACTCACACACCCACTCACAGACCCACTCAGACACTCATGAACCCAGGTATAGATCTAGTCAGAAACTCACATACCCAAATACACACTCACATACCCACTCACAGACCCAGTCAGCTACTCAAACACCCACTGAGCCAAGCATTCACCCACTCACATACACCCATATAGACACATACCCATACAGACACTCATACACCCATTCACAGACCCACAAAGACACTCACACACTCACTGATGGTCCCACACAGACTCTCGCACACCTACTCACAGACCTACTCAGATGCTCACAAACCCACATACACACTCACACACCTACTTCATATCCACACAGGTCAGGTGCTCATATACCCACTCACAAACTCAAACAGACACTCACACACCCACTCACAGACTCACTCAGCCATTCACACATTCAGTCATAGACCCATAGATACATTCACATACCTACTCACAGACCCACACAGACACTCGCACACTCACTCATGGACCCACACAGACATTTACACACCCACTGATATACCCATACAGGCACTCACACATCCACTCACATACCCCCAAAGACACCCACATTCTCACTCACAGACCCACACAGACACTCACACACCCACTCAAAGATGTACACAGATACTCAAACACCCACCAAGATACTCAAACCCTCACTCACAGACCTGTACAGACACACACCAACTCAGACACTCACATATCCACTCACAGGCCCACATGATGAATACAAGCCCTAGCTAGGCCCGCAAGAGACAAGGGTTCGCTCTTCTGCAACGAAATCTATAAGGAAGTTGGCACGGAAACTGCAAAGTACAAAAACAATGTTTATTAACCCTTAAGGGTGGTCCTACAATCCACACAACACTCTTCAGTATTGCAAGGAGTAGCACACAGAACTTGCGTACACAGTCCCCTTTTATACACAACAGAGGGGCTCATGAGTGGGTGGATAGTACATGAAGTCGAAGAACATTACCATTTAGGGTCATTCTCGATTCTAAATCAATACATGGGCGGAGCTAACACACTCCTTGAGCCCGCGAAAACACATGGTCAAGCAAAGCTAATTATAACAGATGTGGTCAAGTCTGGGCATGCGCCAGATGGACAGGAGGGCTATTTATAACTGTTGCTAGGCAGATCACAAGAACAACTAACACAGAGGTCGGACTCTCCTCGTGGTGAACACGTGGCAGCATGTCAATACAAAATGGAGTCCGGACTTCGGCCAACATATGAGGAAAACACGATAGGAGAGAAACACTAATGTTTTCAGTAAATGCTTAATCACATTCTGCCTTAATTTACAACAGACGACCCTTTCAGCATTTACTGAAGACATCTGGCTTCCAAGAATAATCATCGTATATGTCAATTATCATCATTCCTTTAACCTCTTTAGCTAGACCCTTCTGGCGGGCAACTTCGGCAATAGCTTTCTTATCTGGAATGCAGAATGAAATGCATACAGAACAACATAATGGTCCACATTGAATACACATACAGAGAAAGAATAGAATTGCTATGATAATACAAAGACCAGTTAAGACCTTCCATCCCCAGGCAGTAACCAATGCCCAAAACCATCCAGAAAAGGACCAAGTGCCGTTTTCCGTGTGGATTTCAGCTGCTATTTTATGCAGCTTATTAATGGCGTTATAAACGGATGGTGTATGATCAGGAATGAACACACAGCAGCTACTTCCAATAATTTTACAGGCTCCTCCTCGATCAGCTAGCATTACATCCAATACCATACGGTTCTGCAATGCAACAATTCTGGTAATCTGTAATTCTTCCGTAAGATTCCCAAGAGCAGCAGCAGTCTGGTTTGTCACAGCTTCTACCACTCTTGTTAATCTTCGGATCTTCCTACTATTCAAGGCGGCACCAACAAAGAAGAACAATCCTAAGTTAAAATCAATATACTGTTGCAAACTGGTATCAGTCTGATCCACATCATCCGTCGATAAAGTACGTTTATACCTATTTACAGTCACATTATTCAACAATTTCAGGTCTTTATGATACGATGCAGGTGCTAGGAATACAGGGGGTAGTAGGAATGATACATAGCATACCCCGGACCACCCAGCCGGCAAACGGTAATAACCTTTATTTCCACATACAAAATAGGTATTATGGGATGCTAGGAAGGTGCTGTTATTCAGTCCGTCGATATTCAGAACAGTTAAACAATCACTGACACCAACAGGGATAAAACCCACACTCTGGACACACAGGTCCGCTTGGGCTTGTGCCACTTGGATCACAAACTTGTCCTTCCCCATAGTGTCTCTAGTGTTCGTAAAGATATAGGGAATGGATTCATTGTCTGGTCGGTACTCTTCCCATTCCCAAATCGTTCCATTTGCTTGTGGATATCCATTTCTGTCCTGATGACATTCTTTATTAAGTCTAAAAAGCAGTCGTCCCACTGTCGGTTTCCGAGTGGCAAACAACAAAGTGTACCATGCTCTACAAGAGCCATTGTGAGAGAAAGGAAGTGGTATGAATGGCGTACCTCCTTTCTTCTGATGGGCTGGCATCATCCCACATATCCAACAGTTCGTAGCATTTGTAGCAACGTGGGTGTGATGCAGCATCTGAATGAAAGTGTTATTCAAATAGGATTGTCGATGCTTCAACTCTTGATATGGCAATGTGTAAAAGTAGTGCTCCGCAGGCACTGGAGTCGTCAACACAAGTGTCTCTCGGGCTGGAGTTGCCTCCTCCACAAACCATGTGGTTATACCAACGATAGCTACTGCTAGCATGAACCCCAACGCACAAAAAATCTTCTTCTTCTCCATGTCAAAGGAAACAATACCCTAATATCTTCCTGAAACTAAAAGTCTGTCAGAACTCTTCCCCTTGGGCAGCGGTTGATTTCTTCACCAACGGGCCAAGACGGGTGTCGCTACACTAATGCAGGGCTGATTCCCCCCCCCTTGCCTCAGCGGCTCTCCGTTTCACTAACCCAAGGGCCGTTCTGACAGTATGTCCCAGTACTGAAGATCTCACTTCCTTGGTCGCAGATGATATCGCCTTCCTCCAGAAGTCGTGTGGTCCGAAAAGAGCTCCTCAGTGTCGTTTGGCCTCGCAACACGGCCTGTCTCTGCTGCTAGGACTTCTCGTTGATCGGTCAGCACGGCAGACTCCACCAATCCGGGCGGTACCTTTCGACAGTGCAAGGAATGGATCCAATTCTTCCTGTTCGAGACTCGCACTGCCGTCCTCGTTGCAAGAAGGACTTGCTCAGGTCCGATCCATCTCGGCTCCAAACTGTTCGATCTATCGAAGACCTTTATCATCACATGATCTCCGGGCCGGAGACCATGTCCTTCGCCAGTAGACCGATCAGGGAGCGCCTCTCGGACCTGTTGATGAATAGAAACCAAGTTATCCGTTAACTGTGCCAGATAATCACCCATCATCACACAAGGTACATCATACACAGCCTTAGGCCTTGGTGGACCCCAAATATTCATTGGTCGTCCAAATACAATCTCATAGGGCGTAAGGCCGGTTCGAGAGTGTGGCACCGACCTAATTGACAATAACGCCAGTGGCAGGGCGTCTGGCCAAGTCAAAGATGTTGAAGCTTGAATTTTGGCGATCTTAAGCTTCAGTGTACCATTATACTTCTCGACTAGTCCTGCAGACTGAGGGTGGAACACGGCATGGAACTTCTGAGTGATGCCTAGGCCCTTCAAGACATACTTTATAACATCCGCTACAAAGTGAGGGCCATTATCACTCCACAGAAGTCTACAGACGCCGTATCGGGGGAAAAACTCTTTCAGCAATAGCTTCGCTGTAGTCATTGCAGTATTGTCTTTCGCAGGGTACGCCTCAACCCACTTACTGAAGGCGCAAACCACTACTAGAACATACTTCAAATTGTTACAGCGCTCAAGCTGGATGTAATCCATCTGCAGAACCTCAAAGGGTGCAGTGGGTGTCGCAAATCCTCCTGCTGGAGTTCGCGTGCCTTTCCCTGGGTTGTACTTCAGACAAATCATACAGGTCTGCACCACCCTCTTTGCTGTGCTAGCAATCTCTGGATGCTCCCAGACTTGGGTAAGCAATTTCACAATTGCGGAAGCTCCAACATGTGCTAGCCCATGTGCCATCTGGACCATAGGTTGTACAAAAGCCGTGGGTAATTTCCATCTATCCATCTGCTTATTTCTCCAGCAACCCTCGTCATCCAGCTCTCCTTCGCTAACCCATTGTTCCCGCTCTTTGTCAGAAGCGGTCTTTTGTATTTCTCGCACTTGCTCCTTCGCATCATGCCATCTCTCCACCTGTGACTTCACTACATACATGGCAGTAGTACCGGGCTGCATCGCAGTCTCCCGTGCTACTCGATCTGCTAACGCATTCCCTTCTCCAACCTTATCAACCACTTTCCTATGGGCGCTACACTTAACAATGGCGATTTTCTTTGGGTATGTCAATGCAGTTAAAAGGTTATGAACTAACTCCCCATGCATTATCTGTACCCCATGTGACGTTAGAAACCCTCTCTCCTTCCAGAGTAGGCCGAAATCGTGCGCTACTCCGAAGGCATAGCGGCTGTCTGTGTAAACATTCACACACAATCCTGTACTGAGCTCACACGCTCGTGTTAACGCTATCAGTTCCGCTGCTTGAGCTGATTTCTGTGGTATGCGTGCTGTTTCCACTATCGTCTGTAACGTGGTAATTGCATACGCTGCTGAAGTCGTACCATCTGGTAGCTTCAGGCATGATCCGTCTACCCACAACTCTCCATCTACCTCTGAAAAGGGCGTATCCTGGAGATCAATACGACCCTTTGTTTGTTCCTCAGTCACAAGAATACAATCATGCGCTTTCTGTGCCTCAGGCTGGGTCTCGGGGTATGGCAACAATGTGGCCGGGTTTAATGTCACGCACCTTTTTAACGTAATATGAGGAGCCAAAAGCGTCAACTCATATCCCGTTAAACGGGCACTGGTCAAATGCTGCGTCTTTGTTTGATTAAGCAGGGCATCAACAGCGTGGGGAACTAACACCAACAGTTTATGGGACAATACAATTCCTTCACTCTGCCGTATTGACACAGCTGTCGCCGCAACCGAGCGAAAACACCCTGGTAATGCTCGGGCGACAGGATCAAGCACAGCCGAAAAGTATGCACAAGGGCGCTGCTTATCGCCGTGCATCTGCACTAAGACTGATAATGCACATCCATCTTTCTCATGCACATACAACGAAAAGGGTTTTGCATAATCAGGGGTCCCTAACACTGGTGCTGAACAAAGGGCCTGTCTTAATTGCTGAAAAGCAGCGTCACACTCATCTGACCAGGGGATCGGGATGGGCGTGTCTTTTGTCAAGAGCGCTAGTAATGGCTTAGCTATGTGTGAAAACCCCAATATCCACTGTCTACAAAAAGAAACAAGACCCAAAAATGCACGCACATCCTTCTGCGTGGATGGCCTTGGTGTGTCCAAAATTACTTGGATACGATCTGGTGTGAGTGCACGCCCCTCCTTAGACAAAAGGTGACCCAAATAAGTCACCTTTGGTCTACAGAATTGCAATTTCTTCCTAGAGACCTTGTGATTGTGGGATGCTAAAAAGGAAAGTAAGGCTATCGTACTTTCCTCGCACAACTCCAGGGTGTCAGCCGCCAACAGGATGTCATCGACATATTGAATGAGGGCGACCCCCTCGAGTAAGGCAAAGGAATCCAACTGTCGTTTCAAAGCCTGACTGTAAATACTAGGGCTTTCTGTGTAGCCCTGGGGAATTCTACAAAAGCGATAAGATCTATTGTTTAATGTGAACCCAAAAAGGAATCGGCTATCAGGGTGAATGGGAATAGAAAAGAAGGCATTTTTCAAATCAATCACTGAGAACACGGTCGCCGTAGGCGGGACCAGGGTGAGCAACGTCGTGATATCGGAAACCACCGGGTACTGAGGTATCACGATCTTGTTCACCTCCCTCAAATCAATTATGAACCGATAAACCTTTGCATCCGTGTCCTTTTTCAGAATAGGGAGAATCGGACTGTTACAGATATTATAGGGAACTTCTTCCACTACTCCTACCGCGATCAAATCTTGCACAATCTGTATGAGAGCTTCCTCGCCCTCCTGGGAAATACGATACTGGGGGAGGCGTGGTAGCACCGCCCCCTCCTGGACACTAATGTGGACCGGAGGAATCACCATTTGTCCCACATCCGTGTCCGACGTGGCCCATAAAGCTCGGGGGAGGGTAGCCAACAACGCATCCTCTGAAATCGTACACATCCGCCCAGATCGGGGGTAGTTGTCATTTAAAATCACCCTCACACCCTCGGGGGAACAGCGAATTGTAGCCCTAAAGTGCTTTAACATATCAAGGCCCATAATGTTATCCGGTGTGTACGGAGCAAGCAGAAACGGACAAGGCGCAGAAAAACAATCAACTTTAAATGCAAGGGGCTGTGAAAGAGGGCTTCGGGAAAGTGTACCGTCAAACCCTACCGATGTAACTATTGAGCCGGATGGGGGAGCCCCCGGAACCAAGTACCTAGACAATGCACTACGTGTCGCTCCTGTATCCACTAGGAACTGATCAGTAGAACCTAAAACCTCAGCCGATACATAAGGACCCGTCTGATCGACCGGCACCTCAACTGATTCGGACCCCCATCCTACGCATTCCTATGCATGCTGAGAATCGTGATATCCCGAGTGATCGATGTCCGATACATGGTACTGATGCTGGCGATCAAAAATATTCGAGCTATCTCGGTGCTGTCCGGCAGTATCAAAACGGACATTATCATTAGAGGTCCCTCTAAAGTTCGAGAAGCCCCCTCTCCCCCTCTGGCCACCCGGAGTGTGCCCCTGCCGCGAAGCGCGCAACGCTGGGCACTCCCTGGCCCAATGGCCCAACTGCTTACAGTACGCACATTGGTTCTTATTCAAATCAGGTCGGCCCGAAGGGGGACCATAAGATCCGCTCCTTCCCCTATTGTTATTACCCCGGCGGGGCGGGCCATATACTTGTGCTAACATAACTTTCGTTTTGAGATCTTTCGACTTCTTCTCCTCCTGGCCCTTCGCCTCATGCTCCTGACGCTCATAATACTGGGCGATGGTCAGAAGGGCCGTCGGTGTCGCGGAGGACCAAGAGCTCTCACTCGCTTTTAACCGGGCCGCAACTGCCGGCAGTAGATTAGCCACATATTTGTCCGCGAAAAGGTGGCGGCCTGTGTCGTCGGTAAGCGACTGGCCACTAAAATCATGGAACGTTTCTTCAAAACGCGTGAAGAAATCTGCCACTGACTCATCAACTTTCTGCTTACATGCCGCCAACATATTCCAGTCAATCTTCTTGGGGGGGATTATTGTTTTTAATTTAGCCACAATAGCAGCAGGGAGATCTAGAATATTCCGGGGAGGTTTCTGTGCGGGCTTCCGCTCCCTATCCTCATCCTCAAGGTCAGACCACCGGGCCTTAAAAGCAACTATATCATCCACCTTTCGGACAGATCGCCACGTGTCCGGTGGTAGAATAAGGCCAAAGAACAGATCTATATCCGCTAAGGTCATAATGCAAGAATTCAAGGCCCCCTCGACTTCTTCATAGAAGGCCGCTGGATTCTTGCGGGGGTCAGGCAATGCATTCTTTAACGCCATAACATCGGCTCTATGCCATGGAGTATAAACCCAATTATACACGAAATATCCCTTAGCATCGACGGAGTTAATATCGGGACTAGTCCCCGCTCCCTTAGGAGGAACATACAAAGGCGCCGCCTCTCGCATTGGTTTAGCATGCACTATGTCATCCTTATCTGACTGGGAGGCGGATGGGTGGCCCTCTGCTGCAACCGAATCCGACTGCTTCTCCGTTTCCGCTCGTTGGCGTGCTTTCTCTCGAAGGGCCAGTACCTCGTCCCGCAAGGCGAACAGCCGCCGAGCCGCCTCAGGAGCCTTAGAGGGAGAAAAAGCACCGTTACGTATTGCTCTGGCATCCGAAGACACTTCGTCAGGCTCAAAAACATGAGAATATTTTCGGAAAGCATTAATCACTTCATCCGCGAAATGACCCAGAAAATACACTTTATCTCTCTCCTGCCATGGCCCCCAAATTTGAAATAATTCCTCCTGGGATACCTTGCCTTTCAGCGCACGGAAGGAGATTTGCCGAAGCTCAGCCATTTGCTCGGCTGGCAACATGGACCGTGTGTCTACCTTACCCGAAGCCGGGTCGGAATCTTGCGGCCGCGGAGCGGATGCGCCAACATAAGGGGGCGGAGAGCGATCTAGTAAATAAAAATCGTCATCAGGATTATTAAGGACAGGATAAATTGGCTGGCGAACAACATATTGACCCGAAACTTGTAGCCTACGCTCTTTCTCTTGTCTATCCGTCTGTTCTTTGTCCTCCCGACGCTTTGCTTCCTGTGCTCGCACATGATCATTCTTTCGTTGCTCTTTATCAAACAATGCTTTCTCACGTTTCTCTCGCTCACGCACTTCCTTCACCCATAACCGCACACACTCAAACATATCCTGACGAGCACGTCGCTTACACATACACTGTTCCACATACTCAATCTTACGCATATCAAACGATCCATACAAAGGCCATCGCAACTCAGGATCCTTCTTGGTATATTTCCTCCACAATGTGCTGTACATTATGGAAGAAAGACCATGCTTCACGTACATATCCCTATTAGGAGTCCCCTCTGGGGGAGCTGGAGCAGATTCCTCGAGGTTCAACCGGTTACCCAAACAGCAGCACCACTTACGGAGTGCGCTAAAAGCAGGCATGTTAGGAATAATGCAAAATATGCAGTATTATCAAGAAAAATGGCACTTAATCGTTGCGCCGTTCCAAGTTTACACAGCTCCGGAGAAATTTCTCCACATTACCTGCCTATATGTGTTGCAACGCATATATGTTCACAAAGACAAATTCAAAATATGACTAGTCACCATCAATCAAACTCAAATAGCCACACCAGGCTTCAAAACTCGGAGCAAGTACCGTACAACGGTTCTTACCAATCAAGAGTCCAGGTTCCAACTGCCAAGCTCCACAATCGCCCAAACGGCTCTCACGGCAGGACCGACAGAAGAGGTCTCAGTCGATGACCGGCGCCACCCAGATGGTCAGCTCGGAAGGGAAGGAAGAAAAACCTCGGGATGCCAAGGCTAAGACGCCGCTGGCAGTGATCACGTCCCTGGCCAAACTCCTCACCTTCGTCGCGACCAGTCCTTTGAGCATCAGAGTCGCCGATGAGCCCCACGTGCCGGGCGCCAATTGATGAATACAAGCCCTAGCTAGGCCCGCAAGAGACAAGGGTTCGCTCTTCTGCAACGAAATCTATAAGGAAGTTGGCACGGAAACTGCAAAGTACAAAAACAATGTTTATTAACCCTTAAGGGTGGTCCTACAATCCACACAACACTCTTCAGTATTGCAAGGAGTAGCACACAGAACTTGCGTACACAGTCCCCTTTTATACACAACAGAGGGGCTCATGAGTGGGTGGATAGTACATGAAGTCGAAGAACATTACCATTTAGGGTCATTCTCGATTCTAAATCAATACATGGGCGGAGCTAACACACTCCTTGAGCCCGCGAAAACACATGGTCAAGCAAAGCTAATTATAACAGATGTGGTCAAGTCTGGGCATGCGCCAGATGGACAGGAGGGCTATTTATAACTGTTGCTAGGCAGATCACAAGAACAACTAACACAGAGGTCGGACTCTCCTCGTGGTGAACACGTGGCAGCATGTCAATACAAAATGGAGTCCGGACTTCGGCCAACATATGAGGAAAACACGATAGGAGAGAAACACTAATGTTTTCAGTAAATGCTTAATCACATTCTGCCTTAATTTACAACACACACAGGCACTAACACACTCACTCATGAACCCACACAGACACTCACTCACAAAACCCTTAACTGACACACTCAGACACTCAGACACCCATACAGATACTCACACACCGACTCACATATCCACACACCCCCTCACAGACTGACACAGGCACTTACACACTCATTCATGGACCCACACTGACACTAACACACCCACTCACAGACCTACTCAAATACTTGTACATCTACTCACAGACCCAGACACTCACACATCCAATCATAGACTCACTCAGATACTAACATAACCAGATACTCACACACCCACTCACCTACTCACAGACCAGTTAGATACTCATGAACCCAGACACAGATACAGTCAGACACTCAAATATGCACACAGACACTTACACACCAACACACAGGCCTACTCAGATACACACACATCGAGGAAGAAATCCAGTCAGACACTCACAGATCCACTCATAGACCCACTCATATACTCATGCACCCACATATAGATCTATGAAGATACTCACACACTCACTCACAGACCCACATAGATTCTTATATACTCACTCACTGACCCACAAAGACACACACACACCCTGTCACAGACCTAAAAAGATAATCATATTTCCACTCACAGACCCACTCAGACATTCATACATCTACTCACAGACCCACTCAGACACTAACACACCAACTGATATACCCATACAGGAACTCACACATCCACTCACAAACCCACAAAGACACCCACACTCTCACTCACAGACCCTCACAGACACTCACACACCTACTCACAGAGGTACACAGATATTCAACCACCCACCAAGATACTCAAACCCCCACTCACAGACCCGTACAGATACACACCAACTCAGACACTCACATACCCACTCACAGGCCCACAAAGACACTCACACACTCACTCATGAACCCACACAGATACTCATACACTGACACACTCAGACACTCACACACCCACACAGATACTCACACAATGACTCACATATCCACACACACCCTCTCAGACAGACACAGGCACTTATACACTCATTCATGGTCCCACAGAGACACTAACACACCCACTCACAGACCTACTCAAATACTTGTACATCTACTCACAGACCCAGACACTCACACATCCAATCATAGACCCACTCAGTTACTAACATAACCAGACACTCACAAACCCACTCATCTACTCACAGACCAGTTAGATACTCATGAACCCAGGCACAGATCCATTCAGACACTCAATTAGCCACACCAACACACAGGCCTACTCAGATACTCACACATCCAGGTAGAGATCCAGTCAGACACTCAAAAATCCACTCACAGACCTACTCATATACTCATGCACCCACATATAGACCTATGAAGATACTCACACACTGACTCACAGAGACACTCCTACACTGACAGATCTATAACAGAGACACTCACACACTCACTCACAGACCCACATAGATTCTTATATACTCACGCACTGACCCACAGAGTCACACACACACCCAGTCACAGACACAAAAAGACACTCACATATCCACTCACAGACCCACTCAGACATTCATAAATCTACTCACAGACCCACTCAGACTCTCATATGCCCAATCACAGATATACAAAAATGTTTATATACTTACTCAGAGACCCACTCAGTGACTCACACACCTACTCAAAAGACCCACACAGACACTCTCATACTCACTCAAAGACACAAATACAGACCCACTCAGATATTCACAATCCTACATAGACACTCACACACCCACTCATAGACCCACACAGATACTCACACACTAACTCATAGACCCACATATACACTATCATATCCATTCACAGATGCAGTCAGATACCCATACACCCACTCAGAGACCCACAGAGATACTCACACACCCACTCACAAACCCACTCAGACACTCATATACCCACACAGATACTCATATACCTATTCACATACCCATAAAGATACTCACACACCCACACAAACAGACATTCACACACCCACTCACATACTCACACACACACACACACACACACTCACAGACCCATACAGATACTCACACATTCACTCATGGGCCCACACAGACACTCACATATCAACTCACAGATGCATTCAGACACTCACACATACCCTTACAGACCCACAGAGATACTCACACACCCACTCACTGACCCACTCAAATACTCATAAACCCAAAAGACACTCATATACCTATTCACATACCCACACATACACTCACATACCCACTCACAGACTCACTCACAAACCCAGTTAAACACTCATGAACCCAGGCACAGATCTAGTCAGATGCACACCCACACAGACACTCATGCACCCACTCACAGACCCACTCAGATACTCATACACCCACACAGACACTCATACATCTATTCACATACCCACACAGACACTCACATACCCACTCACAGACTCACTTAGACACTCATACACCAACTTACAGACCCAGTTCGACACTCATGAACCCAGGCACAGATCTAGTTAGACCCACACACCCCTACACAGACACTCACACACCCACTCACAGACTCACTCAGATACTCAAACACCCATAGGGATATTTACATACCCACACAGACATCCAAGCACCCACTCACAGGCCTGCAAAGGCACTCATACACTCATTCATGCACCACACAGACACTCACACACCCATACAGGTACTCACACACCCACTCACAAACCTACACAGGCACTCACACATTCACTCACATACCCATACACATACTCTCACACTCTTCAAAGGACCCACAGAGACACTCACAGACCCACTAACAGACCCACTCAGATACTCGCACACCCACTCAGACCCACAGAGACACTCACATTTCAACTCACAGACCTACATAGAGAATAGTACACCCACTCACAGACCTACTCAGGCACTCACACACCCACACACAGACCCACGCAGACAGGCATACATACACCCATTCACAGACCCAGAGAGACACTCACACATCCACTGACACACCTACACTGACACTGACAGACTCTCTCACAGATTCATTAAATCATTGACAGAGTTACTCACAGACCCATACAGACACTCATAGAATCTCTGACAGACACAGATAACGACTCAGTCACCCGCTCACAAAACCACTCATGCATCCATAAGTATTGCTTTTATGTTTTAGATGTATGTTTTTTGGTTATGAATCAGCAGCGGATCCACATATCCTAATGAGATTTTTAAAAAAGGAATTGAAAATTGAAGGAAAAAAGATTTGGCTTTGAAAAGAGCCTTTGTGTTCATGAAGCATAGATGATAACTACATATAGGAGAGGATGCTGTCTTTCAAGTTTTTGAGGAACACCTCGTTCTCTTTTCCTGTAAAATTAACTCCACTGTTTCTAAATATTCCCTCCATATCAAACCGTAAATTGTTGTGACATATATATTCCATGTTGTGGTCTCTGAGAAAAGCATAAAACAGTTTTATTGACATGTTTCCGGGATTCGTCTGTCTGTGGACAGAATTTGTTTGACCACTTCTGCCTTTGCCAAATGTTGCAGAACACCAAGGCAGTGTTTGAAAAGTCCCATTAATTTACCAAAGGTATCCTTCATTATGATTTCCAGTCCTACCTCAATAATTGTGCCTGCCACCACAGTGCGCAATCATGTGGTCTGGATGTTGGCAATCCATAATGCTTTCAACCAAAGGCAGCAATTGAGGCCAATTTAACCTTCTCTGGCCAAACCAAGTAATGTCCACATTAGGTAAACCCAAGTCCATGTCACTGCCACTCTTTCTAGTGCTCTTCAGGCCCAAAACACAAACCTATGTCTCACAATCCACACTCTAAACATTTTGGAGACAAACAGGAGTAGCACACAGGACAAGGCTACAGCTGAATGAGTCAGTTTCAAAATGAAGAGCATTTCAAATGGAGGACAGCACCTAATAAAATGATGGTGTAAATATGTACAGGTGGCTAAAATTAGTTAGTGATTTTGAAAACAAAGTAAGTTTTCAAAATCAAAATCTATCTGATTGGAAGTAGATATGAGTGATTGATTACACTACATAATTTAATAGTATATGCTGGACTTGGCCCTTCTGGCAGGTTCACCCTCAAAACTTTTTGCAATTATCCTAGCTTTTTCCCTATGTTGTGTGAGTGGTTTTAGGCCTCTAGGCGCTTTAACACTGTGTCCCAGTGTAAAGTGCATGCGCTCTGTGTTACATTGAATGAGACTGACCTGCCCTCCCATAGGAATGCATGGGGAATGTGTGTGTCCATGGTAGTTCCTGATGCGTGGGAAGTGCAGGGTCGAGTTTGGTATGTGCGAACTCGTGAGAGTGAATGCTGCGCGATGATGTGTGCGGCGTTACTGTGTCTAGTATAGAAGTGCCACTTCTAGAAGCTGGCACGTCTGTGGAATAAAAGTGAAGTGACTGTCTAGCGCGTGATTGGCTGGTGTGCCTGGCTCCAGGAGCCAGGATGGGTCTTCCCCAGTGGTGAATGGAGAGATCTGCATGTTGATGAGTGGGAGGAGTACACCTGGGACCTGAATAGGGCTGGGCTTTCCCCGCACAATGCTGGCTCCGCCCCCTGTGGTGCGACTGATGACCCTGGCCTGTTCTGTGAATAGGGAGAGGGGCTGAGCAAAACAAAGTGCTCAAGAACCAGTTGCATCTGGTTCGCTCCTTCCCTGCACCTTGAGACAAAGGTAACCTGTGTATAAAAAGGGTCTGTGACCCCATGTTCAATGTCTGCTGATCCTAACTGGAGGGGGGCCTGCTGCTGCTGCTGGGCGCCAGGAGGACCGCCACTAGGGACTGTCTCCCTGCCTGGAGGGCCCTGTGAGCTGGCCCTTGGGCCCAGCCCTTGCCCCTCTGCCTCCTGAAAGACTTTTCCCTGGCCTTGGCCTTTATTGAAAAAGAAGCGCTCGCTCTTTATTGCTGGGGAGAACTGTTACTTTTAATCCTGGACTGTGGGCGTTTGATTTGATTCCCTAAAAAGCGCTCTGCTTAACGCTGTGCTTCGTGAGCAGTTAAGAATTCCCCGAAGTGTGGAGGATTCCCCCGTGCCCCGAGGAAAAGCGGGAGCCCACCCCGCATTATGCCGCATCGTTAACTTATGTAAATTGCGGGTGCCCAGCCCGCATACTAGTGCCTGTCGCGGGAGCCCACCCCGCTTATCTCTTTATTTAAATTACGGGTGCCCACCCCGCTATTTTCGTTATCAGAGAAACGGGAGCCTACCCCGTATTGGCACCGCATTGCCGAGACCAAAGGAAAATCACCGCCGCAACCCGGGCTTGGCCAGGAAGCCAGGCAGCCTCGGTGAAGACGTGGGCGTGGCTAAAACAGGAAGCGGACGAGAGCCTACCCCGTGCTCCTGTGATGGAGAGAAGGAGGAAGCGACCTCTGGAATCACCGCGTTGGTCCGGATGAAGGAGACCAAGCCGGAAGCCAACGGGAGCCCACCCCGCGCTCCGGTGAGCTGAAGGAGGCCGTTGAGAGAAAGAGAGAGAGCCCCCGAGGAGCGGGAGCTCTCTTGTGCTGGCCGCCACCTGGGAGCGAGACGCCACCACGGGAGACCCTGCCTGGAGCCTCGCCAGTTCCCCAGTGAAGTCCCGGTCCCAGAAGAGGGACCGGGCAAAGAGGAAGCCCCGCGGCGCGACCGAAGTTCTGCCGACAAGGAGACCGCCGAAGAACGGAGCGGAGTCCCCAGGAGCAAGCCTGTGAGTCTCCCAGGGCTGGGGGGCTCCGTGGGAACTATTGTTGGTGCCAGGTAAAGGCACTGTGCAGATCTGCCTTCAGAGCGGCCCCGGATGGCAGCGGGCCGCTCCAACCCCGGGGGCATGTTTTATTAAAAGCACCTCCTGTGCTCCAGTGGGAGCATTATTCTTTTAGAGTCCAGAGGGGCTCCACTGAAGGGGGCATTCTCAGTCTAGAGCCCAGAGAGGCTCCAACGTTTGGGGGCATTTTTCGTTTAGAGTCCCAGAGAGGGGCTCAGGGGGAACGCTAGTGCCCAGGGTCATTTTCCCAGCTGCCGAGCACTTAGTGGGCAGCTGCAATGTTTAGGTTGTGCCCCTGTGCCCTGTTGCTTTCGCTGCTTTGACAGCCCAGCCCTGACACTTTGGACAAAGGGCGTTTGAGCCCCTGAAAGGCCAAGTTGGGCTGGGGACAGTTTTCCTGTGTTGTGCCCTCACCTAGGGTGCGTGGTTATTTTTACATGTGTACTTTTGCGCCATGTGTATTGCCTTTATGCTGTTGTTACTCCTACCTGTGTCTATGCGTAGGAGACTGTTTTCCTAGTATAGGTTATGATAGTGTGTTCATGGTTCCCTGCGTGATATATGCCTAAGGTGTTTAGGATTGCGTAGGGTGTACTTACCTTTTACCAGTGGTTACTGGTTGTGCGCTACATTTATTATTTGTTCTACATTTCTACAGTTACAATTGGTGATTTGTGCTAATTCTGACAGTGGTCCATGTGGCCCTGTCTTGTGTAAATAGTCCCCTGTAAATTCCGCCCAGTGCCAGTTGGCACAGTGTAAATTGTGTGAATATTATCTAATGTGTTTATTATAATACAAAGGCTATTTTTATATATAACCTTGTGTGGAGTTTCTTTTGTGGTGGGCCTTGGCTGTTGTTGCTGGGTGCGCGCGCAAACGCTTTACACATTGCCTCCGGGATAAGCCTGACTGCTCGTGCCAAGCTACCAAGGGGGTGAGCAGGGGTTATCTTTGGCGTGTAACTCCCCAGCCCTGACTTAGAGTGGTGGTTTCTGCCTGGCTTTGGCGCAAGCCCTAGCCAACCAGAAATCCCATTTCTAACAGTATATAATTTGCATACGCTCACAGAGTCAGGCAGGCACTCTTACACTCTGTTACAGTGCCAAGAAGTCACTTATGTGCCCATAACTAATATGGCATGATGCTCTGCTGTCTGCCTTAGCCTGCCATAACCTGCCGTACATCGAGCACGTGTGCGCCCTGTCATGCGCACTCACCGACCTACCCGCAGCACCAAGGGATGCGGACGCCTGCGAACGGATCAGACATCCAATACCGAGGTTATATTTGAGCAAAAGAGAACTTTAATGGTATAAGGGAGAAAAATACATACCTGTCGTGACCCACTGTTGGCGACCCCTAGCTCAGTGGAAAGGGTTCCAAAGAAAGGCCTGGAGTAAAATCCTGAAAGATGGGTCAGGCAGCATGGGAATCTTGAGCTGCCCCGAAGGTATAAGCAATAGCTACGACCGTAGTACGCCGTTAGAATTCGGTCCACCAAGCAGAACCGGTAAAATCTCTAACAATTGCTTGCAACTAGCCAAGAACTAAAATTGGATTAAATACTATCAGAAGAGGACTGGAGAAAATTGTATATTCGGGTGGAGGCGGCGACAGGAGAGGAGAAAACAGGCATACAGGCACAGCAGAGGTAAGTGAAAGTGTTGGCTATTAAGTACGTTTTTAAGTTTTAAATGAAGCTACTACATAGAATAAGGTAACGTAAACACCACAAAAGTGCAGTACGTGCCCCTGGAGGAGTGCAAAGGAAAAGTGCTGCATAGTAGTGGGGATGGCGCCTGGCAGAGGTAAATTGCAGAAAGGCAATGGCTCATCATCAGAGACCATAATGAGAGATGATCCAGTAGATGAGGTTAAGGTAGTCTCAAAAAGAAAAGTAAAAAAGTCTGCATGCCAGATCAACAGCAGGACATCCCAGGAAAGCCTGCAGCAAGATAAGAAGGGAGGAGGGTTGGTTCCATCTAACCCCATCCAGGACTTTGTGAGCAAACATTTCAAAAGAAAAGAGCAATTGCCAAGTCCAGCCATAACTGCGGACGGGCAACAAATAAAGGCCCTATAGGAGGACGGGTTGGATTGCCCGTTTCCACAAGACTCAGATTTACCCATCATTATTAACCAGTCATTATCCAACTAAAGTGTTCGTACTTTGAATCCAAGGTTGTCTTCATCACCATGTGTATTCATCCCCCAGATAGATGTAAGACCTCTTGAACAGAAGGAGAATGCAGCACATATAGAGTACAGTACCTCAGGATTGGTGGATAATGAGTCCGAACATGGGGGGCAGAGCGAGCGCACTAAGCCAAACCCGAAAAGTGCAAGTGAGGAAACTGCGAGCTCAGTATTTGACCCCCAACCTAGAGATTTCAGAGACCCCATCTTTAACTATGTTGGATGTAATGGTTATTTTACATAAGTCTTTACAAGGATTGTTGGAAGTATCTATGGGGAATAATGATATATTGAAATCCCAAAAAGTACAGCTGCAGTTAATTGTCAGCGAGCTGAAACAAATCCGAAAACATATGCCATCTATAGTCAGACCAGTAAGGAGCAAAAATGCAAATAGGGAGCCAGGAGAGCAATCTATACATACAATAGGGGGTCACAGTGCATATATCTCTAGGTGCCCAATGCTTGTAAAGAAATCTGGAGAGGCAACCAGTTATAGACAATACATATCAAGAGCGAGAAGGGTAGTCAAGAATATAAAGGAGAACGAGAAATTATTGGGAAAAAAGAATACCGCCAGTAACAGGATTAGTGATAGTAGTACTAAAAAAACAGAAAGCCTGAACTCAAAAAAGAACCCCCAGAAAACTCAGAAAGAGCTAAAGCATAGAATAAAGGATGTAAATGAAAATGAAAAAGGAGGAAAGAAGATACAATTGAGATTAAAAACAAGATGAAAGTAGAGAGCAGGAGAATGGTGGCCCAAGCAGACTACTACTTAGGAAAGATAATGTAATGGTGCAAGGAATGATTAGTGGGAACTTAACCTTGTGGGGGAGGGAAGCGAAAAGAAAACATGGAAAAAATAAAAGATAAGGGAAAAAAGGAGGGAGGAGTTTGTGGCTGTACTTAGAAGCATCACACCATAGGTATGAAGGTAAAAGAATAAGAAAACTACACCCCCTATATCGATCTCAGCTATTGCTAACCTTCACTAAATGTGCCAGCCTAAGAGAGATAGGGACAAGTGACCTTCAACAAGTAGGGTTTATACAAAATAAAAATGAGAAGAAGGTAACCAAAGCCCTGATGTATTCTGGGCTAGTAAAACATACAATATTAAAAGCAGAAAAGGAGATGCAGAAGGAAGGAATAAGGTTAGTTCTAGATGAAGAACTACCAACAGTGGATAATCAAAGATCAGTATTTCTGAGCCATCATACGGGCCTTGGGCATAGACAAATAAGACTACTAGACCAGGGGTTGGTTGGAAGGGAAGGTATGGAAATCACAGTAACTGGGGGGAGGATGGCAAAGGGCTGGAGTGATTAAAAAATTGTGGAGACATGTTCTCGAACTGTACTATGCCAACCCAGAGAGAAGAGGGGTGGCTAAGTGAAATAGATTAAGAAACAGGGTCATCCCACAGCCTGGGGGTTCTTTCTTGGAATATAAATGGCTTTAGTAAAATATCAAAATCAGAAACTATCAAAAAAATAATAGACACCCACGAGATCGTGTGCCTGCAAGAAACTTGGCTGTGCGATATAACCCCTACAATAGAAGGATAAGTGCCAGTTCATAAGTCTGCAACAAAAGGGAAGCAAGGACGACCTGCAGGGGGGATATCTACCCTAATATCAACCAGAATAGCTAGAAAGGTAATACCCCTACCAGTAAGATGTAAATGGCTGGTAGCATGCAAGGTGGAGCCCCGAGACACATACCCTATGACTGAGAAATTGATAATAGCAAATGTCTATGTACACGGGGGTGGTCTGAGGAATATAGGCAAGAAATGAGAAGGATGAAAGAGGACATTGATTAGTCGTGTGAAAGTTACTTGAAAGTTATCTTTATACTGATGGGGGATCTGAACCACAGACTGAACCCAAACAAAATGGGTAGATGGTCCAAAGAAATGCTGAAATCATTCAATATAAAGATGGCAAATTTCCCTAGAACTAAAGGATCAAAATGGGATATAGCTTTGGGAAATTATCTGAGCTCAAAAGGTCTAGTTTGTCTAAATGGGCGGGTTGGTGAGGATTGCCCAGCACAACAGACTTTTAAGATCGGCCAACAAAAATACCCAATTGATTGTATATATATATATGCATGTTTGGAACTGTGACAAAATAAGGAATTTCATAGTGGGCTCTAAAGAGGGAAGTGATCACCATCCTCTGAAGTTAAAATTGAAAAGAGGAAAAGTTGTACAAAGGGAAAAGTTGATCCTCGTCCAGATGGTTTACACTAAATGACTGTCCCCTAGATTAACAGAGGAACATATGGAAAAATTGTCAAATTTACAGCAAAATATATCACTGAGTGATAGCTTGGAGCCTCACCCTGAAGGGTATGAGAATATTATTGGACAGGTAGTACTGTGCCTTAGAGCAGTCTTAAAAGGGAAGGGAATATGAAATACAAAGCTCCTACATAATCAAAGTAATAAAAACAAATGGTTCATTGAGAAATGTAAGATCCTAAAGGTGCAGATAAGGAAAGGGAAGAGAAACCTCTAAATTAAGTGACTGGGCCGGAACAGAAACTCGCATTCCTCTTATCCAACAAGAGTCCACAGTTTTTCAGAAAAATTCTACCTAACTGGAGTACTTTCTTCAAGTTAATTAGTAAGTGCTACCTCGTTGGGCAATAACTAGTGAATATTCTACACTAAAGCTTCATAACGGGCCATGAGAAAATATAACCCTGGTCCTGAAGAAGCGCCAATGACCCTTATGGCAATACAGGCGCGAAACATGTCGACTCATGATACCTGGACATAGAGTGCCTCCAGGTGATTTTATCAATTTTTTGGCAGACAGTGTCTGCTCGGGGTACATTTTTTTGACATTCGCTGCATAAAGACCCTTTATTAAAATGCTCACAACATTGCACGCACTTTTTTCACCCTCCTTAAAGGATCCAATCTTCACACACCCGCATGCATCTTCCGGCAGTCCTCAGAAGATCTCCGACAAAGTGACCCTTCGGGGGCCCGTAGGGAATTGCAGCGCCGGCCCTACGAGGAGCAACTGCCCGATGATGAAGCATGACATCTTTCGGGGTGTGTGAGGGCATTAGAGGACAAAGAGTGGTCTTCCTTGTCCCGAGTGGGTCCCTTACCTAGGTTCCTATTCCACTCTTCTTTACTTTCCTTTCTTCTTTATTTTCCTTTTTAAGGGCATGGGTGACTTTTTGCACCAAGCCACAGGAACAGTGTCCTCTGGGTGATTGATAGCTAGCATTAATAACCTGGGTTATGATGGGCCCACAGAGAGTGATGTTAGACTTAAACAAGTCCACTGGGACACCGTCTGGGCCGGGGGCCTTACCGACCTGGCTTAATGCAAGTGCTCTGTTGACTTCCTCTAGGGTGAACTTCAGGTCTACATTATCGTAAGTTCTATCTACACTATCACTGCCTGGCAATGTAGAGTTATCTGAGCCGTTATATACCTTTGAGAAATGCTTAATCCAAACCTCTTCGGAGATAGCAATTTCTATCGAGGGACCATTTCCAGGGTTTCAAAAATATTTTGGGTCATAAGCAGTGCATTGTGGGGGTGGAAGTTACAGTTAGCTCAGGTAACTATAACCGCTGAATTTCACTGGTTTTGTATGAGTGAAATCTGAGCCTAGCTGTAACCTCCCTGTAACCTTTGGTTTTTGCAGTGAATTTCTACAGTTTTTTAATGTTATTTCCTAACTATAACGTCCATGTAACCTTGGGTTTTTTATTGAGTTTCTACAGTTTTTAATGCTGTTTTCTAAATATAACGTCCCTGTAACCTTTGTTTATTTTTGCGAATTTCTATTTTTTTTTACATTTTATTTCCTAACTGCAAATTGTAACCTTTGAGAGTGAGTGTGTGAGTGACTCTCCAGTTTGTGATTGGGTGGCAGAGTGACTGTATTAGTCTGTGAATGGTTTTGTATGAGTGTGAGTAGGTGTGTGAGTAGCTGTATGGGTCTGTGTGTGGGTTTGTTAGTGGCTGTATGTGTCTGTGACTGGGTGTGTGAGTGGCTGTATGGGTCTGTGACTGGGTGCACGAGTAGCTGTGTGGGTGTGTGACCAATTTTGTAAGTGGTTGTATGGGTCTGTGAGTGGGTGTGTGATTGACTATATGGGTCTGTGAATGGGTGTGTGAGTGGCTTAATGGATCTGTAAGTGGGTGTGTGAGTGGCTGTATGGGTGTGTGAATAGTTTTCTGGGTGGGTGTATGAGTGGCTATATGGGTCTGTGAGTGTGTATGTGAGTTTTTATGTGGGTGTGTGAGTGGCTGTGTGGGTCTCTGAGTTTATGTGAGAGTGGATGAATGGGTATGGGAGTGAGTGTCTGTGTGAGTAGCTGTGTAAGTGACTGGGCCGGAACAGAAACTCGCATTCCTCTTATCCAACAAGAGTCCACAGTTTTTCAGAAAAATTCTACCTAACTGGAGTACTTTCTTCAAGTTAATTAGTAAGTGCTACCTCGTTGGGCAATAACTAGTGAATATTCTACACTAAAGCTTCATAACGGACCATGAGAAAATATAACCAGTGACCTTGTGTACATGTAATTTTGGCAATGTGATTGTTCCTCGAGCATCTTGAGCCATAAATCTGTGATAACACGAATCCTCATGTAGGAAGAGGAAGAAACTACAAAGAGGAGATTCTTCACCTCCTAACTATGTGCAGTAAATGCTCCATTGTTTGGTGAGATGTCCTCAGAATTCCTCTGCATCAGGAACGCATCACTAAAATCATCAGGAAAAGCACTCAGAGGCCTTTTGGTAACCTGTCCATCAGCGTGGGAAAAGGTCTGAAGACCTTTGCATACTATTAAGGAAAATGGAGTGGGGCTTAACTGATGGACTTTGCAGATGATTTGGGGCATTTGCATGCACAGGATAATTAAAAGGGAGAACCATGGAGTTTGCTCTCAAGACAAGAAAGAAACCACTCATCACAGCCACTACAGTTCAGATTACCCTCCAATATATTAGCGATGCATTCACCTCCATTAAGGATTTCAAATTGTTTTTCAGTGTGAAATATGAGAGGAAACACTCGAGCTTTGCCTTCACCATCCCAAGAAGTTAGGATCATTTGTCATTACAGATGTGGAGCTTCAGCTGTAGCACCTGCTCTGTTTACATTCAAAAGTGTTTCCTGTTGAGGTTTAATTTCTGTTAAATGAGCATCACGGCCATAACGGAAGCTCACGTTTTCCAAGAAGAGTCCACAGTTTTGCAGAAAATGTTTAACCAACTGCAGTATTTTCTACTGGTTAATTAGTAAGTGCTACCTCTTTGGGCATATGTATAGTGCATATTCTACACCACTGCTGCATAAAGGGCCACGAGGTAATGTTTCCAGTGACCTTGTGTGCATGTAGTTTCGGCAATGTGATTGTTTCCTGAGCGTTTTCATCCACAAATCTATGAAAACAAGAATCCTCATCAAGAGAAGACACCAAAACTACAAAGAGGTGGATCTGCACCTTATGAAGTAAAGGGGGAGGTGGCTGTGTGCCCCCTCTCTGGTCCGATTTAGGCACCGGGGAGCCCATAC
Organism: Triturus cristatus; assembly: GCF_964204655.1. Taxonomy (NCBI): domain Eukaryota; kingdom Metazoa; phylum Chordata; class Amphibia; order Caudata; family Salamandridae; genus Triturus; species Triturus cristatus. The sequence continues at coordinate 888,763,208 of NC_140592.1, read as the reverse complement.
CATGGGGCCTGGCCTCTTAATCCTGGGTGCCTTGGAGCCCACCCCTGGCACTGAGTCTGCAGCGTTGGGGACCGCAGGAGGAGTCTCAATGCCCCCACCGTCCCTGCTGGTTCCCCCCTGAGCCGGCATTGCTCCCACAGGCTAGGAGCAGCCAAAAATGTTTCTCCCTGCATGGAGGAGCAATCCTTTCACCTGTTTACCTGCGCTCTTGATAGTGGGCAGGAAAACAGATGAAAAGTCTGCTCCCAGCTGATTAAAAGATCCAAACCTAGAAACTGTGAAAGACCCATGAAACACAACTATAAGGTGAGTGACGCTAGGTTTGCTGGTGAAATTTGGGGTAGGGTTTCTGATGAGCTTAAATAGAAGTCTGCATCACAATATTTATTATTTCTGATACCAATATTTCAAAACTATTGCATTTTAGATATTCAATAGATAGACCAAAGATAGTTTTCTTTTATTGAAATGTACCATTTTTGCTATTTGATCATTTCAACTCTTCTGCAACACTAATATCTGCATCTGCATACTTTAAGGCCGATTTGATAACCGAGCCAGTTGGTAGCCAGATGTTTTTGGTTTTGAAGAGCAACTCAGGGGTACACATTTTCGTTCACTCGCACAGTGAAAGATCATCATTGAAGTGTATGGAGCATAGAAAAAATAATATTACTCTATCACTCGTCACTTGATCAAAACCGTGCAACATAGTTGTAAAATATTCTGAGTGAACTCGCAGAAAAAGAAACCTAATACCAAAAAAAGTAATTAGGTTTGCGAATGCTGGTTAAGATGGGGGTTCATTTCTGATGGCTATGATTCCTACTTTATTGTTTTAACCTAAACAAATTATATACCATATTCCATAAGTAATGAAATTATTCACTCTTCCATGTGCTTTTAATTCAGATGGTCAAAATTTTACTTTTTCGGTGGTCCTGATCTTGAAGTAAAGATAATGCTATTGCCCATTAATTTTGAGTGTCTACCAAGGATAGGATATATGATTAAGTTGAGCTATTGCTGCAATGCACCACAAATGATGATGGCAGTAAAGGATAAAGACGTCCAGTAGCTCCAACTTAGATTCCAGAATGCTGATCCTATACTCACTTTCTTCATGTATACAACATGTCAAAATGGCAGGACCCAAATGAGGTCCTCTATTAGTTCCATGTAACCACCAGTGGGTACATTGAGTTAAAGATGTTAGAAAATACCAATTTTCAAGTCCACATTCTCATACCTCATATTTTAAAAAAAGTAACATGACTTATGCTGGAAAGAAGGCATTCATTTAGTCATTTAGTTACCACTAGGACTCTGAGGTCTTGCAGAGGAAAATTTCTGAAAAGGTTTTCAAATTCTTCCTTACCAAGACGGCTTTTGTATATCATGACAGCACAAAGGCTTCATTAGGAGCTGCACAGTACTGACTGCGTTCAAGGGCTGCATGATAAATTAACATTATCATCTGTTAGCACTGCAATTATGAGTTAAACCCTGAGAAATATCATAATGGACAAGATGTATTCACACATGATCTGAGCAGGTGGTAAATGTGTGTTTGGTGAGGTTGAAGTTGGGGTGTGGGAAGTAGGGGAAGAAAAGGAAAGCTAAATTCTGGCAGGGGTGAGCATTGTTGTCACAGTCCTGCTAAAGGTCGTCCTGAAGGTCAACTTGCAGTGGTATGGTGGCTATGTCAAGCATAATTAATCAATCAATAGATTAATCATGGGTCATTTCCTTTCCCATCTGTGGTTCCATGCCAAGCTGTTGCAGATGTCAATTTATCAATCAATCAGGATTTGTAAAGCGCAGCTACTCACCTGTGAGGACCCAAAGGCGCTGTAGGAAGGGGGGGGAGGTGAACAGACAGACTCAGTGCTTAGTTCATCCAAAGAGCCAGGTCTTGAGGTCCTTCCTGAATTGCATCAGCGAGGGTGATCTCCTGAGGTGGATGAGCAGGTGTTCCATGTCTTGGATGTAGATGTAGCCAGCAGCCATGTTCTCATGAGCAGAGACTCCATAATTTGTTGAAAAAATGTATTTTGCAATTCCATGGAATGATGGATTCATCAAACCAAATGACACAAAATAACAAACTTATTTATCACATGGAATACTACCACTTTTTGTCACCTCCTAACTTTAATGTCACTGCCATCACATTCAACTGACCATGTGTTCGTGTTGCAGTGGAACCCTAATTAAGGTTCAAGGTCCCACCACTAACACATGCGGGTGCCCTGACAAACATGAAGGGAAACGTCTGCTAGTGCTTGCTGCCAGAGAGGTTTCTATTCATAAGCCACACAGGAGATTGGAACTAGTCTTGCTAGGCGAATTCTGGCATATACTGTGTCACCTGTTTAAATGTACAGGGGTAACAAAAAAGAGGGGGGGTGAAAATGTATGCCCCGTCCAGTGCGTAGGATTAACTTGTCACAGCAGGGCTGCGGCAACATCTGGCAAAATTAGATCTGCATGGATGTTCCTAAAAACATGCATGACTGTGGCCTCCTCGTGTTAGGATAACGGCGCAGCCTGCACTGCTGAATAGTTCGCTGTGCTCACTGGCCCGATCGTCATTTCATTTTAACTTTTCCTTCTCTTTACTTTCTGACAATCGCCTGTTCTTTTGCTATAATTGCTGTGTAGACTGCCAAGAAGTTTTCTGTTACTCCTGCCATGTGTGTGCTTTTGTCTTTCTTTGATGCCGTTATTTCTTAGCATTCGTATTTGGATACAAGAGAGTTTAAGTAGTTCTCTGCGTTGAGCAGCGCTTTTCAAAGTTTTGAATTATACGATATGCCACAATAGGCCTGATTCGCAATTGTGACTTACTTCCAACTTGTGACTGACTTCAGAATTTCCAACAGAAAGCCATGCTTACTTTGTGAATTGTGCCCAATATGTTGCTTGTGGATTGCTGAAACATGTGGGCCTTGCTTAGAATAGTGTGAACCATTCCTTTGCTCTGTCTTCACATCCTGCACCTGACACTAAAGTCTGCACAGGGCTGCAATGAGAACCCACTGCAGAAGTAAAATATAAGACATCCAGTTGTGTATAAACAATACTATGGTACTTGGAAGGTCTGACAAACCATACAACCTTAAATGAAGCATTTGAACTTATGGGGTAATTTAGAAACTGTGGGGCATTTTATCAAGGGCCGGCGATAAATATCGCAAAGCGCGCTTAGCGCTTGCATATTTATCGCCGGCTATCTCTGGAATTTATCGCCCGGTTAGCGAGTTATCAACAACTGTGCTATAATCTATTGTTGTTGTTGTACATCTTCCTCATTGCTGTCCTGTTCCTTGCTGCTCAGCCATGTGTGTGATGTCACTTAGAATGTTGGGTGTGAGGGACTGGAGGAGTTGGCAGTTGGAGAGATGGGGCTGAGCAGCAGGGAGGCTGCTCCTGGTGGGGCTTTCATGGGGACTTTACAGGGGCTTTACAGGGGCCTAGCTGAGGCCTTACTAGAGATCTACATGGACTTTGTGACTAACCAATAAACCTATAACTTGTTCTACGTAACCTGTCTACGAGACATCTTTCATTATTACACTGGCGACGAGGATGGGATAGCGCTTGGAAGAACACCACCGCGCATGTATGAAGGTTTCCCGGTTTCCAGTTGCAGTGCGCATGCGCCGACACTGAAATTCAGAGCTCCGTGACTCCTCGCTCCGATCAACCATCCAGATCAATATCCACCATCGGTCCGCAGCCTCAAGGAGCGACAGAATCTTAGGGAGGTGTTTTCCCCTATAGGGAGGTGTTTTCCCCTATTACAGTATCTGGAGTTTCATAGGGAGGTGCGTTTCCCTATTTCTATGTTCTATGAATCTAAGGGAGGTGTTTTCCCCTATAGGGAGGTGTTTTCCCCTATTACAGTATTTGGAGTTTCATAGGGAGGTGCGTTTCCCTATTTCTATGTTCTATGAGTCTAAGGGAGGTGTTTTCCCCTATAGGGAGGTGTTTTCCCCTATTACAGTATTTGGAGTTTCATAGGGAGGTGCGTTTCCCTATTTCTATGTTCTATGAGTCTAAGGGAGGTGTTTTCCCCTATAGGGAGGTGTTTTTCCCTATTACAGTATTTGGAGTTTCATAGGGAGGTGTGTTTCCCTATTTCTATGTTCTTTGTGTCTAAGGGAGGTGTTATCCCCTATAGGGAGGTGTCTTCCCCTATTACAGTTTTTGGAGTTTCATAGGGAGGTACCTTTCCCTATTTCAATGTTCTATGTGTCTTGGGGAGGTGTTTTTTTTGGGTAGTGTGTACCCATCTTTTTAGTTTCCCTAGGGAGGGGAATGGGGTTCATCATTCTGTTGTTATAGTTATTTTCTTGCGACTATTTGCTGATTTGATGTACTTTCTTTTTATTTCTACTTTATTTAAGCAAAGTATTTGGTGCTATCTTGATTCAATGCATATCTTTTGCTTAGTTTTTCTAAGGAAGGGAGATGTGCTATAATCTATTGTTGTTGTTGTACATCTTCCTCATTGCTGTCCTGTTCCTTGCTGCTCAGCCATGTGTGTGATGTCACTTAGAATGTTGGGTGTGAGGGACTGGAGGAGTTGGCAGTTGGAGAGATGGGGCTGAGCAGCAGGGAGGCTGCTCCTGGTGGGGCTTTCATGGGGACTTTACAGGGGCTTTACAGGGGCCTAGCTGAGGCCTTACTAGAGATCTACATGGACTTTGTGACTAACCAATAAACCTATAACTTGTTCTACGTAACCTGTCTACGAGACATCTTTCATTATTACAAACACGCATCGTCAAGGCGATAAATATTCCAGAGATAGTTGGGATATCACCGTTTTCCATGGTGGAAAACGGTGATATCCTCGATGATAGGACCTGTGGTCTTAGCCACACAATCCACCCCCCATGTTAGGTATGCCTTAGTCAGGAATTTAACAGATGTTAAATTCCTGCGTTAAGGCATACTTAACCCAATTTTATATATCGCTAACCCTCCTTCATAATATCGTGAAGCTGCCTCGCGATATTATCCCATGTTGTTTACACAGCCACGCCTCTTTTGCATCTCATTATCGATGCGAGGCGCGTGAAAAAGGGGCGATACGTCAAGGAATCATGCGCTAGCATGCCCTTGATGATAATTCGATAATATTATTGCCGCTTTTCGCCCGAAAACGGGCTCTAAAGCGGCGATAATATTGTCGTCCCTTGATGATATGCCCCTGTCTGTTTCCAAGCCGGCCCGCCATGGCCAGAGCCAACCTGCCAGCGGACTGTACACCTTGCTTGGTGGGGATCTCTTCAAATGAAGGAGTTGCTACTGCATCTGCTCTCTTTGCGTGCTGAAGGTTTATGAAGTGGATGCAGCATTTAAAACGTCTCAACATCAAGCCTTTTTGTTTTTAGCAAAATAAACTTCAAAATTGGGAATTTGCTTGCTCAGTTCAACACATAAATAAATAGAAAGTGTGCAGGAATATTTTCAAGCTATAGCTAACTCACAGGGCCTAACAAGGCCAAAACCAATCTAGGGCTTCTTGTGTGTCCTTTTGCAGTGGGCCTCTGATGGCAGTTCGGGATGGACTGCTCCCATGAGCACCAGGGTCAGTACTGATTTGCATAAGGTGGACCTTTGTCTAGTGTGGCACAGTGGGTGGAACAAAGTGGGCTGCTACCCCGATCGATTGCCAGTGTGTAGGAACATGTTACCTGCTTGAATAAAACATCTTTACTTACTACCTTCCTGTGTGGACCTCCTCACTACACAGTGGTTAGACTATTTCCAAACATTCCTACCATCACCTTTTGCGTGATTGGTATAAATCAGTTACAACATATACACCATCTGATGCAGCACTGCCATTCTTGCAGTGTCGGTTGTTATGCCTCTATAGGGTTCATTCTGAAGTTGGGCTAAAGTGTAAAATCAGGTGCAAATGTTTTTTCCTGCCATCTTTTCAGTTGTGCCTAGTAGGATATGCATGTAAACAGACTTATGTTTATGCAGGCACTTACTACTGTGTCCCACATAGAAAAGCAAACCTTCTATATGAAAATCTGTGCGATAGGGGCTAGAACTCTGCAATATCACGTGCAAAAATATTTAGTGATTGTTACTCCCCAGCTCTTAGCACAAAGCAATAGTCATGTCCCCATATGCAAAAGCACATCCAATTTCTGGTGTAAAAATTGTAAGTAGGGTGATTTGCACGTTTTTGTACTGCCTACTTCAGAATGTGGCCTCGTGTTTCATATTTTTTTGTTCCGTGTTGGTTATAACTCATTTTTCTGCTTTAAACTTTGAGGGCTCATAATTCCTTTAGAAACAATCCTTTCTCTGGACAGGATTGAAGATTTGCATAAAATGGCAAGAAAAAAAAGAAAAGGATACCAACACATAATGTTCTAGATGTTAATGTTGTAATCCCTTTTTTAAGTTGAAAGCAGCCATCAGTATATATATATTGGGCCTAATTGCTATGCGTGCATTTTTCAGCAAATGAGAGGTCATGGAAGAGCCAGCTTCTTCTCAGTTCATTAACATCCTGTGCCGTTTTATGTCATCTCACCTTGGTTTGACTCATGCACAGCTCTAAGTCCGACCAAGTGGAAGTGACTAATTATGAAACCGTTCTGAGGAGGGGATGAAGACATTTCAATGGCTCCACTCCCTGCTTGGCTATCTCTGCGGGCACATGCAAATACAAGTCTAGCACCCACACCTCTATCATTTACTTGAACAAAAAACGTGTCAGAAACTGCCTGGCTAGACAAACGCTTTGCTGAAGTTTTAGCTTCACCTGACGCGGTAGAGTTTGGACATTATTATTCTGATGGTTGCTGAAGTACCTCCTCCATTCGGTGGCTGCTGGCGGAAGGAGGTTGCCAGTAACAGTAATATGTCACCCTTCCTTCTCGGTGAAAGGCAAAGGTATTCTGAACAAAGCAACAATGAAAGAAGTCACTGGGATCGCTCAGGTACTTAGCTATGTAAAATGGCTTAATCATGTCATTTGTTTTGAAAACTATAGCTGTCACAGGTGAAGCGTTACCCTATGGGAATGGTGTGTAAGGTACACTCGCCGCCTTTTATACTAAACAACTTTCCTCGAGTGAATTAGGAATAGAGAAAAACTATGGATTTTCACTCACTAAAATTCCAGGACATCTCCCATCTTCTGAACTTAGTGACACTGCAGGAAGAAACATCATGTGATCTTTGACCCTGCATCTTCCCAAGAAGTAATGTCACATGACCCTAACCCTGATTATATCATTATAATTGACATAACTGAAGTTCCTGCACAACTACTATAACACAACAGAGACAAATGTCTATTTTACGTGCCACCTATATTAGGGGGCTGATGCTGACATGGTCTTCGAAAGGGCTGGGGCCTAATGTTGCCATGAACTGTAGCTTGTGAGTGAAATGAGGGCGCCAAACCTCTTATGCAGGTGTGCGCGTGGGGGGAGGGGGGGTCTCTTTTCTGAGCAAATTCTGAGAAACTGGGGTCAGATAGTGCATTTTAAAGCACTAATTTCACGTAAATCTGATAAAACACCATAGGCTCAAAGTACACTTATTAGATATTCAAGTCCTTTCGTGGCATGACAAGCCAATAAAACGTGTTACTTCACTGTCCCATGAGTTGACCCCCATTTTAAGAAAAATGTGCAATGAATGCCCCATATGTGAAAATTACCTGAATTGTGCCTGGGCCAGTATTTAATGATGGTCGACCCAACATGCTAGGCGTGCTCCCTTCTGTGAAAAATGACATACACCATACCAGTGCCAGAATGTTGCCTTTACAGCTGTCCATATACCATGGTTGGTATACTCTCTCACATATCTCACATAAACATATTCTAATCCGTAAACATGCAAACAAAATTCCTTCCAAATCATTTTTACTAACCTCCGTACACAACAAGTGTTCTTGCACATCTAAGTGTCCTCGAGGTTTTTATTATTCACCTCTAGTATAATAAAAGAAATTGATGGAAAACAAGGGAGAGCAGATCTCCGATGCCCCTGAGTTCTTGGCTCTGACTTTGCAAGCTGTGAGGTCAGGGGTCCCAAATGCAGTGCTGTGGCATGCACGTGCAGTCCTGCCATGACGTACGTATGACGTAGGGGTTTACAGAGACCACGGCACGGCAATCTAATTTATTTTGAAAACAAAAATATTTATTATATTTATTAGGGGAGGGTGAAGGCGCGGAGCGGGATTCCACTGAGGTTTTGCCCAACTCCGTGGAACTCCCCGTACGCCAGCTCCACCCGGGCCTGCTCGTCTGTGGGATCTCTGCTGGTGTGCCATCTTCTTTCTAGTTGTGTTTCAGTGTCCTGAGTTATGGTGTATACCAACTAGCCTGGTTGGTGGATCTGCTGATCTTTGCTGGTTTGATGGGGGTGACTCTGTCGGCGAAGTTAGTAATCTAGGAAGAGAAGTTCTGGACGACCTGTTTAAGGTTGGTTGCAGTGCCAGGCTGGATTTAGGGTGTCTGTCCATCGGGTCTCTGCCACTTTGCACCAGCTACAGTGAGAGGGGCTGGGGGGCCTGTTAGTGATGCATGAGGATCCTGCGTTGGTGAAGTGGCAGATAGCGTGGTTGCTCCAAGTGAGTTCGGAGACATGACTGTACTGCACTCAGTCTCTGGCAGTGAAGATTGGGTCAAGCATGTGTCCTGAGCTGTTCATTGGGTTTGGTGACCAGTTGGGTGAGGGCGATGTTGCTCAGGCTTTCCGCGATGTTGGCGGCGTTTGTGTCTTTCATGTGGTCGAGGTGGAAGTGTTATATTCCCGGCTTAGGCCCATGTAGTGAGGCAGCTTATACCTTACATTGTCTTAGAAAATAACTTTTCAGCGATTAACTTTTGCACACAATTGCATGCACAACAGTTTTGGATTACTTTCTCTAAAACTACTTTGTTTTCACATCCAGCTTCACACATTATCACGATGCCTTGAACATCATGTACCAGGCCTCTCTACGCACAAAAGTCGTCCTATCTTCCTCCAAAAGGTGACAGCACTATCCAATATCCATAACATCACTAATCTAGCATGCACATCGCGGAGGCTGCTTTTTATTATAAATGATAGGAATCCCTCAAGTTTGGTAAAGGAGACACTTTGCTGACACCGTAGGTCCCTGAATGCTGAGAAGTCACCATGCACCGGTCTGATGTTCCATGAGGGGTTTACAACTTGAGACCAAGACGGGGTCCTTCACTCTCTCTCATCGGGTAATGGGGTTGGATCATCCTGATGGAGGGTAAATGTTAAATGACAGTTGCCTCCATCAATTCTCACCTATCAAAAGAGATTTACAAATAGTATATCTTGATGGAAACATGAAAAAAACTGGCAAACTTGAGATTTCATACTGCATTGTAAAACATGCAGAAGTGTTTGAAACATGGAAATGTGAAAACGTAAACAAAGAGAGAAACAAATATTATTTACCTATGCATGTAATCATGTGAATTGAGAAATTAAACTTAATTAACATAGAAAATGTGGTAATGATAACTTCTAAAATCTGTCGAAATGAACTAATGTTTGCATAATGAAGCACAAGAAATGATTAAAAAGGCTTAATTCAGAAATAACTGATAGCATGAAAACTTACAGCTTATTCTAATGTTGTGTGATAATAACATGTGCTTCAGAGTGACACATAAACATTTTGTTTTGAAAATGATAAACATGCAAATTATGTTTTTAAGTAGTGCCTAATATTGACATATAACCTTTAAAGAAGAATAATGATTGAATTAAGAAATTTTGAAATACAATTATTGTGTGTTTTATATGGTAATGATTCAGCAAATTTTCACGTAGGCCTCAGATGCTTTTTCTTTCCTTGCTCGAAAGGCAGAATCTAGCTGAAGTAGTCACTTTAGACGCTGTGCAAACTTTTTGTGAAGTTACTTTTCTGCACTCTATAACAATGGACTTTTGATTCAGCAACACGTTTGACAAAAATTTATCAATATTATTGCAAACCCAGAGAGAGCACCTGGGAACGGACAGACTGTGAGCCAAGTGAAGTTTTCTTACTTCCGAGGAAAGGATGGAAATATAATATAATTGGAACTTGATGAATTTGCAAAAGGATTAAACAATGCTTCCGGATTTCTTAGTGAGGTATTGATCACACCATGAGCAGCCCACTGTAGACAACCAATGGAAACCATATGAGATGATGGAAAAGATACTTTGTGGGCATAAACCGTAAACTTTTAGAAGTATAATTTCCCCTTAGAGGAGGAGTCGGGCTGGCTGTCATGTTCTGATTTCCTTGCCTGGCATGCTGTCGGACTGAACACTGATTTCCCTTTAATGCCAAACCATTGAACTGAACTTTCCTGACTGATCTGGAACCTGCACTTTGCTGGCTGGTAAAGTGTGCAGGAAATAACCTTTCGGCTGAAGGGTTAACGGACTCCTTTCTGTGGCATGCTGTGCTTCATTTCGGCATATTTGGTTTGTATGATCTTAGGTGCCGATTCCGATGGCCGGTCGGACAGCTGTCCGTAGCCTTACCGTGCGACCGACACGTACCCGGAGCCGGTCCGTCCTGTAGAGTAAGTACGATGCGCATAACTGCCGAAAACACGACCGACACGTAGGCTGTGAATCAAGCTCCATTCTCCGTCCGAGCCGTAACTCCTAAAGAGGAACTGAGTCGCCCGGAAGCAGTATCCATAGCAGTTTCCGGCATGACAAGTACGATGCGTACTTCCTACGCGCCGGACTGGTCGTCATGTACGGCACGTCACAGCATACGGAATACAAGCATATCAGCTACGATTCGCGCCACAAATCAATACACGGCTACGAGATGGACCAGCTTGCAGTGGGTACGAGACGGAGCAACAAGCAGCGTGTACGACACAAACACATCATGAATCCCATCGCACAGGTCATACCAGTACTCTACATCTATGACCGGATCAGGGACCGACGCCGACGGCGCAGATGGTAAGTCAGACACCTACAACACAAACAAACGACACATACACGCAAAATGGCACACACACACAGGGGATCCACATCCAGGCCACTAAAAACAGCCCACCATAGGGGTTGCATGGCCAGCACCACTAACACCCCCACCCATAGGGGACCTGTTGCCCATCACTACTGCCACCCCACCCATAGGGACTATGTTGCCCATCACCCCTGCCACCCACACCCATAGTGCTTATGTTGCCCATCACCCCTGCCAACCCCACTCATAGGGGACCTGTTGCCCATCACCCCTGCCACCCCCACTAACAGGGCTTATGTTGCCCATCACCCCTGCCACCCACACCCATAGGGGACCTGTTGCCCATCACCCCTGCCACCCCCACTCACAGGGATTATGTTGCCCATGACCCCTGCCACCCCCACTCACAGGGGACCTGTTGCCCACCACTACTGGCACCCCCACCCATAGGGACTATGTTGCCCATCACCCCTGCCATCCACACCCATAGTGCTTATGTTTCCCATCACCCCTGCCACCCCCACTCACAGGGGACCTGTTGCCCATCACCCCTGCCACCCCCACTCACAGGGGACCTGTTGCCCATCACTACATGCACCCCCACCCATAGGGACTATGTTGCCCATCACCCCTGCCACCCACACCCATAGTGCTTATGTTGCCCATCACCCCTGCCACCCCCACTCTTAGGGGACCTGTTGCCCATCACTACTGGCACCCCCACCCATAGGGACTATGTTGCCCATCATCCCTGCCACCCACACCCATAGTGCTGATGTTGCCCATCACCCCTGCCACCCCCACTCACAGGGGACCTGTTGCCCATCACTACTGGCACCCCCACCCATAGGGACTATGTTGCCCATCACCTCTGCCACCCACACCCATAGTGCTGATGTTGCCCATCACCCCTGCCACCCCCTCTCACAGGGGACCTGTTGCCCATCACCCCTGCCACCCCCACTCACAGGGCTTATGTTGCCCATCACCCCTGCCACCCACACCCATAGGGGACCTGTTGCCCATCACCCCTGCCACCTCCACTCACAGGGCGTATGTTGCCCATCACCCCTGCCACCCCCACTCACAGGGAACCTGTTGCCCATCACTACTGGCACCCCCACCCATAGGGACTATGTTGCCCATCACCCCTGCCACCCACATCCATAGTGCTTATGTTGCCCATCACCCCTGCCACCTCCACTCATAGGGGTCCTGTTGCCCATCACTACTGCCACCCCCACCCATAGGGACTATGTTGCCCATCACCCCTGCCACCCCCACTCACAGGGGACCTGTTGCCCATCACTACTGCCACCCCCACCCATAGGGACTATGTTGCCCATCACCCCTCCCACCCACACCCATAGGATGGGTGATGCGCAACACATCCAGCATACGCAAACATCAGGTATATCCGCAAAATACATCCCCATGACATCATGACAACAGTCTGTAGTCTGTGACAAATGCCCACAACAGTGATTATGGCTACGAGCAAGCATACAATGTAAGTAACAGCACATGTGTGACCAACACATGAGTGTGACATACACAAGGCAAGCATCCCCATAGCACTGTGGCACTGTAAAAAGAAAAGCCCCTCACTGGGTAGAGCAGAAGTTAAGTGGGGGGTCACATAATGCAGCAGATGTGGAGCATTGTGGTGATGGGGACCAAACCCCCCTCATCACAGTGACCAAAAGGTAAGTGTCATCATTGTCAAAGCTGCAAATAACAAACAGCATGTATGGTTCCTGCTCCCAACACATCAAACACTTCTGGGGCAAACTAGTGGTTGTGTCCCATACACACAGAGATGTGGTGAGGCTAACAGTGCTGTGAAAACATAACACTCTCGGCCATGTGCAGACAAGCACCACACATGGGGGCTGACAATGCACACAGCGTACAATGACACAACAGCAGAAGTGAGCATCACAAAGCATGCACACATCTCGAAAATAGACACACCAATCAAAACAACAAGTGTAGACTGTAGGTGTCAGCTCACAAACTCACATTCCATGCCAGCAATGGCACCCAACAACCAGGATGAATGTGCACAATGATGTGAAATGACTCACAGGGACAGCATGCAAAATCACAGAAAAAGCATCCAGACCAAGTTCCACAACAGCAAAACCAATGCACTGGTGTAGATGCACAAACAGGCAAACTCACACTGCACATCGGACACAACATGTGTGTGTGTGTGTGTGTCACAGTATCCCCAGGCAACTACACAACACATGAGGGGGGCTGAACCACAGTGACACAGATGTGTACACAGTGCCATACAAAAAGTAAACCATTATTGGGAGACCCTCAGACGGCAATCAGGCGTTGGGAGATGAGAAGAAGCACAACAGACACATGTGACACAAGCTGGAATGAACACCAACTAACACAGCAAGAGACTGACACACAACACCACTACCCCCAGGGACCAGACAGTGGGGTGACACAAGCATGCATAACGGTAAACACCCAAAATATCGATTCCAAAATATCTACTGCCCAGAATATCGAAGTTAAAATATAGAGTGGACAGAATATCGACTCTACAAAATATAGATAGGTCAGAATATCGAAATTGGGGTACAAAATATCGATTACCAAAATATAGACCTTAAAAATATAGATGACCAAAATATAGACCTTAAAAATATCGAATACCATAATATCGAATTTTAAAATATAGATTACCATAATATCGAAAAAAAAAATTGTTATGTATGGTAGTATATGTGTTAAAATGATGTATTATTGTTGTAATGTATGTTTAATTTATTTAAACAAATGAATGTTATGTAATTTAATTATTGCGTAATTTAATTCCGTAGCGGGTTGTGGGTTTATAGGGGAATAGGGTGGGAAGTAATTTAATTATGGTTAATTAAATGTTAATCATATTTATATGTTTTGATAATTAATTAATTGATAATTAATTATTAATTGGTAATTTATTTTTATTAATTGGTAATTAATTTATATTAATTGATTAATTGATAATTATGTTAATTGTATTTGTTATTAATAGGAGCGGGTTGTGGGTTTGTAGGGGAATAGGGTGGGAAGTAATTTAATTATGGTTAATTAAATGTTAATTATATATATATGTTTTGATAATTAATTAATTGATAATTAATTATTAATTGGTAATTTATTTTTATTAATTGGTAATTAATTTATATTAATTGATTAATTGATAATTATGTTAATTGTATTTGTTATTAATAGGAGCGGGTTGTGGGTTTGTAGGGGAATTGGGTGGGAAGTAAATTAATTGTAATAAAGTAAATAATTATTTTTTTATTTATGTGTATTGATAATTGATAATTAATTTGTAATTGGTAATTAATTATTATTAATTGGTATTAAATTTTTATCAATTGATAATTAATATTTTTAAATGGTAATTAATTGTTATTAATTGGTAATTATTTTTAATTAACTTTTTATCAGTATTGATAATTAATGTCATTTTATATTTAATTTAAATCATTACTTTCCCTACTTTTGCACTCTCTGGAGTGGGAATAGTAATTTTTACCTCTACGCTATCCAACGCTTTCCCTACTGTTGCACCGTTTGGAGTTGGAATAGTAATTTTTACCCCTACGCTATCCAACGTTTTCCCTACTGTTGCACTCACTGGAGTGGGAATAGTAATTTTTACCTCTACGCTATCCAACGCTTTCCCTACTGTTGCACTCTCTGGAGTGGGAATAGTAATTTTTACCCCTACGCTATCCAACGTTTTCCCTACTGTTGCACTCACTGGAGTGGGAATAGTAATTTTTACCTCTACGCTATCCAACGCTTTCCCTACTGTTGCACTCTCTGGAGTGGGAATAGTCATTTTTACCCCTACGCTATCCAACGTTTTCCCTACTGTTGCACTCACTGGAGTGGGAATAGTAATTTTTACCCCTACGCTATCCAACGCTTTCCCTACTGTTGCACTCTCTGGAGTGGGAATAGTAATTTTTACCCCTACGCTATCCAACGTTTTCCCTACTGTTGCACTCACTGGAGTGGGAATAGTAATTTTTACCTCTACGCTATCCAACGCTTTCCCTTCTGTTGCACTCTCTGGAGTGGGAATAGTAATTTTTACCCCTACGCTATCCAACGTTTTCCCTACTGTTGCACTCACTGGAGTGGGAATAGTAATTTTTACCCCTACGCTATCCAACGCTTTCCTACTGTTGCACTCACTGGAGTGGGAATAGTAATTTTTACGCTCTCAGTATCCAACAAAATCTCGACTTTTTTTAAATTACTTATATTATGTTTACATTTTAAGCTATTTTATATTATATTATATATGTTTTATTTAATTGTTTTTAATATTTAATTAATTTTATATTATTTTTAATACATTTAAAAAATTCGATATTTTGGCTAACTATATTTTGACAGTCTATATTTTGGAATCGATATTTTAGTACTTACCTGTTTGTAGATAGGGAGTCGATATTCTGTCCCTCGATATTTTAGTGTAGATTTTTTGTATAGTCTATATTTTGTCCCTCGATATTTAGTCACTGAACCTGCATAACACCTCCACTGTGATGACAAAGGCAGATGTCGTACAAACTGGGAAACCCAGACATGTGTCCTGTGCCACAAACGTACATCACACATACACAAACACAAATCACTCAGCATGGCCCCTCATTCATGGACAAACGGGAGCTAGGGGACCATACATGCAAACATTCACATCAGTCCACCCTCAACTCCACACACCTAAACTGGAACAATGTGTATCTGTGAAGTCCACATGGACAGGTGACATTGCACATGCACCCATGACAAACACAGGAATGTTGGCAGGAACTAAGGTGCACACACACATCACACAAGGACTGTTTACAACCCTGGGGAATGACAGACACACTGCACAGTATGCGGTACATGGCCATGACCTCACAGGTCATGTAACCTTCAGAATCCCTGCCACAGTCCCAGGACTATGCAGATGCCAAGGAGAAACACAAGGCACACATGCTGACAACTGCCAGCATCGCAGCCGTGAACCCGACAAGTGGGAGCAGTCACACACACATACAAATGTCTCAATCACTGAAAAGTACCACCTAGGGACAACTACATGATATTGCAAACAAACAAGTGCCTTGAGGAACCCTGACTGTGTCCCATCTGTGTCTGACAACATCATCACCACTCAGAACTGACAAATTCCAATGATGATACACCAATTAACAGTAGTGTGTCATGCACCCACACATCTGGTAGCCCATTGGAAAAGTGGTGGGATGAACCCAGTACCACTCAGCAAGCATCAACAACAGGAACATATTAAGGGAACACTGTCTGTGTATGAACAGGGATGTGGACACACACATGCACATACAACACACACCATGGGCCCATGCCATGTCACTGGACAACACACTAACTTGAGGGGACACAACTCCTGTGGGAGCCCAGCTGTGCCAAACATATTCACCGTAAGTCCCACTCATGTCTGCAGAACACTTGGTCAGTTAGCCATCAGTTACCACACAATGAAGGCTCTGGTCACAACAGCCTGGGTCCGGGAGTCTCCCCTAAGTCATCTGCACATACCCAAAACATATGTCTAGCAAGTTGCACAGAGGTCCCAGTTGCTCCTATTACAATGATGCCCACACCTGTAGGGCCAGTAGTGATGGGAACAAAGTATGTGGAAGTGACAATTTGGACAATGGGAAGCACATCATATGTGCAGGG
Source organism: Triturus cristatus (assembly GCF_964204655.1). NCBI lineage: Eukaryota > Metazoa > Chordata > Amphibia > Caudata > Salamandridae > Triturus > Triturus cristatus. The sequence goes on along the minus strand of NC_140592.1, from coordinate 888,746,458 downwards.
GTACAAGCCACAGATGTGACCATGTCAATGAAATGCTCACAGAGAGATGTACACAAATAGTTGATCCAGACACACACAGGTAGCTGCAAAGGATGACATGGATACCCACCAGAATAGGATACATAGCTCATGGACCACAGGGAGTACCTCACATCAACACATCAGTATGCAACATTGTAAACAAAGCATTACAGGTGCAAGGGCATGTAAAACAACATCAACATGATGTACAGCTAAATCAAGTTCACAGGGACAAACAAAAAAGCTTTATTCAGCATATGAAAAGTGAAACGTCTGTTCCAAAAAAAGCCAATGGCCAGTCCATGTCAAAATGCCAAGGAGTGAACTAGAGTGACAAATTCAGTATATGAAATTCGAAACGTCTGTGCAACCAAAAGGCCAATGGCCAGTCCATGTCAAAATGCCAAGGAGTGAACTAGAGTGACAACTGTCACACCTTGCTTGCCTGCACTGCTAAGGACCAGGGTCATCCCCTCGGAGGGGCATACATGGGGGCAGGCCAGGCACCGCAGGGACAGGATCAGGGCGCAGCAGAAGGAGGCAGTGAAGAGGTGGGGGATGCAGGCGAGACACTTGCAACTGCAGTGGAGCTGACTGAAGTGGTGGGTGCTGTCACAACTGTTCCTTTTCACACATAATTCCATCCATTGGAAACATGAATCCTTTACGAATTGTAAAAGCAAATTCGTCATCTATGGGATACGGTGTCCCTGTAATTTGCTGTACATAGGAAAAACAAGTCAAGAGAACCGAATAAGAATCTCCCAACATAAATCAAGGATCAACAAAAACGTTCAAACAGCTCCATTGGTCACTCATTGGAAAACCAATAATCATTCAACTAAAGACCTAAGATGGACAGTTATCTCAAAAGTCGAACAAGACGAGAGAGGGGGGGATCTGGAACTAAAACTGTCAAGGAGCGAAGCAATGCTTATTCTGAAATTTAATACAGCCACTAATGGCTTGAATGAACTTTCGGAATTATTTAAACTGACTTAACAACTTCACATATCTGTTCTGGATGGGAATCAATACAACTGCGCAGGACTTATTATCAACTATATGAAGGTTCCAGCTTACATGTTCTTCGGTGATCTATTCACATTATCTGTAATAATGCCCATTGATACCTTGAGCGACGCTAGGGCGTTTTTAGGCCCCCCGCCTCATCTATACTTAGCTGACACTTATGGCGCTCACCCCCCCATAATTTTTCTAATAATTTTTCTACTAAGATTGTGTCATCTTCAGACTTTTTGCAAATACATCATCCTCATTTGCCTTCATTTCGAATTCATTTAAAAGAATAAAAACAGACACATTCAACGAATAGTCTTTCTTCCATCACTCCGTGATATCGGCTTCCGTCCACATAATAAGCCGCCCGGTCACGTGAGCGGAACTCCCGGACTTGTTAGACGGAGCGAGCCACAAACAACTAGAAGCCTTAAGGTATGTTCCTGCCTTCCTGCATCTCGAATCATTGACCTAAATTTGGCATTCTTCTTTTACTAAATCACCGTACCTTCCTTTTAGTGCCCCTGCATTGAACAAAGATAAAGACTTGTGAATTGCACTGTTCGACCTTCGCACCTGCGCAAACGAAGGTAACTTACACCTACTGCCTTAAACGTTCAGCATTAATGTTCCCAGCACGACATTTACAGAATGCTCGCATATTCCTTTTTTCAGTGACATAAATGAGACTTGTCCGACTACCTGCTTTGACGTACGGACTACAACGCTTCCTTTTTAAGTAAGTCTTTACCAATCAAACAGTCTGCCACCAACGTCACCGCATTAGTTACTAAATCCCCCTGTCCAATTTTCGATCTAGGTCTCCACCAAAAGACTCAACATCCATCATGTAAGTCATTTTAGATACATAAGATTGAATGTTTAATTACATGATTGTATCTCACATTTCACCTCACAGCTTTTCTGATGCCGGTATTATTATTTTTTAGATTCATCTTGAATGTAGATCGGCTGATCTACTTCCTACTTATCAGAGGTAAAAACTCAGTGTACCATTGTACACTTGTCTAATGCTCTTAAGATGGTTCAGGCGTCTATGTATTCTGAACTACTCTCTTTGTTTCTAGCCTACAGGTCCTGATGAGAGCCCTACGATTTATGGGGACTCGAAACGCGTAGACCTTATTGTTGCCGCAAGAATTTAAATTCATTTAACTGTGTTCGACATTAGAACTATATTGCCCATTCCTTTTTTCTGTGGTTTTTATAGATAAGTTGTTGTTATTTTTCTTGAAAATATCGGACGAATCATTTCCTTGTATGTTTCTGAATGAATGAATGAATGAGAATAAATGAGTTGAAGTGCGATGAATGATTGATTGTGGTAGTCTGCTAATCTCAGCACATTATTGTTCTTTAAGTGTTCTTGTAGAATTCTCTGATTGATCTATATAGTTGAAGGTCAACTAAACTCAATGTAAATTAAACAATTGATTTATTCATTTGATAAAGCATCTTGTCCAAGGTTTTTGTTTAATTCACAATTCCTTTCTCCTATGCGAATGAGAAAAATGAAGTGATTTGCAGTACTAGCATCTTGTTGTTACTTATTATACCTGGCTTAGCTTTACTGCATTCAGCCAAAACCCAGTCTTGTTATTGGTCACAACTGTGGGGCACAAGTCAGATGGGGTGGGTGCTGGCACAACTCCAGTGGGCAGGTCAGATGGAGTGGATTGGCTCACCACTGCAGTGTCCCAGTCAGATGGGGTGGTCGTGGACTCCAAAGCAGTGCCTACATCCATGGGAGCAGAATGGGGGACAGGTGAGGTCGGCAGGGCAGGAGGGGGACACGGTTCCCACATGAGTGGCACCAACTTTCTGACCAGGTGTGGAGGAGCAAGTGCTAGGAGGGGTGGCCCTAGCATTTTGGGGATGGTGTATCTGTGTGTGGGTGAACCCGGGGATGGGAGTGGCAGGGGAACCTCTGGAGTGGTGGCCTGGGGGATGAAGGACGGAGACTTTGCCTTGGAGCTGCGTGGTGGCGGGGGGGGTTTTGCTCTTCTTGCATCTGGGGGACTTGCGGGAGGGCGTCTCGGTCTGACTGCACCTGGGGTAGGGTGTCCGGGTGTGAGGGGCACTCCCTTCTGTGTGTGGGGACTTCCTCTTCCCCTTGTAATCAGGATCTGCTGGGTCAGTGGGGAAGAGGCCAAGGTCACAGAGGAAGAGCTTCTGGGGGTATGGGGTTGCAGGTGAGGCAAGAGAAGGGGGCTGGGAGGGAGAGGTCTCGGAGGACTGTGGAGTGGTTGTGGATGACTGTGTGTGTGTCAGCAAACCAGCCCCTGTGGGTGTGGAATCAGTCCCCTGCGCTTGCTTGTGTGCACGTCTAGACCTTGGTTTGGGGGTTTCTGTGCTTGGGACAGGTAGGGTGCTAGGAATCGTGGGTGGTGCAGGGGTAGGAAGGGTGCAGGACTGTTGGAGGAGGGACACTGCTGCCGTCAGTGAGGAGGCCACGGACTGGTTGGTCCTCTGTAGGGCAGACATGCCCGAGGAAATGCCCACCATGAATGACACCAGTTGTGTCAACAGACCTGTGTGTGCATGGAGGATCTTCAGCATCGACGTCTGCCCTACATGGATCTGTCGAAGTAAGTCCACAGACTCCTCACTCAGGGCAGCAGCGGACACAGGGGCAGGGGGTGCAGTGCCTGGCACAAAGGAGACATGCTCATGAACACGGGAGCCCACAGGGAACTCTGGGATGGGAGCCGATGGGAGTGGGGTGGTGGTGGTGGTGGTGTGGCGGTGGCGGAGACAGCCTCACTAGCTGGTGTTTGGTGGCTGCTGACACCCGTCTCCACAGGGGAGTCATCCTCAGAGCTGCTGTGGCCTTCAGCAGGGGGGGATGGTGCTGACGACTCCTCTGTGTGGCTCAACTCGCCCTCCGTGCCACTGGGTCCACCTGACTCCTCTCCTTCTGTCCCTGTAAGGCTCTGTGGCTCCTCCTGGTCCGTTGAGCTGTCCCCTCCAGTGGCCGTGGATGTATCTGGATAGGAATAGGAAGTAAGAGAACAACATCAGTCACCTGCACCGACTGCACACACCACAGTGAGTACATCACATCACAGGGCAAGTCCTGGCATCATCAGTTGAACACAGCTCAAAGTGCCAACACTGTTTAGGATAAGACAATTGTCATTCTCAACATCAACCATGGCACACATATCCCTCCTTGACTTTCACACATATGTCTGTTGCATGTTGGATGCTAACACACCAATGTGCCGACATGCACCACCCACACATTAGTTGTACATGCAAGTGAACATGTAGGAGTATGTCACTATACACACAGCACAACTCTTGCGACTGACTCAGTACAGGTGTCCGGATGAAGGGATGGGCAGAGACTCATTTCACATGCTTGGGATGCATGCCAGCAACACACACTATGATGTACTCATGTCTTGATGGGCAAGGCCACAATGGGGTGCATGGTGCACACTTGAACACAACGCAGGCTCACTCATAGCAAGTTCAATGCCATGGCACTGGGATGCCCTGAAAGTCAGTCAACACTGTCTCCTGTCACAGGGGCAGGGCATCCAGACAACAACAATATGCACTGACTCACAATCCTAGCTTAGGGGTAAAGCTGACTCTGCAGATGACCGGCGCACTTGCCCGTCCCGTGCAAACAACATATCCAGGACCCAGAAGACCCCACATCATGCAAATCATTCATATGGGTCTCAGAAAACACAAATCCATGTACATTAACACATCACAGTCTGCCATGCATGTAACCCAGCTGCATGAGGGACACAGTTGCATACACCATTGTGCGCTGTCAGATGATCACACACCTATATGTCATACAGGTCTTGTCTCCCACAGTCACATTGCAGATGTCATGCTGACCCTCTGAATCATGGACACCCCAGTTGTACATAGCAACAAGCCACACCCTAATGACACAGAGGCAGACACATGAGGGCACATTTCACTAAGCACCACCTGCAATTTCATACACAGGATTGGGATTACAGAGTGTTTCTGAATGCCCTTGAGGGGGCATGACTGGGCAGGACTAAGTGAAACAGTGTTTTGCCCCGGACAGTAGTCAGGCGGCTAAGCAATTGTGACATACTTGAGATACTAACTCCTGATGCCCACAAATTGGAGTCCCCTGCTGCATGGTTTTATTTGGAATACCCCAGAAACATGTTGTGAGTCAGACCAGCAATTGGTACACATCTCAAGGGCACACACAGTTCACATGTCAGATCTCAGGCATTGTGTAAACAATTGACCCACCCATGAAATACACAACAGAGTCACGGGAACTGATGCTGACTGGTACCTGAAGCATAGCTGACTGCAGGGACACAGTGCCCTAGTGACACAAGCAACAGACTGTAGGGGCCACACCTGTGGAACAGATGAGGAGGGTGCATCACACAAATGAGGGACCTAATTTTGGGACTACAAGACCTACGTAATGTGGAAGTGTGACCAGGACAAAAGACTGCTATTTGCATGTCAGACATAGTACACAGATCAGGCATGGACTTACCCCCTTCCTGCTGCTGTCTGGCCTTCAGCTGCCTATCTATGTCCGGGAAGACCACCGCCAGTATCCTCCGGGTCCAGCCCCGAAGGTCCTGCCACCTCTTCTGGCAGTTGCGGATGCAGCGCTTGTAGACCCCCACAGAACTAACAGCCCAGGCGATGGTCAGCCAGATATCCTGCTTCTGGTGGGCATCAACCTGTGAGGATGACAAAGTGAAAAGTACATTAATACACATGCCCCAGATTTGTGCAGCACTCAATTTGATATACATGTCATCATCACAAAGGGAAATAAATTACACAGGTAGTGCAACCATGGGGAATGAAAACTGACATGCATGTCTGACATGTTAACAATGCGGTACAAAAGGGGGTGGTGATGGACGGAGCATCAGAACCAATCAAACACTCACACCCAGTCAACAGATCTGGGTTTGATCCATCACCGTTCTTTAGCCCACTCTGCCACCCCAGTTCAGACATGGCCATATGCAAATCAGTCTGACCATGTGCCTCATGGGAACAGTCCAGCCCGAACTGCCAAGCCATGCCTTCCCTGGACCGGAAAAAAAGCTTCCTAGGACTGGTTTCTGGCATTTCAGCCGTCTTCAGCCAGGCTTGCTTGAATCCAGTGGCAAAGTGAGCAAGGGACTCACATTGACATGTTAACAATGCCTGGATAGTTTAAGTTTGCAATAATTCACTTTAGCAGCAGGAAAACTATTCATTACATGTACCTACACACTTTGGTGGGTGAAAGTAGTCAGTGAGAATGCTTGCCTCTGGTGTACACACTGCTAGTACTGCTAGTCAGACAACATGCATAATTAGGAAGGCAGTGGACTGCACACTCACCTGTTCCCCTGGTGTCCCATAGAGCTTTCTGTACTCTGGAAGTAGCCAGCCCAGCAGGGCCTGGTTCTCCTCCTCAGTGAAGGCTGGGGCCCTCTCCAGAGTACGTGCCATAGCAGGAGCCAGAGGATGCATAGACAGCAGCAGTGGTAGCAGGGATCTGGTCCAGTAGCATGTAGTGCAGGCAAATGAGTTCCCTGGGGGCCAGCCAGCCTTATATCTGTGCTGCAGAGGCAGACTCTGTGCCATGTGTCCCAAGTGATAGGTCCAACACGGTGTCATTCCATGAATCTGGCCAATCCATTCAAAAGTATGACTCATACACGCCTTCCGCATCGTTCAAATCTTCACCTTCATGGAACACTTGAAATTGCAACATTGTTGTAGGCATCCAACTGAATTTGCAGTGCAAAACTCGTACAAGTTTTGAATCCGCATCCGTCCTGAGCCAATGAGTGCGCCCGGCTCGTTCAACTGACTGTACAACGTGTATTTTGAACATACACATGCACCTGTCTCCATACGATTCAATGGCCAAGGCGTACGCCTGTCTCGCCCCATGCCTCTCCGACGCGTATGCATGATAGTCACCCGCGTCGGACCTCATTGGATTCAATGACAAAGCGTACGCACGGCTCTGTCATTAACCGTGCAATGCGTACGCATTGTCACCCGCGTCGGACCTCATTCGTGTGACTATTAGACGGATGCAACACACATATACTGGCCATGGACACCTGCGCACACCTGCCACACGATAGCATTGGCCACACAGTGTCCCATGGCATGTAAGGCTGCATTCCCTGGGTGTTTGAGGGGTCCACAGCTGTTTTTTTGTCTGGACTTTGTGCAGCCACTCCCAGGCTCCTTATCTTGTACATGGGGGCAGAGTCCTTTGTGTGTTGTGCACATTACCACTGTGATGTGCAATTGGACAGTAATGGGCATGAGTGAAGGCCACAGTGTCAGGTTGGATATGTTTAAGACATGTAACATACACCCTGAGTCCTGGGGGTGATGGCATGCACGTCACAGTGAGACCTGTAGCCCCAATACTGATGTGCACCCACATTCTGTGTGCATGTTGTGTCTCAGATGTGTCTGATCACATGTTACCAATGGGTGACAGTCTCCACATCCATGTGGTATATGCATCAACCTTGATGGGGTGTGTGTCTAAGAGACGTACATGTATGGCCGGCAGGAACAACAGTGGCCACTACCTGTGGGACTTACGCTTGCTTTGTGGTGTGTACGTGCTACGCCATGTCCATTGCTGTGTTGATGTGTCAATACAGGGAGCCTGGGTTTCTGCATGGCAAAGATCTGTGATGCCTGGGAGACATTGGTCCTCATTTGTCACTGGGGTGGGTTTTTTGAATGTTGCAGCAGCACATAGGTTGGGTGACACAGCCAGATGATAAGCCCATTGCACTACATGGCACTCATGTGGACATGTGGAATTGAGATGTGAGGTGGTGGTCTCATAGGTGACATATGTGTCCATGACCAACAGCACACACCTCAGTACATTGTGTAATGTCACGAACTAGCATGTGATAGTGATCGTGGTCATGGCCACATGGGTGGATGTACTGACAATCTTCCTTTGTGCATCTCTGTACTGCAGGGCACCAGCTGTCCATCGTCCGTTCCCAGACGTTGCAACCATGCAGGAACGGGACAGCATCAGACGGTACCACTTGACCAGGCCACTGATTGAGGAGTTGGCGGAGCAGTTGGCGCCACATCTGCTACCTGGCCGGACATACCCTACAGCACTGACCCCAGAGGTGAAGGTGATGGCAGCCCTGCACTTCTTCGCTACCGGTACCTTCCAGTACACTGTGGCTACTGCTGGTGGTATGTCGCAAACAATGTTTAGTCGGGTGCTACGCAATGTCTTGGAGGGGATGTTGCAATTCCTCGACCTGTATATCAAGTTCCCGAGCCAAGATGAACTCCCTGAAATTAAGGATGCCTTTTATACACTGGGGAGGATGCCAAACGTCATTGGATCCATTGACGGGACACATGTTGCCCTGATACCACCACAGGCACATGAGCAGGCATACCGGAACAGGAAGCACTACCATTCGATCAATGCTCTGGTGGTCTGTCTTGCTGACATGTTGATCACACATGTGTGTGCACGGTTAACTGGTTCGGCGCACGATGCCTACATTATGAGGAGTAGTCGCATTGCAACGCTGATGTCACAGATGCCAGCTCAGCGTGCCTGGCTTGTCGGTGTGTACTGACTGTTTCTCATTGTGAGTGTTTGTCAGTGTTGTATTCCGCACTCCTACAAAAAATTAACATATAAATTAATAAAACGAATTTCGTTGCGTGCACAGCATCGCATTTGGGGATGCAGTGCACGCAACGAAATTCGTTTTATTAATTTATATCTTAATTTACATTTAAACCTCCGTAATCTATAGTTTACTACCCCCCCACCCTGCCCCTCCCCCTCCCCACTTCACCACCCTGCAGTTACTCCTACTACCCATCGCGGCTGCCCGCTACAGAACTAAAATACACAAAAATAATTTTACATAAAATTCATTACTTTTAAATTAAAACATACATTACAAAAATAATATATACTTTAACACATATACTAACATTTAAAACACTAAAAAAAAAATCAATATTTTTAACAACGATATTATGACTGACAATATTACTGGCTTCGATATTATGACAAACGATATTTCTTACCTGCATATCGATATTCTGTACCACTATATTTTTGACAGTCAATTTTCTGTCCTCTCGATATTTCAAACTCGATATTTTGTCCACTCGATATTTAGAATTCGATATTTAGACTGTTTACCATTGTGACATACAGACGGAATTACAAAATGAGACCTTCGCAGTTCGCTTAGAAACAAGGCACTACCAAAGGAATGAATAATCCTCAGTCCAATTACCCAAGCAATTCCCCTGGAATTTCTCCAGGAGGTTTCAGCAGTTTTCAGAAGCCAACATCTCCAGGTGCAACAAAGCAGACCCAGATGTCTTAATTCCAATGGGGTCAGTTACCAGAGTCATCAGAGTTAAGGGAAGCCTCATAATCAAGGTCCCAGGGCCTAATGTAGATCCTGGCGAACGGGTTACTACATCACAAAGGTTACGGATATTTCGCCTGCCTTTACAAGTGCATTATATCCTATTCCACTTGTAATAAATAGGCCAGGATGTCCATCACATTTGTGACAGAGTTACCTATCCCCGACCTCTACAACAGGCCTCTAGTGTTGAAGAGGCTCGTTACCAGCCTACCCTGAACCTTATTGAGTTCATCCACGCCATAACATGCTGAAAGCAATCCTGAAATGTCCTTCAATCTCTGAAAAAAAATCAAAGTAAACACACATCTCGTTATTTAATCGGAAGAATACATGAATCAACCGTTCAATAATGTCTTAACTCAGTTACTATATACATCATTATTAATCTAATTTGGAGAGCCTTATTAATTTGCAACTCCAACCCAAAACAATCAGATAAACATGAAGCAGTTAACTTTGATGGTAACTTGTTCAGTGTAAGCGGCAGGAAGCAGAACAACATGATCCAAAAGCTCAGTTTTTGCTGGGCATAACTTTGACCTTATGCTGACCTGAAGCACTCATAAAGGCCAAGAGATCAAGGTTACGTCCAAAGGGAGGCCATCTTACCCATAGCACAGTGTAACCATGGCAATGGCCTATAGCTATCCTTTATCGACTCTGTTTTTCTGGCCGCCTGACCAATCCACTAGTCGCAGGTTAGAAAGGTATTGTTTATGCATTAGTTTGATAAGGCTGGCCCACATTGAAAGCCTTCTGAATAATGCTGAACAACTTTCACATATCATTGAATCTGTCATATTTCTAATCATGAGGTATTTTGTTCTTTACGTATTTCTTTACGTATTTTTGCCCAAAGCCACATTGCTACCCTAGTGTTGCACAACAATTTCGGTAAATAATGCAGTTGGTAAAAAATAACCCTAGATCTTACACAGTGCAATATGTTCCTACTAGAAATCTGCTAATGCATTGATCAGCAGAAAAGAATGACTGTAACACAAATTAGAGAAACATGTAGAATAAACAAATGCATGTTATGTTATGTTATCAGTGTTTTCTTAGCTCCCAAATCACCCGTGCTCTTATCCAGCCACTCTGCAACAAGTGTGTGAGGCCAGCCCTGGGGTCTTACTCGAAAAGCAAGATCTTCAGCTTCTTGCATACTCTTAGCCCTTTGTCCTTAATGAGTGCAGGTTTAATTTGCGGCCTGCCTCCATCGGTCCAGATTGCTAGGATTGTCATACACCAAGACTGCCTATTCTTCAGTCTACCTCATTCAGTTTAGTTCCACTGCACTAAACTGCCTCTCTGAAAATTGTCCTCTCTGAAAATGGTCCTTCTGAAGGATCACCCCTCCTCCTCTTTTTCTGAATTCTTTTTTGGGCTTGAGGACTCTTAGCACTTTACCACCGCTGACCAGTACTAAACTGCATGTGTTTCTCCACTAAACATGGTAACATTGGTTTATAAACAGTTGGTATATTTAATTTACTTGTATGTCCCTTGTAAAGTGTTATACCATATACCCATGGCCTGTAAATCAAATGCGTCTAGTGGGTCTGCAGCACTGATTGTGCCCCCACACAAGTAGCCTTTTAAACGTGTCTCAGGCCTCCCACTGCAGAGCCTGTGTGTGCAGTTTTACTGCAACTTTGACATGGCATTCTAAACCCTTTTCCAAGCCCTAAACTCCATATTTATTACACATAAATCACCCCCAAGGTAGGCCCTAGAAAGCCCATAGAGCTATAGGTAAAAGGTAGGACTCGTTTTGCATATCCTGGCAGTAAAAAACCATTACATTTGGTTTTCACTACACTGTGGCCAACTCCTATCATAGGTTAACTTTGAGATGTAAATCCATATTAAAATGGAGTAGACCTGGGTGGTGAACTCCGCTCCATTCGTGGAGTTTTCCACATTCCACGCTCCGTAGCTCTGCGGAGCATGTGGAGTTCCAAAAAACGGAGCAGAGTTTTTTCCTCGCCCATGCTCGCCAACGTTAAGTTGGTGAGCGCTAGCGAGGAAAATCCAACGCTTGACCATGTCCCAGCGAGATTTCTCAACACGGGTGGCCTTGAGCATTGAGAAACCATCCGTTCGCGTTGAGGATGCTGCCGCTTGAGTAGAAAATCTACTTGACCAGCTGAAAGAAGCAGTTCCCTTGTGCGCTACACATGGTGCCATTTGTACTGCTTTTCCGGTGAGGGACAAAGACCCGGGGGGGAAAAAATCAGAACAAACGGTGCGACCTAACACACTCCATCTTTTGCGGAAGTCCACGTAGCGCAGCAGATTTTGGGTCATGTCGCAGAGTTCTGCATAGCGGAATTCAACTAACCCTGCCCAGGCCTAGAATGGAGTAGATGTGTCATATTTTATATCTTTCGAATGGTAATGATAAATCCTCTTTACTGGTAAAGTTGGATTTAGCATTACTATTTTAGAAATGCCACTTTTAGAAAGTAGACATTCTTCTGCTCTCACAGATCTGTGTGCCTGCAGCCTGTCTCCAATACACATGTGCGATGGGTGACAGCTATACTTTGTGCTTTCCATCTAGACAGCTGCAAACTCAGGAAGGTTAGGTGTGTCTGAGTAATCATCTGTGTTCTGATGGTTCTACCTGGGCAGGAAGGGAAGAAGCGGCTGACACTTACCTGAATAGGCTGTACCCTGTCCCCACACAAAGGAATGATTACCCCCTAGTGATAGTCTGGAGCCAGGGATGAGAAGGAAGGGCTTCTGTGCACTTCAAAGACCCTTCTTTGAAGTTACTTCCACTTCAAAAACACAACTGGGTAGAAGTACTGGAGCTCAGACCACACCAAATCAGCAGGTCAAGGCTGGTCCCTGTATTCAACCCATGCTCCATCGCCGTCAGCCTCAACATTTGGGTTTAACCCGGTCAAGTGCGCCCAGATATCCCTAGTTGGGACATTAAAACTCTAAGCACTATATTTTGGGATATTCTTTAAAAATGTATAACTCGGGTACTACTTATTGCACTTTTGTCATTGTGGCCTTGTTTTACTCATAAAATTATTACCTATTTTTCTAAACCAGTTGGTAGTCTTTGTGTGATGAATTTATTGTGCTACTGTGTATGTGTGTTACACAAATACTTTACACATTGCCTCTTTAGATAAGCCTGACTGTTCTGTGCCAATGTACCAGAGGGTGAGCACAGGTTATCTTTTAATGTGTATTTAGCTTACCCTGATAAGTGGTGTGTGCATACCTCTGCCAACCAGAAACCCAATTTCTAACACTGTCTCTTTATCTCTCTTTTTAGTTTTCTTTTTCGCCCCTCTTCTCTCTTTAGCACTATTTTCCTATCATTCTCTTCCTAATTTGTTCACCATTTTCAGCCTTTCTCCCTCTTACTTTGAGTGAAAGTCTAAGAATAAAAAATAAGTCCAAACATCTGCACGAACCAAGTGCTTGTTTCCCCACTTTGAAGATTACATAAGGCTCATCTCTGAAACCCCCTCATTTGGGTAATTCAATAGATGGGATGGTGCTTCATACAACTGGCAGCCATAAAGGTACTGTAGACCTGGAAGGTGCTTCATTAGACTGGCAGCTATAAGATACCGTAGACTGGACTGGTGCTTCATAATTCTGGCAGACTCAAGGTACCATAGGCCGAGCTGATGCTTCATAATACTGGCAAATGCAAAAAGAGGAATTGATGGACATAATGCTGAACAATGTTAGACATACACCCCAGTACAGAGATCTGGGCCTAAATCCATCATTGTTTTGCTTCTCATGCCATTCCAATTTAAACCCAATCATTTGCAAATCAGTCTTGACCCTGTTCTCCATGCAAACAGTCCAGCCTGAACTGCCAGGCAAGGCCCTCCTTAGACCGTAAAAAAGCATCCTTGGACGGTTTTCGGGGAAACACCCCTCTTTAGCCAGGCTAGCTTGACTGGCAGCCATAAGGTACAATAGACCAGGCTGGTGATTCATAAGACTGGCATCCATAAGGTAGCATGGAATGGACTGGTGCTTCATGAGACTGGCAGAAACAAGGTACAATAGTCCGAGCTGATATTTCACCAGGCTGGTGCTTCATAAGACCTGCAGCCAGAGGGTAGAATGGACCGGGCTGATGCTTCCTTGGACTGGCAGCCATAATGTACCGTAGACTTGGCTGGTACTTCATTAGACTTGCATCCATAAGGTACCATAGACTGAGCTGGTGCTTTATAAGACCAGAAGCCATAAAGTACCATATACCGGGTGGGTGCTTCATATTCGAGCACACTAAGAGTAGGGTCTATCTGGAGAGTTTTTTATCGACATATTACTTGTTTGTCCCAGCACAAGGGGAAACCCAGCGCCCCGTCCCAACTTTTAATGGCCAAGGTAATGAGTCTACGATTGACTACATTTTAGTGTCATGTCTACTGAGGGACTCTCTAGGTCCTTTTAGTGTGGATCAGAGAGGCTTTAGTGATCATAATCCACTCACGTTGACTATTAATATCAGGGCACTAAATACTGAACTTGTACCATCCACTATTTTAAATTCTAATATAGTCTCCAAATGTCAAGGACGCAGGCTAAGGTGGGAGGTCATTACTCCTAGCGACTTTCTGGAAAACCTGTACATGAGTAATGCTGAGGACCTGGCAAAATGCGTAGGAGGAAATCCAGACCCATGGGAAATTCTGGACGCTTTTAATCGCATCACAGTACAGGTAGCAGTTAATTTGACTAGGAAAAGTAAAATAAGGTCCAAGAAATTGAAAAATGGGTTTAACCAAGCCTGTAGTGACACCCATATGGCCCTTTTAGATGTGCTTAAAGAACCTGGCAAGGACGCACAGAAGGTTGCGGAGGCAAGAAGGTCTTATAAAAAGGCTATTAAAAGTAGGAAAATGGAGTTAAAAGATATGACCTGGGAGGACCTGACCACAGTGAGTATTCTGAAAAGTAGTACTCAATTCTGGAAAGTGATTAACAGTCCCTTGTTTAATGAGACAGTAAACACTAATCAAGACTGCCTCATTCCACCAGATAAGTGGGTGGAGCATTATGGTGGCCTCTATGCTGGAATAAATAAATCATCTCTTGTGATTCAAAGTAAACCCACTCAGGTAGGAAAGATTAACTTCACAGAAGAGGAAGTGTTGGAGGCCATTGAGTCCACGGCCCATGGGAAAGCACCCGGCCGGATGGGGTGCCGGCAGATCTTTATAGGGCAGATCCGCATTTGTGGGCAAAGGCTTTAACTGCTGTGTTTAATGCAGTCACCATAGTGGGCTCCCCAGTGTCCTGGGGCAAAGCAGTTATTGTTCCTATATTTAAAAAGGGTTCAAGAGAGGATCCGGCGTGTTATCGGCCGATATCTCTCCTGGACTCAGCAGCAAAAATCATGGGGAAAGTGGTCCTGGAGCGGCTGACAAACTGGTTGGAAGAGAATGCAGTCATCTCAGACTTGCAGTTCGGGTTCAGAAAAGGAAGAGGTACTGTTGGGCAATGCCTCAACTTACACCTCCTCATAGGGAAGTATACGGTCACAAAGCAGGGGGATTTACATCTAGCCTTTATGGATCTGTCCAGTGCGTTCAACCTTGTAAATCGTCAGAAACTTTGTGCTGCTCTGTCTGATATAGGTCTAGATCCCATACTGATATCCTTCCTAGCCGATATTCATAAAGACACTAGTGCCGCTGTGCGTTACAATGAGAACGGGAGCTTGACGGACGCCTGGCCAGTAAATCGAGGGGTAAGGCAAGGATGTATCCTTGCTCCTCTGCTGTTTACACTTTATATAAACAAGTTGGGTGAAGCCTTAATTTCATCAAGTAAGGACATCCCGAGAGTGGGCCATAAAAAGATTCCTGTGCTATTATACGCAGATGATGCTGTGTTGGTAGCCAGGACGGCAAGAGGTTTACAATCACTTCTAGATTGTTTTATTAGTTTTATGGACTCTTTGGATTTGAAAACTAATTTTAAAAAATCACACGCTATGACGTTAGGCAGCAGTTGGGCGAAAAGGGCATCATTTGTCTGTAAAGGGCAGGAGCTAAGTAAAATACCTGCCTTCCCATACTTGGGTATTCTCTTTGACGATAGAAGATCGTGGGTAATGCAACGCTCATTGAAAAAAAACACATTAGTGAAGGCCACAGGGGCCCTGTTGGGCTTTGCTAAACGTTTAGGTTGTAAGCCAGTACCGGCCATCATGAAAATTTATAACGACAAATGTTTGCCCATGGTGTTGTATGGGAGTGAGGTGTGGGCCTATACTAAATCTAGTGAGATCCAAATGGCAGAAAATGTCTTTTTTAGAAAAGTCCTATCGCTCCCTCAATCTGCAGCTTCCTTTAACATTCATGAAGACTTGGGCGCTGGTTATATTTCTGACCAAATTGCTGTGGCACCGGTATTAGGATGGCTTAGAATCTGGTCACAGCAAGCTCCGAATCTAAATCAACTAATTATTCAGGACTGTTTGTCCTTGGACAAGGCCATGGCTATACCATGGATCCATTATATTAAAACTCAAATGGAGTCAATGGGTAGCCTTGATTTGTTTACAAACCCTAGGGCCTTAAGTAAAACTGCGATTAAGGCAGTAAAATCTCAGTACTTAAATAGGTTGATGGTCCTAAGGGAAGAGGAGGAATTGGCAAAACCATTGGTCAGAAACTTTGTTATGTTAAGCACAGGGAGAGAGATCCAGCCGTACTTAACATACATAAATAAGCCTTTCCATTTGTTTGTTCTGCAAAGGTTCAAACACGGCATGCTCCCATGGTTGCTATCTTTTCCCCGGGGGTATGCTAAAAGTGGGTCTTTAGGGCCTTGCCCATGTGACAACAAATCAGACCAAAATGTCCTGCATATGATCTTTTTCTGCGAATTCTATGTACTGCAGCGAAAGAAATTTATCTTGCCACTGCTAAGATGTTGTAATTTTGAACAAGTCAGACCAGCTCTGGTTTATTTACAAATGCTTGGGCCTTCTGCAATTTGTTTCGGGGTGGCGAGTTACATTATAGGGGCTGTGAGATGTCGTAAGAAAATGCTGCTACCCTAATCGCCCCCTCTGCCTTTTCATGTTCGCAGTGCAACAGAAAGTTTTACTGTAACGACAACTGGATGCAATGATTTCTGTAATTTTTATAAAAAACAATTAATTTTCCATTGGGTGACAAACTTTTTATTGTGTTTTTGTACTTATCAATTGTATAGCACTTTACACTGTAATATATTTAGTTGTGTTAATTATGATACAGTAATGTGATTAATTGTGATAGGAATTTTACTGTGTATGCTTTGATGGTTTTACATTTTTTTAACCGAATAAAGCCAATTTTTGACTTGACTTGGGTGCTTCAAAAGACTTGCAGCCATAAGGTACCACAGACCGGACTGCTGCGTCCTAAGATTGGCAGCCATAAGGTACCATAGACAGAGTTGATGCTTCATAAGACTGTAAGCCATAAGGTACCATAGATAGAGCTGATGCTTCGTAAGACTGGCAGCCAAAGGGTACCATAGACTTGGCTGGTGCTTCATAAGACTAGCAGGTATAATGTGCAATAGCTTCAAGAGGTATAAAAATTTACAATTTCTTTAACTATCTGGAGCACTGAAAAGATGAGACAGCGTTACATCTGGCACACTGAGAAGCCTCAGAATGCTCATGTGCACAGAACAAGTTCCATGTTCTTTTCTCCAATATTCTTCTCCTTCACAGCCAGGTGACCCCAAAAAGCTTTCTGTCTGATGCTATTTCATGTTACTCGATCTTGTTAAGAGCATTGTCACAGACCTTTTCATCCACTTGGAACGCAATAGCGGAAAGAATCCAGAATCTTATAGTAGTTCTATTTGTTTTTACTTGACAGCGAACATACAGTGCCAGAACGTAATTAAACTCCACGGTGCTGCAATAACACATAATACAGACATAACAAAATCTAAAATGAATTAAATAAAAATAAAATGCCCGTTACAGAAGACAAGATAAATAATATTGCAGAGGCATATAATGGATTTAAAAGATAGTTTACTCAATTTTAATTTTAATCTGTGGGACCACCGGAGATGACATAGTTAGGCAGATAACTGATTCTATAGTTTTGCTCCTGCAACACTGAGGACCTTTCCTCCCAGTTTGGTTTGATGCCATTTTGGTATAGTTTGATTAGGCTGTTCAGCCCATTGTGAACCTTTTTCTTGATGCTAAAACTGTAATCACCTAATCAGACAATGAAGAAACAGTTTTCCAGGGAATGCATAAACCCTAAACTTGATCCAGTGTTTCAACTGAAGTCTTTCTAGGTGAGCACAATATTCTGTCATGTGTTCATATATTGCAGACAAAAATTGTCTCAATGGAGCAATTTTAACAGCCAGAAGTGTTTCCACTACTTGTTGAAATGTATTTAAGCACACTGCTAAACTGTTAAATAATTGGTACAGTACCACTGCTTGTAATAGCTGCATGAAAATAGGCTCTGCTTGAGAGGATCTCAGTTTCTAATAGATTTATCACCACGCAATGGGACATTGCTCTCACGCAGGATTGATAGAGAGGATCAGTGTTCCACCTTATTTTCAACAAGTAATGGCAAAGTCATTAGGTCTAGCGTTTCCTCCAGCCTTTTGGCAATTCCTGTAAAGTTTTGTCATGGTTTTTGCAAACGTTTATTGTTCAGGAAGTTGCTGGTAGTGCTTGCTGGCACTGAAAGGCACTATGCTGTATGTGGATGTGCTTCTTGTTAAAGGGCAGGATGCTGTAGCTCATGGTGAAGTCAGGCAATGGATGAAGCTGGCTGATTCTTTGCCCCTTAATGCAAGCTTGAGTTTGCTGGATAAAAAAGTAAATGTCACAACCACAGACAAATGGTTGAAGTGTGGCAGAAAACCCTAATAAACAACTATCTCATATACATATTTGGAGTAAAATCAAAACGTCTTGGCTAGCCCAGACCCAAATAAGCCACATTGTTTGCCATTGTCTGCGAGCCTCTTACCTTGAAAGAAAGAAAGAAAGATTGAAAAGGCAACAGAAGGAAAGAAGAATAGAAAGAAGGAAGAAAAGAGCGAAGTAATGAAAGAAGGAAGAAAAGAAAAAAGGAAGGAAAGAAGAAAGGAAAGAAAGAGGAACAGAAGGAAAGAAAGAGAGAAAAACAGAACAAAGGAAGAAAAGAAAGACAGGAATAAAGTGGGAAAGAAGGAAGGAAAGCAGTAAAGAAGGTGAGAAGGAAGGAAAGAAGTAAAGAAATGAGGAAAGAAAGAAAGGTAGGAATGAAAGGGTAAGGGAGAAGGTAAGAAAGAAAGAAAAAAAGAAAGAAAGTAAGTAGGAAAGAAAGGAAAGTATTCAGAAAAAGAAAAGAAAGAAAGAAGAGAATAAAGAAAGAAGATAAAAGGAAAGAAAAAAAGGGTAGCAATACAGAAATAAAGAAGGGACGAAAGAAAGATAGAAAAAGGAAAGAAAGTAGGAAAAAAATGAAGGAAAGAGAAAAAAGCAGAAAAGAAGGAAAAAAGACTGAAAGTAAGAAAGATGAAAAGACTGAAAGGAGGAAGAAAGGAAGGAAAGAAAGAAAGAAAGAAAGAAAGAAAGAAAGAAAGAAAGAAAGAAAGAAAGAAAGAAAGAAAGAAAGAAAGAAAGGAAAGAGAAGGAATGAAAGAAGAAAAGAAAGAGAAGAAGATAGAAAAAAGACAAAAGAAATCAAGAGAAAGAAAGAAATATAGAAAGAAAGAAAGAAAGAAAGAAAGAAAGAAAGAAAGAAAGAAAGAAAGAAAGAAAGAAAGAGAAAAAAGAATGGAAAGAAAGAAAGAAAAAGGAAAAGAAAGAAGGAACGAAGGAAGGAAATGAAAAAGCAAAATAGAGAAAGAAAGCAAGAAAAAAGGAATGAAAGAACAAAAGAATGAAGGAAGAAGGAAATAAAGAAGTATGGAAAGAAGGAAATACTTTTTAAAAAGCGGTACAAGTCCTGGAAATTAAACACGATAAAGGCTGGTTTTCTTCCTGGGTAAAGTTTATTAAAAATCCAGTGGTGAAATTGAGTCCAGAATAAATGTGTTTTGAAGAATTATCCGCTTATGAATTCATATATATTGAAGCTTTTGGTTTGTGTACTGCATGCATAATAAAAAAAGGATAGCTTAATATGGAACAGTTTCAAATGGACACTATGAAATACCAGCAGTCAGATAAACTAAGGATACTCCAAAAATGAGTTTACAACCACATTACGGGAGACAGAAACTGATAAAATATGGAATGTAGCCTGTGTTCACATCAGGTAAAAGTGTCCTGCTTTCACCTCAGGCTCTAAACACAAAGGCAACACTAAAGTAATTATGAGTAAGGGTGGTCGGAACTCACGGAGTTGAACTAAGCGGAATTACGCAGAGTTATATAAAAACTTTGTGAGATTCCGCAGGGGTCTGCCAACTTCTACTTCGCAGCACTAGTCCCCTCCTTTCTGAGAAAATAAGTGATGTTGCCAAAACACATTGCCCTACCTGTAGGGTATGTGCTCTGCAGATAGTTACATATCAGATGACAATGTAGAGAAAACCCTTTAAAAGCAGAGGTGAACTGAAACAGCAAAACAAATATTGCAGATATGAAACTGAAGCCAAATTTACCAGGGCATTGAAAATAAGTTCTAGGTTCTTCGATGAATCTTAAAAAGCTACGTTTTTCCTAGAAGAAGTCAATTACATGTCAAGGTTGTGGTCCTGTGGCTGATGTATCATGATTAAACAATAAAAACCTGTTTGCCTTCCTGTACAGAATACAGAAGCAACTTTGAAGCCCCCTCTCCCAACAATAAAGTCTCCTGAAATAGGTCTACGGATGTTGAGTCTTCCACAGCAAAACGTTGTGGGCATATGAGCCATACCAAATGCCCTCTGATGTCCCCATCAGCATAGCAATGGCAGAGATGGAGATGCCACACTGCCATTTGGACTGCACAAACCCACCAAGTCACAGTTCTATCTGCCTCCCATTCACCCGCCAGACTCATGTAGGTTGCTGCTCCCTCCACTGTTTCCTGCGTGCCCAAGTGCATTTGCTCTGCTCACACTGGCTCATGCCATTCCGGTACATGGACTCCCTGGCCCCCTGGGAGGTGCCAGCCACCCCCAGAATGAGCAGTAGAAAGCACACTACCCAAGCTGCCATCAACCATGACGATGGAGAAGCAGTAAGTGATCTTGGTACACAAAGAGGGAACAGTAACAGCACACAGGAAGCACATCAAATTGAAGCACTCCTAGAAAAGAGTCCTACCACGCTTGTGCTCTTGAAGCAGCTTCCCTCGCCTATAACCAAAGAAATGAGCTGCACCAGGCCTCCAAAGAGAGCGTGAGCAGGCCCTAATATCACATGATATCCAGCCTCAAATCAACAGTTTAGAGTGAGCGCAGCACTGAAACTTGAGACATAAGTTCTTAACCACATCGCAACCCTATGCAAATGTTTTCAACATCATAACACTATGAAACACAATGCAAAACTAGCAAATGTTTTAGAGATCATTATACCGCAATGCAATACAACACACCACTACATTACAACACGATGCAAATGTTTTTAACGAATGTAATACACAAAGTATAACCATTCTCATTTCTGCACAAACAATGACCCTGTCCCAAAACCAGATGGTGGACTTAACCTGTGAGGAAGATCAAAAACATTATAAAATTCACCAGCAAATAAGTTAACTATAGGTTATGTCACGTTTTGCTTCAGATAAATCATAGTTCACAGAAATTATTTTATTAAAAATTGTGGTAAATGCTTCTACCATTTTCTAATCAGTGGTGCACTGCCTTCTGAAGTGACCACACGTACTGAAGTGAAGAGCAGTATTTATAAGACGCACTTTCAAACACTGCAAAATATCTATCAAAATCAGTATAACTTACACGAGTTGCACCTGTACAAATATCACATAGAAAATTATTATTATTTTTGTTTTTACATTTATTCCATGGATTTTCAAAATCACAAACATAATATTGATTGTGATCCTTTTCAAATCTGATAATAACATAAGTTACACTACATGTATATCCATGTATTTGTTTTTTCTTTAATCGAAAGATTTCCTGAACAGTGACACGTTTTAAATATAATTGTTGAATTGGTGTCTACTCAGGGCAAGCATTGGGCAGTGGCTGGGTGGGCAGATTTACTATTCTAACTCCACCAAGTGCCTTGTCAGGGTACATACTGGACAGTGGCTGGTGGGTAGATTTACCATTATAACTCCACCAAGTGCAATTGTCAAGGCAGGTGCTGGACTGTGTTTGGGAGGCAGATTTATATTTGCAATTCTGCCAAGTGTCTTTTGTGAGGGCAGTTGCTGGACAGTGGTTGGGGGCAGATTTACTATTCTAACTCTCTGCCAAGTGCAAACCCAGGGAAGGTGCTAGACTGTGACTGGATGGAAGATTCACTACTCTAACTCTGCCAAGTGCAGACTCAGGGAAGGTGCTGGACAGTGACTGGGGCAGATTTACTATTCTAACTCCACCACAACAAACTCAGGGAAGGTGCTGGACAGTGACTGAGGGGCAGGTTTACTAGCCTAACTGTCATGTGCAAACTCAGGAAAGGTACCTGGGGGAAGGGGGGCTGTTTACTAGCCTAACTCCACCAAGTGTCCAGTGAGGGCAGATGCTGGACTGAGGGGAGTATATTTAAAAATATTTTTCTTTTTTTAGAGAAATACAACACAAAAACAAATCTTAGAAAGAGGAGAACCTTTCTACAACCACAAAGGGATGTAAAGGAATCTATCCATACCAAAAGAAATGTAAAGATTTTTAACATAAAATTCAAATATAAGGAAACTCCATCAGTTAACCTTACAATTTGTTTTACCTCTGAGCAGGAAAAATCAAAAATAACAAAATAAAACACAATATCATAACATCACACTCATACATATTTTTTCTGTTTGTTTTTCACATCAGTTAAAAAAGGAAAAAGCAGGACATGCCAGCTATATTCAATCCAAATATGGAAATAAACTCCTAAAATATGGTGGGTACATTTATTGTAAGGAGAGATTAACTGAGCCCAGTGGTCACTGGAGGTATGTTGAATATTTCTCAACCCATTCCAAAGACAAGCACTCTTGGTGACACAATGGAAAGAACCACAGAGCATAGCCACTCTGTCTCTGCAATGGAGATTGATGTAAGAGAAAATATTCAACAAATAAAGTCACTTGTGGCCCCCTCCAATGACCACTGTTGCTCAGTTTTGAGAGAAATAGCCCCGAACATCCCCATGCACGTTGCCAATATTATGTCCACGATCACAAATTAAAGAAGAATGGTGCAGTGACAAAAACAGATGAGTAATCCCCAAACCTACTCTATCATTCCCCCTGAACTATCTGTATCTTCAACTAATGAACCTTTTCTACTCTATGATAATGAGACCCACTAAAATGAAAAATTAATCTATAGTACAGTGCATAACACAGCAACCCTAGAGAATAGCGAAATTTGGATGATGAATGGAACCTTTAAATTTACCCCTCATCCATTCACCCAAAATTATACCAGGCATGCAAACATTAACAACCCTACAACCCCATTAGTTATTGATTTACTGCTTGACAAACGATCCTCAACCTACACTGATTTTTGATCAGTTGTAAAATCTAAAATGGTAAATTAGAATCCTAGGAAAATCATAATTGACTTCAAATTACAAATGATTAATACAATTACTAAAATGTATCCTAACACCCAAATTCAAAGATTTGTCTTTCACTTTTTCCTGGCATATTGGCTAAAAATTCAGAAAACTTCCTCAGCTGAGGATTACGTTCAAATAGTAAACTTCAATATGAACTGAAAAAATCACTGCATTATGTTTTGTACCTCCTGAGTGTGTGGATGACTTCTACACTTAAAATTCAGAATATTTTACACAAAATGTGGTTAAAATTGGCCACACTTCTAAATTACTTGGAAGACACAAGGATTGGCCATCTAAGCAAGTTGGGTCACAGAAGAAAACCAAGGTTTCCTATTGAATGGTAGAACTGTTACTCGACCTGCCCAGAGGGAGGTGCAAAGCCAACAATTCCAATGAAGGTTGACATAATTCTTTCAAAAACTCTATTGGAAAAAGTCATCCCAACCTCTATCATTATTTTGTTTTAAAAGAACAAAGTTTCCAGGAAATTAGAATGGTGCAATCATTGTCAGGTAGTCTGAATCCTCGCATGTCTAAAAAAAAAAGTAAAGAAATGTCTGCATGACTATTGGCAAAATGAATCAATTTCTATTGATGAAGCTTCAGACTACCTGAACAATATTACATACATTTTACGTTATGAACCACAATTAATATATTCTAAAATTACTCTCCTGTTTTGTCTGTACAAACTAATTTGATTGGTATTTGTTAAATTATTTTTTACATTTTATAAATTCTTTCACTTCCTACCTGTAGCTGTCTTCTTTCTTCAACTCTTGATGATATTTTAAGAAACCTCTCACAAAGAGTCACAGGAAATCCAAGTATCCCAAACGTTTGCATCAAATCCAACCGTGACTCCAAAAAAATAACTTTAATAAATTAGATTTTTCATGTTGCATTCTTCAACACTACCGAAATGTCACATTCCAATAACGATAACCATGTTACTTGAAACCTTTAATTTAAAAACGGAAAACAATCCCAAAACTAATTCAATGAAAAACAGAAAAGTAATCCAGAGTTCTGGGTTTTGCTTCAAAAGCATTGTCTTTCTGTTCAAGAGTTGAACACCGTTGAAAGACACTACGCAAAAAATGTAAATGTTGGTTTTAATTCAAATAGGTTTAAAAAGAAATATTAACTTTTTAATTGTTTTAAATCTATGTTGGAAAAAAAACCAACAGTCTTGATGTCCGCATACAAAAACAACTTGTATGGGGGATATAAAAACTGGGTAAAACACAAAATACATAACTACTTTTTACTTATAACATCAATCTAGGTATCTCAATCTTGCCTTACAATAAATTGCCTTACTAAGATGTTGTAAAAAATAAATTAGATTATTCCTGCCTGACTGAAGCTCCTCCTGGCTTCTGATCTTGACCAAGATGCTCCACTGACTGTAGTAACAGATGCTAAACTGTTTACGTAAAGCTGCAAAAGTAAAAAGTTAAAAAGTTAAAATGTTTTACCTGCCATGAAAAGGCTGACAGAAATTGACTTTGGGGACCCCTAGTGGGCCCCCCTTCCCCTTGGACCTCCGCTGGGGCCCTGGGAGGGCCCATCCCTGCACCGTATGGTGCCTGCCATGTAGTGCAGTGATGTTCACAAACATGCCTCTTAGCAGTGAGGCTTGTGCTGCAGTCCTTTTTTGGGCCGCAGTACAAGCCTCAGTGCTACGAGGCATGTTTCCGACCACCTCCACAGCAGTCGGATCATAATGTGCATGGCGGGACCGTCGACTCCCTGCAAAACAGCAAAAGCAACCAACCTTGTAGAATCAGTTCTAAGGATCCTACGGGCATTCCCAGTTTCATGCATAAAGGCAATAGCCATTTCATCCACTGGGGACCATCTGCGGGAAAGGAAATAAGCACATGTTATGTAGTCTCAGATGGTCTCCTACACACTGGGCACTCCATTCTCTTACATTTTGTATTGTCCCACTTGGCACAGAATACCCTAGTAGGGAGAGTCTGATACCTAAATTGTAAGAGCAGTTTCTGGGCCAAGGACAGTGTAATCTCATACATTGATCCCTCCTAGCAGGGAAACATTTCAAAATTCATAAAATCAAGAGTCAGAGTGCCTCTGCCATTGCACATAGTGTCAACACATACTTTCTGCCAGTGTGCGTATTTGATTGCCATTTTAGTAGTGGAGGTGATATCTTCCAGATCAGCCCAAAATTCTTCCATCCTCATGCATAGTTCTTACAGCAAGAACCACTGTAAATTGTGAGCACTAGGCAAACCCAATTGGTCTTGAAGGGGTTCCTTATATGTTTCTCGGTCAGAGAATAACCATATCCTATGCCTATAGTAAAGACTTGAGTGCAACTTTTCAGTATATTTTCTTAAGCACCAAATTAAGAAATAGTGGGGTCAAAGGCGTGCTTTTTGGGAGGGCAAACAATAGTCTAATAAATCTATTTTTAGTGGATGATAAAATATTACAATTAGCATGGCCCCACATCTCAGCTCCATAAAAAGCAGCTCCCAGTGCTTTTACATTATACCTTTCTATCGCTAGGGCAACTTTCTTGGAGAGGGTTTTGTTAAAGGTCATCAGCAATCTTCACGTATAATAAGTCAGTGAACAATCTGATTTATGAATCTGCATAGACCAATCCATAGTAGGTGTTAATCTTATTCCTAAGTGGTCAAAATTAGGAACCTGCTATATTGGGACTGTATCAACATACAGTTTACATCTATACCTACTGCTTCTTTCTGGGTGGAATACCATAAATTTTGTCTTGGGACTCCTAAGTTCTAACCCCCATTCATTATAAAAGGTATTAAAATCAGCCAATATCTGCTGAAGATCCGTAAGTTATTTGGAGATCAGGAGAGTGTCATTCACACAGAGCAGGCACTTTCCTGACCCCTATGCAGGGTGAATCACATCCATGCCTATCCAGGCAGCTCACCACATCACTAATAAGAAGTGAGAATAATGTGGAGGCCAGGAAACAACCCTGCCTGACCCCTGCTGAGTGCTTATTGTATGAGTGAGCTGCCCCTGTTCCCCCCACCAACCCTGACCTGATTATCTTCATGCAGATGTACTACAATCGCCAATAGATTGGGCTGAATATTCATCTTGTCCAATGTTGACTACAGCATAGCCCTGAGGTCAAGATCAACGGCTACACGCAGGTCAACAAAAGCGACAAAATGTCGGCCTCTGTTGTCTTCTACAGTCTTCCAATAGAGACAATTCAAATGGAAGGCATGGTCAACTGTGCCCATTCCACTTGTAAACCCTGCCTGGAATTCCGATAATATATCACTCTTATCAATCTAATTTTGGAGGTGTTTAAGGACCTGCTTAGAAAAGATCTTCTGTGAAGTGTCAATTACGCTGATAGGTCAGTAGTTGCTTGTGACCTTATGATGATTCTTCTTGTAAATTGGAAAGATTTCAGCTGAACTCCAGGACATGGGGATCTGCATTCCCTTCAAGATGACATTTGACAGATGGTTTATATGAGGTCCCCGGATCCCTAAAAATAGCTTCCTCAGTCTCCCAAAGGTCAATCTCTAGAGTATTTTGGTCCTTAAGTTTAGCATCCAACAAAGGGTTGATATCCAAACATACCAGAGAATCATTGCATGAGTATAGATTGCTCAAATGGGATACCCAGTCCTGCGGTTGAACAAAATACTTCACAAGCTTTTTACCCTCATTAGTTTTCAATGCCAAGTTAGCTCAAAAACGTACATTATTCTTTAACATCATGTAATTAATCATCTCATCCCAATGCAAGTCCTCCCATTCCCTCTTGGCAGACTCCAATTCTTTTTTATATTTTGCGGCACATTTTACAAGCTGTGGCCTGTTACTGGCCTTGGCAGCTAGCAACAATTGTGTTTTGGCCAAACTACATGCTTTATTATGCCAAGGAACTACCTTCTGGCTCATATAGTTGCACTTAATACCTTGCGCTAGGGACTCCCTTATACTGTTAAACGGTTTCTAAGGTGTCTTATCCGAACACAATCCTCTGTCTTCCACAGCAAGGGTATCCAACAACACCATCTGTTTCTTGACCATGGTATTAACTAACTCTAGTACCTTTGGGTGCTTTTGAACCCATCTCCATTTAATAGCCTTCCATTTATTTATTAGAGAGTTCAATACTCCCAACTTCCATAAGGTTGTGAAATGGCGCGGCGTTGGTAATACACCCAGTCTATCAATACAACTGGTGTTTCCTGCCCTAGTAAAGGTATGTCTACTGTCAACATTAAATATAGTTCAGCCATTAGCTGCTCTGAGATGAAAATTTAGTGTTAATGCGAGTAACTGTGCAACCTTTGTGGAACATTTAGCGGCAGGTAAATCTATAGTGTGAATTTTCCATTTTGCATCCTGCTCTGCCATTAAATTTGGGTCAAACGATATGAGGGGTTCAAAGGTGCAGTTCAATTCACCTGCAGCAAAAAACTTCCCTTTGCTCTAGTAATTTATTAGGAAGTTCCTGTTCTCCGCCCATCATCTCTATTATACACATTTATCAATGCAAACAAGTTGCCACAGCTAAAATCCACCCCTACAACCAACACATCCTGAGAGTTAACAGGTTAATGCCTAATTGAACATTGTAACTCTGTCCAGACCCATGTTGCCAAGCCCCCTGAAGACCTGTCTCTTGGTGATTGAACTGCATGGGTGTAAAATGCCGTAAAGCCATTCCTAATAATGGGGGAAGTACTCCATGTCTCCTGGAAAAAGACATAAAACGTAATTATCTATAAACTTTCCCAATCTGCATCCCTCAGCTTAGGACCTATACCTGCCACATTCCATGACAGAATTTTCGATGGCTTATTAACATACTCAACTGTCACTATCTGGCAATGCACAGGAGTGGTTGCCACCATAGTGCGAGATCTTGTACACATATCAGAGGTCATCATGGTTCTATCACCCCGCCATTTGCCAAGTAGGTTAAAAACATTTTGGTGAAAGCATTTGGTTTTTCTGCTACTACCTTTGGCCTCATACTTCCCCGGGGCTCTAGTTCACTAGATCCAAACCCGTCCTGATGGCTACTTCCAGGAATTCCTCTAGCCAGAGTCAAGGTCACTCATTTTCTTCTAGCCCACTACAACCAACAGGAACTTGGCCAGCACACCCATAGGCATACTGGGTCTCGTAAAACTGTCTTGATCTGGATTTGAGTCGTGGATCTACAAATCCTACGAGCATCCATAGCCTTTAGGCGACAAACTAATTCTTGGCTCTTCAAGATAACT
Source organism: Triturus cristatus (assembly GCF_964204655.1). NCBI lineage: Eukaryota > Metazoa > Chordata > Amphibia > Caudata > Salamandridae > Triturus > Triturus cristatus. The sequence goes on along the minus strand of NC_140592.1, from coordinate 888,717,962 downwards.
CTCACTACATCACAGGGTTGACATGTGGTCTCAATGCACTCCACTCATTGGATGACACTCCTAATGATTGAATAACACCCCATCGCAACCGTAAGCCAATAAATCACTTTATTGATTGAAGAGTTGTGATCTTCCCAGTGCCTTTGGGCCATCTTAGGGTCCTGGGTCATAAATAACTGCCCCTCCTTTGTAGTACATGGTGGTACCCCATGTCCTCTTGTCCTCTCCCTTGGCTTTGATGCAAACAATGTGAATGTTGTAAATATTGAGGGAGGCGATGGAGCCAATAATTATGAGACCCATTACTACTCCCATGAACCTCCCCCAATTTAACCCCTGATTCTTAAAGGGTCCTCCACCTGCACTATCCCCATTCTTTGGCCAACACGCCCGCACTCCATTCTCAGACATCTACAAAATGTTTGGTTCTCTCTGGAGACTAGCAGCTATAGGGCGTAGATTTGACCGAGCAGGGTAACCATGAACTACATGATCTTTTTGGGGGCTTGGGACTGTATGCCCCTGAACAGCTATGGTAGCTAGGGGTAAAAGTTTTTGATCCCCCCCCAAGTCAAAATCAGTTTGCCAATCATTTGGTCCCCCCTTACTGGCTCAGTCTCACCAATTTTCTTTTCTAAAGGTTTTGCAATTAGTTTCAAATCCCTGACCTCTTCCCTGAGCCCCTCAATTACCCTAATTAGATTTGCTAAATCTGGGGGCATGCTGGAATGAACATCAGTAAGCCCATTAAAATTATTGATCACCCTGTGAACATAAAATAACAAATCTATTTTCACAGACCACATACGGATTTATGTGTCACTGAGTTGCCTTCCAGAGTCTGATTAGAGATATTTGGCAACTGAATTGGGCCAAAGAGGGACTTATTGGGAGGTGGAGGGATAACCCTCTTTTTCTTAAACATGTATGGAACCTCCTGTGTCCCTTTTTTCCTTACATGGCTTGGCTGTACTATAGATGAAACGGATGTGTTAGGGTCAACAGGAGTGCTTAATATTGCCTCCACTTCTACCAGAAGACCATCGATTCTTACCATGATGCAGTTCCCACCAGCTAATCTCAGGCCTTTTTTTGCAGGGGGGGCGGGGGCAGTTACTGCCAATAAGGCATTCCTCTTTCCTATGCCCAAAAATTTAGGGAGAAATATACTCAAACTTGATGACGCAACTGTTCTCCTAGTGCGTGGGAAAAATAGAAAACCAATAAGAAGTGGATAGGACATTATAAATACACAGTACCATTATGCTAGATGTTCGAGGGGTGGCCCAGCCTCCTCCAGGCTCTAACGGGTGCAGACGGGCCTGCCCATGGCTTCGCCCGGTTGTGGTCTGGGCGCGCCTGCATGTGTCCCACGCTCCAGGTAAATGAGAGCCCTTAGATAGGGTAACGAGGCCAATCAGGTCATTCGGCCACCTCTTGGTGGGAAGTATTGTTGTGCCCTCTGGGTAATGGAGTCCCCCACTGTTGGCACGTCCCGCACTTTGGGTAAATGAGAGCCCTTGGATAAGTTAATGGTGCCAATCAGGTCGCTCTATCACCTCTTGGTGGGAAGTACTGCTATGCCCAGTGGCCCTCTGGGGAATGGAGTCCCCCGCTGTTGGAACATCCTGCGCTGTAGGTAAATAAGAGCACTTACATAGGGTAACAAGGCCAATCATGTCACTCGACTACCTCCTGGGGGGAAGTACTACTGTGCCCTCTGGCCCCCTAGGGAATGTAGTCCACCGGTGTTGGGGTGTCCCGGGAAGTGGGTAAATGAGAGCCAGATTATTGGATAACGGGGCCAATTAGGTCGCTCGACCGCCTCCTGGCCGGAAGAACGGTTGTGTCCTCTGGGGAATGGAGTCCCCAGTTGTGGTAAAATGGGAGCACTTAGATAGTGTAATGGGGCTCAGCCACCTCCTGGAAAGAAGAAACTGCTGTGCCCTCTAGAGAATAGAGTGCTTCTCCGTTGGCGCATCCATACATTACTATTTTGCTAACATTAAATTAATATTTATAGATGGTCTGTGGACCTCACCACTTTGCAGTTCATGTTGCTCTTTTAAAAACATGATCATCAAACCAGGTTAGATCAGATTAAAAGGGCAGGTAATCTCTGCACAGACCAACATCCTTATCATGTCCTGTATATACAGCAGAAATCAACAGACCAGTGGGGAGCTGTGAGCATTTGTCGGTCATGTGCCACTTTGTAGGAAAGGCTGCAGAAGTTGTTGGGAGCTATAGGCAGGTTCTCTAACAGCTTCACAAATGCAGCTGCGTCGTGCTCCTTCGGTTTGAGGCACAACAAACAGACTCACTGATTTAGTTGTCTCTCAGTAATGTATATCTAGAAAGTAAAGCTGATTAACCTCTGTCAAAAATAGATACATTTCATCTTCCACCCACCCATTCAAGTCCCCTGTCAATGGTGAGGTCCAGACCCTGCTAAACTATTTGTTTACTGGTTACCTATGGCTTTCCTTGCAGTTTGTAAACTTGTAAAGCAGATCCCAAGCCCACATTTGTGGTGGTGTCCTGGGATATGGACAGTGGGCCCCTGACTATCCCATAACTCCCAGATATTCATTGACCTTCGGTGGAATAGGGCCCGTCTATAGGGTTTGGGGTCCTGAAGGTTTGGAGGACCGCTGGGCCACAGGGGCTGCAGAGGCCTGTGTTAGGCTCATGATTCTGGAGGTCATGCCAATATGTTGCAAGGCTCGTCCCTCTACTTTGCAACTGCTGCTTTCCAAAACAATGAAAAGCAGAACACTTTAACCCTGTTGCAGTGGAAGCTTTTCCTTTCATTCGTTTCTGGGCCCAACAATGGCTTTACACTTTGTCACTTTACTCAGATTCTACACTTCACCCACAGAGGTCTTGGTCCTCTGATGGACCTTACTTCATCACGGTGAGAAATCAGGGTGTCGAACTGTTGGCCGCCTAATGAGGACCAATAATAAGTAGCCAACTTTCAAATTAGTGATCACATTTAATTACACTACTCTCAAAACTATGCTATAGACATAGAGTGTTGCAATTGGAAGACCAAACCGCCTAAAAAATGTCAAAATGTACAAGATTCATGTATAACAGAAGCTCTGCTGTGGCTACAAAGAACAAGAGCAAACAAACTTGATGTTCTGAAAAGAATCTATGACTCTCTCTATCATGCATTAGAAATCAGATAATTGTAAGCACAGTTTCTATAGAAAGAACTTTAAGACAAATATAATAAAAGTGTTAGACAACATTTTTGATAATTTGGTTATTGTATTAAAGATTCAAAATCAATCCACATAAGTAACATTTTAAGCAGTTTTGTCATGATTCTTACAGCACACAATATAAAACCACACATTTAGTCAAAATAAATCTTTTGGGGAATAGAAGAATCCATAAAGAAGATGATTCAGATTAGTGTTTCATGCCACCAGCAACGGTGAAAGGATGATTCAGAGGAGTTCTCTTAGCATGTGAAAGGGGATCAGATTAGAGTCCACTAAGGAAAGGTCCTTTGGCATGGGCTGTGGGAATGGAGCTATAATCAGGAAAGTTCAAGTCTGGTCTCTCAACAGACATCTCCAAATTGTCCGGCAGGCAAGTCCATCAGCAAAGGGAAAAAAGCCAAGGGGCATGGGAAGTCTGATGCTATGGTGGGAAGGTAGGAAATCGAGAGAGAGATTCCTATCCCTTCTCATTGGAAAGTCACTTTTTATACACCAATTAGTTTATTTGTGGCAACAATTCTCACCATACGATGGTTTGATCATCATGCGCACATTCTTCCACTAGCCAGGTACAAAATTGATACTCAGACAAATGTTCCCATGTTGCTCATGAGAAACTACTGTCCATTCCGTCCTCACAGGTTAGTTGACAAAGATCCTATTTACTTTGTTGCTCTTTATGTATTAGGTCAAGGGGTCAAGCTCCCATCATATCACTCACAACGAAGTACTGAACAAGTGTCTATTGATTTAAGAATGTTGCGTAAAAAGACGGATAAAGGAACATTTGAAGAAACGTAACAAAAGTCCAATACCAGCTAAAGACAACATTTCTTATTTTTGTAAAATAAACTCATACTTTAGTTCAAGAATAATGAAATAGATCACCCATATCATATAGAGATTGTTTTTTTACATTGTCAGTGATTATTGCATAGAAATGTCCAACTTCAAATACGGCTTACATCCACAATTTTTTAAAGTACATATGTGCAAATTATTCATAAAAATCATAATGAAATCGTTTTAGGAAATCTAATACTCTAAGAATGTAAAGAATTTATGCTGAAAGTGTCAAGCATATACAGTGTAGCATGTTTAATTTGCACCAATTTTACGTTTACTATGGTGCATTACAATGAAAGCATTAGAGACGCTAAGTTTCATCATCAATATTTGCACAGTCATGTGTAAGACTCATTTGTTACATACATATACTGATTCATATTAATAATTTGTGTTATTTTGCATCAACATAAGCTTTTCCACCTTTCATAACGACTTTGTTAAAGTGATAAGGTAATCAGTTAATAAACATGTTAAATACATTATTCCCAAAATTCTTCTTTTCTATAAATCCAAGCGCACTTTTTCATTGTGTTGTACTTCAGCTTTTCCAAGTTTCAGGGTTATTTTTCTAGAAGTGTGCAAAGTGCACATTAGAGTTTCATTGTCATAATCGTTTGTTATGTTGTGTAAAGAATGATCAGCTTTTGCGCTGCATCAACCCCATTTCCTGGTTCTGACTCTGAGATCTCTAAACATCGGGGGTAACAAAGGCAGTGCCAAGGGTTCTAAGGGGCAAGGCAAGTGTCGCAGTTGCAACCTCTAACAACCACTAAATGACATCCATGACCGTAAGAAGTTCTTTTAATGCTATTTCCAATTACGCACATTTTACTAGCTTCTAGTCTGCAAATGAGCAGATCTGCATTATTTGCGCTCTAAATATTAATCAAGAGGAGCTGGATTCTCATTTAGTATTCCACTCTGCCCCCAGTCACAAATGACCCAGTATCTTTGCACCCAGTTTTCTTTGGTGTGGGGACACTGAAATGATGTTGACAGCTTAAGAAACGGTCTTCTACAATCGCTGTAGGCTTTGGCTGCAAAAGCAGCCAGTCCTCATCCCCAGCCCTGGCCTGTCTTCTACTTTTGCAAGAGAGAGCATGTAATGTTTTCCATGCCAGGATATTTACTTCCATTCCCCCACCTATCTCCTCCACCACTAACAGTGCTCTCATTTATCTTCTTTTTCGGAGGATGTGCACATGTGCAAGATCAAGGTGCTGTCACTCAAAGTGCAAGAGAGCTAATAGCTGCAGTGAGATGACCCTCTGTCCCATGCTGTGGTGGGTGGAAGCAAAATGTGAATGACAGGTGAAGAGGCCAATGAATGAAGAGAGGTGACTCAGGACACCTTTATGTATGTATTAATGTCTGTATAGTTTATTTATGATATTGTTATTACATAAGCCTTGCAAGACAGGTAAAGCTGCCTCTAAGTGAGATAAAGCTCTCTAAGCTAAACCTAAAAATGGCTCGGGGGTCAATTAAACAAACTGTGAAAAAGAGTGGTGAAAGTGAGTGGCCTGAAAAGGAGCAGTGACTCTGACTGCAACATTCCCTTGATATTATTAATATTATATAACAGCCTCATGGAATCTCACTTTCCTACTTCAAAATTCACTCTACATCCAACATGATAGCTTGTGGATTAACAGATGTGCTGCAAAGATCTGTGTTCACACTGCACAACAGATTTGATTCAGGGGAGCATTTCAACATTTTACCTGGCTCTTGTCAAACACAGTATTAGCATCAATGGGGTTGGGTGACAGTAGCCATACATCTCAGTGATAGCTAGTGCAACATAAAGGATGTAAACATCCAAGAGGCAATCTGTTATTGAATGGCAGTTACCAAAAGTTATATATGTCGTCTTTCGTTTAGACCCACCTAACAGGAACCTCCCTTCAGACCTGTCTTCATCAGCTTCCAGGTTGTTTGCCCTGTAGTGGCAGGCCCAGAAAAGTGCACATAGGAGAACTTCTGTGTTTTTACAATATAGATTGAAATAACCCATCACCCCTGATAAGATATCTTAAGAAACTATCTGAAGAAAAAAAAAGGAAATAAACTTTAACAGATGGGATAATGCTGCACAAGAATTAGTCTGATGGAAATTATAGTACCATGGACAGGGAAAAGATCACAGAAGAGAAAGGTTGGTAGAGTGTGGACAGAGCAAAAGGGGCAAGCAATTCAACCTCGCAGTGGAAAATAGATCAAGGAAGCTGGGAGGAAGGAAGTAGCGAAGCGGAGATACAGGGATAAACAGAGATTAGAGAGTCAGAAACAGAGGGACTTGGAGCACAAGATAGTACAGAAAAAGTGGCAACAACATCTGGAGCATGGGCGAGAAGGGGCAAAGACAGAAGGGAAGAGCGCGAGGAGAAGATAGTGCAATGTGCAATGTCCAATGTGCAAATGACTCCAGTTCCAGCATGGCTGACTTTGCGGCTGGAGGGTCTATTCAGGCATGCTTGCATGGTTCTGCTCAGGATGTCACCTATGGGAAGAGCATTTCTATTGCTGCTGTGTTATGGGACAGTGCTGCTCAAGTTTCAAGATGGGGAAACAAACATTTGCATAAATAGTGCGACTGCACTACCACTGTCTCACCAAACACTTCACCATGTTTGCACTCAGATGGACGCACCCATTTGGCAATGTAAACTTTTGTGTTCTAGCAAGCTAGTTCCTGCCATGTAATCCATCAGTTGAAAGATGCCACTCAAATAGTTTTCCCTTAGTTGGTGTGGTGTGCCCAGTGCTTTCAATGGAAAATGAGAAGTGCCGGTACTCACTAATTAGACTGGGTGGGCTGTTAGGGGCGTGTCTGGGGGCATGGCTATGAGCCAGGAATGTAACAATAGCCACATAAGTAAGCTTTAATGCAAATGTTTTGATAGTCATGTAAAGCAATGGACGGCCATGGGCCAAATTCGTGCAATATCAAACTGCTTCTTTACATAGAAGACATGGCATGCATCAGCTTCTATGTCATAGGTGCAGGGCCTAATTTTTGGCACTTTGAGATTGCGCGAATTTGGACATGGGCATTTAAGCACTCTACATGACAGTCAGAACATTTGCATTAATACCTACATTTTTTTAAGCACCACTGGTTAAGTGAGTTGCCCAGAATCACAGGGTGCTGACCCGACGTCGGGATTCAAACCTTGGTTCCCTAGTTCCACTGTCGGCGTCTCTGGCCACATCCTCAATTCAATTCTTCATCCTTTTCGATCAAAAATATATTAGACCATAAAAGCACATTTGGCAATGACAAACACATATAGTAATAAAACAGTACATTTTCAATCCAATTTCATTAATATTTTGTTACCACTAACATTTCCACATATGATATTTAAAGGAATGCTAAAAAATTAAAATTCATGTATCATATATAGAACCAGTTCTTTCTGGCCACATCCTCATTCTTATTGCGATGCCAATTAGAACCTATCACTGCAGGAGCACCCCAGTGCAGGAATACACTACCCATTGCCTGCCAGAGCGCACATAAACACGCTCCATCTGAAAGGGTCATTATCAGTAGTTTTTGCGTTGCACGTACCCATACTTCAGGGCCGGAGCCCTGCTGCTTCTGGGAGTACCAGTACTCTCCTTGCCCAAAAACAAGTTCCAGTACTCAGGGAGAGAAAACTGAGAAGTGCCAGTACTCAGTACCGGTGAGTTCCTGCCCATTTAAAGCACTGGGTGTGCCACAATTCTAATATGTGAAACGATCACTCCATTGGCATAGCCTTTTCCATGCCAAATTATTGTGTTCTGTCCAGTTTTTTGCACTGTCCAGTTTCCAGCACAGCCCTACGTGAATAAGAATGAAACAAAAATGAGTTTCTAGAACCTTATTCGTCATATACACCCCTTAACCCGTCTGTACGAACGTCAAACAAAGATGGGCCAGTTTCACTTTTGGAAAGCTTTAAGCAGGCAAATTTGGAAAAGCGGTGCAAGTTACACGTGATCCCCAAACGCTCTTTCAATGAATAAGCACAACTGAACCTTAAACACAGAATGGCTACTCTGTAATCATTCATCCATCAATCTACAGCTTATTTCTGTTTTCATCCATTCATGCACCCACCCACGGATCCACACTTATCTATTCTATGGGTCCAACTGATAACTAAGCTGTGTTGTGTTGTTCTACATAGCCCGTGAAGCTATCTATGCGCATTATTGCAAAGGGTCTCTCTATGAGCATGGCGGAACATTATCCCTGTGTGTGGTATCGCCGTGCTAGATGAGTTGCCAAGTAGCCCCACAGTTCAAAGGCCCGGTTATACCTGGAGTAGTGCAGCTCTCTACCGAATATAACAGCTTCCAGCAGGAGACAGTGGCTGGTAGCACTGACACTGCCCAGCCCCACCTGAACGTCTCCAGCTATGGGTGGAGCACTCAGTTCTCCTCCCAGCTTCACAGGAGCCTGCCCTGTCCTATAAAACTCTCCTTGCACTACAAACCTAATTCCCCCTATCACCACTCGCGTTTATCCAGCTGTGAATGGAAGCGGGAAAGGGCCCCTTTTTGGGTCTGGTGAATGAATTTGCATATTAATTTTGACCTGGTCACACCAGGACCTCATGTAGTTTCCCACTCTGAGCTCAACAGATCATGAGGTCCAAAGTTGGGGCTGAGATACCAGCCAGAACAGGTCATTCTGCCCCCGGTATTGCCGCGTACAAACTCCTGCCATCTTTTAATAAAGGCCCATAATCTTTTACCAGTTACACCTAAAGTATTTTGTTCTTTGCCTATAAAGCAAATATTTTTTTTTTAAATCCCCATCAGAGAAAGCCATTCACTGACACGGCAAAATAAATTGCTGTCTTGAGGTTTAAGTGCATGGGATCTCTAATAGGCTGTGATAGGGTAACACTTTGGCACTTCCCTTTAACTCCATCACTCGATACATTAAGTAGCAATGTCAATTAACACAAATGCTACTAATTCACCTGAAAGCCCCCAGTAAATCAGAGCTGCTAAGGGCAGGAATGCTGCAGTCTAACAGAAGAGCGCCCCCGCCTCAGAGAGCCAGACAGTTTGGACATCAGGGCCCCCCTCTATTGATCGAAGTCTCGGCTCTGAGTGCGAGAGTCTATGACAAAAGAGTTCTCAGTGCCCCTGTCAGGAAGTCAATAGTGTGATAGATACCACGTGCAGCGGGCCCTGTCTCCAGCACTTTAACCGCGCTCGCGCTCTGACAGTTATTACTGCTGCAATAAATTCTTCTCTTAAACAAATAGGCTTTGGGGAAATTTATTAGTTCAGGCACTCCATTTCACTTAATGTGACTGGGAGTTTAAACAGCAATATTTTGAGCGCATACAATTTACATGAAATTAGCAAAAGTAGAGCAGCCGGCTAATATAGTAAACCTCGTGTAGCCTCTGGTAAATACGCGTTCGCTGATCAAATAACTTCGCATATCTGTCCTGTTACAATATCACGGATGCGGCTACTGCATGGGCCGTTGTATGACAGAATATGAGGGTCAAAAACACCGTGGGGTCAAAAATTTGAGGCCTACATATTGACGATAAAAATGTCGCGAACATGTGTGTATAGGTAAGTATACTATTATATCACTATTCCTAACTCCATATATGTGTATGTACCGTCTCTCCCTCTCTCTCTCTCTCTTTCTCTCTATCTCTCTCTCTCTATATATATATATATATATATATATATACATATACACATATATATATATATATATATATATATATATATATATATATATATATATATATATATATATATATATATCACTGTTCCAATTCCACTGACCACACAGAAGAAAAATCACGCACACTCCAACAGCGAGTTGTGGCTTAGTTGTTTATTGGTATAGTCCGCTTAGTCAGCCGTGTTGAACCCAACCAAGCACCCTTGTTTAGTTGGGGTTACAAAAAAAAAAAGGGGGAAGGGGGTGTCCCAAATGAGATTAAAATCTCCCAGAACAACGATCTCGCCCTTTGCGAAGTCCCCCAGTTGGCTAAGGAGGAGAGGAGAAAAGCCGTCTGATTCGAGTTCAGAGTATATATTGTGCCTTTAGTGAATTTACCACTGTGACGGAGCCCCTTGACCATCAGCATCCTACCCTCTTTATTAGACTTAAAGTCTGTTGTTCGAAGTTTGAGAGATGATTGAAATAACAGGGCCACTCCATTGTGTTTAGAAGTTGCAGACAATCAGTAAATTAGTGGATGGGATTTGTGTCCTAGTCTATGTTCTTCTGTGTATTTTAAGTGAGTTTGATCCAGAATATATTTTCAAAATTTACATCCTTTGTGTGGGGAATTGAGGCCTTTAAGATTCCAAGTACCTAGAGTGACCGCCATAGGATCATTTCGCTTGCAAACACGTTATGGGGTCGGGAGAGCACGGCCCTCCAAGTTTTCCTGTGTAACCTCCCCAGTCCCCCGACACGCCTCCCCCAGCCCCCTTCACCTTCCCCTTCCCACATCCCTTAAACCTGCTCTGACCATGCAGTCAAAAACAAAACATAACTGTAAAAAAACTAAAAAACAAAAAAACTTAGGAGTCACAGCTCATCGTTATTCAAGACACTCATTTGTTGAACCATAGATCTGGGGAATGCAGTCCAGCTCTGCAGGTGCGCTGCATTTAATCATGTAGTAAGCTATTGAGCACAGGCTCCAGTTGAAGTGTCCTTGTGTGTCTGGTACCCCAAGTCCCAGAAGTACATTCAGCATCTAATATCCATGAAGCTCTGCCATCATTGCCTTATTTCCCGGTGCAACAACCTCTGCGCTGGTGTTGCCATTGACCACCTGCCCTGGCAGGGGGTTGTTCTACTGAATTTTCTATCTGTGTTCCGGTCTCCCCATGTGGGACAGAGATGTCTAACCCCAACAGCTCCGCCTCTCCCTCCAGCTCTGTGAAATGGTATGATTTGTTTTTAAAATTGAAAGCTATGCTAAATGGATATGACCATCTGTATTTAACATGTTCTTTCCGGAGTTGGTCAGTGACTAGTTTGAGAAGCATTCGCCATGCCAGGGTAGCGGGACCCACATCCTGGAACAGGGAGCAGGAGGCACCCTGAAACAATATTGGCTTTTGTTTGTCAGCCTCCAGGAGGATCTTCTCCTTAACCTTTAAGGAGTACAAGTTGGCTAAAATGTCTCTAACGCTGGTATCATCACCCAACCTATGCAATCCCACTCTGTGAACCCTCTCCAGTCGCACCTCAGTATGGGTATCAACAAGATATTTGAGAGCATGTGAACGAAGAACGTAACAATGTAGTGCAGAGCCTCTGTGTATACACGGCCATGACGATCTTTTGTCCTTTTCTCTCTCTTGCTGTGGATGAAGCTCCGATGAGGAACAATAAGCACCTACCTTTCCCAAAAATGAGTGGTGTGGGCACCACCTGCAAGCAAGCACTGGCTCAAACTAAGCACTGTTTCTGAGGAAAATTATAAGTGACAAGGTATCAAACCCTATGAGGGCTACCAGTAAAGTCCTACGATTATACAACTGCAACTCATTGCACCTCATATTCTGTCACCTCTAGGTTAATTCATTAAGGATGAGTTCAATGCCTCTAATCTATGGGTCTAACAACCAAGTGATTGTTCACTTTTCGCACTGTGCAAATTATATTATATGCATTCATTAAGGGTAGGAGTCCTGTTCCAGAACCTAACGTTTGCTGTCCTCTCCCTAACCTGTTTCTTTCACTAGTTCCAGAGGGGTGTCCAAGGCTGCAAAGTTCTCTGTGCATTCACCATGTGGTGATCTCTGTGCCTTCACAGGAGCTGCTGTCATAGAAGCTCTTGTGAAGACACAAAATGTTTAGGACACAGCTGCCTTGTTTCTGACAGCCAGATACCAAGCTTTTCTGTTTCTCAGACACAAACTTCCAGTGCAGGAGTTTCTTTCTGAAAAACAAGTTTTATCGCAGGATGTGGAGGGTCATTATTTTTTTTCTGTTCGTTCAGTGATGGACAGAAAAAAAGACATCAGCCCCTCTGCATTAAATAGGATGGAATGTTGGATCCCCTTATTCTGATGGCCCGTGGCCTGTCAGGCTGTTAGAGTTAGTTTTCAAATTAATGGCTGGTGTGTGGCCTGTCATACTGCCAGCCAGCTCTTCTGGTGGAGGACTTCATTTAGAGATGGCTGCCTGACTTGCAGAGAACGCTCTGTCCTCAGCATATCCATTAGTGCAGCAGATACACTGAAGGTACAAATGAGTGCAAAGCAAGTGCCATCATTTTTTGGGAGGCTTGGCATACTTTTCTTCCCAAAGAAAGAGCTTGTTATTCAAAAACAAAAATGGCCCTGGCATGGTGGAGTTTTCTCCCTTTGAATGGAAGTCAATGTTTATTTTCCCTGTCTAAGGGCCTGATTTAAATCTTAGCGGATCGGGTCCCGCTGTGACTTTTTCAGTGGTCTTCCTGCCTGCCGGTTTGGCAGCCTGCCCACCCTATTTAGATGTTGGCAATTGCATAGATGAAAGACTGACTCAGTCCCGCCTTCAGATAACACCGACCAGGGTGGGATAGGCAAAAGTGGCTGTTGGAGGCATAACTGACACAATCACGATCTGCCTTCCTGCCGACGCAACTGTGGCAGGGAAACCTCCAGATCTGAGTTGGCAGTATGAAATGCATATAAGGCACAAACTCATCTGCTGCTGTCTCCCCCAATACCTGTTACTTGGCTGTTCACATTTGCTCAGGACTCATGCATTTTTAAATAGTCACACAAGCAATAGCAAACCAATGTTACAATGCATATGTATCTAATGTTGGCATTTAGGAAAACATTGTGTTGATACATTTGGTGCCAGCTAATTTCAGTCCCCAGCATCCCTACGCAGTCATGCTTAGTTTCAAAAGAAATTCACTCACCAACTGTTTTCCTAGGTGAGTCACTCACTTGAGCTTTAAAGGTTAATACAATGCTGGGGATAAAAATGTGGGAACAATGTTAACCCTACTCAAACTATACTAAAATCCCCAATTGTGTACAGCCAGAGGTTGTTCTATACACATACCTTTATTGTCTATAGCCCCCATGTTTTGGTAGGGGGATATAGTCGTAAATGCAAATGATGATGGGCTTCTCATTGCTGTCAATCGATACTTTCCCCTTTAATGCAGTCCTACAACAATGAGAGAATACAAGAGCCCAAACCCAATGTAAGTATATTAAACATAGGGAATGGAATTACCCTTAATCCCCACTGGATCTTAATATTCGGTCCAAACCCACCTATAAGATTCTTGTTCTATGAATCAAGAAATATAACGGCTTTGATTGCTAGATTCGAAACCTCTTGTGGTCCCAATTGTTTAGGAGTCCTAAATGTATACAAAGGAGAAAGGAAACTATGAATAAAGTTTTGCATATGCATATGTATATTCTTCTGTGAAAAGACACCTTCCTTAGTTTATCTACTTTTTGATGTAAAATACAACGTACCTATATATTCGGTTCAAAATCCAAAATCCAGGACGTGGTCACAGAGGCTAAACAGCCCTCCACATCCCTCAGGTTACTGTCAATCTCATCTACAGCATGTCTGTTGATGTCTGTATTCCTAACAAACCAAATACATAAGGTTTGGTATAGTCAATAGGTGTATACATAAGTAGGGATGATGACTGACATAAGTAAGTCATACCCACATTCACCTTTCCTGTTTTCTATTTCTCTACAGGCAGCCTAAAATATTTAATTAAATAACACACGTGAGTCTTACATTTCCAGCGCCCCAGGTACTTTGTGCTAAAAGTGACGTATCCATAGTTTCCTATGGACTGAACTATTTTAAACATTTTAAAAGTGATATATTTGCTTGTGTATGCTGGATTTTTGTCGTTTTGGTCTTATTTTATTCAGATAAATATGGGTTATGTTTCTAAACTGGTATGGTGTCACTTTGCAGTGTTTTAACTGTGTTACTGTGTGTTTACATACAGATGCTTTACACATTGCCTCTGAGATAGGTCTGACTGCTTGTGCCAAGTTACCAAAGGGGTGATCAGGGGTTACTTTATAATGTAACTCCCTTATTTAGACTAAAAAGAAGGGTCCCAACTTGGACAGAGTGCAAGCTCCCCATTTCTAACAAGCATTGAATAGGGATTGATCACTACATGACACTTTACCTTTACACTTTATACGTTTAAATCAGTTAGACAAGAGAGAAGGATTGATATGACAGCAATATTCTTTTGACAAACCAGAAACAGGGCATCATGGTAATTGTAGTAATTTCAAAGATAACTTCCCAACACATGCAAAATGGTTAGTGGAACATACCTGTTGAAAATATGCAGTGAAAATGGGAGAGACACTTACAATATGAAACACATATGGGTAATGAATTATTTGGTGTTGTAACACTTGCAGGTAGCAAACCATCATGTGACATGTAATGGAGATTGACACCTGAAATCTTAACTGCGACACAATACTTTCACACAAACAATCTAAATGATCTAAAACAGGTAGTTTGAGGTTTTTATGTTATGAAGATGTGTGCCGAACACATTAACAACAACTAACTTAAAAGCAAACAGGACATTGAGGTTTAGCAAGAGTTTGTAAAGTGTAACTAACCAGACTCAACTACACCAGGCGTTCCTGTCAAGCTGTCAGTATGTAGGATCTGCAAGACCTTCTCCTCCCAGGGCATGAGTTGTAAGGAGGACCTGGGAGAACCCCCACCAGTCATCTGGGCATTCGGGTGACGCTTGGAGGACAAGGAACGCACCCTCCCCTGCAGATTTTTGCACCTCTTCCTAATTTACTCCTGTGTGCTCAGGTTGTTAGCTACAGCTGTCAACTATTCTGACCCACATTTGCCTTTTCTGAGATAATGGTGTATTTTGAACTCGGACTCCAAAGATTTGTGACTCTACTCTTATGATTTTAACCACCATCGCTGACAATTCTCCCTAAATAAAATGGGGAATTTTGGTGCCTGGCATTGTGCAAATAAATGTGGTTAAATAAAACAAATTAACTACAAGTTAATAAATAAAAGAAATAAAGGGACAAGAAACAGGGAAAAGTAACAAAATAACCTCACTTAACTCAAAATCTCTGGTAGAATATGTTGTGGTGCAGTGGATTGGTAAAGGATCATGGTCTGAAATGGAGTGTGTTTTATAGTGTGGTGTGCAGAGGTTTCTATTTGGCCAATGGGCATCAGGCGTGTTCTACTAGCATCCATCTAATGGCCACAGTGATGGTGCATTGTTGAGAGCATACCGTGACGGACTCCCTCCGTCAGTGAACCACCACTAGGAAACCGCCAGCACAACTGTGAAATCTAAATAGGCTCTGCAGGAACTCATCACATTGACAGAGACGGAGTACTACTCATCAGCATTGGAGTCTACCGCATCGACAGCGGTGTGCCTCGACCACGGCGGGAAACACTCCATCGACGCAGATGGCGAGTCAGCTTGCATGTATCTAAATACGGCAGGCTAAAGACCGTTGCCTTGGTGGAGCACTTTAAACCTTCATGCCATGGTGGGTCAACGGTAAAACAGTCAAGCTCTAAATCATGCTCTATATCTACCATGCATTGCATGACTGACCTGTGAAGGGAAAATAAACGGCACTAACCATGCCTTAATTATGGTGGATCATTGTTAATATGACATGGGAGTGTGATGGTAGATGTTTTAACAGGTCTAAGGGTTTCAACAAATGGAGTCATCTGACATACCAACATCAGAAAGCAAAAGGTTCCCTGATTCTAAATGAGGGACTTGAACCACACGTTTAGATTGGGCAAAAAGGCCCTTCTCCACCAAGCTCAATGTGAGACTGCAAGTGCAAGGGGATTTTGAGTTACACTCCACATGTACGTATGACTGAGTCCCCATTATACAGAACATAAACGTTCTTGTGAAGGGAAAGCTAACACTCTCCAGCTCTCTAAACATTCCCTAATCACCCCCATAAATGTTTTTGCAGTTACGTATGCATATAGTATTTGCATAGAAAGAATCAAACGGAAAGCCAGTTGAGAGCTTTATAGGGTCGAAGGCAAAAATGCAGTACAAGAAAGCTTGACGGATCGGTCCAGCTAATTTTTTTTAAAGAAAATACCGAATATCATGCTGATTTAACTCTCCTAAAAATGAAAATACCTGTTTGCATTTATTAACAACAATCAAAAAAAAATTGTAATTGAATGAATGAATGAAATAAGCTTTATTTCGATAAAAACATATCTTAAAAAGCACATACAAGTATGACATAAAAAATATGTGAGACCAAAAGACAGGCCATGTAGGTGTAATGTCATCATAATCCCAAGATGGGCAAAAGGTTAAGAATACATATAAACATTATAAATAGGACAATTTAAAAAGAGAGTAGGAACAGACAATAAAAGCAATCAGCCTACTTGATTAAGGGCTACAAGGGCTTTAGTTCTTATAAGCCAAGACCACCTCAAAAATTTCGATAAAGCGCAGACATACAGGGATCGCGTGTCTGATTTGAGAATGCGCAAAGCTATGAGATGGTCGCGTGTACCCAGAACTCTACATAGGGGTTTAAGCCAATAAGATCTTGGGATTTTGTATTCGGGACATGCAAATAAAACATGTGCAATTGACTCAACTTTAGTCTCACAAAAAGGGCAAAATGGTGATGTCTGGGAAGGTGGTTTCCAGCGTGCGGTCAGCTCGCGGAACAGAAGGGTACCAACCCTAAACTTGAAATAGAAGGCTCGGTCATACGACTTTTGAATAATGTCAAGGTAAAGTTCGTAACGCACTTCGTCTTTGAGCATAAGAAACTCAATAGTTCTTCTGCCACCTTGGGAGTTAGAGTACCTTTTTGCAATAACCCAACTCCAGAATAATTTCTTTAGGTCTGCTTTCGGGGGCGAGGTTCTATTTACCCAAGCGTCTTTAAGGCCAAGGTCAAAAAGCAGGTCCTTTACGTCTTTCAGCCATTTGATTTTATGCCAGCAAGGCATAGACAGTATTTGGGATAGGCCTTCCGCATACTTGGCTAGCTGAGGAGTCCGCCAAAGCCGGGCCCAGAGGAGTAAGGGGCGTACTTTTGCCAAGTCTTTTATCGCGTGGCACCCTAAATCCATTAGTAGGGGTACTACAGGAGTGCTCTGCGGAAGTGCCATCAATTCCTTGTAGAAACTAGAATCAGACTTGGCAAGCTCATCAATATTATTTGAGCCCCATAGTTCAGCACCGTAAAGTGCCGAACTCACGCCTTTTGCTTTATATATGTCCAGGGCTGGGGCTATTGGCCTAGACGTGGAAGAACGATGTTCCCTAAGAAGGGCACCAGTAACCCTCTTATGGGTTAGAAGCATCTTTTGTAAATGAGATGACCAGCGCATAGTGTCTGTAATACGAATACCCAGATAGTCGAATTCTTTTACCCTTTCGAGGGTAACTGCATTCAAGGCTGGGGGCCGCCCTAATTTTCTAGGTGGATTCAAGATTAGGTATTTTGTTTTAGTAGCATTTATGATAAGGCCTCTAGCACTGCAGAAGGTTTGGAAACTATCAAGAAGAATTTGTAGACCCATGGGTGATTTGGACAACAGAAGGGTATCATCAGCAAACAGGAGAGTTGGAATGCGTTCGCCCGCCAGGGATGGTGCATCAGAAGGGACTTTTTTCAAATGATCCACTACACCATTCACATAAAGTGAAAAAAGGGTAGGGGCAAGAACACATCCCTGGCGGACGCCCCTGTTCACTGGGATTCTCTCTGTTTTCTGACCCTGTGGGCCCCAGCGCACTTGAGCATAATTTCCCTCATGAAGTTTTATTAATAGAGCCAACAAGTAAGAGGGAATATTCATTTTGGCCAGGACGCGCCACAGGGTATCGCGGGGAACAAGGTCAAATACTGTTTTACGGTCTATAAAAGCAAGGTAGAGGCTGCCCTTTCCGAGAAGGACAACCTTCCAATAGATAAGAAACAGTCTAAAGACCTGTTCTATGGTGCCTGTCCCGACCCTAAAGCCTGCTTGATAGTCTGAGAGGATATTATTGTCATTCGCCCAGGATAAGATCCTCTCCAGAATCACTTTCCCAATCACCTTCTGGGATGAGTCGATCAGACTAATTGGGCGATAGTTAGCTGGGTCGTCTCTAGCGCCCCTTTTAAAAATGGGAACGACCTCGGCCCCCTTCCAAGATTCGGGGACCGGAGCACCATTAGTAATGGCATTGATTAGGGTAGAAAGAAGCTTCCCCCATCTGGATGGATCTAATTTAAGGACGTCACCAGGAATACCATCCGGACCAGCTGCCTTCTGGGGGACAATGGACTTAATAGCATAGAGCACTTCCCTATCGGTAAAGGGGTCAATGTTCAATGCGTCCATAGAGGAGAGCACCCCATCAGAAGAGAACGTCCCCACGTCTTCGGGCCGAGAAGAATAAAGTTTGAGAAAATGCTCAAACCAGGCCGTACTAGTAATATTACATGTCAGGAGTTCGTGGGCTGGTCTGTTTTTAGATCTAATTATATCCCAAAAGGAGCCAGAGTCACGTTTGAGGGAAGCCTCCCTTAATGCCTGCCAATACTGTTCCTCCCAAGACTTTTTGGCATTAGAGACAGTGATCCTATAGTCCTTCCTAGCCATCTGGATCTTAGGTATAATCTTGGTTTTAAGAGCCACAATTTGGGCAGATTTCTTCTTCCTGCAATTTTGCATGTACCAGCCGTCCATAGGAGTGCACTTGGCAACACCTCTCGGTGGGCCGCCTTTGCTGTGTACTCGAAATAGGTTTCCCAGCTTGTTGATAGTGTCTTGGAAAACAAATGGAGCCTTATCACAAGCAGTCTCATGGGTGCTTAGTGAGGCCAGCTCATCTTGTGCTGCATGCAGTGTTGACCTTATCAGTTCGACTTTTTCATCATCCATTCTCACTTTGCGCCATTTAAGGCGCCTCTCGCAGTTAGCAGGACGTACCTCATGGGTTTGCATAAAGCTGGCTGCTGACGGAAGCAAAGACCCATGTGCTTCCTCCCATAGCGATTTGATGCTAAGGGATAGCTGATTGTGGTCGCTATCGTATGAGGGGATTATTTCCATATCCACCTCATACGCCCAAAGATTAAGATCGAGGAGTATATAATCGATCCTTGAAGTGTGGTTTATCCTATTATAGGTGTGTGCGCCCTGGAGATCAGAAGGTGTTCTGCCATTTGCCGCCCTTAATCCAAACTCTAGAGTCATAGTATTCATGAATACGACTGATTTTGTCCATCTCTTGATAGGGGGCAATGATAGTATTGGAATGCCTCTTTTAGCATCGTCCTCAAATAGATCAGGAAGATCTAATGAGGCAAGGGGCTCAAAGGAGCAATTAAAGTCTCCTGCTACCAAGACGTGGGATGCATGGTGACACTTACGTAATTCGCCTTCAAGAAGTATAAGTGCAGGTGACAGGGCTCCACCATTGAGGCCCCTAGCATAGACGTTGAATATATCAAGAGACTTCCTTCCCCGGGCTCCCTTAAGAGTGAGCCTTAAGATGTCAGGGGAAACAATATGGGCCTGCCTAATAGTGCACCCAAGGGAAATACTAACCCAAATCAGGAGACCACCCGAGGGGCGTCCTCTTCCTGTCGAGGGTAGAGTGGCCGGTACGAAGAAGGTAGTATAACCGACCATGTGGTAGGGCACTATGCTCCAGGTCTCCTGAAAAATACAGATGCTATAGGGCACTATTAGGGAGTTCCAATATGGGAGATCTAGTTTGCTGGCGAGGACAGCAACATTCCAACTTAGAACCCTAAAGGAGAGAACGTCGATGGCTACATCTCGTGTTATGGAAAGAATAGGAGAGTTGGAAATAGCCTGGGACAAGCTATGTAAAGAAGGCGACAAAGAGTAGTTAATATCCTGTTGAATTGGGGTAAGCTGTGGACTATGCTGTTGGGCATGGGGACGCAGATTGTTTTGGGGAGGATCCCCGGCTAAATCAGTAAGTACTTCAACATCTTCAATGATTTGGACTCCTGCAAAAAGGTGAGTACCATCCCCAGCAAGAGTTCCATGTCAATAAGAATCATAACGACCATAAGGTTCACAATATCTATTTGGGACAGATGGAAAATGGGCATTTTCGCTGGGGGTCCAATCTCCCTTAAAATACCCATCGTACGGCAGGTGGAGGAAGGAATGTGAATGTTGAAAGTACACAGAGTCTGAATAAAATTGACTTAAGTCTAAACATCCTATGCCATTAGTATTGAAACCTGGTTGTCGATGATTACAGATTAGTTTGGTAACACGGGGATCCCTAAAGTTTACAATAACACAGTCGCCAGACATTTTCTTTGGTCTGTTACCCACCCAAGAAACCCTTCTAACATGAAGAACTTGACCATCCAGGTGTTTAGGGAGCGGCCTATTAATACTCAGCCAGTGTGTTGTTTTGTTTTTTAACTCAGTAAAAGATTCTGGCTTGCCAGCTTTAAGGTGTGGAACTCCTGTTAAGACGGCAACAAAGGATAGGCACTCCGGTGGGAGGTTAATATGGGGTAAAATTTGTTCAGGGCAGGTAGCAACGTCATTCAGTTGGACTTGTACGGGGTCTTTACTAGATGATTTAGAAGAGTTCTGTGCAGGTTTTACCCCACGTCCCGATGCTTCGGAAGTTATGGGACTATCAATCGGACCAGAGACTGATTTTTTATTTATGAATAGGCTGCCCAGGATGGATGTGGATGCTGGGGGCTTGGTACCGAAAGTAATAGCTCCATTCTTTGGCCCTAGACTTGAAGCAGCATTTGAATGCGGTGGAACGGCTTGGGAGGTAGGCTCATTGTGGATAATTTGTGAGGGGTCAGCAATAGCAGGATTATCCTGGCCCATCTTTGAATATAACTTGATCAGAGATTTGAGAGAAAAGAAGTTGTCCAGGGAGGCCTGCTCAAATTTCTCAAGCCTCTCAGACAATGCTCTTACTCTTTCCGTTAGGGGAAGTATGAGAGATTTGATGAGTAGCTCGAGTTGACTAACAAGGGAAAATTGGGACTCTAGATCTTCATGTAATTCAGGATGTAAAGAGAGCTGCTCTGCAGGACTTTGGGGGACCAGATTGGTAGAGTGTGCAGAGGATAATCTAGTCCTCTGTTGGTGGAGTATGGGGGGGGCTTTGCGACCCACTTTCTTGTCAAAATTATTGCGCGATTTACTTTTGCATTTCTTGGGTGCTTTTATATGGTCCTCCTTATTGCCATTACCCACTCTTTTTCTTTTACTTGGAGCGGATTTTGGGCCTGCTATAGTAGATGGCTCGAGGGAAACAGAAGTTTCAAGAGAAGGAATAATGCTGATAATAGAATCAGGGGCGACTAAAGGAGTGACCAACAGGGGAGAATATGATAAATCTAGCTGCGTTAGGGGACCATGGTCTATAGAGCTAGCAGGATTTATATCCGAACTAGTCAACATGTGTTGTGTGTTCCCCGTTATAATTCCATCTAGTTGGGTATTATCTGGGACAGGGGAGACAGCTGATGCAATTTCGCCCATTGAAGAGCGTTTGTCTTTAAGCAGATCAAGAGAAAGTCGGCGTTCTGTGATGGCAATTTCTTTTTCGAGCACAGAGCAGGCACGTATTATAAAGTGATCTAAGGTGCCACTCACTGAAGCCCCACCTGACAAACCTCCCTTACCCGAACGCGTAGACATTGCCATCAGAGTAATATATACACACAAATCACAACATGTGATGTGACAGGCAGTATGCTACACGTATGATACACCAAGTCAGTCAGAGTGGAAAGTCACTTTACTGGGAGTAGCAGAATCGCAGGGCCAAAAGGGGTGGCCCGGCCCGGCCTCCTTTGGCCTCTGACGGCCTTAGACGGCCCGCCCTTTGCCCGGGCTTCGCCCGCGCGCGTCCCGTGCTGCGTTGAGCCTGTGGATCTTTTGAATGGGCTGGGCGCGGGCTGATGTCGTCACAGCCGGGCGCCCAGCAACGAGGCTTCTGGGTGTTGTGGTTCTTTGGCCGTTTCCCTCACGGCGTTATCTGGGCTAAAAGAGAGCTCGATTCTCCCCCACAGTAGCCGTACCCCTCACGGCGATAGCAAGAACAGAGTGTCAAGGTCTCCGGCAAGGTCCTCTAAGTGCGCGTCCCGCACTGCGTTGAGCCTGTGGATCTTTTGAATGGGCTGGGCGCGGGCTGATGTTGTCACAGCCGGGCGCCCAGCAACGAGGCTTCTGGGTGTTGTGGTTCTTTGGCCGTTTCCCTCACGGCGTTATCTGGGCTGAAAGAGAGCTCGATTCTCCCCACAGTAGCCGTTCCCCTCACGGCGATAGCAAGAACAGAGTGTCAAGGTCTCCGGCAAGGTCCTCTAAGTGCGCGTCCCGCGCTGCGTTGAGCCTGTGGATCTTTTGAATGGGCTGGGCGCGGGCTGATGTCGTCACAGCCGGGCGCCCAGCAACGAGGCTTCTGGGTGTTGTGGTTCTTTGGCCGTTTCCCTCACGGCGTTATCTGGGCTGAAAGAGAGCTCGATTCTCCCCCACAGTAGCCGTTCCCCTCACGGCGATAGCAAGAACAAAGTGTCAAGGTCTCCGGCAAGGTCCTGTAAGTGCGCATGTAAAATTTCTCCGCAAATTTGGAATAAGGAGAATATAATAATTTGTATAAATGTACTAAAGATCTTATAGCTGTTAAAGAACATTTAACAACTTTTCAACATTGCCTTCGCAAAAATTCGACATCTTAGGCCTTCTTGTGAAAATATGTATCTTGTTAAGAAACAATCTAACCTTTTTAATACTGCTATAAAAGTCTCCAATAAATAGTTGAAATTGCTAATTAAGATGCTATTTATTCATTTAGCATGATTGAGGCGCTTACAAGAAAAGCTAATGTTTTACCATAAAGGTAGCATTTTGCAGGAAAGAAAGCATTAGCGAACACGCACCTGCAGGATTGCACACATTTCTGAAACTCTTGCTTTTTCTCTGCCCTTAATATCACCTCTCCTAAAGCATAAAGTGAACTCAAAGGCCAACAATCTAAAAATAGAGTAGGAAACTTAATAAACCAATACAATAAACACATGAATTTAAACAAACTGAATGAAAAATCGTCCTGAAAGACAAAGGCACTTAGCATGAAATTTGGCTGCACCACTGTCAGGGTAGGAAGTACATCAAAATAAAACAAGCAAGGGCAAAGCCAGCAAGTGCAGCTTTATCTCAGTCTTGCGACAGATAGCCTTAGCTGTCAGTCACAAAGAGCATTGTGACCAATACTGTAACATATACTTAGAGTGGCCTTGTGATTATTTCTTGCTCATGATTGTATGGGTTTCTTGTTCATTTAAATTCCCTGCTTCAGATTTGGTGGCTTCTCTTCTTATGCATGCGTATGCCCCACCATGGAGCGTCTAGGTTTCACCCTGCTTTTTGATTGAGTGCATCCTTTCAGGACTAATATCAGAGGGACAATGTAATTGGATCTCTCTCTCTCTCTCTCTCTCTCTCTCTCTCTCTCTTTCTCTCTTTCTCTCTCTCTCTTTCTGAGTGATGTATTATGGCTTGCCTCTCTCTCCCCACTGTTAGCCACCACTCGTGCTACTGGCTTTACAAATTTTTGTAAAATTGCATCTTGACATTGCCAATACTTGAGATGCTATTTTTCAAGCATTGGAAAAGCCAAACGTTGTGAAAGTACATCTTTGAAAATTATTTTCTATGCTTCCTAGATGGCCACCATTTTCTGACACAAGCACATCTGTGTTTCTTGTCTAAAGTTGGACTCTCAAGTTAGAGTGGTGGACGCTAAGAGGTCAAAATTACTATTATCACTCCAGTTCTAGCAAATTTGGGAAAGTGTAATATTCCCCAAAATAATCAAAAAAGATTATTTACTATTTTAACTCCCATTCAGGAACATTTGATCAAAAATTGAAAATTCCCCAAGTATTTTAAGAAAGGGAAACAAGGTGCTAATTTTGTAATGCTCTAAGTATTGCCAATAGTGTAGCGCTCAAATTAAAAAATATGAATACTCTTATGCGATACAAGGGGGGGCAATCTTGGATGCAAGAGAAATAATGTTCCAAGGTGACTGAACGCCACTTTCAATACTTTCATGGTGGTCACCACCTTGCGTGACCATACAATGTGATTGGCATCCTGCAAGCATAAAATATAAAATTCCAAGCTGCCCAGAGCCGCTATTGACTTTGCTAATGATTGCACCGCAGTGCCAAAATGAGCGCCAACAAACAACAAGCATTTTCAAAGCAAAACTGATTTGCCACTGCTTGTTCCATAACTGTACAAGACCAAAGCTGGTTTGCATATTTTTCATCTTTGTCTGGAGGGGCAAAGTGGGTGAAAAATGATGGACTGAAGTGCAGCCGTGTCCTATATCCAATGGCAGAGATTATTTCAAACATCCCTTATAAAATCTTTTTTTTTTTATCCATTACATATCTGATAAGTCACACAATGATGTCCTTCAGACACATGCCCACATCACTATTCCTCTTGCACTCATACACAACACTGTCAAACAACTAAAGTTCATACATACATACATAAATGCATGCAAACATGGTGGTAGTGATCACTGTAGTAGAGTATGAAATTGAGTTACTGGTTGAGGGGGCTGAAACCCTACTCAATCAGGAATCACAATCCTTGCCAGGGAGAAATCATAAGCAAACCCTAAAATATCCTGTCCTTAACCCTTGGATAGCTCGGCACAGAGCAATCAGGCTTAACTCAGAAGCAATGTGTTAAGTATTTGTGAAGCACTTCAGACAGTAACGAAGTGAAAACACACCATAGAAAAATAGAGTAACTTTTAATAAATAAAGCAAGACCGCAGTGAGAAAAGTTCAATCAGTAGAACAAGAGATATGCAGTTTAAAGATTTAACTGAAAATAACGCCAAAAAGCACAAACCGGCAACTGTG
Source organism: Triturus cristatus (assembly GCF_964204655.1). Lineage (NCBI taxonomy): Eukaryota > Metazoa > Chordata > Amphibia > Caudata > Salamandridae > Triturus > Triturus cristatus. The sequence continues at coordinate 888,692,904 of NC_140592.1, read as the reverse complement.
GATATCTGGTCGCACCAGACCGGAACAAAGTTGCCATTTTACCAGTTAGTCCAACTAAACAAGAGTACCTTAAAACCTGCTTGCGTAGTGTAGTGAGGTCCTGCGCCAAGGATAAGTCACGTAGCTGAGACAATGCATCCGTTATGGGGAGCTTCAAGGCTGCGATACAAGGTCCTACATCATCATTAAGGAGGCCGTCGATGAGGGAAGTAATGCTTTGAGGATACGTCACACACCGGCTGGTTCCAAAGAGACTGAGGGCCTTGCGGTGTGAAGTCCTGCACCGTAGTCAAGACTGCTGTCGACGAGAGGTGTGCAATACAAGGGCCTACATCGGGTATGCGGCGTGCAGTGGCTGTTCCAATTAAGCAGCAGGCTGCGAGGTCACTGCGGGGTCCTTGCGCAAGAAGAACCCTTGCAGCAGAGGTGAAGCATCAGTTCTGTTCTGGCTTCATCACGCATCATAAGTGATGTGTCAGTTCCGCTGGATACACAGATGGGCTGGCAGAGCAACTTGAAGGCCAACTTCGACTGGTTCATGACTGGGGTGGCTACACTTGGCAGGGTAGGACTCCCAGTTAAAGAGTCCAGGTGCTAATTACAAGAGACTAGCCCTTGGAGCCCCTCTGGTGGTCCTGGGTTGGTCCAGTCCTTCTCACCCAGGCAAGAGGGCAGCAGGTAGCAGGTCAGCACAGCACAGCATGCAGCAGCCCTTCAGGGCAGCAGTCCAGCAGAGTGTCATTCCATTCAGCAGCACAGCAGTCATTCTTCCTGACCTTTAAATTGCACAGGTTTCTTGCCTCCCCTGCCCTGGCTCTCCAGAATAACAAAAGGGGTATTTAATCCATTTTATGAAGGCAGAGCACAGTCTATTCAGGAGGAAGTGGGACTGTGCCCAACTCTGCTCTCCTATCTTGCTAGTGATGACCTATCCAGGTACACCTAAGCTCTCTATTGTATGTGACTGTCTAGGAGTAATACACAAAGACCAACTGCCAACATACTCAGTCATTTGACCCAGAGACAGGCTGCAGACACTAAATGGCCAAGGCAGAAAAATGCCAGCTTTCTAAATGTAAAAGACACACAAATGATGGGCGGAATGTGGAAAAAACAAATGTCCACCCCCAGTCAATAGATCTGAGTTAAATCTATCGTTCTTTTGCTCACCATACTAATACAGTTTATACCCAGCCATTTGTAAATCAGTCTTGAACCTGCTCCTCATGGGAACAATCCAGCCTAAACTGCCAAGCCAGGTCCTCCCTGGACCGGAAACAAGCATACTGGGACCAGTTACGGGGTATGACCCCTCATCAGCCAGGCTAGCTTGAATCCAGTGGTACAGTGAACCCGGGACCCACGGCTGATCATACCCAGAGCACTTAGGGTGAGAAAGCAAAAGACACACAAATGATGAACGGAATGTAGACTGTTCCCATGCGGAACAGGGTCATGACTGATTTGAATATGGCTGGGTCTAAACTGGAATGGCATGGTGAGCACAAACACAACGGATTTAGGCCCAGATATCTGTACCGGGGTGAAAGCTTGACATTGTTCAGCATTCCGTCCATCAAGTGTTCTTTTTGCATTTGTTGCCCTAAGTGGAACGGGTATGCCCAGACGTGGGTCCCGTGCTCTTCATGCCTTTGGTGTCAAACTAGCCTGGCTGATGAGGGGTGACACCCCTAAACCGGTCCCATGATGCTTGTTTCTGTCCAAGGAGGACCTGGCCTGGCAGTTTGGGCTGGACGGTTCCCATGGGTAGCAGCATCAAGACTGATTTGCATATGGCTGGGTCCAAACTGGAATGCCATGGTGATCAACAAAATGATGGATTTAGGCCCAGATATCTGTACTGGGAGTGAATGTTTGACATTGTTCAGTATTCCGTCCATCAACTGTTCTTTTTTCATTTAGCTTTTTAAAAGTGGCATTTTCAAAGTTGTAATAAAAAATGATGGCAGTGTTGGTAATGGTGTGGTTCAGGTGGTAATCGTGATACCCAATTGTGGTGCTGGTTGTAATCATAATAGTGGAAAAGGTGATGTAGTTAGCATTTCTAGTAGCAATGGTGTGGCAGCAGTGATGATGACGGTAATTCTAGTAATGTAGGTCCTGGCGATAAAAATAGGCTGGTAACGGTGGTTAGTATGTTGGTGCTAGTAATGGTGCTGGTGGCAATAATAATGTGGTAATAGTGGTGGTGTAAATGTTGCTGATGACTTTGGTTATGTTGCTAGTAGTGATGTGATAGTGGTGGCAATGGTGGTAAAGTTTGTGGTGGTAGCGAGGTTGCGGTGGTGTTGGTACTGGTGATGGTGGTAATGGTGGTGCCTTGGTGATGATGTTGTTGTAATGGTGGTAGTGCTATAGCAATGGTGGTTGTAATGAGGGTAATGGTGGTAGTGGTAAAAAAAATGAAAAATTGTTTTTATTTGCATTTCATTGTATAATACAGTGCATATGTATCAGATATCATAGGTAAAAAACATCATGCTGGTTACAGATCATGGTGTCAATTATAGCCATGTCATAGTGCATATGGTGGTAGTGGTAATAGAGGTGAAAGTGGTGTTGGTGGTAGTAATGAGAGTAGTGTTGATAGTTGTAGTAGTAATGGTAGTAATGGTGATGTGGAGTCATGGTAGTAGTGTTCATGATAATGGTAGCAGTAATGATGGTAGTAGTAGTAGCGATGATGTAATATGCAAGATGGAGGATTTGATAATAAAAATGTATCGGTGTGTGTACTGGTGGAAGGGACAGCTTCTCTAAAAAAGCAACGCTGGTTCAGAACCTACCATCAGGCCAGGATTGCTGTGAGCTGCTGAGAGAAGGAGGGTGAAGCAGAGAAGTGATGGGCAGCCGCGGTCCGTACAGGTAACAGCGGTAGGGCGGTGGGGCCGGGTAAAGGGGGGTTTCGAGGGACAATGCAGAGGGAAAATTAAATGAATAATTAATTTTCCCTCTGCATCGTCCCTCGAAATGCCCCCTTACCTGGCCCCACCCCTGTTACCTGCCCAAACCGCGGCTGGTGATGGGACCACCAAAAGCCTCATTGAAAAAAAAAAAGGAGGTTAGACAGAGACATTTCTGGGAGCACTATGAGCCACAGTGAATCATTAGCAAGGAAGGTAGGACAGACATGGGTCTGGGATCTCTTTAGGCGTCAAGACAGCCTTACAATTTTGGGTCTGGCTATACGAATGAATAGATTAAAGAAATCATTTAGATGGCCATCTTAAGGATGCGCTCACACTTGAATCCAGAAAAGAGCTCAAGAAAATGCCTACTGCACTGAGAAACTATTACAAAAATGACTGCTTCCTGCACACAATGAATGTATGAGTTATAGAATCGAATGTGAGATGAGTGATTGTACTTTTCAGCTGTAAAACAGTCCCTCGTATATTTCAATGGATCCCCTTCCTATGAGGCAGAATGATACAGGAGAATGAATGTGGGAGAAAAAGTACTTCAGAAACAGTGGGCCTTGCAGACAGCTACCCTGTCAGGCTGGAACTAGAAAGCACTAAAGTAACATAGCTTGTTCTACACTAAGTGGCACAGAGATCACCTAGAATTTCCACTCCAAGTCCTCATGGATGAACATAGGCTTCTGGAACTTTAATTATGCATCCATTATGCAAGCAAAGAGAATAGTGTTGGCCGCCACAATGAAGAGGTGATAGGGCGGGAGGAGGGGGCACGGGGGAGTGCCGGAGGGGGAGAAACCACAGGGGTATAATAATAAAATTAAAATAAACACTTACCTGAAGCTGTGGCCCGCTCTCTGTGTTGCACGTCATCCTTCCTGGTCCAAGCAAGCACCGGGGCGGCATCACAGACTACCTGTGCGAGACCCAGGCTGCTCTCATAGTATGACAGCTGCGCAGGGATTGGCCTGAGCGGGCTGGAAAGACACTCCGCTCAGACCAGGGAGTCTGTGGGGGTTTCTCCAGCCCAGCTGTTCAATGCAGTTCCTGAGATGGCTGACCAAACACATATGCGTACTTAGGGAGTGCACATAACACTCCTCCTCCCCATGCCCCACCCCTCCCTGTTCAAGCTGGCTCAAAGCCAGCAAATGAAAAGTAAAACGGTGCTAGAACATTGCTTTATTTTTCATTTGTTGGCTGGGAGCCAGGCAGTGGGGCAACGCTCCTCCGTCGTTGCGGAAGAGCCACCGCTGAAAGATGATGTATGTGGACATTGGAATCTTCAAGGAAAAATGTATCTGGTCACCAGAAACCAAATAACCTACTAATGACTGTGAGCCAATGCACAAAAGCTTTTTCTGTCCACATGAAGAACAAATGGATTGCACAGAAAGAAAAAAAAAATCATTCCACCAAAGAAGAGAAGTAGATAAGTAAATTACTAATGGAAAATTAGCGATTAAGTATTAATTAATGTCGCCTTTTCAATATCCCATGATGAGTCTAAGGGCATTATATCATATTATCAAACAGGACACGTTGATTGTGAAAACATCAACTGAGATAGTGGCAAATACTACATCAATATATTTCTAAAAAATTACACTTACCTAGGACACTAATTCAACTTTATGGTCTTTAAAATATCAGGTACAAAATATTTAGTGCTCAGCAAAGAAACAATAAGAGTTTATAATTGCTTGTAGGTCATTGCTTTAGAACTTTTAACTCATTAAATAAAGCTGCAAGTGGTTTTAGAAAATTATGGGGCATATTATCAAGCACGGTGTTAAAATTATCGCCGCTTTAGCGGCAGAAAACTGCCGCTAAACCGGCGATAATGGGCTTGATAATATGCCGCAGAGAATTCCAATAGAAGCCCATGTTGACACCAGAACATGGGATTCTATGGGAACTCGCAAGGGCATATTATCAAGCCCATTATCGTCGCTTTAGCGGCTGTTTTCTGCTGCTAAAGCGGCGATAATTTTAACGCCGTTTCTTGATAATATGCCCCTATGTTGGTTACTCTGCTGAGTTAACAGTAAAGAAGGAAACTGCAGGATAAAATTAAGAGTTTCTGTAATAAAATATATTTCCATCAATATTTGAAATACTTAAACATGTTCACAGTACTATGTTGCAATGTGGGATAACCTCATTGTGAGCAGCCCAACATGTGGTGTAGCTCCCAATTTAAGATATTGAACCAAAAAGCCAACGAGTGCGTGAGAGCTAATACAGCAGTACCAGCCTTGAAGACAGCATGCTTGGGGTGGAACTCTGGACGCACAACTGGAACACGCATATTAAAACAAAATCTTCGGAAAATTAATTGGACTTACTTTGCAGAGTAAATATTCAGGGTAAAACCTTTGTACAGCGCGATACCCTCAATTGGCAAAGAATATTGCATATGTGCGCAGCATTAACGGGTGTTGATCAGGAGTGAGAATTTTGTGCAAAGTGCAAGTTTGCAGTGTTTCTGCTCCCGCAGCGACAGTCTTCTTCTGCAGGGCTACATTCCTAGTCGGCAGGTGTTGAAATGCACAGAATGACCTATAGATGCTCAGTACTGAAAATGTCAATGTTATCATCAACACATATGTGTAATACCACCAGAGACAAAACTAAATATATTGCATAATTGGTCATTCCAGGTCTCTTAGCCATTCACCAATCAATAGTTTCGAAGCACCTGATAGGTCTGTCTCATTTTGCCCGCCCCTGACGTCTCCAACGATTCCTGTCCATAGCCTCTTGTGTCGTTCTTAGCAAAAACAGTCCTACCAAAGTTCCTATTTTGGCAGGAATTCCTTTTAAATAGCAGCTCAATAACGCAAAGATGGGAACAAATATTCGAATTCATACCTAGCCAATACATGGATATTGTGTGACTTACAGAAAACTGACTAACCAAGACCAGCCAATTATGCTAGTACTTAACTGGCAAAATTCCAGAATTTGACTATTTGGTGTTGAAATCTCAAGAGGTAGCCACCTTGCCTTAATAACTAAAAACCAACAGTAATTGCAAACACGTTCCAATGCAAAGCTAACTGTGTATGGCAAATACCAAATCTCACACATCTTTTCCATATTTTCCATACACATGCCTGTCGTTTAGATGTCACCAGTCCCCAGTTGAGCATTTGATCTTAATTATCAAGTAGTTGTGGAGGTAGACCTGTTCTATAGTCAGATCACAACTTATGATTGTACAATATATGCTGAAGTGAACTCACTTTCTATGATGTCATATCTACTCGATTTGGAAACCTCTGACTCAAGAACCCAACATATATAGCAGGTAATATCCTAGATCAAATGTTGTTCCTCCTTTGCTAGTAACTGTCCTAGCAATAGCCCCTAAGATCTAGTCAGATTTCTTGGCTATCTCATTATCACTACACCTTATTAAACCACTGCCATAGACCCTACCAAGGCTACCTTCGTGCAACTAGGGTACATTGTCATTTTCCATAGCTGACTCTGGTAAAACAATAAATGAAACCTCTGTCTACCAATCTACAAGCTGCAAATAGCTCCAGATTTCAGGTCACTGATAAAGTTTTGTTTTTAATGGAGGCAATCACATGCAACACCATTTCACATCAGCACTTAAAGTGCATGATATTTGTTTAAAGAACAATGCACTGAAATAAAGATATTTCTACTGACCTTTGGAACCTTAAGTGTCTTCACTCTACCTATAGTATCAATCAATCAATCATGGATTTGTTAAGCGTGACTACTCACCTGTAAGGGTCTCAAAGAGCTGGGGGGGGGGGGGGGGGAAGGGTCCTGTCCATCAAGGAGGAGGTCTATCGAAGAGCCATGTTTTGAGGTCCCTCGTGAAGTTGGGGAGTGATGTCGTCTGTCTGAGGTGAAGTGGGAGGGAGTTCCAGGCTCTGGCTGCGAGGAAGGAGAAGGAGCGGCTTCCTGATCTGGACTTCCTGGTGCAAGGGACCACGTCGTAGGAGAGCTGGGCTGATCGTAGGGTCCTTTGGGGTGTGTGGAATGTGAGTCGGCTATTCAGGTATGCTGGTTCTGGTGTTGTGGAGGGCTTTGTGTGCATCAGTGGGAATCTTGAAGGTGATTCTTGCCTCGATGGGGAGCCAGTGGAGTGTGCGCAGGTGCTGGGTGATGTGGCAGTGTCGTGGCAGGTTGAGGATTAGTCAGGAGGTGGCGTTTTGGATGTTTTGAAGTTTGCGGGTGAGGTTTTTGTTGATTCCGGCAAAGAGTGCGTTGCTGTAGTCAAGTCTGGTAGTGACAAGGCCATGTGTGACAGTCTTTCTGTGTTTGAGGGGGATCCATTTGAAGGGCTTGCATAGGAGGTGGAGGGTGTGGATGCAGGAGGATGCAACGGAGTTGATCTGGCGGTCCATTTTGAGTTCGGAGTCCAGGATGATTCCGAGGTTGCGTGCATGGTCCGTAGAGCTGGGCAGGCTTCCGAAGGCAGGGGCCATCAGGTGTCGTTCCAGGCGTCAGGGTGTGGGCCCATGATGAGTACTTCTGTTTTGTCCATGTTGAGTTGTAGGCAGCTGCTCTTCATCCATTTGGTGACTGCTTTCTTGCCTTCTTGAAAATTGTATTTGGCCGCGTTGGGTTCGTAGGATAGGGAGAGGATGAGTTGGGTGTCGTCTGTGTATGAAACAATGTTGAGTCCGTGTGTTCTGATCATGGAGGTGAGCAGAGCCATGTAGATGTTAAACAACGTGGGCTGAGGGAGGATCCTTCGGGGACTCCGCAGGTGGTCAGTGTGGGATCCGAGAGGAAAGGAGGGAGTCTGACTCGCTGCGTTCTGCCGGAGAGAATTGAGCAGATCCAGTCGAGGGCCTTGTCCCAGGTCCCTGCGTCGTGAAGTCTGCATGTTAGGGTGCGGTGAGAGACTGTGTCGAAGGCCGTTGAAAGATCGAGGAGGATGAGGGCTTCTGTCTCTCTTCTGTCCAGGAGGGAGCAGATGTCGTCTGTTGTGGTGAGGAGGGCGGTTTTCTTTTATGTGGTTCTTTCTGAAGCTGGATTGGGAGGAGTCAACTATGTTGTGCTCTTCGATGAAGGTGGCGATTTGGCTGTTGATGGCTTTCTGGATGACTTTCACTGGGAACGGGAACAGGGAGATGGGTCCGTAGTTTTTGAGGCCGGTGGGGTCCGCTGAGGGCTTCTTCAGGACGGAGTTGATCTCAGCGTGTTTCCAGCCGTAAGGGAAGGAGGCGTTTCTGAGGGAGCAGTTGATGGTGTGGCAAAGCATGGTGGCGGTGGTGTCGGCGGCTCTGTTGAAGATGTGGTGGGGGCAGGGGTCCGTGGGACCCCGGAGTGGTTTGACTTCATCGTCTTCAGTGTGTCTTCGTGGTGAGGGCTGTCCAGCTGTCGATCTTTGGCTTCAAGGTGTCAGGTGTGGTTGTTGAGGGTTCTGTGTGTTGGCTGTCTTCGTCAAAGTTGTTCTTGGTTCTTGATTTTGTGGTGGAAGAAGGTGCTGAGTTTGTCCCAGAGGTCTTGTGAGGGAGGGATATCTGTGGACTCACTGATGGGTTGAGCGAACTCCTTGATGATGCTGAAGAGTTCTTTGCTGTTGTGTGCGTGTGTGGAGATTCTGTCTTTGATCGCTTTCTTTCTTGTAATTCTGCTGAGTTGGTGGGGGGCGTTGGTGGCGGCTCTGAAGTTGTTGTGGGCTTCTGTAGATTTGGAGTTCCTCCAGGCCTTTTCGAGGTGGCGGCATGTGCATCTGGACTCTCGGAGTTCGGTGGTGAACCAGCTGGCTTTCCTGGCGTGTGTGTTGTTGTTTTTCTTGAAGGGGGCTAGGGTGTTGGCACAGTCGGAGATCCATCTGTGCAAGGTTTGGGCTGCGGTCTTGGGGTCGTCGTTGTCCGCAATGGTGGGGGTGGAGTTGCTGAGTGAGGAGGTGAGCTGGTCGTCGGTGATTGTAGTCCAATTTCTGCGTGGGAGCAGATCCTGGGTTCTGTGGATGGTGGGTGTTCCGAAGGTGAAATGGATGCAGCGATGGTCTGTCCACAGGAATTCGGTGGTGCTGCTGAAAGTGATGGAGTTTCCTTTGGTGAAGATGGGGTCGAGGGTGTGTCCTGCTGAGTGCGTAGGCTCGGTCACAGTTTGGCGGAGTCCTATGTTGTGAAGGTTGTGCAGAAGGGATGTGGTGTTGGGGTCTTGTCGGTTGTCGAGGTGGAAGTTGAAGTCTCCCAGCAAGGTGTAGTTGGTGGACGCGATGGTATGCGGGGCGATGCTGTCTGTGGTGGAGTTGGTGAATGGTTCATGGGGTCCGGTGGGGTCGGTAGATGAGGGTTCTCCGAAGGGTGGTGGTAGGGCTGGCCTGTATCTTGAAGTGTAGGTGTTCCATCAGGTCTGTGGACTTGTCGGAAAGTGTGCTCAGTTGGAGGGTGGATTTGTGGATGATGGCGATTTCCCCCTCAGGGTGGGTGGGACAGTCCTTACGGGAGATCTTGTATCCTTGGTGAATGATGATGGCGATGTCAGGTCCCGAGGTGGTGTTGGTCCAGGTTTTAGTGAAGGATGCGATGTCCGGGGTGGTGCTGTTGAGGAGGTCCCAGATTTCAGTGGGGTGTTTGTGGAGGGATTGGACATTGAGGAGGATGCATTGCAGGGTCTTTAGTGTGGTCGCGTTGTTGCGGGTGGGTTATGCTGGATCCGTGGTCTTGGCGGTGCTGCAGGAGTAGAGGCAGCAGTGACAGCTGAAGGGTCCGTGGGTGTTGGCTGGTGAAGCTAGCTTGCAGTTTTTGTTGCAACCTGGATTGAGTGCATAGAGTGCAGCTGGGTTGTAGCGTTGGCAGTTCAGAGGTCCAGGGTTCCTGGTGCTGATCACGGACGGGCGCAGACAGGCTTGCCTCTGGCATGCCTTTGGCATGCGGCCGCGCAGCGGCCCCCATTAAGTAGGGGTCGGGGAGGGCTGGACAGCTGGGAGGATGGAGCGGGGAGGGGAAACTGGCTTGGGCTGTTCATGCTTGGGGGGAGGGACCGTGGGGGCAGCAGCGGCAGGAAAGAAAGCGGGAGAAAGACGCACAGAATAGGAAGTGAAAAGAGGATGGATAGTGATAGAAAGTGACAGTAGAAGGGTGAAAAAACAAAGGTGAAAGGAAAAAGAAGAGCAAGCAGAAAAACGAAGCAAGAGAGGGAGTGGGAGGTCCACTGGACCACCAGGAATGAGGTGCATGTATAGCCTGCAGGTGGAGGAGGGCCTCGAACACCAACATAGAGAGTGCAGGGGCTCCAGAGCGCCTCACTTGATGTGGAGCTGCGAGGGTGGGAGAGCAATTTCACTGACAATAAGTATGTGGTCTTGCTCGCTTGCCCTCGCAGCGGACACCGTTAAGTAGGGGTCAGAGAGGGCTGGACAGCTGGGAGGCAGGGAGGGGAAACTGGCTTGGGCTGGTCGCGCTTGGGGGAGGGGCCGCGGGGAAAGCAGCGGTGGGAAAGGAAGCGGGAGAGAGGCGCACAGAATAGATAAGGGAAAAGAGGATGGAAAGTGATAGAGAGTGACAGTAAAAGGGTGAAAAAACGAAGGTGAAAAGAAAAAGATACATGGAATGGACATAATCATTCCCCCTTAGCACTGGTAAACGCCCCATAGTTTCCACTGTGAGGACAAGTATCACACAGTGACTTAGATATATACCATTCTGTCCTTTTTTAGGTGAAACTCAATATTTCTACAGAGGCTATGCCACACCCTTCTTCACCATCAACCTCACCCATTCAAACTTTCCCTCTTCGGGTTCTTTTCTGTTGCAGGGCATCTGACCAAAGGCAAACTGGGGTTTGATCTTTTGCATCCTGAAACACCTCATTTTGCAGCTTCCATCAAATTTGTGGTTGGTACTCCCACTTGCATAGTTCTGGCCACAGGGAGAAGCTTTTTTCTGTAGAGAGTCTGCTCTAACTGGTTTTGTATTTGCTTTCGCACTTTGGTCCTTGACAGAACATCATGTCAAGGTTGACTTCCTGTGCTAAAGGTGAAGAAATATACGATAGGCCTTCTTGTTTTTCACTGCTGAAATCAGACTCCTAATCTTCAAACCACAAGAACCTAATGCAGGATATGTATCTGAAAACTGGTGAGCTTCCTCACATACACCATGGAAAATGTAATTCTCTCTATAAGAGTAGAGAAACTTCCATAAACTATTCATGATATCCCAAGAATATATTTATTGCTCATGATACATTGGGGGGTTGAATTGTTTTTGATCTTCCTTGAAGCCCCAGGATGCTATTCTGTATTCGGATTTCCCCAATGCTTCCCCTGATGAAATGTCTGTGTCAGATTGATAGGACTTTCTTAGTCTGTAGTTCTCTAGCAATGTTGCAACCTCACAACACTGTGAAAGACCATCCCTCCCAAGTGTCAGTGTTAATGAGAGTATTTGGAGCCTTGGCCCAGTACTGCATCATGTACAATGGCACACGGACATCTATCAGGGAATACTCAAACTTCATCTATGCTTTAATAGTCTCCCTATCTGCTGAAAGGCTCGAGTAAGTAAAGGAGCTCATTTAGACAGGTTGCCAATTAGGATTCTGAAAAATCACCTTCAAGTCTAGTCTTCTGGAGTATACCTCGCCATTTTAGCCGACTACGGGGCATATTAACAAGGGCCGGCGATAAATATCGCAAAGCGTGCTTAACGCTTGCATATTTATCGCCGGCTATCTCTGGAATTTATTGCCCGGTTAGCGCGTTATTAACAACGCGCATCGCCGAGGCGATAAACATTCCAGAGATAGTGTGGATATCGCCGTTTTCCATGGTGGAAAACGGCGATATCCTAGATGATAGGGCCTGTCATCTTAGTCACAGAATGCACCCCCCATGTTAAGTATGCCTTAGTCAGGATTTTAACAGACGTTAAATTCCTGCGTTAAGGCATACTTAATGCGATTTAATTAATCGCTACCCTTCCTTGTTAATAACGCGAAGCTGCCTTCGCAATATTTTCCTTGGTTGGTTTCACAGCCACGCCTACTTTGCATCTCATTAGCGATGCAAAGTTAGGCATGCTGAAAACGGGCGCTAAGTCAGCAAAACACGCAATAGCGTGTCTTTGCTGAGAAGGCGATAAAATTATCGCCGTTTTTCGGCCGAAAACGGCCGCAAAAGCGGCGATAATTTTATAGCGCCGCCTTGTTAATATGCCCGCTAGTGGCAGAGATTTTCTATGCACTCTGAGGGAGCTAAAATGAGGAAGAGTAGCAGTCACACACAACTCAAGCTTTGACCACCCCAGGCCCTCATTGAACACCATACGTTGTTTGTGGGAGCAATTTGACCTAACACAGGAAAACATCCACATGGCCCATAAATGCCTCTCTATCCACTGATAATCCTCCATGTAGTGGAGATAGGTTGATGTGTGGTTGCAGGCAGGCATCACTGTAACTGCTATTATGTAGACTACCAAATTCCCTTCAGTGATGCTAATCCGTGTAGGCCAAGCTGTGAAATACTCATTTTGGCAAGCAGCTTTGCATTTATCCCTGTGTAGATGTGTATTTACAAATGTATTCTTTGATTTCACTTCCATGTAGTCGACAACAGAGACTGCCACATTCAGTCTGAAAGAAGTACTTTCCATAATTATCTGAACACCGCAATAACATAGGCCCTTCCTGTAGGCAGACATCTAGTGAGCCCAACTTTAGAGGGCGCTGCATGGAGCTCTGCGGTGTTAACTTTATTCTAGAGGAGGTATCTTCAATGGATGCTTTTAACCCATTTTTTTTTTATCTCACATTACCTTCGAGGTTGTCCGATAAAAGTTTAAAGCATGTCTGTCAACTACATCACATCACAACAATGTCCAAACAAGTCAAAGTGCATCCGTGATTGTTGAGCATCTTTGAGAGATGCTTGGAATTGAACGTGTATTTATGACATAAACGGAAGTTTTAGCACTCAATACTGATGTAAAACAAGGGTGGTGTTCCTTGAAAGAGAGCATGGCAGTTTAGCAGATTTTACTAACATTTCTGAAGCCAAAAAGTGCCGGTTCGGAACGTGGCTTCCAATGCATCCATTTGCGTTTGTTTTAAAGTGCTCCCACGGCATAAAATAATAAAGAAAAAAAATCCAGGCTACTAGAGGTAGATTTCCCTGAGGAATGCATCTTGTCCAGGGCTTTGGTTTCGAGTCCCTGCATTGGATCATACAAGCGAGCTCAAAATTGACTTCGATTAGCTGTGCTAGAACACACCCTGGACATAGAATCACTCCCTGCTCTGCTTTATGTTGCCCCCCCCCCTCCCCCCACCCCCTTGTACAGTTAAAGTACAGGAGACCAGCGTGTGGCATGCTTTACTCTCTGCAGCTCAATGGTTGCATTGTGGCGAGGCCTTCATCTCAGAGATGTTTTTCTCATTAAACGCCGCCATATTTGCCAGGCCTTGATTCAGGCCTCGTAGGCCTTCAGTCCAGACTGCAGCTATCCCTAAGCTCATTAAAATTAAAATTATCCGTCCACCTGACGTCTGGATCACTGGAAGAGGAAATAGGGTCTACTCTGCGGCTATTTATACATCCTTCAGGGAACGATTTAGGTCTGGGGAGTCGGGCGGGGTGGGGGAAAAAAGGAGGCTGCAAACCAGACTGCTTGACCCAGTATCCAATAACTATGACCGGTTTAGTTCCTTTTGTAGTGTGAGTGTGGTCATGTCGCGTTTGCCTCTAACCCCAGCGACAACTGGACTTGGGTCGTCTAGCCTGGCCTGTGCAATTAAGATTTGCCCTGAGCAACAAGAAACAGGAAGCGCTCTGAACCTCAAACCAGTCCAGACACAGGAAACCGGGGTTAGAGCGCTGCAGTCTGCAGCCCTTGCAGAAACAATGTGATACACGCGTGCAGTCGACACTTGCAGAAGCAGGGGGGGCATTTGCCTTCCCCTGTGCTTTTCCCACGCACCTAAACTACACTCCTCGAGCCACAGTAAGAAGGGCTCAGGTGCAGCCTGAATGACACGAACTAAAAACTATAAGGCGAAGCACACATGATCAAGAACCAAGTCTCACATTTTTAGAACACGAACGTTTGCAGAGAGACTGTTCCTCGTGGGTTGTGCTGTTTAAGCACTCATTTTTCTAGTCTGAAAACAGGTGGAAAGTTGGGCAGTTGAGGAACGTTACCATTAAGGCTTTCAGAGTGAGGCAGGGAAGAGTAAGGCTATCTCTTGCTCTGGATGGAATGAATGCTAAATCTCGTGTGTAAGATCTCTTCTTTCATTTAAAAACTGGCGTTGAAACAGGTCCCTGCTCATCCTTGCATTGGTGTTCATAGCTTTAAAGATAAAACGACTGAAGGATTTCTGAATAATGGCTGCAAGCAAATTAAGGTAATCCATGTCCGCGATGTTGATCCTGTTTTCAATCCATATGTTTTACTTACTCGTGCATTCCCTAGAAGTGCAGTATTTGCTTCTTCCTAATCGTTTTGTCTCTGTAGTTTCTTCATGTAAGGGCCGCATGATGCTCTTGTTTAACGCATACAGTGGAAAGGGTCGCCTCTAGGCATCTTTGTGAATTCAGGTTGTAGGTGGGAGGAAGTTTCTCACAGTGCATGCCAGTGGGTCATAAAGGGGTTCAGAAAACATGGCCATGCAATCCTTGGCCTCTCTGCGGAGCTCAGAAGTCAATGATCAGGTCTGACCTGGTGAAAGTAAAAGCAAATGCAGTGCTGAGTGTGTGTGTGGGAGGGGGTTGTGAAGTGAAGGAGATGTGAGGAAGTATGTGCAGAATAGAGTGTAAAAAGGGTCTGAGGAGGCAAGAGATGAATTGAGGTATGCAAATATAGGGTTTCAGAAAGCTATCAGGAGAAAAAGGTATCTACTTGAGAGACTGCAGAAGAAAGGGGTCTGAAGAGGAAAACATGAGTGATGGAAACACTCCTAAGATTACTACCCCTTCCATAAACTTGGTAATTTCTAGTTCACAGTCTCATGATTTCAGAATTGAAATGTTTTCCATTGCAATTATTCACAGCAATATTATCGTTCACATCTATAATACTGTTATCAAGCATTGGCAAAGCCTCACAGAGGCACACCAAAATATTGGTCGGTGGCATGCTATGTGAAGGACAGGATCTTAGTTCATATCTTTTAAGCTATGTCCTTAATTACATGGGCAACAGCCTTTGGTAAGTATTCATAGTTACAACTTTTATGCCTCGCCCCTTCAGAAACCCCTCTTAGAGCTCTGCTGGAAGGCACACAAAGCAGATCATGTGCAGTGCCACTGGAATTATGCAGCAGGAGAGGGCCAAATCATGTGGGAGGGTTGAGTAAATTATGCGGTAAGAAAAGGTAAATTGTGCAGCATAATGTGGCATATTTTGCTTTGCAAAGGGCCTTTCAGTGTGCGGCACCACTTGTCGCTGCATTTTTAGTAACTTTCGAACTGTTTGAGCCAGAAACAAACAGTTTTTTTGTTAATATCTGCAGGTTATGTGGCAGATGATGAATTATGTGGCAAATGCAGAAAATCTATAACTATGCTAAAATTGCTGCAGCCGCAAAATCGCATAATTCCACTGGCTCTGACCATGTGACAACTGTAGTGCGGTGGCAGGGTGGTAGGGGCCGCAAGTCAACAGGGACCGTGCTTGAGCAAGATTCTAGTTAATTTGCAACAAATTATGCAGATTGATGGGTAAACGGAGGAGCCACCTAGTGGAGGCAAGCTAAAAATCAAGTCAGGATTATTCCTGGACCCTTTGCCACCTAGGGTCATGAAGGAATTGTCTCCTATTCTTGCAGAATCTTTGGCAGTCATCTGTAATATGTCGTTAGCGACAGCTACCTTACCGAGTAAATGGAAGGTATGTCGCGTTAAGCCGCTGCTCATAAAGGTATCAGCCGACCCTACAGAGGTTCAAAATTATAGACCTATCTCTCTTCTTCCATGTTGGTCTAAAATCATGGAATCTATTATAAACTGTCATCTTTCTAACTATTTAGAAGTGAATAAGCTATTAGATTCTACTCAGTCAGGGTTTCGCACATCACATAGCACTGAGGCTGCTCTGCTGGAAGTCACAGACTCTATCAGGCTGCTGCTCGATGGGGACTCTCCGGTCATGCTGGTGTTGCTGGATTTGTCGGCGGCTTTCGACACCATCTCCCACAGTATACTGTTAAGCAGATTGTGGGAGGTGGGTGTCGGCGGCTCAGCCTTCAAGTGGTTTCAGAGCTACTTGTCTGATAGATCCCAATCTGTTCAATTGGGGTCTTGTGTGTCATCTTCAGTACTGGTGGATAAGGGGGTGCCACAGGGCTCTATCTTGAGCCCAACATTATTCAATCTATATGTGGTCCCTCTAGCCTCAATCATCAGGAACTGTGGCTTTGAGGCCATTTCATACGCCGATGACACGCAGTTGATCATAAACATCGGAAATGATCCCGTCGAAACGAAAGTTAAGTTTGCAGCCTGTATGATTAACATCGCTGACTGGATGAGGAGTCATTTTTTACAACTAAATTCCTCTAAGACCAAGATTCTTCTGTTCGGCAAAGCTGCGGATCTATGGACTCCAGACTGGTGGCCACCAGAACTGGGTGCAGCCCCCATCCCTAGAAGTTGGGCGAAGAATTTAGGGATCAGTTTAGATAACCAGCTCTCAATGAAGACTCAAGTGAAAGCACTGGTTTCCTCATGTTTTGGGACCATGCGGATGTTGAGAGAGATCTTCCCATGGATCCCGCTGAGTGCTAGAAAGACCCTCATCCAGGCACTGTTAATGAGTCGCCTGGATTATGGCAACTCCTTACTGGTTGGAATCAGGGAGGATCTTTTTTCCAAATTGCAGGTAGTGCAAAATACCGCCGCTCGCCTTGCTCTTGATAAGCCTGCGCGAACTCCCTCTCTGCCGCTTCTACACCAACTACATTGGCTGCCAGTAAGGAAACGGGCCACGTTTAAAATGTTGTGTTTGATTTTCAGATCCTTGCATGGACTGGGGCCGGTTTATCTTACGGATAAACTTAAATGGTATCAGCCCACAAGGCAGCTTAGATCCAGTAATCGTAAAACACAGTGTGATCATAAAATTAGGAAGGTAAGGATGGGGGGTCGTTCCTTTTCTTACCTGGCCCCCAAGCTGTGGAACAGCCTTCCTGAACCAATCCGCCAATGTTCGAACCATGCCCTATTTAAAAAAAATGCTCAAAACATGGCTTTTCTAAGGCTCTCCCCCTTTGACTGCTGATCTCTTTTTCCAGCGCCGAGAGATCCCCTTGGTGATGATTCGTGCGCGATATAAGTGACCAAAATAAAAAATAAATTAAAAAAAACAAGCATTTGCAATGCAATAGGTCTCGCATTTATAAGAGTTTGAGCTAGTGGCATTGTAAAATTACAATGCCTTTTATTTATGTTTTGGTTTTAAAACAAATAAAAGGCATTGTCATTTACAATGTCAGTAGCAGAAACTCGCATAAAAGCAGTGCGTGGAGTGCAGCAGTGTGCGGCGTGCAGCAGTGTGCGGCGTGCAGCAGTGTGTGGCGTGCAGCAGTGTGAGGCGTGCAGCAGTGTGCGGCGTGCAGCAGTGTGTGGCGTGCAGCAGTGTGTGGCATGCAGCAGTGTGTGGCGTGCAGCACTGTGTGGCGTGCAGCAGTGTGTGGCGTGCAGCAGTGTTTCGTGTAGCAGTGTGAGGCATGCAGCACTGTGTGGCGTGCAGCGGCGTGCAGCAGTGTACGGCATGCAGCAGTGTGCGACGTGCAGCAGTGTGTGGCATGCAGCAGTGTGCGGCGTGCAGCAGTGTGCGACGTGCAGCAGTGTCGTGCAGCATGCAGCAGTGAGTAATGCAGCAGTGTGCAGTAGTGTGTGGCGTGCAGCAGTGTGTGGCGTGCAGCAACGTGTGGCGTGCAGCAGTGTTTCGTGTAGCAGTGTGCGGCGTGCAGCAGTGTGCGGCATGCAGCAGTGTGTGGCGTGCAGCAGTGTGTGGCATGCAGCAGTGTGTGGTGTGCAGCGGCATGCAGCAGTGTGTGGCATGCAGCAGTGTGTGGCATGCAGCAGTGTGTGGCGTGTAGCAGTGTGCGGTGTGCAGCAGTGTGCGGCGTGCAGCAGTGTGAGGCGTGCAGCAGTGTGCGGCGTGCAGCAGTGTGAGGCGTACAGCAGTGTGTGGCGTGCAGCAGTGTGTGGCGTGCAGCAGTGTGTGGCTCAGCAGTGTGTGGCATGCAGCAGTGTGAGGCGTGCAGCAGTGTGAGGCGTGCAGCAGTTTGAGGCGTGCAGCAGTGTGAGGCGTGCAGCAGTGTTTCGTGTAGCAGTGTGCGGCGTGCAGCAGTGTGTAATGCAGCAGTGTGTGGCGTGCGGTAGTGTGCGGCATGCAGCAGTGTGCGGCATGTAGCAGTGTGTGGCATGCAGCAGTGTGTGGCGTGCAGCAGTGTGTGGCGTGGTTAGTAAACAACAAGAAAAGCGGAGATCAAAGGAAGGGTGGGAGGGAACGAGCATATGGGGTGTGAGTTATAACGAAAGTTAATTGTTGTAAGAGGGGATGCAGGAAGTGAGGCCGAACGCGCGCTGGGAAAGCGGTCTGCTGCTTTCAAGTCCGATGCCAGATGCCAGCTTCGCGCTTGAATGCCTCACATGCACTGGCCATAAACCGCATTCCTAAGGTCTTGTGCCCCTTACTAAATCTCTCTGAATGCGTGAGGCGGCGCACGCACAGGAAGTAGCTGGTGGCAAATGGAATGCGCGTGGTTGTGCGCTTAACCGCCACACGATCTGCCTGGGAAGCCTTTGGGAGCATATTCTGAAGCCCCGACATAAGTCTCGCTGAGCGATCGCTTACGTGATAGCCAGGCGAGACCTAAAAATGAAATACACCTGATCCATCCACGTAGTTTCGGGTACAAGATCTCGGTACAATGGATAGGGAGAGAAGCAGATCTGCTATTATGCTTTTCTTTCTCTCACACTTTCGCTCTGTTTCTTTCTCGATTTTTTTATTGTTTCTCTCTCTCACTCTTTCTCTTGAATTATTTAATTCTCTACTTTTTCACATTCTCTCTTATTTTCTAACATCCTCTTTTTCCATCTTTCTCTAGCAAATATCTCTATGCCTCTCTTTTTTCTCTTACACCGCCTCTATCTCTCTCGTCCTCTCTACTCGCTCTCTCTTTTTTTCTCCCCTGCCCTTTGTCATAGTTACTTCAAAACTCAGTCTCTCCCATCCTGCACTTTTCAGAAGCATGTGTTTTCAACATTGCAGCTTCACATTTCCGAACTCATGACATGACAAAAATACATCTTCAAAACATTAGTTTGGCCTCTCATAGCTCGCTACTGCATGATAACATGTATGCATGGGGAGACAGAGCCTTACTGGAAACCCTCGATTTTGGACATGTGCCATACAGTGTTTTCAATGTGTGTGAAAACAGATCGAGATCGAATTGCAAATTAAGACCAGAAAAGGAAACAGGTCAGCAGATTCTGAAATGTCATGATTGTGATTCATCTTGTGTTTTTGTTGGTAAAATATTATTGACAGAGGGTACAAAATGCATTTGTCTGAATGCAGCAACACATTTTAGCCTCAAGCTGTCATTCATGGAAAATTCATCCAGTGCTTCAGTCAAAACAGTCCTCAGCGCTTTTAAGTTGAGAAAAAGTCAAACAACCTGGAAAAATACCAGCCAGAAAGTGAGAAACCTACACATATTAAAGTGTTTTACAATTATATTGAAAGACGTGGAGTCATCCTCAGACTGCCAGACAACTTGGGGCTTTGCACCACGTAAAGTAGTTCATGTGTGACGAAGGACTCTCATAATGATTTATGAAGCCATGCGAAGCCAACCTGCGAGGCTTTGAGTAACCTCATAAATCATGAGTGAGGCGACGCAGCGCAAATCGCTGTGTCGCCTTACTCTGCACCCAGGAGGTGTTCCATGGGCGTTGCGGTGAGTTTTCCCATGCAACACCATTGAAATTTGCCGCTACCCCAGAATTACAAAGTGATGTAAACATGGGGAAGCGTCAAATACGCTTCCCGAGGTGAGGCATAATGAGGAGAAATATGTCTATTTCTCGTTTGTTTTCTCTTTCCATGTGAGCTGCATTCTGCACAGGCGTGGCCAGTTCAGGTAAAAGTGATGAGGTGGTGGGGCGGGGAAGGGCGGGGGGGAGTCGACATACGACAGGATAGGGAAAATAAAATAAATAAAACCACTTACCTTGTGCTGGTCGACTCAGCGATGCAGCGAGCACAAGGTAAGTGGTTAAATATATGAATTTATTTTATTTTCTCTATCCTGTCGTATGTCGACTTCCACAACTGCCCTGCCCCACCACTCTTACCTGTACTGGCCGCACCTGATTCTGCAGCACACATGGAAAGAGGAAAATGCCTAGTAGGAGTGTTTTTGTGTAGGAAGGTGCCCTTTCCTGCACAAAAACAATCACACATGCAACAGAGGCACCCTTGTACCATGCTGCTAGGGTGCCTACATTAGCGCTTGGCTGCCAAAATAGAACCAGCGCAGGCAGAAAGGGCAGGAATGCACTGTATTTCTTAAATATGGTGCATTCATGCCTTTGCAATTTCGCGTAGGGCAGCACAGCAAGGTGTCTTGCTGCGGTGCCTTATGCCAAAATGCCATAAATGAGGCCATATATGTTGCCATATTTTTTGTCGTTTGAATTCTTATTTCGAAATGGTACCTGCCACTGGTAGGAGGGCCGGAGAGCAAGCTCAGACAGCACGCTCTCATGTCTCACCATATACTTCATGAATAATACAACATAAACACTCACCTGCAACACCCCTGACATGCCTGCATGCACTAAATGTTCATGGGGCAAGATCTGTATATGGAATGCAATTTGCATGCAAGCATCTCATTTTGCACATTTGCAGACAGAACTAGATATCAAAATCAGTCCTGGCAAAAAAGTTCAAACGTGCCCCACACTCCAGAAGACCACTACTAGAACAGGGTCATGGCAGCTCTAAAAGCAGCCCCCAAGCATTCAGCTCACCAGGAAAGAGTGACTCAATGGCCTGCCCATTTGTGAACCTGAAAACAACTGTTTCTTACTTAAGTTCCTTCTTGAGTCCCTTCTTCTGCTTCCTGGGTCCAGATTGAGACTGTGACGCTTCAAATACCACTGGCTGCTGTGAATGGGAATTTGCTCTCAGAATTGGAAGGTTTACATCAAGATGGTTCTTCTTAGCCCCTCATTTAACTAGTGACAATGTCTGCGTTGATATTTTCCCTGTTGTCAAGCGCCGTCATGTTCATTTGGTGTTATGTGCTGAATGCACAATTGAGTAGGAGCTACTTTGGCTCTTAGTCTTTAATGACCTGCATATGTGTTACTCTACTACTGTACCCTTGACCTGGAAAGAACGTTGTTAAGGGCATTCTTTTGTCACTGTGTGGGTGATGATTTGCTAATCCAAAGATTTATTGTCTCTTCTTTGTAGGGGTAAAGAAGCAATGTGTTGTTGTGTTGGCGTGTTGAGTTGTACTGCTTCTGTGTTAATGTAGGGTAGTGGTATTGTGTTAAGTTGGTGTTGGTGTCGTATCATTTATATATTGCTTTATATCCGACACACCTAAGCATATTTGCATATAGGTAGCATTCTACCACATGGGAGTGTCATGCATGGAAGAGTGCTGGTCTTCATGTGTTGTATGGAAAGTTAATGTTATAATGGGTTACACTCGATGTACGTTTTTGATGGGCTACAAATTCTTCTTTCTATATTTGTGCAGCTGAGTGTGACTGATAAAAAGGTATGAGTCACTCATCATTGGCGTAATGTTGGCATCTGTGATATGTGGTGGCCGCCAATAGCATAATTCAGGCCCTGACATAAAGGTGGCACTTCTTAGTGTACTTTGGGTAGCCATGACATGAATGTGCCAAGTTCTAGAGTAATACAGTTCTGGCATTATGGTGGCAGTTCTTGGACCAATGGAGGTGTTTGTTGACAGAATGCGATTATGCACATTCTACATTATCAAAGATGAACTATAAAGCACTGGCTAAAATACTGGCAAATAGAATCACAATTTTCACATCTCAATTGATTCATTTCGACCACAACAGGTTTATTCCATCACATTATCTAGCATCTAATACTCGATATGTTGGTGAAGAGAAAGGCCTGTCTTCAATGTCATAGAAACCAGCTGTGATAACTCTACTGGATACAGAGAAAGCATTTGAACTTGTAAGCTTGAGTTAATGTTAACATTCATAGAATAAAAGACCCCTCCCCAGCTTACAAAGTTCATCATCTCACTATCTCAGGATTGTCCTGAAACTATATTTATTAATTCTCAGAAGGCCCAAAAAGTGAGGGTGTAAGAAATTGTGTTACTGGTTGAGGTGGGTGGAACCCTTCTCAAGCAGCAACCGCAATTCTTCGCAGGGTGAATTCACAAGCAAACCTTAAATTAACCTGTGTTCGACCCTCGGGTAGCTTGGCACGAGCACTCAGGCTTAACTTAGAGGCAATGTGTAAGGTGTTTGTGCAACACTTTAAACAGTAAAAACAGTGGAAGCACACCACAAAAAGAGCCCACAACATTTATAGAACAATAGAGTAATGTTTAATAAATAAAACATGACCAAAACAACAATCAGTAAAACCGGAGATATTCAATTTGAGAGATTTTAGTACAAATAGTACCACAAGGTGCCAACTGTGGTTATCTGTTTGCGCCGGACCAGGACAAAGTCACTCATTTAGGCCGCCCACAATGGAGTGCTGGCTGGCTACAGGAACCCTGTTAGGCCTGCTAAACAAAGTAACTTCAATCCTGGTTTGTGGAGCATTGCGAGGATCCATGTCAAAGATGCATCACGCAGCTGAAGCAATGCATCGTTTCTGAGATAAGGCAATGCTGCTGTGCAAGGTCCTGTTGCGTTGTTGTTAAAGATTCTGTCGACAAGATCTTGCGATGCGAGGTCTGGAGTCGGGGATGTGTCGTGCATTTGGGGCTATGCATCGGTTCCACCAAGGAGCTGTGTGGTTGCGATGCAGAGTCTGGCGCTGTCATTGAGAGTACCACCAATGAGGTTTGTGAGGGCCTGCAGTGAGCAAGCTTCATGCATTGGCAGTTCTGATGTGGCGATGTGGGTCTTTGTAGCAGTTTCAATCCACGCAGCAGTGGCGATGCGTCAGTTCTTCTCAGGGTTGCACTGTGCATCAGAGAAGGTGCGTTGGTTCTGCTGGGTCCACAGAGGTTGGCAGAGCACCTTAGGCCCACTTCCAACAGTCCAGGGCTGGGGTAGTACCACTTGGCAGGGTAGACTCACAGATGGCAGAGTCCAGGTGCAAGGTGGTTGGAGCTTTCTGCCCCTGAGGCTCGAGACAGGAGGCCAGTGAACTAGCCTGTGGAGTCACTTTGGGGTTCTGGGCTCAAGAGATGCAGGTCCAGTCCTTCTCCTACAGACAGGAGGGCAGCAGGCCAGCAGAGAAAACCAGCAGCAAGGCAATAGTCCAACAAGGTACAGTCCAGCAGAGTGCCAGTTCTTCAGCAGCACAGCAGTCCTTCTTCCTGAGGAGTATCCATGGGTCCAGAAGTTTGCTGAAGAGCTGGTGTATGAAGTCCAGCATTTATACCCAGTTGTGCCTTTGAAGTGGAAGAGATGCTTCTAGAGGTTTCCCTTTGAAGTCCCTAGGCATCCTGCCTTCCCTGTCCTGGCTCCAGACTAACTACAGGGGGTATGCAACCATTTTGTGGTGGCAGGTCACACCTTATTTAGTGCAAGTGGGGATTTGCCCAGCTCCTCCCTCCCATACGCCAAATGATTTTCCATCCAGGCACACCAAACTCCCTATTGTGTGTGGCTGTCTAGGAGGAAGACACAAAGCTCAAATGTCAGTTACTCCCAGTCAGGTGACCAAGGTACAGGTAACAGGCATTGAATGGCTAAGGTAGCAAAATGAAAAGTTTCTAAAAGTGCCATTTTCAGAATTGTAATTTAAAATCCGACTTCACTATAATTTTGGATTTTCAATTCTAATTCCATTGGCACCAAACATGAACTGGCTACCTGTTACCATTTGGAAATTATAATTATAAAATGTAATAAGGTAACTCCAATATTATCTTGTGAGAGCGGTAGGCCTTGCAGTAGTGAAAACGGATTTAAGAGTTTTTCACCAGGACATGTAAAACTTAAAAGTTAATGTCCTCATTTTTAGATATGTTGCACCCTGCCCTCTGTTTTCTAGAGTCTACCATAGGGATGAAGTATATATATGTATTAAATAGGAAGGTTTGGACCTGACAAATGGTTTACATTAACAGATTGAAATGGCAGTTGAAAACTGCGCACACAAAGGCTGCAATGGCAGACCTAAGACATGTTTAAAGAGCTACTTAATGGGGGTGGCACAATCAGTGCTGCAGTACCCTTTAGTAGAATTCAATTTACAGGCCCTGGACACATGGAGTGCCACTTTCCAAGGTTCTGAGAAGTAATTTAAATATGCCATTGGGGAGCAGCCAATATTACCATGTTTTGAGGAGTGATCACTCACGCTTAGCACTGGTTAGCAATGGTAAAGTGCCCCCTATTCCTACAATAATTGTTGTCCTTGTTATTGAGCTACTTGCTTTAAAACAAAATTACATAGACTATGTAGCATTATTTTAGCAGGGGTATAAATCTAATGTAGAGGGAACAATTGTCAAGAATCGATACCTGAACCTGTTGAAGTCCACGGGAGCAGAAGGCCAAAGTCCTAATGGGGTATAGTTCCCAACTCCCCTACACCTCTGAAATAGAATACACTCTGGACTCAGAAACGGGGGGGGAAAGGGGAATGGGAAAATAACAAGAGAGACTGCCACTCTGGTGCCTTCTCTGTATCCCACAGGGGAGTATCTGCACCTGCAATGACAAGCACAGAATTACGACGTCCAGAAAACCCTTTTGAGAATCTAACAATTTAACATCACATTTAACTTTTCTTTACCTGTCTGATAGTGGATTTTGCCTCTCTCTATACTGTTAGAAAATCTTATGCAACCTTTCTTACTGGAGTTTAGTAAATAAGCACTTGAATTGACCAGTTGAAACAATCAAAATGAATTAACTGTCTTTCTCCTTCTCTTTTAGGTATTCTTCCTGAAAGGATGCTGACTTGTTGGTTGGTAAGTATATATATATTCACTGAAAAAAACATGGGTTTCACACACATTATAGTTAGGAATTAGCATTTAAAAAACCTTAGAAATTCAGTGAAAAAACCATAGGTTTCACACACGTTATAGTTAGGAATTAGCATTTAAAAAACCTTAGAAATTCAGTGAAAAAACCATAGGTTTCACACATGTTATAGTTAGCTGGACATTTTACTCGTAAAAAACCAATGAAATTCCCCCGTTATAGTTAGTTCAGCTAACTATAACTCGCGCGCCCGCAATGCACTGCTGATGACGTCACATATTACATCACTCATGACATGGTCAGTGACATCACTCATGACATCACTGATAACATCTCAAATGACATCACTGATGACCTCACTGATGACATCATCCAGTGAATGTGTGTTTTTCTGAAAATTAAATATGTTTTATATATGTATATCTCAAGGTCGATGGAAGAATAAATGGGTATATTACTGTCTAAATGGATGATTTCTTTTTGAAAAATTGATTGTGTAACTGACTGATTAAGTGTATCATAGTGAATACATGGCTTAGTGAGTAATGTTTAAATATATAAATATCTGTATCAGTCTCTCACTTTGTGTATAAGTGGCTGCATGGGTTGGAGAGTAGCTACATGGGTGTCTATATAGGTTATTAGTTGGTTTTTTGAGTATCAGTATGAGTGTCTGCATGGTTCGGTGGGGGGTATGACGTAGTGCATAGGTGCATGAATGAGTGACTCACTGTTTGTATGTGTTGAACAGAGCATGTGTGCAGGACTGCATGGGTGGATGAGTGTGTGTATGGGTGTGTTAGTGAGTGAATGACTGTCTCAATAGTGTCTTTATGAGTAACTACATATGTTTAAAACTAGTATATGTGACTATTGGTTTATATATGTGAGTATATGTGAGAGTGAGAGATTGAAAGAGTTCCTGTATGAATAAGTATGTATTTTTATAACTAATTGTTTAAAAGACTAAGTATGTGTAAGTTTCCGTAGAAGTAAGTGTGGTGGTGTGTGTATAACTGTATATGCAAGTAAATGTATGTTTGATTCTTTATTGGCATGAGTGACTATGTGTGTGAGTAGCTCTATGGATGAGTGGCATTGTGTAACAGGATGTATAGGTGTATGAGTACATATGATGAGTGAGTACATGTATGAGTGACTGTATAGGACTGTTGGTGAATGAGTGGATGTGTATGTGGATCTTAGAATTACTGAATAGGTTGTTGTAACTGGTATTGGTATGTCCATTGTTTTGAACATTGTAGTTTCTATTTTTGAATGTGTGTATCAAAGGTTATATTAGGGGAAGAGGAGGTCTGCCACTCTATCACAAGGATGATGTCATCAGTGATGTCATTAGTGATGTCATTCTGATATCGCAGCCTATCGCGGGAAAATAACCCTGCGACAACATGGAATTCACAACAAGGCACTAGCATGCGATAGTCACCAGATAACGCGCCAAATGTCCGCGTCAAAATCAATGCCACACCGCATAAATGCGATACGTGAACGCAAAAAAATAAGCGATGAGGCCAACTGCGGCACAAAAAGTAGCGAAAACAGCCACAGGCCTGCAAATCACACGCGTCTGGCGGAACAATGCACCATAAAAACCACAGAAAACCACAGAAAAAAATACACCAAAAACAATCCAAAGTGCGTAGCAAAATGGATGCACCCTGACACAGCGCAAGGGCCAACCTGGAACCCCACAACCCCCACAGACTACCAGCAAGGAACAACAGGATTGGGGAAGGCCAAGGAGAAGAGGGAGAGGAAGACGGGGTGCAGACTGCAGGAAAACAAGACCAGCAGACCACCTGGATTGCAGGCGGAGTGCCGAGGAGGCCAATCCAGGAGGCCAAGAGGCGCCGGCATGACATGACTACCTAAACCAGGCACAAACCCGCTGCCAGCAAGAAAGCAGCAACGGAGACAGGAGGTGGCAGTCCTGCGCCAGCGGAGGAGCTTAAGGAAACCCAGGCCACAGTCATCAGTGTGGAGATGGTGCAAGGAGCAGGGAGTACGGACACAGCTCGAGAGTACCTGACACAATATCAACAGGGAGTGCAACGAATGGGGGAGTGGGCACAATGGCATACATGCACAACGAGGTGTAGCACACTGCACACCCACATTCACACCGGTCCATGGGCCCGATCCCCTTGGCACACTGCAGCACACACACATAACACGAACAGCTCACCCACATTGACGACAACGAGGAACAACGCGCATAGCCGACACTGCAGAACAGAGGACACAACTGGCTCTGCACATGCACAGAAACATGCCTACTACATCTGACGGACCCGGAAACTGTGAAATGGAAATATACGCGTACGACATCACATCCGTCATGTAGACAAAATGTACACTGTCCCGCAGAAGAATCCAGCACTCCCCAAACAGTCACTATGGCGTATGGTCCTTGCTTGGTCTCCAGCAGATCCTGCGCATTGTGTTGGAGGGATGGGGACTGGGGTACCAGGGTGATGGTGATGTCCAGGACAGGTGTGGGGGACTTGGATGTGTCTGGCTGTGAGACTCCTCCGACTCTGGCGGGTGTTGTTTCAGGGGTGCCAGGGGCCAACAGGGGCAGCCAATCCAGCAGCTTGATGTGGGGTGGGATGGTGGTTGTCCGCTATGTTGGTGCCGTAGGCCTGTTAGGCGATGATGGTCAGGATGCGTAGAATGGTTGTCCCTTTCAGCCTGTAGTGGACGGTGACATTATCAGATGTTGGGTCTGTGAGGCTGGTGCATTTTCTAGGGGTCCGCTGTCTGTGTCTGTGCTGCCTCTGTGGTTGTCCGGGGGGGTCCTGGGGTGGTGTTGGTGGGTGTTGTGGCCCTCTTGGGTGTCCGGGCCGCATGATGAGTGGCTCCTTGATATCTGTTGCCCTTCCGATGTGGCCCTGGGCTGATCTCCCTTTTGTGGTGCTGGCTGCCGTCCGACTTAACACCAGGTCAGAGCAGGTGTAGATTTCCTGGTGCTAACGCACCTTATCGCCGGTTTTGTGTTCTTATCGCCGGTCTGTCTGGTCGTTGAGAATTTTGAGGTGTGGTGTGGTCACGGCTTTTGGCACGGGAATGCCCACTCTGCATCTCATTAGCGATGGTTGCGGGGATCCTCTGTGGCGATGTTTTTTGCGGCTGCTATCGCGGGTAAACTGGTGCTGTGGGCTGTTAGCACCAGCTTGTGAATGGGGAGGTAAATTTATCATGACTTTGGCTGCGATAAAGTGCTGTTAATTCGGCGATAGCTCCTTGTGAATATGGCCTATTATTGTTTAATAACTCAACAAATCAAGTGATGGGAGTAAATGGTAAAACTTTACATTTTACCTGGCTGTGAGAAATTGGGTGTTGGTTGACACGAGGTGTGAGTCCTTCTCAAGCAACAGCTACAATCTTTGTCAGGATGAACTACAACAGTCACTAAATTATTCTTTGCTTAACCCTCTGGTAGCTTGACAAAAAACAGTCATGCATAACTTTGAGGCAATGTGTCAAATATTTATTCAGCACACAAATACTAATAAAGTAAAAACACCAACGCAAGAAAAATCTCCCACCAATTTAGAACAATAGAGTAAAATTAAATAAACTATTTGACACCAAAATGACAAAAATCCAATCTGTAGAACCAGAGAAATGCAATTTCAAAGATTTAAGATAAGCATAGTGCCTAAACTCACAAAGCACCACTCACATATAAGACCGAGTGAAAGTCACAAGTTCAAGCTGACCGAGATGGAGCGGGGCCAGATACAGGGATCAGGTTAGTCCAGCTGAAAAAGTTACCTTCTCAAAGTCTAGCACAAAGAGTCTTCACAGTGGAGGAGGCCGGGAGGAGCAGAGTGAAGAGCAGGCTGGGCGTCTCAGATAATCATCACTTTAGTATATAGATCCTATATATTGTCCTGGATGGTCGTTACTGGAGCATGAAATGCAGATGTTGCATTTCCAATCGTCGCTGGGGATCATTGTAGCGTGACATGTCGGGTTCACTGGAGCTTCGCATTGGTAGTTAGCACGGTCTTGGCATGAACTGGCCTGTTCCCAGTCACAAAGAGCCCAAAACTTCATGGTTTTTCCTTTTCTTCCATGAGGAGCTCAACTGATGCCACACCAAGGGTCCTGGACCTGGGAGGCACCTCTTGGAGACCATGAACTCACTCCCAGCAGAGGCCAGCAGGGCTCAGGCAGATCCAGTTGCGGGTCCAATTGCATCAGGTCAGCTGGGAAGTTGCAGGGAGGCCTCTGGAGCTTGTTATATCCTGTAGCTCAGAACAGGGGGTCAGTCAGCAAACCCTTGAAGTCACTTCAGCCAGGGATAAAGGGAGCACATCCAGCTACCCTCTCAGACAGCAGGGCAGGCCTCCAGCAGGTCCAGTGGTAGGTCCAAGCAGGTCCAGTGCAGAAGGTCAGCTGGGCAGTCTTTCCTCTACAGTATCCACAGATCCAGGAATGCACGGAAGAGTGGGTCTGAGGGCCCCCATTTTATAACTGGGTCCAGCTTTCAAGTGGAAGAAGCTTTTAGAGGTTTCCCACTACAGAGGTTTCTGCACTATCCTGCCTCCCTATCATGGTCCCAGGATGTTTAGGGGCACAATAGGCTAGTGTGAAGTTCATTGTGTGTGAGTTCTGCTTTGTCATGAATAAAATAATTTTCCATCCTCTTTGACTTTAGCAGATGTACTCAAATATTACATAAGAAAACATTGTCAACGTGTTAAAGGTATTCAGAGACACGAAATTCCTAGAACATGGTCTGCAGCTACAAATTACATAAAGCATCTGCTTATCATGCACGACGTAACAAAAGTAGATGCTCTAAGAATGTATAAAGGACTGAAAACATGTAAAGATGTCACTACTAATTTGAATCATCAACTTAAGTCTTGAAAATAACGTTTATGAGGTCAAAGTAGGCTATACAGAGCCTTAACTTTCATTTAAATCATCTGAATATGTACCTTATAAAAAGCATGTACACATAAAAATATCTAATTATTCAATTGACCAATGAAATATTTAAAATTAGAATTTATTACAGAGCACATTTAAAACAAATCTTACATAAATGATGTGAATACACTCACACACATACATATATTTTACCCAGTGGCAGTCGCCACTGGGTAGTTATAGGTAGGATCGTGTTTCCACAGGAAACACATTTCATGTATCGTAATAACTTTGGCCATATATGAATAGTTGGTGCATTGCAAGTTTCAGGGTAATCTGCCAAGCGGGGGCCAAGAACAAAAGGAGGGGCCTCAAAACACACATTCCCCATACATTTTTCTATAGGATTTCTTGACACAGCACCAGCTGAAAAGCCCACACCACTGAATAATGTTACACCACATTTGGTAAAAATCTAGATCTTGATCCAAAAAGAGTGCTTTTTGTAATTTGGTGTAAATCTGTTGAGTAGTTTTTGAGTAATTGTTGCTCTAAAACCTTGTATGTATAGGGACACGGAGGATCCGTGGGGGTAATAGATCTCCTGCTGAGATATGATTGGCTGCCACCACATCTACAAGGAAGTGGTGGGCACCATCCTAGGACTCAGGACAAAAAAACACATAAGGAGCCAGGGTAGGGATACCCTGGCCCCCCTAGGACTAGTGATGGGGTATCTGTAATTTTGCAGTGGATTCGTGAATCCGTAGCAATTAAAAAAAAAGGAGTGCAGGCTCCAACACTTCCTTTTCAACACCTCCCAGGGTGGGGCGGGTCCCTGAGGGATGGCTCAATAATTGTTTAAAACCGGGAAGGGGGTGCGTGGTTCTCCTCTCCAGGCCGTTTTCAGCCCTGGGGACCCCATCTCGAAGGCCTGCAGATATTGTTATGGAGAGGGGAAGTGCAACTCACCTCCTCAGGCTGGTTTGGACCCTAGGGACCCCAGCCGCCGGGGCCTGCAGTATTTTTAAGGGGCGAGGAGACACGTGACCCCCCTCTTCAAGCCTCTAAATGCCCCGGGGTCTTCATTCTCCTACCCCTAAGTCTTCTTAGTTATTTTGTACTTACTTTTAGAGCTCTAAAGCTATACCCGTTTATAGAGCAATGTGTACAAAAAAGCTTGGATGATGTCATTATTGGTGTCATCAGTGATGGCATCAATAATGTCATTTGAGATGTCATCAGTGATGTCATAAATGTTGTCATAGACCATGTAATGAGAGATGTCAAATGCAAGGTCATAAGCAGTGCATGGTGGGGGCACAAGTTATAATTAGTGATACTAAATGTAACTGCTTAATTTCTATGATATTTTTTACTTCAAAACATTAACATTGTCACTGAGAGATCTACCTAACTATAATGTTACTTAACCTTAGTTTTTTTCAGTGAATTTCTAAGGTTTTTTTTTTATCGATAGCACATTTATTTATTACACCTAACTATAATGCTACTTCAACCTTTGGCTTTTTCAGTGAATTTCTAGGATTTTTTTAAAAACAAAAATGTATTTAAAACTAGCTTCTCCAGCAATATTTGAGACAAGAATATTCAACTTCTTAGTTTTTGTAACTCATAGACAGAAATATTCCCATCATAGTTTTCATAGTCTTTCTAGGTGTCTTTACATACATTTTATATTTATATTTCAAAAAGACACCGATCAGTTATTCCAGTACTGGAAACTATGTGTTTTCACTATGGACGTTCATTTTTAAGGTGTATGATCGCTGTTGCGGGGGTCGAGGGAGGCTCATGAGACAGTAGAGTTATAAATAAATTCAATTCTAATCTATTGTACAGAGATCTTTTACATGTGGTCAGTTATTACTGAATGCTAATCTTTAACAAAAAAGTCAGTAAGTATGTATATTGTATAAATTATTTCTTTTACAAACTTAAGACACTCACAAGATGATCGCGGGAGTCGAACACACAATCCCCTGCTTGGACTACGAGGGGGCTGTACTTCCCATCTGGCACTCGTGATCCGTTTACAAGATCGTACATCTGGAATTAATTTCAGAACTGTATTTTTGTTGTTTTGATGAAAGTAAGACATGAGAAATGTTACTTGAAGTAGAACAACAGTTGATGAATTTTTGCATTAGAAATATTAAGAAATTCTTTGTTTTTACGATCTTGCTGGCCTCTCGCGAGATGCCCCAGAGAGGAATGACATCCCAAAGAAGGATTTGTATTGGTTAATATGGAGGCCTTATTTAGCAAATAAAGATTCCTTCCTTGTTGTTTCATTAACCTATTGGGTTTTGCTGTGTTTAGACTTTTTTGGCATTGCCGATTTTCAGTCACCAGAATGTCATCCTCTGAGTCAGATGAGAACCCTACTGCTGTTCCCGCAACTCAGCCACATCATTGACCCAAGGAGTCCTTGGTGTGTGAATTCTTCCAAATGAGGCCAATAGGGAAAAAGGTATCAGAGAAATATGTGATTTGTAAAATATACAAAATGTAGTTAAGTATAGGCAATACAATACATCATGAATACCACTGGTATGTGGCGACATTTGAGGGCTCTGCATCCGCAACGCTTTGCTGAGGCTGAGTTAGCCTATGCTGCAGGGCTTGATAACTCATCAGGGGCATACACATCTTTTCAACCTGGTGATGCTGTGCCTGCCCAGGTACTAACAGCTCAAACAGATAACAACACTGCTTATCCGAACAAACCCTTTTTTGCTTCTTATGCAAGGAGATCATTTTTTCTCCTGAAACAAGCAGGCTTGCATGGGGCTTGTCCAGGATCATAAATGCCCACCAAAGGCAGTAGGTTTTTTAAAAAAAAAATCCTAGTTTATTTCTCCTCTTTGTTTTGTAGGAGATGTTGTTTTTTTGTTTACTCACAATTTTTTGTTTGGGTTATACTCTTTAAAAACAAATATATATATATATATAACATTGTTAATTAAAAAAGCTCTTTTCAGACAATCCCATACTTTCACCATGTATGTTATTTGTGTTGTTACCCTTTTTTTCCTTCTTCATGAACTTGCAAGATACTCACAAGACCCATGATGCTCTTATAGGTGGTGTGGTTGACTCTCACGGGCCTCACGAGAAAGCGCACTTTTATAATGGAATTTAAATTTCTACTGATCATATGCTGTGGTAATAGATATCATTTATATGCACCAGATTTGTGCTACCCCATTTTTTCATACGATCCCTCAAGACTCTGGTGAGATTGTAAAAAATACTTTAGAGGATGAGTTAGAAATGGGGGTCTCTAGTTGGCAGAGGTATGCACCCTATCCAAGTAGGGTCCCTTTCTTCTAGTCAGGATAAGGTAGTTACACACCTAGATAACCTGTGCTCACCACCTTGGTTGCTTCTTGAGCAGACAGGCTTATCTCAGAGGCAATGTGCAAAGCATTTGTACATAACACGGACAGTAACACAGTGGTGAAAACACTACAAATGGACACCACACCAGTTTAAAAAAATAAAGTATCTTTATCTAAACCAAATAAGGCTAAGATGACAAACATCCAACTTACACAGCTCAAAATATGAAGCATTTCATTTACAGGCCCTGGGAATATGTGGCACCACTTTACTAAAGACCTATATGTAAATGAGATGTGTCAATCAGGTGTAAGACAATTTTACAATGTTTAAAGGAGAAGTAACAATCACTTAGGCACTGGTTAGCAGCATTAAAGTGCCCAGAGTTCTAAAAACCAATAAAAACGGGCCAGAAACAGGAGGGGTGATGGCAAAAGTTTTGGGGTCAGAGGCAATGTCCAAAGCATTTGTACATAACCCACACAGTAACACAGTGGTGAAAACACTACAAATGGACACCACACCAGTTAAAAAAAATAAAGTATCTTTATCTAAACCAAACAAGGCTAAGATGACAAACATCCAACTTATACAGCTCAAAATATGAATTTTAAATTGTTTCAAGCAATTCTGTCAATAGAAATTTATGGATGAAGGATTTTTACCCATAGTACCTCAAATACGTCAAAATCTACAAGGCAAAACAGTTGCAGAGAAGGGAAGCGTCGGAAAACACAATGATGCCCCCGTTCCTGAGTCCTTGGGGAGGCTATGCAACAGTTCTGCTACATGCAGGAGAAGTGATGCGTTAAATCCATACTGTAGGGGGAAGTGAGCGGTCAATTCCAAGGCTGTTCTGGTCTGCGGGTGCTGTGTCGGCGATGTGTGGTGCACAGGTACAATGCAAGGAAATCTGGGAAGTGCTGGAGGTCAATATGGCAGTGAAAAACAGGCACTGTGACAATTTCTGCAGCTGCGGTCCAACGATGTGCTGTTTTTGTGGCAGCACAGCAGGGCCTGCATCAGAGTCGGTGCAGGGGTCTTGAAGTTCAGAGACCGA
Organism: Triturus cristatus; assembly: GCF_964204655.1. Classification (NCBI taxonomy): domain Eukaryota; kingdom Metazoa; phylum Chordata; class Amphibia; order Caudata; family Salamandridae; genus Triturus; species Triturus cristatus. The sequence continues at coordinate 888,658,466 of NC_140592.1, read as the reverse complement.
TGCGTTGGACTCGGTAAGCAGTGTTTTTTTGGTCGTTTTCTTCGGCCACATAAGGCTGTGCACTGGAACTTTCACGCACACTGCAGTGCTGCGTCAGAAAATATGGCCACAAGAAGGCCGAAGTGTCAATTTTGCTGGTTTCTTTAGTTCTTTGTAGGTCTTTGCAACCTCCAAGGGCCCAGAACTGGATTTGGCACCAGAAGGCAGGATAGAACTTCCAGCAACGGAGTTGAAGGAAGTTGCAGGTGAAGTCTTTGTGTTCCTGAGACTTCTTAACAGGAAGAACGCTCAACATCAAGCTCTTGGAGAAACTTCTTAAGCAGGATTACACAGTAAGGCAAACGTCCAGTCCTTTCCACTGCCAACAGACAGAAGCAGCAACTGCAGGCCAACCCAACAAAGCAACACAAAGTAAAGGGGCATTACTCCTCCTGGCAGCTCTTTAGCTCTTCCTCTTGGCAGAATCCTTTTAATCCAAAAGTAATCTAAAGTTCTGGGGTTTTAGGTCTAATACTTATACCTCTTTTTTCCTTTGAAGTCCTTGTTCAGAACGTCTCTCTTGCTTAGCAAATCCAGTTCTGTCCTTCCTGGTCCAGCCACACTACTGGAGGTGGAGACAGCATTGTGTACTGCAGCTACAGCCTATTCAGGTGCTAGTGCCAACTCATCCCACCACTCTAGCACAGGATGGCCCATCAGCATATGTAGGGCACACCTCAGCTCCCTGTGTGTGAGTTTCTGGAGTGAATGCTCAAACAAGCCCCTGTTAGTCTAAAACCAGACATTGATTACACAGATAGGCAGAGGCACAGATTGGTTAAACAAGATAATTCCCACTTTCTAGAAGTGGCATTTTCAAACACACATTTTCAAGACCATTTGCACTGAAAAATGTTTTATTGAATTCTCAGCTCAGATAGCCCAAACTCCAAATCTCTAGCTGTTCCCAATTGAAAGTTACACATGTAACATGTTACAAGACAGCTCCAATGATACCCTATGGGAGAGCTAGTCCTTACAATAGTGAAACATGAAATTGGCAGTATTTCACTATCAGGACATATAAAACACACCACTATATTTCCTACCTTTCACACACACTGCAACCTGCCCACAGGGCTACCATGGGCCTATCTTGGGGGTTACATGTAAGAAAAGGGAAGGTTAGGGTTTGGCAAGTGGGTGCACTTGCCAGGACGACATGACAGTTGAAAACTGGGCATGCAGACTCTGCAGTGGCAGGTCTGAAACACATTTGAAAGGCCATTTGTGTGGATGGTGCAATCAGTGCTACAGGCTGACTCGTAGCATGTGATTTACAGGCACTGGACACACAGAGTGCACTTTACTAGGGGTTTACCAGTAGATCAAATATGCCAATCATGGATAACTAATCATAATCACAGGTTACACAGGGTGCATATATACTTTAGAACTGATCAGCAGTGGTAAAGTGCCCAGAATCCTAAAGCTACAAAAACATGTCAGAACATAATACGAGATAGAAGCAAACAGTTTAGGGATAACCCTGCAAAAGGGCTAGGTCCAACCGGAAGAATTTACATTTGCATTCATCACAATACTTACTATTAGACTAGCCTCAGTGGAGAGACTAGCCTCTCCACTGAGACCTTGCATTAATATAATTAGTGTGTTGAGTAGGTTGTAAAGAGACACTGCCTCTCCATACACACATTTCCCAGGCTCAGTAGTATGCATAGTAGGTAACCCTGGGCGCGACACTACGCTTCGCCCACGTAGTGTACGTAGCGCTGCCTGCTTCGCAGTTTTCGAAGTAGGCGAAGCAGGCAGCGCCTACGCACACTACGTGGGCGAAGCGTAGCTGCCTGCCGCCCACCACCCGCCTCCCGCCTGCCGTACTTTTAAAAGAAAAAATTAATTTGTAATAAAGGAAATTAGGCACTTACCTGACGCGCGGCGTCTCCCGGGGCTCCCTCTTCCTGTTTTTCAATTTTCCTGACTAATGCGCATGCGCGGACGCCCGCGCATGCGCATTTCTCGCAAGAAATGCGCATGCGCGGGCGTCCGCGCATGCGCATTTGTCAGGAAAATTGAAAAACAGGAAGAGGGAGCCCCGGGAGACGCCGCGCGTCAGGTAAGTGCCTTTAATTTGCTTTATTACAAATTAATTTAATCTTTTAAAAGTAGGGTGGGTGGGTGGCGGGTGGCGCGTAGTGGGGCTACGCGAAGCGCGTAGTGTGCGTAGATTTGGGCACACTACGTGCTGCTTCACGTAGCCCCACTACGCCCACTACGCCCACCCTTAATAGTAGGGTGGCGATGGTACTCACCTCACATGTAAGCCCTTACTATTCTATGCTAAATATGACAAATACTACCCTCCTCACTGACACCTCTCCCTCGGGAAATAATCATATTTATAAGTGTGAAGGAATGGATTTCCATGTCAGCTCACATCACTCCCCAGCATCACAGATATATACAGCAGTATATAGGGAAACATTGTCTTCTGCACTAACATCTATCTGAAGGACAACTTGGATGTAAAGTATAGTGTAGTGAACCAGTGTCCTCTGTCCTCCCATGTCTCCATAGAACAACAGTGTTATGCAGTGCTGTCAGTAAAGGAATTAATCTCTCTACTAACACATCTTATGTGGGTAAAAGATGTATTGTGTAGAGTTTTAAGAACTATATCTCTCTACTCATACCTCTTCTCATGCTGACAGGTATGGGTAGTAGACTGTCCTGTCACAAGTCTCTTGCATGATAACTCTGCATAGTATAGTGCGTGGAGAAACTGGCCCATTTTCTGTGATGTGTCTCTTGGATAATGCTTGTTTAAATCTGGGGCTGAAAAGTGGCTTACCTTTCTGGTCACACCTCTCCTCAGTATGACAGAAGTACAACTAAAGTATAGAGGTGAAATTACCTTTATGCTCAAAGGTATGTCTTACATAACGTCTATAGAGGCTATGATATGAAAACACACCCACCCTCTCAGGTGAGATATCTCCCCATAATAACATGTACAAAGTAGCCTGTGGGTAGAAACTGTTTTCTCTGCACATACCTCTCTCCACACTGATAAATGTCCATATTAGAGTCTATTTAGAACTGTGTCTTGGATAACTCATGTCCACATTTCATTGTGGAGATATACCTACCTGTGTTTCAAACATCTATCAAAGGCAACCCCCATACATAATAGTGTGCACAGCAGCTGATGCTAGCGTTTATTAGAGTATAAACATGCACCTACCTCTGTGTGAAGATCCCTTTCTTGCATGCAACACCTCACTGTTGCATGACAACTAACCACACCTGCATTGCAAAATAATTGCCTCCTCTATCACCAAGTGTCTATGAGAAAAAGATAAGCATAGTACCATTCACATATATATATATATATATATATATATATATATATATATATATATATATATATATATATATATGTATATATACATGTAATAGCATATTTATAGTCCCCTAACATGGTACTGCCAGGTTTAATGAATTTTGCAATACTATAATGAATGTGAATTTTTTATAAATATTGAGGAAACAAATCTAAAGTAACTTCAAACGTATTTCTTACAATAAAAAAATGTAACAACTATACAACACTACAACAACTACATTAACAAACAATATAAACAACTATAAAATGAAATTAAAACAACTTTCAAATATATAAAAAAATTATGGTGCTCATAACCACCTTCTAAATACCAGCCCCCTCTTTTTTTCTTTATTTACCCACCAGATTTTGAAGTAGGTAGCCCTTCTTTTTTACCACCTTCACCTGCAAAAGAGTCTTTAGAGTTGTGCTATGTTATGGCAGGTTAGGAGGCAAAAAAGTCTTAGCAAAGCAGCATATCTAAACATATAGGAGGTAATTTATGAGCCTTTGCAACACTTTTGCGGTGCTCGCACGTCACTTTTTGTGACTCACCGGCAGCGTGAAAAAAATGCACAATGTTGCGCCGTATTTACAAAGTGATGCATCTAGGCAGATGTGTCAATTTGTAAAGCTCTGCGCTACATTATATATGGAGAGGAGCATCAGTGAGTGTCTTCGAAATTGAACCATTTTTGTTAAAGTTTTCGAAGATTGGCTTTTTTATCAAAAGGGTCATTGCTATATGCATTTTCTTTTGTCCTGAAGATGGTCTGAGGGATTTACATCACAGAAGACCGAAACGTCGACTGTACTGTCCATTTCCATAATAATTGATGTATCCTAAGTGACTGCTTTATTTATTAGGATTTTTGTCACTTCTTCAATTGAACAAGGAATGGCTGTTTTTACCAATGAGTTATAGATTAAATTGTATTGTACCTTTTTCATGTGTATGCATTGAATTAACTTTATTTTTGATTGTACCCTGCTAATTTTGATTTACAAATGAAAATATATTCATAAATTGACTGTAATATATTCCCGTGTTTGTTCTGTTCTTTTTAATCTTCTGCGCATTCATTGCACAATTTATTCAATTCATTTGATTGTTGGTTCATGATTTGCTAACAGTGAACTATCAAAGAATCGTTTTAAACATAACTTGTGAGAAATTAGTTTTCCTGAATAAAATCCCTTGGTGGCACACCTTACCTGATATTATATATGCGCCAGGTTTAATTTATGCAGGGTGGGCGTTCCCCCACATCTAAGCCTCGTAGAAGTGGTGCATTTAAATCTATAAGATTTCAGTGTGACACTTCTAGGACGCCATTGCTTCAAATCCTTACGCCTGTGTCCTAGCAGGCGTAAGGGTGACACAGTGCAATAACCATAACCTCCCCCTGCATTTCTGGACTTGCGTCACGCTTCTGATTCAACTCAAGCAATGCATCAGTTTTGCGCCGACAGACACATCAGTAATACTGACGTATCTGTCATTCCTTGCAACATGCTGCGTCATACAGCAAATATGACGCATTCATCGAGTCGCAAGGAGGGCGCACTGAGAAGTGTTGCATCACTGCTTTGTCACAGGGATGCAACACTTCTCATAAATGAGGCCCACAGTTCACAAAGCCTAGCTCATCCACAGTAAGCTCGTCCTGCTGAAGTACTCAACTTTTCAGACGATGCCACATTCTTTCAACCTGAATACACTGTGCTTAAAGACGTAGTTATTGCTGAACAATACAATAATCCTGCTTCTTTTAACAAGACTCTTCTTTTCTACTTATGAAACCAGATAATTATTTCCTTAGAGACAAATTTCCATTTTCCTCCTAAAAAAAAAGACAAAATAACCAAAAAGATACATTCAGGTCAATAATTCAAAAGGACAGGAATGCACCGTATTTGCAAGATACGGTGCATTCCTGTCCTTTCAGTCAGTGCACATTTTACAGCTGTACGCCAATGCAGCCACCCTTGCACCATGGTGTAAGGGTGTCTGTGTTGTTGGCACAATTGTTTTTAAGCAGGAAGGTGCACTTTCCCGCACAAAAACAATCACAAGAGGCATTTTCCTCTATCCATGTGTGCTGCACCAAATATTGCAGGAAGCTAGATCTTGGTCCACAGATTGTGCTTTTTGTGATTTGGTGTAAATTCGCTGGTAGTTTCTGAGAACTTAAGGTTTAGAAATATTTGTAAATCTGGATAGGTGGGTCCACAAGAGCCTCTTCCAAGTCTCATGGAAGCACCAGTTTAAAAATATAGGGCCTGATGTTGATCTTGGCGGTCTGACTGCCAGCTGATGTAGATCTTGGCGGTCCTACCGCCAGCCATCTTCAGTGGAGGGCTCCAGTACTCCATTGGGCTGATACTTCTCCGCTTGCCATATTTAGATGCATACACAATATACAGAAAATCATGGCAGCTGCAGTCTTCTGTACTGGCAACCTGCCCTCCACTGCCATTCGGACAGCGGGGTCCCGCTGAGCCAATTTGGAAGTGATCTGTCAGTGGAGTGAAGATGGGGGGGCGATCATGGTGGTGCGGAGACAGGTAAGTGAAATTTTATTTTTTACTTCTAACACATATATGTTGTGTATGTGTCCATATGTGTCTGTAGGTTATGTGTAGTGATCCCATGTTGTTCATTCTGCACTGAACACAGCCAACATATACACACCATTCATTATATACCAGCACACACCACATACACTTACCTTCGAGTCAAAATGGGATGCAGGTCCAATGCAGTCAAGGTGCGCCAGCACAGGGGGGACCTGGATGAAGGTAAAGAGGAGGAAACCACAGCCTGCACCCTGAAAAAAGGTTCATTTTCTCCCCTTTCCATCTATTTCTGATGACTTGACGTAGGAGGGATTCCATTCTAAATTCCCTTGAAAACAAGCCAGAACCAAATACTGATGGCGGGAATCCAGACTGGATTCCCTCCACTCCTGCTGCAGTCCACCTCAAAGAAGGGGTGGGGAGCGAAGTCCTCGTTGAATCGGATGGAATGCGGTGATCTTCTTGCCCATTAAACTCCAGCATATAAGTTGGGCGGGCGGACAACCAGGTAGGTGGACGGGAAGACCAACAAAAATGCCCACTCCATTGCAGTCCCACCACGATCTAAATCAGGCTCAAAGTGCTTTATTTAGCCCAGGGATCTTTTTTCCCTCAGGGGCTCTGTTTGACTGCCAGCAACATTAGAAAAATCTCTCAGGGACTTAGTCACCAGTCCTAAGGTTTACAAAGAAATGATATAAGGGGGCAGGATAGGGATACCCTAGCTCCATGGGGGAACCTAAAGGGAAACCCCTGGGCCAAAATGTTTTAAAAAGTCAGGTAATTATGCCACAAAACAACACAAAAGGTGGCTTTATATTATATATATATATATATATATATATATATATATATATATATATATATATATATATTACCTACTGGCGGTCGCCAGTAGGTAGTTATAGTTAGGACCACGTTTCCATAGGAAAACCTCAACATTCTATTTTGAATAACTTTGGCGCCGGTTGACGAATCCTCGCGAATTTCTCAAAATAGGTGGGGCGCTACGCTCCGCTCCTACCCTGAAAGTCTCGGGGGGATCCGTCAAGCGGGGGCTGAGATAAAAGGGGGGTCCCAAAACGCGTTTTTCTCATGCATTTTTCCATAGGACCTTTAGAACGAGCTACAGCCCGAACGGCTGAACAGAATTACTCAAAATTTGGCAGAGAGGTAGTCCCTAGGTCAAGGAAGTGCCTTTTGTAGGTTTGGTGTAAATCTGTTCAGTAGATTCTGAGAAAATAGCCTTTAAATCAATATATATATCTGAGCCCGCTTACGGTACGCTTACCGTACGCTTACGGTAAGCGTACGGTGGCGTGCGCGAGCGCGATTCTGATTGGCTCTTAGATCTTAGTAAACATTCGAATCGGTCGAAACCAGGAAGCGGCGGCCGCCATTTTGTGTATTTCACTCTGAAAAAAAAGAGTGAAAACAAGGAAAGGGGGCAATGAGGAGAGTTACAGACCCCCAAACATTTGTAAGGGGGTCAAAGAAGGACAGAAAAGTACAAAAAAAACATTTATTGATTTTAAAAAAAATCACGGGGTACGCGTACGGTAAGCTTACGGTAAGCGTACGGTAAAAAAAAAATAAAAAAAAATACATGAAAAGCAGATTTAAGAGTTTAGATATTAGGGAGCTCTAAAAAGAGCTGTTGTGTTTATGAAGTCATTTTTTAAGTGGTACCTACAAGTAAGTACCGATGCAGAGTCTAAGGTTCAAGAGGAAGACTCTGTTCCCTTCATCATTGAAGTGCACACCATCTCCTCTATAAATGTCTTGCATGTCATAACGCAAGTTGTTGTGGAAAATGGCACCCATACCATAGTCACGGAGGAAAGCAGAAACAGATTTGTTGACGTGCTTTCTTGCTTTGTCAATCTGTGGACAGAAATGATTGGACCAGTTCAATTTTTGCCTTTGGCATATGTTGGAAAACACAAAGGCAGTTTTAGGGAAAAGTGTAAACAGTTGTGCAAAGGTGTCCTTCATAAGCATTTCCAGACCTACCCCAGTCAAAGTGCCTAGGTCATTGCCACCACAGTGCACTATTATGAGGTCAGGGTGTTGGATTTGAATGAAGGATTTCACCAATGGCATCAATTGGTGCCACTTTAACCCTCTCTGACCAATCCATTTAATGTCTACATTTGGCAAAGCAAGGTCTCTCACCATACCTGTTTTCTCTGCAAACTTTTCACTCCAGAAGACATAGCTGTGCCCTACAATCCACACTGTGAACATCTTCAAAGGAGAACTGGATGCACTCAGGAGGTGTCTTTCAGTAGAATGGCAATATGAAAAGAAAGACAGTTTGGAAATGGAGGCATACATATTTTTTTCAAAACAAAAAGAACTGATTGGCTGTTTCATACCATTCTAGAATAAAAACTAGGCTGTATGTGTAAATTAATAGAAGCATGTTTTGTATTGGTAAAAAAAAATGTGTAACCAAAGAACAGTACTATGGATTTGCTGTTAGGTTTGAAAAGTCAAGCACTCTTGCTCTGTGGAATTGAAACATTGTTTGGCGAACTTCTGACCTAACTCAACACAGCAGTGTTCCATGAGCTGTTGCTATGGTAGCAGGCAGAAGTCAAGTTGGGGGAAGGGTACTAGGCAGAAGTCAAGTTGGGGGAAGGGTACTTTTGGAAAAGGGTTGGTTTTCAACCAATAGAAATGTGTGATTTCATTTGAAAAAAAGGGGGAAGCACTGAGATTTGAAACTTACAAGTATATGTGTGGAAAAATAGAGGGAAAGTTTGCCATTATCTGGTTCTGCTGAGAGGAGAGAGGTGAACACAACAGAGATCCTGGCTCTGATAATCTGCTGTTTGAGTGTCACATTTCTTTCACAACTAACTAATTTTAAAGGTGAGTTTACAGTTTGAGAGGGGATGTATGTGGTAACTTAAGAAAAGAATAATAGAAATGGAAATTGTTTTTGTTGTAGTTACACATGGTGGTTTCATAATGTGTCAGTCTGTAAAAGTGATTTTCACTTGCCCCGAAAAAAAAAAGAGCAGTAAGTGTGCTTTCAAATTGGCAAAGAAATTTCGTTTTGGGACTAATGTGAAAACATGACTCTGTGTGCAGAGAGGAATTATAGGCAGAGATTTATTGCGTATTGCTCTGGTGATTTCACAGTTACATTAGATGGAAAGGGGGAGCGAATTTTTGGGGGAAGAAGCAGAGTCTTAGCACACACCCATGTGCTTGCCATGTATAGTCATGCACAGTATTTACAAGCGAGTGGGGTTTTCAGGTTTCAGTCTGTAATGCAAATACATTCAGCATCACTAAGGCTGGTTGCCCTTGCTGGAGTGTAGGCAGTCACCGAGAATACACATGGTGGTGGTCTGAAAAAACAGTTTGGACATGTGCATTTAAAAAAATGAAAAAAAGTGGTGTCATAATGTGTCAGTCTGTAAAAGTGATTTTCACTTGTAAAAAGTGATTTTCACTTGCGCCGAAAAAAAAAAGAGCAGTAAGTGTGCTTTCAAATTGGCAAAGAAATTTCGTTTTGGGACTAATGTGAAAACATGACTCTGTGTGCAGAGAGGAATTATAGGCAGAGATTTATTGCGTATTGCTCTGGTGATTTCACAGTTGCATTAGATGGAAAGGGGGAGCGAATTTTTGGGGGAAGAAGCAGAGTCTTAGCACACACCCATGTGCTTGCCATGTATAGTCATGCACAGTATTTACAAGCGAGTGGGGTTTTCAGGTTTCAGTCTGTAATGCAAATACATTCAGCATCACTAAGGCTGGTTGCCCTTGCTGGAGTGTAGGCAGTCACCGAGAATACACATGGTGGTGGTCTGAAAAAACAGTTTGGACATGTGCATTTAAATAAATCAAAAAAAGTGGTTTCATAATGTGTCAGTCTGTAAAAGGGATTTTCACTTGTAAAAAGTGAGTTTCACTTGCCCCGAAAAAAAAAAGAGCAGTAAGTGTACTTTCAAATTGGCAAAGAAATTTCGTTTTGGGACTAATGTGAAAACATGACTCTGTGTGCAGAGAGGAATTATAGGCAGAGATTTATTGCGTCTTGCTCTGGTGATTTCACAGTTGCATTAGATGGAAAGGGGGAGCGAATTTTTGGAGGAAGAAGCAGAGTCTTAGCACACACCCATGTGCTTGCCATGTATAGTCATGCACAGTATTTACAAGCGAGTGGGGTTTTCAGGTTTCAGTCTGTAATGCAAATACATTCAGCATCACTAAGGCTGGTTGCCCTTGCTGGAGTGTAGGCAGTCACCGAGAATACACATGGTGGTGGTCTGAAAAAACAGTTTGGACATGTGCATTTAAATAAATCAAAAAAAGTGGTTTCATAATGTGTCAGTCTGTAAAAGTGATTTTCACTTGTAAAAAGTGAGTTTCACTTGCGCCGAAAAAAAAAAGAGCAGTAAGTGTGCTTTCAAATTGGCAAAGAAATTTCGTTTTGGGACTAATGTGAAAACATGACTCTGTGTGCAGAGAGGAATTATAGGCAGAGATTTATTGCGTCTTGCTCTGGTGATTTCACAGTTGCATTAGATGGAAAGGGGGAGCGAATTTTTGGGGGAAGAAGCAGAGTCTTAGCACACACCCATGTGCTTGCCATGTATAGTCATGCACAGTATTTACAAGCGACTGGGGTTTTCAGGTTTCAGTCTGTAATGCAAATACATTCAGCATCACTAAGGCTGGTTGCCCTTGCTGGAGTGTAGGCAGTCACCGAGAATACACATGGTGGTGGTCTGAAAAAACAGTTTGGACATGTGCATTTAAATAAGTCAAAAAAAGTGGTTTCATAATGTGTCAGTCTGTAAAAGTGATTTTCACTTGTAAAAAGTGATTTTCACTTGCCCCGAAAAAAAAAAGAGCAGTAAGTGTGCTTTCAAATTGGCAAAGAAATTTCGTTTTGGGACTAATGTGAAAACATGACTCTGTGTGCAGAGAGCAATTATAGGCAGAGATTTATTGCGTCTTGCTCTGGTGATTTCACAGTTGCATTAGATGGAAAGGGGGAGCGAATTTTTGGGGGAAGAAGCAGAGTCTTAGCACACACCCGTGTGCTTGCCATGTATAGTCATGCACAGTATTTACAAGCGAGTGGGGTTTTCAGGTTTCAGTCTGTAATGCAAATACATTCAGCATCACTAAGGCTGGTTGCCCTTGCTGGAGTGTAGGCAGTCACCGAGAATACACATGGTGGTGGTCTGAAAAAACAGTTTGGACATGTGCATTTAAATAAATCAAAAAAAGTGGTTTCATAATGTGTCAGTCTGTAAAAGTGATTTTCACTTGTAAAAAGTGATTTTCACTTGCCCCGAAAAAAAAAAGAGCAGTAAGTGTGCTTTCAAATTGGCAAAGAAATTTCGTTTTGGGACTAATGTGAAAACATGACTCTGTGTGCAGAGAGGAATTATAGGCAGAGATTTATTGCGTCTTGCTCTGGTGATTTCACAGTTGCATTAGATGGAAAGGGGGAGCAAATTTTTGGGGGAAGAAGCAGAGTCTTAGCACACACCCATGTGCTTGCCATGTATAGTCATGCACAGTATTTACAAGCGAGTGGGGTTTTCAGGTTTCAGTCTGTAATGCAAATACATTCAGCATCACTAAGGCTGGTTGCCCTTGCTGGAGTGTAGCACTCTGGACATGGGCTTTTTAAAAAATCTGAAAAGTGGTTTCATAATGTGACAGTTTGTAAAAGTGATTTTCACTTGCCCAAAAAAAAGAGCAGTTTGTGTGCATTCAAATTGGCAAAGAAATTTCGTTTTGTGACTATTGTGAAAAGAAATGTAGTAATATATTTAAATACAATAAAGGATTTTTTTTTTAGTTTTTTTCAGGTATTGCTGAAGAGCAGTGAACAAAATTTAAGATGCCTACAAAATCCAGAGTTCAAAAAACGCTAAAAAAAACCTATATTTGAAGACAACTGGAGGACCAAAGTTAGTAGAAGATGCTCATGTTGGGAAAAAGAAAAAATCTTCTGGTAAGCAGAAAAAACAATTTCTTAAAAATATATTCAAAACAAAGAAAAATGTACAAAATGTCTGTACTGGAAAGAATGTTACAAAAGGAAGAGAACAGGAAAAAATTGAGAATTTAGTTAATGCAAATATACCTTCTGCAACTGAAAAGATTTACATAAACAGAAAAACAGCGTTTAAAGAGATACGTAGAAAAATGTTTCAGAGAAGAGTTATGTCCAATTTGATAAAGGATGTGAAGAAATATAAGCAAAAGGCAAAATATTACAAGAGAAAAAAAGAAATTGAAGCCATTGCAGCAAAGGCATTAGAATTAAAAAGGAAACTATTCATATTAATTTTGAATAGGATGCGTACATTAGACAAAATGGTTAATGTACTGAAATCACATAGCAAAAGGAAAAGAGTAGTGAACAGAACAAACTTTTGTAAAGTGTTTTTAGGAAAGTGGATGCATAGTTCAAGTAGTGAACCTTTTTTTAATGAAGAGAGCTATTTTCAAAGTAATAGTTTGCTGCATGCAGTTGACACCAGAGGTCGTTCATACGAAGTAACAAATGGTTGCATAATGGAGAAGGAGATAATGGTTCCAAGAGATGAGGTACAAGTGATGGCAGATGAGGCAATGGGGAGACGTCCTAAAGCCCCAGTGTACACTTGGAATTGTAGTAGTATTTGCACTGTGCGTCAGGCATCTATTGACAAATTTCGAGAGTTTCTAAGAGAATATAGTAAAAAAAGTGTAAAACAGAAGATTAAGGTGCTTCAAAGTCTGGATCCATGCAGAGTGAGAGAGAATACTGGTTTGCAGGGTCATTCTCTGGCTTGTCTATCTAGAAAAGTGTGCAATAGTGTTTTCCATCATTTTAGGATGCTGGCTGTTCATCATACTGGAATGAGAAAGTTTGTGAGACGGTTGTATTTTGCCAAAAGTCCAGCAATAAAGTTAAATGAATTGAATAGGGCTCTGTTCCGAGGAACGGTATCAGATGTAGAGAAGGTTGTTGATGAAATTCAGTTTTGTTACTTTGGTCCTGAACAAAACAGTGCAGAGAAGGACACAGTAAATGAGGAAGAAGTGGAAGAGAATGTAGAACCTTCTGTAAGTAAGACATTTAATGATCACATAACAAAATTTGCAATAGTCTCTAATGAAAGACCAAATGTTACTTGTATTTGTTGCCGCAGAACTCATTATAGAAAACACACTAGGAATGTTGATCTCTACAGAAAGAGTGAAAATGAAGATAATTATAAGTGGAAGGATTTTGCCACATATATATTTCTAGAAAATTGTTTTGAATTGGGTGAAGATCAGCGTATTTGTAAATACTGTTACAACAAGTTAGAGGAAAATAGAATGCCGACCAGAGCTGTACATAATAATTTAGAATTGGATGCTATTCCTGCTGAACTTTCTGAATTAAATACATATGAGTCTATACTCATTCAATGTGTTCATCCGTTCCAGACCATAGTACGTATGGAGCCCAAAACTGGTAAATTACCTCCTTCAGATTTACTGAGAGGTTTAAAAGGTAGAGTGGTGTATTTGCCCTTGGATTTGAAAAAAAATATGGAAACTATTGATGCGGATACTTTGGAAACTGAACCATTAATTATTCTGGTTAATGGTGTACCTACAAAGAATAAGAAGATTTGGCAGGAGCTGGTAGATGTGCGGAAAGTACAAAGAGCAAATTTGTATTTGAAAAAAAATAACAAATGGTATGAATCAATTTATATAGAAGAAGAAGAAGAAGAAGAAGAAGAAGATTTTCAAGAAGACACAGAAACACCAACTGGACAAATTGAAAAAGTGGACAAGTCAAAGGAAGAAGAAATTTATGAACATTTTAGCATACATCCTCTTCATTCGAAAGAAGTTATGGGAGACAATATTGATCTCTTTCAGATGAAGAAAGCAAAAGGAACTCCTGTGAGTGTATGGGAGGAGAGCTTGGAAGCTCGATGTTTTCCTCAGCTGTTTCCTAAAGGAAAAGGAGGACGATACGATGAACGTCCAGAACAGATTCCAGCTTCAGAGTATCGGACTACAAGACTATATGCTGAAGATCCCAGATTTCGACAAAGTATTCCTTATTTGTTCCATCTTTTATTTGAAAGCGACTTGTCTGCACTTTCTTATGCAGTAAATCACATTTTAAAAAGTGGAGTACATTTACAAAATGTGTCTGCTAAGGATTTTATGGAGAAAGTGCAGCACCGAGATGATCATTTGGAAACACAACTGATCAATCTGATGGCTTGTCAGCGTGGGACAAATGAATATTGGTACCGACGCCATGGTGAACTAAAATGCATGTTACGGAATTTAGGAACACCAACATGGTTCCTTACCCTAAGCTGTGCCGAGTACGCTTGGGATGATTTACTGGATTTTCTACGAGAGGCCAATTCAAACATTAAAAACATCGAATACAAGACAGCAGGAGAACTGTGCTCATTGGATCCGGTTAATGTTTGCAGATATTTCAATCATAGATTTGAGGCTATGATGTCCTTCATCTGCAATAAAAAAAATCCACCCCTTGGAGAAGTAGTGGATTTCTTTTGGAGAAAAGAGTACCAGGCAAGAGGTGCTCCTCATATTCATATGCTGTTGTGGATCAAGGATGCCCCAAAGTTTGGAACAGATGCTGATGAAGCAGTGTTATCTTACATTCAAGAATATGCAACATGTGCTATACCAAAAAGCACAGAAGAGAACAAGTTAAAGGAGCAAGTTTTACGTTTCCAAAGTCATCGGTGTGGAAAATACTGTCGACGGAAATACAAGAGCAAAGAAAAATACTACACTAAATGTCGATTTGGATTTCCTAGACCTGTTCTTTCAAATGGAAGAGTAAACAGTTTTATGTCAGCTGTGAGACATACTATCACAAGAAAATCACCTAAGAATACCTACAACCTTAAAAGAAAAGAAGAATCAAAAAATATAAATGACTACAACCCAGTCATTTTATCCATGTGGAACGCTAACATGGATATACAGTATGTAGCTGACAATTCCATTGCTGTTGCACGATATGTAACGTCTTACATTACGAAATCAGAAAAAACAGAATTGAAGGAAATGTGGGAAGAGATTTCTCACGAGAAGACTGTCAGTAAGAAGCTGTACAGTTTCAGTTTGAAGATGTTATCGCATCGAGAAATTGGATCCTACGAATGTTCAGATAGGTTATCTTCTGCAAGTCTCTACTCGAAGTCAAGAAGAATAATTTGGGCAAGTTTAGGCCTTGCAGCAATGAGAAATCGGGTACTGAAATCTGTAGGAGAAATTGAATATTTGGTCGAGAATGACCCAGAAAGTACAGATATATTGAAAACAAACATGTTGGACACATATTATCCCAAGAGAAGTCAACATCTGGAGAACATGTGTCTCTATGAAGTGCTGCAGAACTACATTTATTCAAGGAAAGCCACAGAAGACATCAATAATGGAAAATATAAAGTCGTTGGTGAAGAAGGATGTTTGGTGAAGCAAACAAAAGGAAGTTTGATAAATCACCGGAAGCTGAGTTGCGACACTACTGACAAGAAAGAATTTTACTACTTGGCTCTTTTACAGTTGTTTAAACCATGGCGTACAGAGGATGAACTACTGGGAGAATTTCAAAGCTATGAAGATTCATTTAATGCTTGCAAAGACAGCATACAATGCAATACATTCACAACTTATCTGCAAATGTTAAATGAAGAAATTGAACAGGAAACTACAATTGCAGCAGAAATAGCTAGAGACAGTTCTCAGGACAGCCAAAGTTCAGGAACACACAGTCAAGATCCCCTAGGACAACCAATCATTGAAAATGAAGCATCAATAGCCATGAATGAAGTGGAAACGGCTATGAATCAAGCTCAAGAAGAATTTATAGACTTAGAAAATTTGGAAAGACAACTGAATCAAGAGCAGCAACAAATTTATGAAGAGATCAAAAACAAAATTGATCACGGATTTCTACATGTAAAAAAAGAGTGCTCATGCACATCATTTCATCCAATCAGGATGTATGTAAGCGGACAAGCTGGAACTGGAAAAAGTTTCCTAATAAAAGTCATCAGAAGCTACCTACAGCAAAAAACGGATTCTACTTTGTCTTGTGTGGTTACTGCTCCAACTGGGTTAGCAGCATATAACATAAAAGGAATCACCTTACATCGTTTGCTAATGTTACCAGTGGAGCATGAGAACAAAATACAATTCAACAAGCTAACTGGAGAAGCATCCTTGGAAGTTTCAAGAGTATTGAAGAAGATGCAAGTTCTCATTATTGATGAGGTGAGCATGGTATCAAACCTAATGCTTGCCTTTGTGCATTTAAGAATGCAGCAAATTTTGAAGACAGACTATGACATGTTATTTGGTGGAAAACACGTCATAGTTTTTGGAGATCTTTTGCAACTTACTCCAGTTAAAGGACAACCAGTGTTTAATACTGTGACACATGAAGACACGAAGAAGTCATTGGGAAGCATCGGAAATACAAATATTTGGTCCTTCTTTGAGTACAACGAACTTACTACTAATATGAGGCAAGCAAACGATGAAGAATATGGAAGTATTCTGAAAGATATCAGGATTGGACTACTGACAGAAGTTGGCAAAAAAGCATTACAGAGTCGGCTGCTACGTAATTTATTTCCAAAGGAAGAAATAGTTGCAGAGAAGATATACAAGAACATTGCAGAAAACAAAAGTGTCATCTGCTTAATGCCAACTCTACGTGAATGCTCAATATTCAATGAGGAGCTTTTGAAATTGGAAAAGGAAGAGATCAGGAAATTGGAAGCAGTGGACAAAATTGAGGATGGAAGAATTACTGTCACAGTAACAGGCAAACTGAAAAATAAATTGGACTCACTAGAGAAGAACATCTCCAAAACAGCTGGATTAGAAAAAAATCTATATGTTTGCATGAACTGTAGAGTGTTTTTAAGGAGAAATTTGGATGTTGAGAAAGGTTTAGTTAATGGAGCGATGGGAAGAGTTGTGGGTTTTATTAATTACCAGAAAAAAGAAGGAGTTGAATGTTTAAAAATAAAATTTGATCAGATAGATGAAGTTAAAGATATTTGTCGTTGTACAGTTCGTTTTATGCTTGTGAAAGACTTATATGTACGTAGGAAGCAGTTTCCGTTTTCTCTAGCATATGCTGTAACTATTCACAAGTCTCAAGGATTGACTGTAGATTGTGCATTTGTGAACATTGGTTCAACTGTGTTCAAAGAAGGTATGGCATATGTTGCTTTGTCACGAGTCAAAACATTATCAGGTTTATTCATGATAGACTTTGATGAGTCAAAAGTTAGTGCTGATACAAACTGTGTAAAAGAGTATAATAGATTAAGAAGAAGCTATGCTCCTCATTTAGGTCAGTATCCTGTGTTGGAGAAACGTGTAGTTTCTCGTAAAAGAAAAAATGAGAATATCTGTAGTGAAGATGTAGAGAAGAGGAAAAAAAAGAGGAGTGATGTAATTGCAAGCAAAAAGAAAAAGGAAAATGAAGAACAGGTTGTAGGATGTCATTTTGAAAATAGCTCTGGTGTCAACTGCTACGCAAATGTAGTGCTGAATGTTGCATTTTATCTGGAAAGTTTGCAAGAGCAGATAATAGTAAATCAGGGAAAAAGATTCTGTTCAGAGCTGAGTCTCCTTTTTCAAAAGCTGAGTAAAGATAAAACTCAAATAGAAAGTGCTACTGACATTAGAAAACTTTTAGATGTATGTTCAGGACGAACACAGTTTTCTCAAAATGAACAGCAAGATGCACATGAATTTTTGATGTATTTTCTTCATGTAGTGGAAGAAGAAGGAGTTCCCATTGACATTTTTTTTGGTCTCTCTTATAAATGGGAACATAATTGTGATAATTGTTATAATATATGTGGCTCTATTGTTGATAATGAAAGGTTTATTTATTTGACATTGCCAGAGAGTAAAGCAGTCACTTTTGCAAAATTAGTTAAAGATGCTAATCATAGCATGAAATGTAGTGAGTGTAATTCTGACATGTTTTCAACATTAATTTTAAAGGAATACGGACAGTATGTAATTTTAATGATGCAACGATGTAGAGCTGATGGTTCAAAATTGGATACTTTAATAAAGAAGTTTACAGGACAGCAATTATCAATTTCAGGAAAAACTTTTGTAACTGTTGCAATAATTTTCCATGAAGGACCTACTGTTACTTCTGGACATTACACAGTTTATCTTAAATGTGAAAAAGGCTGGACACTGTGTAATGATTCCCAATTGGTTTTTAAGCAACGTTTGCCTTTTGATTTAGCAAATTCCTATTTAATCTTCCTGAAACCTAAATTTTAGAGAGACTTGGCAAGATCTGGACAAAACAATTTTACCATTTTAATGGATTACCATTGCAATTTTGTAAAAATTTGATTTTTTAAATTATCATTTGGCCTAATGGAAAGATAACCAATTGTAATGTGGACTTTTTTAATTTTTAATGAAACTTTGAAAAACCAATAATTTAGAGATTATCGGTAACTTCTGCACATTTTAACTTTTGGAATGTTATTGGACTGCCATTGGAAATTTTTTCAAAAATGTTTTAAAAAATTACTATTTGGCCATGTGGAAAAGTAACCATTTCTATTGTGGACTTAATAAATTATTCAAAAAATTTTCGTGAACCAAAATGTTACAGAGAATCGGTGAGATCTGGACAAATTAAACTTTAGAATTTTATTGGATTACTGTTGGTAATTTATTCCAAAAAAAAATTTAAAATTACTATTTGGTCTAAAGGAAATGGAATCAGATGTATTTTGGAGTTATTTGAGATATCATATTGTGATTATACTTCTGAAACAAACATATCAGACGGTATTTTAAAGAAATAAGTATTGGTATTAGATGATATTTTTTTAGAATATTATGCATTTCTATAATGTTAAGTTTAAGTAAAAAGAGATTCTGGGCTTTTTTATTACAATCTTTGTGATTGTTATTTTTTTTTGCCCGCTGTAAAATGATGAATGCAATTGCTTTCACAATTTATAGTGAAATGCAATATATTCTGAAAACAGCAAAAATAAGGCAAAAATATTTTTTGGAAAAAAATTTAAATATGTGTACTGTATTATAAAATGTTTTAAAAATATTAATACTTTTTTCTTTTTTTCCAGATAGATATAGAAAATTTTCGAAAACTACAAACATTTTTAAAACTATTTTTTAAAAAAACAAATGAATAAATATTTTTTCAGTGAGTATGGTAAGTCAATAATAATAATTGTAGTCTCTCAAGGACAATGTAATGTGATAAATGATTTTTAGTTTTTTTAAAAAAAAAAAAAAAAAAAAGTACGCGCACCGTACGCGTACGGTAAAAAAAATAAAAAAAAGTTTTTAAAAACATATGTAAAAAAAAGATGAAAGATAAGGTTGGCTCTTAAAAGAACCGTTGTGTTCATGCAGGGACAGAGGAAAGGAAGCATGGGAAAATTATTCAAAGCGACAAATGTGCTGATCTATTTTGTTGTTCACTAGGGAAACACTGGTCTCCCTATGGCAAATTAGATCTTTACAAAATGTGCAATGAATATCAACCTTCCGAAATCGTGGGTTCATTTCCAGAGGGCCAGCAAAAGGAGATTCTCCCCCCACAGATGAAGGGCTCACCTGACCTGCAGAAGAAGGAGTCAGCCCTGCAGATGATGGTTCAGGCTGAGCTACTGTGGATGTACTGGCTCGTCTTTCTGAAGAGTTACCTCCAAAAAGATGACCATGTGTCCTTCTGTGTACATCCTGGAGGTGTCTCTTCATGGTGTGATTCCCAAAGGAATACTTCCTGTTAGGATTACCTCTAGAAAGTACACGCTTACACAGCTTACAAGTCACTAAGGGTGCATTTACCTTTTGCTGGCCTTCAGGAAAAGTAAAATAATCCCATACATAAGAGGGCTTTTGTTTCCTCGATCTCTGCCTCAAGACAGTGCTGCTAGTGCTAGCCTCACTCTCAGAAGAGCTCTGCTGTTCTGCCATCGTATCCCAAAGACAAACCAGCTCCTTCTCCCAAGGGATCACAAGCAGAAATGAGGGGAATGGGTGTGGTGTAGGAGAGTTCTAGAACTGAAAGTAGTTTCAACCAATCAAAAGTTGTGTTTCATGATCACATGACCTACCGTACGCTTACGGTACGCTTACGGTACGCTTACGGCAAAAGTGCGCATGCGCGTAAAAAAGACACGCGCTTGCGCGCATGCGCATAACAGTCACTCCCGGCACTTCCGCGTAACGTGCGCGTGTAGCGTACACGCGTACGCGTCCCACGCGGAGTACGCGCGGCTACGCAAATTGCGTAACTATACGCAAGCAGCGTAGGAAAATTACGGACGTTGCGTAAACCGTACGCTTACCGTGAGCTTACGGTACGCGTACTAAAAAAAATAAAAAATAAAAATAAAAAAAAATTAGCATTTAAAAAACCTTTGAAATTCACTGAAAAAACCATGGGTTTCACACACGTTATAGTTAGGAATTAGCATTTAAAAAACCTTAGAAATTCAGTGAAAAAACCATAGGTTTCACACATGTTATAGTTAGCTGGACATTTTACTCGTAAAAAACCAATGAAATTGCCCCGTTATAGTTAGTTCAGCTAACTATAACTCGCGCGCCCGCAATGCACTGCTGATGACGTCACATATTACATCACTCATGACATGGTCAGTGACATCACTCATGACATCACTGATGACATCTCAAATGACATCACTGATGACATCACTGATGACATCATCCAGTGAATGTGTGTTTTTCTGAAAATTAAATATGTTTTATATATGTATATCTCAAGGTCGATGGAAGAATAAATGGGTATATAAGTGTCTAAATGGATGATTTGTTTTTGAAAAATTGATTGTTTAACTGACTGATTAAGTGTATCTTAGTGAATACATGGCTTAGTGAGTAATGTTTAAATATGTATATATCTGTATCAGTCTCTCACTTTGTGTATAAGTGGCTGCATGGGTTGGTGAGTAGCTACATGGGTGACTATATAGGTTATTAGTTGGTTTTTTGAGTATCAGTCTGAGTGTCTGCATGGTTCGGTGGGGGGTATTACGTAGTGCATAGGTGCATGAATGAGTGACTCACTGTTTGTGTGTGTTGAAGACAGCATGTGTGCAGGACTGCATGGGTGGATGAGTGTGTGTATGGGTGTGTTAGTGAGTGAATGACTGTCTCAATAGTGTCTTTATGAGTAACTACATATGTTTAAAACTAGTATATGTGACTATTGGTGTATATATGTGAGTATATGCAAGGGTGAGAGATTGAAAGAGTTCCTGTATGAATAAGTATGTGTTTCTATAAGTGATTGTTTAAAAGACTAAGTATGTGTAAGTTTCCGTAGAAGTAAGTATGGTGGTGTGTGTATAACTGTATATGCAAGTAAATGTATGTTTGATTCTTTATTAGCACGAGTGACTATGTGTGTGAGTAACTCTATGCATGAGTGGCATTGTGTAACAGGATGTATAGGTGTATGAGTACATATGATGAGTGAGTACATGTATGAGTGACTGTATAGGACTGTTGGTGAATGAGTGGATGTGTATGTGGATCTTAGAATTACTGAAGAGGTTGTTGTAACTGGTATTGGTATGTCCATTGTTTTGAAAATTTTAGTCTCTATTTTTGAATGTGTGTGTCAAAGGTTATATTAGGGTGAGAGGAGGTCTGCCACTCTATCACAAGGATGATGTCATCAGTGATGTCATCAGTGATGTCATTTGAAATGTCATCAGTGATGTCATGAGTGATGTCACTGACCATGTCATGAGTGATGTAATATGTGACGTCATAAGCAGTGCATTGCGGGCGCGCAAGTTATAGTTAGCTGAACTAACTATAACGGGGGAATTTCAATGGTTTTGTACAAGTGAAAAGTCCAGCTAACTATAACACCCCTGAAACCTATGGTTTTTTCAGTGAATTTCTGAGGTTTTTTAAATGCTAATTCCCAACTATAACGTGCCTGAAACCTATGGTTTTTTCACTGAATTTCTAAGGTTTTTTAAATGCTAATTCCTAACTATAACGTGTGTGAAACCCATGGTTTTTTCAGTGAATTTGCAAGGTTTTTTAAATGCTAATTGTTTTTTTTTTTTTCTATTTTTTTCAACATATTTATATTTTAATTTTCTTACCTTTTATAAAGACTATGGTTAAATTTTTAAAATTCTTTAATATGTTTTTTTTAAATATATTTTTTAAAATAAACATGTAAAATTTATTTGCAGTACTTTTTTTTATTATTTTTTTAGTACGCGTACCGTAAGCTTACGGTAAGCGTACGGTTTACGCAACGCCCATAATTTTTCTACGCTGCTTGCGTATAGTTACGCAATTTGCGTAGCCGCGCGTACTCCGCGTGGGACGCGTGCGTGCGTACGCTACACGCGCACGTTACGCGGAAGTGTCGGGTAGTGTCTGTTATGCGCATGCGCGCAAGCGCGTGTCTTTTTTACGCGCATGCGCACTTTTGACGTAAGCGTACCGTAAGCGTACCGTAAGCGTACGGTAGGTCATGTGATCATGAAACACAACTTTTGATTGGTTGAAACTACTTTCAGTTCTAGAACTCTCCTACACCACACCCATTCCTCTCATTTCTGCTTGTGATCCCTTAGGAGAAGGAGCTGGGTTGTCTTTGTGATACGATGGCAGAACAGCAGAGCTCTTCTGAGAGTGAGGCTAGCACTAGCAGCACTGTTTTGAGGCAGAGAGCGAGGAAACAAAAGCCCTCTTATGTATGGGATTATTTTACTTTTCCTGAAGGCCAGCAAAAGGTGAATGCACCCTTAGTAACTTGCAAGCTGTGTCAGCGTGTACTTTCAAGAGGTAATCCTGACAGGAAGTATTCCTTTGGGAATCATACCATGAAGAGACACCTCAAGGATGTACACAGAAGGACACATGGTCATCTTTTTGGAGGTAACTCTTCAGAAAGACAAGCAAGTACATCCACAGCAGCTCAGCCTGGACCATCATCTGCAGAGCTGACTCCTTCTTCTGCAGGTCAGGTGAGCCCTTCATCTGTGGGGGGAGCATCTCCTTTTGCTGGCCCTCTGGAAATGAACCCTCGATTTCGGAGGGTTGATATTCGATGCGCCTTTTGTCAAGATCTAATTTGCCATAGGGAGACCAGTGTTTCCCTAGTGAACAACAAAATAGATCAGCACACTTGTCGCTTTGAATAATTTTCTCATTCTTTCTTTCCTCTGTCCCTGCATGAACACAACGGTTCTTTTAAGAGCCAACCTTATCTTTCATCTTTTTTTTACATATGTTTTTAAAAACTTTTTTTTTTTACCGTACGCGTACGGTGCGCGTACTTTTTTTTTTTATTTTTTTTTAAAAACACTAAAAATCAATTATCACATTACAAGGTCCTTGAGAGACTACAATTATTATTATTGACTTACCATACCCACTCAAAAAAATATTTATTCATTTGTTTTTTAAAAAAATAGCTTTAAAAATGGTTCTAGTTTTCGAAATTTTTCTATATCAATCTGAAAAAAAAGAAAAAAGTATTAACATTTTTAAAACATTTTATAATACAGTACACATATTTACATATTTATCAAAAAATATTTTTGCCTTATTTTTGCTGATTTCAGAATATATTGCATTTCACTATAAATTGTGAAAGCAATTGCATTCATCATTTTACAGCGGGCAAAAAAAAATAACAATCACAAAGATTGTATTAAAAAAGCCCAGAATCTCTTTTTACTTAAACTTAACATTATAGAAATGCATAATATTCTAAAAAAATATCATCTAATACCAATACTTATTTCTTTAAAATACCGTCTGATATGTTTGTTTCAGAAGTATAATCACAATATTATATCTCAAATAACTCCACAATACATCTGATTCCATTTCCTTTAGGCCAAATAGTAATTTTAAAAAATTTTTGGGAATAAATTTCCAACGGTAATCCAATAAAATTCAAAAGTTTAATTTGTCCAGATCTCACCGATTCTCTGTAACATTTTGGTTCACGAAAATTTTTTGAATAATTTATTAAGTCCAAACTGCTTTTTCAGACCACCACCATGTGTAACCTGGGTGGCTGCCTACATTCCAGCAAGGGCAACCAGCCTTAGTGATGCTGAATGTATTTGCATTACAGACTGAAACCTGAAAACCCCACTCGCTTGTAAATACTGTGCATGATTATACATGGCAAGCAGATGGGTGTGTGCTAAGAATCTGCTTCTTCCCCCAAAAAATCGCTCCCCCTTTTTCCTACTAATGCAACTGTGAAATCACCAGAAAAAACCGCAATAAATCTCTGCCTGTAATTCCTATTTCCACACAGAGTCATGTTTTCACATTAGTCCCAAAACGAAATTTCTTTGCCAATTTGAATGCACACTTACTGCTCTTTTTTTTGGCAAGTGAAAATCACTTTTACAGACTGACACATTATGAAACCACTTTTTTGATTTTTTTAAAAAGCCCATGTCCAAACTGCTTTTTCAGACCACCACCATGTGTAACCTGGGTGGCTGCCTACATTCCAGCAAGGGCAACCAGCCTTAGTGATGCTGAATGTATTTGCATTACAGACTGAAACCTGAAAACCCCACTCGCTTGTAAATACTGTGCATGATTATACATGGCAAGCAGATGGGTGTGTGCTAAGAGTCTGCTTCTTCCCCCAAAAAATCGCTCCCCCTTTTTCCTACTAATGCAACTGTGAAATCACCAGAAAAAAACGCAATAAATCTCTGCCTGTAATTCCTATTTCCACACAGAGTCATGTTTTCACATTAGTCCCAAAACGAAATTTCTTTGCCAATTTGAAAGCACACTTACTGCTCTTTTTTTTTGGCAAGTGAAAATCACTTTTACAGACTGACACATTATGAAACCACTTTTTTGATTTTTTTAAATGCACATGTCCAAACTGCTTTTTCAGACCACCACCATGTGTAACCTGGGTGGCTGCCTACATTCCAGCAAGGGCAACCAGCCTTAGTGATGCTGAATGTATTTGCATTACTGAGTCCAACCTCAAACCCTTAAACTATTCTTTTTTTTCCAGTACACCTTAATTTATCGTGAAAACATAGTCCATATTATTTTACATGTTCCTCACATTTAAATTTCTCCCAAAACAGAAAATGATAAACGCAACTTCAACAAAAAGAATTTCCATTTCTATTATTCATTTCTTAATTTACCATATACATCTCCTCTCAAACTCTAACCTCACCTTTAAAATTAGTTAGTTGTGAAAGAAATGTGGCACTCAAACAGCAGATTATCAGAGCCAGGATCTCTGTTCTCTACACCTCTCTCCTCTCAGCAGAACCAGATAATGGCAAACTTTCCCTCTATTTTTCCACACATATACATGTAAGTTTCAAATCTCAGTGCTTCCCCCTTTTTTTCAAATGTAATCACACATTTCTATTGGTTGAAAACCAACCCTTTTCCAAAAGTACCCTGCCCCCAACTTGACTTCTGCCTAGTACCCTTCCCCCAACTTGACTTCTGCCTGCTACCATAGCAACAGCTCATGGAACACTGCTGTGTGGAGTTAGGTCAGAATTTCGCCAAACAATGTTTCAATTCCACAGAGCAAGAGTGCTTGACTTTTCAAACCTAACAGCAAATCCATACTACTGTTCTTTGGTAACACACTTTTTTGTACCAATACAAAACATGCTTCTATTAATTTACACATACAGCCTAGTTTTTATTCTAGAATGGTATGAAACAGCCAATCAGTTCTTTTTGTTTTGAAAAAAATATGTATGCCTCCATTTCCAAACTGTCTTTCTTTTCATATTGCCATTCTACTGGAAGACACCTCCTGAGTGCATCCAGTTCTCCTTTGAAGATGTTCACAGTGTGGATTGTAGGGCACAGCTATGTCTTCTGGAGTGAAAAGTTTGCAGAGAAAACAGATATGGTGAGAGACCTTGCTTTGCCAAATGTAGACATTAAATGGATTGGTCAGAGAGGGTTAAAGTGGCACCAATTGATGCCATTGGTGAAATCCTTCATGCAAATCCAACACCCTGACCTCATAATAGTGCACTGTGGTGGCAATGACCTAGGCACTTTGACTGGGGTAGGTCTGGAAATGCTTATGAAGGACACCTTTGCACAACTGTTTTCACTTTTCCCTAAAACTGCCTTTGTGTTTTCCAACATATGCCAAAGGCAAAAATGGAACTGGTCCAATCATTTCTGTCCGCAGATTGACAAAGCAAGAAAGCACGTCAACAAATCTGTTTCTGCTTTCCTCCGTGACTATGGTATGGGTGCCATTTACCACAACAACTTGCGTTATGACATGCAAGACATTTATAGAGGAGATGGTGTGCACTTCAATGATGAAGGGAACAGAGTCTTCCTCTTGAACCTTAGACTCTGCATCGGTACTTACTTGTAGGTACCACTAAAAAATCATTTCATAAACACAACGGCTCTTTTTAGAGCCCCCTAATATCTAAACACTTAAATCTGAATTTCATTTATTTTTTTTATTTTTTTTTCTACCGTACGCTTACCGTAAGCTTACCGTACGCGTACCCCGTGTTTTTTTTAAAAATCAATAAATGTTTTCTTTGTACTTTACAGTCCTTTGACCCCCTCACACATGTAAGGGGGTCTGTAACTCTCCTCATTGCCCCCTTTTCTTGTTTTCACTCTTTTTTTTCTGAGTGAAACACACAAAATGGCGGCCGCCGCTTCCTGGTTTCGGCCGATTCGAATGTTTATTAAGATCTAACAGCCAATCAGAATCGCGCTCGCGCACGCCACCGTACGCGTACCGTAAGCTTACCGTAAGCGTACGGTAAGCGTACCGTAAGCGGGCTCAGATATATATATTGATTTAAAGGCTATTTTCTCAGAATCTACTGAACAGATTTACACCAAACCTACAAAAGGCACTTCCTTGACATAGGGACTACCTCTCTGCCAAATTTCTAGTAATTCTGTTCAGCCGTTCGGGCTGTAGCTCGTTCTAAAGGTCCTATGGAAAAATGCATGGGAAAAACGCGTTTTGGGACCCCCCTTTTATCTCAGCCCCCGCTTGACGTATCCCCCCGAGACTTTCAGGGTAGGAGCGGAGCGTAGCGCCTCACCTATTTTGAGAAATTCGCGAGGATTCATCGACCGGCGCCAAAGTTATTCAAAATAGAATGTTGCGGATTTCCTATGGAAAAGGGGTCCTAACTATAACTACCTACTGGCGACCACCAGTAGGTAATATATATATATATATATATATATATATATATATATATATATATATATATATATATATATATATATATTAATACATACTGTCGAGTTATGATGATTGTAGACTTTACTCTGCTTGCTGATGTGTTTTGGAAGGTCACTTGACGCCAAAACTAAATAGTATTCTATTCTAATGCTAAGGCTAGAAACTAACTTAGAAGAATAATGAGCAAGTAGGATTATAAACAACTTTAAAGTCTTTTTTCTTATCTCAGTCTTCTCCTTTGTTCTGGAGCACAGTGAGCAAATCTTTAGTAATATGTCTCTATTAATAATTGGAGATTCAGTCCTCAAGTGAAGAACAAACAACAGTCTACTGCAGGAAAGTTCATAAACTCAGTCTGAGCGCTATTCTAAATACTGAGTTCCTTCTGAAGATGAAGACTGCCTCACAAATGGAATACTCAGCGCAGGAACCGGCGCTGGCTAGAACTGCTTCAAGAAATAAATAACCTCACCAGCAGTATCACGTCTCAGACACAGCCTTAAACTCCTCACACTCCTCGCTGCTTCAGGAACTCCCAAAATATTCAAGTCTCTGAAGAGAAAATCTAGTCACTGAGGAGCGTAGTACAGAACCTGCCTCCTCTGAAAGTTTGATGGTTGAAGTGCGCAGAGCAGCTGCAGCGCGCGAACAATAACAGAGTGGCTGTCAGGCTAAAGAGAGGGAAACACTAGAACACTAACTGTCTGCACTTGCCCTCCATGTTGAATGCCAAACAAGCGTCTAGCCACCAATTCTCTCCAAGAATAGGGTGAAAGGGCAAGTCTAGATACCTTCCTAAACATATGATCGGGACACCTTAGCACAGAATTATGGAGAATCTGGTCGGACCTGACAGTACCCCCCACCAAACCCCCCACATGGGCTTCTGTGGGTAAGTTTTATGGAACTCTTTCACTAATCTAGGTGCGTGGACATTAATTAGTACTGGGTTCCCAGGATCTTTCTTCAGGACCAAATCCCTTCCAATCGATCAAATAGAATAGTTTCCCTTTCTTTATCTTGGAATCAATTATTCTTTTGACCTCAAACTCTTCTTCTGATTGCACCTGAATAGGAACTGGAGGACCAACCAATCTAAGATTTGGGGGGCTTCGCTTAATTAGAGAAACATGAAATGTAGGGTGCACCTTAAACTTACTGGGAAGTTTAACTCGGACACTTACAGGGTTTACCATCTT
Source organism: Triturus cristatus (assembly GCF_964204655.1). Lineage (NCBI taxonomy): Eukaryota > Metazoa > Chordata > Amphibia > Caudata > Salamandridae > Triturus > Triturus cristatus. The sequence goes on along the minus strand of NC_140592.1, from coordinate 888,629,983 downwards.
AACTACCGGAAATGGACCCACAAATTTTGGTTCAAACTTCTGATTTCCTCTCAACCGCATATGTCGAGTGGAAATCCAGACCTGATCACCAGGTTCAAAAATTGGATTTTCTTTTCGACTCTTGTCTGCCTGTTTCTTATAAGATTCTTTGGCCTTAATTAAATTCTCTGACGCCTTCTGATATGCCCCAGGCAATTTCTGAATTACCTCCCCTGCTGCCGGGACATCTTCCTCAACTTTTCCAAATAGCATGTTAGGATGCCTCTCAGAATTCAAATAGAAGGGGGAGTAACCAGTAGCTGAATGGACTGAATTGTTGTAAGCAAATTCTGTTGTACCTAGCATCATGGGCCAATCACCCTCCTGATCCATTAAATACAGACGCAGGTACTGTTACAAGTCTTGGTTTACTTTCTCAGTCTGTCCATCAGATTCTGGATGAAAACTGGTGGACAAACGAGAATCTACACCTAATCCTTTCAGGAAAGATTTCCAAAATCCGGACATAAATTGCGACCCTCGTCGGTAATCACGATCTTTGGAATTCCGTGAACTTTTACTATATGTTGAGTGAACAAGGTGAGAAGCGTTTGGAAGGACTTCTAAGGGAATAAAATGACTCATCTTTGAAAAATGATCCACTACCACCCAAATTACAGAATAGCCTTGACTGGAAGGTAAATCTACTATAAAATCCATGGACATGGTATGCCAGGGATAAGGGGCTACCGGGAGGGGCATTAAAAGACCTTGAGGGGCCTGTCGAGCCACCTTGCCTTTCACGCATTGTTCACAAGATGCTACATACTGCCTCACCTGAGCTTCCATGCCTGGCCAACTAAATGATCGTTTCAAAAGTTCCAGTGTCTTCTTAACTCCCTTGTGACCTGCAAATGGACTGTCATGAAACAATTGAATGATTTCCTTCCTTAAATCATCATTTGGCACAAAGAGTATCCCTTGAAAATATGGTTTTCCATTCTTGATCTCTCGATCTGGACCTTCCAGTCTCCAACTTGCTAAATCTACATCAGGAAGATATGCTCTTATTTTGTCCTCCAGTTCTGGGTAAACAATTGTACTCACAATCCTTTCTTCAGGAATTATATGACCTTCTTCTTTCTTTTCTTTTCCATCACCAGTATTCAAACGGGATAAGGCATCAGCTTTCCCGTTTACTGAACCAGGCTTGTAAGTCAGAACAAAGTTATAATCCGCAAAAAAGAGCGACCATCTGAGTTGCCTTGGGGTAAGAGTTCTGGCAGATTTCAAACACTGTAAATTTCGATGGTCAGTGAAGACCGTTACTTCATGTTTTGCACCCAGGAGGTAATGCCTCCATTCTTGAAAAGCGTCTTTTACCGCCAATAATTCTTTATCAGCAATGCAGTAATAAACTTCTGCAGCTGACAATTTACGAGAGCGGTAGGCAACCGGGTGAAGTTGACCAGTATCCTTATTTCTTTGGGATAAAATTCTCCCTTCAAATTAGGATGTTGCAAAACTGGTGCTGTGATGAAGGTTTCTTTTAATGACTGAAACGCCTCCTCAGTTACCTGTGTTCTTTCTTCCTGAGCAATCGCGTGATAGAACTAACTTTCTCAGAGAAGTTGTGAATAAATCTTCGATAAAAACTTGCGAAGCCCAAAAAACTTTGGATTTCATTCACAGATCGTGGAGATGGCCATTCCTTAATCGCTCTCAACTTTGCATCATCCATGGATACCCCTTCAGGAGACAAGATGAATCCAAAAACTCAACCCGGGAAGCATGAAACACACACTTCTCCAATTTTACATACAGTTGGTATTCCAGTAAACGTTCCAAAATAGCCCGTACATTCCGAACGTGTTCTTCCATATTTTCAGAAAAAACATGAGTATGTCATCAATATAGACCACGGCGAATCTATCCAAAACGTCTCGCAAGATATCATTTATGAAATGCTGGAATGCCGCCGGGGCATTCCACAAACCGAAGGGCATGACTTGATACTCAAACAGGCCAAAACGAGTCCAAAACGCTGTCTTCCACTCTTCACCTTCGGCCATTCAGACCAAGTGATAGGCCCCTCTCAGATCCAATTTGGTATAGACATGAGCATCTTTGACTTGATCCAAAAGTTCAGAAATCAAAGGTAGTGGGTACCGATTCTTCTTGGTGACTAGGTTCAATGCGCGATAATCGATACACGTTCTCAAACTCCCGTCCTTCTTAGGAATAAAAAAAAGAGGAAAGGAGACTGGAGACTGTGAAGGCCGGATGAAGCCATTGGCCAAAAATTGATCCAAATATTCCTTTAAATGCTTGTTTTCAGACTCTGATAATGCATAAATACGACTACAAGGTAAGGACGCTCCAGGCTCCAATTCAATCCTGCAATCATATTCACGATGTAGGGGTCATTTCAAAGCCTACTTTTCATTGAAAACTGCATCCAGATCTTGGTACTCTTCTGGAATACTCTGTACTTCTACTGTACAAATCATCTGCGCTTGTTCAGCCAGACAAGATGACGGAGTTGGTCGAGGCTCAATCATCTCAGAGTGAAAACAATGTTCTGAGCAGTATTCCGAGTTCGATTCCATGGTTCTTTTGGCCCAATCAATTTTCGGATTATGTTCCGTCAGCCAAGGAAGACCCAAGATCAACTGGAATTGAGGGGCGTCAATGAGGTTAAACTTAACCACCTTCGATGTCTTCCTGGACCAATCAGGGTTATCTCTTCGGTATCATAGGTGATGGGATCAGAGGAAAGGTTGGTGCCGTCCACGGCTCTGACTGGTTCCGGCTTATCCTTTTTGACAAAACGAATTCCCAATGTCTTAGCAAATTTTTAATCGCAAAAATTTCCAGTAGCCCCTAAATCAACCATGACAGACACTTCATCCACCTCTACATCCCGGAACAAAATTTGACTGGAAATAATTTAATGAGGGGCTGACGATTGCAGTGTGTTCACTAAAAGCTGAGCACTCGGAGTTGACTCCTTTTCCACTTCCACCAGAGCAACTCCTTCTACTGATGGAGCCTGTCTTTTACCCATGCGTTATTCTTGGGTTTCTTCGGGCACTCCTTCACGAAATGGCCGGCTCCGCCACAATACATACACAACTTGCCCAACGTCTCTTCTCTCTTTCTTCATTAGTGAGAGGACCTCGAACAGTACCAATTTGCCTTGATTCCTCACTAGTTCCAGCCTCTGAAGGTTTTGTCACCTCCATTCTGATTCTATCAAATCTGGGTGGAATTGACCCGGTTTCCTTCCGTATTTCATTTCTCCTTTCCGTTTGACGTTGATCAATTTGCAATACTAGATCTATCAATTCCGAAACTTCGGTGGGCCTCTTCGGAATCTGAGCCAACCCATCTTTTAATTCATCCCTAAGGCCTCGATAAAATATTGCTGCTCTTTTTGCCTCTGGCCAGTTGGTTTCCACAATCAATTTATTAAAATGTGCTAAATACGCCACATGCTCCCGATTACCCTGCTTCAAGTCTAACAATTCATTATCAGTGGTCTGTGAAACTGTTCTGCGATCAAAAATTCGTAAAACCTCAGCCTTGAACTCCTCAAAGTAGTATTAAACAGGATCTTTGGTAGAAACTAAAGGCATGGACAAGGCTGCAGCATCTCCGCTCAGGTAAGACAGTGTGAAAGCCACCTTAGACTGGTCTTCCTTAAAAATAATGGGCTTACATAAAAAATTTAAGGTACACTGCGTGAGGAAGATCTGGGCCGTGTGTGGATCTCCCTGAAACCTTTCTGGGGGCGCAAGAGGAATAGTAGGTGACATTGCATGGACAACTTGGGTGGTAAGTTCAGTAGATGAAGGAGAAGGGGAGAAAGCCTGTGTCTTTTTCTCCCTAAAACTAGGGCTGGGACTAACTGTGAGCTCATCTATCCATTGACGCAGATAACTAGTTTCCTGATTTGACTTACGAACCTCTTCCCTAGTTTCACTTAATTGTTTCTGCAACTCTTTTAATATTGAAGCCAAAGCCTTGACATCGAATCCTTCAGCCATTATGCTCAGTTGGAAACCAAATGGAAGGCACTTCAATCTGTCAAGAATCGATACCTGAACCTGTTGAAGTCCACGGGAGCAGAAGGCCGAAGTCCTAATGGGGTATAGTTCCCAACTCCCCTACACCTCTGACCCAGAACACACTCTGGACTCAGAAACGGGGGGAAAGGAGAATGGGAAAATAACAAGAGAGACTGCCACTCTGTTGCCTTTGCTGTATCCCTCAGGGGAGTATCTGCACCTGCAATGATAAGCACAGAATTTCTACGTCCAGAAAACCCTTTTGAGAATCTAACAATTTAACATCACATTTAACTTTTCTTTACCTGTCTGATAGTGGATTTTGCCTCTCTCTATACTGTTAGAAAATCTTATGCAACCTTTCTTACTGGAGTTTAGTAAATAAGCACTTGAATTGACCAGTTGAAACAATCAAAATGAATTAACTGTCTTTCTCCTTCTCTTTTAGGTATTCTTCCTGAAAGGATGCTGACTTGGTGGTTGGTAAGTATAATATATATATATATTCACTGAAAAAACCATAGGTTTCACACATGTTATAGTTAGCGGAAATTTTACTGATAAAAAACCAATGAAATTGCCCCGTTATAGTTAGTGCTGGCAACTATAACTCACGCGACCGCAATCCTCTGCTGATGCTAATACTGTATTTAGACACTTATTTGCCCATGTCTTCTTCCATACATTTTTAGCTATACATATATTACAAATATTTTTTTTTATAAAGACACATATGTCATCAGCAGAAGATTGCGGTCGCGTGAGTTATAGTTGCCAGCACTAACTATAACGGGCCAATTTCATTGGTTTTTTATCAGTAAAATTTCCGCTAACTATAACATGTGTGAAACCTATGGTTTTTTCAGTGAATTTGCAAGGTTTTTTAAATGCTAATTCCTAACTATAACGTGTGTGAAACCTATGTTTTTTTCAGTGAATTTGTACGGTTTTTTAAATGCTAAGTTACTTTACGCCATTCGAGGCGTGCGCGCCCACTTAACGCAGTGCGTTCCGTGCACGGTTTTTATCAACTTTAATAAGCCCTGTACATTTGGTGGCCTTCGGCCACCAAATGCACAGGGGGTGGGGTCAATGTGGATAGTGTTTTTTTTATTTCGATTTTATAATTTCATGTTGCCAAAATATAGTTTTTTTACTGATGTAATAAGCCATGTACATTTGGTGGCCTACGGCCACCAAAAGCACAGGGGGTGGGGTAAGTGTGGATAGTGTTTTTTTTATTTCTATTTTTTACCGTACGCTTACGGTAAGCGTACGGTAAGCGTACTCGGCGAAATTGCCGAAAAAAAAATAAAACCGTTTTTGCTCTTGGGGGATGTTTGGGGACTCCCTCAACATGACTATGTGGGAGGGAGTTGTCAAAACAGCCCCGTAACATGTTTTTGGGCATCATGTTTGATAAATAACACTCAGTGCGAGAGACAAAATGGCGGACGCCGCTTCCTGGTTTCGGCCGATTCGAATGTTTACTAAGATCTAAGAGCCAATCAGAATCGCGCTCGCGCACGCCACCGTACGCGTACGGTAAGCGTACGGTAAGCGTACCGTAAGCGGGCTCAGATATATATATTGATTTAAAGGCTATTTTCTCAGAATCTACTGAACAGATTTACACCAAACCTACAAAAGGCACTTCCTTGACATAGGGACTACCTCTCTGCCAAATTTCTAGTAATTCTGTTCAGCCGTTCGGGCTGTAGCTCGTTCTAAAGGCCCTATGGAAAAATGCATGGGAAAAACGCGTTTTGGGACCCCCCTTTTATCTCAGCCCCCGCTTGACGTATCCCCCCGAGACTTTCAGGGTAGGAGCGGAGCGTAGCGCCCCACCTATTTTGAGAAATTCGCGAGGATTCATCGACCGGCGCCAAAGTTATTCAAAATAGAATGTTGCGGATTTCCTATGGAAAAGGGGTCCTAACTATAACTACCTACTGGCGACCGCCAGTAGGTAATATATATATATATATATATATATATATATATATATGAGTAGATCCGTAAAACTGCTGCGAACGCCACTCCACACCGTCACAGCATAAACGGACACGGACCAAAAGTTCAGTGCTGATTATTTTATTTTGTGCCTTTCTGCCGCCATATATATATATATATTTAATACATACTGTCGAGTTATGATGATTGTAGACTTTACTCTGCTTGCTGATGTGTTTTGGAAGGTCACTTGACGCCAAAACTAAATAGTATTCTATTCTAATGCTAAGGCTAGAAACTAACTTAGAAGAATAATGAGCAAATAGGATTCTAAACAACTTTAAAGTCTTTTTTCTTATCTCAGTCTTCTCCTTTGTTCTGGAGCACAGTGAGCAAATCTTTAGTAATATGTCTCTATTAATAATTGGAGATTCAGTCCTCAAGTGAAGAACAAACAACAGTCTACTGCAGGAAAGTTCATAAACTCAGTCTGAGCGCTATTCTAAATACTGAGTTCCTTCTGAAGATGAAGACTGCCTCACAAATGGAATACTCAGCGCAGGAACCGGCGCTGGCTAGAACTGCTTCAAGAAATAAATAACCTCACCAGCAGTATCACGTCTCAGACACAGCCTTAAACTCCTCACACTCCTCGCTGCTTCAGGAACTCCCAAAATATTCAAGTCTCTGAAGAGAAAATCTAGTCACTGAGGAGCGTAGTACAGAACCTGCCTCCTCTGAAAGTTTGATGGTTGAAGTGCGCAGAGCAGCTGCAGCGCGCGAACAATAACAGAGTGGCTGTCAGGCTAAAGAGAGGGAAACACTAGAACACTAACTGTCTGCACTTGCCCTCCATGTTGAATGCCAAACAAGCGTCTAGCCACCAATTCTCTCCAAGAATAGGGTGAAAGGGCAAGTCTAGATACCTTCCTAAACATATGATCGGGACACCTTAGCACAGAATTATGGAGAATCTGGTCGGACCTGACAGTACCCCCCACCAAACCCCCCACATGGGCTTCTGTGGGTAAGTTTTATGGAACTCTTTCACTAATCTAGGTGCGTGGACATTAATTAGTACTGGGTTCCCAGGATCTTTCTTCAGGACCAAATCCCTTCCAATCGATCAAATAGAATAGTTTCCCTTTCTTTATCTTGGAATCAATTATTCTTTTGACCTCAAACTCTTCTTCTGATTGCACCTGAATAGGAACTGGAGGACCAACCAATCTAAGATTTGGGGGGCTTCGCTTAATTAGAGAAACATGAAATGTAGGGTGCACCTTAAACTTACTGGGAAGTTTAACTCGGACACTTACAGGGTTTACCATTTTAACAACCGGAAATGGACCCACAAATTTTGGTTCAAACTTCTGATTTCCTCTCAACCGCATATGTCGAGTGGAAATCCAGACCTGATCACCAGGTTCAAAAATTGGATTTTCTTTTCGACTCTTGTCTGCCTGTTTCTTATAAGATTCTTTGGCCTTAATTAAATTCTCTGACGCCTTCTGATATGCCCCAGGCAATTTCTGAATTACCTCCCCTGCTGCCGGGACATCTTCCTCAACTTTTCCAAATAGCATGTTAGGATGCCTCTCAGAATTCAAATAGAAGGGGGAGTAACCAGTAGCTGAATGGACTGAATTGTTGTAAGCAAATTCTGTTGTACCTAGCATCATGGGCCAATCACCCTCCTGATCCATTAAATACAGACGCAGGTACTGTTACAAGTCTTGGTTTACTTTCTCAGTCTGTCCATCAGATTCTGGATGAAAACTGGTGGACAAACGAGAATCTACACCTAATCCTTTCAGGAAAGATTTCCAAAATCCGGACATAAATTGCGACCCTCGTCGGTAATCACGATCTTTGGAATTCCGTGAACTTTTACTATATGTTGAGTGAACAAGGTGAGAAGCGTTTGGAAGGACTTCTAAGGGAATAAAATGACTCATCTTTGAAAAATGATCCACTACCACCCAAATTACAGAATAGCCTTGACTGGAAGGTAAATCTACTATAAAATCCATGGACATGGTATGCCAGGGATAAGGGGCTACCGGGAGGGGCATTAAAAGACCTTGAGGGGCCTGTCGAGCCACCTTGCCTTTCACGCATTGTTCACAAGATGCTACATACTGCCTCACCTGAGCTTCCATGCCTGGCCAACTAAATGATCGTTTCAAAAGTTCCAGTGTCTTCTTAACTCCCTTGTGACCTGCAAATGGACTGTCATGAAACAATTGAATGATTTCCTTCCTTAAATCATCATTTGGCACAAAGAGTATCCCTTGAAAATATGGTTTTCCATTCTTGATCTCTCGATCTGGACCTTCCAGTCTCCAACTTGCTAAATCTACATCAGGAAGATATGCTCTTATTTTGTCCTCCAGTTCTGGGTAAACAATTGTACTCACAATCCTTTCTTCAGGAATTATATGACCTTCTTCTTTCTTTTCTTTTCCATCACCAGTATTCAAACGGGATAAGGCATCAGCTTTCCCGTTTACTGAACCAGGCTTGTAAGTCAGAACAAAGTTATAATCCGCAAAAAAGAGCGACCATCTGAGTTGCCTTGGGGTAAGAGTTCTGGCAGATTTCAAACACTGTAAATTTCGATGGTCAGTGAAGACCGTTACTTCATGTTTTGCACCCAGGAGGTAATGCCTCCATTCTTGAAAAGCGTCTTTTACCGCCAATAATTCTTTATCAGCAATGCAGTAATAAACTTCTGCAGCTGACAATTTACGAGAGCGGTAGGCAACCGGGTGAAGTTGACCAGTATCCTTATTTCTTTGGGATAAAATTCTCCCTTCAAATTAGGATGTTGCAAAACTGGTGCTGTGATGAAGGTTTCTTTTAATGACTGAAACGCCTCCTCAGTTACCTGTGTTCTTTCTTCCTGAGCAATCGCGTGATAGAACTAACTTTCTCAGAGAAGTTGTGAATAAATCTTCGATAAAAACTTGCGAAGCCCAAAAAACTTTGGATTTCATTCACAGATCGTGGAGATGGCCATTCCTTAATCGCTCTCAACTTTGCATCATCCATGGATACCCCTTCAGGAGACAAGATGAATCCAAAAACTCAACCCGGGAAGCATGAAACACACACTTCTCCAATTTTACATACAGTTGGTATTCCAGTAAACGTTCCAAAATAGCCCGTACATTCCGAACGTGTTCTTCCATATTTTCAGAAAAAACATGAGTATGTCATCAATATAGACCACGGCGAATCTATCCAAAACGTCTCGCAAGATATCATTTATGAAATGCTGGAATGCCGCCGGGGCATTCCACAAACCGAAGGGCATGACTTGATACTCAAACAGGCCAAAACGAGTCCAAAACGCTGTCTTCCACTCTTCACCTTCGGCCATTCAGACCAAGTGATAGGCCCCTCTCAGATCCAATTTGGTATAGACATGAGCATCTTTGACTTGATCCAAAAGTTCAGAAATCAAAGGTAGTGGGTACCGATTCTTCTTGGTGACTAGGTTCAATGCGCGATAATCGATACACGTTCTCAAACTCCCGTCCTTCTTAGGAATAAAAAAAAGAGGAAAGGAGACTGGAGACTGTGAAGGCCGGATGAAGCCATTGGCCAAAAATTGATCCAAATATTCCTTTAAATGCTTGTTTTCAGACTCTGATAATGCATAAATACGACTACAAGGTAAGGACGCTCCAGGCTCCAATTCAATCCTGCAATCATATTCACGATGTAGGGGTCATTTCAAAGCCTACTTTTCATTGAAAACTGCATCCAGATCTTGGTACTCTTCTGGAATACTCTGTACTTCTACTGTACAAATCATCTGCGCTTGTTCAGCCAGACAAGATGACGGAGTTGGTCGAGGCTCAATCATCTCAGAGTGAAAACAATGTTCTGAGCAGTATTCCGAGTTCGATTCCATGGTTCTTTTGGCCCAATCAATTTTCGGATTATGTTCCGTCAGCCAAGGAAGACCCAAGATCAACTGGAATTGAGGGGCGTCAATGAGGTTAAACTTAACCACCTTCGATGTCTTCCTGGACCAATCAGGGTTATCTCTTCGGTATCATAGGTGATGGGATCAGAGGAAAGGTTGGTGCCGTCCACGGCTCTGACTGGTTCCGGCTTATCCTTTTTGACAAAACGAATTCCCAATGTCTTAGCAAATTTTTAATCGCAAAAATTTCCAGTAGCCCCTAAATCAACCATGACAGACACTTCATCCACCTCTACATCCCGGAACAAAATTTGACTGGAAATAATTAAATGAGGGGCTGACGATTGCAGTGTGTTCACTAAAAGCTGAGCACTCGGAGTTGACTCCTTTTCCACTTCCACCAGAGCAACTCCTTCTACTGATGGAGCCTGTCTTTTACCCATGCGTTAATCTTGGGTTTCTTCGGGCACTCCTTCACGAAATGGCCGGCTCCGCCACAATACATACACAACTTGCCCAACGTCTCTTCTCTCTTTCTTCATTAGTGAGAGGACCTCGAACAGTACCAATTTGCCTTGATTCCTCACTAGTTCCAGCCTCTGAAGTTTTTGTCACCTCCATTCTGATTCTATCAAATCTGGGTGGAATTGACCCGGTTTCCTTCCGTATTTCATTTCTCCTTTCCGTTTGACGTTGATCAATTTGCAATACTAGATCTATCAATTCCGAAACTTCGGTGGGCCTCTTCGGAATCTGAGCCAACCCATCTTTTAATTCATCCCTAAGGCCTCGATAAAATATTGCTGCTCTTTTTGCCTCTGGCCAGTTGGTTTCCACAATCAATTTATTAAAATGTGCTAAATACGCCACATGCTCCCGATTACCCTGCTTCAAGTCTAACAATTCATTATCAGTGGTCTGTGAAACTGTTCTGCGATCAAAAATTCGTAAAACCTCAGCCTTGAACTCCTCAAAGTAGTATTAAACAGGATCTTTGGTAGCAACTAAAGGCATGGACAAGGCTGCAGCATCTCCGCTCAGGTAAGACAGTATGAAAGCCACCTTAGACTGGTCTTCCTTAAAAATAATGGGCTTACATAAAAAATTTAAGGTACACTGCGTAAGGAAGATCTGGGCCGTGTGTGGATCTCCCTGAAACCTTTCTGGGGGCGCAAGAGGAATAGTAGGTGACATTGCATGGACAACTTGGGTGGTAAGTTCAGTAGATGAAGGAGAAGGGGAGAAAGCCTGTGTCTTTTTCTCCCTAAAACTAGGGCTGGGACTAACTGTGAGCTCATCTATCCATTGACGCAGATAACTAGTTTCCTGATTTGACTTACGAACCTCTTCCCTAGTTTCACTTAATTGTTTCTGCAACTCTTTTAATATTGAAGCCAAAGCCTTGACATCGAATCCTTCAGCCATTATGCTCAGTTGGAAACCAAATGGAAGGCACTTCAATCTGTCAAGAATCGATACCTGAACCTGTTGAAGTCCACGGGAGCAGAAGGCCGAAGTCCTAATGGGGTATAGTTCCCAACTCCCCTACACCTCTGACCCAGAACACACTCTGGACTCAGAAACGGGGGGAAAGGAGAATGGGAAAATAACAAGAGAGACTGCCACTCTGTTGCCTTTGCTGTATCCCTCAGGGGAGTATCTGCACCTGCAATGATAAGCACAGAATTACTACGTCCAGAAAACCCTTTTGAGAATCTAACAATTTAACATCACATTTAACTTTTCTTTACCTGTCTGATAGTGGATTTTGCCTCTCTCTATACTGTTAGAAAATCTTATGCAACCTTTCTTACTGGAGTTTAGTAAATAAGCACTTGAATTGACCAGTTGAAACAATCAAAATGAATTAACTGTCTTTCTCCTTCTCTTTTAGGTATTCTTCCTGAAAGGATGCTGACTTGGTGGTTGGTAAGTATAATATATATATATATTCACTGAAAAAACCATAGGTTTCACACATGTTATAGTTAGCGGAAATTTTACTGATAAAAAACCAATGAAATTGCCCCGTTATAGTTAGTGCTGGCAACTATAACTCACGCGACCGCAATCCTCTGCTGATGCTAATACTGTATTTAGACACTTATTTGCCCATGTCTTCTTCCATACATTTTTAGCTATACATATATTACAAATATTTTTTTTTATAAAGACACATATGTCATCAGCAGAAGATTGCGGTCGCGTGAGTTATAGTTGCCAGCACTAACTATAACGGGGCAATTTCATTGGTTTTTTATCAGTAAAATTTCCGCTAACTATAACATGTGTGAAACCTATGGTTTTTTCAGTGAATTTGCAAGGTTTTTTAAATGCTAATTCCTAACTATAACGTGTGTGAAACCTATGTTTTTTTCAGTGAATTTGTACGGTTTTTTAAATGCTAAGTTACTTTACGCCATTCGAGGTGTGCGCGCCCACTTAACGCAGTGCGGTCCGTGCACGGTTTTTATCAACTTTAATAAGCCCTGTACATTTGGTGGCCTTCGGCCACCAAAAGCACAGGGGGTGGGGTCAATGTGGATAGTGTTTTTTTTATTTCGATTTTATAATTTCATGTTGCTAAAATATAGTTTTTTTACTGATGTAATAAGCCATGTACATTTGGTGGCCTACGGCCACCAAAAGCACAGGGGGTGGGGTAAGTGTGGATAGTGTTTTTTTTATTTCTATTTTTTACCGTACACTTACGGTAAGCGTACGGTAAGCGTACTCGGCGAAATTGCCGAAAAAAAAATAAAACCGTTTTTGCTCTTGGGGGATGTTTGGGGACTCCCTCAACATGACTATGTGGGAGGGAGTTGTCAAAACAGCCCCGTAACATGTTTTTGGGCATCATGTTTGATAAATAACACTCAGTGCGAGAGACAAAATGGCGGACGCCGCTTCCTGGTTTCGGCCGATTCGAATGTTTACTAAGATCTAAGAGCCAATCAGAATCGCGCTCGCGCACGCCACCGTACGCGTACGGTAAGCGTACGGTAAGCGTACCGTAAGCGGGCTCAGATATATATATTGATTTAAAGGCTATTTTCTCAGAATCTACTGAACAGATTTACACCAAACCTACAAAAGGCACTTCCTTGACATAGGGACTACCTCTCTGCCAAATTTCTAGTAATTCTGTTCAGCCGTTCGGGCTGTAGCTCTGTCTAAAGGTCCTATGGAAAAATGCATGGGAAAAACGCGTTTTGGGACCCCCCTTTTATCTCAGCCCCCGCTTGACGAATCCCCCCGAGACTTTCAGGGTAGGAGCGGAGTGTAGCGCCCCACCTATTTTGAGAAATTCGCGAGGATTCATCGACCGGCGCCAAATTATTCAAAATAGAATGTTGCGGATTTCCTATGGAAAAGGGGTCCTAACTATAACTACCCACTGGCGACCGCCAGTAGGTAATATATATATATATATTTAATACATACTGTCGAGTTATGATGATTGTAGACTTTACTCTGCTTGCTGATGTGTTTTTGAAGGTCACTTGACGCCAAAACTAAATAGTATTCTATTCTAATGCTAAGGCTAGAAACTAACTTAGAAGAATAACGAGCAAGTAGGATTCTAAACAACTTTAAAGTCTTTTTTCTTATCTCAGTCTTCTCCTTTGTTCTGGAGCACAGTGAGCAAATCTTTAGTAATATGTCTCTATTAATAATTGGAGATTCAGTCCTCAAGTGAAGAACAAACAACAGTCTACTGCAGGAAAATTCATAAACTCAGTCTGAGCGCTATTCTAAATACTGAGTTCCTTCTGAAGATGAAGACTGCCTCACAAATGGAATACTCAGCGCAGGAACCGGCGCTGGCTAGAACTGCTTCAAGAAATAAATAACCTCACCAACAGTATCACGTCTCAGACGCAGCCTTAAACTCCTCACACTCATCGCTGCTTCAGGAACTCCCAAAATATTCAAGTCTCTGAAGAGAAAATCTAGTCACTGAGGAGCGCAGTACAGAACCTGCCTCCTCTGAAGGTTTGATGGTTGAAGTGTGCAGAGCAGTTGCAGCGTGCAAACAATAACAGAGTGGCTGTCAGGCTAAAGAGAGGGAAACACTAGAACGCTAACTGTCTGCACCCGCCATCCATGTTGAATGTACTCTGCCAAACAAGCGTCTAGCCACCAATTCTCTCCAAGAATAGGGTGAAAGAGCAAGTCTAGAAACCTTCCCAAACTTATGATCGGGACACCTTAGCACAGAATTATGGAGAATCTGGTCGGACCTGACAACAATACAGCGCATTGAGACATTCCGTTCAGCAGGTACAAAACAAATTGGAAAAACTGGCGTTCTTTTGCTTAAAGCCCCTGCAAGGGTTTTACCTTTAGTACTTTGTGTCGAGATGTTTGAGGGTCTAAATTAACCCTGGGCGTTACACTACGCTTAGCACACGTAGTGTACGTAGTGCTGCCTGCTTCGCAGTTTTCGAAGTAGGCGAAGCAGGCAAGCGCTACGCACACGCCAGGGCGAAGCGTAGCTGCCTGCCGCCCGCCACCCGCCTCCCGCCCGCCCTCCTTTTAAATCATATCTTGCATGTTAAATAATTAAAAGTAAAGAGACTTACCTGAAGCGCGGCGTCTCCGGGGCTCCCTCTTCCTCGTTTTCAACTTCTTGTGACAAATGTGCATGCGCGGACGCCCGCGCTTGCGCATTTCTTACTTCCAAGCAATAGCGGGGTTAATCTGCTTGGTGTATCAGACCCACACTACTTCGCAGTCAACCTCAAATTGTGCCTGTAAGAAATTGGGTTATAACACAATCCTTGTCAAGGTGTACCCCAAAAGTCACTAAATAAACATGTGTTTAACCCTATGCTAGCTTGGCACAAAAGCAGTTAAGCTTAACTTGAAGGCAATATGCAAAGTATTTATGCAACACTCAAACAGTAATATAGTGAAAACGCATTGCATGAAAAATTCCAAACCAAATTATAATAATAGAGTGAAATTTAAAAATAAAATGGCACCAAAACAATCACAATCTAATTAGTAGAATCAGAGGTATGAGTTTTTAAATTTAAAAAGAAAAAAGTGTGATTTACGGGTATCTGGTCTTGCTGGAACAGGTTAAAGTCACAAGTTCAGGTGGAGCAAAGGTAGGATACAGGGGCTAGGTTCATTCCGGGGAATAGTTTACCTTCTCTGAGTCCAAGTCTGGACTAAGAGCTAGAGCTTAGTGTTGGCTGGGGCTGCAAGGAGATCGTTGTCTGCAGAAAGAGCAGATGGTCGCTGGAGCTTCATGTTGCTGGAAGACGCAGGCAATCACTGTTTAGTGTGTAGAGCAGGTTGCCATTGGAACTTCCCGCTGGAGGTAGATGTGGTGATTGTTGCTGATGTGAGGAGGCTGTTCACAATCGCAAAACACCCCAAACTTCTGTATTTTCGCTTGTTGCTCAGTTTTGAAGCAAGAGGAGTTTGCTATGATGCTAGCCAAAGGTCCAGGAGTTGGGAGGCACCTCTTGTGGATCAAGATTCACTCCAGCAGAGGACAGCAGCAGAGGTGAGGCAGGTCCCGGTGGTGCTGGTCAGCTAGGCAGTTGCAGGGAAGGCTTATGGAAGCTTGTTTTGTCCCTGTATCTCAGAACAGAGCAGGAGATCAGCCAACTGACGGTTGGAGTGATCCTGGGCTCAAGGCAGGCAGGTCCAGTCTTGCTTCTTCAGACAGCTGGGCAGTCCTTCTTCTGAATCTTTCACAGATTCAAGGGTGTTCTGATGAGAGGTTCTGAGGGTCGCAGTCTTTATTTTTTGCAACATTTGTTTATTAGTGCTGATACAAAAGTGTACAACAGGCTTGCAGCAGTTTACCAGAAATAGTAGAAGAGAACCAGACATTACACAAGGCACTTTAATGGAATATAAATTTGCATTCATGCTGTGTGCGCCCCTGCTAGAGTAACAGGTCATCAACAAGAACTATAGCCATGCACCCCAACAAAGAAGCATGTAGCCAAGTAACTGGGAGGCCAAAGAGACAGGAAAGAAACAAAAGTGAGGGTCATTGACCCAGAAAGTGGATAACCGGTAAGATAGGGGGGTAAGGGGCTGCGGGGAGAGGGAATGATGTGTAGGGGTAGAGCAGACATGTGGGTCCTAGACAGTGGCAAGGGGAGATAACGGACCAAAATCCAACTGACAAAACAGGGCCTGGGGATGAGAGGGACAGCTACAACACTGAGTCAGCGTGCAGTAGTAGGACCACGGCACAGCCATGAGGTGAACTGGCTAGCAGCACAAGGGAGCAGAGGCAGAAAGGCATACCTACTCATACCAGAACAGGCTCATATGTTGCTAGAAAGGGGCCCCAGGTTGATTGCTTCAAAAATGTCCAATTTGTCATTCAGTTTGTAGACTCCAAAGGGTGCCATTCTTATACCCAGTGCTAGCTTGTGGGCGGGAGATGGAACCTTTGCCTAACCTTCCGCCTTTGCTGGGTTTGGCTCCAATCTGAAAAGGGGAACAAAGCAGGCAGGACTAGGTGTGAGCTTCAATTGTGAATGGTAGGGCAGGTAGCCTTAGAATTCAGGAGATTGGTGGATGCAGCCCTCAGGTTACTATTTGAAGCTCAGGAAGGGCTGAGTATTACTCCAAAACCGTCCTGCTGAGAATAGGAACAACCTGCCCCCACCAAAGGCCATTTCGGGGAAACAACCATTACAACGCAGTTATTACAATGCACTACCTTTACAACGCAGCAGTTACAACGTAATTGCCTTTACATCGCATGCCATTACAACGCATGCCACTATAATGCATGCCATTACAACGCATGCCATTACAACGCATTATAAGTTAAGTAATGGGGATTATTTTGATTTAGGGTGGGTATGGGTTTTGGGGTACATGGGTATACTATTTTTACCCCTACACTATCCAAAACGTACCCTACTGTTGCATCACTGGAGTGATCATAGTAATTTTTACCCCTACACTATCCAACACTTACCCTACTGTTGCACTCACTGGAGTGGTTATAGTAATATTTACCCCTACACTATCCAACACTTACCCTACTGTTGCACTCACTGGAGTGGTAATAGTAATTTTTACCCATACACTATCCAACACTTACCCCACTGTTGCCCCAAAAGTATTATTCATTGTAATGGTATGCGTTGTAATGGTATGTGTTGTAATGGTATGTGTTGTAATGGTAGTTTCTAAAAATGCGTTGTAATGGCATGCGTTGTAAAATCATGCGTTGTAACGTCATATATTCGCCATTTTGTCCCCAGGTGTGGAAGGAATACTCAACAAATCACAGGAGAGGCATTTCTAGTTATGTGACACTGGGCACTGGCAGAAAGGCACATTTAGTTTAAGCAGGAAAATGAATACTTAAAAATCTGCATTTTCAGAATAATAACTTAAAATTCGACTTTACAACTAAAGAGGATTTAAAATTACAATACAAATGAGTGGAGAAGTATTTCTATATCTGTTCACAAACTGAACTTATCACTTATCAAGAATGATAGAAAGAGCGATCTGTCTCTAAGAATTATTTTTGTAAAGGAAGGTGTTCCTTACTGTACAAAAACAATCCTGAGCTGTAACACAGGCTCCTTTGCACTATGGTGCAAGGGTGTCCTTGTTGATGCTAGGCGGCACAGTGCACCAGTGTAAGGAGCAGCAGAAATGCTCCAAATCTTTGTAAATATGAAGCATTTCTTCCCTGTGCCTTTCACACAATGCAGCGTAGCAACTTCTATTGCTGCACCGTGTTGTGTGAAATAATAAGAAACATGCCCAAAGTCTCAACATTCTTTTCCCCATGCAAGACTGTGATGTTGTGATTAGTTAGGTACTGTAGGAAAGAAACTAGTTTTGATAGAGAGCTTCATCTTTAAGTGTATTCTGTGGGACAGCTTTATTTGTCATAGTCGTATCTATCTTTTAAATTTGTATGTGATTTTTTAAACATTTTGTGGTCACTTTACAAATGTAATTATTTTAAGACACAATTTTCTCATCACTGCCACAGGCATAGACAAGAAGCACATAGGGTCTCATTGTGAGGTGCTCTGCATTTCAAATGAGGCTGGCAATGGCAGTTGTTGGCCTTTTTTCACTAAAAGATAACAGTAACTCCATGGCTCTTGTGTGTTCACGCAGACACATGGGTTGCTGAAAAAACTCCAGGAGTATAAGGAAGATACATGGTCCTACATAAATAGTATGGCATTCTTATTAATTGGGTTATTAATTTGGGAGTAGGTGATCCTTCAAAACATAAAAAACACAATCTGGTTATATCAAAACACAGTTATGAGAGAACCTCAACTCAACTCCTTGTAGCAATGGCACAAGCAGCAGTCAATTCCCAGAGAAGAGTGTGTTAAGTTCAAGCAGTGCCAGCAATTACAATAAAAAAATATTGTAATAGGCAAATAGACACTAAGATCTTCAAAGTAAGATAGGGAAAACAGACATATGCATTTTTTTAAGTTTTAGTCCAAAAAGCTCACAGAATATATTAAAAGTTCCATTGAAAATAACTGTTTTTGGTTGACCGGGTCTTAGGACAATATAAGGGCAACCATGATTGTGCGGAGATTGGATTTACCAAGTGGTCTCCCCAGTCAAAGGTTTTATCTTCAGACTGAAATGTAAGTCAAAATCTGCCAGTGAGCCAAGGTCCAAGACTGTCAGCATCAAAGGTCCCTTTATATCAAATATGCAGTGGTCGACCTCTGACTAAAGCTGTTGTTTTTGGTGCTAAAGCTATGAGCAAAACAAAGCTGCATTTTACAGCCAACCAGCGTCCTTCACCGGGCAGATTGATATGCCACATTGCCCCAGTCTAGAATATCGAACGGAGTCACTTTTTTGGAAATCAAAATTATCCAGTAGAGCAAGATGGGATGCTGTAGCTGGGCGGAGCTCACCAAGGGCACATAACTTTACTGCAAGGTGCCCTGAACCTGTTTTCAGCATTGAAAAAATGCACTGAGTGGGACAAACCTGGCTTTATTGCCCAGCTAGTGTGCAACCTTCCTGGGTATGCCTGTGGCACCTTGTCTTCATCTGTTGGAGATAAAAAAAATGACTAAATAACACTTTTATCCAAATGGTACGAAAGTTTGTATTGGTCAGTTCTGCAACCTCTAGCACTTCAGGGCAGGTTTCTAGGCACAAGATCTCTCTGCAGCCTGATCTCCTGCAGGATCTAGTCATCTATGGAAAACAAGGCCCTCTTAGAGTCAGGAGTCTTTCTACTTTTTGTGTCCCTGAAGCAGGCAAATAGGAGCCCAACCAATTGACTCTTGGAGAATAGTTCCAGTCCCTGGACGACAGCAGGGCCGGGGGTGATTGGGTCCTAGAGTGAATCCTCTTCTTCCTGCAGGAGCTGCAAGTCTTAATCCAGCAGGAGCCTCCTTCTTCAGGTAAACTCTTCTCAGATCCAGGAATGTTCAGAGGAGGTGGTGGTTTTCCCAAACGTTTTGTCTTTCTCCTAAGTTTCTGACCTTCTTTTTGTTGGCTTCAGAACTCTGGGCACTTTACCACTGCTAATCAGTGCTAAAGTGCATGTGCTCTCTCCCCTAAAACTTAGTATGATTTGCTTACACCTGTTTGGCGTATTTTGTTCAATTGTAAGTCCCTTGTAAAGTGGTATCCCATATACCCAGGGCCTGTAAATCGATTGTTACTAGTGGGCTGCTTGCACCCCCCACAAAAGTAGCCTTTCAAATTTGTCTCAGGCCTGCTACTGCAGGGCCTGCGTGCACAGTTTTTCTGCCACTTTGACTTGGCACACTGATCGTGTTCCTAGGCTGGGAGAGAGGGAGGTAGGGTGCACTTTACAATTGTATAGGCTGCGTCATGTCCTTGCACAAAGGGCTGATTTACCCCCTACTGATGTCTGGAGCCAGGGTAGTGGACAAGGGAAACTCCTGGAACTTTACAGCCCTTGCTGGAAACTTCTCCCACCTTCTAGGAGTGGGGCACTGGGGTATAAGTACAGGGGATCTGACCCCATGTTTTTTAGCTCACTTTAGAGCCCTAGGGAGACTGCAACAAAGACTGGTTATGCTGCCAGGAGTGACTGCCATTTTGCCTCTGCTTTTCTGTGTTGGCCTGCCATAAGCTGACTGCTGTGTGGTCCGGAGGAACTGCCACTTTTCACTGTGCTCTGCTTTGTTGGCCGGCTGCCTCTGCAGTGAGGGAGGAAGGATTCTGCACTTTACATCCCACATATACCCATGGAACTCCAAGGGCTTGTTAAGCTTGTCTCAAGTCGTGGAAGACACAGGGCCATAAAAGTCTTCTGCATGCCCCAACGTTACCCTGCCTGCAAATCAACTCCTGCTGCAGGGCCTTTGCCAACACTTTACAGGCTGCCAGACAACGTGCTCCCAGTGTCCGGCGCCGGCTGTCTGAGTCCGGGTGACTTTCCTGCCATTATGACCTACACAGCCAGAAATTTCCAGCTGGTCTGCCCGAGGTGCCTCCATGCTGAAGAGAAGCCGGAGGGTGTCACTGTCGTGTTGCCCAGGCGACCCTGCAGCGTCAGCAACTAGCCTGTGTCACAGGATACGGTTCTGAGGGCGCTGACGACTTTGCTGAGGCCTCCTCCCCATCGGATTTCAACAGCGAGAGAGAGGCCCCTGCAGGCATCCGAACAGAGAGGAGACATTGCCAGCCTGGATGTCTCCAGCACAGATGTGGAAATGTAGCTTGCAAACTGAACATTATCTGCGCCATCTTGCCTCTCCCCAGCGCCACGCACAGCGAATGCACGGCCGCCATTTTTAGGCACCCCACTCTCTCCCCGCTCATTCTCGATCACCAGCGCTTTCCCCTGGCGCTGCGAACATCCCCCGCGCGCCGGCCACCCCCGCTCTCTAATACACGGGCCATAAAACCTCTCCTTCAGCGCGACCCTGCTACGGAACCACATCCGACCGACATCCCATACATGGTCATGCCGCTCCTTTGATAACCCCCTTCCTCTGCGCCCCATTGTCCGAACTGGTCCCAGGCCATCACCTAGCCCTGCGGATGCAGTTTATTGCCCCTACTGTAAGGGAAACACCCCACATCAAAGGGATTACAGTGGATCAAAGCCCCTACCCCCTGAGACCCGGCCGGTCGCACACACCACCGGGAATTGGCGGAATTCCCTACTGCACGATAGCCATCTCCCACTGCGGGTAAGGTGGGAACCTCTACTGTAACTATGTGTGGGATCGGATCTGAGCCGGGGCTTCAGGGGATGTTCTCTCATGCATCAAGGGAATCTCAAGAATGTACTATGTGTAATAAAGCAATAAACCGGTGTATAAGAGACCAGGTCTCAGAGATGCAGTTAGAGCACCTCGTGACGATACCTTGCTGTCTGATCTGATGTGTTCTGCTCCGACGGAATAAAACTTTGTTTCCTGCCTTCCAGTCTCCGGCGCCTGCCTCTTTCATTGGTAAATTATCGAGTGGTATGAGAGGCGATTACCGCCGGGCAAATACTTGAAAGGTTATCGACTGAAACTGCCGCTACCATTTAACAATTGGCGTCCCAAACGTGGGGCCCATCAGCGACACGTGGATCCAGTGGGAGAGGTCCCGACGACAGAGTGAACGACTGCAACGATCGGGAGAGCTCCTGCCCAATAGACCCTCGTCTGGCAGCCGATCATCCGAACTTCACTGGTTCCGAGCAGACCTCTCTCGAGTGATCTACGGTCCTGACTGGGAACCATCAGGAGTGCCGCGGCAAATACGGAGAGTAGAGGACGATCGGGCGCTGGAGGCGGAAGACGAGAAACTGTCCACGCGGTCCGGGTAAGGTCGTGATACACGACAAATTGCGAAATAATTGATTGATTGTCCGAAGCTTTTGAATACTAGTATTGCTCATTGATTGTGCTCATTGATTGTTCTCTTTGAGATATTCGCTGTCTACAAACGGGGAGGAGTAGAAATACTCTCTCTCTCTCCCTTTGCAGATAGTGAAGGGTAGGTAACGCAGACTTTTGTCCCCGTTGAAACCCGTCGTGCCTATCTTTATCTCCCCACTGATTGATTGTCCGAACATTGATTGTTTTGAAGAATAGTGCTCTTTGAGATATTCTCTGTTTGCAAATAACGTAGAATAGAAATATTCTGTCTAGTCTTTGCAAATAGTGAAGGGTAGGTAATGCTGACTTTTGTCCCCGTTGAAACCCGTCATGCCTATCTTTATCTCCCATTGATTGATTGATTGATTGATTGTCCGAACACTAGTTGTTCGATATTGGTTCTTTGGAGGTATTCTCTGCTTACAAATAACGAAGAATAGAGATATTCTGTCTAGTCTTTGCAAGCAGTGAAAAGATAGGTAGTGCTGACTTTTGTCCCCGTTGAAACCCGTCATGCCTATCTTCTCCCCACTGATTGGTAGTTGGTTCTGCCCGGACCGCTTATTAGAGGTGAACCATCCGGCTCCACTGGAGGGCACCCCTAATAAGGACATGTTCACTAAATATGGACTAGTCGCCGTAGCTTATACCAAGCTATGGCATAAATATACAAAGAAGGACCCCGAGAGTCAGTGGCCACTGATGGGATCCTTCGACGACCATAAGATAGAAGTGCTAGAAATAGCTCTGCGTAGCAATAAGACAACGCCTACTATGCTTGACAGTATTGGCATGTGGCGCAAAGAAGCAACGCAACGGAAAAAGCGGGAAGAAGTAAAAGCAGAAAAGGAATTACGAAAGGCAGCTCACCTTGCCGCTAGAAAGTTAGAAGAAGAAATAAAGGAGAGAAGGGAAACTAAACTAAGACAGGAGCCCGAAACATCAGGCCAGTACGCTGTTAGGACCCCTTCTTTGCTCTACCCTGAGTTGTCCTCCAAGCAGCGAACGAATGACGAATTACTGTTAGGTCCCCCGATCATCTACATGCCCCCTCCATATGCACCCTCCCAGTCAGTAGTGCAACACCCACAACCCCCGAACACGAGCGAAAGCAGTACAGGGGCCTCGGTCCTCACGGCCTCCGCGCCGGCCGAGCCTCCTGTGCTGAACACAACGTCGGCAATAACGCTGGATGACCATGAAATGGGAAAGAAAGATTCCACCAGAATGAATCGATTAACGAAGGATGAACGAGCAGGAATTGATAAGATAGTAGGGACACTGGTGGAGCGAAAAGAAAGTGAGGAGTATATAACAGACGTGTATAACTCGTATGCCGACAGCCGCAAACGACACTTTGTCGTACGGCTCTGTTATCACGCCCTGAATGCATATGAGGATAGATACCACGATAAAGGTCCCGAAGGCTTAGCGGCCCTATATAGGAAGGTAGACATCGGAGAAGAGAGAGAGGGTGACGTGACGAACCTCTTCACTCGTACACTCGAGGTCTACCGACACCTTAAAGAACATAGGCAGACCACCAAAGCAGAAACCCCCATAGCGACTAAGCCCCAGGAAGGAAGGGCTGATGCCATGATGCCCATCAAAGAAGCTGCCCCCTACTGGGTCCCCCCACGAGGTCAGGGAACACATGACGACATCAACCACCAAGATGCGAAGGGAAGGGTTGTATATAACTGGGTCTACCAGCCGTGGGACCGGCAAGATATTTTGACCTTTAGAAAAACTCTACCCGACTTGAGAAAGAACCCGACTGCCTTCTACACTGAACTGGGTACAGCCTTAGGTTCTACGATAATGACTTTAGCAGATATCGACTTGTTCTTTGGGCTATGTCTGCCGGCTGATGTGTGGAAACAAATCCGGAAAGTTGACCACGCTGAGCCGTTCGGATATACCTGGGTACAACTCGATACCATAGATAAGCAGCGAGAACCAGGACAGAAACCCCCGAAAGCCATATTAGAGCTCCCAGACAAAATTGTACTAAAGCTGAAGACTCTAATCCCAGAAAGAAAGGTAGACTGGTCGATAGTGACGGCTTGCCGCCAGAAACCCCAGGAGGATGTGTCTGAATACTTCTCCCGATTCGAGACGGTGTTTTCCGATTATAGTGGCCAGGACATGACCACTGCAACCGGACATCACCTCTTTGTCCAGAATTATGTGAAGGGTCTGTCACAAGAGGTTTCCCAGAAGCTACAGACTAGCGAGAGTAGTTGGGCAGCCTCCAAACCCACAGCAATTCTCCAGATGGCCCAATACTACGAAAACCAGAAAAACGAGAACGATAGGGCGTCAGAGAAGAAGAAAAAGGAACTGAAGGAGAGGGTAATGATAGCACAGTTGCAGGGGGTGACCATAGGAAGGGAACCCCCGAAAGAGAATTACCAACCAACCGCCCCTAGAAAGCTACCCCCTAGAGACCATACACCTGCACCCTACAACGGACGGAGAGACTTAGATGGGAACCAATGTGCGTTCTGTAGAGGGTTCGGACACTGGGAATCCCAGTGCCCGGTCCTTCTGGAACTGAACAAAAACAGGGATCCCAGAGACACAGCATATGACTCCAGAAATAGAGGACAGGGACGAGGGCACACGAACGACGCAATCAACGTCAGGCCAGGCAGACCAAACACCTTTGATCGCCCCCGACAAAACCAGTGTCAGCAGTCCGACTACGAAAGCACCCATGACTTCGTATAGGACCGCCAGGGGCAAGGGAGGGATCCAGTCGAACTCCGTGTTGACCAGCAAGGCCCTTACGTCACTGCTAAGGTCTTGGGCACAAAATCTCCATTCCTGGTAGACACTGGGGCGACACGTAGTGCGTTATCCAAACGACTGATCCCTAGGGCACCCTTGTCTGGCTCACATGTAACCTCAATAGGCTTCGATGGAACGCCCTCCACTAACCCCTTATCAGCACCAATCTCCTTTGACTTAGAAGATAACACCACTGACACGACCTTTCTGCTCTCCTCCAACACCCCCGATGCTATTATGGGGCTTGATTTGCTAAAACATTTTCGAGCTACCATCAGATGCTCCCCAGACGGAGTTCGAGTCATCCTACACGATAACCCAGATCTGTCCAGACCCTGTCACACACGGCGTATGCTCTCTATAACCGATGCTGACATGTCCCTACTCGATACATTACCTTCACATCTATGGGCTAAAACCGACTCAGATGTAGGGCGCATGGTGATTGACCCAGTACACATAACCGTCCGACCGGACGCCGTGCTCCCAAAGCTTCCACAGTATCGGATATCATCCGAAGGCGAGAAGGCATTGGTGGAAATCATCGAGTCCCTAGTCGAGGCAGGAGTGGTAGAAGAAGTAGTCAGTAATGTTTGCAACAGCCCTATCCTACCCATTGTAAAGAAGCAAGGCGAGGGAGATGAGAAAGCCTACCGTTTCATTGTTGATTTGCGAGAGGTTAACAAAGTAGTCATACCCCAGTACCCCGTGGTCTCAGACATCACCACCATCCTCACCCTGATTCCATCCACTGCCACCACCTTTACTGTTATTGATCTCAAAAACGCATTCTTCTCCATCCCCATCCATCCCGACAGCCGTTACCTCTTCGGCTTCACCCTAAAAGCCCGGTCATACAGATTCTGTAGGGCACCCCAAGGCTACACTGAGAGTCCCAGCATTTATAGCCAAGCCCTCAAGAGACAGCTAGATGCAGTCCAACTACCCGATGGAGTGGTGTTGATACAGTACGTCGATGACATTCTTTTGGCGGCCGACACCACTCCACTCGCCGTCACAGCCACCATTCACCTCCTCCGCTTCCTTGCGGAGAACGGTCACAAGGTCTCCAGAAAGAAATTGCAATTCTGCCAGCCCCAAGTAACGTATCTAGGCCACCTACTATCCAAAGACGGGAGGAAACTTACCCCTGACCGAATTCAGACCATCCTAGAAACCCCTGTTCCCAAAACTCAGAAGCAAGTGCGGTCCCTAGTAGGCCTCACCTCCTTTTGTCGACAATGGTTGCCAAACTTCAGTCTTATCGTAAAACCTCTGCTTTCCCTGCTGGCTAAAGATGTCCCCTTCCCCCTCCCCTGGACACCCGAATGTCAATCCTCCTTCAAAGAATTACGAGACGCCCTCTGTTCGGCCCCAGTCCTAGGAACCCCAGACTACACAAAACCTTTCTCCCTCTACACCCACGAAAGGGAGGGATGTGCGTTGTCTGTCCTAACCCAGTCCATAGGCCCTAAACAACGCCCTTGTACCTACTTCTCTGCCACTCTTGACCCTGTAGCCAGAGCTTTGCCCGCATGCCTTCGAGCAGTAGCCGCCGCGGCTATCTCTATCCGGCAAAGCGAGGGGATCGTACTCTCAAACCTCCTCACAGTATTGGTACCCCATGCGGTTGACACCCTCCTGAACCAGACCAAGACTCAACACCTGACTAGCGCACGACTGACCGGTTACGAACTGACTCTGCTTGCACCCCACATCACATTGAAACGATGCACCACTCTGAATCCAGCTACTCTACTACCTCTCCCTGACACTGATCCCAATGCGTCCCCTATACACGACTGTGTGACCCTCACCGACGAACAGACCAAGAGTAGGGTCGACCTCCGAGATACTGCCTTCCCGGACCCTGACGGAGAACTATGGGTGGATGGCTCATGTATCAAGCTCCCCGATGGCACCACCTCAGCTGCCTATGCAGTCACCACAGCCCGAACAGTTGTTGAGACAGCCCGCATCACACAGCGATCCGCACAGGCGGCGGAACTAATTGCTCTCACACGAGCCTGCATCCTGGCAGCAGGGACAACCGCAAACATCTACACAGACAGTCAGTACGCCTTCGGGGTAGTTCACCACTTTGGGCTCTTATGGAAAGAGAGGGGATTCTTGACTTCTCATGGCACACCCATCCTGCATGGAGATCTAGTCTCTGCCCTGACCGAAGCGGTCCTCCTCCCCACACGGCTGGCTGTGATCAAATGCCAAGCACACAAGAAGGTGACAGACATTATAGGACAGGGAAATGCACTAGCTGACATTACTGCCCGAACCACAGCCGAGAATAGGTCCACGACCCGTATGTACGTGACCAGGTCACAAGCTGAGAAATGGAAGTATGCTGGGGAAACGATTAGGGACATCCAATTAGCCAGTACACCACACGAGTTAGCTGAATGGGCACGGGTGGGATTGAAGGACGATGATGGTTGCTGGCGGACTAAGGACTCGAACAAATGGTTGCTACCAGACTCATACTTGATCCCCATGCTGACCATGGCACACTCCCCCGCACACATAGGGTCTGCCCCCATGATCGAACTCGTCTCCAAAGTCTGGCACAACGACAAGATCCCAGACTCAGCCAAACGTCTGGTCCAACAATGCCTAGTATGCCTCCAACACAACCCTGGGAAAGGAACTGCTGTACCCCGGGGAGGGTTTGGGGTCCCCAATCACCCTTTTGAAGTCCTACAAATGGACTATGTCCAGTTAGAAAGGTGCCAAGGTTTGAAGTACGTACTTGTCGTTGTATGTGCCTTCAGCAAGTGGGTGGAAGCCTATCCAACCCACGACAACACCGCTATGACTACT
Organism: Triturus cristatus; assembly: GCF_964204655.1. Taxonomy (NCBI): domain Eukaryota; kingdom Metazoa; phylum Chordata; class Amphibia; order Caudata; family Salamandridae; genus Triturus; species Triturus cristatus. The sequence continues at coordinate 888,602,564 of NC_140592.1, read as the reverse complement.
GCAAAGGTACTACTGAAGGAATTCTTCCCCCGATACGGCCTTTGTCGAATTTTGTGGAGCGACAACGGCCCCCACTTCGTAGCCGAAGTTATCCAACTCATCTTAAAAGGGTTGGGTATAAAACAAAAATTCCATGCGGTCTTCCATCCCCAATCTGCAGGCCTGGTTGAACGACACAATGCCACATTGAAGCTTAAGATAGCAAAAATAGTCGCCACCACGGGACTAAGATGGCCAGACGCTCTCCCACTAGCATTGCTATCAATGCGTTCCACCCCCACCAAACACCACTTAACCCCCTACGAGGTCGTCTTTGGGCGGCCCATGAACCTTTGGACTGCACCAAAACCAACATCCATCCACGACGTCCCGGACGTCCTCATGTCTGACTATTTGTATAACCTAACTAAAACGTTGTCTGTTATCCATCAGCAGGTGCTGCATGCCATCCCCGATGTTTCCAGGGGCCCCGGACACGACATCCAACCCGGTGACTTTGTCTTAATGCGTAACTTCCAGCGCACCAAGAGTCTGGAGCCCCGGTGGACGGGCCCCCTGCAAGTCCTGATCACCACCCGAACAGCTCTTCGAGTGGAGGGGAAACGCAATTGGCTGCATGCACACCACTGCAAGAAGGTATCACCGACCCTGACAACCACGGACAACATCACCGCCCAAGAAGAACTTCTGGACAAAGACCGACCATCCCTGAGCCGCTGCCCAGATACAGAGACACTCGAGTTAGTAAGATATCCTGATCCCACCGTGCCATCCAAGGAAGGGTATAACTTGCGACGAAAGGAGAGAACTTCGGCTAAGCAGACCACAGGCTAAGTGGAAATCTCAGAGCGGTAGCCTAGTCACCTCAAAGGCCACCAGGAGAGAAACTAAGCGAAGTCTGTGGTTCTGCCCGCTACCGAGTCTCTCGAAGGTGATGGAAGCGCCCGACATGAAGATGATGGAAGCAACCGGACGTCCGAAGATCCACTACAAAAACCCAAAGACTGACCGAATGCACAGCTTAAAGACTATCGCACTTTTCATTACCCTTCTCTTTTGCCTTCTCCTCGTGGTCACCTTCTGGATCATGGAGGAGGGCACACCCGCTCATAAGATATTGCTGACCACCGTTCAACCTACCACCACGAAAGAACACCATCTGATCTCACTTTCACCCCAACTCCGAGAAAGGCGTAAGGAGTTCTGGAATAACTCTTTTGTGCAGTTGCTCCACCAACACAATCTTGCTGCCAACGCCACCAATTGCTGGATCTGTGGATTGCTGCCACATGCCACTGGACACTCTATCCCTTTCATCCCTTCACCTTTTTCTGTCCATGGTTCCTGCCTCGCCTGGCTAATCCTCCTGCAAGAAAGCTACAAGGACAATGCCACTTCCGGCAGAACCATGTCACACTTCTACCATGGGTTCTGGCTGAACAAAACTGGAAGAACTTCTGCCCTCTTCTGCCCTCTGAGATCGAACACTTCCTTTCACATGGACATCCCTGCCAAAGAACGAGTTGAAATGCAGGTGTTCAACAACCCAGCCAGACCCACCTTCTCTTACCTCCGGAAACGGACGGCCGCCACCCTAACAGTGGCCCTGTCCGTCATCATCATCACTGGATTTGTGTGCCTCGAAGGCCTGGGGACGCAGCTGGTGGGCCACAGCTCCTGCCTCATCACCCAAACATTGGACTCAGTTGACCCACCCTCCTTTGTTGCCTCCCCGAATATGTACTTTGTCTGTGGTACTAAGGCCTACACCTGGCTTCCGAAAGGTTGGGGAGGCACCTGCTACATCGCCTTTGTCCTTCCTCCGACATATGTGGCTCCAGCAAACCATCACCGACAGAAGCGGGCCAAAGACATTGTGCAAGCCGACTCCGCCGGAGCACAGTTCATGGACGCAGTGAAAGGCCTTGTTCCACTCTGGGGTCCAATGGCAAACAGCCGTGCCATCCGCCACTTAACCCAGGCAGTCGAGACGGCGATGAACATTACAGCTGGCGCCCTCGCCAACAACACCGCTGAGCTTCAGGCCGTCCGCCTGGTGGCTCTTCAGAACCGCCTCGTTCTAGATGTGGTTCTGGCTGATCGTGGAGGAGCATGCCGCATCATTGGGTCCAGCTGTTGTACCTACGTACCGGATAACTCACCCTCAGTCTACAAAGCAATTGAACACCTCCACAGACTGTCCACAGAGGTCCATCAAGAGCAAGAAGAATGGTCACTGGGGAGTTGGTTTTGGGACACTATTAAAAGTTGGGGATGGAGGCTGTTTTCATTTATCCTCATACCAATTGTGATACTATGTGGATGTTGCTTGGGGATTCAGTGTCTGCCACCTTTATGTTCGCTTTTTATGAACTGCATCTGCCCTAAGACTTTGGACTTTGAAACAGAGCGAATGAAAGCTCTGTATGAGGTGGAAGTTCGGGGTATTATGGGGATAGATCCGAACTAGGCAAGCTGGCGAGATATGTTAAAAGGGAGGACTGTGGAAATTTAGCTTGCAAACTGAACATTATCTGCGCCATCTTGCCTCTCCCCAGCGCCACGCACAGCGAATGCACGGCCGCCATTTTTAGGCACCCCACTCTCTCCCCGCTCATTCTCGATCACCAGCGCTTTCCCCTGGCGCTGCGAACATCCCCTGCGCGCCGGCCACCCCCGCTCTCTCATACACGGGCCATAAACCCTCTCCTTCAGCGCGACCCTGCTACGGAACCACATCCGACCGACATCCCATACATGGTCATGCCGCTCCTTTGATAACCCCCTTCCTCTGCGCCCCATTGTCCGAACTGGTCCCAGGCCATCACCTAGCCCTGCGGATGCAGTTTATTGCCCCTACTGTAAGGGAAACACCCCACATCAAAGGGATTACAGTGGATCAAAGCCCCTACCCCCTGAGACCCGGCCGGTCGCACACACCCCCGGGAATTGGCGGAATTCCCTACTGCACGATAGCCATCTCCCACTGCGGGTAAGGTGGGAACCTCTACTGTAACTATGTGTGGGATCGGATCTGAGCCGGGGCTTCAGGGGATGTTCTCTCATGCATCAAGGGAATCTCAAGAATGTACTATGTGTAATAAAGCAATAAACCGGTGTATAAGAGACCAGGTCTCAGAGATGCAGTTAGAGCACCTCGTGACGATACCTTGCTGTCTGATCTGATGTGTTCTGCTCCGACGGAATAAAACTTTGTTTCCTGCCTTCCAGTCTCCGGCGCCTGCCTCTTTCATTGGTAAATTATCGAGTGGTATGAGAGGCGATTACCGCCGGGCAAATACTTGAAAGGTTATCGACTGAAACTGCCGCTACCATTTAACACAGAAGGCCGCAGTAGTGGGAGATTAGCCCCTGCAGCTCCTGTCAAGGAACCAGGTATGGGGTCTACGGGCCATGACTATCACTTGGGGCTTTTCATGAGGCCCCATGTCCTGCGATTGCCCACCACATGCACCCACCCTGCGTCACCTCCCTACACTTTGTGCTTAACCCTAATCACCTAATCACATCCATCAAAGCGTTGTGGCTGCTACAATTACCATAAACTCCCATGAAGGGAGCACCCACAAGATTGTTTTTGAAAACCACTGAAACTGCTGTGTTACCCATAATAGTTGTGCAGGTGTTCCTGCGGCCTACATCTGAATTTTGAATACCTCCGTTTCAATGAGGCTCTGGAATTTATCATAATCAGCCTACTAGGTGCGGGTAGCCCGGCACCCCGGGATGATATGTGATAATGTATGTGTTGCCTTACTTGTACGGATGAAATCATTCCAGTCGTTGGGCCATACAAACTTCCCCCTAGGCCTGCATAGTCTTACCTGAGATATACCAAAGTAGTTCCTGCATTACCAGAGTGATCAGTGTTATTCAACCATTGCATAACGTCCACAGATATCATGGTTCATGTGTGAATTCTGTAGTGGAGGACAAGTCCTGCTTTGAATATCCACTGATAATGTGTTGTATGTCACTGGTGATTATGAGATTTCCAGGATAGCAGATGACATCTTTTTGTTGTTTTCACATTTGCACAGTACGGATAACCTTTGCTGGTTCTGGGGACACTTGGTAATTTACATGTTTCCTATTGCATTTCATGACTTATGTCTTTTAATACTGTTGTTTTGGTCTATGTCTTATGTACAATATATACTATATGTTGGAAGGCGGACCTCGGGGGGGTCGGAGAGACCACCCAGAGGGGCCCCGGCACTGCACGAAGTAGCCGAGCGCTGCTGAGAAGCCTCCTAGGAGAGGTCCTTCTCCTATACCGTACTAGCACAGTAACACCACCACACAGGACTCAAGGATGTTTATCAAGACGAGCAGTTCTTTATCAGCATTTACGGTTATCGATATGTACAAGGGGGATCGAGGGATCCACAAGAGTCTCAAAGTCTTTGGTAGGGACGGGGTAGCGGGACAGTCTTTAGTGGCCGCTTGGTACGAGGGTACCCTGGGCCCAGTTCTTGATCCTCAAGCTGGAGGGACTCCGGATCTCGGAGTGGTCGAGCCGCCACGGCGTCAGCAGGGCTCTGGCGATCAGTTCGTGGAGTTCGAGCCGCGACCAGGTCAGCAGGGCTCTTAAGGTGTTTCAGTTCAGCTCGAGCCGCGACGACGTCAGCAGGGCTCCGAGGGAGGTTTCAGCGAGGTTGGGCCGTGACAGCGTCAGCAGGGCCCCGATGTTCCGTGAGGTTCCTTGACTCAATAAGGTGGAGCCGCGACGCAGTCAGCAGGGCTTGTGGTATAGTCTCAAGCAAGAGTTCTTCTCCGTAGGGTCAGGGCTCTTGACTCCGGGATAAAACTGCTGTCCCATTGCGGGGTTGCCCCAGATATAGGTCTGGAGCCCTTTGATGTCCGGACCCTTGCACCTGGGGGGGCGGAGAGGCCGGGCTGGGGGAGGCCAGACGCCCAGCGGGAGAGGCGCCAGGCCCGGGGAGGCCGGAGGACGATCGCACCTAGGTGTTGAGGGACGTTGGGGCTCCCATCGAAACTCCCCTCCTCCAGGAGTGGTGAAGTGGCCATGTGGTGCCCCCTGGCCAGATCTTGGTGCCTCGATGTCGGGGCTTCGCTGAGGCCGAGGCCGGAGGGAGCCGGGCTGCATGGGCTGGTGCGTGGAGCAAGCATGATCCAAAGGGGGGGGGGAAGGGGGGACCCCGAAGGGATGAGTGGTCCCTGTGCGGCCTGGAAAAGGGGGCCGCTTAGGCTGGTGTAGGAAAACAGGTACAATCCAAGGGGACCTCGAAGGGAGGCGGGGTCCCGGGGCGGCCCGAAAGGGTGGCCCGTGTAGGCTGGTGCGGGGAACGAGCACAATCCAAGAGGGTTAAGACCACGCCACGAGGCCGGGTCCAACAGGCGTCCCCCCCAGCCGAAGGCAGGGAGAGTCACCCATCTCCTTGGGGGTTCTCCTCGTCAAGGCGGAAGAAGCGGGACAGGCCGTCGGTGTTGGCATGGTCATTGCCGGGCCGGTGTTCAACGGAAAAGTCCATCCCTTGCAGCGAGATGGACCATCGCAGCAGCTTGGGATTCTCGCCTCTCATTTGCATTAACCACCGCAAGGGCCAGTGGTCGGTCTGGACCCGGAAGTGGGTGCCGAAGAGATAGGGCCGGAGCTTTTTGAGGGCCCACACTACAGCGAAGGCCTCCCGCTCGATAGTGCTCCACCGCTGCTCCAGGGGCAGCAGCCGTCGGCTGATGAAGGCCACGGGTCTGTCGAGTCCCTCCGAATCTACCTGGGACAGGACGGACCCAATTCCATATTCGGAGGCGTCCGTCTGCACCATGAACTCCTTGCTGTAGTCAGGGGCCTGTAGCACGGGGGCAGTGCACATCGCCGTCTTGAGAGTCTCGAAGTCCGTCTGGCAGCGAGGGGGTCCAGTGCACCTTCTTGGGCTGCTTTGTTGACGTGAGCTCTGTGAGGGGGCCGACAATGCTCCCATAGTCTTTGATGAATCGCCGGTAGTACCCGGTGAGGCCCAGGAAGGCCCGGACAGCTGTCTGGGTGGTGGGGGGTTCCCATGCCTGGATGGCATCAACTTTCGGTTGGAGGGGAGCCACCTGACCGCTCCCTACTTGATGGCCCAGATAGGTCACCGATCCTTGGCCTATCTGGCATTTGCTGGCCTTGATCGTGAGCCCGGCCCTTTGGAGGGCGGCCAGGACGGCCTTGAGGTGCCCCAGGTGCTCAGTGGCTGCTGTATACGGCAATGTCATCTAAATAAGCCGCGCTGAAGGCCTCTAGCCCGGCCAGGACCTTGTTCACCAGTCTCTGGAAGGTGGCCGAGGCGTTCTTCATGCCGAAGGGCATCACCCGAAAGTGGTAGTGCCCATCAGGGGTGGAGAAAGCGGATCTCTCTTGGGCGCCGGGGGTGAGCTGGATCTGCCAGTACCCGGCGGTGAGGTCAAAAGTACTCAGGTAGCGGGCTTCGTCTCCCAGCCCTCCTTGACCAGGCTGAGGGGTCCTCGGACCGGATGCCCGTACAACAATTCGAAAGGGCTGAACCCCAGGGAATTCTGCGGGACCTCCCGATAGGCAAACAGGAGGCACGGCAGCAGGACATCCCATCTCCGCCTTAGGGGTTCTTCCAGGCCCTTGATCATTCTTTTTAAGGTTCTGTTGAACCGCTCGACCAGTCCGTTCCCCTGAGGGTGGTATGGGGTGGTGAATTTGTACGTGACCCCGCACTGCTGCCACAGGGACCGCATGTATTTAGAGATGAAGTTCGTACCTCGGTCGCTCACCACTTCTCAGGGGAACCCCACTCTCGAGAAGATCCCCACTACGGGGGCCGTCACAGTTCGAAGCGGGATGTCCTCAGGGTATCTGGTTGCGTGGTCTACGAGGACCAGGATGAAGCGGTGACCCAGGGCGGTACGGGGGTCCAGGGGCCCTACGATGTCTATCCCGACCCGTTCGAATGGGGTGTTGACTGCTGGGAAGGGCTGGAGAGGGGCTTTGACCCGTCCCCCCATCTTCCCGCTGGCTTGGCAGGTCCGGCAGTGGTTGTCCACGTCCCTCCGCATCCGGGGCCAGTAGAAGTGGGTCACCAGGCGGCTGTAGGTTTTGTCCTGCCCCAGGTGCCCGGTGAGGGGCACATCATGTGCCAGGTTAAGGAGGAACTCCCGGAATCGGAGGGGGACCACCAGCACTCGACTGGCCCCCAGTTCCGTAATCTTCTGCTCGCTGTACAGTAGTCCCTCGGCCCAATAGACCCAGTGTGTTCTGGCCTGGTCACCGTTGGCCTGCGAGGCCGCCTGCTGTCGGACCCCTTCGAGGGAGGGGCAGGTCTTCTGTTCCTGCTGGAACTGTTCTCTGGTGGGGCCCCCGTCGTAGCGCCATTGGGCAAGCTCCGGGAGGGCGCCGAGAGAGGCGATCTCGCCCGGGGAGGGTTCCGTGGGCCTGGCATTGGTGTCCGCATCTTCCTCGCTGGAGGCAGGTGGTGGCACGGGCCCCTCGGGCTCGACGGTGTCGACTGTTATGGACGAGCGGGGGGCCTGGGCGGCCATGGACCGGGTGGTGGCGCAGGCCCATTCGGGTAGTCCTAACATTCGGAGATGCTCTCGCCGCTCCACTTGAGCCCAGGGGGAACTCTCTAGGTCGTTCCCCAGGAGGCAGTCCACCGGAGCGCCGTCGCGGACAGTCACCTTCAGCATGCCCGTCACCCCTCCCCATTCGAAGGGGATCTGGGCCATCTGGCACATGCTTTCGCTGTTGTCGGCCGTCCGGACGGGGCACAGCATATTTGGCAGGATCTGTTCGGGGGTCACCAGGCGGCAGCGGACAGCGGTGACACTGGCTCCGGTGTCACGGAGGGCTTCGGTCCGTCGTCCATTGATAGTAACCCACTGTTGGTACTTCTGGGTGTTGCTCGGGATGGGGGTTCGGGGCACCATTTCTCGGCTGCCCAGGCAGACCAGGGACATGGCCGCCGGCTCCCACTCAGTGGACCCCCCGTCGAGGGGTTCTTCCTCTTCCTCCCCTTCTCCCAGGGCGGCAGCCGGCAGGTGTCGGGGCGGGGGCCCGCTGGTCCCCCCGCGTCGGTTCATGGGGCAGGCAGGGTCGCTGGCATAGTGTCCTGTTTGTTGGCAGCCGTAGCAGGTTATCGTGGGCCGGGGTCCGGTTTTGGCTGGCGTCGTCCCTCTTCGGGCTAGGCTCGGGGAGGTGTGTTGCTGAGGCGGCCCCCGAGGCGGACTCCGGGGCGGCCCGGCTGGGATGTCCCAATTCCGGTTCGACCCTCCTCCTCCGCCGCGCTGGCGGGGGGGTCCGGTGGGGTTTCGCTGGTACTCCCCCATCGAGTTCCGGGGGACTCGGGTGTTGACCCATCGATCGGCCTCGGCGGCGAGCTTCCGCGGCTCGGTCAGCTTGCTGTCGAGGAGGTGTTGTCTTAGTTCCACGAAGCAGTTGTTGGAGAGGTGTTCCCAAATAATGAGGTCGACCAGCTGCCGTAGGTGGTGACCTTGCTACCCTTGATCCAACCTTCTAGGGCCCGGCTGAAGAAGTCAACATACTCTACCCACGTGGTACCGGGGATTTTCTTGCAGTCTCTGAAACGCTGACGGTACATTTCTGCGGGTAGTCCGTAGCGGGTGAGCAGGGCCTCCTTCATATGATCGTACGAGGTCATCACCTCTTCCGGGAGCTGGAGCAGGGTGTCTCGGCCCTCACTAAGGAACCGACCCCATAGGCCGGCACCCCAATCCTTCCGGGGTACCCGATGGGAGGTCATGGTCTCCTCGTACGCCTTGAACCACTGCTGGATGTCGTCGTTTTTATAGTACTCCTTGACGACATCCTTGGGAATATGGACCTTGGCTTCGGTGGGCGGCAGAGCGTCTCTATTGCTGGGGGTGCCGGTCTCCCCCTTCTGGGCCTTGAGTTCGAGTTCTTTGAGGCCCCGCTCGTGTTCGAGGGTCAGCCTTTTTTCCTCCAGTTCTCGATGCCGCTTCTTCTCCTCTATCTCCTCCTGTAGCCGTAGCTGTTCTATGGCCAATTTCTTTTCGGCCAGCAGGAGTTCGCCGTCCAGCCGAAGTCGTGCGAGCTCTAGCTCATGGGACCGGACCTTCTCCCGCTCTCGTATTTCTTCCGTGGAGAGGCCGGTTTCTAGGCTGTTTCTCCCTCCGTTCGCGGGGGTCGGTACTGGTGGCGTGGCTGCATTTAGGGGCAGGGGACCTCCACTCTGGGAGGGGCCCGCCTCGGACTCTATCCAGGTTCTCAGGGCTTTCTGCATCTCCTCCTTGGTACATAGTCCAGTGGTTGCAATGCCCTTGTCCTTGCAGAACTGCTTTAACTCTTTGTGTGTATAATCTTCCAATCGTTCTGGTTGGAACTCCATGGTCGCGGTGGTTTCCTGGTTGCTCATGGTCTCTGTTCGTCTGGATGGATAGCGAGTGGGTTACTTGCTTGTACGATCTGCGTTCGGCTCGGATCCCGTCGCTGGCCACCAAATGTTGGAAGGCGGACCTCGGGGAGGTCGGAGAGACCACCCAGAGGGGCCCCCGCACTGCACGAAGTAGCCGAGCGCTGCTGAGAAGCCTCCTAGGAGAGGTCCTTCTCCTATACCGTACTAGCACAGTAACACCACCACACAGGACTCGAGGATGTTTATCAAGACGAGCAGTTCTTTATCAGCATTTACAGTTATCGATATGTACAAGGGGGATCGAGGGATCCACAAGAGTCTCAAAGTCTTTGGTAGGGACGGGGTAGCGGGACATTCTTTAGTAGCCGCTTGGTACGAGGGTACCCTGGGCCCAGTTCTTGATCCTCAAGCTGGAGGGACTCCGGATCTCGGAGTGGTCGAGCCGCGACGGCGTCAGCAGGGCTCTGGCGATCAGTTCGTGGAGTTCGAGCCGTGACCAGGTCAGCAGGGCTCTTAAGGTGTTTCAGTTCAGCTCGAGCCGCGACGACGTCAGCAGGGCTCCGAGGGAGGTTTCAGCAAGGTTGGGCCGTGACAGCGTCAGCAGGGCCCCGATGTTCCGTGAGCTTCCTTGTCTCAATAAGGTGGAGCCGCGACGCAGTCAGCAGGGCTCGTGGTATAGTCTTAAGCAAGAGTTCTTCTCCAAAGGGTCAGCCGCGATTCCATCAGCAGGGCTCTTGACTCCGGGATACAACTGCTGTCCCATTGCGGGATTGCCCCAGATATAGGTCTGGAGCCCTTTGATGTCCGGACCCTTGCGCCTGGGGGGGCGGAGAGGCCGGGCTGGGGGAGGCCAGACGCCCAGCGGGAGAGGCGCCAGGCCCGGGGAGGCCAGAGGACGATCGCACCTAGGTGTTGAGGGGCGGTGGGGGTCCCATCGAAACTCCCCTCCTCCGGGAGTGGTGAAGTGGCCATGTGGTGCCCCCTGGCCAGATCTTGGTGCCTCGATGTCGGGGCTTCGCTGAGGCCGAGGCCGGAGGGAGCCGGGCTGCGTGGGCTGGTGCGTGGAGCAAGCATGATCCAAAGGGGGGGGGAAGGGGGGACCCCGAAGGGATGAGGGGTCCCTGTGTGGCCTGGAAAAGGGGGCCGCTTAGGCTGGTGTAGGAAAACAGGTACAATCCAAGGGGGACCTCGAAGGGAGGCGGGGTCCCGGGGCGGCCCGAAAGGGTGGCCCGTGTAGGCTGGTGCGGGGAACGAGCACAATCCAAGAGGGTTAAGACCATGCCACGAGGCCGGATCCAACACTATATTTTTATATACTACTGTGTGGAATCTCATCTTTTTGTGGTGTAATTATTGTGTCACTAGTGTGAGTGTGTTGTGCAGACGCTTTACTCATTGCCTCTGGGATATGCCTGACTGCTCTTGCCAATCTACCAGGGGGTGAGCACAGGTTATCTTCGGTGTGTAACCTACTTGCCCTGACTGGAGGTGTGGGTTCTGTCTGGCTTAGGTGCATACCCTAGCCAACCAGAAACCCTGTTTCTAACAATCAGAATTTGAATACTAAGAAAGAAATAAGCTAGCATTTTCCCAGATAAAATATTTTAATTAGACTTAGGCCTGTCCTATAGAAAATGTAGCTGGACATAAGCTATGAAAGAAATTGGCTTCAGTCTCTGTGAGAGCATACTTTTTAAGACATATAGGGTGACCGTTTTTATATGCAATTCCCTGCCTTGTGGATTGACAAAACAGACTTTATTGATCCATACAAATAGGTTTGCTTTCATGTCGAAGCACTTAGCTTTTCTATGTGTCACAGCAGAACTTTTTTAACTTCCGGCCAGCCAGAGCACAGTGTGATCCTAGTAGCCATATATTATATCATATATATATACATATGGATGTCATAGTGCACAGAGTCCTTATAACAGCAAAATTAGGGTCTAGGAAAATGTGAAAAATATGGTTAGGCCAGGCAAAAAAGCTGAATTTGCTACAGGCCCGTGGTGAATGCTACAAGACATTGTGGGAAGCAGTCTCTTGGAAGAGGTCAACAGAAAAAGAATGCAAACAGAACACAATGGACGTCAGCAAAGTTTGAAATCTAAGCATTCTGGTTTGCCGTGTGCACTGCAAATGATTATACAACTCACTCAATCCTCTGCTCCCAAACCATGTTACCCCCACCATACTAGGATGCGTATGTGTAAGTGGAAGACCATGGCAGGTTAACAATGCATAAAGTTGTAATAAATAGAACCTGGCCGGATTGTCAAAATGTTTCCAAACAAATGTAGAACTGTCCTGCTTTCCCAGATGCTAAACATGTAACACATAGCATGCGTATATCATACCCCTTAATAATCAAACTTTAATTACTGTACCCTATAGCCATAGCACGTGAACAGAGAGCAAGCATATACCTGTCAAACTTTATTTATCAAAATGCACATGCTTGATTGTTTTGAACCAGAATCAACTGAGCTTCCTAAAATACCACAAGAATAAATATAATGGATACATGCTTTACTTATCAAGCATTGCAGAATGATAAGAGTGCACATATTAGGTTTTCAGCAGACAGCATGCTGTCATATGTACAAGCAAGAGCTTTCTGCACTGCATAGTCCATTTTCGACTGCTATTCTCATTTGTAGGCTAGGGCTATTGCATGTCCTTTAGCGCCAATATATGTGCTTGAATGGCTGCATGGAGAATAATCTAGTTTAAAGGTATTTTAGCAATTTTTGTTGAAGCAGGTACAGGGATACATAATCCAGAGATGTCCATTTTATTTGTTTGTGTTAGGGCCCATAGCACTCTTGCTATGCCACTGCTAGATTGGTACCTGTGTACAGGACAGGAGGGGACCAATCCATGTACACACTGCTATGTTGATGCCATAAAGAGTTGTCATATTGCCTTGCACCACCATAAAACGAAAAAATGAGAAATCTGAAAATCATATTGAGCATGTTTTGAACTTATATTTAAATTCAATGACAAGTGTTGTTGCATGACATATGAAGCCAGGATGAAGAGTAGCACTTCATTTACTTTTATTGTTCTACATTTGAAGTGTTATATGAAGTCTTTCCACTCTCTTCTTAACAGTCATAGAAGCAGTTTCTGTTTAGGACATAAGTCCAAATTGTGACTTCTGTTCAGAGGACATGCTTATCACTTAATTTAAAACCTGCCATGGCACGTGCATACATTGACTGAATGCTAATTACACTCATTCACTCTGCTTGCATTTGCCATGACTATTTTGTTATACTGAAATGGAAAACTGACAAAAGTGACAAATCTCCCTCAACCTGTTTTCAGATAATAATTTGTTAATTATGTTTACCTCAGGTCTTATCCTGTTAGGACATAGAATAGAACGTTTTGTTTTTCTGCACTTGAACTGCTTTGTGGGTCTTTACTAGGACTTCTTTTTATCCCTGGATTCTATTACCGACTTGGATAGCGCTATAATACATGGGGTGCAGTAATCCCACTGTAAATGCCCATCTCTAATTTCCTTTATAAAGGCAACTTGCGACGCATCTAATGACCTGTAATAAAGAAATGACGTAGCCACTCAAATGTAATAACTTATGACATTTGAGTTCTGACATTAGTATGCCTGCTGTAAGAGGCAGCAGAAAGTTAGTCCAAAGTAACTTTTTATTTCTGACAGATATGTGGGTGGTATGAACACAGACTACAGCACACCTTTAACTCCTCAAGCCATTGGTTCATTTTTTGTGACATCTACTAAAGTCGTGCGCGAAAGTTAACCAGACCAATTGTCTGAAACCAATTTTGCGGATACCTTTTTAAGGGCAGAGCACATTCACTGTGACATAAAATAGTAGTGTCATAGTGCACAGGAGTCCTAGTAGCAGCAAAATTAGGGGAACAGAAAAGGTGAAAAATCTGAGGGTGGCCAGGCAGAAAAAGGGAATTTGCTACGAGCCTATGGTGGATGTTATAACAAGAAGTTGTGGAAAGTAGAGCCTTGGAAGAGGTCAACAGAGAAAGAATATTAACAGACTCGAATAGAAAGTTTGAAATCTAAGCAATCTGGTTTGCATGGTGCACTTCCAATGATTATACAACTCACCCAAACCTCTGTTCCCAAAACAAGGTACCCTCTCCACGCTCACCATATATTTAAGGGCCTCATGGAGTGTAATTACAGCTGCAGTCTAAAGAAGGAAAATGTGAACTGGCTTTTCATTCTTCTGATATGTTTTTCAAACATGAAAAACATTCAGAAAATAAGAGATGTTTAGGTCAAGATATGTATTTTTGTCCACACAGGTCATTACAGGAAAGTTAGAATTTCTCTATGAAACTGCTCCTAATATATTTTGGCAAAACGATGAACTCTTTTCGGCATGTTAAATCTCACAGGAGAGATTATGCTTTTATTCCTTGTGTCTGTAATGAACATGAAAGAACAAGACACCAAGGAATTAAGCAGTTTCTAGAAAGGGTGATGGTATGACCATGTTATAAAGAATAAAGTACTCCCTGCGTACATTAAAAGGATACCATCACGGAGTTCCATGATATTATAAAAGAACTCAGCCCTCAGACTCGTTCCTCTAAATGGTCATTGAATAACTACCAATATCCTTATAATGATTAGCAGGGCGTACTTTATCCCATATATAATGAGACACTTTTACAGGGAGGAACTAAGCATTCCATTTAACCCATGCTATGATTAAAACCCAAGGTATGCACCTCTGAGCATGTAGGGCCTTAAAATGTACATCTTTAAATTGGGATTTTTATACTGCATGCACAATAGTATATATGGCACATCATGCTGACTAAAACGTTCTCAGACAGGTAATCTCTGAAAGTCATTATTTCTAACAGCCTCATTGCAAATCAAGTGAAAGAAGAAATTTAATTTGCTATTTAATTAATGAACAATCAATATTTTAAATGAATTGTAGTGAGACCTTGATCTACTTTGTCACTAACCATGGGTTACAGATGCCTATGTACATCTTTTGGCCAATCTCATTAGTCCCAGCAGGACTCAAGATCTTGGTGCACAATCTCTTAAATAAAATGGAATGGGGCCTAGTTGGTGTTCACAAGAACTCTCTCACAGTTAAGATGCTGCTCCTTCCTGACCTTGTGTTAAAACATAGAAAACACAACAAGATGATGGATCTAGTGCTGAAACTTTTCAAGCACTCATCCCCAGTCAAGTGATCTGGCTTAAATCCATTGTTCCTTTGCTCACAATGCCACTCCAGTTTAGATCCAGCCATATGTAAATCAGTCTTGACCCTGCTCCCCATGGGAACAGTCCAGCCTGAACTGCCAGGCAGGTCCTCCATGGACCAGAAACAAGCACCCTGGAACTGGGTTCATGGAACTGTCAACCACTACATTTTATGAATTCATTTGAAAGAGATCAGGTTTGCAGTGATACTCTTATTTGGACCTTTCTTGTTGACAATTCTATAAGCAATCTCTGGATCTGTGGCAGGTTCTGCATTTACAGTTCAGTGGTCTTGACACGTGCTGGCTATGATGATCTAACTGAGCCACTACTTTTGCATGAGGATTCTGACAGTTTCATATAACTTTTTAGGTGTGGCGTTGACCAAGACCTTTTGAGTTTACTAAAATATGTATAATATACTTACATATAGGGGGATTTCAGACATCTCTCTTCATCCATTGATCTGTTTTTGTGTCATTCCCATTTTGCTTCCGCCCACTACAGCATACATCATGGGGCTGTGGGTCAGCCTACTTAAGACAGCTGTTAACTTCACTTTGAGTGACTGGATTTGCTCTCTCACAAAGAGCACATCTGCACACAAAATATTTCCCTTCAGTGCCAGTGCTGTTGATTTAACTTTGGAAATACTTTAATGTTGCCATTGTGCTTAGAGGGTGATGTGATAGCAGGATGCTTCTTTTGTGAATACATGGCACATTCCATCTTTATCAGATCCCAACTCCCGCCAATGGTGTTATAAATTCCTTTTGGAGTGTTTTGAATTTCTGGCTGCTGCTATTTCACAGTATTCCAGTGTGTGTCCATTTGATACTGTCATGTATTAAATTATGCTCTTTTTACTTTCTCTTCTTTCTTTCTTTCCTTACTTCTTTTGTTCTTTTATTTCTCTTTCCTTCTTTCGCTTTCCTTCTTTTTGCCTTCTTTTTATCATTCATTCATTTTTCAATTTTTACCTTCCTTCTTTCTTTTTCTCTCCCATTCTTTCTACTTTTCTTTGTTTCTTTATCTTTCCTTGCTTTTTGTCTTGCCTACTTTCATTCTTGCATTCTTTCCTTCTTGCATTCCTTCTTTCTTTCTTTTCTTTGTTTTTTGGTTTCATTGTTTCTTTCTCATTCTTTCTTGTTTTCTTTGTTTCTTGCCTACTTTCTTTGTTTCTTGTCCGCCTTCTTTTTTGCCTTCATTCTTTCTTTTCTTCTTTCCTTCTTGTCATCCATCTTTCCTTCCTTCTTTCGTTTTTTTCTTTGTCAAAGGCAAGAGGCTTGCATCCAATTCCAGACTGATTGACTTTTTTAGATCTGTGCTAGCCAACCTTTAGATTTTACTAAAATTTTGCGTATAACAGAGAGCCTCATTCCAATGTTGGGTGGACCGCCATCAACAGGTTGTCGGTGGCGGTCCGCCCAACATCTAGTGTATTGGTCAGCCTGCTGGATTACAGACTTTACATGGCGTTCCTACTGCCATGTAAAGGCAGACAGAAAGGGACTTTATTCCATTTTGGGACACTGGAATATGGCCAGGGGGACCATGTGGTGCCCCCCAACCATCCATGCACAATGGGCCTGGCACACAGGGCATGGATGTTTGAGAACTGCCCTTTTCCACTGCGGCCTTTGCTTCCTGTATTTTCTTGGGCCACAGCACAAGCTGCAAAGGAAAAGAGCAGTTTTCAGACTGTCTGCACGGTGGTCGCATTGTGATCAGGCAGGTGGGACCACCGACATATAGTCAGTCGGACACCTGTCCGAGGTGATGTGGGTCAGACGCTTCTCCGACCACCATCGTTATGAGAACCATAGTTACTTATGTAGTTTGATGAAGACGAATTTCTGCGCTTCCATTTACAGTAAAGCATTGTCCCTTCTGTCTCTTGTGTCCCCATCTTATTTTAGTTCCCTTCCATGCCATCCCTGCTCCCGAGCACCTCTTTCGCATGATTTATCAGTATGGTTGGCCTACCTTGCCGATTCTGTATCACTTGCATGTTTTTGAAACAGAAGTACAGCAAAATCAACATGGCAAATTTTCGAAGGGCCTTGCTGCACTTTTCCACACTCTGTCACTTTCGATTTTTCAATGTTAAATGTAGTATTTTATGGGGGTCGTCCCTATTGTTACCATTCTTTAATCTTGACTTGCTCCTCCTACTTTAATTAATCCACTCAAATAAAGTAATTCATGTCCCTGAAAACCTTTGCGAGCAGTATGTGCCTGGGTGTTTCCCCCTGCTTGTTAGATCGGTTACAGTGCCTACAGAATACAGCAGCACACACAACTCTCCATCTGGGATGAACATATCACACGCCACCTGCCTTACGATTGCTGCACAGGTAGCATAGTGGATAGTCTGCATGGCCCAACTCCACGCTTCAAAGAAGAAATTATCCAGCATTTTTCACTGAGTGGACCCTTTGGTCTTCAGTTGTCCCTCCTAGGCAAGATCTGGAGGCGGATGTGACCTTCAGAATGACCTACCTTTGGAATCTTAAATTCTAGGCAGCCATTGCTCTTTTGGGAGAAACGTGGGTGGCCTAGGTAGTGCTGTGTGAATGGGCACGTATGAGTACTCAGTAGTAGCATGCCTTTAGGTGTTTTACTATCCTTTCTTTGAGAGAACTCTGCTCTGACTGTGGTGATCACTTCATTCAGCAGAACTGAGTATTGTTTTTTGCTACAGGCATCATCCAAGGCTAGATTATCAGTCTGGAATTATTCGGATCTGAATTTATTGGGTCCCATAAACATCACTTATTTTTAGTTTTCCCCATGAAATGGGGCATAACATACAGAGTTCAGCGCTCACTGCACCAATATCTCCATCTCCTGATACTTACTGGACTTTTTACATGATACATTTGAGCAGATTTGACCTCCTGAAATGTATCACAAAGGTGCAGACTTTATCACACCCGATAATTCGTGGGTTCGGAACTACTCACATGTTGTTCAAATGGACTGTCAAAATTCAGGACTCTGGTAATCGAGCCTTTTGGGTTTACATGCATTGTCGAAATTCTAGTCCTAGAGCAAATGGTTCTGTTCAAACTCCCCGTGCTTAGAAAAGAGAAATGCATGGAATGGTGAATAATTTGGACTATTTTCTTTTTTTTAATGATTGAAGTTCATTTACCTTCCCTTTTTTTAAAAACTATTTCTATTTAACTGTTTTTGTATTGATATGCAATGGTGTCATGGAAAAAAAAACTTAAGATGTGTTTCATTGATAAAAAGGTCAGACAACATGCTCACATACAATAGGTGTCCTTCATAACCTGTTAAATCCCACGGCTCAAACACCATGGCGATGTACAAAGTACAGTGTACACACACTGTCTGAGCAGGGCACAATGGTAAAACCAAAAAACAAGAAATGTCATTCATTGCAGCTCTTACTTGGCTTAAAAACCCAGACTTGGTTCCTCAAAAGAAATCCTGGTTCTGCCGCTGCCTGCGGTAATTGCTTCTTAACCCCCGTATTGCTATTTTTTCCAGAAGTTGAATAAAGCAGGAAAGCTAGCCACTTATTCAAATTGTCTTTGAAAGAGGACAAAGTTTTATTTCAAATATTTCGCGAAGCATGATTGCTTTTAACAGAAAACAGTAATCATGGCGAGGCATGCCCGGGCCGGCGGTGGCGGCTACCGAGCCTAAGACCTGAGATGACAGTTTATGTTAGGAAGGGAAAAAACACGGACCTCCTAGGCTCCAAAAATGTGCGCGCGATACATAAAAAGATACTTGTTTGATATAATTAATGATATTTTTCCTCACTTTAACATTGCCTGAAGGGTAAAGAAAAAACATTGCGCTTCGTGGAATCCCTGATGCCACACAAAGTCTGCGAGCAAGGCAGATTTAATTGCCGCGCTAAAACCACAATAAAGGCCAGGTTTGCATTAAATCCATAACCACATCTAGTGAGGAATATCTTTAATCACCTTTGAAATGGTGACCACAAGATAATTAAAGGGAAAGTGTTCTCATTAGTAATTATCCGGGAATATCAAATCTCCATTGTATCGTGAAGTCCAAGTTTAAAGTGCCTTGGCATGGCCCTCAGTTTCTTCTCTCGGAGCCTAATCCTAAAATTGCAATGAAAACAGAGATGTGCTGGTTGTGAGGTTGGAGGGATGCAACAGAGTAAATGACTGTCTGTGCGTCCATTATTGAGGGTTACACAGAATATATTACCTCATTACTTTACAGATACCGATTTAAGTTACACTTGCTATGGAATATGTGAGCCACTGGCATAGAGGAAATTATGCAAGGACATGACCTTTAAAATGACCCAAGCTGCTAGGCAGTCAATATCAGCACATCACATTCTGAGGTTCCACATTCTAGAGGGTCCTAACGTGTTGCCCACGAAAACTGCCCATATAACATATACATCGGCAGAGGTTTTGGCATACAGCTTTACTAATTTATATAGACACAGATTAGATTCACACATAATGGAGGTAATGTAGTGAGACTGTCAATAAATGTAAATCAGCAAAGGAAAAAAAGTCATGCAATCTAAAAAAAATATCTAAAAATAAAGAAATTGGAACAATTTGATAACTTCTTACCTCCTCTATTGACATACATGTACACCGTGGAAGGTACACGTATATATGTATATATATATATATATATATATATATATATATATATATATATATATATATATATATATATATATATATATATATATATATATATATATATATATATATATGTTCACTGCAAAAACAAAGGTTACAGGGTCGCTATAGTTAGGCTCACATTTCACACATACAAAACCAGAGAAATTCAGCAGTTTTAGTATAGAACTTGTGCCCCCACAATGCACTGCTTATGACCTCAAATATTATATCGCTGATGGGGAAGAAGATGTAGCCCTACGGTTAGAGCGGTCGACCTCAGACCTGGGGAACCGGGTTTCGAGTCTCGGCAACGGCGCTCAACATAGTGTGATTCTGGGCAAATCACTTAATCTCACCTTGCCTAACAAAAAAAAAATGAATGTGTTCATCTGTAATGAAACTGGTGCTCATGTAAAGCGCTTTGATACCTGATGCCTCGGGTCTAGTTTGCGCTATACAAAACAAAAACAAACAAAAAAAACTGCCGACATGGTCAGTGACATCACTGAGGACTTCTCAAATGAGTGAATTTCTAAGGCTTTTCAAATTCTAGTTCCTAACTATAAACTTCCTGTAGTCTTTGGTTTCTTTCCATGAATTTCAATGGCTTTCTAAATTTTATTTCCTAACTGTAACCTGTTGAGGTTTAATATCTGTGAAATGAGCATTGTCCCAGAATGAATCCTGCCATGCTTATTTATCCAAGATATGTCCACCATTTTGTGCACCACCTCTTCCCAACTAGAGTACTTTCGACTGGCTAATTGGTAAGTGCTACCTTGTTAGGTAAATGTATAGTGCCTCTCCTACACTACAACTACGTAAAAAGACACAGAGAAAATCTCTCCAGTGACCATGTGTGTCTGTAACTTTGACAATGTGATTGTTGCTTGAGCGTCTTCAACAGATAGCTTTATGAGGTGGAACTACAGAGAAAACATACTTGGATGATTTGTACTTTAGATAAGTGATGCTTCTTTTTTTTTTACTATGGGTAGGGGAGCCCCGCAGCCCCCCTCCAGGGGCTGATTTTGGCACAGGAGACCCCATCCTCCAGGGCCCAGTCATGTCACCTGGGTGCCCCTACGGCACCCAGTGTGCATTGAGACCTCAGGGGAGCCTCAAGGCCCCCACAGTCCCAGCTGGCTCTCGGCCTCCTGCGGGAGTCAGCACTGCTCTGACAGACAGGGGGCTGCTAAAAGGCAGCTCCCTGTCTGTCAGAGCAAATGTTTTCATCTGTTTCCCTGCATGCATATTTGCGTGCAGGAAAACTGATGAAACTCTGCTTTATGCAAGACAGAGCTGTTTGAAAGTGGAGTTATGTTCGATTAAGCAAACAGCTACCTTCTGAGGGTGGGCTCCCTGATCAAATCATCCAAAGAACCTCTCAAACACCCACTCACACTCCGCTACAACCTCACATACACCCACTCCCTCTCATACAACTGCTGTTGAGTGAATGCTGGTATGGGTCTGTGAATGGGCATTCACAGACCCATACCAGCACTCACACAACAAATCACTCAACCATAAAGCCACTCACACAACCACTCACTCTTACTTGCACTTACACACCCACTAACTCACCCATACAGTTACTAATGCACCCACTCACTCACCAATACAGCCACTCACACATCCAGTCATACAGACATACAGACACTTAGACAATCACTCATACACCCTTACAGCAACTCATACACCCACTCAATCACCCATACAGAATCTCATGCATCTGCTCACTCACCCATACAGGTACTCATACATCCTCACACTCACCCATACAGGCACTCACACTGCTGCTCATTCACAATACAACTACTCACACCCACTCGTAACCATACAGCCACTGACACAGCCACTCACTCACCCATACAACCACTTACACACGCACAGAACCACTTACATACCCATTCACACATCCATATAACCACCCAACACACACTTACTCACCCTTACAACCATTCACACAGACATTCACTCTCTAATACTGCCACTCACACAACTCACCTATAATCACACTCTAAAAGCTACTCACTCACCTATACATCTACTTACATACCCACCCCCTCACCCATACAACCACTGACACAGCCATTCAGACACCCATGAAGTCAGTCACACATCCACTCACACACCTATGTTATGCAGGCACTCACACAGCCCTAACTCACCCATACAGCCACCCAAACACCCACTCACTCTCCAATACAGCCACTTACTCACCCATATAGCTACTCACATACCCACTAACACATCCATACAGCCACTCACACACCCATACAGCCATTCAGAAATCTACTCACTCACTGATACAGACAGTCACACAGCCACTCAGATGAGATATGTTAGTAATAGTATAGTTTTTTTCAGTAATCCTGTAGTTTAGAATATATCTTTCAGTCTCAGAAATGTTTACCAAACATTAACACTCACGGGATGATGTCATCAGTGATGTCATTTGAGACGTCATCAGTGATGTCGTCAGTGACGTCATTGACCATGTCATGAGTGATGTAATATGCAAGGTCATAAGCAGTGAATTGCAGAGGCCTAAGTTATAGTTAGTTCAGGTAACTATAACTGCTGAATTTCTCTGCTTTTGTATGTGCGAAATCTGAGCCTAACTATAATGTCCCGTAACCTTTGTTTTTTTAGTGAATGTCTTTGTTTTTATAATTGCATTTCCTAACTATAACGTCCTTATAACCTTTGTTTTCTTCAGTCAATATATAGGAGGATATGTGGATGAGCTGTTGCACTATGTAATTGATTCAGTCCCTAGAAATAGATGAGGTGGGAACCGTGAAAGTAAGTTCAGGCAACTCGAATCCCGATATATTTTAATGTTTGATAGCAAGACACCTCAAGGCCTGAATTCTGAAGAGGAGATGCATGTTCATCTTGAATAAGAAAAATACGAACCTGACTAATCCATTTTCACAATGAGAAAAAAAAAGAAGAAATTATTAATTGTGTCTGATCAATATTTTTAGGCTTTTTATAAAATAGTTAAGTATTTTCACGTAAACAACTTAGTTTTTAAGACTATGCCCCAACATTTGCACTTTGATAAGGCAACGTAATTAGGCTATGAGATTAATTAATGAACAGATAGGTATGTCCTTTTGGACAGAACTTGAAAGATTGATGTAGCCTATACTGCACTGACACTTTTAAATAATGAGGGGGGGAGAAGAAATAATATTTTAATAACCAGACAATACCTCTGCTGGTCTGCTCAGCAATATACCAAATATTTTCTTAAATATAATGGTCATAAACGCCTCGAAAAGGCAGTGTTTTAGCGTAGTGTAACAAGTAAGGTCATGATCAAGGGCCTCATGTAGGTAAATACATTTTACCGGTTCTTAAATACCGAGCCGTACCGAATCGGTAAATTAGAATCGGTAAGTTATATGTAGGTAAAAATTCGGTAACAGTTACCGATTCGGTAACATTCGGTAAATACCGAGGTGATAATTACCGATTCGGAAAATACCGAGGTGGTATCTACCGGATCCGAAAATACCGAGGTGGTATCTACCGAATCGGAAAATACCGAATCGGTATGTACGGATTCGGTAAATAACATCACATGACTTGACGAAACAGCTAATCCTGTGCAACGACAGCCCACCCAACCAGGAACTGCCCACACCCAGGCAGGTGTACACAATTAGCCGAAGTGGCCACACCCAGGCAGGTGTACATAATTAGCCGACCCTGGAGAGGCTTGGAGTGCAGAGGAGAGGCAGGGAGCAGTTGCATGTGCGAGCGGGAAACGAACAGCATGTCCAGCCAGAGAACACAGAAAGACGGAGGGGAAAGGAGGAGGAAGCTCAAATTCAGCCCCAAGGAACTCCAGGTGCTGGTGGAGGAGGTGGTGAAGCAGCACCAGAAGCTGTTTGGGAGGCAATCCCTGCAAGTGCCTGAGGCCGAAAAGCGCAACACATGGCTGGCCATCCAGGCGCAGGTCAATGCTGTGGGAGTGACCCACAGGGACATTGAGGTCCTCAAAAAGCGCTGGTATGACCTGAGGATTGTGACCAAGAGGAAGATGGGCGACATCCAGAAGGAGGCCAGCCAGACCGGAGGTGGAACCAACAGGGCACCTGCCCTCACCGAACTGGAGGAGCTGGTGGCGGCCACAATCGAGCAAGAGAGCGTCGTGGGTCTTGGGGACGCCGACAGCTCTGCCAGAGCCGCAACACACCAAGGTAAGACGAAAGCACAGCAATGTAGCCTCCCCTACCCCTATCCCACATTCCCCATTGTGAAACGAGAATCACACTGCAGTCCACACGTGTCAGTGCAGACAGGCATTGCATTCCGGGAGATGTAGTCAGGGCAACACTAACCATGACGTAAATGTTACAGGGCAACAAGGCATGTCACGCACTCGAGGCACAAGGAGACAGAGGACAGATTGGAATGTGAAATGATGTATTGTGACGCTTGCAATGCAGCCCTTCGGGGACACTGAGCCAATGTTGTTTTTCTGTCCACAGATGTGACATCATGCAGTACAGGGCATGCTGCAGGGGAGACGGCACACCGGCCACAAAAATCACCTCTAGCCAGCACGAGTTCAGACCAGGGAGCAGGCCCACTTGCAGCCGCACCACCAACACAGCCAGCCTCGCCGCACACAGAGCCAGCATCACCTCACCGAGAGCCAGCATCACCACAACCACAGCCAGCATCGCCACTCATGTTCGAATCACCGGCCACATCTCCGCTTGCAGGTGTGAGAATGAGGAGGCGTCCAGCAGCCAGGCTACGAGCCTTCGACACCTCGTCAGACGACAGCATGGGCCCAGAAGACCGCACCGGGCCCCAGGAAGGGAGCCATCCCACTGTGCCCCACACCTCACAGGCAGCACAGACGGGAGCAAGAGGGCGCCGCAGGTCGCGTGTCCAGAGTCCACCAGCACCCACTGACGGCCATGGTGTCTTCTTGGGCTCGAGGGCCAAATGTTGAAGCAACAGCGCCTGCAATCAAAGGCAGTTATGTCAGTCCAGAGGCACATGCGGGTGATGAAGACAAGCTTAGTCAACATGGACACAAACATTGGCGGCATGGCTGCGGGCATTCGGGACATGTCCCAGTCAATCCAGCAGTTGTGCAGCAAATTAGATGCTGACATCGAAGCACGGCGCCGGGAACGCCAGAGAAGGGACACTACCAGCAGGGCACTCAACCGTCTGGCAACTGCGACTTCCCTACTTTGCCGGCGCTCTGTGACGATGCAGGAGGGCCTAACACAGTGCTGCAGCGACCTGTCTCGGGGGATGGTGCAGGTGACAAGTGCACTAGGGGTGCTATTGACTAGTCAGGCGTCGACAACTGCTGCAGGGGATGCTGCGGAGAGCATCGACACCAGCAGCAGCATCACACCCCCCGTCCCCGAAGCACGCAGGAGCAGCAGGCGGCTTGGGGTTGGCTCTAGTGAGGATGCACAGGCCGTGCAATCCACCACTGCAGCGCGTATGCGCAAACATTGATGTGGCCCTGCTTAGCCACTTCCCATTGGGTGACGTAACCCTGGACATACTCCTTGTATAGATGGTATATTGCCAGATTGGCCTGTTCATGTGTTCATGGCGTGGTGCCACATTAAACTACGTCATGACTTCTCACAACTCGCTGTGTCCCCTCACTTACTCAGAAATAGTTGCATGTGATCTCTGCCCGTCTCTCTCTCCCATCGATTGCAGTTGGCACTCTAGCTGCGCTGCCCTCTGGCTGGCCTGACTCATCCTCGTTGTCCTCAAAATATGTTAGTTCCACATCTGTACCTTTTTTCGTGGCAAGGTTGTGCAGCATTGCACAAGTGGCAATAATCTTGCAGCAGGTGATGGGTTTGTACTGGCGTGCGCCTCCGCTCTTGTGGAGGCAGCGGAACCTGCTCTTCAGTAGTCCAAACGTGCGCTCCACCACATTGCGTGTTGTTTTGTGGGCCACGTTGTATCGTCTCTCACTCTGGGTTGCTGGGTGTAGGTAGGGAGTGAGGATGAATGAACGGCATGCATATGCACTGTCGCCTGGATGAGTAAAAGGGAACCATCAGTTACATGCCTCTATACACTCTGATTTGCAGGTTTCAAGGGGCGTCACTGTTACTTACCCAGCAGGTATCCCTCTCCGAATTCTCCGGCACTCAGTCGTGTGTAGATCCCACTATTCTGGAAGATGTAAGAGTCGTGGGTGCTCCCAGGAAACTTTGCAACAATATCTGTGATGATGTTCCCTGCATCACAGATCACCTGCACATTGATGGAGTGGGTGGACTTCCTGTTCCTGTAGATGTGCTCTGTATCAGCTGGTGGACAGATTGGGATGTGTGTACCATCAATACAGCCGATGACATGGGGGAACTGTGCCATGTGATAAAAGTCTGTTTTTGTTTTCTGCAGTGCAGCCTGTGTGTTTGGGAAGCTTATGTAGTGGTGCATTCTCTGCATCATGGCATCCAGGAACTTCCTGAAGAAACGGGACAGGCAACTCTGGGATACACCACCCACCGCAGCTATCACCACCTGATAACTGCCGGATGCCAGTAGATGTAGGCTGCAGAGCACCTGCACATGTGGTGGTATGGCGTGCGCCCTTCTTGTTGGCTGGTCCAGGAGTGGGTGCAGGTCCCTTATCAGGTCCATGATGGTTTCGGGGTGTAGCCTGTACCTCTCATGTATCTCTGCATCAGTCAGCTGGAGTAGTGTGATGCGCTGTCTGTAGATTTGTTCCTCCCGTCGCCACACCCTCAGTCCTGCTGCCTGTAGACGTAGGCGCCTTGCAATGACGTACATGGCGGCCATGTTGTCCACGCTGTTGCATTTTGGGATTGCTTATGTGCATTGTTGATGGTATTTACCGCCTCATATTTACCGAAAAGTGGTTTTTGGACTCCTACATCTCACTTGTCTGGATACCGGTCGGTAACGGCATATTTACCGAAAATCGGCCGTTACCGACCGGTATTTCGCTACCTACATGAGGCCCCATATCTTCTATTCCCACAGGGGACCTACAGCTTGGAGGTATACATGATCTAAGTGATAAAAAAACAGAAAATCTGTGCACACGTGTAAAGTGTTAGCAGTATTGAGTACTGTAAGTAAATGAACAAAGCAGCAGCTGTTACACTCCTAACGTGTGGCGTACACACTTGGCTCACTACCGAATTTGTGCTGTGTTTTGACTATGTGTTTTGAATATGGTATTTACCCTACCTTACACGTTGCCCTCACTGTGACTGATATTCCCTGTTTCAGCCGGGACGGAAGAACAACCGGCAGAGTGACACACCATTTTGCTTTTACTTGCCCATTAGCCCTGAAGAAGTCGTGGGTTAAACACCCTGACAAAACACGTGTTGGCTGGGCATTTGGTCACCGAATAAATCTACCAAGGAAGAAAATACTTGTCAACGTATTAATGTTCATTGATTTTGTGTTCAATTAATTTCTGTGTTTATTTACTTACAGTACTCAATACTGCTAACACTGTACACGTGTGCACAGATTTTCTGTTTTGCTGTACAAAGACTTTGGTCTACCTAGGGGGTTTAGGGTCATCCCCTCATCTGTAGCACCGTAGATATTCTACCTAAATACTGACGTTTACACGCAGAGGCGCCATCACGCACCGCATACTAGAAACCCCACGCGAGATTGTATCTTATGATCTAAGTTATGTATGAAGAAGAGATACAGGTATTTAAATTGGGACTTACCTTATGTCCCACCGCAGAATTTGATTATGTCGAAGCAAGAATCAATCTGTTTAAATATATCAGGAAATTAAATCTTCAAAAGATCCATTGACTTCACCCTGAATCAAGAAGTCATGGGGAAACAAACACATTGAGTGAATCTGACATCCTCACTGGTCATCACTTAGAAACCCTGATGACCTTACAAATGCTGGAATCATCAGACAATGCCATCAATTCTGAAAGTACAGAGAACACAGAGATCTGTCTGGCGTATGCTGGAATTACACAAGTCTGTGGCAAGAGGGGACTAAAAAGAAAATCTAGAACCACGAGATCTTACATGATAATTGTCTGCAGTTGTGAATATATATATATATATATATATATATATATATATATATATATATATATATATATATATATATATATATATATATATATATATATATATATATATATATATATATATATATATATATTATCTTCTGGTGGTCGCCAGTAGATAGTTATAGTTAGGACCGAGTTTCCATAGGAAATCTGAAAATTCTATTTTGAATAACTTTGGCGCCGGTTGACTAATCCTCGCGAACTTTTCAAAACTAATGGGGCGCTCCGCTCAGCCCCTACCCTGAAAGTCTCGGGGTGATTCGTCAAGCGGGGGCTGAGAAAAAAAGGGGTCCCAAAAGGCGTTTTCCCCATGCATTTTCCCATAGGACCTTTAGTCAAAGGTACAGCCCGAACGGCTGAACAGAATTACTTGAAATTTGGCAAAGAGGTAGTCCTCAGGTCAGGCATGTGCCTTTTGCATATATGGTGTCAATCTGTTCAGTAGTTCCTGAGAAAATTGCAGTTAAAAGTACATAAATATCTATAAGCGCGCACCGTGCGCGCACCATAACGTGCGCGAGCGTAATTCTGATTGGTGGTTACATGTCAGTCAACATTCGAATCGGTCGAAATCAGGAAGTGTCGGTCACCATTTTGTGTGTTTTGTGTGTGAGAGTGAAAAAGAAAGGTGAAGAACGTGAAAAGGGGGCAGGGTAGAGAGTTCCTGACCCCCTAGCCTTTGTCAGGGGGTCCCTGAAGGACCCCGAAGGGTGAAAAAAACATTTGATTTTTTTTCAAAAAATCGCGGGGTGCGCGCACGGTGAAAAACCTTAAAAAAGAAAAAAAAACATTTTAAATGAGCCATTGAATATTACAGGATACAGTCAATCTATAACTATATACATAGGTAGGTTATTGTAAAATAAATATATAAAAAATATAATAATACATACATAACTTAGCATTTAAAAAACCTTACAAATTCACTTAAAAAACATAGGTTTCACACACGTTATAGTTAGGAATTAGCATTTAAAAAACCTTGCAAATTCACTTAAAAAACCATAGGTTTCACACATGTTGTAGTTAGCTGGACATTTCACTCGTAAAAAAACATTGAAATTCCCCCGTTATAGTTAGTTCAGATAACTATAACTCGCGCGACCGCCACTCTATCACAAGGATGATGTCATCAGTGATGTCATGAGTGATGCCACTGACCATGTCATGAGTGATGTAATATGTGATGTCATGAGCAGTGGATTGCAGGTGCGCGAGTTCACTTCTTCAAAGCGGGACAGGCTGCATTTAGGACGTGGCGTCCACCCACTTGGATTTTAATTAGGGGTCACAATTGGAGAAGAATGAAGCCGCCCCACAAGGGGAAGATTACAGCACACTACATTGCCCAGAAAGCCATGCAAATGGCCACACCCACTTGGGACGGCATTTGGAATAAATTTTGTGCGCAGGAACAGTGCTTGTTTTTATCTTCAAATCACGCCACTGAAGAAGGGACTTTTTGAATCCTGAAACGCGTCTGGCGAAAAGATTAATCAGAGAAGCCTGTACCTGAATGCTACCTGTTTGCAAGTTGTGAATTAAAGCAAGTGCGATCCAGCTTCTTGTGGCCTCACTCCTTTGGGGCTTACCTGTATGATGGATGTATAACGGCTGTGCCCAGCCGCGGAGTGAAGCCCACTGCAGGTTGCGGGTCCGTGCTGGCTCCAACGTGTTGCTGGCATTCACGGGATGAAGCAAGTGCAGCGCCATTGCAGGGTGGTGCTGGCTTAAATGCACGGAGTTCACTTCTTCAAAGCAGGACAGGCTGCATTTAGGACGTGGCGTCCACCCACTTGGATTTTAATTAGGGGTCACAATTGGAGAAGAATGAAGCCGCCCCACAAGGGGAAGATTACAGCACACTACATTGCCCAGAAAGCCATGCTAATGGCCACGCCCACTTGGGACGGCATTTGGAATAAATTTTGTGCGCAGGAACAGTGCTTGTTTTTATCTTCAAATCACGCCACTGAAGAAGGGACTTTTTGAATCCTGAAACGCGTCTGGCAAAAAGATTAATCAGAGAAGCCTGTACCTGAATGCTACCTGTTTGCAAGTTGTGAATTAAAGCAAGTGCGATCCAGCTTCTTGTGGCCTCACTCCTTTGGGGCTTACCTGTATGATGGATATATATATATATATATATATATCCAGAACAATGAGGTAGCCCCAATGAGAGCAGCCGACAGGTACGTGTAAATCTTGGCTTTATTTGTGGCAGTTTGCAGGCAGACAACAGGGAAAGCAATGTCCATCAAATCTTTAAATCGCACCAAACGCGTTTCAAGAACACAGTTCTCTTCATCAGTGGCAATCTTGTCGCAATCACTCAGCAGTGTTAATGGCATCCATTTTATCAACGGACCCTGCCCCAGTGGGCGGAGCCATTCCCATGGCATTATGGTCCTAGAAGTATCTTTGGTAAAACTCATGTGAGCCTGTTGAGAGTGCGAGAAATTAAAATAAAGTTAATCCCATGTGGGTTGGTGAAACACTGCATCACTGTCCGCCACTCATTTGCACTGCTGACACGCCAACACCGCCTCCCGCTGTACAAACGAAGCCGCCCTGGCAATAATGCGGGCCTGCTTCACGCGGTGGGCTTGCTCTCGCGGCTGGGCTGCAGCCGCTACAAATCCAGAACAATGAGGTAGCCCCAATGAGAGCAGCCGACAGGTACGTGTAAATCGTGGCTTTATTTGTGGCAGTTTGCAGGCAGACAACAGGGAAAGCAATGTCCATCAAATCTTTAAATCGCACCAAACGCGTTTCAAGAACACAGTTCTCTTCATCAGTGGCAATCTTGTCGCAATCACTCAGCAGTGTTAATGGCATCCATTTTATCAACGGACCCTGCCCCAGTGGGCGGAGCCATTCCCATGGCATTATGGTCCTGGAAGTATCTTTGGTAAAACTCATGTGAGCCTGTTGAGAGTGCGAGAAATTAAAATAAAGTTAATCCCATGTGGGTTGGTGAAACACTGCATCACTGTCTGCTACTCATTTGCACTGCTGACACGCCAACACCGCCTCCCGCTGTACACACGAAGCCGCCCTGGCAACGATGCCGGCCCACTTCACGCGGTGGGCTTGCTCTCGCGGCTGGGCTGCAGCCGCTACAAATCCAGAACAATGAGGTAGCCCCAATGAGAGCAGCCGACAGGTACGTGTAAATCTTGGCTTTATTTGTGGCAGTTTGCAGGCAGACAACAGGGAAAGCAATGTCCATCAAATCTTTAAATCGCACCAAACACCGCCTCCCGCTGAACACACCAACGATACTTCCAGGACCATAATGCTGAGTGCTTGCGACAAGATTGCCACTGATGAAGAGAACCGTGTTCTTGAAACGCGTTTGGTGCGATTTAAAGATTTGATGGACATTGCTTTCCCTGTTGTCTACCTGCAAACTGCCACAAATAAAGCCAAGATTTACACGTACCTGTCGGCTGCTCTCATTGGGGCTACCTCATTGTTCTGGATATATATATATATATATATATATATATATATATATATATATATATATATATATATATATCATCCAAAGGTGCCCTCAGCTCTCAACCCGTTCTTAATTGATTCAGGCGAAGTTACTAACAGTCTGTTAGCTGATGAGGGCTGCCAAGCTAGTACGGCAGCAGACACAGGGACCCCCCTAATGCCATCCCCCTCGGGTATCATTAAGATGCTATCATGGAACATCGCAGGGCTAAGGAGAAACCTTCCAGATCCTGACTGGAGCGATTTCATCGACAAGTTCGACGTTATCCTCTTTCAGGAAACCTGGAGTCTGGTCCCCCTCTATAGATCAGGATTTACTACTTTTTTTGTCCCAGCTACTAGGTCCATACGAGGTCGTCCCTCTGGGGGCCTCTTAATTTGGGTTAATATTAGCTTGAATTGGGAAGTCAAGAGCCATGTAACTTCATCTGATGATCTTTTGCATATTTCTATCAAGGGACTGGTCCATCAAATACCTCTTGATATATTCAACATCTATGCTAGGGGCAACCCTGGCGGTCAAGTAAGCCAGACTGTTTCAGTTTTGGAGTCTGAACTCACAGCAATCGCCCCCAAGGCGGGTGTCATAGTTGCCGGGGATCTAAACTGCACCTTTGAGCCCCTGAGCAGCGATGACATTCTGGGTATTGGCGTTATAGATTCCAAGCAGGGTATCCCCCAATTAACTCTTCCACCACTGAAAAAATGGTCAAAGAGAGCTGTACAAATTAATGCTCTCACCCTGGAGTTCAACTTGAGGGCCACAAATGGACGAACCCCTTCAGATGGCTTGGGTGCCCCCACATTCACAAGAACTGGAGCCCCATCACGCATTGATTACATCTTGTTGAGCACAGAGCTCTGGCCAGACCTCAGTGACATGGAAGTGGTTGATAGGCCCGAGAGCGATCACAATCCCTTATTTATGCAATTCAGGCGAGGGTTGGTTACTACTTCTATTGAACTCCCAACCATTCAGAGGCCCAGGGCTAGAGAGGTCGCCCCCACCAACTGTAACAGACGCCTGAAGTGGCCAAAGGTGGCAAAGCGAGAGAGGGACCTGTGTAAAATCAGAAACATAGTCGAAGAAGGCATTGTTGCTCTGGACTTGCCCACAGGCTGTCTCTTGAAGACTCTCCCCCACAATGACTTCTTAGAAGTCTATCATCGGACGGTAGCACAGGTTGGGAACTTCTTTGTGACTCAGGAAAAGGGGGATCAAAAGCGGCATCCCCCAAAAACAGAAAACCCCTGGTTCTCACAAGATTGTAGGGCAAAGAGACAGACTCTATCTAGAGCTATTAAATCCAAGGACCAGCTAGCTATCTCCAATGCCCGGAAAATGTACTACACCACCATAAGAAAGGCAAAGCGTATGTGGGACGAATCCCTCTGGCAGGATTTAAAGGTCGCAGCCCTATTAAAAGATTCATCCCCCTTCTGGAATCTTATAAACATCAGCACCAGGGGCGGGGCAGATCCAATCCCGAATCATATAACGGGGTCCCAATGGCATTCACATTTCTCTAACCTTTATTTATCTAGGGTAAGAGAGGGCCATGAGGAGCAGTTGCCGGTATGGGAGCACTCGGAACATCTGGAATTAGAGCCCGTCTTTGGCCTAAATGAGGTCCTTTCTGCAATTAATACAATTGCCCCGGGAAAGGCAGCTGGCCCCGACGGTCTCCCAGGTGATCTACTGCTCCATGAAAAAGATCTCTGGGCTGAATTCATCCTTCGGATCTTAAAAAATCTAGCTCTAGGCTGCCCAATTCCGGACTCCTGGAAGGGGGCGGAGGTGGTGGCTATTTATAAGAAAGGGGATAGAGGGGACCCTGCCAACTACAGACCGATCAGTTTAATCGACGTAATTCAAAAAGTGGTTGGCAGAGTCCTCTTGACTAGGATTAAGGAGTGGATAGACGAGGAGGGCATTCTGAGCCATCTACAAGCAGGCTTCAGGGAGGGAGTAGGTACCATTGACCAGGTCTTTAGATTCTGTATTATATACTGGAAATCCGTGGTCATCGAAAAAGGCAGCCTATACTTGGCATTTATCGATTTAAAAACAGCCTTTGATCTGGTGCCACGCTCACAGCTGTGGCAGGTACTGCATGACCTGGGCATCCCTCCCCTAATTCTGGACCTCCTGAAACGTCTCCACGTAGGCAATTTTGCTAAAGTCAGGTGGGGACAACAGGGGCAGCTCACAGAGAGGATCTCCGTCGAGAAAGGTGTGCGCCAGGGCTGTGTCTTGGCCCCGACCCTGTTTTCTCTCTACATAAATGGTGTGGCAGACTATTTGAGAGACGACAGGGTCGATGCCCCTACCCTGTGCGGGGAAAAAATATCTACCCTACTCTTTGCTGACGACACTCTCTTAATTTCGAAAAGCCCCATGGGCCTACAAAGACTGTTGTCCCGCTTCTCAGAGTTCTGCGACTCCAGGGGGCTGCAAATAAACACGCTGAAAACTAAACTGATGGCGCTATCTCCCTCTAAAAACTTTAAGAACAACATCAAGCTCAATGGTACATCTCTTGAGCTAGTGGACGCTTTTGACTATCTCGGAGTGAGGGTAAATAACAAACTTAAATGGGCCCCGCACCTCTCAAAAATGCTCCTTGTCCACAAAAGAGCTGCAGGTGCAATATCGAGACATCAGAGGCTCTCATACAGCAGGTCGATAGCGGCGGCTGTCAAAGTCTACGAGGGGAAGGCACTGTCTGCAGCGCTCTACGGGGCGGAATTGTGGGGTTTCGAAAACCTGTCAGAGATACTCAGATCCGAGAACAAGTTCTTTAGGGACTTAGTCTCGCTTCCCCTGTCCACCCCGCTGGTTCCTCTCCGCTATGACCTTGGCAGACAAAACATCAGTAACATGGCAAGGTTGCGCCCTATACTATACTGGGCAAGGATTAGAAGATCCCCTGAACTCCACCACTTTGCCTCTGCCCTGGACGAGCTACTAAATCTGGGAGCAGACCATAAGATTTCATGGGTATCAAACTTGAAAAAACATCTGCAGATGATTGGCCTGGAAGAAGCCTGGGCGAGCCAGGTTCCCCCTCCCAAACTTACGCTAAAAAAAATCTATTGGGATTGGGTCACGGCCGATACCCTAAGGAACCAGGAGGGTGTGCTCACTGTAAACTTTCTGGATACAAAACCAGCTCCCAGCCTGGAATCCTTTATGGACCTCATTGAATCACCTGAAGACAGATCTCTATATCTCAAACTGAGATATGGCACGCTCCCACTCTATGATTTTCAAACCCGCTGGAGTAAGGTCATCACACACCCAAAAGGCTGCCCAGGGTGTGCCTCGCCCACAGAGTCTATTGGTCATTTCATGTTTGCCTGCCAGGCGTACAGGCAACCAAGACTTAGGTGGCTTAAACCTGTTTGCAACAATCTGGGTGTAAGGTCCGCTAGGGTTGCACTGCGTATTTTGACCTATGACACTACTGTCCCTAGTGTAATCTGTGGGACTGCCAAATACCTGGGATGGGCCTGGAGATTAAGACGCAGGCTGCTCAAGGCGCACCACCGTCAAGCTAACCACCCACTCCCCTGACCCTGCGACTATTATTGTTCACGCTATTAATTACAGGGGATATGTGGAACTGATACGTGTATTTACACGCTGTTTTTTATTCTTTTTTTTTTACTATGTATGGACTGAAGCCACTTGTTGTAGTATAATTTTTTTTAATCTGTTTTTATCACACATTGTACTGCACTTTTATGATATTTTTATATGTCGAATAAAGTACTACAACAACAAATAATATACATATATATATATATATATATATATATATATATATATATCATCCAAAGGTGCCCAAAGGTTGGAGACGCACACAGCAGCAAGCAAACAGCGCTTTGTAGTAAAGTTCTTTATTCAGCAAGACAGCAGCGTTTCCGGATATTCCATGTGCCTTTTCCTTAATAATGATGTCCTAGAAGATGTCATGAGTGATATAATGTGTGGGTAATTAGCAGTGCATGGCAAGGGCGAGAGTTATAGTTACTTAAGAGAACAACTTATAGTTACTTGAGATATCTCTAAAAACTGAATTTCTATGGTTTTGTGTGTGTAAATTCTGAAGCTAACTGTAAAGTCCCTGTAGATTCTATTACCTAACTATTATTTCCCCGTAACCTTTGGGTTTTTCAGCAAATGTCTTTGTTTTTTTAAACAAGGTGGAGGTTGTCCACATACAGGCAATGCCTGCCACACACAGCCTTCAGCCATGCATGCTGGGGGTTAGCCACAGAGCCTGGCCTGCGGCCAACCCCCCACATGCTACAAGTCCCATGCTGCACACAGCCTTCATCTGTGCCTGGCAAGGGTTGGCCAGGAAGCCAACCTGGGTGGGTGGCTGTGTGGTCCTCCTCCCCAGGATGATATTACCTCTGGGCAAACTTTCCTCCAGAGCCCCATCACATTTTTTAAGGGGGGTACATGGCCTCCCTCCCCATGTTATACTTTGGCCCCGGGACCCCATTTCCCAAGGCCTGGACTTATTCTAAATGGGGAGAGGGACACACAGCCCCCTCCCCTGGCTGATTTCTGGCCCTGGGGACCCAATCTCTCAGTCTCTCAGACCCTGGCCATTATTTAAAAGGGGATGAGGGCACATAGCCCCCTCCCTTGGCCATGATTGGCCTCAGGAACCCCATACCCCAATGCCCAGTCAATGAACACTGTGTGTTTAATAGGGGCTGTGAGGGGGAGCCCAATGCCCCACCCGCCACATCCAGCAAAAACCTGCCTTGCTGCCACCCAGAAGGAGCAGCTAAAAATGCTGCTCCCTGCATGCAGGAGAAAGTTTTTCATCTTTTTTCTTACTCACTTCACAGCGGGCAGGTAAACACATGAAAAGTTTGCTCCCAGCAGGCGGGAGCATTTTTCATGCTCTCGCCTGTTGGGAGCAGACTTACTGCTTGCTCTTGCTTCAAAATTGCTCTCGCCAACATATATTTTCCTGCCCGCACCAGTGGGGGCAGGGAAACTGCTATGTCTCGGCTGTGGGTACCCGGGACAAAGCTGAACAGGCCCCGGAGGATGAGGTCCTCAGCCCCATTATTGGCTCTAGGAGGGGGGCCGCGCAGCCACCTCACTTTTTTTGCACAGCTGGGCCCCGGTGGTTTCTGTCTCCAGGGTCGAAAATGGCCCAGGGAGTAGATCCAGGTGGATCTGTGGATCATCACGCGCTAAAAAAACATTTTTGGGCAACTTCTTGTCCATGAGGGGTCCCTCACAGACCCCTTCATCAGTCCTATGGGGTCAGGGTATCTCTACCCTGAACCCTTCTGTGACTTTAAAATATTATTTTCCTCCATTGGAAACAAGTCCCAGTGCACAAAATGGCGGCTGCAACTTTCTTCTCAGGTTATGGCCAGCCAATCATGTAATTGCTGTATTGCTGTTGGTGCATGGATCCACAAAACCGCATCTCTAGATATACATAAATATTTATACTTTAATAACTCTAAAACTACTGAACAGATTTAAACTACAAAAAGCACTCTTTCTGGAGCAAGATCTAGCTTTCTGCCAAATTTGGTGTAACTCTGTTGTGCGGTTCTGGCTGTAGTTGTGTCTAAAATCCCTAATGGAAATTGCATCGGGAAAACACATTTTGAATTGAGTCCTCCTCTTTTTCTCAGCCCGGCTTAACGGATCAGCCAGAAACTTTCCAGAAAGCAGCTGAAGTGACTGCCAAACTACTTTGAAAATGTTGTGAAGATTCATCAAACAGCGCCAAAGTTATTAGCAGAACAAAAAACACTTGTGCTATGGATACCAGGTCCTAAATTTAGCTTTAGGTAACATATATATGCATATAGTCACTGAAAACGGCCTCGGAAGGGGGAGCCTAATCCCCCCTCTTATCAAGCCCCAGGGAATGGAGTCTCCATGGCCGGCAACTGCCTAAGGAGAAGGGCCATGCACGTCCCTCTCCCACAAAAATAGCGTCACCCCCGGGCCCTGATCCACTCAACTGGGTTTAACGTGCAGGAGACTGCGCTTCATTTTTTTTACAAAAATTGCCACATATTTGTGGATCCTCTGTGAATTAATGGCAAAAAAAAGTTTTTAAAAAATGTGGCCCTAGGTGGGGGGTGGGGGTGACTCTGGGACCCCACCACCATGCCTAAGTAGCCAGGGTTCCATACACTGTTCCCTTATGTTTTTGTTTGTGTTTTTTTAGGACTTAGGACCTATTCCCGAGTAATAAGATGGCTGCCACCACTTCCTGATAGAGGTGGTGGCAGCCAATCAGATCTCACTTTGAGATCTGTCAGCTCTGCAGATTCTCCATGGCATGAAATGTACAATTTTTGTAACCTTAATATCTCCAGAACTACTGAATGGATTTACACCAAAACACCAAAAGCCCTGCTTCTGGACCAAGATCTAGCTTTTTGTCAAATTTGGTGTAAATCATTTCAGTGGTTTGGGCTGTAGTGGTGTCTAACATTCCTATGGAAAAATGAATGGGAAAACACATTTTAGGACCCCCTTTTTTCTCGGCCTCTGCTTTCTGGATCACACCCGAAACTTTGCATGCGCAAACTTGTCAAAACTAGCACTTTTTTGGAAAGTTTTGTAATTACTTTAGTGAAAATCAAAAGGTCTTGGCTAACACAGACCAAAGAAAGCTAATCGGTTTAACATTGGCTACTAACCTTTTGCCTTTGAGAAAGAAAAAAAAGAAAGAAAGAAATTAAGTAAAGGCAAGAAATGAAGAAAGGAAGAAGGGAAAAAAGAAATCAATAAAGAAAGAAAAAAAGCAAAGAAAGAATGCATGAAAGCAAGAAATAAAGAAAGAAAGCGACAAGGTAGTCAAGAAAGCAAGCAAATGAGGAAAGAAAGAAAAAGAAAGCCAGAAAGACAGGTACAGTTGGCAAATTTGACAGAGCATAGTGAATAGCTTATATACAGAGTTCATGTGAGCTGATGTGAAATAACAGCAGGAAGATAAACATGGCTACTCCAAAAGGAGTTTTCTACATCGTTCGTTGGAGATAGGATCTGATAAAGCTGGAATGTGCACCAAGCTCAAATAAAAAGGGTCCAGCTATCACATGATCCTCTAAACATAAGGACAATACTAAAGTAACTATAAAGTAAAAACAAAAACACTGGCACTGAAAGGAACTTCCCTGTGTGCTGATGCCCTTGTGAAAGAGCAAAATTCAGTCACTCAATGGCATGAACGAATTCACTTGCAGCCTCAAACTTCCTCCAGGGTTGTTATCTGCTCTTGGAACGTGCACGGTCTAAGTACAAAATTAGAGGATCCTGGTTTTATGGATTTTATTACACAGTACAACATTCTCCTCTTCCAAGAAACATGGCAGTTAAACCCCTCACCTATAGTAGGCTACAAGGAATTTCTGAATTCGGCCAAGAAAGTCACCAAACATGAGAGATCAAATGGGGGCCTTTCCCCTTTCATCTCGACCGATATTCCATGGCACGCTTCCGCCCTAGATCTCGATTCCACCTGGTTGCTATGAGTCAAACTCGATGCCCCACCTCTTAAGAGTTTGCTCATCCTTTATATCTACATTCACCCAGCAAACAAACAGAAGTAAAAAATCGAACAATTAATCACATCACTGGGATCTTTAACCCCTTCAGTGCCCGCCCCTTTCCCCGCCCTGTGCCGGCCGTTGTATTAGCGGGCGGGGTCTATGACGAGCTGGACTCGTCATGGGCACAGCGCCACCGCGGCCCATGACGAGTCCAGCTCGTCATGGGCACTGAAGGGGTTAAAACTCATGTGCCCGGACGCTAACATCATATTGTCAGGGGACTTCAATATGAACCTACTGCAAAACAGGAAAAAAGGTACCAATGGACCCCTACAGGCCTCTAATTGATGCAATATCCTCAGTAAGATATGTGCGGCCCATCTGGCTGACCTTTCAATGCGTGCGCTTAACAAAGCCTGACAATCTGCCCCGCGGCATACACAAGGATCTCTAAAAAATCTGCCTCAACCATAGACTACACATTCGCGGACCATGATTTTTTCAGTATATCACGATTTTTCAAATCAGTGATAGGGCCCATCAACCGCAATCTTTCACGCTCTTAAGAAATGTCGCTAAACCAGCCAAAGCTAATGCGCTATCTCAAGACACGCAATGCTACAATCTCAAACGCCTTATATGGAAAAAGGACATCATCCGTGACATCATGGGCTCATGCACCAGCCTTTTGGAGAAATTTAAAGCCGAACCCTTAAGCGTAAAGGCCTGGGAGTCCTTTATTCAAGAACTTAATCATAAATTGTTTAACCAGGCCTATGGCAGTAAAACAGGGAGACCACCAGGGGCAGCTTGGTTCACCAAAAGTCTTAGGAAACAAAAACAACAACTAAATAAAAACCTAAGACAATTATGGACCCAGAGCCCCGATTCCTCTCAGGAACTCCTGCTTTTAATCTTAAAAGCAAGAAAAGACATAAAAAGAGGCACCAAGGTGGCCAAGAAAGAGTTTTACAAACACCTCTGGGCGAAACTCCATTCCTTCTGCAAACAAAGAGATTCCAAGCACTTCTGGGAACCATCAACCAGCTAACAAACGGCAGGAACCGACATCACAACTCGGACATTATGGAGGACACTTGGAGAGCACATGTCGAACTCTTATATAATGAAATACGAACTCCAGGCATTGCAAACCATAGATCTTCAAAAGGACTCGACATCTTCAACTCTGAACCACCTGAATTCTCCCCGCGGATCTTACAAGTGCAAGTTCTAAAAATCATTAAAAATTTAAGATCCGACGTTGCACCAGGGCCCAACAGCCTGCCAAATGCCATGTTTCGGGACGATGCTTCATTCTGGTCCGGTCTCCTCACTCCGCTTTGTTCCCATGCTATAGCCGACGCACGATCCCAGGCTCCTGGCGGGGAAGTATCCTAAATCCAATACATAAGTCGGGAGCTTGTTCTGATCCATCTAACTATAGGTTGATAGCATTAATTGACGTAGAGGCAAAAATGTATGCATTGAATCTGTTGGCAGACTTAGAGGACTAGGTCAGCCGAATAAATCTCATTTCTCACACGCAAACAGGATTCCGGGCAGGGATGGGTACCCTAACAAACATCTCCACGGTCACCCTTTTAGCCAACCAAGCTCTTGCAAATTCAAGGCCTCTGTATGCATGCTTTATCGACCTTAAAGTGGCCTTTGATAAAGTTTCGAGGGTAAAGCTTTGGGTAAAAATGCAAAATTGAGGGCCGCCATACAAACTCCTGGAGGCCATAATCAACCTGTACTCACGGACTTGGGTTCAAATTAGGAAAGGAGAGAGGCGCAGTCTTACCAACAAGATACCAACTCTCAACGGACTAAAACAAGGGTGTGTGTTAGCCCCCTGCATTGCCGACCTCGATAAGCATCTTCGGTCAATTCAATCTGATCCCCCAAAATTGGGCAATACATCTACACCTTGCCTCCAAAACACAGACGACATTGTTTAATTAGCTCAAACACCAGTAGGCCTGCAGCGACTAATTACCAACTGTGGAGCTTATACTACCTAGGCCCTACTAACTATCAACCATCAAAAAACGAAGGTGATGTGTTTCTCCAAACATTACAAAATAACGAAAAACCGCAAATTCACCTGAGCAACCCTTGACCCGGGTGGATTCGTATAAATATCAAGGTTTTCAAATAGATCGTAACCTCAATTTTAAGCCACACCTGGATCAAGGACGTACGAAAGCTAAACAACTGCTGTTCGCATTAAAAATATTAAAAAATAAACTCATAGGCTGCTCCACTGGGCACTTGTTAAAAGTCATTGCTGCTAAATGTCTACCCTCCATATCAGACGACTCAGAAATCTTGAATCTTATAGACACCTCAGTTCTAAACACAGCACAATCTACTTTTTTTTAAAGAGATTGTTTTCAATCCCTAGACATACTTCACACGCTCAAATCTGATTAGAATATGGCCTTAAAAATCAGATCTCCAACAGACAAGGTGCACTAGTTAAATACTACTGAAGGATGAGGGATGCTGAAGATGACACTCTAGCCCATCACTGTTGGGTAGAAATCGAAAACCATGCCAGGCTAAACAACTGAATTATCAAAGTTCTGAAGGAATCCCTCTCAGCATTGCAGCTAGAGGAGGCCTGGCTCACCCTCACAACTTACTCCACCTTCAAATCCTTAGTGAACAAAGCAATCAAACGGATTTCTTTACTGACAGATAAAACTGCTTTTTCAAAAAAACATCATGCATGGGCAGTGATTCAAGGATACCAGGTGCTGAAACCTCAACCATACTTGTTTGATCACTTCTCTCACCATAAAAAGCATTATTTGACATTGCTGCTGCTAGGGTCATTCCCACCGAAGGACCTGACTCCGA
Organism: Triturus cristatus; assembly: GCF_964204655.1. Classification (NCBI taxonomy): domain Eukaryota; kingdom Metazoa; phylum Chordata; class Amphibia; order Caudata; family Salamandridae; genus Triturus; species Triturus cristatus. The sequence continues at coordinate 888,561,241 of NC_140592.1, read as the reverse complement.
AATGGAAATATTCCTGGGAATCCAAGGAATGCCGCCTGTGCAGACAAGGGGACGAGTCATTACTGAACCTAATTTGTATCTGCCCCTTCCTATTAGAAACCCGAAAAAATGTCCTTCGTGAAGGCCTAAGAAGGAACAAATAAGAACTTGCAGAGCTGCAGTCATCCAATGTCTTAGAGGGTCATCTACCCAGCTGTTTTTGCAGAGCCCTAAACTTCCTGAAAACTGCGGCAAAAGAACTGGACAATAAAAAGTGAATCAACGGAAGTAGCCATAGCACATACAGTCTATATATTTTGTCTTTTTTTACTGCATTGACAGCAGGTCTTAACTTTTTTAACTCAATCAGTGCCAACTGCTTGTAGAACGATCTTCTTGCCTTGTCCCTTTTGATCACAAGTTTTTTTTTTAAATGTACATTTCATGTATTCTCCTTTAATGGTGGTTTTCCCACTCTTTTATGATTTTTTTACGAAATCCAATAAAAGTATAATTGACAGTCACTCAATGTGAAGTTAGTCAGTGGCTTAAGTAGGCTGCCCCACTGCCCTATGCTGTATGCTGTTGTGTGTGGTAGCAAAATGTGAATAAAAGACTAATGGATGAAGGGAGTTGGCTGAGAGGCCCATTAAGTATATGATATTTAGAATTTTAGGAAAATTAAATGTTCTTCTCTAAAGCCAGACCTAATAATGTCTGAATGCGCCCATTTAGCACCCGGGCACACACATTTCAAAATAATAATGCCCGGCTCCTGCCATGGTGCTAGCTGTGGAGCCAATAGGGGCGAGGGGGCTTGTCCTCCCCCCCACGTTCCCAGCTTTTAGCAATGATGTAGGTGGCCCAGGTAAGCACCGATGTACCCACTGTTAAAAAGTTGCTAGTTCTTGCTGGAACACAGTATGAGTACTGTCTGGGGAGCCGGCATGTATACTGTTTTGATGCCCCAAGTGCTCATTTATTATTCACTGCTCTAGCAAGGAGCTCCCCATAATGCCCTGAGCGGGTTTTTTTAAATTAAGTTTTTTATTCCTGGTGATGCCCCTAGAAGAAGAAGGAGCACCACTAAGCATTTGTTTTTATGTTATATGGGTTATGCAAGGAGCACAGCAGCTCACTCAGCAACATTAAAAAAACACAATAAAGCTCCGGACCATTGAAATCATGACCCCAGGAGAGCTTACCATATTGTACCATAAAGCACTCTGAGCTGGAGTTGTATGCTCTTAAAATAGAGTGCAGTGATCAATTGAAGTTGTTTTTATAGCTGTACCGTGTGGTCTGAAAAAGACTCAAAGGCATGTTAATGTCTTTTTAACTGTCTTATTGAAAATATTTAAGTCATTCACTTTTTATTAAATTTTGCAATATGCAAATTTATGAAAAGTACATTTGATTATAGTTATTGGTGACTTTTTGACAAAGACAATAGGTCTGCTTTATACATGTGTGAATGTGCTAACCCCTTGATAAAACCCATAGGCCCACTTTTTATATTTTGGCATTCTGACACTGTGACAAAGTAAGTAGCTCTGCTTTAATTTAGATGACAACCTTTAAACTGTGGTATCACATTGTCAGCTCTGCAGTGTGTGGGGTTGGGCACCTATGTAGGGTTTGAGGCAGGGCCTGGTCTGCACCCAACCCCACTACATACCAAGCCAATCTGCAGTGATCCTGCAGGAGGTCACACAAAACAAATGGAGGCCCATGCTGCATTCTTTTATTAAGGCAAGGGGGTCATGCAGACCCCCTACCCGAGCAGTATTTGGCTCGGGGACCCCATCCACCAGGGCCCGATTTACTTATTTAGGTGAGGGTGGCGCCTGGTCCCCCCCCACAAGTCATTTTCAGCCCGGGGACCGCATCCCCTACGGCGCCTATGTTTTTTAAAAGGGGAAGGGACGGATTGGCCCCCCCACTCCGAGACTTTAAAAGGCCATGGGGACCCCATCTCCTGGGCCGTCACTTTTGAAAAAAAGGATGCCCCCTCCCAGAGCCTGACCCCATCCCCCAAGGCCAGCTCATTTGCTTTGTCCCAGGGAGTCCACCCTGGAACACAATGGTTTCCCTGCCCGCACCGGTGCAGGCAGGGAAATATGTGTTTGCTCCTGACTTGTATTCTGTTTCCATGCCCGCATTGATGCTGGCTGGGAAACAGAACAGCAGATTGCACCCACCTGGAGGGAGCAGCATAAATAGTTGCTCCCTCCGGACGGGAACACTGCTGGCTCCTGCACCATGCGAGGAGCCAGCTGGGGTTAAGGGAGCCCTTGCGTTTCCCAGCATCTCCCAACATGTTTTTGGGTGTCCCGGGTGATTACTTATTACAAGTACCCTTACATAGTCTGCATTGACTACTGGAGTCTATGTAAGGGCACCGAGGGGTACACACTGCAAAGTGATATGCAGTAGTTTCTAAAGTTTAGAAACCACTGCATACCAATCAGCGGCCGCACCCTTACATACTCTGCAGTAATCACTGCAGAGTATGTAAGGGCTCCAAGGGGGACTTGGCTGCGCTATTTTTTTCCACCAATTCCTTTCTTGCATCCATTTTTGAACGCAGGGGCAATTTTCCACTAAGAAAATAGTGCCAAATGCCCACTCCGCCATGTCGTGGAATTCCAGAGAATCTCATAGAATTTTAACGTAATTCCACAGAATTACGCGGAATCAAATTCTATTGGTTCTGCCCACCCCTAGTGTACTTCCCATGAGAGCATCAAGATAGAGGATTTTGCTATGTGAATTATGTGACACTCTTGCTGAGTGTGAAAGGAAAGGCTTTAGAATGGGAATTTATTTTTCTAACTCACAATAAAACTTGAACTGTATAAATATTTCAAAATATATCAGCAGTTAAGAAAGCACACGACACACTTTCTTCTGTAATTTTGAAATGTGATGGAAACAAACACTTTAATAGGATAAAAACAAACCAAGACACTTTACTTGGTGATGTGCAAATGATAAATATTCACTGAAACCCAATTTCCACACATAATCATTTGCGTTGTCAATAAAACTATGGGGCAGATTTACTATGATTTTGGTGCTACCTTGCGTTAGTTCCATGGGTAGAGTGTGGTAAATAAAATTCATTACCGGGACTTAATTTGATACGGAAACATAATAAAATAGCTCAGTAAAATGAGAGGCAGAATCCGTGGTATCAGAGGTTCGGAATGGGCTTTATTCCAATGATCGATTATAATCGGTTGCTCCAAGTTCCATCACCGCGGAGGTTCAGGAAGTGAAGTACATACTTTATTGACAAGAAATGACTTTTATAGTACATACATTACAATGAAGCGAATGCAGTAGGCGTAACAATTGATAAGGAAAATAACGATTCATATGCGTAACCGAAAATGGGTGTAATAAGGAGTAAAAAGGAACATAATTGGTTATGATGTCATATATAGGTGGATCTATAAGATAATACTTGGCATAGATGCGCGCGCAGCAGCATGACGTGTGATTGACGTGCAACTAGGGGGTGAAGGGGACTTGACATTTAGCTCTACATGTGGAGACGAAAAGTCTGGGGGGTCAAGTCAACCTAATCCCAAATCATATCTAACATCCTATGTTTAAAGAACTATGTTATCCACAAAAGAAGGACTCTCGGACAGAATCTATTCTATACTGACCGTGCGTGCGTGTACAAGCGTCTAAGTGTCTACACTAAATGCGAGGGGGTAGGAATATTCCATGGTAACAGGACTATGAATTACTTGCATAAAGACAGAGAAGCCGAGCCATTGCTCGGTAGCTGGAAGAATGTTTATTTAAACTACTAGACAGGAATGCATCGGCTAAGGGGTGAAGCAGATAACTCGAAGGTGAAATACAGTTCTTGGCAGAGAATAGGCTGATGTCAGGCTTCGTGAGCCGCGCAGAGAATGAGACAAAGTTCATGGTCACAGATGCAGGCTCAGACTGGAGTTTTCAGAGGCAGAAGGCAAGAAGAGTTTGACGACAGAATCAGGGCCTACTTGCCTGGACTGTAAAATGGCATAGGTGAACCATATAAAGCCGGTGGCTTTTCATACTTAGGAATGGAATATCCGGCCTATTCATGGCGGATCTGACAGAGGACATGTTGACGGTGGACGCACATGTGTTTGCGTCTTCATAACTGGAACTGGAGGAAACATACATGTACTTGTAATATGCACATAGAACCGTTGGGGTCCAAGATAGGGGACATAACTGACCAGAAAAATCCATATTTCCACATTCCCTCCTTGTCCCCTACTTGCCCGTTAAGAGATATCAATCTTCATCAATCCATTGATCTGTTCATATAACATCATTTGTTCTTCTTTCTTCTTTCGTGACAAATGAATTCTTGGTGGTGGAATACATGATGTGGCACACAGGCCACAGATCGCTGGTCCACATTGTAGACATAGACAGCAACTGAATAGTATGAGAAGGCCAATACCTAGGAATGATAGAACTCTCCATCCCCAGGCTGATATCACACTCCAAAACCAACCGGACCAAGTCCAAGTGCCTGGGTTCTGGTGTATCTGGCTTACAATCTTATGAAGGCGAGTTATAGCTTTATATACAGATGGCGAATTTTCTGGTATGAATACGCAGCAGCTTGATCCGATGACCCTACAAGCTCCGCCCCTATCAGCCAGGATGACGTCAAGGACAAGACGATTTTGAAGCACAACAATCCGCATAGCAGACTGCTCTTCTGTTAAATTGCCTAAGGCGGAAATAGTTTCATTCACTACCGCTTCAAGGGTTCTAGTTAATCTACGTATCAGCTTACTATTAGTAACAGTACCTATATAGGGAAAGATGCCTTTATTGAAATCTGTGTATTTTTCCCATGCTGTTTCAGTGTAATCGACAATTGGGAGATCTCTCCGCTCTCTGTTGTGTACTAAATGAATATTTCTATAATAATCAGGAGGAGCTAGGAAAACAGGTGGCAAAAGGAATGCAATGTAGCAGGTACCATCCCAATCTAGAGGTAGACGCATATATGCAGTCTGACCACATATAAAGTAGGAGTGGCGATAAGCTCTAAATGAAGATTTGCCTTGATCACTGAATTCTACTGTAGTAGTGCATTTACTATGGCCCATATGTATGGAACCAACTTTTCTTACACACAATTCACCTTTCGCTGGGAATACTGACATGGTTGGTAAAACTAGTTCAACTTCGGATTCGACATTTAGAACCATGAGATTAGGAGTAAAGTTACCTAATCCATATACTTCATTTTCTAGATCAGTTCCTGTTCCTTTGGGGCGACCCTCCTTGTCAGGGTAACAGACTTTGAATAAAACTAGGTTCAGATTTCCCCATACCCACTGGTCTTGGTAAACGGCTGTATCTGAGTCTATGGAATTGATTAAACTAAACCATGCTCCACAGGAGCCATTATGTGTAAACGGATGTGGAAAGAAAGGCAGGACTCCTTCATAATTCTGATAGGGAGGGAGCCGGCCACACACCCAACAATTAGTTGCATTACTAGTCTGATGGGAATGATGTAACATACTAATGAAAGTGTTATTGCGCAGCGCAAGTCTATAAGACAATTCATGCGGGGGTAAGTCACTAAAAGAATGTTCAGCAGTAACATTGTAAACGTTTCTGGCAATAGGGTAATATATGTGCAACAATATACTTGCAGTAATTATTAAAAGACTTAAGAAAAACAAGATTAATAATGTCACTATGCAATGGCTACGCAGTGATTTACAATACGCCTGTCGTTTCATCATTTTTCGCGACTGTCCATGATTCAGGTCTAGGCGATACATGTCGGAGACAGATTCAACCGCTTCACCTAGGAGAGGACTTAAACAATCAAATCGTCCGACGGCCTAGGCCTTAATTTTAGTTTATAAAGTTCTTTACTGTCGGCCTCAGCCAGAGGTAGTTTTGAGTCAATTGGTGAGGACACACGAGGTGGGCTGTTTACATCTGAAGGAAGTCCATGAAATTTCTTGATATGACTTGAATGCACCCATCCTTTCCTGCCCTCGATCTTCACGGCTGTCCTTGTGGTCAGCAGGACCAGCTGGGGTGTCTTCCACCTGGGCTCCAGCTGAGTCTTTCGGTCGAAATTTCTCACAAGCACAAGGTCCCCCGGAACTACGTCATGGGGTTTCACCTCAGTGTTGTCGGGAAAGGCTGCAGCTACCTGTGAACGACAAGATTGTAGTGCAGACATCAAGGAAGCCAAGTAATCTGTCAGCATATTACAGTCAATATCAGTTATTTTGCGTGGTATAGGCGTCCCCCACATATTTGGTGGTCTGCCGAAGATCACCTCATACGGGGATAGCCCTGTTCGAGAGTGTGCTACCATTCTCATGTAGAAGAGTGCAACTGGTAACGCTACTACCCAGTCGACACCTTTCTCTCTGCATATTTTGGACAATCTGATTTTCAGTATCTGATTATGTCTTTCTACGAGACCTGCTGCTTCGGGGTGTCGGACACAGTGAAATTTCCACTGATAACCTAACAGAAGTGAAACATGTTTCATTAATTCGGATGAGAACGGCTGGCCGTTATCTGAGTGAACAACACGTGGTAAACCGTATCGTGGGAAGAATTCTCGAACTAACTGTTTGGCAGTAGTCGGGGCAGTGTAATCTGAAACCGGGTATGCCTCCGTCCAGCGGGACAGAGCGCAGACAACTACGAGAACATATTTGAATCCTCGACATCGTTCCATCTGGATATAATCCATCTGGAGTACTTCAAAAGGGTGATTAGGAGGATGAAATCCACCTTGTTCTACGGGAACACTTTTTCCTGGGTTGAACTGGCAACAGATCATACAGGTACGGACCTTTTGTTTGGCTGCTGCTCGTAAATGTTTATTGAACCAAATGTGTTAAATGCTGTCTAGCATAGCTTTTTCTCCTAGATGTGCTGGACTATGTATAGTGTTAACTATAACTTGGACCATTGAATCAGGAAGGAACCACACAGACTTTTCCTTCATCATCCATCCTTGGTCCGTTTGGATCCCTCCTAATTCAGTCCATTTCTTTATTTCGTCTGGTGTAGCATGTGTCTGTATGTCAATTACGTCAAGGGTAGGATCTTTAACTGTCATACAATGTGTCGGCATCGGGACTATTGTCTTTGTCATGTCGGATGTTTGGGTTTGAGCAGTCTGTTTAGCTGTTCTGTCGGCTAGATCATTGCCTTGAGAAATGATATCAGTGACTTTCGTATGAGCTTTACATTTCATAATTGATATTGCAGTGGGTAGATGTATTGCATCTAATAAGGCATGAATGAGGGGTCCGTGCTGAATGTGGGCACCGTGGGAAGTTAAATAACCTCTCTCTCGCCATAGCACGCCGAAGTCATGTACAACTCCGAATGCATAACGTGAATCAGTGTATATGTTGACTTTTTTATTTGTGGCTTGAATACAGGCTTGTGTCAGAGCAATAAGCTCTGCGGCTTGAGCTGACAAAGTATTTATATGATTTGTTTCAATGACTTCAGTATCTGTCGTGACTGCGTAAGCAGCCACTAACTCTCCTGTATTTGTTCTCATACATGAACCATCTACATACAATGTCAGGTCTGGATCTGACAATGGGACATCGGTTAAGTCTTGTCTGGGTTTCGTCGTTATAGTAATAACTTCAATACAGTCATGGGCTAGTGGGTCTGTTCCGGTTACTGGCAAAAGTGTGGCAGGATTCAATGTGTTACAGCGTCTGATTTCTATGTGTGGCTGAAACAATGTAAGTTCGTACCCTGTAAGTCGCGCTATAGTCAAGTGTTGTGTTTGCGTTCTATTTACAAGAACCTCTACTGCATGTGGTACTTGAACTGTCAATGGATGTCCTAACACTATGGCATCGCTTTGTCTGATTGCTAAAGCTGTCGCTGCCACTGATTTTAGGCATGCAGGCAAAGCCTGAGCTACGGGATCTAATGTACTAGAAAAATAAGCACATGGTTTGTGTGCTCCTGCTTGTTCCTGTGTGAGTACTGACAAGGCAGTACCTTCGCGTTCTGTAACAAAGAGTGTAAACTGTTTTCTGTAACATGGCGTTGCTAAAACAGGTGCTTGACATAAAGCTTTCTTTAGGCTTTCAAAAGCTTGTGTATGTTCCTGAGTCCAAGGGAGAACAGTCGATGTGGCTGCCTCCTGTGTTGTCAACTGAATGAGTGGTTTTGCTAGAAATGCGTACTGAGGGATCCACTGCCTGCAATATGACGTGAGGCCTATGAAAGCCCGCACCTCCTTTTGTGTCTTGGGTATTGGCATGTTAGCTATTAACTGAATGCGGTCGGGTGTAAGCTGCCTTCCCTCCTTGGACAGCGAGTGTCCAAGATAAATAACTCGCTGGACACAGAATTGCAGCTTAGAAGGGGACACCTTGTGCCCCTTTTCGGCTAGAAATTGTAAAACTGTCAGTGATGCTTTTTCACATTCCGGTTCACTTCTCGCGGTGATCAACAGATCATCGACGTATTGAAGCAGAGCAGTGTTAACTGGCATGTGGATACGGTCGAGTTCTCGTTTCAGTGCTTGGCTATAGATGCTGGGGCTTTCTGTAAATCCTTGAGGTGCGCGTGAGAATTTAAAGCTACGTCCATTTAAACTAAATCCGAACAAATATTGGCTTTCCGGATCTATTGGGACGCTGAAAAAGGCATTCTTGAGATCGATTACAGTAAAGAATGTCGCTTCGGAATCAATAGCTGTCAGTAATGACGAGATATCTGGGACCACAGGAAATTGTGGCACAATGCATTTGTTTAATTCGCGCAGATCAATAACCAATCGATATACTGGCGGGGCCTTTGGATCTGTTCGTTTAAGAATCGGAATTATCGGTGAATTACATACATTGGAGTCTGTTTCTACAACTACTCCTTGGGTAATGAGCTCGTCAATGATTTGTAGTAAAGCCACTACAGCATCTGGTGGTAACTTGTATTGTCGCATTCGTGGTAGCACCACTCCTGCCTTTAATGTGACTCGATATGGTGTAATATTCATGCATCCAACATCAGTAGGGCCTTGTGCCCATAGATGTGTAGGTAAAGTCTGCAGTCGGGGATCCATGTCTCTAGACACATAATGACCTTTAAAATCACGTAAAAACAACCTTACTCCTTCCGGAGAACAACATATTATAGCTCCTAGAGCTTTCAGTGTTTTTATTCCTAACAGATTTTCTGGACATGATTTAGTAAGTAATAAATCTGTAGTTCGGGTCAAAGGTCCTATCGTAAGTGGGAGAGGCTGTGATACTTCATTAACAATAGGTTTTCCTGAAAAACCAAGGGAAATATTCTGTGAGCCTGAGAGGGGTGCCCCTGGAACTTCACTACGTTTTATGGTTGTTCGACTTGCCCCTGTATCGAGTAAAAATTTTCTGTCTTGGCCTAATAATTCACTATGTACATAAGGTCCTTCTTGATCTACAGGGATCTCGATAAGGGGTAAGTCAACTTCCCTCTCTAGGCTTGTTCATGCGTATCGTTGATAATCAGGATAGTCGTACTGTGCGGTCTGGTACAGTTGTCGTGTCGTGGTTTGTGTGGCAGCAACAGGCAGCGCTGGTGCAGCTGGCACAAACTGTATAGACTGTTGTGAAGCTGGCATGGACTGTGCATGCTGCGGAGCTCCTTGTTCATTCTGGTCCTGTCTAGGTGGCCGTGGTCTTTCTTGTGTTTTACCTATGGCGATATTATGTTTCAAAACTGGACAATCGTGTACGTAATGACCTGGCTTTTTACAATAATTGCATGTCCCTTTTACAGGTCCGGCTGAATCACCGGAATGTGTCATACCCTTTTTATGTCCTTCAGCTGGGACTGTCTGAGAAACTAACATTTTCATTTTCGTGTCTTTCATGCGTCTGTGTTCATGTTCTTGTTCCTCTCTAATTCTATTGTGATGGTACTGTAACATTTGTAACATTTGTGATGGAGTGTTACCTTGCCAGGTACTCTCGAATTTTAATACTCTATTCTTTACTTGGGGCAGAGCATTTTCTACTAATTTTGTTACAAACAGATGTGGGTATGATTCGCTACTTGCTTTTAGGCCACTATTTATACCAAAACATTTTTCAAATCGGGCATAGTAATCACTAGTGTCTTCATCTTGCTTCTGTTTACAGGCTGAAATTGTACCCCAATCTTCCTTTTTTGTAGTTAGTAAATGTGGCAGTACCTGTACTAATAAACCTGGTAGTGCTTTAGTTTTATCCCCGAGTCCTGCTCCTGCAGTTCGGGCCTTTTCTTCTGCTTCTAATACTGACCATTCTATCTTTTGGTCTCCTACCTCCCACTCTTTTTCCCTGAGTTTCTCATAAATGCCAGCAGGCATCAATACCTTTAATATTGTCATAATGTCGGGATAGGTATACTCTCCCATGAGTAACATGTCTTTAATTTCTCGGTGAAAACCCGCTGGATCTTTGTCATGACTGGGTACCACTTTCTTCATTTCTAACAATTCTATTTTTGATATGGGCGTATATACAAATACGCGCTTAAACTCGTTGTCCTCGCCCTTTATTGGGTGCCCTTCTCGTAAGGGATTCTGTCTATCCATGTAATACGTGGTTCTTTCCTTGATGGGCAATGAGACACGGTCTGAACATACAAAAAGAATATACTGCTTTCTTGATTCTAGAATTTCTTTAATTAATTTAGTACCTGAACCTCTCCATTTATTCATAAGCAATTCAGTCAATATGTCAGGTAAGGGACCAGGGTCCGAATGCTGACTCTGATATAGTATAATGAGTTGTTGAATCATATAAATCCCAGCTAACCGCTGTTCATCTGGGGTGAGATTCAAAAATGCGCGTGCTACTGTATCATCACTATATTTTCCGGGACTGTCCACCCAATGGACAGCTGCCCTAGCTAAATCTTGTTCATCCATAGAATCGAGGAAATGATAACCCCTTCGTTCTCGGAGTAGTTTGTCGGCGGCTTGGAACGAATGCTCGTTAGACCTGATGTTAATTATAGGTATTTGGAAATTCCTGTTATTATCTGGACATATCGGACGTATCGGGTCAATAGGACATCTATTACTATTACAAGATCTTCCTCTACCTACATAGGCTATGGTGTCTGACTGTCCTGCGGGCAGTCCTGATCCTTCCTCCTCGTTTTGTTCGAACTCGTCTACCGCTAATCTTTCTTCGTGTAGGCGTTCTATTTCTTTACGGATCTTTCGGCACATGGCTATTATACAATTTTGTTTATCATGTCTACCTTCTGATATATTCTGGCTCCATCTGGTAAGAATTTGCATTGCTTCCGGGTCTACCCCCGGTCGGTCTTCATTTCTGATCACACAATTTATGAGGAAACGTAACAGTTCCCCCTGTATCTCCACTTTCTGGTATTCCATAGCTCTGTTAATACATTCTGGATCTCGCCCTGTTTGGACAAAATGGTATATTTTATCTAGATGCGCAGTCATTCCTGGTAACTTCCCTAAGTACACTGCGGCTCGTCTGATACGCAATGATGCCATGATCATTTCGTCCTCTTTGCCGGGCACAGGGTCATATCTGCAATCTATAAGAAGTTCCTTAAGCGTACGGGCATTTATGAGTTTGGGGGTACGTGAATGTGCTGACTCTTGAAAAGTAAGTTTATTTATTCTGGGTGGCGTAGAAAAAATGTTACTAGCACCTCCCGTAGCCCCATCTGGGGTGTCGGGTGTGAAAGGATTCGTTGAACGTGACACAGCAACTATAGGTGTGGACACAGCTATAGAAGCAGCTGTAGGAACAGATGTAGAAACAGATGTGCTTGTCGGAACTTGTGACACGATCTGTTGCTGTAGGGATACGGGTACTGGGTCTTGGCGTTGAACCTCCCTGATAGGCGGTCTATGTGGGGCGGAATTAGCATACTCGGGAGCTGCGTCATCTAAATATGAGGAAAGAAAAACATCTTCTGCGGTTCTAGGATGCCCCTTAGGATGTACCTTTATTGGGAATAATGGGGGCGGCAAGTCTTTCGGTGTTTCTGGAGTAGCTTTAGGTAATCCTTCGGCCAGAAGGGGATACATACCATTCATAAGGGCATTTCTTTGTCTGTCTACTTGTTCTGATTTCACTCGGATACCTTCCTCAATTAATAGATTTTCTCGAACTTTATTGGAATTCTCTTTACTCTTCTCCTCCTGTCTACGTGCTTTTTCTGTACGTCTATGAGATTCTTTACGCCATAACTCAACGGCATCTTTCTGTGACTGTCTGACTTTCCTTTTCCATAACTCTTCTTCTACTTTCATGATGCACTCTGCATCCCAGGTTCCCGCTGTGGGCCACCTCTGACTTTCTGGTAATTCCTTGGTGTAGTCTACCCATAAATCAAGAAATAATATAGCGTCTAAGCCATGTTTATGATACATGAAGTACCCTGGAGTGTCCCTAGGAGGAATAGGAACGGCTTCTTCGAGTACCCCTTTTCTTGTAGTGATCTGTCTTAGTTTCGAAAAGAGCGGCATATTGAGAACTGATCTGATACTTAATCTTGAACACACTTAGTACAAAAGCACAATAATGAACAACCATTCATACCACAATATGCAGGACGTTTAACACATTAGACATTAAACATTAAACATTTTTTAACCTTTAAAATAACCAACAATGATGATCGTCTGCATAACTAATCACCAAGCATAATTCTTTGACAATAACTAGATACTTCGGAATACTTGATATACTGCTAAACAGTACATATACACTGCTAAAACAGTGCAGACCGGATTTGTGTACCCAAACCCGTCTTGACCGGCACAACCTATGTGCACGTCAGAAATGCCTCCCCAGTAATGGTACTCACCGGGTAGCTTCGGAAACGGAAAGCCTCGGAGACTGAACTTGGACCGGACTGGACTCGACTCGACTCGTTGGAAACTGGACTTGACTTCGAACTGGTGGGCCTCTGTATACCTCGGATCTTGCTCTCTCAGCTAGGCTCTGGTCGGGATACTTCGCACTTCTCACCGCCTCGTCTGGGTGTTGATCGCAGCCTCAGTCGCCCCCGCTTGACCGGAGGGAGATACAGGAAATCCTGCTGGTACGCGTTATTGTCCGTCCAGCTGTGGCAGGAGACCGGGCCTGCAACTCACCGCCGGCGCGTGAGATGAGAAAGTGTCCCTGTTCGGGCGCCATTCATGTGGTAAATAAAATTCATTACCGGGACTTAATTTGATACGGAAACATAATAAAATAGCTCAGTAAAATGAGAGGCAGAATCCGTGGTATCAGAGGTTCGGAATGGGCTTTATTCCAATGATCGATTATAATCGGTTGCTCCAAGTTCCATCACCATGGAGGTTCAGGAAGTGAAGTACATACTTTATTGACAAGAAATGACTTTTATAGTACATACATTACAATGAAGCGAATGCAGTAGGCGTAACAATTGATAAGGAAAATAACGATTCATATGCGTAACCGAAAATGGGTGTAATAAGGAGTAAAAAGGAACATAATTGGTTATGATGTCATATATAGGTGGATCTATAAGATAATACTTGGCATAGATGCGCGCGCAGCAGCATGACGTATGATTGACGTGCAACTAGGGGGTGAAGGGGACTTGACATTTAGCTCTACATGTGGAGACGAAAAGTCTGGGGGGTCAAGTCAACCTAATCCCAAATCATATCTAACATCCTATGTTTAAAGAACTATATTATCCACAAAAGAAGGACTCTCGGACAGAATCTATTCTATACTGACCGTGCGTGCGTGTACAAGCGTCTAAGTGTCTACACTAAATGCGAGGGGGTAGGAATATTCCATGGTAACAGGACTATGAATTACTTGCATAAAGACAGAGAAGCCGAGCCATTGCTCGGTAGCTGGAAGAATGTTTATTTAAACTACTAGACAGGAATGCATCGGCTAAGGGGTGAAGCAGATAACTCGAAGGTGAAATACAGTTCTTGGCAGAGAATAGGCTGATGTCAGGCTTCGTGAGCCGCGCAGAGAATGAGACAAAGTTCATGGTCACAGATGCAGGCTCAGACTGGAGTTTTCAGAGGCAGAAGGCAAGAAGAGTTTGACGACAGAATCAGGGCCTACTTGCCTGGACTGTAAAATGGCATAGGTGAACCATATAAAGCCGGTGGCTTTTCATACTTAGGAATGGAATATCCGGCCTATTCATGGCGGATCTGACAGAGGACATGTTGACGGTGGACGCACATGTGTTTGCGTCTTCATAACTGGAACTGGAGGAAACATACATGTACTTGTAATATGCACATAGAACCGTTGGGGTCCAAGATAGGGGACATAACTGACCAGAAAAATCCATATTTCCACAAGAGCATGGGCGTTCCCATGCATCCACCCATGGATTTTGGCACATTCTCAGAATTACTTGAGGTAGTAAACCTGGTAACGCGTCAAAATGCTAAGCCTACCCAAGTGAGGCGTAACAATGAGAAATATCTTCATTTCTCCTCATTTTTTCCTCTTTCCACACATAGAAAGGGGACTACGTCTCTAGGGATTGTTTTTGTACAGGAAGGTATCTGTTCTTACACATGAACTATCCTGCCAGTAACGCAGGGCCCCTTGCACCCTGATGCAAGGGTGCCTGCATTGGCACTAGGCACCCTCAACTGCTCCAGGTAGGGAGAGAGCTGAAGAGCGCCATATCTTACTAGGTAAGATGCTTCTCAGGCCTCTCCTATCCACGCAACGCAGCGCAGCAATGTGACTTGCAGCACTCCGGGGCAGGAATTCAACGTAAATGTGCCCCTACACGTCTGTGCAAATTTAGTGCCTATTTCAATGGAAAATGTGCTGCTGGTAAATAACAGTGTGCTACCCCACCATGCTTTTGTAATACATTTGCAACAGTGTGCTAAAAAATGCACCACCAGCTACGTACTCACCCATACCCCTCTCTTGCTGAATGGATATGGCTTATTTGCTCACGTGTTTTGTTTTTGTGTGATGCTCGGAATTTTCACTGTCTCTTTACCTTCAGTGACATAACTCAGATGGCAGCAACTCATTCTGAAAATTGTTTTAGAACCACTGTGTGGGTTTGTCCATTGCTTTTTTTAAATATACAATTGAATAACCCTGATTCATTCAAGCAAAACATTGGAGCCCCCTGTTCTGATTACACAGCTACTCCTTTAAAGTATTAAGGTGGAGAGAACAATGGAAAGCCGAGTTGTGCTTCTAGGCAAAGACTTTTGCTATTTTGTAAACGTTTGTGATAGAGCCGAAGTGACTTTATTTATGAGTGTTAGTTGTGTGTCTGTGTAGTTATAGAAGCCCAATGCAGCAGGAAAGCTAGATGCAAAGAGCTCTGTGGCCTTTGCTTTGATTTGGAAGTTCAGTTATTACGAGTTCTGAATTTACATTCACAATCTGTAATCAGTAACAATCACCAGTACCCCTGTGAACTGAGTTTGCAAAACCTAGTTTCAAAGACATCTAAACCTATGTTTTGGATTTTTTTCAGAAGATACTGCAACCGTGAGTTGAGGCTCAGCAATTGGAGCATTGTTTGGCTTGCCTCCATCTCTGAGCTGTTCCATCTCCCTTGACCTGGAAATGAAGCAAACTCCACACAATCCTGCAAACTAGTATTAAACGTGTTGCAGGTAGGTACCTTCTGACAACTGGAGGTGTGCATTGGAATTTTATACTTTGGGTTTTTTCCAAGTGCATCAAGAGTGACCTCTTTTGGACAGCTTTTGAAGCCTTTTTGAGTGGACAGATTTTTTTCTGTAACAGAGACTAAGTTTGAATATAGTTTCTTGATTGGCTCCAGCCTCCATTAGGGGCTGCCAAAGTCCACCCACAGATTAGTCATTTGTAGCTACTGAGGGACTGTTTGGGGATTTTTTTTCCATTGACTACCATCAGCTCCGTTGACTCCCATGTGAATTATGGGTTTCACAGACTTTTGTTGGGAGGAGCTGATCATATGATTTTAACTTTTAAGCTATCTCTATTTTTCACCTTCCTAATTGTTGACGTATGTTACTCATTTCATTTGAATCTTTTTTCGAACTTGACTGGGAGGGCATATTTCCTCTTAGCTGTCTTCCTGGCAATCCTTGATGAGCCTTTTAACATGAACTGTTTGGAAGCTGTGAAAGATTTCATAAAGTGTGAAATATAGGTTGTGAAGGAATCCATCTTAAATATCTTGGGTAGAAATAACTTTCTGAAAGCACATGTCAAATGTACCGGTTCACTATTGCTAAATAAGTAATGGCTGAGCCATTGGTCATGGAAATAAGTCCATTGTGGGCTCACCAGTTTAATGTTAATCCTGGCTCTCCTTGCTGACCAACAAGTAGTGCTCCTACATTGCTTAGCTGATGTCCATCAGGATCTGGGCATGGTATGTGCTATCAATTTGCACCTCAAGCCACAGAACGTTGGGCCTCTGGTGTGGTTGGCTTGGATTTTCTAGTGAAGTCTAGGATCACATTCAGTGCTGTAATGTGTGAACACCACTGGCCTTCTCTGTGTTACTACATTCAGCCATCAAATTAATCTGGATTGGTTAGGATCACTAAAAAGATGACTGCTAACTCTGATTGGGTCAACACGTCTGTGTTAATGCCAACAATGCTGATAATGGTCAGTCAAAAAATAGGAATCCAGTGTTTTGGGAAGACAGAGTTAAACGGATGGAAGCTGTTACTGGGGAACATCATGTAGCTGTAACTGGTTAGTGTGCACTTTAGCAAGGTTAATATTACTGGTCTCATATTCGTCCATTGTTTAGGAGGGAGCTGCAAATTCAATCTTTACCTCTAAGCTTGAGCATCCTCATGCTCATCAACTGGTAGTCCGGTACTGTGAAGAGTGCGTCTCCAGAACATTTACACTTACCCATTGTCTGATATTGCTTTTGTGTGACAAATTGCTCCTTATTCTTAGGACCATTGTTTTCTATTACTACTCTGGGTGGTGGGTAGAGGCACAATGTTGCATCAAACTGAATGTTATGGGTTTGTATTCTGATAGAGACACTATACAAGCGGCATGGTTGCATGGGCCAAGGAAGAAAGTGGTGAATAGGCTGAAACGTGTCATTGCGGGCTGGTTGCTTCGTTTTCAAAAGCGACATTGTCATTGTCTAGGGGTAAAGTTGATCCCACAAGAACATGAGCAACATCCCATGGGTTGACCCTTTACTAGTGGCTCCAGTTTTGCAACATGGCTATCTGCTGGCTGTGGAGTCTATTTGCCCTACAAATATCGGGTATGACTAAGAGACCATGGGGAGAAGAAGGTGGCAAAATATAGTTCCATCTACGGTACCGAAAATCAGAACAAGCTTCTCCTTAAAACTGTACCATCGTTTTTTAAAGATATTTCCCATTGTAGTAGCCATCATTATTTCAGATGTGTTCACTTGGAAATCTTTCTTTAAATTGTGATTCATCTTATGGACAAGGCCTCTGAGGAGCTGGAGCTCCTTTCTGATCACCTCTAGTGCAAGTTTGTCAAGTTTGACATCTGAAAACCTGAGATCCAACACCTGTTCTTTAGTGATGGACGGACAAGGGGAATTGCTTTTAGGATTCCACTTCTGTAGGCCTAATGGCACCTCCAGCCTTTGGATCTGAGGAACATTGTTCCCCAGATATGGAAATAAGATGTAGCAATATTTGAACATGTGTTCCTATTCTTTTGATAGAGCCTAGAGATATAGGCATTAATCATAACAGGCCAACAAATTGTTACCAAGGTAATTACCAATTGTGCCGAATTCAGTATTTATCAGGAGTAAAATTCGAGCATAATTCTTCTTGACCCTGATACCTCATTAATAGCACATGGTTTCCCAATTGCAAAGTATGCAAACCACAGATGCTCAAATTGTGTAGCCAATTTGCGTCGTGTTTGGCTTAATCAAGACTGGCTCTTCAAAAACCCACCAGATGTGCAACTTGCACCATTGTTATAAAACAATGTCTGGTGCAAACAGGAGTTTGCAACTGACTCTATCTGCTAAGCAGTTGTGATATAGGGCCATAGTTTACAATCTGATCGCCCATCTGGACGCAAGGCATTCAATTGTTCAGCCTTTGTTGTGCCATTTATGGTGCGATGTCTGCTTCTGACAGTACACATGTATCCCCGATTTATCTTAAAAGTAGCCTTTTGATTAAATCTAGAGTGTCATTGTTGGAAAAATAGATGGGGCTCTGTCTCCATGTATGTAGTGAAAGGCTGCATCTCTGCATATAGTTTAGTATTAGAGTGTGAATGCACGTATCTTGTCTACATTATGATAGACAAAATACAGCCATGAAAACTGCACAATCGTATTTGCACCAAATTTGGTTTGCATTGACAGCAAGAAATCAAGTGGAGTTTAGTATGTCAAACAGTATTCAATGTCCATGCCCTTTTGAAAGTATTTTATTTGAATTTTGTTTTATTTGTCACAATTTTAACTTTTTTGTATAATTCATCACAATTCTAAAACAGCGTTTACCTCATTTGTTTTTCATGTATATATTTTATTTATTTATTTACTTACTTTTAGTAGTGAAAAGCAGAAAATTGGCACAGCAGATTAGGGGAAGAGTTATTACAGGAATATCATTTTTAGGGCCTTCTCAAAAGCGATGTTGTGAAAAGTGACTTGCAGTGTAGGCTGCATTAGTTTCAGAGTTTACGGGCTTGAGTGAATACGTTCCTATCATCCCAGCCAGTTTGTTTGGCTGTGAGGAAAATGAGAATTGAGTTCAAAGAGGGGAGGCCGGTCATGACAACCTAGGGGCTTATTACGATGTCAGGCAGACTTGCGTCTGCCCGACACTGTCGCGGGTACAGGTCCGACCTCCCTCCGGTCGGTGGTCCCGACTGCCTAATAACGATGTGACCGCACATGCTGCGGTCGCATACTCACATTTCCCTTTGGGAGCATGTGCTTCAGCCGTAAACCGGCAGTAGCACAAGCTACCATAGGGAAATGGGAGGTTGTGTTCATCCCTGCACCGCGTGTCAGGCACGTCAGTGTGCCTGCCACACGGTGCAGGGATCAACGCCCCCTCGGACCCCAACCGGAGCCCGCAAACAGAAGGGGGCCCTGAAAGGTGGCCCCAAACTCACTTTCCGCCAGGCTTTCCATGTCGGAAAGCCCGGCATGGAACGCCTTTTGGAAACTGAGCATCGTAATCCAGATGACTTAAAACGCCATCCATATGGATTACGGGCCGGTCTTCGACTGGTCGACAGGCTCCTTGAGCCCGTCGGAATCCAGCCAGAATGACGTCTGGTTAAACTTCCCACCGCCTTAATTGTAATTAGACGGTCAGAAGTGAAAACCGACAAACTCGACCAGAGGCATTCCGACCGAGATCGTAATCAGTCCCCTAGTGTCAGCATGAAGGCGATAGTCCAAGGTAATGGAAAATCACGCAGACTTGCACTGTAAAAATGAGAAAACGCATGTTTAAATTAGCTTTGGCTGCTAGGTGAAACCTTTCGAGTTTTCTCATTCTGTGGGATGCAGGATCTCATTACTTTGGGCCTTAAATTAGTCCTCAACTGTATAGTGAACTTTCTGCTAGCTATTCATTGGGTAATCTGAAAGGCGCACATAAACAACAACTAGTCCAGTCTGGAGTCGACCTGGGTGGTGACACTACTAGAACTTGGATAATATGCTGTATTAATGTCTGTGCGGTTTTAAAGTAGTGCTAATTATTACGCTGATGCAGTCTCAGTAGAACCTGGAAGTAAGAGGTAGATGGATGGTAGCGAACTACTACCTGATTTCTACGTTGCCAATAAGAAAATACCAGAACCACACAGCGAGAACTGCTTGGACAAATATGACCACAAACTACACCCCAATTGGAGTTTGCAGTTCCATGGTGCTTGAAGATAAAGCACTGTGGCTGAAGTTGCATTTGTTTTTTTTATTTTTATGAAAGTTAGTTTTTATTCTCAGCATTTGCTGAGAGATCTATATTTTCTGAAAAAATAATTACTGCAAAACGATATCACTTAGTTAATGACCAGCATGATAAAATATGGAGCAATTATATTTTGGCACTTTTCAATTTACGTTTTATCGTGTTTGGTTTATTCACAAACCTGACCTTCAGACCCATTTTCAAGAAGCTAGAATGGCTCTCATGGATGGTAATAGTAACTGTCTACCTTCCTGGGTGGCAGAAGTTAAAAACACAGTAAGTTCTATTTCAGACAGGCATTACTGCTGTGGCAACAGGACTAGTCCCCAAACAATATTAGGAGTCCAGTGGAAATTATGGTCTTTCAAACTGAAAGCCGTGGATTATAAAAGGCCACACAACTGCTCTAAGATACTGAGGTAAACAATGATTAAAAAAGCCCCAAATCCCTGATTGTTCCCGGCTCAGCCTAAGTCCAGCAACATAAACAAAGGACACATTGAAAGCATGGAAGGCCCCCTAGTAATTAACAGCTCTAACTACAGTGTGTTTTAACTAAGGCCCCCTTGTTGAAAATTTAAGGAAAACAGTTATGACAGTCAATTATTCTGCTGACGGGATGTTACCATTCTTTCTCTGCTTGGTATAGAGCACACTACAGCAAAAAAAATCAAATAATTAGTGCACTGAGAGATGCTTCTTTTTAAAGGCAGAACGTCTAGACTCGTATTTCCATTTGGAAAAAAAATCGTCTTCCTTTGATTCCGGGGTGGTCACGTTAATACCTTTGCCCTAGTTGCCTGAGTGGAGGATGGCGGAAGGTGTGGCATTCCCGCTTTGATGTTACCTGTCACGCTCCGCTGAATCTCTATCCCTTTGGCTGCCATCAAGTCTGTTGTCCTGGGCGACCAGGTAAACCGGAGCAGGAGCTTCTGTTCTGCCTTACAACCGGCTTGGCACGACCTTATGGGAACTCTCACTCTGGACTGCGCAGAGATTTTGACTTTCTCCAGTGACACAGTTTACGTACGAATGAACACTGCAGCACGCTCCCTGAGGCCGTATCACGGAAAGATGCACGCGGGCAAATTATTTTGCATGTGTGTTTATGAGATAGAACCATTCTGTCCAAACTTTATCTCTTTCTGTTTTCTCCCGAAACGGCCACATTTAAATCTCACCCCCAGTGTCCAGTCAGACATGGTGCAGTCCCCGTGAAGTACGTTTTAAAGCGTGTATACGTTATTGGATTCGAAAGGCGTTCACGTACGTCGTACAGCAAGGAATTTGACCAACTACTACGTAACACCCGCAGCCAGCTTTCAGGGAGGAACATGCATGTAGCAGAGGGCAGTGGATAGATTCCGGCTTTTCCTTTATGATAGGCTGTGGCAGTGCAGGCAGTTACTAAAGGATAGGATGAAAATAATAACATTGATTGTATTTTTTTCTACAGCTTAAATCTAAGATGAGCTTCTGAGTTAGCACATCACTAGGCCTGGGCTAAATTTCCGTTCCGCTCTCGGAAATTGCGATAATTTGAAATTTTCGCGTTCCGCGGAGAGCGCGAAAATGTCAAAATTTCCACATTCCGCAGCTTAGCGATAATTTGTTTCTTGCTCGCGCTGTAAAATAATACATTGTTGCGCGCGCGCGATCGCCTTACCTGAATCCCCGCGTTCGCCGACAAGTTTTCCCGATCCGGTCGCGTTCTCCACGAGATGTTGGATTGTTGGTAGCCATTTGCGCTGTCTCACGACAGTTCGCGCCCGCAGTAATGTCATTGGTCGCGCGATCACGTCTTTCTTCTCGCGATCATGCACCGCGAGAAGAGTGAAAACAAGATGGCCGCGCCCGCGAACAACCGCATGGGTAAGTTGGCGAGCTGCGACCACGCAGAAAATACCACGAACAGGCGGGAAAAAAACTTCCGCATCTTCGCGATATTTCCGCGTGTTTGCGGAGATTTTTAACATTTTCGCGATAATTTGCGAAAGTCACTTTTGCAAATTCCGCCCACCCCTACACATCACTGGAAAACTGGCAAACGCGCAATTCAAATATTTGGAATTGAAAAGAAAATAGCTAAATAGATAACTTTAACAATGCAAGTCCTAAACAAAGACACCAACCAATTCAGGGGAAAACAAAACGACATTTTAGTTGACTGGCTGTCTTGAGGCACCGTTTGAAAACTTAAAAGATGATCTACTGAAACATACGCCAACCACCTGAGAAGTCACTTTTTGGTAATGTAATATTTACGATAAACATTAAAGACCAATTATGACTACACTTTAAAAACATACAGCTGTTGTAAATCCCCCGTTTCACTTTTAAAGAAGAAATATTACAGGATGATTGCCACTTTAATATGCTCTGCTTACTGTTTTCTAAGGGTTTGTGATTCATTTACATTAAAAAGATGACACATTTTTAGCTGTAATTATACCATAACATTTATTAAAACCTTTTCAATCAGTCAGTTATCTGTTAATTTCGGGGGGAAACACCATAAAACACATAAAAAAGTACAATGCAATCTATCATAAAAGGCAACTAATTATATTGTAAAAAAGAATAAATATATTATATAAACAAGCAAAAGCTGTCAATAATGGGATTGCCATTTTCTGATAAAAGACAGCACCATAACTGGGTAGAAATAATAGAAAAAGATAAAATTCATTAGCGCACAAAGAACTAGCCATATTAACTCGCGTACTCTGAAATCCATACCAACAGCGACACTACATACCCCAGTAATACATGGCCAGTTACATTACAGTCTTTGTGTCACCAATCTTTTTTAAGCAACAGTACATAGTGAACATAGGAAGGCAGCGATGTATAGTATTAAATATGTTGATGACAAAGCCGGAGACCAAGCTGTTTCCCTTGGAGTCAGACAGCATAAAAATATTTGCTAATTGTAAAAACAATGAGATGGCTGGTATAAGTATGAAATACCCTTGAATATATTAAATAGTGGTCACGTAAAGAGCTCTGTGCCATGTCCTTCCAGTTTTGTTTTAAAATGGCAAAAAAGTAACGGATGGTCTATGTCTTCTATTGAATATTTGCAATGTAAACAGAAGGCTCGTTCATCTGTATAGTGCTCCAGATTACAAACAAAATGACCAATGGATAACATTTTCAATATAAATTTAATAAACAGTGATGTAGTCTGAAACGGATAAAAGACATCCATATAGGGTTTGTGAGCCAAAAACCCTGCGTGATGAAACTTTCTGGTAAGTAATCGAGCCGTTACCACTTCAGCCATCTTCCTCATCACAGACATTACAAATTGCTAAGCAGTGATTGGCCACCACAATTGAGTCAGGAGAAAAACAGCAGACCCATCCATGTCGGTACAAATAATGCTACTCAGACAGCGCTAACTGAGAAAACTAACTAACTAACTAATTGAGAAAATCGTCACAAAGCATGCAGAAATTAATTCTCCAGTTCTAGATGGAAGATCCATTATGCCCATCGTGTAGAGGGATCCCTAAGTATGTCAATGTAAGGAACGCAAGCTCAAACAGTGAACTGCAATACGTGCATGGCAAGCCAGCAACAAAGACAGTAAGAACACCCACAGAGGGACACCAAGACTACCAGTTAAACACAATTTGAAACAGAAGTTATATCTGCCAGAAAAAGACGGGAGCAGGGCTGGACTGGCTACCAGGCGTTTTGGCATGCTGCTGAGCTGGGGGCTGATGTCACTGCGGTGGGGGCTAATTTTGTTGATGGAGACCTGCGTGTGCTTCGAAATAAACAAAGCAAAACGAATTTCGTTCAGTACACGCAGATCCCCATCAACGAAATCAGCCCCCGACTCGGCAGCATGCCAATACTCCCGGTAGCCAGTCCGGCCCTGGACGGGAGGCAAAAAGGTCCCAAAAAGCACCCAAGCCTGATAAACACCCTACTGGTTCTAGACAAAACAATGGAGCTCTGACCAAGGGAGGTCCAACCAAGGTTGTTCTACAAAAATATCCAGGAAGATATCAGATGACATCAAAGAACACACTCTATGAAAATGAGTGTGAGTTCACACAAGAACAGAGGGACCTCCTTGTGTCTGCTTGATTTACAAACTTAAGCAGAACTTGATACCACAAGGTACTAGAGATGCAGACCACCAGGGAAACACACATCACCCTGACTTGTGACCAGCAGAAGCATATACAACCTTACTGAAAACGAAAGCAGTATGGCTTACATGTATTAAAAAGAAAGCTTTAGGCCTGGGAAAAAGGTTACTTTGGCAGGTCGTTCCCTCAATCTCAATCTTTTATTGTTGAAGTGAATAAAAACCATCACAACATTACCATATACATAATATTTCATTAAACTCAGCTAACAAAACGTTTTTGCCAGTTATCCTGAAAGTTCATTTTTCAGTACTGTTCATGAAATATATGTTAATATTAATATTTAGCAATAGAAATGCAGTCAGCCTAAGCAGACTAAAATACAAATACAATTAACTACGTATTACTTGGGTCTTGTGGCATTAAGTGGTAGACCTTAAAATATCAAATCTTGAGCCACTAAAGAGTATTTAAAGTGCCATTGTGCATGAGTAAATAAATATATGTTCATTTTTGGTCCTTGCTTCTGATAGTACAGGAATGCTGCAAATTAAATATCAACTCTAAAACTAATTTCAATTATTTAATATGCCTAGATATTGCAGTCATCTGATTCTTTTATCATTAGAGGCCACTATGCCACCAAAGTCATCCTGGATATCCCATGGCTTGCCCTGTACCTGATGAGATCAAACTGAATTTACATAGTTTCCAGTGTAGTGCCAGAAATTTCAACAGTTTACAGGTGATATGAGGGTCGTGCGATCTGGACTCTTCGTATGGCCATCCAACAGGTTAGGATCCCCCGTTCATTAAAAATGGATTTCAGCAATAAAATACAGGATTCTTTTAGGGCCGGGCATACACTAAGTAGAATAGCAGGCTGTCATCACAAACAATTGGAGCCAACTATGGTGTTTTTGCACTGCCATCCAGTACCATGATAATGAAAAAGGTACCATGCATGGGAATCATGAAAAAAGCTGGAGCCATTCAATAAAATGGCAAAATAGATAAGTGCAACCAAGAGCCTTAAAAATGGTGAGAACATGTGCACACATAATATCTTGTGAGACCCCAAGAGGCACTTGTGAGGCAGGGTCAAGCATAAGATTAAAGTCAAGAAGTATAAGGTGCAATGGTGGCAACCTCAGGTTAGTGCACACGTGGTAGTAACAGCCAATCAGAATTCCAAATGGAATTTATAATTAGGCATTACTTTCTTGTCTAAGCAGGGCATGTTGAATATTTTTTTATTTAATATATAACAAAATAAAATGTTTAATATGTTCAGTATTGTAATACTATTAATTTACCACCTCTCAATTATGGGATCCCATCCAAAAGTAAGAATGTGCATTGATGGGAAATGCAATAAAATGTTGTAAATCCCCGCATGAATGGGAAAATAAAGCTATGGACTCCGATCCAATAGCGAGAGTTGACATTGATGGGAAATGAAATAAAATACTGTAAATGCCCAGCAACAATAGGGTAATAATGCTATTAACACCTGTCCCCCCCTAATCTCATATTAAAAGCCAAACACAAACTTCAGTATTATTTCTCTGCCACCTCTTTAAACTAATTTAGAAAGCAAACAAAAAATAGGAGGTAATTCCTTGCTTCCAAATCTTCACACTAGCTAGGCTAAAAAAAGAGCCATTTTTTATGATTCTATAATGTCCTCGCCTTTGGTTGTGGCCATGCAATCTGAATGCTAGAAAAGTATCTTAAACGCATAGGCTTCTTTTTAGACAAAAAGTAAATTAATTTTGCAATTTATTTAAAAAAAGATAATAAATAACAAATACAACGTTTCCTAAACATCAATTCTTGAAACTCCTTGTAACTTTGAAATACGTTTAACAATTAAATTAAAAAAATATATATTACATCATGTTTATGAGTTCGATTAAATGAGTTTTATGACTATATAAAAACAGTTTTGTAAACTAAATCATTTAACAAAAATAAGAAATAATAAAAATGTTAAACAATAAAAGTAATTAGGAGAAATGAAAGAATTGTATGAATATATACTTTAGAATCCTCAATCCAGCGCCAAGAGTTATGTTCTTGGTGGAAGGGCCTGCGGGGAGCAGGGAGAGGGTAGCGGGTGTCCGTTGAAGCAGTGTGAAGGGTGGATAGGGCATTGTGGATGGTTGTTACTGTAGCGTGAAGATCCTGTCGGCATCACGGATGGTCATGGCCGAAGCTTCGCGTGGTCAATGTTGCAGCACAAAGAGTTGGCTTACCTGGTACTTTGCATTGTCGGTTGGCACAGTTGGTGCAGAATTGGTGCAAACAGGCCCATTCCTGAAGAGCACACAAACTTTAGGGAAGCTCAACTGAGCCATACCAAGGGTCCAAGACCTGTGGGAAGCACTTGGGGGTCAGGAACTTAATCCAGAGAGGCCGTCAGGGCTAAGGCAGGTCCAGTTGTAGGTGTAGGTAGCAGGTCAGCTAGGCAGTTGCAGGGAGCCTCTGGAGCTTGTGCCCTATAGCTCAGAACAGGAGGCAAGCTGGCTGGCCCTTGGAATCACTTCAGCCTGGGATGAAGGGTGCAGGTCCAATCTATTTTCTCAACAAGCTGGGCAGCAGGCAGCAGAGCAGCAGAGTAGCAGGGCAGCAGTTAGATTGGCAGACCATCTGGCAGCAAAGTAGCACAGTAGTCCTTCTTCTGTAGTATCCACAGGTTCAGGAGTATACTGAAGAGTTGGTGTCTGAGGTCCAATATTTATACCTGGTGCCTCCTTTGAAGTGGGACAGCCTTCTAGAGGATTCCTTTTGAAGTGCACAGACTTCCTGTCTCCTCTGCCCTGGTTTCTGACTAACTACAGGGAGTATGCAATCTTTTGTGTGAAGGCAGGAGACAGCCTATTCAGGTGTAAGTAGGGCTATGCCCAGCTCCACACTCCCATCCTGCCAGTGATGACCCATCCAGGCACACCTAAGCTCTCTATTGTATTTGGCTAGACAGCAGGAATACACAAAGGCCAACTGCTAACTACATCCAGTGATGTGACACAGAGACAGACTGCAGGCACTAAATGCTAAGTAGGAAAATACCAAGTTTCTAAAAGTGTAATTTTCAAAATTGTAATGCAAAACCCATGTTACCAGAAAGGAGAATTTTTCATTACAATTCCAAAGACACCAAGCATTACTCGATTCCAATTTGAAACACGCGGCTTTTTAAATGCAATAAGGTAGCTTCGATGTTATACTATGGGAGGAGCATGCCGAGCCATAGTGGAAAAAGCATGTATGGGTTTTTCACCACCAGGACATGTAAAACTGAAAATTAGATGTCTGGCTTTTTAGATACATTGCACCCTGTCCTGTGGGTTGTTTAGGGCCTACCCTAGGGGTGACATATGTACTAAAAGGACAGATTTAACTCTTGCAAAAACAGGCTGCAATGGCAGAACTGAGACATGTTTGAAAGGGCTGCTTAAGTGGGTGGCACAATAAGCATTGCAGGCCCACAAGTACCATTTAATTTACAGA
Source organism: Triturus cristatus (assembly GCF_964204655.1). NCBI lineage: Eukaryota > Metazoa > Chordata > Amphibia > Caudata > Salamandridae > Triturus > Triturus cristatus. Next base: position 888,533,683 of record NC_140592.1, on the reverse strand, counting down.
CCCTATGTAAGCATATTACCACTGTACTAGGGAATTATAAGCAAATTAAATATACAAATTCTGGATAAGCCAATGTTACAATTTTGTATGGAGCTAGCACATACACATTAGCACTAATTAGCAGTGGTATAATGCACAGAGTCCTAAGGCCAGCAAATATAAGATTGTCAAAAATGGAGTAAAAAGGCAAAAGGCTTGGGTGAAGAACACCCTAAGGCTGACGTATATAACAGCTATGTTCAGTTGAATTTTGTGTCTGTGTTCAAAGTGGGCCTGGGAGAGATGAAGAAAGTGTATGAGAGATAATGGAAGGGAAACCTTGACAATGGTCCATAAAAGAGCGGATACAAAATTAAAGAGCTGGAGCCTGAGGAAGGAGTTGTGGTAGGTCAGCAGTGCTAAAGTGCACAGAGCCCTAATGGCAACAACACCAAATTCAAAAAACAAGAACGGTAAAGACAAAATATTTGATGGCAACACTGCAGAAAGGGCCAAGTCCAAAAACCACCATTGCTAATGGAGGTATATTATGTCATTTGCACTATCTAACTAGTGCAATGACATTCTTGTCAGTGTAAATGCTGGTGGAAATTGCACTAGTGCACAATTGTCATACACTGGTACAATCTATGTGATCTGGTTCAGTATGATGGCTCTGTGAGTGAAACACTTGCCAGCGAGATATGCTGTGGTCTATATGTCATAAATTTAATTTTTGCAAGGTAGGCTCGGCCTTAATTGCTGTCGAGGTTTCAAATTTAATAACCGTATGTTTGGTAACAGTAACATGTGCTAATTATGGCACTTAGAAATGGCAATGTGCTACATGAGGTGCTACATGAAAGTGAATAATAATAATAATAATACTCACTCTGAAGAATTGGATGTAATGGTCCGGCTTTGTTTTCTCATGAGCAGATGTACTGTAACTGGTAAAATATGTAATGATGTGACTTGATTAGGAAGGCTATGTATTCTTCTTAAACTTGTGTTCCTCTTCAGAATGCAACACAAACCTGCTTACAAGAGTTCACATTTTGTTGCAGTTAAGATTTACATTTGATTTGCACTGTGATTTGACATTCGAGATAAACAAGTAAGGGGCATATTATCAAGCACGGCGTTAAAATTATCGACGCTTTAGCGGCAGAAAACTGCCGCTAAAGCGGCGATAATGGGCTTGATAATATGCCGCAGAGAATTCCAATGGAAGCCCCTTTTGACACCAGAATATGGGCTTCTATGGGAATTCTCAAAGGCATATTATCAAGCCCATTATCGCCGCTTTAGCTGCAGTTTTCTGCCGCTAAAGCGGCAATAATTTTAACGCCGTTTCTTGATAATATGCCCCATTATTCATTCTTTGGGCTTCAAAGATGTCTGTGGTACCAGTATGTCTGGTAAGCGTCCTTCTACGGCCGAATCAGCCTTTCAGGCTTCCATCATCCAGAAAAAACATTATTTAGTCGTGTAGTGATAACATCTATTATTTAAGTGGCATTAACATATACCTTTGCTGCTGTATTTAATCTTCCTTTTAATGGCCTTGACTCTTCCTGGAGTTCTTCATGTTCACTTTTTTTCTGTCCTTCACTCTATCTCTCATCAGTTCTCTAACTGTGATTATTCACTTTATTACCCCATTACTTATGTATCCATCTCTCTTCTCCCAGTTCTAACCTTACTTTGTTTTTCTGTTTGTCTCACCTCTCTCAGTTGATCAACTGCTCTTGTTGCAGATGTCTAGTGGTAGCTTTTTAGGGCATAGAATGGTTTAATGTGTGCTGATCGAAATCATTAATATAGCACTGTCTAACTTACTAATAATGTTGTTTATTTCTATAGTTTTACTTCCTCAGATTGCAGGCAAGCTCAAAAAAACCTCCTCTGTATCCTGGAAAACTTACCTTATTGTAAAACTCCAATTGTTGCTTTTTCTCCTTTTCTTTCATATTATCCTCCACTTACTTTCCCTCCTCTCCATCCATTCTCTGTCTGGGCACAGCTTGCTATTAGTCACATGCACGTTTGAATTATTCCCCATTATTGTGTTTCCACAAATTACGCACACCTAATTTCAAAGATCACAACCTTACCTTTAAAAGTCATACTCGTGCAACCAAAGAATAGGTCATCTTTTAATACCTCCAGCAATTTGCATGAATTCACCTTCCATTTCTCCCACTAAAGATCACACCTAACTCCTATTAATGTAACCTATCAGGTAGTACTGGAGTACCTATATGGATTAGATTCCTTAAAAAAGCACACGACTAATCCCAACAATCAACGATAATTACTGAAAAAAACACACTAACCTTGGGTTCAAGAGCAGCATGCTATCCGGAAGAAAAGTCCTTTAAAGCCTTGTTGTAAGCACTGGGGGGCGTGGCTAGCAGTCAATTGAGATGGCTGCCTCTTGAAGGGGCTACGGCAGCACGCCAAATAATCCCCCTGTAAAACTGAGCAGCTATAAGTGGTGTTCCCAACAGCCCAGGGAAGATTTTCAGGCCAATTTCAGGCCACAGGAAGAGAAAGAACAATCAAAGACTCTGAAGGCAAGGCGGGGCCTATGCGTCAGAATATCACCCCAACACCAATAAGTAATTGCTGACGGGCGAGTGTGCGGCCCAGTGGTGAGTGGAGGAGCAAATACATCAGTGAGAGGCGAACAGAGAGCTGAGGCAGATGGGGCAGTGGATGAAGCCGTAGCCCTTGGCCCAGAGAGCGAAGTGACGTGTCCTGCCTGGAGAGCGATTAACCATGATCGGAGAGAGAGTGCTCCACGTGACCGCCGTCAGAGAGGAGGAGGCTGTGACGGATAATCTTGTGCTCAGAAAGTGGGGAGGTACTGGAGGTGGGAGACTTCGGGCACGGGGCGGTCGGCAGTGGCCAGAATGACAGCGAGCCCGAAGTGAGTCGCGGCAGGGGATTTAGGAGCCCGCGGCTCTCTGCTTGGGCCTCAGCCCCCCTCTCTCATTCTCCCAAATGCCTGCCCCATCGTAAGAACATGTCGTCCATGTCGTCCATGTGATAAGGACATATACTGGCCCTAGATGGATTGGCGCTGCCGGTTCGCTTCGGGATTGACTGGAAGAGGGTGGCCTGGCTAGGATTCATACTGCGCACCTTAAGAGCCGGCACCAGAATACAGAGTATAGACAATAGCACCACTCATTTCACCTACTCAGATGATATCCAATTTCGGCGGTGGTGAGTAGTCGAGGTGCAGCCACAGTAAGGATGTCGGGTAGCAAAGGTGTGAGTGCAACGCATCAAACAAAATTGGACAAATTCACCCAGTCTAAACCATACTGCCAGGGTGCGTCAACTGAGGAGCAACAGGCGTAACTCCTTGGCCCGGAAGGTATTCCAACACTGCAAGATATAATGGCAGCAATCCAGGGGGTACGTTCGAAGGTAAAATAGATACAGTGACATCAGAAGTCAACTTGATGCACGCTGATCTCCGTAACCTTAGCTCTCATGTCAAGTCCGTGGACGATTCTATAGCCACTCTACAGACCTCCACTAAAACACTGGAAAAACAGGTCAGAATGCTATTAACTGCTACGGCTGCATTGGAGGCTAGGGTGGAAGAGTTTGAGGGGAGATTCCGTGGAAACAAAGTCAGAATTTTGGGGGTGCCAGAACGGGCGGAGGGCCCGGCAATGGATCTCTTTGTTGAGAACCTCATAATAAAACAGCTATCTAACTTCTTCTCGGTGGAACCGGGCTCACCGAATCCCAGGGGGCCCACCAAGACCTGGGTTCCCCCCTCGCCCGATAGTGGCAAGAATCTTCAACTATGGAGACAGATACATTATATTTCAAATAGCTCGCTCTGGTCCACCTCTCAAATTGAAAATGTAGCGATAACATTCTTTCCGGACTTTACAATTAAAGTGCAGAAGCTGCGATGCTCCTTCATGGAAGTCAAAAAGACCCTAAGAGAAAGAGAAATGAAATATGCAATGATATTACCAGCCAAACTTTGAGTTGCGACAAAGGGCAAGACTTGGCTTTTTGGGACCCGACGACACTGGGCCTGGCTGGTCGGCTGGCGTAGAGTAGGGAACCAACGAATGCAGACCGATCATCAGAGAGGCAGCAAAGATCCCAAAAATAAAGAACTGCGTTGAAACCCGGGGGCCAGCACTATAAATAAAAACTTTCCCAAGACTTTAACATCTTAGAGTCTCCGGTTCTGACGCAACTAAAATCAGAGACACTATGGCCCAGTTGTATGAGCCCGTAAGTTTCTAAACCGGACAGGGTCTCACTGGTTTGACCACATGCAGCACAGATGATCCATAAAAATGGGGGGAGGGGGCAGGGTGGCCACCCCAACCAGGTTGGGTCACATTTCCACAGCAATGGGACAGGGGGAGTTGGGCACACAGGTGCTTTGCAAAGTTGGGGCGGGTGGGCAGTTTTAAGTCCACAATGCAGGGAGGCAGGGAGGGAAGTTGTAGGGGTTAATGTTACAATGTTCTAGTGATCGTAGAGTGTATAGCAGAAATGGCAGAAAGCAGAGAACAGTACGGATATCCAGACACCAGATGCTAACACGTATTTCTAGCGCAATTAGCAACAGACATGAAGGCCCAGCCTGGTACCCTAGGAGGCATAGGAACCAAACTTTGACAGCATGTGCAACATTTACATCCAGTTGCGACACATCAACACCTGAAAAGAAACCCAATGCAACACACCACGGTCCTCATAGTTTCAAGATCCTCTCCTGGAATGGGCTGGTTGGATAGGATCAAGAGATGGATGGTGCGATATTATTTGAAATGACAGTCACCGGATATATTCCTTTTCCAAGAGACTCACCTAGAGAGCACATCATACGGGGCACTAAACAGAAGAGGGTGCAAATTAGTCACACACGCAGGGTACACTATTGGGTCAAAGTGAGTGGGCATCTTACTACATAATACCTTCCCCTTCACTATCCAACAAATCTCATATGACCAATATGGGCATTTCGTGGTGCTCTCTGGGTACTGGGAAGGGTGACTTTTTAATATTACCGCTCCCTACATCCCACCGATACTACATACAGCGGCACTGGCAGACTTGGGTTTACTTATCACACAATTACTTCAAGGGGAACTACTCATAGGCAGTGATTGATGGGGAGCGAGACAGCTGGCCAGCACAGCAACAGAATTGCTCAGGTAAGCTACTGGAACATTTTTTGGCATCTCTGGGCCTAATAGATGTTTGCCGTGTACGTAATCCTAACCCCAGTCAATTTACCTTTTACTCTGGGGCACATGGCAGTCTATCATGTACAGAATATATATTCGAGCTGGAACAGCACTTCGCAACATTCAGCGGCATAGTCCTCCTCCCCAGGGGCATTCCGGGCTGCTCCGCCCTTTGGGTGGCGTATGGTGAAAAAGCCAGCAACAATGGACCAGATTGTGCCACTTGATCCCTGGTTCTTGATGGTACCGCGCATTTGAACCGATTCCTCTGGGAGTACTTTAAAGCAGTGATAAGGGGTCAAGGAATTGCCTCAATGGCAGGTCACTAGATAGAAAAGGTGGAGCGATTAGAAGAACTGGAGAAGGAACTCCACCTCCTTGAGTCCAACTTAATAGCCGCAGACCTCCATACAGTTAGACACAAATTGAGTATTAAGCGGAGGGAGTATAAAGATATTGTAGAGGATGCGGCTAGATACAGATACAGAGCAACTCTACATCACTTATATGAAGTAGGAATGAAGGCAGACAAATTACTAGCTTGGCTAGACAAACAGGAAGCGGCATCTAGGTGGGTATTTGAAATTGCCACGGAGACAGGAACTCCCATATGGGACTGGCAGAGTATAGCAGATGGTTTTGCATTGTACTACGTGGAGTTATATTCATCATCACAGAGTGTTATGACAGACACGGCTCTCGACTTACTGTCCACCCTTAATATGCCAACACTGACATCAGAAGATAGAGCTTTATTAGAGACAGACCTCACCGAAAATTAAGTGACTCAGGCCACTCGATCCTTAAACTCAGGAAAAGCAATGGGCCTCAATGGTCTCCCAGTCAAATTATATAGGTTAACAGCGTTCAAGATTGCCGCCCACTTAGTAAAAATGTTTAATGAAAGCCTAGAGGCAGGGATATTGGCAAAAGATCAAAGACTGGCCAACACTGTTTACAAGGCGGGGAAGCCACTAGACCATTGTTCACCTTATAGACCGATCTCTTTATTGAACGCCGAAGTTCAGATCTTAGTCAAACTATTGGCAAGTAGAATAACCCCTGTAATAAGTTCCTTAGTACATCCTGATCAATCAGGCATTATGCTCGGTAGAAATACCACATTAAATCTGAGACACCTGCATGGGATACCAAGAAGGGAGGGCTACATTCAGGAGGACGCCTTGATAGTTTCACCAGAGACCAAAATGCTTTGTGACATGCTGGAGTGGCCCTTCCTCTTTGCGGTTTCGGAAAAACAGGGTTTCGGTCCAAAATTGGATTTGCCTCCTCTACACAAACCCCCTAGCGCAGGAATTGGTAAATGGAAGCAAATTGGCTGTATTTACCCTACAGAGAGGCACGAGACAAAGCTGCCCCCTTTCTCTATTGATATGTTCATTGGCTCTAGAATCCCTGGTGGTTTGGATGACAGGTGATCCCCTGATTAGGGGATTAATATGGTCGGAGGCCTGGGAAGACCGGATTTCCCTATATGCCAATGACATCCTCTCCTACATGGCAAGCCCCTATTCCTCGTTACATAGGGTACTCCACATTTTGGCTCTGTACCAAAAATACTTGAGCTACACCATTAATTGAGACAAATCGGTGATATTTGTCCTGAGCGGAGACAACCTACGTAATCTGTGGTTCTGCGTAGCCAAGGTGGTGACAGTAGAGTTCCAATACTTAGGTCTCTATGTTACCAGAGACCCTTTGGTGTTTCATAACCGCAACTTGGACCCCCCTTGCGACGACTCCGAGAAGATGTATAACATTGTAGGACCCTACCCCTAACGTTGTTGGGAAGGGCTTCTCTTTTAAGATGATGGCACTGCCCCGATTTTTATATATACTTCCCAACATACCATACCTGGTCCCCCAACATACTTTCAGGCAGTAGATTCAACAGTGAGAACACTCCTTTGGGATGGGAAAACCATGAGAATAGCTTAACAAATTTCGCTACCGGCCCTACAATACTACTACTGGGCGGCACAATTGATAGTAGTTAATCATTGGGTCCATTGGCCACCTGGTGATCCAGCCTATCAAATGGACAGACACAATATGCCAACAGGAAGTTAAAGGAAGTTACATAGCGATATATGGGGGAAAACGTAATATACCAGTAAACTCACCAATCTCCGTGACAATTAAATTCTGGCTGACAACGTTAGGAGGATGCAATAAAATTGCGCTAGCCACTCCACTGTGGGACTCGATACAATTAGGCCTATTAGTGGAATACCGTGGTTTTGATAAATGGGACTTAACAGGTCTCTCATAAGTGGATGACCTATGGTCCAATGGAGTGGTGAAACCCTTCATTGAACTACATCAGAAGTATGAGTTAGCACCCTCTGAAATTTTTCGCTACCACTAGATAAGTCACGCACTGCGGCGGGCCATCCCACAGGTGGGGGAACCTCCTGAATCATCCCCACTAGAATACAGACTTCTAAATGACTACATACCAAAGAAAGCAGTGTCCTTAACATATTGGAAAATACAAAATAAATCCCTAGGGAACTTGACGAAACTTAGAGAGAGGTGGGGGGAAGATATGGGACATATGGAAGATGAGGAGTGGTTGGGGCAACCGCTTCTCCCAGAGAGGTTGCCAAACGTTCACGTTTCTCATTGGTGCAATTGCAAATCCTACATAGACCATATTTCGCTTGCACTTAAAATAGGGAAAATGACCTCGTCGGAATTCACCAGAGGCTGTGGACGGGAGTGCACCTTTATCCAGATATGGTGGGACTGTCCTGTGATCCAGCAGTATTGGGAGGAAGTAGGGGCATGCATGAGTATGCTCTGTGCAGAAAATGTAGAAATCACTCCCCAACTCTGCTTGTTGAATATATATGGTGAATGACAGATCTCACGACAGGGGAAAGATTATGGGTTACACTTGGTCTCATGGTTGCCAAACATAATATAGCAAGAAAATGGAGAGTAGATTCCAAGCTGAACTTGAGAGAATTGGAGGAAGCGGAACAGGATGCCCCCAGAAATGGTCTAAAATCTGGGGAAACTGGAACACTAGTAGGGGAATGCTCTGCCCACCTGTCCAAGGAACCACTCAACTTGAAGAAGACTGACAGCCTAGAAGAGTGGTCTGACCCCAGGATCTGATAAGAACGGTATTGCATTTCTGGAAAATGTATGAAGGGTGATCCTTGTTTCTATGATCCTATGTTGCATATGCAGTGCTACACTTTTCCGACTGTAAGAATTATGCTAATGCTATCATCTTGTTCTATTGCAATAAAAAGATATTTTTAAAATAAAGGTTTGTAAGCACTGTATAAATGCAATTATAGTACAATATAATACATTATGCTTTTGGCCCACTTTCGTACTAAAACCCTAACATTCCGTGGTTGGACATTCGATTGTAGGTCATACAGGCTGCAGAGTATTTCCCTTGTACGGCTTGGCACTCTTACTCTCACGTAATACATAACTGCTATGGATCATATCCATCACCCAGTAGCGCTCCAGTCCACGGCAATAACACACCCACTGTAACTGAACAGGTGAGGAATAGTTGAAGATACCTGCCACATACTGCTGGTTAACAGAGGACTTTAATTTAGTCCACAACTGCAGGTCCCAATAAGCTACATACTATGACCACTTCCTGACATCTGACAAAGACAGTCAGATATGGGATGATAATAACAAAGTCTATCCAGGCAAATCCCTCCATAATTTCTGTGTCCAAACTATGCCTGCTCAGGACCACAAGCTTTAAACAAAATATCTTAGCAGGGACAACCCAGAGAAGTAACCAGCTAAGTGGACTATTATCATAACTAATACCATGAGTGGAACTGAAGAGCTGCTCAAAGCTGCTAACTTATTGAAAACCTTACACTGAGTGCCTCTCTCTCACATGTCTTCATCTATAACACCTCTAAGCACTGCATCCTATAACATGATAACTGCACATCAGTGGTCATCACACATGACATGGAAATACTTTCCACACAGAATCAAAACAAGACTGCACACTTCCAGTCATATATCCTGCACAGTGTAGAGTGCTATCTATGTAGGCAAGTGCTGCAGCATCCCACATAAGGGCAGAACATGCTACTTACATGTTGCAATACAAAACAATGTGTTCCCGCTGTATATCTTTCCTTTTTCCATTACTTGTCTGTCTTGTTCTGTCACTCATTCCTTCTCATCCATCTCCTTTTCTTCTCTTGCTCCCTCTTATTTTCCTTTTTTTATTACTGAATAAGTATCTGTACAAAGTTCATGTACTAATCTGATTTACTAGCTTTTTCCTAGTTTAAGGCCAACCAGTGTCAACGGACTAAGGATGGAAAAAAATAAAGTCCATCTTTATGTTTGCATGTTCCTATTCATGTTTATATAACTATAACGTATCACCATGTGGTATGTAATTGGTCCCATCTACTGCAACGTTGTTTAATAAAAGGAAAACACAAGATATATTATTAAATATGTTATCTGGCTAAAATCCTAAGCTTTACGTGTTTAAGAAAACAAGAAGGCCAATATTTTTTTCTTCATTTTGATTCTGCAGAAAAATTGATTGGTTAGTTTTAGTTTGAATCAATGTTAGGGGAAAACAGTAAACCAGTATTATTTCTTTCTAAGATAGTAAGCAACATATAACTAAAGGTCTGTGTTTGGCAGTTGTAAATTGAAACAGTTAACTAAGAAAAGGCAAGCAGATGTCACGGATGGTGAGGACATGATTATTAGCCCTCCAGGGGGCATATTACCAACAAATGGAGAAAAATATCGCTAAGCACGCTTAGCGCTATTTCAGTTATCGCCGGCTATCGTTGGAATGTATCACCTGGATAGCGCGTTATTAACAACGCGTTTCTCCAAGGCGATATAAATTCCAGCAATTGCGGCGATATGCAGGAATATCACTGGAAATCCTGCGGTATTCCTGCAGCGATAGGGAAAACATTGTAGATATCCCCTGGTGGTCGTAGCACGACAATCCACCCCGCTTAATAAAGATAGCTAAGTTTGAAAATTATCAGACGTTAGCTTACGGCGATAACCGCGTCTAGCATGGATTTTATTATCGATATGTGTGTCAGGGCAATGCTTGTAAATATCGCAATGTGAAGTCCGCGATATTTTATATGTTGTTATGTGTGGAAACGCCCACTTTGCATCTCATTAGAGATGCAAAGCAAGGCGTCGGTAAAAAGGCTGCAAACATGCGCTAATGCATGTTAGCACTGCCTTGTAAATAGGGCGAAAACATTATCTCCACTTTTTTGGCTTTAAAAGCCAGAAAAGCGGAGATAAGGCCCTTGATAATATGGCCCCAGATCTTTTGAATTCCTTCACAACACCCTGTTTGTGTAGGGGCCGGATTCTAAGTTGTTCAGTCCTCACAACGCGCATGATAAAGTCTACACCCTTCATTAAATATTGGCAGGTCAGACCTGCCAGAATTTACCATGACATGCAGATGTTGCATAGGTAAGCACTAAAATATGCATGTTATTCCTCAACTTATTCACCCGATAAATTCTGAACATCGGGGAGGCAGATTTTATTTGCTGTGATAAATAGCAATCATTTTTCTGGGGCACCCACAATCAGAGCCTTTCTATTTTGTTTCGATGACATGGGCAGTAGTGTAACTATTTAATATATGTGACTGATTAAGCTTGATAGAGGTTTTCAATCAGACAAAGAAATATATACTGCCTAGTGGGTAGCAACTAACTGATTGGAGATAAAGAAATCCAATTAGTGAAGTAATTCTGTAGACTTTCTATTGTCCCGAATCCGAAATCACACGCATGCTGTAATTTATGTGAAGCATATAATATTTCTATGAACTAAAACATCAATGCTGTGAATAATGTACTTGCTCAATACCAATGAGAATAGTAATGTAACATAATATAATATTGTCCTTTTATACAGCATAAGCTATTTTCATAAAATGTATTTTAATCATATATAAATATCGCTTACAGCTAAATAAAGGTAATGAAAGAACACATAATCAGCAAGGAGAGACTAGGGATGGGGCAGACCAGGAACAGATCTTAACACCACCAGACATAGGAGATGAAGATTCCGCCTCGAATAAAAGGGTATCTAGTGCAGAGATGTAAAGAAATAGAGAGAAGAATAAAACAGGGGAGCCAAGAGAGAAAACCAATGGAAGTTTCAGCCTCAAATAAAAGGGTGTCAAGTGCAGAGATGTAAAGAAATAGAGAGACGAGTAAAACAAGGGAACCAAAGAGAACAAACCAATGGAAGTATTTAAAAACAATGAAGTGGAGAACTTTATATAGAATCAAGATCTTGTACAACTATTCCGCAATAATGCAACTGGGAAAGATCCCTAAATAAGAGTTTTGCTAGGATGAAAATCTAACATTGGGTTTAGTAGCAAAATGTTATATTTGGTGTGTGTGCGTGTGTGAGCAACTGAAGAACTGTGAATTGATTGGCATAGCTATTAGACTGAAAACTTGTTAACTTTCTGATAGAAAGCTGAAAGTTGGTGCAGACATTCGTCTTTGTAATAGTAATTGTATAAGAGCAAGACCCCAAGTGGATCTTGCCTATGATGTTATGTAGTCTAATCAAAATCCAAGATGGTGGACAAATATAAAAACATAATTTTAAATCTTCTGCTTTGAGTCAAATGTGGCACAAAAGTGCACACATTTGATCTGTGACGCCATAAATGTAAAACCAAAATGGTCCCTAATAAGGATGCCAGGAAAAAGTATCACACACTGTAGCAAAAATAAACTTATAATTTGCAGAATTTGTATCCTTACAAAATAGACTATGAACATGAGCATAATATTTTAATTGTAATTAAGCAATACAAGACTAAATTAACCCCTTCCATGTGCGCGGAATTTCCGCGCTGTGCGGGCATTTCCATTAGTAGGCGGGGATTCGGACGGCCGGGAGCCGTGGTGCGCACACGCCGGCCGTCACGAGCATGGAAGAGGTTAAACCCTGATAACAAATCTATAATATGAAACAATGATGATTCGAGATTGTATACTGTCTAAATCTTAGTAACAATTTCCACTGCAAAAGCAAAAGTCAGTGCATGGTAGGATTGCTTTTGAGCATTTGCATTGATTTTGGCACAACTTTGTGCAGCCACAACAAATAAGTTCTTTGCATGCCTTAGATGCCTCCAGAATGTTTGTCCAGTGTGGTACCATTACTCCATCAATCCGGTTCCATCCCCAATTATTTAAATTTGCCAATTCTTGCATGGGCACTAAAGTCTGACCACAAACATGGCTTGCTTGGTACGCAGATCCTTCAACATGTTAGAGAAGAACGTTTTTTGTAAGTGCGATGTTTTCAATAGTTCTGTTACAACTTGCAAACATGAATTGGCAAGCAGCGTTTATTTCATGCAATGGACAAGTGCAGCTATATATTAGTACAATGAATGACTCGACATTTCCAAATTGAACAGGGTCAACAGAACTTGGACGATCTGACAGACATTTAAATGTGGGAGTAGCAGAGATATTGCCAACCAGGTGTCATAAGCTGCCCTCTTGCCTCTCACATGAAAAGCTCACATGGTGTCACAACCTGTAACAGCATGCAAAAAGGGCAGAGATTCACACGTATAAACGCATAAACTTCCTGCAATACTGTGAGCTGGTATGTAGCAGAACTTTCTTCCGGTACCAAACGCTAACCACAATTCTTGACATCCAATGTTTTTTAAATTAGCAATCGTAAGAAAGACTATGTCTGTATTTACTGTATGAATCATTGTTTTGGAATGTCCTTCAGTTGCTGCATGGAAATAATGAAGAATAACTTGTGTGTCCGCTTCCTCATGATTGCAAGGTCATACAATTTCAAAATTTGTAATTGGTGTGGAGCTTGCAACTTTATCCTGATAGGTGACAATTACTTGCTTCCCTTCCATGTTAATAAGATGCACACGCCTACTCAGTAAACCAAACAACTCTATCCTGTTTTTGTCTCTTTTAAGGAAGCTATACCAATTTTAGGGTACAGGAATGTTAGATTCAACTCGCTTGTGAGGACCCTCACCTCTTTTTTCCTCTAACACTCCGCTTGATGCTTCCAGTAATATATATATCCCAAACAAGATCCAGTCATTACACGTTCCTTGCTTGAGTTTATATTTTGGGTATAAAAACTGTTGAAGCGTAATCATCAAATATTTTACAAGACTTGAGAGGTAGCATATTTACTAAAATTGCACCATCTAATATATTTACATCCATCTCTGGAGCAGTGCTGTGTATGGTTGTTCTTCTGGCAACGCAGTCCAATAGCTGCGATTTCTGTCCTTGTCTAAGTTTCCATTCACAGAGATAGATGGCGGGAAAGACTGATTCTTATGCTTAAAAAATTGTTTCCAAATTGCCATTTCTTGCCTGATACCTGATATATAATCTTAGCACACATATTGCAATTACTTTTTAGCGAGGATAGTTTATCTTTGGACTCAAACGTTTTACACAGGCTGATGTTGAGTAACTGAATTTTGTTTTTTGCATTGTATCTGCTATGGGCTTTGAACAAGTTTTTAATTCCTCATGAAAATAGGAGTTATATTGCGACCTACCCATTTCATGTGCTATTTTCACCGACGTGATAACTGTAGCAGGCATAACTGCATTGTTGTCCAAATTGATTAGATCACCGCTCTCCTCCATAAACAGATAACCAACTTCCTAAATTGTGTTCCATAGAGATTTTACATCTTTTGCAACTCTGGAAATCTCTGGCCTAGATATCATCCATCTTCTGAGAACTCCTGGATTTTCCGTCAGACCTACAACATCTACATCTTCCTTGATGATAGCATTTTCCTGTCAATGATTTTGAGACTGCATTGTTGCTTTTATTAACAACAAGCTTTCCTTTTCAAAACTCCAAGTGAATATATGGGTGGCATTCTGCTAGTGTCACCATGTCACGAATGTGGACAGACAGCCATCAGGAATAATGGCAATGATTTGTAGCAAACATCATGGAACCATCTGATCAAGTACTTGTACATGCAAATCAAAGTCACGCTCTCAATTGAGCAAACAAATTTAAGTGCAAGTATCTGCAGATCCATTACAATTGCTCAAAATTGGAAGTGCGGGTGCTCGTTCAATTTCCACTTAATCCAGCTAGAAAACTCCCTCATTTCTTCATGGAACTGCCTAGATTCAGGATAACTTTGATAAGCCTTCCTCTGTAATATGTACAGTGGAGCAGCAGTAATTTGATGAGCATGACGTGTACAGGCTAAGTGTGAAACCTTCTACACAGCATCAGCATTTCCTATGATAGTGATGTCTGCTCGCACTAACATACTGGTCCGTCCACTGTTTGAAAGCCAGTCTCCAAGTACTTTTAAGAAAGTAATTTTGATATGAAGTCCCCACATCATCACAACATATTAATCTTCACCATATAGATGTGGTAGATTATTTTGAATTTCTTTTGCTAGGGCAAAGAGAGGTGTGTCCATTGAATTAATAGGTGTTTGTTCTGAATTGATATAATGAACAGACTCTTTAATGACTTTCATGCAATGCAAGACCATGGATTTGGAGTGAGTACTTCCTTTGAATAGTGGCAACAATGTAGTAGTTGTTAGTGGTCTGTTGATACGTGGTAGCAATGCTGCATGATATGCTGCCCAAGATATGCTTTCCTCAGAAGAAATATTTCCACTCTCAACATTGCTCATCACTCTTTCAAGCCATTTATATTCATAGGTGTTAGCAACATCAATTAGATCTCTTTGTCGATCAACTACTACAGATGGTAATGGAACGTGATAATCTGGATTGTTCATTGAATCTGGTTCAATATTTGTATACAGTACAACAAGATTTGAAATCTGATTTGACTTTGCCATATTCAGATTAATCACCACAATACCACAATCAATTCCTTCTAGTTCTTGTTCTGGGTATTGTCTCAGAGTTATTGCTGTTCCATAGAAGGAGTCTTTAGCTGTCATGGAACTTGGGTTGTGATCTTTGTTATCAATATTTCCACTAGTGAGTACTTGCAAATTCAGTTTTGGTGGACACACAACTTGTTCACTCTCATTCAGTGCGCAAATGCTATTTCCTAAATCAGCAGATACTTGTAAAACCATATCATATTAAATGTAAACACCTAGTTTACTGGAACTTGTCTATAAGTTCTTGATTTCTTGTTTGACTGTGGGAATTCTTTATTTCTGTTATGTCTAGTAACTGAAGAGGAGTCTGTTCTTGAATTCTTTTCATTGTTAAACATCAGTAATTTGGAAATAGACAACGGTATATTGTTCAGTAGCGGCTGCTACAAGATGGGGTGGTGTGGCAGGTGTTAATTAACAAAAAGAAAATGTACCTTTAAGGCTGGTCGGCCGGCCGCCGCCTCCCCTGCCTCCTCTGTCAGGCAGCAGCAGGAAGCCCCAGGCACACAGGCTCCCCCGAGCCAATCATAATGCTGCAATGCAGCGCTGTGATTGGTCTAAGTGCCGTAGATGGGTGCTCAGACTGGAACTGGGAGCCTGTGCATGTTCCTGACCAGGCTATGTAATGCAGCCTGGTAGGAACATGCAAAGTGCGCATGAACTGTTCGGTCGGCCCAAGAGGGTCGGCCAAACAGTTCATGCACACCTTGGGAGTGCAAACCACACCTCCCCTGCTCTGGCCAGCCCCGTCCCACACTGCACACAGGACTGCATGCAATAGGAAAAATAAAATGACAATAACGATACGTTATTGTCATTTTATTTTTCCTTTTGCACAGTGGGGCAGCGCTCTTCCACCTTAGCGGACGAGCCGCCACTGGTATTGGTCGTGGCTGTTTCACAGAAATATTGATCTCTCATGCCAGATCCATCAAGTATAATTTTAACATGGGCAAGAAGGGATTACGGATCTGATCGGTTTCTACAATTATCCCCAAACATTCAATTGAAGTTTTCAGATTTCTGCATCATGCTGCTTCTTACAACGTTTGCTGCATTAGGAATATTTACTGCATCAGAATCTGACTTGTCACAGGCAAATACTAATGAAGATCCAATATCATCTTCAAAAGCTAACACAACATCTCTTTCTTCATTTTATGCTTTAAAACTTCTTGTATTTCTGAGAATTATCTCTTTCAGTCTTGTCAAGTTCACCTTACTTGCAGTGGAATCAAGCTGCTTTACTCTGCTTGTGTAAAGGTTTATTAAGTCACAGAGTTAGAAAATTGTTTTATCATCTCCCACTCGCAAATCTTTCAAGTAAAATGCAAGTTCGGCTACAGCTATTCCTTCTACTGAAGTCTCACTGGGTGATTACTTTTTATTCTTTTGTATACTACGTTCTCTGTTATTGAGTCCAACTAAACATCTATCAGTGCATTCAGCATCCTGTGCATGCATATCACCCATAGCCAATTTTGCAATAAGTGCTGTATCTTAAACTCAGAATACTGATGAACTTTAGCATCCACATCATCTGTTTTCGCTTTCTGCATTACAGATGTATCTGATACATTGCAAAAGAAACATGTTTTTCTTCCAGGAATTTTATTTGGAACTGGAATTGTCAAACTTGTTTTAACTGGGCTACCATATACATCAGCATCACTATGTTTTCTTTTCTGAGCCCATTGAAGCTTTAGATTGTTGCACTTGTTAAAATACAATTTATGCCACACTGTGTTGGTTGTCCTTAATGTCTACTCAATACCAGAACCATCATTAAGCTATTCTAGTTTGATATTCATAGGTACACATTCTAATTCTTTAAATGTCTTCAGGTTATGCTCTAAAACACTATATCCAGACCCATAATGTTTGCTTGTAGCATTTGCTGGGCTAATTAGTCTTTCTGAAAAGCTTTCCTGACAAAGAACACAGATGGACCAATTTATTGCAACAACAGCACCATGCATAAGTACATTATACCATATATCTTTTTGAAGCACCTCAAAATATTCCTCTAGTGGCTTACAGTAGTCTGCATGTAATTCTTCTTTGCAGGCTCAATAACTTTTAACAATAGAGCAAAATGTTAATATGCTGGACAAAGTTGCTCTGATCATCATAGCAATAACAATAAATTTCAATTTCTGTTGTGCTTCAAGAACATAGTCACTTTCTCAGTGTCTTTTGTCTGCCAAATAACAAAACACAAATCTGTATATTTTACAAACCAATTTACTAATAGGAGGGCTTGCTTTCAAAGTATTGAACATTTCATTAAAACTTTTAAAAGAATGAATAAGTGCACTCTGTGCTCCAGCACAAACATTGCACAGTGGGGTGCTATTATTTTTGCTTGATATATGGCTCTTGGGTGCTGTTTAGCACAAATTACAAATTTCTACGTGATGCTCCATTTTACCACATTTTGTTTTGTGTCAGTGCGGTTTGGTGGCAGGAAGAACCAATAGTCATAGGTAGTCCACACTGTTTGAAATGTAAGCATTGCTTTTTTTGCCACAAAACAATGTTTCCCACTGCAAACAATTAAAGGAAAATGCAACATCCTTACATTTTAGTTTTCTGGAACTTGTTCGGAGAGATTAGACCAGACCAACAGTGATTGATTTGTAAAATAATGAGTGTCAGTGGACAAAGTGCTGTACTGAAACCCAGCCAACCCTACTAAATGTCAGCGGGCCCAATGTTATGTTATGTTATGTTAAATTAGTTTCATAAGGCGCACAGCTACCAAGGGTTTCCCAGCGCCAGCTTGTTTTTAACAAAGGGACGGTGCACTCAAGGAAAAGTCTTTTCAAATATCCCAAAAGTTGTTTCTTTATTCTTATTCAAATCCAAGAACAGTCAAACTCAGCCAACGCGTTTCGTTCTTTACGAACTTCGTCAGGGCATGAAAATTTTTAGAAACGAACTTCACGAACTTCAAAAGGATCGGCTTCCAATAGATATAAATGTTCATGTAAAAAGGTATATGACCTTTCCAAGTAGCTGAAAGGTATACGTGTGAGTACAATCGCATTTGCGTCACCAGGTAATATAAATGACAGTCAGCTTCTTTTTTCATCACTACGTATCAAAAGCATAGTTCTGTCAACATTGTTGTTGTATATTTATGCCCAATGTGTGGGCTGCATATTTCTTTAAAAGAGCGCGCTTCTCCTGATTACCGGCGAACGGTAATCAGGAGAAGCGCGCTCTTTTAAAGAAATATGCAGCCCACACATTGGGCATAAATATACAACAACAATGTTGACAGAACTATGCTTTTGATACGTAGTGATGAAAAAAGAAGCTGACTGTCATTTATATTACCTGGTGACGCAAATGCGATTGTACTCACACGTATACCTTTCAGCTACTTGGAAAGGTCATATACCTTTTTACATGAACATTTATATCTATTGGAAGCCGATCCTTTTGAAGTTCGTGAAGTTCGTTTCTAAAAATTTTCATGCCCTGACGAAGTTCGTAAAGAACGAAACGCGTTGGCTGAGTTTGACTGTTCTTGGATTTGAATAAGAATAAAGAAACAACTTTTGGGATATTTGAAAAGACTTTTCCTTGAGTGCACCGTCCCTTTGTTAAAAACAAGTTTGTATATCTGGTTTTCCAGTAGAGCACAAGTGCGGCTTGCTCTGGACGTGTCTCTGCACCAATTAAGAAACTGCATATTGAATTTGGATCTGGTGTGCTCAACATTGGTCAGCCGTACGGTCCTTTTGTTCACTTTCCCAGCGCCAGCTGACTGTTTTAAGATTTGAGATTCTCTAACTTTGTGAAGTGTTACCAAGGCTGCGTGCATAGTTCTGAAGACACATCAGGCCTCATTTATCCATTTCCAGACACTGCCTGCCCATTTAATTTACTCTTTCGCGTGCTCCTGCTGTGTCCCTTGGTGACAGGTTTTCATCTTTCTCTTCCTCTTTCTTTCCCGTTTGTGTGTTCCTCCCTTTCTTGCTCTAAGGCATTGACAGGTGAGGAACACTAAGCACCGATCCCCAAAAATGAGTCCCGGAGTCCCCCACTGGCAACCACCGGCTCAAATTAAGCACTGCCACTTTAGTGCCACTTCACCACCCTGTGCAGTTAAAGGTATCTGGATAGGTGCAAACTATATGCACACCAAGCATAAAGCCTTGTACCCAGTGTTTGGCACTGCACTCTGGTGTAACCCATTTTAATTTACAAAACATCAGTTCTGAAGCACCTACCCCCAAAGACCCACACACGCACCTAACTCTGACCCTACATCTCCACAAACCAAATTAGTCTCCAGTCTGTGATAAAAATCTCTGAAGCCTTTATAAAAAAAGACATGCATAGACTTTTCAAATATCACTGCTATGTCTTAAAAGTTCAAAAACTGTGCTCTATAAAAATGGCAAGAGTAACAACAGTAATAACAGAATAATCATTTATTCAGGGATCTTTTCTTATGGTATTTTCTCATTTCCATCTCATACATTTATTAGCATGTGTGTTGTAATTTGCATGCATCTTTAAAGAAGAATTGGAGTTATTTTTGATTTTGTTACCTAATACAAAGGATTTCTGACAGTTAGGGCATCATTATTTGGACCGCCAGCCGCTATTGCAGCAGTTCGGAGGCTGCAATACGAGCATTCGGTGGTTCGACCACCATATTTGGATATGACAACCGGACAAGTGGTCAGAAAGTCAGCAGTCCCACCGCGGCACCATATCATGCCTGGTGAGTGGGGGCACTACATGTGCCCCCAGGGCCACTTTTCAGTGGCCCACGATGGATGGGGACAGTGTTTGGGTCCCCCAATATTCCTTTACGACAACCTTTTCTTGGCTGGATCCCACAATGAAAAGGCTGTCAGAAAGGGGAGCCTGGCACCACTTCCATGGTAGGACGCTGCTCCGGCTGCCCTACCGTCGTGATCTCTGATCCTGGTGGAGGCAGCGGTCTTGCTTCCGATAGCTGTGGGACCGACCACCAGGAAACTAATGCGGTGGTCGGACTGAAGGGATGTAGGTGGTCAGACCGTCTTTTAGTGATCCAACTGCCTGACATCCTAATCAGGCCCTTAGTTTTTACCTATAAACATCCTGCAGACATGGCCAGGGGCATATCTTCCATTGGGGCTGCAGATGCAGTAGCACCGGGGTCCAGAGGCCTGAGAAGCCAACTGAACCATGATTGTTTATCTATTTTATAATTTATACATTAGCCAGAGGGTCCATTTCCTTATTCACTCTAGGACCCGAGACAACTTGCTACACTAGTAAACATGGCCCCTTTTGAATGGCAAACAAATTGTGAAATGTATGAAAATATTGTTGTCGACATTTATTGGCCATTGATGTTCTGTATTTCACTCCACAACACTCTAAAGAACTCCCTCTATGCCACTTCACTTTACTCCCCTCTTCTCTGTGACTCATTACTCCACTCTAACCCACTGTTCTCCAGTACTCAACTCGATACCACTTTATGCCACTCAACTATGTGACTTTCTGTGCCACTCAACTCCACTCTGCCACATTCTACTAAACTCTGTGCCACTTGACTTTACATCACTGTACTCCACTGTATGCCACTCCACTCTACTGCACTCTACTGTGCTTTACGACACTCTATAACAAACCACTCCACTCCACTTTATGACAAGCCACTCCACTTTATGGCACTTTACTCCACTGTATACTATGCCACTCCACTCTTCTCAACTCCACTTTTCTCCACTGTATAGTACTGTACTCCATTCTACACCACTGTACAACACTCTAAGCCCTTCCACTCTACGATACTCTACACCACTCTATGCAGCTCCACTCTACAACACTATGGTACACTCTATGCCAGTCTACGACACTCTGTTCCACTTTATGCTCCTCCACTCAATGACACTCTCCTTCACTCCACTCCACTCTATGATATTTCACTCAATGATACTTCATTCTATGACATGCCACTACACATTACTCCACTCCACTCTATCTCCCTCCTCCACTCTAAAGCACTGTACGACACACCACTCTATGACACACTACTCTACTCTATGATACACCACTCCACTCCACTCTACAATACTCCACTCTACTGTATGCCACTCTACTCTACTCCACAGTACTCTCTCTACTCTACAACACTCTACTCCACTCTATGACTCTATGCCACTCTACAATACTGTACTCCACTCTATGACCCTCTACGCAACTCTCTCTATGCCATTCCCTGCAGCTTTACTCCAGTGTACTCCATAGCACACTACTCCGCTCAACTCCATTCTAAAACACTGTACAACATGTGACTCTATGATATGCCACTCCACTCTACTCCACTCTATGCCAATCCACTCTATGTCACTTTACTCTACAATACTCTACTCCACTCTATGTCTACTCCACTCTATGACACTGTATGACAATTCACTCTGTAACATTCCACTCCACTCTACTCTACAACACTCCACTCTTTGCCACTGCACTCTACTCCACTCTACTCCATTCTAAGCCACTACACTCTACACCACTATACTCCAATCTACGACACGGCACTCCACCCTATGCCCCTCCAGGCTAAGACACTGAACGGCATGCCACTCTATGACACTCCATTCTATTCTATCCTATGGCACGCCACTATACTCTACACCACTTCATTGTATTATACAACATGCTATTCCACTCTACGACACTCTACACCACTCTACAACAAGCCACTAAATCTAAAACACTTCCTTCCACTCTATGACACTTTACTCCACTGTTCACCATGCCACTCCTCTCTACTTGATTTCAATCTACTCCACTCTATGACACTCCACTCTGTGATACTACACTGAACAACACTGTGCTTTAGGACACTGTACTCTAGGACACTCCACTTAACGACACTCCACTCCACGATATGTCCCCCACTCTGCAAACGTGCCTCCTGGTGTGCTCTAGGTTGGGGGATGAAGTCCCCTTCACTGCTGGGGGTTCTTAGGGGCCAACGAGCCTACCTGTTACCTCCAGTATGCCCCACACAGTGGGATTGCTGAGAGGTGATCGCAGGCCATGCCCCCTTTCTCCACCACTCTGCAAACGCACCTCCTTGCATGCTCTTGGTTGGGGGATGAAGTCCCCCTTGCCTCCTGAGGGACCCTGCGGGCCAACTAGCCCTCCTGTTACCTCCAGTAGGCCCCACACAGCTGGATTGCTGAGAGGTTACACGCCCTTTTACACCACTCTGCAAACGCATCTCGCGACACAATGTGACCTCATCACCCCTCCAGCAGTGCGCCAAGAGGTGCTTTTGCAGAGTGGTGTAAAAAGGGGCGTGGCCTCCGACCACCTCTCAGCAATCCCACTGTGTGGGGCTTATTGGAGGTACCTGGCGGGCTAGTTGGCCCCTTAGGGCCTTTGACAAAGGCTGTGTCAACAGCCGAAACGCGTTCCAGTTTCTACAAATGCTGTCTTGATAATAAAGAAATTATCTCACAGATTCGAGTTGAGCCTTTTCTAGATGAAGAGATGGCAGTCTTTTTATTTTTAATGAGGCGGTTGTCTAAACCCCTCTATCCTGCACTACCGGCGATTTGGTGCACTCCAGCAAATTCCACAAAGTACTACCATATATATATATATATATATATATATATATATACAGTGTGGTGCCGTTGTGCTGAACATGCATGGGTATGAGGTGTGACATTACTAAGTCATACAAAGAGCTCTGTGCTATAACTATGCGCTGTGATACCAGAGCAGTTACGTGAGCAGTCATGCTGTAAATATACAGAAAACCAAAAAGGGGGTTCTGGCTCGTATGGCAGCAAGGCCAAACCAATTATAATGAAAGAACAAAATACAAGCCAATGCTGCGTGTAAATTTACCTACAATTCCCGTGACCTGAATGAAACAAGAACACTGACAACCAATTATTTCGTTGGATTTAATCCTATGAAAATTGTTTTTAGTTCACGTTCAAAAACATTTAAAACTGATACAGTACATATTCATTACACCACATATACAAAACTTAACTTGAAAATGACATTACTGAAAACATTTAGACACCACTGTGTTCATTCGCCCATAGGGCCAACATTCATACCGTTCATACTACTCATGCATCCACACTAACATATAACATACAACAGAAATCTACAATTTGATAATCTTTACACATAGGCCATCAAACCACTACTGTACATAATGATGGGGCTTAATGCTGTTTTTTTTAAGATTGACCGTAGAAAAGACAAGGTCAAACCTTGTCTTTTCTACGGTCAATCTTAAAAAAAACAGCATTAAGCCCCATCATTATGTACAGTAGTGGTTTGATGTTATATGTTAGTGTGGATGCATGAGTAGTATGAACGGTATGAATGTTGGCCCTATGGGCGAATGAACACAGTGGTGTCTAAATGTTTTCAGTAATGTCATTTTCAAGTTAAGTTTTGTATATGTGGTGTAATGAATATGTACTGTATCAGTTTTAAATGTTTTTGAACGTGAACTAAAAACAATTTTCATAGGATTAAATCCAACGAAATAATTGGTTGTCAGTGTTCTTGTTTCATTCAGGTCACGGGAATTGTAAATATACAGAGACCCTGAACCTGTGTGTATAGAGTGAGGTACAGTGCAGCGTAACATTACTAGGACATACAAAGTGATCTGTGCTGGGGCAGCAGAGCATGTGCTGGGTGCCATTATGGGAGGGCGTGAGCCCCATCAGCGCCCAGGGTGGTACATTTAGTGCGTGCAGAAAAGAGAGGCACACCATACGGTGATGCTAATCCGTCTTTAATTCACGGTGCATTAATGCGCACTATTGGGTTACCTGAAAAAAAGGCAGACATTTGTGCATAGCAAGAAATCTATGACAGATCATGAGAAGCACAAGAAATGTTACTCACTGCAGTGTCAGGCGCAATCGCTGTCTTGGGGAGAACGGTCAGCGTGCAGATATGCGCATCTTGATGTTCTATGGGAAGCACGCAATGTGCTTGTGGGGACAGCGCAGTCCGCTGATGAATCCAGCAGTGGCTCCTATATTTGAGCATCGGGGTGTACCCCCTATATATTCTCCCACAACCCCTGGATTTAATGTAAATAACTGTGCAATTTAAATATTTATTTTTCAGCTGTGGTGCTGTCCATTTTTTCACAAGCCCAGTTGCTCAGTGATGAGTGGGCAGAGCTAATATATGCAATACAGGCTCATCCTGGTCCTTGACACACACTTGCACTTCAAAGTGTGCATGTCAGGTTGGCCGACCGCCTTTTCGCGACCAGCCCGACATGCTCACTAGAAGCTTGTCACCATCTGTGCATGGTAGGAGGAGGGGGAGGACAGCTGCAGCTCCCAGTGCTCAGCGTGAGCGTTGGCTTCCCCTGCCCAATCCAGTCCTGATGCTGCTCTCAACAAGAGAGCAGTCTCTGGATTGGCCAGGACTTGCGATGCAACTGCAGTAACCAATCCATGTGTGTTTAACGCCTCTTGCTGCAGTTTGTGATGGGCTAAGATCCCTCCGCTCCTCTAGCGTTAATACGGAGGGGTCTTCTGGGCCTCTGGCTGAACTCAACAGGAAATATAGGAAGGGAAACAATATCCTGGCAGTCAGCAATCCAAAAGAAATTCCTGACTTAATCATCCTGCCTTCATTCCCACCCTAAGGGTCAGGATGACCTGTGTCGGCCAGAGCCCTACTGAACCCCCACTTCAGCCTTCTGAGAAGTAGTGCTATCCATGATCTCCTGTGCAATGAGAGTGGTGGAAGGATCAAGGCACACTGAGAGCCGAAGGACAGACAATCTCTGATCACCTGCCAAACACCCACCTCTGATCAGCTCTGTTGAGAAGTAGTTTGAAAACTTTGCATAATCCTGAACAGGTGTCATTGAGAAGTTTTTACTCACATACATTATGACTTCTGGTAACAAGGACATCATGAGCACATCAACAACAATCGATAACAGCAAGAGGGCAAAATCAAGTACAGCAGGTTCAAGACATAGGTGAGCTCTGAACGGGGCCTTTTCGGTCAATGACAATTTGTTTACTCCCATATTTGTTGCAATTTGGAAATGCTCCTTTTTTTCTGAATTTTGGCTGACGGGATCTTTTAGGTACAATTTTTGTTGACCAGAGGGATGATTTTGGAATGGATTACACAGTTGTGATTGTAGCGCAGGGTGGCACCGGCACCCGGCTCTCATCGAGGGCAACTGAGCCCCTCCCTTGAGGGGCACCAAGTTCTGCAGTACCTCCTCCTCCCCACCTGGAAAAAGGGAGAGGATGTAGGTGCAGGAGGTAAAGCACCAACCCCGGGGCTGGTGTCTTGTACCCTACCCCTACACGATCTTCAGGTAAGTGATGGGATATTTTAGAGATGTGGGTCTGGCACGGTTGATTTACGTTACTGATGTGGTTTATTTTGGAGCATTTTGTGTATACATGACTGCAGTCATGCATGTCGGTATGTACCAGTCATTGGATGTGTGCCACTGTACTTATATTTTGCTGTGTGAATGCACATTGCACACCATTGATTGCTGGCATTTTCAGTGTGTGGTACAGTTACAGTGTCAATGGTCCCAGAAATGTGCATTATTCAGTTTGTGGATGTATGCATTTAACTTTCAACATGTGCGTATACTTGCATCAAAAGTATGTGTTTGTGCATTGTTGTCTCTGATCATACAAAAAACGGGCACTGATTTGCCACCTGTTCTAAACATGCAAATGTGTTTTCCTATTCTCAGACATGCATCTCATTATTCCTCATTTTACCAAGTTCAGCGTTCTTTAAAAATGCCTACATGTATGGATGAATCCTACACCTCGTAGTCCCCTTTGTTTTACGTAATATTTTCTATACACAGGTTTACACACATATGACTCATTGTCTTTATATTTGGGTGTGAGGTAAAGTGCTCTGAGACCCTGCACTGGAATGAAAGGTGTTATAAAACAAAGGAAATACATGTGAGAGAGGGACTATGGAGAGATGAGAGGCACTGTTGGAGGGTGATAGCGAAGGGATCATTGAAGAGCCCCAACAAAGACTGTTGAATCCTGGTGCACTCTAAGGTCTATGCTTTAAAAGATCATTCTTTGGTGCACACTAGTCTGCTCTCATGACCAGCCCAGGGAGTTAGCAAGTGTGCTGTGCAGCTTGATCTGCAGCAAAATGATAGGAGACAATGTCTGTATAACTTGTAAATTATACAGGTAATATATAAGATGTTGAACAATTTTAATTCAGTAATATATGGAGAATTTTCTGTGTTTCAATATTTTAAGTCTACACTTTCACAATTGCTTTATAAACCTTTTTGCTTTCTCAAATTTGATTGAAAATGCACCATTTTCCCACTCCTTTTCCAAAATGTTCCCAGGGGAAGTACCCCCTCAAACCCTCCGTATGACTGCCAGGCTCGCTCTCTAAGCTCACTTGCG
Organism: Triturus cristatus; assembly: GCF_964204655.1. Lineage (NCBI taxonomy): Eukaryota > Metazoa > Chordata > Amphibia > Caudata > Salamandridae > Triturus > Triturus cristatus. Next base: position 888,507,041 of record NC_140592.1, on the reverse strand, counting down.
ACATGGCCCTCATCCCGAATTTTTACACTCACCACTTTCAAATTTGACCAGCCGCCACTGGATGAGACGACGTTGTGTCAACAGTAACCGGGGGTGAGGCCAAAAGTGAAAATTTACGTAGACCCGAAGAGAGAGCAGGACAAGGCTGAGTGTGATTGAAAGCAACTCGGATTATTGAAAAACTCAAAGTGTTGCTAAACATTAAATGATCAAACCAAATGGGGTCACAGGATACTTGTTTCTGGTCCAGGGAAGACCTGGCTTGGCAGTTTGGGCTGGACTGTTCCCGTGAGGAACAAGGTCAAGACTAATTTGCATATGGCTAGGTCACAAATGGGATGGCAAATTGAGCTAAAGAATGATGATGGATTCAACCCAGATCTGTGACTGGGGGTGAGTGTCTGCAAAGTTTCAGCGCTCTATCCATCATCTCCTTGTGTTTTCAGTGATTCTTTTTGTGAATCGAAAGTTTCGGGGTGATCCTTCAAGCGAGGACAAAGACAAACCGGGGTCAAAAAAGTGTGCTTCCCATGTTTATTCCCATAGGGATTTTAGACATGTCTACAGCTCAAACCGCTGAACACCATATTTGGTGGTAAGGTAGATCTTGGTCCAGAAAGTGACCTTTTTGTGATTTGATGTAAATCCGTTCACTAGTTGAATTTGCGAATCCACATGCCAACAGCAATGCCGTGATTTGCTGGCTCCAGCCTGAGAGGAAAGATGTGGCCGCCATTTTATTAATCAGGACTCGGTTCTCAGTGGGGAAAATAAAGTTAAAGTTAAAGAGTGATAGAAGGGGTGATAGATAGATAGATAGATAGATAGATAGATAGATAGATAGATAGATAGATAGATAGATAGATAGATAGATAGATAGATAGATAGATAGATAGATAGATAGATAGATAGATAGATAGATAGATAGATAGATAGATAGATAGATAGATAGATAGATAGATAGATAGATTTTCTCCTGAGGTTTTGTATCCAAACGTTTTGCCCCTTTAAATAAAGGTTTATGAGGAAGGAAATAAATAAATGCATATATGTAATGTATACACTTCATAGAAAATCATTGTTCATTATCCTTGTAGAATATGTTGTTGGGTAGCTCTGTGGGTGTCTTCCCTATGGTATAAGAAACATAGGCATGGCAAGATTTGAAGCAGGTGCAGGGTCTGTGCAAGCATCTGGGTATCCACTGTTATTGAGCCCTGAAGGAAGCATAAACAATGCTTCTCCTTGCGATCTTTCCCCAAGTTTCCCAGTGAGGACACTCTGCTTCCCTAGGAAGCATTAAAGCACTTGATACTTCTACTGAGGGTAGAGGAGAGTAGCAAAGCATATGTCTCTTATAGGGAAATAAGTGCTTATATCAAGGTACTTCCTTAACCCAAGAAAGTGAGTCATCTCCAGGTCCAGAAAGGAGGTTAGAATTGTGAATGACCGCAGTATCAATTTGGACGCCAGTAGAGAATGTCTTAAACCAACTCAATTTTCTGTACAATAAACAGCAAAGAAAGTACTTATGCCCAAGGTGCATTCTCCTATTCCCCCAGAAAACACACTTTATTTACACGTTCTGAGCTGAAATACGGCACTCCACGCCTCATCCTGCAGGTAGCCGCATATGTCAGCTTCAGTCTGGGCATGCCAGCCCAGAAGCCAAATGGCTTAAATTCAAGCAGAGCCGTGCAAATGTCAAGTGATGCCCACCCAGAAGGAAAGTTCTGATACGGCACTTCCAAAAATTATTCCCTGTTCATCTTGTATCTTTTGCTGGATGGTTCAATAGGAAAGAAAACTAAATGGCAGTAAAGCAATGTTCATGCCTGTAAACATATTTCACCGTGACATGAGCTGGTCCAAACTGTGGACAAAAGTGCCTCATTTGAGTTCCGGTTAAGTGCATGCAAATTAACTCAAGCTGCATGAGCTTTTCACTTACCTCGTGCCTGTGGTTGAAAATAAATTTTCAATCAAGTAGAAAATCATCACGAGTTCTACTCATGTATTTAAAGTTGTTGCGCAAAATGGAATGTCTTTCCCTTAATACCTCGTATTTCACTGAAATGCTGTTTAGGCTTATGAGAGTGCTTAAGCTGCGAGGACAAAAAGGTGCACACTGAGCTGATGATTCTGTGCTGATTAATTTTGCTGAGATAACTGCACTTCCCAGGTGGTTGATGGCACTCTGAACTGTGCCTCAGATCTCCCAGAGGCTCTGGCTTTGTTAAGCACATCCTCTTTCTTGCCCTGTAAGTTAGTCGTTCATTGTACCTGCAGTGAGAGGCACAGCAAATCCTCATGTCAAAAGCACAGTGCTGATTGGCGCTTTTTATTGCTCTGCGTGCTCCCTCTTCTCTGTGTTTCATGCTGCCATGATGCCACGTGTGAGCGGCGTCCTTCAAAATTCAGCAGATGACTTCACGCTTCTCGAATTTGACCTAAATGTGTTCAAAATAGAATACAGAAAAATAAAGGTATTTTAGCATCAGGAATTTCAAAATGTGCAAAAAAGAGTTGAGGCATGTGTGAAGAGCAGTGAATACATAGCACATATCCAGTCACAAGGCCCATAGAATATCTATAGAATGAAAATAAGTAATACAACTTATATCTGGAGCTTTAATGTACGACAGAGAGTTGTGTTTCTTTAAAATTCCAGAACAGCTTAAGCAAAATGAACCGTATAATAGATCTGGACAACCCATGCTCCAATTAAATTATGCACATGCAAGCTGAACCACCCAGCACCTTGATATTCCAAAGACCTTGCTGACAAATAATGTTACTTCACTGTCATGGCAAGAAATTAGTGGCGGTGCCTCCGTTATGGCGGAGGAGCGTCACCCCACTGCTTTCAAGCAGTGTGAGAAGCAGAAACATAAAAAGATAATAACTTTCAGTAATTATCATTTTATGTTTCCTCCCTCTTTGTGGGCGGACAGGCGGGGCTGCTCTGCTCATGCAGCAGGGCAGGGGAGGCGTGGTTTGCCCACTCCTAAGAGGGGAATGACTGTTTGGTTGACTCTCTCGGGCCGCCAAAACCAGTCATGCGCACATTCCCTGTTTTCCAAGCAGGCTGCATTACAGCCTGCGTGGAAAACATTCCCAGGACCCCATTCCCTGGCTGAGTGTCCAACAAGGACGCTCAGACCGATCACAATGCTGCACTGCAGCATTGTGATTGGTCAGGGAGCCTGGGTGCTTAATAATCACAACGCTGCATTTCAGCATTGTGATTGGTCAGTGGGGCATGCTTCCTGTTCCTCGAATTCAAAGAGAGCAGGAGCAGCAACGAGTGACCCGGTGGCAAGGTAAGTTATTATATATTTTTTTTTACTATGCACACTCCCTCCCCCCCACCACCCCTTCAGGGCGATCCTCCTTGCCCCCCCGCCCGCTACCCCACCCATGAGCCATGCTGGCTGCCACTGCAAGATATTGAAGAAAATCATAACCCTGATCAGACTCATGCTACTAACATCAGTGGATGCAAGACCCACACAGATCTTCACCTAATCTTGTCAGTCAAAGATGAGTACTCCACTAATTCGATTAAATACACCCAGAGAAGCTGATGACAATGACTAGCCAGCTTCGCCTCCTTCACTCATTAGTTATTGATTTCATAGTAGTGTTTGAAAAGACATAGGAGACATATGGCCTGATTTAGAATTTGACGGGCAGTACTCCATGTACCAGGGTGGGGGAGGACATTTCCTCTGCCATCCTGACAGACTACCATCCATCAACAAGCATTGGCATAGCCAATAGGGCTCGCCTTTGGGACCCTATAAGTGTTTAGCCATGCAACAGTTGCATAACTAAATACTTATAAGGTCGCAAAAGCGAGACCTATTGGCTATGCCAAGCGGCCGTGCATCCGCGAAAGTGATCGCGATCAAACATCAAAGCGGCCGTGGGGCCGCGAAAGTGAAAGTAATCGCGGTCAAGCGCGGCGCGCGCACCCGCGCACATGCACTGTAGCTCTAGGCTGGCCTGGTAGCACTTTTTGGAACCCTCTCAATAAGTCTCGCCAGACCAGCGCATGCGCTGGGTCAGGCGAGACCTAAAAATAAACATGACCATTGGCCCAGCATTCTTTTCTGTACATTGAAAGGAACTGCTCGCATAGATGTTATTTTCAATCTACAAAAAATTTGGTCAGCTGCCGCCATCAGTTTTGATGGTAGGTCACCAAATGGTAAACTTTCAGTTTGTCCCAAATTTGGAGTCTGTTTCAGAAAAACAAATGACCGATGATACCCATGCCGTGGGAACTTTTTGACATGACGTGAGGGGGAGGGGACGACTTATTTTTTCCTGTTCCTCCCTGCCAGACTTTTCCAGGTGGTGATGCACAGGAAAAAAAAAAAAATACACTGTCAACGGTCATCATCATCATCATCATCACAGTCCACTCTTTGCTTTTCTGTTGACAAGCCCCCTTTAAAAACAGGAAGTTAAGGTCCACTAAATGAGCATTTGCGATGGATTCCCCTGCACCGCAAAACTCTGAATCTGGACCGTAGTGTTTTGTGACAATTAACTGCAACCACAAAGCAAGAATCCAATGAGACTGGGCTTTACATCTATTCCTTCATGAAGTCAGGTGTTGATGAATACAAAGTTTGCACACATTTGCAGTTGACCTGTAGCCCTAAAACCTACGTAGTCTTCTTTATACCTGAATTGCTTCCTTTCCAAATGAGAGAGCTCTGGTTGTAATGGAGGAGGATTTGGTAGTATTCCCTTTCTAAAAAAAAAAACTTTCTATTAACTTTTTCATATTATATAATATCCAAGATTATAGGAGATATGTAGTTGAATGGCATTGACAATCTTCCACTAACTGTTACATAATCATTTCATAGTATTTTGTTGTATAGCCCTCCAGCGAACTTCAAACATATCTTCATTTAGATGATTGCAATCTGTAGAACTATTGTAAGGTTATGTCAGCTCAAGAAAAGGACAAACTACAGTTTTTATATATATTAAACAACCATATCATGTCAGATACATATGTATTTCTAACCAAACAAACCCTTTTAAATATACAACCAGCTGGCAAGGCTAACTGAGCATTTTAAATGTACCATTTTCTTTTTGGATGAAGTCTTTGTTGTGTAGGGTGACAGTGGAGAGCAGGGGAATTGCTTCAAGTTGAAAAACGTTAGTAGCTTAGGGATGTCTACCCAGTATAGCATTAAGATCCTGGGAATGGTCTCAGCATGGTTCCCAGTAGAGTACCCACTCTCTGACAGAACTACTTCATCCTGGCGGAGGCCCAGATCGAGTGCTGAAAGCCTGCCTGTTCCGAGTCACATCTTGGGCAAATCACACCAGATTCCTCTTTCTGGTCATTTGTGGAGAAGTATATGACCTGTGAAAGTGGTTACATTGAATATGTTTCAGTCTCGCATTTCTAGACACATTATTGGGGTATTCTGACATCTTGTATCTTTCCTTTTCATGTAGAACCCCCTCCTTCCACGGTCTGTCTCCTATTTATCTCTCAGGCGTCTTAACAGCGTCTGCGCTATTCCCACTAGAGCTTTCTATCACCTGGTAATCACCTTCTGCCACCACCAATCAAGTTGATGGTCTGTATATATTAGGTCATCTTTCGTTTTGAATCAGTAAATTTCCACCAATGTTCTGTGTTTATGAAACTGTTTATTTGAAAAAGATTTTGAGAAGTAGAGTATACCTTCTGAAACAGGTCCTCTAACGTGATGATTATTCCCACCTCTTCTCGGTAATTCTGTTCTCGGTTGGGTTTGAAATGTATGTTTTCCACCAGACCCCGTAAAATTAATTATTGGAGTCTATGGTAGTACGAATCTCCAGTAAAGCTCTATTATGAGAGTGCTGTGCAACTCGTATCAGTCTTAGAAGGAAATGCTGGTGTTTAGTTGTGCAGGAAGAGTTTGTTTAACATTGCCTCAGCATTGGCCATAAGTTTCTTGCCCAGCTCCAGTAGATTGCAGCCCTCTGGCCAGCAAGCAAACCACTTTGTCTGGGCTGGTGTATAGTAAAATTCAAAATCTGGGGCTCCCAGTCCTCCCCTATTCATCGGAAGCTCGAATTTTTACAAAACCAATCTCCATCTACTGGAATTTCAAAGATCACTATGCAATGAATCCTGTGTCCTAAAGATTTTCCTTCTGACAATGATCGAAAGTTGGCAAAATAATATAGAATTCTGAGGAGCATCACAATTACGACAGCACTGCCCTGCCCAGTTACAGATCATGGTGACAATCTCCAAAAGCTCACCTGGGAGCACAATTCCCCATTGCCCATCCTAGGTTACCCTCCAGTAGATTAAAGTCAGAGTGATAAATATTTATCTGATGGTAATTAGTTCCCATTTGATCCTCGCTCACTCGGTTTCTACCAAATAACTCAATAGGTTTGGCTCCATTGGATAGGAATGGGATCTTTTCCAGCTCTCCTGGAGTCCTGAGATATTCCTAGATCTTTGCAGGGCATTCAATATAGGTTTTAAAATCTTTTCTATACAATAAAAGATTATCAACATATAAATAAATTATTTGATTAGGGCCCTTTATCGAATTCCCCTAGTACCACCTCTCTCACCACATCATGGTGGCAAGTGTTTCCATTGCCAGGGTGCATAAAAAGGGCGAAATTGGGCATCAGTGTTGTGTGCCCCTTCTTATATGAAGGTGGGCTGACGTCATAACTACAGTTTCGACTTTCACCACAGGTTATCATACAGCATGGAAATTCATGGGATCATAGTTCTATCCAAGCCAAATTTCCTAAGGACCTGGGAGAAATTTTGCCAAATGAAGGAGTCAGTGGCTTTCTCTATGTTTAAAGAAAATAACACAGAGTAGAGTCATTCAATAACAGCCCCTTCCACTACTTGAAATTGGCGCCTCACATTTTGTGCTATATTGTGACTAGGTATGAACCTGTTGTGGTCAGGATGAATGAGTTTTAGCATGTTTGGCTGCAGTCTGCAGGCCATGGTTTTCTCGAGGGCTTTGTAATCTAAGTTTAAGATTGAGAGAGGGCAGTAGGATTGCAATGCTCCTTTGGCAGAGGTTCACAGAGGTGGAAACAATTCAGTGTTACATTTGCACACCAATGTAGATGGCTGCCGTTATATAACTAAGGTTCCAAACTTTACCACTTGCTAAATATTTATTTAGTCATGGATTTTATCTCAATGCCATCACACCACCTCACAGTCAATTTGGAGGCATTTCACAGAGTAAAGATTCATAAGTATTCAATGTACTTATGGGGTGAACAGACTTATAAATGTATAGCAAGGTATCCAAAAATCAGTTCAATTCCTTTGGGAAGATAATTATTAGTTGTGAGTGTGTAGGAGAGTAGTTAGTTCAGAAGAGGATGGGAAGCTAGTGAAACCATGTCATGATATGAAGAAAGTAGAGTGCAGTTAGTGTCCCTCATCTCTGGTGTTACACATTCAGTGCAATTTAACTGCTCATTTACAGGTACATGCAGTTTTTAAAAAAACCTTTATTAACCATGTTTCAAGAATTGAACCAGGAAAAGGAAGAAGGGTATGCCAGTACACCCTGACAGTGATCTAAAATTTACATTTCAAAAGAGCTGCAATGCATTCAACATGAAGGGAACATATGGTGAAGATGCGGCCAAGCTTTTTCAGGGGCTTCTCAGTCCATTTCCGCCTGGCTGTCATCAGGGTTCTGTAGAAATAGAAAATCACAAAGTGGTTAAAGTATATCCTTCGGGTGGGAAGTAATAGTCTGCAGAGAAGCATATAAATCACTGGTAGTATCACAAAATGTCATTTCTTGGAGCTAGGCAGCAACAGTTGGGAGATGGGGTCGGCCCCAGTACAGTGCAATTTGTCGTTTGGTCAGGAGAAAGGCAATGGCTGCGAAGCGTCTCTGATCCTTGGCCAACGCTCTAACGTAACCCAGGCTGGCCATCAGTGGATCAGGATCTATAGTATGACAAAGCATAGTGGATACAGTAGAGAAGAGTTCTCCCCAATAATGTTTCATAACAGTAATATATCACATCCAGTGTAAAAAGTCAGCATAATCTGCTTTAGATTTGGGGCAGTGATGGGGTCTTGTAGGGTCTAGTTTGGCCAACGCCTTTGGTGTAGTGTAGGCACAGTGAAGAAATTTGTCATGCAATAATTTGTGGCTATGGTTGTTTGACACCAGCTTAGTCAGCATACAGCAATAATATCAAGTATTGTCAGGAAAGGAGTATGCCAAGTCATGCTCCCAGGCCCCTCTTGATCATCCCGCTCCAGTGGACTTTAATTATTGTGACGTATCATATAATCAGAAAACCAATCTGTCACAATTCAGGGCAGATAGCACCAAAGACAGGGGAAAAATCAGAAGGATCTTCGGGATATGTAGGAAGGAGTGCATGCATAGTGGTATGCAACCGGTGAAATGTAAACCTATCCAGGAGTGTTGAGTGCGCTCCTTCTTAGAGTGCTGCTCTAAGTTTCATCCTGCCATTCACAAACAGGTCACCAGTCACACGCAACTGATGCACAGTAAGAGTACACAGAACTAAGAACTCCTGAATGAGTGGTAACCATGGGTTGTTCTGGCTAGGTATGTGCGGGGAGTAGAAGGATCCACTATCTAGATATTGCTGAAGTTAAAACCAGGCCCAGCACATAGTATAGAGAGTTTTTATGTCCGTAGGGTTTGCGAGGTAGCCCTTTGGGCAAAAGGGAGAAGAGGGGAAGGCCGATTGGGGCCTGCGACTTTTCTGATTAAAATATGAAAATATGGGATCCTTGCATCAGGTGATACCAATAATAAGTAAAGTGGCCCTGGGCCACCAGGTAGTACAGTTGCATGTCCGGGACTCTGAACCCACCACATTCATAGGGAAGTATTAAAGTCTCCCATCTAATGCGTGGCCAGCAACCTGCCCCGAGAAAATGTGTTACGAGGCCCTCAGTGTGGCAAAGAAGTTGTTAGTCAATGGGATAGGAATATTGAGGAATAAATATAAAAAATTAAGTAGTACCATCATTTTAATATTGGCAATTCGCCCACCTAAAGAGAGTGGAAGTTTGACTGAGCATTCTATCTGCTATGAAAGCTTGCCAATTGCAGGGCCATAATTCCTGTGTAAAAAGACGCCTTGGTATTCAGTGGCATCAGTGCACCATTGCAAAGGATAATCAAGGCTGCAAGGCTTGGTGACTTCTGTAAGGGGAAAAAGTTCAGATATGCCCCAGTTAATCAACAAACCAGAGAATGAGCCAAACCACACAATCTCATGAATAACGGCGGGGAGATTAGCAGAGGGATCATGTACGAACAAGAGAATGTCGCCTTTAAATTGGGATGTTAAAAGTGGGCAGTGTCATAGCTGTAGGCCACTACCCAGATGGCGCTCTTGCAGGTGCCGCACCAACAGAACCATGCAATATTAAAAAGTAAGGTGGACAGGGGGCAGACTTGGCACATGGCCCGAGTCACCGGAAAAGCTGCTGTGAGGGTACCATTCACTCTCAGTCACAACACAGGTCTCTATAAAGCAGCATAATAAGGTCACAAAAGCCATTAGGGATTCCCAACTTAGCCAGAATCGCTCGCAGGAACAACCATTCAGGCGAGTCAAACGCTTTTTCGGAGTCTAACATCACAACCGCCCTGGGAAGTGTAGGTGATACCTGATTTAGAATTGCAAAGGCAGTGCAGAGATTCATCGATGTGGAGCGGTGGAGGATGAATCCCAACTGTAGGGGTGAGATTATTTGCTCCAGTAGAAAGGAAAGATGGGTTCAAAAGACCTTAGCCAATATTTTGTTATCATGGTTCAAAGAGATATAGGCCTATAAGAAGTACAAAGATGTGGGAATTTACCAGATTTCCTGCAGATACTCGGCGTACACCTCTAAAAGGTGGGGTGCTAAGATAAGCTTTTCGTCGTACACCCGTCAAGTCCTGGGGCCTTAGAGCAAACTAAGGGCATTGAGGACCTGTATTATTTCTTCACACGTGATTGGGGCAGCCAGAAACAGCTGTTGCCCAGACGTGAAGCACACCAGAGCTAATACTCTGTAGTGGTCTGCATGACACAGGTAGTGTATAAATGCCGATAGGAGTCAATGAATGTCTGTGCAATTTCAGCTTGGTCAGTAGTGGTAGTGCCATCCTCTGCTAAGCGTCCAGTGACATATGTGGGGTGCTAGTTTGGCCGGAATAGCCTTGCCAAAGTATGTCCTGGCCTTTCGCCCTCCCCATATTGACGGGCTCCGGCATATTTACCTAAGTAGGGTACCTCCCTATCTGCCAGCTCTCTGAACTACTGCAGCAGTTTGGACTGGTCGGGCAGGTGAAGGCATGACATTTCAGCCTCAGCAGCCTGATCCATGCATGTAGCAGGTGTTCCAATCTATCTAGATCATTTCAGATACTACCCAGAACTTTTGCATGCTTAGCAATACATGTCCCTCTTACATAGGCATTGAAGGCCTCCCAAACTGTTGAGTATTTGTCTGCAGACCCGACGTTTGTTTGGAAATAACTTTGAATTTCATTGCGGATTTCGGAACAGAAGACCTAATCATTTAAAGCATTTTCTGGGAACCTCAAGCACTGGGTGGATGAGTCCCGATACAGCAGAAGAAGCGCCATCATGCCCAGTGCACGATCTGAGTGTACGGGGTTTGTGAGTGATGTCTGTGAGTTAAAGAAAGGCCCAGCGGGACTAATACCATTGGTCAATATGAGTCCCCACGTTGTATGGTGCGGATTAGAACGTTAAATCCAGAGCGTGCGGGTGTCGAGCTCCCCAAGCAGCCGTTAACCAAAAAATGTCAAGTAGTTCAGTAAGTTCGTGCAGCGAGTGAGGTTTATGAACAACAGGGGATATTGAAATCACTGCCCAAAAAGATGAAGTCAGCCTGGGCATGCAGCATATGCACAGATAAATAACTGCAAAACCCTGGTGTATCCACATTGGGCGCATATACATTGACCATCAGTGTTGGTCGACCAGCTAGGGTGCTACTCACTAGTAAATGCCTGCCCTCCATGTCGGCAGTAAAATCTTTGCATATAAACGGGATACTATTTGAACAAGTATGCACACCCAATGGGAGTAAAAGCTATAATGAGCAAAGAAACGTTTAGTTCCCATTGACGCACCATATATGTACTCCGTGAATGGGGAGAGGTGGGTCTCCTGCAGAAATGCAAGCCTGACGCAATGGGGATTTATATATGAGAGGACTTGTTTTCCCTTTCTAGGATTTTTTATACCTCCGTATGTTCCAGGTCATACATTGTACACTAAGGGTCTGTGTACTGACAGACTGTATGGTCATATTACTTAATGTTTGAATGGGAAGCCGGTTAGGTGGAACGTCTGTAATGTCTTGGGAAGTGCATGGTCTGTGTACTGTAAGCACCAATAACAAATATAAAAAATTCAAAAGTAACCCCCAACCACACAAGGAGTAGGCCAACTGGTGAATCCCCTCAAAACTCCCATAAAGCAAACAGTTAAACATGTTGGTGTACTCCGGGTGGGTGCAGCAACGCTGCTGAGGAAAATACACTTCTGAAGAATGCCTTGAAGAGAGGGATTTTTACCCAAGATGGCAGCAATTCAAGCTATGAAGCGCGCAGTAGAAGGACAGAAACTCTGATATCTCTGATACTCCTATATCTTAATGGAAAAGAAGAAAGCAAGCTAATCAGCAGTACAAAAGGATCAGTTAAGGCAGTGGGGCTTGCTGAGAAGAATTCGTGGACTCGGTGACCAAAGAGCGGCCTGGGGAGGAGAAAGATGGGAAGGCCATGCCACTCCTATGCTGCTAGCAGAATTGAACCGCGGTGTGAAAAGTGTAGGGCTGTCCATTCACCTCCACCCATAAACAATTCTGGATAAAGCATGTTGTATTTGAGGCCCTGATTTTGAAGCATGCGCTTCACATCAGTAAACTTATGCCACGCCTCCTTCCCAGCTTATGTGAAGTCTGGGAAAATGGACAGTATTGTGCCTTGTTGGTTGAGAGGTCCCTTTTCCCAAGCCAGGTGCAACGCAGTATCCCTGTTTAAAAAAATGAGAAGGCAGGCAATAATCAGCTGTTGTGGGGCTCCTTAGACAGGCTGGGGACCAAGCAATCTGTGTGCCCTTTCGACAACAAAGTTCATCTGCTAAATAGTTCAATCTAAAGGTTCTCCACAAAGGTATCAGGGTGGCCAATGTTTGTTGATTCCGCTATTCCCATAATTCATAGATTTTCATGGCCCGTCCACGCCTCTAGTTCTTCGTTCCGGGCCATGGTAGTCTTGAGTTTGCGTTCGACTTTCTCCAGCTGCCTACGCAGATCTACAGCATCATCCTCAACCTCAAATATTCTGCGCTCTGCACCATCCAGCCGTTCGGTGTGTTTGTCCAACCATTCTCCTATATGTTCTAAGCAGTTGGTGAGCATATTGAAGTGTGCATCTATGGTTTTGAACCGATTGTGTGGCTCTGCCAAAATGGCAAACATGCTATTGGTGGAGGAGTGTTCAGTGTCATTTGGTGGGTGCTCCTCGATATCTGAGGAGGAGCAACGCTGGTGCGGGACCTATGCTGAGCTAGTGAGTGCATGTTTTTGTTGAACCTAAGAAGTGAAAAAGAGGAATAATAGACAAGACGCATATCTGGTTCTTGTCCTCTCAGAACCAACACAAGACATAGCAATGTATCTTGAACATACTGCAAATTATAATCTGTAAACAATGCCAGTGGCACATAAGTCGGTGATATCATAATCATAGACTGATGTGGCTGCAAACTGCCTTTCAATGAAGGGTATGCTTGAAAGCTGTCTTCACCCCAGATTAATTGCTCCGCCTCTGCCTCAAGGACTATGAATCCCCTGGTCACCAGCTTCCTCATCCCATGATATAATTAAGAACCATGCTGTACAACCCATTCTCACTATTAAAGTACCCAAGATGTGTACTTCAAAGGTAGCTACCTTCAGCAGTATTTCCTTTATTTCCTCTATGATTAGGACTTTAATTCTGAAAAAGGAGCAATATTTGACCCTCATGGCCACAAACCAGGCACATCAGTAGGAGCATTCACAGCACATTAAAATAATAATAATAATAAATAAATGATCCAGTCAAACTTATGTAAAACCATGTTGTTATGGAGACTTAAGTTGCCATTCCACAGACCCTGCAAACTTATTTTCCAAACTGGTGTCACAAGATTTCCTGCTTACTAGGGTTAAATCAGGCTCTGACATGATGAATTTTATTTTGATGATATTGTGTGCCCACGTTACTGAATATTGTCCATATATGTGTGTCTCATAAATCCTTGGATATGAAATGCTGCACATGTTTTCCAGTCATTTGAGATATCCCTCCAAATGCACTCAGCCATATCACTCTTCCTTTAGTTTGACCTCCCTTTTCCTTTGCTACTGATAATAATCAGAGCTGGTGATGCAAGAGGTGGTCTTCTGGGAATGTGCTGCTCCTCAGAAATCTCAGATCTGACACAGCAGGAAACAATACTTTTTGGCGATTCAAAACTCCCAATCCTGAACAGATGGCTATGATTGGCAAAAAAAGTATTTAATCAATCCAAGGGAAGTCATGAAAAGCCCAGCAACAACTTAATATGGCAAAGTGGAATGGAGTGATATAATGTGGTAAGCCACTAAGATGTCAAGTTGAAAAAGTGTATCATGACATCAATTAAGGCGATGATGTGGTCCTCTTCAATCTGTTATCAGCCTAAAGCCTAATTCATGGTAATGGAGTATCTTGTGATTTTCATAGTCCTGAAGTTGATTTGTTACTTTTCCCCTCCTCAAGAATCTCTTATTTTGGGATGAGCTGCTTGTTTCTTTAACAGCTAGAGCAGCTTCCATTCCGTGGGGAACTGTCTGCTTGAGGAGGAATTCATACCACATGTCTGTGATGTCGGGCACCTCAAAATAGAAGGAGGTTCTTAAGGTAGATAGACAACAATGACTGTACAGGTTAATATGAATAGGCCACGTTATAACGCAGGCGTTTACATCGCATACCATTACAGCGTAAGTCGTTACTATGACTTGCTTTAGGGGGGACGATGAATTTTGGAATAGTATAATTTACTATTCCAACTCCAGTCTGTGCAAAAGTAGGGATGGTGTTGGATTTAAAATCCAACACCTGCTACCCCCTACAGCAAGTCGTTGTAATGACTTGCATTGTAATGGCATGCGAAGTAACAGCGCGGTTATTGTAATGACCGCATTGTAATCGCATGCAATATATAAACATCGTTGTAAACAATGTTTACGGTTAATTTGATGTTTCATCTTGATGGCTAGTTTTTGTGCCAGATACATTGCCAAAACATTGAAAGCTGTTAGGGATGACTGTATAATGAAGAAAGTTCACAGAAGTATTTGGCTAAGCTGAGAGCCAGGAGCTTCCAAGACTCTGAGTTGATAAGGTAGGCTCATCTAGATCCCCTGTTGCACTCTTCAGGAGGGACAGGGACAAGAACAGGCACATCACCCTTGAAAGTGACAGGGCTAAGCAGTTACACATTAACCCTTAGTGTCTCATGGGAGATCCTGGACTGCGTTCACTAAACCTCTTTCAAAGTTGAGTCATCTGGAGCTTCGGATGATTAAGCTGTTATTCAAATACAGAAAACACACAAATTAGTTGAAATGTTTACGGTAATACTTTCATAGCACTGAAAATATCTCAGGCCGTCATTCATATATTTTATGGTTGTTTCTGTGCCTTTACTGAACGAGACCATTCTTACACAAATCAGTTGAACCTAGCCCTAAATAAAATAATCTAGTTAAAATGTCTAGAAATCCATCCATCTAAATGAATCAACCAAACTCGTGTATTTTGGCATCATTGGGCCTTGTCAGGCAATTTTAGCATGGACATAACAAAAAAAGGTTCACATCAGGGCATACTCATTTCCTTTTGATAGACAACATAGAGCAGAATTGTAAACTAAATACTTGAGCCAAGGCTCCTATGCCCCTTGAAATGTGTTTTGAATCTTTTTCAAAACTTTATTGTTCGGCTGTACCATCACAGAAGGGAACCAAGGCAGCTTCTTCCAGGGTATAAAATGCACCATGGCTCATACCTAGGTGATGACTAAGGGCCATAATGATCATTAATAGACATATCTATTACCTAGTTGCGATTCTCTGCGAATCGCAATTAGGTAATCGCTATTTGAAAGTATAAAAATTCATGAGTTTCATTCAGCATTTCCAAATGGGTGGCAAATCGGCCTACCTTATTAATATTCATGAGGTAGGTTGCAATTTGCAACCCGTTAGGAAACGCAAAAATCACAGGGATGGTGGCCTGCTGTAGTCAGCAGACCAGAATATCTGTGATTGCTTTTAAATAAAGCAGTCTTTTTTTTAAATGCAGCTAGTTTTCCTTAAAGAAAAACAGGATGTGTTTGGAAAAAGCAAAATGAAAAGTATGCTTTTAATTTTTTAAGAGTAGGCAGTGGTCCGTGGGACCAATGCATACTCTGAAAAAACGTTTATGATACCATTCACAAAGGGGAAGGGGTCCTTTGGGGATCCATTCCCCTTTGCAATGGGTTACCACCTACTTGAAGTAAGTGGTAAAATGTGAATGTTTTGCAACCACATTTCAGTCCCAAAATATTCCTACATACCGCTGTGATTGGTATTAGGAAGGAACACCCTGAAAATGCCCTTTCCTAATACCGAATCGGTATGGATTCGCAATTCCAAATTGCGATTCGAATTTTACCAAATCGCAAATTGGAATTCATACATGCCAAAATGAATCTTTGTGATAGCAATTGGCCCGATCGGGCAGTGTGCGACCCCAAAAAGGCATGATACATGTGGCCCTTAATATTGGAATGTAAAAACCAAGAGAAATATGCTTCATGTAGCAAAGCGTGTCTCCATGAGATCCTCTTGTGAAGTCTGAAAATCCAGGGGTGTTCCGTTCCCCTTCCCACCCAAGGGAAGGGAATTACTTCAGTCTTGTGCTGAATGAAAAAAATATCTGATCATTTCCAGGTTGAGAAAGGGTTCCATCGGTGTTTGGGAATGCCCACAAATGTGCATGTTTGTCGCTGTTCCCAAACTTCCCCGACAAACTACCATGGACCTGATTTGGGAGTAGTCAGAGGTCGCAGCTGTGACCTCTAGCTTGCGGCCAGGGGTTGCAAAGGATTTGCCAGGAGTAGCAAGAAGCAAGCCAGTTGTCGCAGCTGCGACCCCCAAATGACGTCCATGCACACTACACCTTTGAATGCCCATTTTGCATCCCCAGAGTTGAACTGACGACTGTGCAGCTTCCCAGACTTGAGGGGGCGATATCAGTTATCATAAATAGGTTATTGATTGCCATAAATCCCTTTATGAACTCCTGGCAGGCATCAAAAAAGGTAATGATGCTCATATTCCTACGTTTACAACCAAATTTACTTTTCTGCTTCGGGTTGTTGTTTTTAAAATGAATAGAAAAACTGTGCATGATTCATTTTGCAGTTTATGTTAAAAACCGTGCAATATTAAATTAATATTGTGACTATGAAAGTTAAATGCCCTTCCTATTTAAAGCAATTAAATGCCTACCAACAGAAACTTCTGACTTCATGCTCCAGATAAAATAGAGGCTGCAATAAAACCCCAAAGAGCATTTGACATTATTGGTCTGAATACTCTGCCTATTCACAGCAGCTCCGAATTAGCAACTCTGGGAAATAAAAGAGGCTTGATATCATGAGTTTCCCATTAATTACATAAATCTCTGTGAGAAGATATAGCAAAAATAGAGACATTTCTGACACGGAGATTATTAAAACATATTGCCAAGTCACAGAGTCCCTGTGCCAGCAGATAGAATTCAAATGCAAATCCTGGCTCAAGATGCTGCAGCTGTCATCATGGCCAGGAAAGCCTTCTTAGATGCACAAGTTTGCTGTCCTCATACTGCCTGCATCCACTGTGCAGCTGATCCCAGGCGATTACTGTTCCATCTGACTCTTGACAGAAAGAATAAAGCCATGCACATCCATGATAATTCAAATTAATCACATTTTTTGCAAGACAACTGGAACAAGCAAAGAGGCCTTGCAGTTCACTCTGTCTCCTAATATGACAAAAGGTGCAGCTAAGAATGCTTTGAATATATGAATCAGCGTCATCTCTGAAGGTAACTGTGCTGTGCACACTGCCACCGTACGGTTACAGCAGTGTGCAGTTCATGGACGTATCTAAAGCGATCTCTTTGCCGTTTCTTCAAAGCCATGGTCTCAGGGTTCTTTTTGACAGGGTGTTTTTCAAAGCATCGGCAGTCATTAAAAAAATATAAAAACATAGGTTTAAGAAATGTAGCGCTGGGCTCATACGCTTCATTTCACATGCTTTTATATTCCAAGATGCCTACTCAATTTCCCTATTTACCCAATTCAGGAAGGATCTCAAGACCTAGCTCTTTGACTGAACCCCAGCACCCCGATGGATCAGCAGCTGCACCCCTCTCCTCCTTCAGCACCTTGAGACCCTCATGTGTGAGTAGCCACGCTCTATAAATCCCTGATTGATTGAATTTCCCCCAAAAAATAATAAGTTCTGTTTTCTAAAAGCTACTTGAAACGAGTCATTCTCACAACTGCTGAGATCTTTGGTGTGGACGGGATTCTTCGACTTGTCTAAAGCAATGTTGGTGCAAGAATGGTTTCCCAGTAGTAGACGTGCTATCTTGCCATTGACCACCCCTTTCTTGTATAGGGAACAACCTTTGTTGCTTACAGTAGTAATCTGCCTCCCAGGGCTGGCTGATGGGTGTTTACACAGAATATCGGAACCAAAGTTTTCGTGGGACAAAAAATTGTGTCAAGAATATCGAGAACAAACATTTTGGGACGGTAGGTTTCTATGGATAAGTAAGCATTTACTATATATAACTCCACATATATGTACCTTAATAATATATATATATATATATATATATATATATATATATATATATATATATATATATATCTTCAAGGTTCATATTTGTGGAGTTAAGAATAGTAAGACTGTGGTTACCTGTTTGCACTAACCTTCTCCATATTTTGGTCCTCGAAATTCTTTACACAATAGTCTGTCCCCACAATATTTTAGGTTCAGACTTTCTCTTGGTGATCCATCACCTGCTTAGTCTTGCATTGCTTTAGAGCTCGCCCTTTTTTCTAGGGCATTTTACACTAAAATAGCATTGGCTGACATTGGAAAGAGGAGTGAGCCTTAAGGTGCAGTTACACCCAAAATGGAGTCGCTTGGCACTCTAGACAGATAATGGATGTTTATTGTTACCTAATTCAATGGTGCTCATTGTAGTTACCTGGGAGAGATGAAAAGGGGAACGACCATCTAGGATTTCAACATGTGACTACAAGGAAATACAAATCCCTGCAATTAATGCACTAGTTCACTGAGTGACCTGACCCAGTCATGCAGAATTACTCCGGGGCTTTCATAGAAATGGCTCATACAAGTTCAAAACTATGCTGTTCTTTTACAATAAATACAAATAACCTGCTTTTCATCAGGACACTAGCAACACATTTATGGTAGCTGCCATGCTTAAAGTTTAAATCAGCTTCACACTTCTTTTTAGACTTTCTTTACCGATGCATTGAGTGAGAGGTGGCAAACGTGGCACAGTATACCAGTGGCACTTTCCTGTCAGCCACAAGCAGTGCCTTGCAGTTCAGGGCCTCTGGGTATCCTTCACAGGAGGCAGGGTGGAGAGAGGCAAGGAACTTAACTGCACTTCACCAAATTACCTCATAAAGCTAAGGAGCCAACCTCATCACAATGCAAACCAAAAATGTAAACATCTGCAAAAGGCTGTGGGCTGGTCCAAAAGTTGATGGAGAATCCTTCCAGCAATTCCTGCAGAGCGTTCACCCAAAACAGGCCAATGGAAAAAGAGAGACGATTCAAAGCTCTGTTTTGTATCTTATGTGGTGTGCGTTGTGCTGACATGAAGTCTTGCAAGCCAGCTAAAGCCCCCTGTAGGCGGATCCACAAAGGTGGATGGTACTCATAAAAAGTTGGAAAAGTGTGCCTGTCACTTAAGTCAAACAGCAAATGTGTTCAATGGAAGAAGCCAAAGGGCAAACAGCTGCTGAGGTCCTGAGGCTAGAAGGCAAAGTCAGAGCTCTGTAGACTTGAACCCTGGAAGTCTTCCGCAGGTAGAGGTGTACATACTCAGTTGGGCCCAAGTCCACAATTTTTGCCGCCACATTTGAAGCTGCTTTTCCAAATTCTTGATAAACCCACCGTCTGCAGATGTTGATTCAACAAAAGGACAGGGATGGGGAAAGGGGCTTCACGCACCCTTAGACACAGTGAAGATCACTAAGTTTACTTCTTCTTAACCCCTAAAAATTAGACCCTTATTTAGAATTGGGCAGAGCATGTGGACTGCCATGAAGTGGCTGTTCACCCGCACTCCCACACTTGTACTTTGCCTCCCCTGTTAGAGGTGGGAGAATGACTGGGTTTATGATGTTGGTGCCTGAGCTTGCTCTACCGTCAGAAACCCTCTGCACTTTGGCCAGTTGACCATGGGCAGCAAACTCTATTTGCCTATTTAAGGCCAGGTGAATATAACTAGATTTCCCCTACTGGGATTGACAGGGTAGCTACTTTGGAAGTTTAGTTGAAAGAAACAGAATCGCTTGCTGAAAGGGGGCTATAAAAAGTGTTCCTGTTCAGCAATCTCACAAGCCTTTTGATCTGGCAAGTGGTACTCAGTCAGAGAAGCAGAGGCCATAGCCTCTGCTGAGTCTGTGGCCAGGTGGGCCACCTTCTGACTTCTACCTGCAGTCCTCGGAATGATGACCCTATTTATAAGGTCTTTAGTGCCCCATTGTTTTCTGCTGACTTCGTAGAACATATGCTAAGAAAACATAACTTTTGCTGCCAACTTTCCTTTCTGTTCCTGCTCCCGCCTGCATGATCGAAGACCACAAGCAGCAAGGGCAAAGCCAGGGAAGCTCAAAGCCATAACCGGCATAGCAACAGCAGAGTTTCTAAATGGAGTTCACAATGCAAAATAATATTTGCAAACTATAATTTCTGCAAATTATACAGTAACGATTTAAAAATGTGTTTCCCCAGAATTCAAAGCATAATTGAGACTACCAGACACAGAATTTACTGTAATGAAATTACAAATGCAATCTATTCGTTGTAATCCATGTCAGGGTTTCTAAACATAAAAGATGTTTTTAAATAAATCCAGAAGTGCTAACAAGACTTGGCAGGGAAAGCAAAAGGTGCAGGGAAGCAGTCAACATATTCAAACGCTGAGATGAGGTGGGTGAAAGGTAAGAGATGGTTATTGTTGCTATAATCAATGGAATATGTATTATCATCCTCTGAAGGATGAAATGCTCCTTGGGCCTGTCAGGATTCAAACTTGTAACTATGATGTCAAACACAGGTGCAGTTGATACGTTTGTCCACTGATACAGATGGCCCACTGCTTCTTTGTTGTGTGGCTCTCATTCCCGAACAAACTATTATAATATATTTCCATTGATGTGAACTGGGGCCATGCCATGTGGCGAATTAGTTATAGTACTTTTGTAGCTCAAAAAGGTTGCATCTGTCTTGGCTTAGAGCCAAATGATAGGCAGATATAAAGTGGAATCTGGAAGAAGGAAAATTGAAAAACAACATAGAAGGCCTGAGAGAACAATACATCACACTGGTGAAGATTTTAGATATTTGACAGGCACAGCTGTCCAGGTGTACCACTAGGAATGTCATCTGACATTTTTTTGGAGTGGTTATTTTCCCAATGTGGAATTGTGCATAGGGAAACATTATGCATAAGGGAAAGGCACCAGTTGTACAGTAATATGTGTGTTTGTTTCGCTACTACACCCTCACAAAGATTGGGTCTTCTATTCCCCTTCCCACCCTGGAAGGGGATTTACTCCAGCTGTTAGCATGACCAAATCTCTGACAATTTCAATGACTGAAAGGGGTCTGATTGGAGTCTTTGAAGGCTCATGGAGTAACGAGTTGGTGTGGGCTCACAACTCAAAAGGTAAACCATATCTTGAGCCTCCCACTTTCCATTCCTTGGAGTGGGAAATCACTCCTTTGAAATTGTATGCAGAGGTGGTTTCCAATATACCTCAGGAAGAAATTTATTTACAGCTGTAAGGTCATCATTTGTGAATGCTAAAACCACCCACACCGCACTCCACACTCACATACATGCTCCTCAACACCCGCTCACTCGCCAAAAACACCACAAAGATCAGGAACCTGAAGTATGTACACTCAAGATCTACTTTTCCTCACTTAAACCCGGCTGAACATTGCACCTGCACCTGACATCGCCACAGCCAAGCCCTGTCACCCTGCTACAGGAACATCAATGAAGACAGACTTCACAAGCCTGGAGGCGGAATCACCATCATCCACAAGAACGCCATCAGCTGCACAACCTCCATGGACATGTCATCCTCCAACTAGGAACACCTATGGTTCAAGCTTCATGCAACAGCCAACTCACTTTAAGTGGCACTCTCATCTGCAGACTGCCGCGACTGTGCACCAACTTTACCGATACCATCACAGACTTTCTCACAACACTGACCCTCGACACTAGCAATTACATCCTATTCAGAGACCTGAACTTCAACCTGTAAGACTATGCTGACCCCAACTAAAAAGCACACATCGAAGACCTTGGAATCCTGGGCCTCACTGACTGAGTAAAGGGACATACCTACATCTCCAAACTCCTCCTGGACCTTATTTTCACCACATTTGACAGCATTCGAGTAAAGAAGCCCATACCATTATCCTGGGCAGACCATGCTTCGTCAAGTTCAGCATCCCTGCCCCTGTCCAACGTGCTTGCACCACTGCCAGAACAACCCACTAAAGCTTGAAAAGCATCACTGACAAGGACTGGAACACTGCTCTCAACACCCACTGACCTGTACACAGCAACAGCCTCCCGAAAGCCAACAAAAATCTTAACAATTAGGTCATCTCCTGCACTGATTCCCTGCCCTCCCCCCCAACACAGCAATTGTACAAAATCTAGACCCCCAAGCAAGTTGATACATTTAGGGACTCAGACTGATGAAACACCACTTTAAATAACTGTAGCACAAATGGAAAATGAGCCAGGGAACCGAAAAAGGGTAATGTTCAAATCCACTCTGAGATGCTACCACCAAATGACCCGTACAACCAAATGGGCAGCTCTCGAGGTCCGCATCAATTGCAGCACCAACAGCAGCAAAGAACTCTTCACCATTGTCAAGGATTTCGCCTCAACAGTGGCCGCCTCCAACTTGATCAACCCCTCTCAAAAACTCCTGATCTTATCCAAAGATCCAATGCTAGCCACATGGCTCATCATCTCCCTAATCCCCCTAGAAGACACTGCCATCACCATGAAGTTCATGCCACTCAGGGCCCCCATCAGACCCCTGCCCCCAACACACCTATTCCGGAGAACTGCAACCCTTCAGCTCCAACCTCACACCCACTTTGAACACCTTCACCACTTCTGCAACACAGAAGGACCCAAAAACTTTGAACACCAGTAACCTCATTTGCAACATTCGTCCCTGTGAACAACCCTCATCAATGCATACATGATCCCTCTATCCATCATTTTCAGCTCTCATGAAATCAATGTCCTCTCCTACACCAACGACATGCAACTAATTGTCACCCTCATGGACAAGAAACATAGTACCTGGATCAGGTTCAATGCCTGCATGACTGAAATCGCACACTGGATGAAGACCAACTGTCTGAAACTGAACATCTACAAGACCGAAATCATGATCTTCAGAAGAGTTCTTCACAGACTTAACCTGGTGGCTAATAGAGCTTGGACTGATACCCACCTCCATCACCCACAACAAGAATCTCAGGATCGTCATTGACAGCAAACTCAGCATGACTGCCCAAGTCAACACCGTTAATGACTCATGCTTGCGCTGAAAAAAAAGAAGAAAGAAAAAACTTACCTTCTTGCTGCTTCCTCGCCTCCTCCATAGCCCCTTGCTCCGGCCGGAACAGGAAGCACACCCAGGCTCCCCTAAGACAATCACAAAGCTGCAATACAGCGTTGTTTGTGATTGGTCTAAGCACTGTGGTTCAGCGCTCAGACAGGCAGTGGGAGCCTGGGCATGTTCTCTGCCCAGGCTGCAATACAGCGTGGGTGGAGGACACACAAAGTGCACATGAATGTTTGGCCGGCCTGAGACGGCTGGTCAAACATTCATGCGCACTTACAGAGTGTGCCCACCACTCTTCCTCCTGCTCTGAGAGCAGAGCAGCCCGCCCCGCCGGCAAACTGCTGCAGCAGAACAAAATAAAATGATAATAACATCAAGCTATTATTTTATTTTCCCTTTATTTCGCTGCTGCAAAGCAGTGGGGCGACGCTCCTCCGTCTTTGCGGAGGAGCTGTCACTGAAAAACACAACATCTGTGAAAAAACAAACACTTTTAGGTAATGCAAGACTAGGTAAAACGTGTGCAATGTAAACAGGAACAACAGAATTTACATGAATAGCCTTAATGGTATTGTTCAATCAATCATGGATTTTTGCCTTTAAAGTTAATGACATCACTATACGACCCAATAGGGACTAATATCACTGTCCATTTTTAATTACTGCTAGGTATGAAACCAGGTGGAATCCTGCCCACTTATATCTCAGTTCTTACTTATAAGGTTAACTTTTTATTAAATTAATGCACATACCCAGAGGTGTTATTGCACAAATATCACCAGGTAGTTCCACACTAAGGGTCAGATTTGTTTATATTTCACACAACGCAGCAAGATAACTTACTGTACTGTGTAGCATGAAAGGGAGACAAAAAGAAATGTGCAATATTTACAAAGATATGGTGCATTCCTGCTGTCTCGTAGTGCTGGTGCACATAGTGCAAGGGTGCCTGTATTACAGGCAGGAGTTTTTTGTGTGAAGGAAAGGATACCTTCCTCCACAAAAGCAATCCTTTGAGGCTTGTTCCTCTTTCTGCAGCAGACTTAGGAAGAGGAAGTAAAAAAACAAAGAGAAATAAATATATTTCTCCTTGGAATGCCTTCCTGGGGAAGGTGTAGCTTTAGTGAATCTGGGAATAGCCAAAATCTATGGGTGGATGCATTGGAACGCCCATGTTTCATCCATGAAATGCTTTCCTAACGCAAAGTAATGCAAGGCAGCGCTATGCACTGTGTTGCGTTACTTTGTATTGACTTAACCGAGCAAAGCCACAAAAGGTGGCTTTGCATAGCTCAGTAAAACACAAAAAGGATTTTGTGTCAGGGTTGCACCACGAATGTGGCACAATGCAAAATCTTAGTAAATCTTCCCCAAAATGTATGTGGAAAAACTGCAATATTCCAAGTGTTGTAGTTTGGATCAAAGTGAAAACTTGGAAGTATTATCATGTTATCCCTAGTCTGACCTGAGTACCTCATTGTAATGTGGTAATGCTGCATCTGGGAAAATCGAACTCTGCATTGAACCTAATTCCCAGTGTGGCACTGCAGCATCATTTTGCAGGGACCTCACAGTGAGCCCTTGTGTGTGTAAAATAACTGTTTACTCCTCACAAAGTAGCCATGATGATGCTGCACATATGGAGCTATGCTACCCAAAGAATAGATTGTTATTGTTACTCGGGAGCATGTCATTTTGTAAAAAAAGACTTCAAAACATTTCTTGTCTTAAAAAATAGATTTAAAAACAATTATACAGCATTATATGAACCATTTTCATGATAATGATTTGCGCCTGCTTCATTCTCCACCAAATGTGACACTGAACTCTGCCAAGTAGCAGCCACTCCACTGCCTGGCATCGGCACTGTTCAGCTAGTCATTGATTCGGAAGATAATTCAGCATCTTAAGACCATGGAACGCTTTCAAGCGTTAGCTCTGCGCCACATACGGACTCTGGGTCTGGCAGCACCATGAGCTGGCGAGTACATCACTGAACGCGCCATGCGCCGTCTCCGCAGGGCGCTTCACATCGGCTTCTCATCTGGCGAGGATCAGACGTCTATGGGCCAAGAGGCTAAGGGAATGCGAACAAAAGTTTGTCATTTCCACAGTGCGTAATTGTGGAGTTGTGCGGTTCAAGCACTGCAACTAAGAAGTGATAGGACACTGGCGGAAGTATTTGGATTGGTTGCAGAGTTGAAAGAACACTTTCTGCAGCTAGTTCGATTGTGTGTTTCAAGATTATATGCAATCATTTTAGAGACGTTTTAAGGCGTGGAAAAATTGGACAATTGCCCATGCCCCCCCCCCCCTTCTTCCAGGCCCAATTTGAGAAAGTGACGTATCTCTGCCTCACGTCTAGTTCGGTATCTACCTTTAATTTCAAACGTTTTCTCTCTTTTCTCAAAATATGTGACAGATTTTTGCGACCCAATGCAAGGCACATTTCAACTGTGTTCTTAGTGACCACATTTCTAAGAATTGGTTTGGCATTTCTTACGGATGCTTGAATTAGCAGAAACGCTCGGAAACGTGACATTCCGCTCAGGGAGCGTGCTTTTTGTCCCCCACGTGCAGTGCTGACGGCTCTCCTATCCCTGCAAACGTACATTCTGTGTCCAAAAGAAATCTCGACAACAGACGAGCGACATTTTCTTTTTTATTCTTCTGTCTTTGTGCTTTGCTGGCGCGCGACAGAGTACGCAATGCCAAGGCCTGGATCAGCCCACCGTTAGGTTGTGCCAGGGCAGACTACATGATCGCAGAATGGCAGCCGAGCAATGTCATATTTAATAGATCATCTGAAAGATACAATTGTTAGCCTCGAGAGCGTTAGGCAACTTTTGACCATCCGTGAGTTCCGTTTCCCACTGGAACTCATTTCCATTAAACGTATGATGAACTTCCCTGGAACTTCGGTAAGGTTTCTTTAGCCAGTCTCAAGCTGCCAACACACAGATGGAACTCAAACTTATGCAATTTCGCGAAGACATTGGAAGGCCATACATAAAATCGAGGGTAAGTATTGAATTGGCCTAGGCAGTGTGCTATTAACATTCCCAATAGAAATACAAATAACTGAACGGGAAGAATTGATAGAATTATAGGAGCAGGGCACAAGTCCTAAAAAAAGAAGTGGGGGGACGCTGACGTCACGACAGGAAGTGACGTCACGAAAGGTGGATTGCACCATCAGACTCGTTGCCTCCCCTCTCTCACCCCTTAGATGCGATTGCATCATAGAAGCCAGCGCGTGAGCAGCGTTCTGAATGAGCTCCGATCTCGCCCCAGAGAGGCCAAAGAGTGAATGTGTGGCTCCATTGGCTCCAGTTATCGAGCTCCTGATAAAATAAGTAGGGGGACGCCGTCCACCCGCGTGGTACCCCGACTCGAGCCCTGTATAAGAGGATGGCTGTCAGACAGGGATTAAATATTTATTGGGAATGGGAAGCCATAATTGAGAACACAGGTTATGAAACCTGGGTATTTACATCTCTGGCATCAGAGCGGTGAAAAAACAAGTTTTGTTTTTTTACTGCTATGTTGTCAGATCAATGAACAACTAGACGCGGACGCTCTGGTGACGCTCATCCACTGCCTCCCTCGGGTCATTTAAGATCTGTGGAAGGCAAGGAAGTTTTAGTGCCACTCTAATGCGAACAGCAGTCTCTTTTGTCTTCATTTGGAGCTAGATTTATCATTGGATAGTGTTGCTCTTGCGTCATGTATGGTGTTGCAAGGGCAATGCAATCCTTAAGTCAGATTTACCAAGTAATGCAAGGCCACCTTGTGTGGTCGTGCTTTGCTCAGTAAATATGAAGTAATGGAAGACAACACAAGTCGCTGACTTGCGTTACTGTGCCCTTGGAAGGCTTTCCATGGTTGGAGCATGGGTGTTCCCACGCATCGACCCGTGGATTTTGGCTCATTCCCAGATTTACCGAAACTGGTAAGCTTGCGAGTGCATCAAAATGCTACACTTTCCGAAAGTGGTAAAACCAGGTGAACTATCTTTATGTCTTCTTGTTGTTTCCTCTTTCTGCAGCACACTTAGAAGGAGGAACAAGCCTCTGTGGATTGTTTTTGTGCCAAGACGCAATGCTGCACCGGGTGCTTGGTAGATATGGCGCATTCTTGCCCTCTCTATTTGATGCAGTACCGCAGGTTGTCTTGCTGCGTTGAGCTGTGTCACAGTTTGATAAATATGGGCTTGGTTCTCTAAAATCCTGTGCCTGATAGGACACTTTGGTGCCACACTGCAGCAGTCAGCACAGCGCACACTGAAAGGAAGGTGCTGGAAGGGGTGAAAGTGAATTGGCAGACTGTGGTAGGTGTTGTAGGATGGTATTTTGATTTTTTGTAACATTAGAAGGGGTTGGAGAAGGATTTTCTGAGAGGGATGGTGTCTGGATGCCTGGTAGTTTGTGGTGGAAGGGGGTTTTAAGGTTGGTGTAGGGGGTGGCAGGATGCAAGGTATATTCTGTTCATTTGAGGTTGGATAGAGTACTGAGGGTAGTGGATGTGATTAGCAAGACCCCAAGTTTATGCTACTTTTAATGTACCGATTGGGAGAAAGGTATGATGGAGGTCAGGCCATTTCAAACTAACCTTACTAGCACAACTTAGACCATAATAACACCCCATTGGATATAAAGAAATTCAAGGAGCAAAAATAGTCCATGACACAAAAATTAACAAATCTTAAAACTCACTACCAATCCCTCAGCACACCAATTTCAATCCATCCTTCGCCTTATCCTGCAAAATCCCCTGATTTCCACAAATGTTTCTCTTTCTAATATTATCTGGCTTTTCTGTTATGGAATTTCCTACGACACACTGTAATTCAGCTACGTCCCCATCTTTCTTGTAAGTTTCATTGATGTTACTGGCAACCTAATCTGCTCTGCATACAAAAAACACTTTATTAAAATTTGTTTGAACAGTAAACATATTGTTATTTATAACGTACGGAGCCAATTACTGTCAACTTCAGAATCGTCCATCCTGCTTAACATGGGTCTATACTAGAGCAGAAATGTGTAATAGTTCACCACTGTAACCTCATGATCATGGTGATGATACAATAGACGCTGATGTTCTTCACATTCGCTAACATTTAAACCTCAATCGCAGACTCAAATATTGCTTCTGTCCACTGCGGTCCCTTCTTCTTCATCTCATAAAGTGCTTAAAGTCTGAATGTGAATATCATCCTGTGATGAAGTGTGATTGAGTCATGATGTGGCGGCTCCAAGTGTTGGTGTAGATCTCTCTTGCTGATGCCACATTGCACCAGAAGGTAGCACAGATGGGGAAGGGGGAGGGAGTACTGCAAAAGCCTCTGCGGGACCGCCAATTCTACTGGTATAAATAGTGTGAGGAAAAGTGGCAGTATTGCTGATTCGTTTGTAGGATGCTACGCTTGGCAGCATTCTGAATTCCACCCCCATCTCAACACCAGTGCTAAGACTTGAGCATTCTTTTTTGTCTCTACTGCTGTCTATCAAAGTCAAAACTCACATTGGAGTCCGTCTATCACCTGTAAAGTTCATCTGTCTGCCAAAAAGCAAATTCCAAATATTTGCCATATTAAAAGTCATAAGAATATTTATCAGAGCAATGAACCAAATCAGAGCTGATGAGGCAGAAGTATGGTACGAAAAATTGTGGTCATTTTGGCAAGGTCAGTCTGACACATCTATCCTGATACTGTCAAAATACCCAAGCAGAATGATTATCACATGCCAGGTGTGCTCATGCTAGCTCATGAGGGAGTAAAAGTGTATCCCTCACTCATCAGTGGAGAGGTGTGGTGCAGCGGCCAGGGCAGGTGACTTCAGAGCACATGGCTCACGGTTCGATCTCCGGTGGCAGCTCAGCACCATATGACTCTGGGCAATACCTCACTGAATTTCCACAATGGCCCCCAGCGCCTTGAGACCCACATGGGTGAGTAGTTCGCGCTTTACAAATATGGATTTATTTATTTATCCAGAACCCAATCCCCAATTCTGCAGGTGATTATAGGTCTTCTCCCCTCTCTTTTCTTACTGTCACCATGCCTCACCCTCTCTTCTCACTCACGTCGCAGTTCAGTATCCCGCTCCTAGCTCAAATCATGTCAGTGCTTTCTTATCCCCTCCCCGGTTAATTCATTTGCCTCCCATCTCTCTTATTGTCACTTTGGTCCCCTGCTTCTCCCTATCCGAATCTCTGTAACAATATAAAATGGTTTTTTACCACTTTCTATATTTCAGTAGAGCCTGCATTTTCCCTGTCGTGGCCTTGGTCATCAGACTCAGAAAGATGCTGTTTCTCATGCATCTCCATGTACAATTTACAACTCTGACAAAATCATTACACGTTTTACTTACCCGGACTGATACATGAGGCGATCCTCATCATCCACACAGAACAGATAACTTCAACCTAGCATCTGTCCATTTAAGTTGCTTGTATTTCATTGCTAATCATAGATTTTCATCACTCTGCCTGGTCATTTCGTGATCTGCTGACCCAGGTTTATTTCTATAAATATTTGCCATGACTGGTGGATACTCTTCAGCCAACAAAGATGGTGCTTGTGGCAAACATATATGCCCAATTATGATCCAATAAGAGGCACGATCAAAACTGTGTCAGCCATTCCGGGAAATAAGGCTATAAACTCAATAATTGGTATAGGTTTTATGTTGAGGCCTCCTATTGGCTTTCGAGGTACTCTCAACTCTGACCTGCCGGACGCCATTTTGTAGATAACATTTAACCGAAAAAGTTTATTTCTGCATTGCTTGCTCATTTTAGCCACTGAGCACTTATTCAATCTGATAACCTCTATTTCTTGGCCCATAATTCACAATATAGGGCCACATGCATCAAGCATTTTTGTCCTGGCAAACAGGCCACTTCGCAGAATCGGCCCGTTTGCGAGGGCAAAAGGCCTTTTCTGAGGCATCAAAGGCTTTGAATTCACCAATTAGGCAATCGCAATTTTTTACAATTACCTCAATTGCAAATGCATTTAGGGAATCACAATTTGCGGTTCCCTAATTGAATCGCTATTTGGTAATGTTTAGGAATCGCAAAATTTAATGCGATTCCTACATGCATAAGGAATTGCGATTCCTAAATAGCGATTCCTTAAAAATCGCTATTTATGAATCGCAATTCCTTATGCTGATGCATGTGGCAGATAATGTATTTCTTTTGAGGAATACTACATGGTGTGAGTTTTTGTTTTGTTTTGTTTTGTTCAAGCTTGTGCCATTACTTGTATTAAGGGGCAATTAACAAATCCCCCCATTAAGTTTCCTTAAAATGTGAAAAAATACTTAGTGAATGTCAGTACAAAGAAGCATCGATGTTTACTATTTCTTTTCTAAATGCAGAATTTCCTGATGACCTTTCAGAAAAGCCAACATTTAAAACCAACATGGGAAAAGTCGAATCATCTGAATGTTCAGATCCTCACATCACTGGTTCTAGGTAAAACACTTCTCAATTACATTAAAGAATGAATTCTGACTCCTTTTTACTAGACTAGAGGAATGCTATTGCAACCAGAACTCATGTAATCAGTAAAAGACGGTCTATAAAATGGGATGCAGTGGATTTAAATCAGTAATTCCTGATTTTATATCGCCTTAGAAAAAATTGGATTTACATTACAAAAAATGCCCAAACCTTCTAGTTTTCTGGACAGTTATGATATTACAACTAATAAAGGTTTCAAGGCTTTGACTAAATACAAGTCTAATAAAATTGTTCTCCAAGAATGTAGAAATGAATCCTTAGTTCACTAAGGAAGATAGACACATCATTTATGAATTAGCCCAGACACAAAAGTCTGACTACATGTTGCTGAGATGTAGTTATCTCAACTTACAACACTCATTTCAGGAGTTAGGAAGTGATAAAAATCATCTCTCACTTATACCACCTGAATCTCTGCCAGGTTTTAAAGTTGACGACAAGAGGTTTCAATCGAATTACGTTCAACCAGAATCCTGTGATGAGTTTTCCCCTGGTATTCAACACAATGTTTTTTGCAGTTGAAGAATGACGATTGCACCCCTATCTTATCTAGCTTTGGCAAATAAAAACACTGATGTCACTGTGAACATCTACTGCGCAGCCATAATTTTCTGAAAGCTCAGACCCTGACCATGTCTATTTATTTATGCAAGTCAGCTCGTGACTTAATTATTGGCCTGGCCAGCGAATGTGATCCTTACCATAGGCAAAATTCTAGATTATTGGAGGCAATCTGAAATAGCGCTAACATTTTAAAATGCAGATACATCTGAGTCTGGAAATGATTTTTCAATCTTACCAGATACAGCAGAAACATATAATTAATTTCAAAAATTGACCTTGAGACCAGAATTACCTGAAAACACATTCCACTGGATTTGGGTAATGCCACCCTTTGTACATACTAGGAGGGAATGGGAAGAGTGAGAATCGACTTAGGGCTGGATCAAGAGTACCTGTCAATTACTTGTAGGCTAGTGCACTTTATAATACCTGGCACAGTCTACTTTTCTTCAGAACCTAAACCGAAAGGGAAGAAGACGGAAGAATGCCTGATCAACATTCATGAAACTCTTTGCTGAGGAGGTTTGCGAGACCGCCATCTTGAATCAGTGCTCCAATAAATAAATATATGATAAGGTCTGGTAGTATCATTCTCAAAGTCTTAAGGGGAGATTTACTAAGTTTTACGCCGAGTTTGCATCACATAAGTGAGACAAATTGGCACAAAATCTATTTTTTCTGATTTACTTTCCGGCGCTAGACTTGTTTAGCGCTGGAAATAACTTGAAAGTAACGCAAAGCAGCGCATAGGCCAACGACGCTGCCTTCACGCACCAGGAGGCACATTTAAGCCCTGGTTGTCTCCCGCAACAAGGGAGACCGAACAGCTGCTCAGTACACGGGAGTGCCATCGAGGGGAAGACTTCAATTCCCAGAGTGCCCTGTGGCCAACGACACTGCCTTCACATGCCAGGAGGCGCATTTAAGCCCCGGAGGTCTCCCGCAGCGCGCGCCCGTCCGCGGCAGGACAAGGCTGGCTGGGCCTATTTGCTTGCATTTTGGTTTTTTCTTCTATTGTTTTAAAACAATAAAATGTATTAGGACCCTGCTCTACAAAACTGCGAGAAGGTAAAACACTCTTCCTTTATTTTCATCTGTACTGCTAAGGTATTTAGCATCAAGGGCAAACGAAAAGTCACCCCTACATCTAAGACAGTGGACACAACTTTGGACGGATATCTTCAAAAGGCAGTAGGGGCCTTAACTAAGGAAATAGAAATTGTGGAGCGAAGATTCCCACTAGCCCCCTGCCCGGTTGCAGTCCCAATTGTTTCTCAAGTAACTATTCCGGAACTTGTTACAGTCCAGAGACCACCTCCTCCTTTATCTCCAACGGTAATTATTTCAAGTCAGGATGTTACGCATACACTCATTGAAGGGGCTGATCTAACAACTTGTTCAGAGACGAAAGCTCCTGTACCTCCAACTGCTCCCGGAGGGAAACGAAAACGAACACATCTGGCGAGGGGTGATAGTAAAATAAAAGGACACTCACCGAGGATCAAGAGAACCAAGCAAACTCACCTAGTCGGAAATACTTCTCGGACATGGTCTGGTGGAGTGAAAAGCAGTGCAACAAATGAACTTGATAATATTGTTGATACATTTTGTAGAATTGTACATGAGGCCCTGACACCCATCCTATCTAGACTAGCCTGTATTGAGGATCATCTTGCTCAAGTGGTGTCGGGTTTAGGTACCAAGATGGCAACTAACAAACAACCTGATAATGTTTCCTGTCCAAGAAACTTAAACTTTAAACATCATGAGGTAATCCCTAGTGTCCTGACGAATGGCCAAACCTCATTGAGTGTACCATCATCTGCAAATGGCCATGTCCCGAGTACAGAACCACTTCTTCACAGTGCCAGTATTAATTCTTTGGCCTTTACAACGCAGGATTCGACTTTGGCTGGGATCCCCCGCAGGAATACTGAAAGCATGGGTCAGGGGGCCACAAATCAGCCAAGACCGACCATGAAAGATAGGGGTACATCTTCACACTGGATTTTAAATGCAACTGGTTCAGTACAGGATTTAAAAACCGGGAGGGGTGCTCAAGAAGTCCTAAACTTACCCCCAGAATGTACACCATATATTGTGATTTTGAAAGGAGTGCCCTGTCTGGCTCCTGTCCAGCAAGAAACTTACCAAAGCCTTATTAACAAATCGGCTCACTAGTGCCATAAGAAAATCTCGCCGAAGTTAAATTGGTCTGAAAAAATTATAATGGCTAGGCGAGTGAGCTGGCTAGGTTACACCATTAAACACGAGGTAGGGGACTGTGTCGTGCTTAACTTCAATAATGCATTGTGTGCTTGTTTTGCCCTAACGCATTTAAGAGATTTGCCTGGTGATTCGATAGAGATTCACCCTTTGTGTTTTTTTTTACCCCCAATATTATGAAGCTATAGTTAGAAAACTGCCTGTATGGATGGATTCAAATTTACATCCTCCTGTACAGCCTCCCTCATTCGTTCACCATAATCGGTTTGATACTCTTTCAGGATTGACTGAACTTGACTGACTATTTGGGTGTTCTAGCCAATCAGTTGATGTATTTGGGGTGGGTATGTACTGTAATGCTCAAGGGAGAGACATTTATTTAGACGAACACAGTAATAGGGGTTCGATGGATTTACTCGAATCCCCCTCCTCTAGAAGGAATACTAGTAGGGAGAACCAAGATAAAGAAGTAGCCTACCCACCACACAATAACCTGACTCCAAATGTCACTACTTTTAGTCAGGAGCCATATCTGTCTCCTACCATAGCTGAGCAATCTACGGACGACAAACCTGAGGGAGTGGTTAATCAAGGTCACATAAAGGGCCCAATCAAGACCTCTATCGGTTAAGTTTCGCGCTTGTTTGCTACCTTAAAATGCATTTCATGGAACATAGCAGGATTTCGTTCCAAAATTACTGATGAGGTGTAGTTAAATAATATTAGAGGCTTTGATGTTATTTGCCTACAGGAGACGTGGTATAGGGAAGACATAGCGTTGAAAGGTTATTTTTCTTACACGGTTCATGCAACACCTTCCCCAGCAGGAAGAGCTAAAGGAGGGTTAGTGGTGTTGATTGCAGTTAAATACAAGGTCATAAAAATCACCCCTGTTGTTACATCTCCCTAGTACCAATTAATTTGAATTGCTAACATGTTACAGGTCAAGCTTTTAATTGTGAACTGGTACTACAATATTTTTAACCAAAACAATTGTCAGGTTATTGAGGCTCTGAGAAATGGCAACCACTATGAATCCTATGGTTAGGTGATGTTAACTGTTCTTCTTGCCCACATAGTTCCAATTATGCTTGTGGGTTGTTAAACACTGAGGGGCAGCCCCTCCGGCACTTTAATCATACTCCCCAGGGTGAGGCCCTAAACTCTATTATTATGGAAAACTATTTGGGCCTCATTAATGAATTAGTTAGTAACTGCCTAATACCGTGTCCCACCTACGTTAGAGGTGGTAAGGAAAGCTTTATTGATTTTATGTTCATTTCACAGACGTTCTTAGCGCTTGTTGATGATTTCAAGGTGGAGCCAAACAATGCTAGCAATCACAATCCCATGATAGCTACTTTCAGTATAATAGCTCAGTCGGAAAATTTGTGGTTCACCTTATATATTTTAATCCTAATAAAGGGGAAAGACTCAACTGGAACAAAGTAAACCCATCTGAATTTGAGACAAAAACCGTTATAGCCAACTATGACTCAATCATGAGGTGTCTCCAGCTGAGATCATCTGTGATTTTGAACTGATATGTTCAGATATAGCAAAACAACCTGACCAAATCATTTAAGGCCAGGAATCTCCCTGAGACAAGGTGGTTTAATGCTGCTTGCTCAAAAAACACTAAATTCGGCTCTCCACGCTAATCCCCGTGACTGGCCACAATTTAAAAACGCCAGGAAGTTTTATATAACTATAGTTAAGCAGAAGAAGGAAGAACTAAGGTCATTGCCCTGGGACGACCTGGAGAAAGCTAGCTCCCTCAAAGACTCCAAAAGCTTCTGGGAGGTTATAAATCGTCCCTTTTTTACAGAAGAGGTGAGGAGGATAGATTCCTTGATCCCAGGGGAGGTTTGGGAAACTCATTTCTCTGCCATATTTAATCCTTATGGCCAACATCCAGAGGCTTCAAGTGGGGATTTGCCCTTAAACTCAACCTCGGCTTCCAAGTTAAGTTCATCTATCTCAGTGGCACAGGTCAAGGAAGCCTTAGCTAAAGGAGTCTGTATGAATGCGCCAGGCCCTGATGGAGTCCCTTTAGATCTTTTTAAAAGTAATCCCCAGCTTTGGGCCCCTTTGCTGATCAATGTCTTTAAGGCAGTGATTACTAGCCCAATCCCAGTATCCTGGAGAGATGCTGTTGTTGTCCCCGTATTCAAGAAAGGGAATCAAAGTGACCCCGTCTGTTATAAGCCAATCTCCCTTATTGACGCTACGGCAAAGCTGCTGGGGGGGGTTGTCCTTTCCCGACTTAAAATATGGGCGATAGACAATAGAGTGATGACAAGGACACAATATGGCTTGAGGAGAGGGATTGGCACCACTGAACAGTGCCTTAACTTGTCACTGGTTATCGGCAAGTACATGAGGGCCAGGAAGGGTTCTATCCACCTGGCCTTCATGGACTTGTCCAGTGCCTTTGACACTGTAAACCAGGAGATGTTGTGGGCCCTTATGGGGAACATGGGCATGGAGGAGGCTTTGATTTCTCAACTTCGCAGGCTCCATGCATCAACCTCTGTTGTTATAAGATATGGCACCCAAGGGGAAAAAACTAGGCCCATAGCCTCCACGGAAGGTGTACGACAGGGATGTATTTAGGCCCCCTTTCTTTTTTTTAATTTACACCTATGTATTGGAGGCCTTTTTAATTGATCAAGAAATTGATTGTCCGTGTATTGGAGGCACACAGGTTTGGGAGATTATTTTGATTGCCCAGACAGCATCCCTGAAAATGCTAAAATTATTATAAAAGAGGTACATTCTGCAGGGGCGAAGATATCCCGTTCCTACCCTGACGTAACAGGCCACCTTTGTTTATCCCCGAATCAACAGCAATTTTACTTAACTTTTACGATAAACGTACAGACTCGATTTTATTTAACTTGATTACGCTTACTCACCCTGCACTTTTTGGTGGCTTGCCCAAAACAATCGGGGTGGGAAGTTAAACTGTAGCCTTGCCCCTGTGATAATTTGGCAGCTCAGAGCACTGTGCACTTTATGCTATTTTGTCCCCTCTACAAAGAACCAAGAGAAAGGTTTTAGCTCCGATTTTAAAAGAGATTAGGCCGTGTTCTTATATTGAAGGGTTTTGTTATTTATCTTCACTGGCCACTTACGATATATGCACTAGGGTTTCCAACTATATCAAAGCAGCCATGGCAATTAGGAAATGGAATTAGCCATTGCTACTGAACCTGATTAGTGTAATTCTCTAAACACACAAAACTAAGCACTGATGTATTTTTATGGCGGTAGCCGCTTGCCGTAATTGTGATAAGTGCCTTGTAACACAGATTGTAATTTTATCAGAAGATTGTTTTAAGGTGCATATTTCTCCTGCATTTTATATAATGAATTGACGTGTATAAACTGCTTATTGTGCTGCTTTGTATATTGATTACTGAAATAATAGTTTGTTATGATGATTTTATGAACTCTTATGGTCTTTGTATGAAACCAAATAAAGTTATTTTGACTGACTGACTGTTGTTACCATCAATAAACCTATGATGCTCATTGTCTCCTATGAGCGTCCATAATCGTCTGCGTTGTGGCATTGTTGTATTACTTGTGTTTGTTCATGTGTATCACTGTGGACTGAAAACCTACCACTATAATTTCTGTTTTATTGCAATTCACTGTTAGGCAAATAACGTACATCCATTTGGGCACTGATAAAAGAGAGTGCTCAAATTTGGATGAGCCCTTATTCTCATAAAACTTCAATCTGACGATAATCTGCTTATTGTCCAACTAGGAGACTATACAGAAGCCAAAAGCTTCCACTATATCTTCTAAAGGGTGCATATAGATGTTGCAAAGTGTGGGGCTCAGAGAAAAACCTTGCTGGCACCCAATACTGAATTCACCTCACTGATGACGTAGAAGCTTTAGGTAGTACCTGAAAAGAGCAATTGCTCAGAAACGAGCCAAACCAGTTCAAAGCTATACATACATAAGACCACACACTCTTCCTATTTCCCAAGTTGTACTTGATGGGACACGGTATCAAACCCTGTTGTTGTAATAAATAATCGATGGTGCGTAGCCAAGTAGAATGAATTAAAGATTAAGGTTTATTAAGCTTGTTCCAAATTACCGATAATGCCCCACCATGAGCAGCATCCTTGCTGCTCAGCCCATTTCTTCCACTGACACTCATCCAACCACAAACACTCTCAACATTCTAATGACCTCACACACTGGCTGAGCAGCAGAGATGTGGAACTCTGGGGAGAATGCATAGCAACCAAAGCAAGTCACAGCTTTCCCACTTTAGGAAACAATAGAAAATATAAATAAAACAATCAACGAGTCCCATAAGTATTTCTTATCAACAACCATCAAATCAAATCAAAAGATGCCACACACCATCTCCTCGCCTATGAAACAACAGGAAATTAATAAAGATGAAGGACGGCAAACACCCTCCCAAAAAACATCCAACAAAACTATAGTACCACCCCACCGAAACAAACAGAAAAGGTCAAATAACACTTCAATAACAATAACTTCAATGCTGCAAAGGGATGCAAGATGGAAAAATACACAAGCAATCAATATGTCCCACAAATTCACAATGCAAGAGTGCAGATAACCCAAAAAATCAACACAACTTCTTGTTTCATTCACAACACATACACTTCAACAGGACCAGTCTGTTACCCTCCATAACACAACACTGAAATGGTACCTGGGCTTCTTCCACACTGTACTACATTGAGGTGTAACCACCTACCCCATCACCTTACACCTAAACAGGACCAGGGTTTCACCTACCCTCTACTGCTTAGGGGTGTAACAACGTACCCCCTTAACACTGGGCTAAAAACTGCCCAATCATCCTACACCTAAAGAAAGGATGGTAACTACCCACCAGGCTTAGCACATTACCCCTACATCCTAAACCCCTTAGGATGATCAAAATTACACTTCACAACAATGTTACTTGACACACTCTCCTCCTGCATAGTAAACAAGACAGAGAAAGTGTCCACTCATACAACCTTGGGCTGAACACATACCCTTACAAAATGAACTTCTTATGAATGGTGGAACCTTGGGCTTATGCACTGCCCCTACACCCTTAACCCCTTAGAGGGTTGAAACCATGGGCTTAACACATTGCCCCTACAACCATAACCCCCTTAGGAAGGGTGGTCAAAATTACACGTCACAAATATGTCACTCAACCAACACGGTCACTCTCCAGGACCATACATGTCACAACATGGTCACACTCCAGGACCAACACGTTACAATTTGGTCACACTTTAAGACCAACATATCACCGTACTCACACTCCCCCTTCTGTATACCTTACAGGACAGGGAGAGAATTACACATGGCATTAAAACATAAACAACATAGCATATGCATATGCATACGTTGCATAGTGCATGCAACAAATCCAGATTAGCATTAAACATCTCAGAATAATTACAGCATCTCAAAATAACTCAGCGTTAAAATAAATTATTTTTAGGCAGGCCATAAGGCAGGTAACTCATTGTTCCCCCAGTAAGTGACGCCTCACCGGAACTCTTCCCCCAGTGCACGACTCCTCACCTGAACATACAATCCTCCAGCATGGTGCGTAACCTGTCACCCTAAATCTCTTGCCAACAATAGTTTTTACCAATTTAAAATGGACATTATCAAATGTCTTCTCTTCCAGTAGATGACAGCTCTCTACTCTGATAAACGACGTTCAACATCGTTCTGTTGCTAGTGCCCTCACCATAAATCATGTGAATTAGGGCACATTACATATATTTAATACGTGTCCACTGCCCAACCACTCAGTGCACCTCACTGTGCAACTGATCAAAATATTTTACCTTGAACACGCTGATCATTCAATTGTGCTAATATCAAATGCGGCCAACTTCCTTTACCTTGTTACTTAAGTATTGGTTGGTTTCTCCAGGGCACAAGTCCTAAACAAAGAAGTGGGGGGACGCTCCAAATTAGGTGGTGTCGCCGGACGTGACGTCACGACAGAAAGTGACGTCACGAAATGTAGTCCCCTATAATTGACAAAGGTTACAAAGCGATGTGGGCAGGTTCAAAGGGCAAAGCAGAATGTTTACGTTGGAATTCGTCATCGTATTGACACTCAAAGGAGCGGGGAAATTAAAGCTGCGCTTGTTCGGTGCGTATTTATTGCCCACAGTAAATTTGCCGGTCTCCGGTCTGAAATGCATGAATACATACTGACCTTTTCTCATATACGGCCACGAGCGACCGTCTGTTATACTGAACGGCTCCATCAATGTGAAACAACTTAAAGAGCTCTGTTCGCCCTCTCTCGACAATAGGAGGTGAGGTTTGGTGACTGCTAAGCGCGCGCGCAGGTGCATACTCGGGTACCGGCTCCATCTTTTGGGCAGGGGGACGGCGTCCACCCAGTAAAATAAGTGGGGGGACGCCGTCCACCCGCGTGGTACCCCGACTCGAGCCCTGGGTTTCTCCATGTAATCGTCAGAGTAACTGGTAGAAAAGATCACAGATGCATAAGGGCAACAGTGTGCTGATCAGTTAATGAAAATATCTTCGTATGTGCTAACAGTTCTCTCACTGCTTAATGAAAGATACCCCATTTAAAGATGGCACATAAGCACAGCACAGTGACATATCAAGACATCATGCACAGCAAGATCAGCACACGTATTGCACAGTTTCAGCCCGCCTGTGACTACGAACCAGCAACTCCTGGGCACGCTCTAGATTCTCCCAGGAGTGCCAGCTTTGGTGCTGCTGCCTGGAAACCAACTCCTCAGCACACTCACACAACTCCACTGCTCGAGTCGTCATTGTGCTGAGTCCCTTCCTAAATCAACAATCTTAGATGAATGGTCCTTGATAAGGCTCTGGATCATTTTAATGTCACAAAATGCACTAAACATCAGCGGCGAGCACAATCACACTGAGCGCTACGTAGCTGTCTGGTCCCAGTGCCGAGCTGTCCAAGCCTGACCAGTACAAGTAGAGTCCAAGAAAAAAACATACCAGCAATTCAGTGAGAGCTCTGCTCATCACCAGTACAATTTTACACTGCCAGTTCACTCCAGAACAAACACTATTGGTTCCTTTACCATAAACACTGCCAGTTCTCTACAAGTTCATTTTCATGTAATGCTGCCTGCAAACTCAATTACAGCCCTCTCCTCTGCTGCGCACTTTTCACTTGCCTGTTGAATTGCCCTGGACAGCAGGCTGTCTGATGTGTATATACACTGGCGGGGCTACCAGGCGCAATTCTTCCATGCTACTCAGCCCATGTCATCAACTGGCACTCATCGAACCACAAACACTCTCAACATTCTAATGACCTCACACACTGGCTGAACAGCAGGGAACTGGAACTCAGGGGAGGAGGTGTGTGTTTGAATAGTTAGTACAGCCGCTAAGCCACAGGGGTTGTTTTTAAAGAAACAGTGAGGTGGAAAATGTCCTGGTACCACTGAACTGAGGAAGATTGCCCAAGTTATCGTCTTTTACCTTTTTAAAATATTATACCAAGTCAGAACAACAGGGTCTGTCTTATGGAGAAGATGCAGCTGGACCCTCCCTATTAGGAGAACCTGGCACTTGCCCAGGGTTGAGTGGTGGGACGCACTAGTGGAACAAAGAAAAACACCCAGGTGAAAACAATCTTACATGGGGCGATACTTACAGTATACTTAAAAGATGGCACGGTTTCCAGGGGTCTACTGGTTAACAGTGAGCCACTAATATGTTCAGAGGATGTATCTTTCAGGAAGGACTGGGCATTAATTGCCTGGAAGTGCGCAAGGGATTGGCTAATACTAATCATTAATACAGTCAAAAAAATTCTGATGCACTGTTGACTCAAATACAGATAAGTGAACAATCATTGAAAATCAGTGTATTGCTAGCCATGTATAGGCAGACACTCGAGGAAGCTAACACCGAGGTAGCAGAGTGTAAAGAATACTGGATGCAGTCCAAAATTAACAAATTAAAAAAAGATGTTAGACAGTTCTCAAGAGAGAATATATATCCCTATACCACAGAAGAATATGTGAAACAAAAGGATCTTGAGAACAAGAAAGGAAGTCTGAGGAAGGAAGTAGAGACATCTTGCTCTGGGAGCGAAAGCAGTGACTAGGAGTACTGTCCAAGAAGAAGAGGACGCAGGAGAGGCTACAACCAGAATCAACAACAACTGTTTAACACACTGCTCCCATTGCCCAAGGGTCAAGGATATGGGTGGCCCCCAGAATACCCACATATACAACCCATACAATCAATGCAATATTTTCAATATCACTGAAATACCCCTCCTTTTTCAGGAAGTGGAAGGGGCAGGGGGAGAGGACGGCAGAAGGGAGGCCTGGGTCCAGTGGGAGGATCTCAATGAGAGGATCACAAGGAGTATGGCCAGAGAATGTATGCCAGGGACAAGCAAAGAGTAAATCTAGTCATGAACCTTACAGACATGACACTATCGGAACATCAAGAGACTGTTCTGACCAAGGGCCTGGTTTTTTTTTCCCAACAAACGTGCTGAATACATTCCAACTTAGACATGAACTGGCTGTGTAAAATTAAGATGCAATCAATTCAGGAACTTAGACAGAATCCGGGCATAGTTATATAACCGGCAGACAAGGGGGAGCTATTGTAATACAAACTAAGGTGGCAAAGGAATTGGAATGTTTATGCCTGTTATCAGATAGGGGGAATTACAAGGTAGTTGCGAGTGACCCCACTCCCGAACTGAGAAAGGAGATCGTCTCCCTTGTGAATGAGGCAGTGAGTAATGAGTTGATCAAAGGATAGTTTTGTGCAAGGAGAAATTGATAATTCCATATTTTTACACTCTCCCGAAAGTGCACATACCAATCAGACTTTCCTTCCCCCGTCCCCCAGATGTCCCCATGACTCTGGTATTGGTTAAGTATTGGAACCATTGTCACAATTTTGTGACTTATTTCTGAAACTACTAGTTCAGAAAATGGAATAATATTTAAAAGACACCCGGGATGTCCTGAATCTAGTCAAGGACATGGAATGTGATCCCGCATCTGAATGTTTTATTGGCTTGGACATAGAATCCCTCTACACTAACATACCCCATATTGAGACACTAAGGGTAATTGAAGATATATTATAAGAAGAAAATTGTCATTTTCAAACTCCAAGAGCATTTATATTGGATCTGGCCAAGATAGCGCTTACCCAAAATGTCTTTGAATTTAAAGGTACCATCTCCTTACAGGGCCATGGTACTTCCATGGGCATTGCATTTGCACCAAGTCTAGCATGCCTGTATGTCTCACAATTAGAAAAACGGTACATCTAGGGAACAGAAAAACCCTGGGCTAGACATATCAGACTTTGGCAATAATTCATCGACGATGTGCTTGTGATGTGGAGAGGTGACCAGAGCTCAATAGTCGTATTTATAAAATGGCTAAACAGTAGGAATCCCCTTCTACATTTCACCTCCAGGGTCACCACAACTTCTCTGTCTTTTCTAGATTTGGAGACCAAGGCAGTAGAGGGAAAACTGATTACATAAGTGTACTATAAACCAACAGACAGAAACAATAGCTTTCAACCCAAGTCCCTCTGCAAGAACCTACCCTTCGGACAGTTCCTGCGTCTTCGTAGGAATTGCTCTAACATGAGTGATTTCAAGATGGAATCACAGAAGCTCTGCAGTACACTGCATGATAAGAGCTACCCACAATGAGTTGTGCATAAGGCACAACGTAGAGTGAGAGATAACAATAGAGATGCTCTTTTGGAAAACAAGGAAAAGCCAAACATCGACAGGACAATCTGTGTTATGACATTTAGCACAGCGTCCAATCAGGCGAAATGGATAATTACCTAGAATTGGCAAATTCTTCATTCCAGTTGCTTGCAACTAACTATACCTGTGTTCTCTTTCAAAAAGAGAGCGAGCATCAGAGATATATTGGTTCACACGAGACCACAGCACAGCAACCCGAATCGTGAGCCCAGAATGTTGGACCTCCTGACCGTAAAAGGCCACACAGCATGTGGTTCATGGGGTTTGGACTCTGACCAACATTTCTAAATCAGTTGACATGGTACTTAGGCATCTTTGGATCCAGACAAAACACACAAACTGTAACTCAGATAATGTCATTTATCTAATCCAGTCCCTATACAATCTCCTGTACATTGGGATGACAAACTGGAAAGTAAAAGTCAGAATAATGGAATACAAGAGCAATGTAAAGTGTAAAAAAAACAACACACTTTGCTGATAAGAGTCACACAGTAGAAGAAATCCACTGGACTGTACTGGACAAACCCCCAGTCCCACAGAATATCAGAGATATAAAGACCTTCCTACTGAAGAGAGAGCAGAAATGGATGTACAGGATCCGTAGCCATGAGGTCGGTCTTAACGATGACATCCCATGGTACCAGCTCAACAGCCTCGAAAAAGTCTGAGGGACATTCCGCAGTACAGGGACAAGAGGTAGATTATATAGCTCATCAAAACCCATATGTGTATATATATGTTAGGAGTGGAGACATTATACAGTACATGGACAAGATGTAGATTACATATTTCACCAATACCTATACATGAATACATAAGATGTGAGTGGATTGTGGCAGGCGATCACCGCCAGATGAAACTGGTGTGGATACAATCAAGATATATGGTCCATTATAATGTTTATTATTTATTGCTCAAGACCATATACTCCCTGAGTGTAGCTGTGAAGATAGGATCCCTATGGTCGTAATCACTACAAGGCTATGCACTTGTCAAATGCTGACTCACGCATTGAACTATACAAAGAGTACCCGACGACGCTCCTTCATCCTCCACACCGAGATAGGGGATGGAGGTGGGGCTCATTTAACAGTTTGACTCAAGAGACGCAAGCAGAATTTTCTGGTCACGTATGCAGGAACCAGAAAATCTTGAAGAAAATCATGGTTTAGGGAGGAGCTAGAAACTCAAGGTCCGCCAGAGACTTTGTGCTCCAGCCACCCTGCTTCTGCCTTTTCTGGGGCCGCACCAAGAATCTGGAACTCACTGCTGTCTTTTTATCAGAAGAATACCTTCTCTGTCAATTTTTAAAAAGGAAGCTAAAACCTTTCTAATGGGCAAGTACCTCCCATAACTGCACACACCGCTTCAGCTGCATTGCTTTATGTCTTCTACTAGTTTCTTGACTGCTTGGTTGCTCTTGTCTTTGACCTGTCTACTCCCTCATATGTAAGTACTGGATATCTCTGCATAATGCTCACATGCTCAATGCTCTGAATATTGTAAATACCCTGTTATTCCCGAGTGTAGTCACTACTTTCTATCCCTATTTATGTAAATTGTCTATTTCAAACTTGTATACAACGTGT
This sequence comes from Triturus cristatus, assembly GCF_964204655.1. NCBI lineage: Eukaryota > Metazoa > Chordata > Amphibia > Caudata > Salamandridae > Triturus > Triturus cristatus. The sequence continues at coordinate 888,462,245 of NC_140592.1, read as the reverse complement.
TATCCCTGTAAAGCGCTCTCATACCCTAACGGGTCACGTTCGCGCTCTATAAAACTCTAAATAAATAAATAAAATAAATAAGGTGGATGGCTGCCGGTAGAACAAACAGCACCCGGCACCTAATGCGCCTGGAAACATCGGAAATTCCCCCTGTATCGACTACAGAATATTTAATAATGTGGTTTATAAACTTTTGCTCCTTTGTCGCCCTGGCTGTTTTTACCTGACTTTGTTACCACCTGGCTTCTACTACGGCCCACTGCCGCATGCCACCATTCCACTTTAATTCCCGATCTATCTTGTTGTAATTACTAACTGGCTAATGTCACGGTCCAGTCCAATGTGTCACTGCTGTAACTGTTGTATAGTGACCTAAATTGCTCCTACAGCGTTTGTTCTATGTCTCCCGCAACCCTTATGTAAAGCGCTCTGATACCCGCCTGGGTCATGTTTGCGCTATACAAAACTTTAAATAAATAAATATACATTGGGGCTACACTACAATGCACATTATTCCTGGGCTTGTCTCAGCCATGGAGATGAAACAGGGCAGAATTAAACCAACTTGTTAGCATTCTAATGTTGGCCCTGATCAGGTGACCGGACGCGCACCACTAAAAGGCAGACGCAGAAACTCTCTATTAGTTCGGACAATAATTAAGGAAGAAAAAACAATGTGGAGGCACCTACACGGGGCAGCAAGAGGCATGAACAGTTGGTGTCCGACCCTTGAAGACAAAAGTACAGGGAGCTTACAGGGGCAGTACTCCGCCAGATGTTGCGAGGGTCGGGTGAAATACGGAAGCATGAAAATGGGAATGGGTTCTGCCTGTAATAGTGGTCTATCTGACCCAGTACCCACACTGAGCTAATCAGGCTGGCAAAGTCCTGTGAGCATGTGGATGTTTTAATTTGTGTTTTTTTCTACGCTGCAAATTGCGAGTACAGGGGGACCCACTCACTTGCACTCCAGTTTCAGTTATTTATACAGTGAAACTTGGTAAGCGACATACAATGTGTCCATTCCTATGAATCCTTACATCACTCCACTTCTGGGTGTTGTTGTGTGGTGGTATTCTCAAATAAATGGGCAAATATGGGCCATGATAATGATCGTATGTGTACTGTAAGCCTCCCTCCTTCAGGAGTGAATACCTTCACAGCTTGTGAAAAGAAAGCTGACATAGCTCCGAGGGGAGCAAGACTCATTGTGTAATAGGAAAATGCTTGGTGTTGTAATTATCTATGGTGTTTGTCATTTTAGGAAATCAGTGTGTGTGTGTGTGTGTGTGGGTGTGGGTGTGTGTGTGTGTGTGTGTGTGTGTGTGTACGTAGAATGTGACAAGTAAGATCATTATAACTTTCTTTGGTTTTTTGTTTCCGAGGTGAATATAACTAGTGGGATTGCTAGCCCTGAGGAAGACTGAACGATCCTTAGTGGGTGATATAGAATGGCCAAAACATGTTGACAAAATAGGCAGTAAGGAGGGATGAAGGGACACTAATTACCTCCATAGTCTTCTCCATTTTTTAATCCTTTTAAATCCTGTGTGGGGAGCCCATGTTTAAAGACTGTAAGGGCATCCCTGAGATAGTTTTATCAATTCACCTTTATTGTTTGTCTAAAGGTAGTATTTTACTACGTGGATCCCAACATATTTGTTTGGACTCACTCCTACCACCCCTACTCCATCCCAGGTGTTGGTCTGCAGAGGGATGTGGTAGCAGCCCGATGATGAAGCATGCCACTATTGGTGGGTGATGGCCTTTTTTGTTTAAAAACTTGCGTTTTCCCGGAGTGGGGTGTTGGCTCCAACAGGACACCCACTTTTTTCTCCTTTTCCTTCTTGTGTGGGTACCAGATGTACAGCAACCACAGCAAGTCACAATACCTGCACAAAATAAGGGCCATTGTGCCTCCTGCATGAAGGGTGATTTTAAGTTCTTCTGTCACCATCAGGAGCACAGACGCCATACTGTGGCCTAGGCAAAAATCTGATTGAGAGGGCTGAAAAAGATGGTGTTCCTCTACATAATTTGAAAGTTGGACATTAATAAGTTTTTCCAGAATTTCCCCTGTAAAAGGCAGTAGAGAGATAGAGCAGTAATTCTCAAGTTTGGAAGGATCTAGCACAGGCTTCTTCCATAAAGGAAAAGCTATTACATGCTTCCAGACCTTCGGAATTGTCAGTAGTGATCAATATATTCAATAAATCAAAAAAAAAAAAGTGAAAAATACCACTGACAGCCTGCTTCAACACCCATACGGGAACCGGGTTCAGAGGAGAACCTGATTTCACAGAAGAAACCAAAACAACTAGATTTTTTTATGTCAGGCTGTGAAAAATTTAACAAATAGTGACCCTCCCCCCATTTCCTCACTTGTGTCCATTCCATGGCATCATTTCCTTGATTATTTGTGAAAGAAATGTAAATATCAGAAATGTTATTTCAGAAGAAATCTGCAAGTTCATTTCTCCGAGGGGTAGGAGAAAGGCTCTCTGGATCCATCAGAATCCACAGCATAATCGACGATCCAGTATATGCTGCAGTAGACTGGAATAACTTACCGAAAAATCAGTTTTAGCCCTATCCAGTGAACTGCAGTTTTCTTGCCTTAATATCTGAAGGGGTCACATAAGGTGAAGGATGTCTAGGATCATTTTCCTCCTTGATGCACCTTAGCAGTGGACATAAAGAAGACTGAATGATAGAAGAGAATTTTGACTTAAAGGTAAAACCTCTTACTTCTCTAGGTACTGTTTGGATTGCAGTTATAACAACAACCAATGAATGGATACATGAGGCAGGCCTTCACCATTGTGCCTAGGCAGATGTTGGTTGTGCTAAAGAGATAGGTATGGCTCTCGACACAGTCCTGCACCATCTGTTGAGTTGCCTGTATGTCCTGAATCTCCCTAGCGGATAGGAGCATGATTTATGGTTGTTGGATCTGCCCATCTCAGCAGGGTCACCCGTAAACATTTTGCCTTCACCCCTCCTGTTTTCTGAACCTGTTTTTGTTTGCTCTAGGGCTCTACACACTTTACTACTGCTAACCAGTGCTAAAGTGCACATTTAATTTATGTATAAGTCCCTAGTAAAGTCGTACTGTTGTGTGCAGATTTAGATTCCGTATATAGGTTTCCTGATTTATGCCCTTATATAGGTACAATTCACATTGCCCTTATTTGGACATAGAAATCCGGCCATTATTTAGACATTGTCCATACAAACCAGATACTGTCATGGCCACCTACATCCGTCTATCCACGTCACAACGAATTCTTGGAAAACCAGACCCTTAAGCCTTTAGGAATTTCCCTCAGCTTGAATATTGATTTCTCCAAGAACTCATTAAGTATGCATGAACATCTATTCCTTAGGGGTTCATTCATGACGTTCCTCTGCCCGACTTTTACATCAATACTGGCATTCCTAGACACCTTCAAGGTATAAATATACCAGCACTTGCCCTGGCAAATTGCGGTTCCCGGAGGATTCGATCCAACCCAGCTCCAGTGCTCTCTGACTTCCCTTGCGGGGGTTAGACTATTGAGTCCAGAAAAGAGATTCCAACCTTTCTCATTCTCAGGTATGGAGCTGACTAGCAATTAGAGAAACTTTTGGCAACTCTTGGCTAAACTAAAATATAGCGATCTATACTTTAGCAATAACACCTACTTCAAACCTCAAACTGCACTTAGGTTAGGTACACTGGGGTAGAACAATTTAGAAGCATCAGTTGAGTATCACATTTTAGCATTATGTTATTTATGTATGTATTTTGATTAAAATATGTCATAGCTACAAACCATGATATTGCAGTATTATTTTATCTTACTGCTAACTTCGTACATATTGTACTTCGCAGTCTGTCTTATGATTGTAGCAATTCATATCTCTTGCATGAGAAATAAGACTGTTCAATGAACCCTTTTATTGAAACGCCCATCTCTCTATTTCTGTGCAACTCTGTAGAAACGAAGCATGCACGATTGACTGAATGTAACTGTTATGTATTGTTTCCACGATTCTGAGACTGTTCTGATTCTAAAGGGAAACAAAGTTGTCATGTTTATGGGGTTGTCAGAGACTAATCCCATCTTGTATATTCGAGAAGTTTCTAGTGACCTCTGAGTTAGCTGACACACACAAGTAATTAAGTTTAATATACTCAATAGAGACATACTGACCTTAGTCCTATGTCAAATCTATAGTGTATTTTATTCCAATGCGCAGAGCCTATCAGGGATATGGGAACTACACTACAGTACTACATGTACCCAGGGCTGCTCATTTTAATGCTGCTAGTGGGCTTGTACCACTTATTGTGCCACCCACTTAAGTAGCTCTTGAAAACATGTCTCAGGCCTGCCAGTCATTGCAGCCTGTGTGTGCAGCTGTAAACTGCCATTTCGACCTGGCAAAATTAACCATTTGCATGGTCTACATCTTCCTTTTTAACACATACAAGTCATCCTTAGGGTAGGCCTTAAACAGCCCATAGGGCATGGAACATTGTATTTAAAAAGTTAGACAAATGCATTTAAGTTTTAAATGTCAAGGTAGTGAAAAACGTACAAATTCATGTTTCACTATTGCAAGACCTACCTCTCCAATAGGATAACATGGGGTTACCTTATTGCTTTTAATAAGTGTTAACTTTTGTTTGGAAGCAAGTAGGAATGTCATGTTGGGTGTCTGAGGTATTGCAATTTAAAAACCCCTTTAATGGTTAAGTCAGATTTTCAGTTACAATTCTGTAAATGCCTCTTTTAAGAAGTTGGCATTTTCTTGCGCTAACCTCTTGCTGCCTGCAGCCTGTTCTTGGGTAATGTGACTAGGTGTAGTTGGCAGTTGATCTTTGTGTATTCCTCCCAGACAGCCACACAATAGAGGGTCTGGGTGTTGGCAGGGTCGCCTATCCTTACCTGATGATGGAGGCGGAGCTGTCAACTGTCACACTCCAAGGTTAAGCTGACTGACCTCCTGTTCTGAGCTACAGGGATACAACAAGCTCCAGAAGTGTCCCTGCAAATGCCCAGCTGACCTGCTGCATTGCACCTGGACCTGTCTGGACGCTGTTGGCCTCTGCTGGACTGAGTTCCTGATCCCCAAGGGTTGCCCCTCAGGTCCTGGACCCTTGGTGTGGCATCCTTTAAACTCCACCTAAAAGAAAAGGACAAATCCTGAAGGTTTGGGTTCTTCACAATTGCAAACAAGCCTGTTTGCACCAACATCTTGCTGCTCGCACTGACTGCCAAAGCGAAGCTCAGGTGAACCCAGCTGTTTGCGCTATAGCGACCACCAGAGGCGACCGGTATGGCAAGGTCTGCACTCCACACTACAGAAAACCCAGCCCACGGTGACTGTCAATGCGAAACTCCAGTAATGACCCATCCAAGACACTTGACAGGATCTTCACACTACAGCAACGATGGTCCGCGAACCCCGACCTGCTCTTTGTACTACAGCAATTACATCCATGATGATCGCCCTGCTCCTCGTGGCCTCATCCACAGCAAATAGAATTCTTCATGTGAGACTTTAGAAGTTAACTTTTTCACCGGGACTAACCTGGTCTATATATCTGGCCCGTGACTTCATCATGTCTGCCTGAACTTGTGACTTTCACCAGTCTCGCACAACCAGATAACTGCAAGTGCCACATTGTGCTTTTAGGAGCTATGCTTACCTTAAATCTTTGAAATCTCTGATTCTATTGATTGAATTTTTGTTGTTTTAGTGTCAAATAATGTATTCAAATGTACTCTATTTTTCTAAATTGCTGTGGTATTTTTCTTGTGTTGTGTTTTCACTCTGTTACTGTTTGTGTGCTGCATAAATACTTTAGACATTGCCTCTAAGTTAAGCCTGACTGCTTCTGTGCCAAGCTACTAGAGGGTTAGGAGCAGGTTAATTTAGTGACTTTTGGGGTTCACTCTGACAAGGATTGTTGCTGTTGAATGAAAAGGGTTCACATCCTGTCACCCAACAACCCTATTATTCCCAATTGCTATCAGTTAATGTGTGACGACTGAAAGCGTGAATAACAGGAAGGGGAGATTCTTGCCTTGAAGTGAACTCACACACCATGTACTTGATGGACAGGACACAGTTGCAGGGCTTGTCAGGTAAGTGATGCACAATATAATGAACAGATCAGAATATAGCAGGAAACTAGTAATTGAAAGTAAAATGAAAAGTGAGATAAATGAGTAAATGTTGAGTGTCATTTTCCAGTGCAGACAGGAAGAAGAGGTGAAGGAGCATGTCTTATTCCAGAGGAAGTGGCGAAGCAGGAATAGCACAGGAGAGCAGGATAATAAATTGGTTAGTTGCAATCATTCTTGTTACAGAGCAAGTCTGCTCATCAATTAAGTAAGGACTGTGGAGAGGAACACGGACTGCTTTCTAATAATACTTTTTGAGCAATGAAAAATGAGGTCATTTGATTGCACCCATGACTGGTAGGCAACATGCAGCTATGTTCAATGTGAGCCAGAGCACCAAAAATTACTCCCGCTCAAATATTGCCTCATGTAAACTTCCTTCTCTGGAAACTTCATAGACATCAAAAGAATACAGATGTTTTAAAATGTTTCAAAACCCTTTTCTAGGTATGTATGTATGTATGAACACATTTTCCCGTAGACACAGAATGGGTAAAACCCTTTGATACATCTGGCTCTAGAAGTTTTACTATTTACAGTTCCTGATAGTTTTTTTGCAACATAGCAAAGCACTTTAGTCATTTGTATGTTAAGACTCTCGCTTAGGACAAGTATACAGTATCCTTAGAAGAGTGCATGCTCTTCATTAGTCAGGGCTAGTTCTGTGCACATACACTGCATAGCTCATGACAGATTAAAGTCATGTTTTTCAAAACATCATACCTTCCTCTCTCATTTAGGAGTATTGTTAGAGATAGAAAGCTAGAGCAGAGAGGAAGTTGTGTTCTTTGATAATGTATGACTTTGAGAACAAGGGTGAAATGGTAGGGGAGAGCCGCTAACTGGAGAGAAAGGCTACAATTTTACAAAGGTAGACCCATTAATGTGGTTAAAACGTTTTTCATCTTTCCTTGCAGATGTGTGGTTTCAGCTTCTTGTTTGGTTTTGTGTCTTTGTCTCCCTCCCTTACCCTTGAAATAATCAGCTGTCTGACGCTTCAAGACTGTTGCTGTCAGTATCTCTTCCTGCACTTTGCAAGGTGTTAATGTTGGAATACGTTCAAAATTAATAATAATCAGTTTATAAATGTGAAGTTCAATTTCAGCTGTTGGAGCTCAATCTAAAAAACAGCAAGGTATGAGACTTGAAATGAAAGTAGTCGTTTCAGATAGTAATGAAACAAAATTTAAAGTGAAAAAGTTTGAACTAAAGGTTTCTATCTATTTAAAAAGATAAGCATAGATTCCTGAAATCTAATGATTGTTGTTACCACCAATGGACCTATGAAGCTCAATGTCTCCTATGAGCTTCCATAAACCATTTGTGTTATGGCATTGTTGTATTACTTGTGTCTGTTCGAGTGTAACACTGGCACAGACCAAAGTGATGGGAGGAAAGAGAGGTTGCCACACTTGTAACTCCGATTTTAATACCTGGTTTAAAAAAAGTCAGTTTCGGGATGATGTGCCAACAATATGGCCACTTTCCGATAATTCTCAGAGAGCTCGGCTTATATGACGATCTTTTAGCCGATTTTGAGGACATTTAATACACTTTCTACATATTGCTGCTTTCTTGCTATGTGCCTCACTTTCTATGGTGCCTTTCTTTAAAGCGTATGTGCTGGTGTGAAGATTGGACATGACTAGAAAGTTCACCGAGGCTTCCTACTGCCTGCAGCCCAGATTCCTGTCAGAGGAGGCAGAGTTATGGTAGGAAAAGGCATGGTTTTGGTCTTAGGATACTCACTCTGCTGGTTGTAGCTGCGGCACCTGTGGTAATATTTTTGATCCACCTGGTACTCTATTTTCTTCACATTCTACTGCAATTTCATAATCTATCCTGTCAGTGTTTGCAGTTTTTCTTTGAAATGGATGGCAAAATTGTGCTTCTAAAGCTAGTAAGTGCAAACAACCAGTATTTCCACCACCTAATAAATAAATAAATATTGACTCCTCTGAACCTTCCCATGTCACAATTTTGGAAGAACTACAAGCCGTTCAATGTAATGCTGACAATATTGTTAATGAGATTAAAAACATTCTCAAGGATTTGGCTGGTCTATCCAAGGTAATCTCTCATCACAAAATTAAACAAGGGACAATAAATATATGATTTATCGATTACTCCCTATTACAGCATACATTTCTTCCTATCAACAAACTTTCAATGATTTTAAAAAATCGATACAGACAATATAATTTGAGGATATTCGAATTTGTTATCTGCCTTAAACACAGAAGGCAATGATTGCAGAAAATATCTTGAGAACCTTTTGCCTAACTTATTGCATTGACATGTCATTTATCTGATATTCATAGCAATTTATTTGATTTCCTACTATCGTCTGCTCCTAAATAAATTGCATCAAATTGGAAAGAAGTAATCTCTTTTGTCAGTAAATACCTTGTGGTCGTGGGTCACTTTCACTAGACAAGGTGCTCATCTATCCCTTACTGGTAATACAACCTCTTTCCAAATGTTTTGGAAACATGATGATGACTCTATTTCCTTGCATATGCATATGTAAATGCATCCTCATGTTAATTAAGGGTTAATCTAATTTGTTCTCAAATGTTACATATATAAGAAGTAGCTACTGTTTTTTCCCTTACTATTACGTGCTGCATGTACTTAATATATGATTATTTGCCATTCTTTTCACAGATAAAGGTATATGGGTTTTTTGAGTTTTATCATACTCTAGCAGAGTGTACGTTTTCAGTACTATTTTTTGTATTGTCTTCATCACTTTAAAAGTGAACACAATATTTTGAACTTATGTTGGTGTATTTTATATGCCTGTTTAAGTGAGTATGTATATTGGTACCATTTTGAAACGTTACTGTTATGGGTTCCATGTGTTAAATATGTTTACATTATTTTGGGTTCTAATTGGGAGGGGCATTTATTTTGTTAACACTAATTACTGTGTTAATTAGTTACTGTATGCAATATTAGTTGTACTCAATTACCTATGTTTTGCTCAATGTACATTCTGTTTGTAAGTTATTCTTGCTTTGTTTTCTACTGAGGGTGACCCATCCTTCTTTCTCTACTTATTTTTAAAACATTTCAACTTAATTTGCTCCCCTCTACCTATTGGGCTTTACATCTACCGCCCCCCCCCCCCCCGGCATCCATCGATTTTGACACTATACTTGTTAGTGGTAGAACATAAATAACCTGAACCCCATGTCCCTCTGTCCTGCCACCCCACCAGCACTTCTCCATCTCACTAAACCCTTTCTTGGTGTTGTGCCATTGGTTACCACAGGGGTGCTTTCTTCTGCAGGTGTACCTCTGTATGGCATGTCAGTTTATTTTGGTTCTCCTCACTAGTGGACTAGGGTGGAAAAGAAATATATACATCAATATTAATACATATTTAGAATCAGATGTGAGTTTCACATTGCCACCCTATACTAGAATCATCATTTACATCTACATTTTCTGTCTATGTTTTTCCTTGAACCTATTTGTGTTTGTGTCTGCCTCTACAGGTCCTTGAAGGTGAAGTGGATGCAGCGATGGTCGGTCCAGTGGAGTTTGATGGTGTGGTTGAAGGAGACATGGGGGCTTGCAGAGAAGATGGGGTCAAGCGTGTAGCCGGCACCGTGGGTGGGTGTTGTGACGAGTTGTCTGAGTCCGAGGTTGGCTAGGTTGTCGATCAGGGTGGTGGAGTTGGTGTCGTTGTTGTTCTCGAGGTGGAAGTTCAGGTCCCCGAGGAGGATGTAGTCCGTGGAGGCGAGGGCGTGTGTGCTGACGAAGTCGGCGATGGAGTCGCTGAACTGTGGTCGGGGTCCGGGGGTCTGTAGACGAGGGTTCCTCTGAGTGTGGTGTTGGGGTCGGTGTGGATCTGGAAGTGCAGGTGTTCGGTGGTGCTGAGGGTGTCGTCGGTGTTGGTCGAGACTCTGAGAGTGTTCCTGTGGATGAAGGCGATTCCTCCTCCTACTCCGTTGGTGCGGTCCCTGCGGGTGATCTTTTAGCCTTCCGGGACGGCTATGACGATGTCGGGTCCTGAGGCGGGGTTCAGCCAGGTCTCCGTCAGGAAGGCAACGTCTGGGGATGTTGATTCGAGTAGGTCCCAGATTTCAACGGCGTGTTTGCGGGCGGAGCGGGTGTTGAGGAGGATGCATCTGAGGTAGTGGGGTTTGTTCCTGGTCGGCAGCTTGGCGGAGCGGATGCTGGTGAAGCTACAGTTCCGTCAGGTGAAAGGTCCGTGGTTGCGCTTCGGGGCAGCCAGGAAGCAGGTGTGTGATTGTCCGGTGTTGAGTGCGTGGGGGGTGCTGGCATCGTAGCGGTGTCGGGCGTCGTGGTGTCCGCGGGGGCCTGGGGCTCTGGCGCTGGGCACGGTCCAGGCACGGATGGACGCAGACGGGCTTGCCTTAGGCTCGCCTTCGGCGTGCCAGCGGAGCGCCCGCTGCGCGGCCCCCATATGAGGGGAGATGAGAGGGAGGAGTAGCTGGGAGGCGGGAGCGGGGTGGCGAAAGGGAGAGCAGGGGGTGGGGCCGCAGGGATGCAGCGGCGGGAAAAAACGGATGAGGGACGGCGGGGGGAGCAAAGGGAGAACCGGGCACAGAAGTAAAGCAAAGTTAGGCAAGCAAGCAAAGTCTGGCAAAACAAATACAAATACAGGCAGCAAGGCAAGGCAAAGTCTGGCAAAGCAATGCAGCAGCGTGGGGAGCGACCTGCCTGCGAGCAGGGTCAGAGGTCTTGACTCTTTAGCCCAAATCTGTTTACCCGTTAACCTCCCTTGCTTCCTAACACAGTATCAATCTGCCCCCCATGCCCACTTTCTATGCCTCACTATGCTTCTGTTTTCTGTTTATCTACTTCTAAGTATCTTGTATGTAAATGACTTGACGTGTAAGTAGCTGATATTGAAGAGTCGGTGATCTAGATACCACTTCCATGCCACCCTCTGCCAATTTAAAAACACAGTAGAAATATGTGTTTTGGGAATTCAACTTCACCTAATCCAGGTAATGATTTTTTTATATTTTAAATATTATGAATTTCCAGAGAGCTGCAGGAGACAAATAAACAGTAGCATATGTACCATAAAACAAAATGTGTGGCATTAACACATCACTGTTCTCACCATACTTCAATGGCATTGCTTTGTTTCGACCAAACTAACAGAGGAATGGTTAAGCCCAGGGAAAACTCTGCAAATATTTCACAATTTCCTAACTAAAGTTATTTATTGGTTAAGTTATGACCCAAAACGTCATAAGTGTACATTTTTCCAAGATGCAATGTCACTCAAAGTAGTATGTAGTAATAAACCTAACTGCGATAAAAAGCTTCAGGTTTAGCTATAATGTCTAAATAGTGCAATACTTTTACCTTAATCACTGTGTTCTGCTCAGTAGGAGTGTTGTGTACGGGTGTGTAGGGGGGGGGGCATCTTGCTTATGTTACCCAATTCTGGAGACTTCATTCTCATAATGCAGCAGTTAGGGTCCTGTGACTAAAGCCAGGGAAGACTTCCACTGGTTGCCTGTCAAAAAAAGAGTTGACTTTAAAGCACTTTGTATTTCCCACAAAGCATTGTATCTTCAAGGTCCTGAATCTCTTGTGAACAATTTGTTGTGGTACACCTCAAACAGATCACTTCATTCATCCACAGCCAAAAAGCTGTCTGTTTTCCGCATCCAAAAAGCTTCTTGGGGAGGTAGAAGCTTTTCCCATGTCACATCCCGTCTTTGGAATCAAATGCCAGAGTACTTAAGGAATACCCCCAACATTCTGGCTTTCAGAAAGTCAATTAAAACTTGGCTGTTTACTTTCCCTCTGTAGATTATATATCCTTATGTCCTTTTCTCGCATTGCAGGTAGCACCAAGACGCTCTTGGGCCCTTGGGCATACATCTCGCTTTACAAATTATATCAAATCAAAATCTACAGCACTCTGTCTGGTCCTGGAGGTAATACCCATATAATTGTCTTAAGATCAGGAGGTATATCTGGAGTAGCGTGTTTAGCTCTTTTGTGTGGAATAGCACTACAAATGCAAGGAGAGCCATTTAAGTACTTGTCTTTTAGCAGATTGCACCCTTATGCACACTTCTTGTCAGCCTACATTCTCCCCTCTGCTCACTACTTGGTATCTTGCTCTCCGGCCGTGTACCTCCTTCTTTTTAACTGCGTATGCAGCTTCATTCCTATGACCTTTGAGACCCACATAAATTGCTGTTTTTTCCCATTGTCCTCTACTCACTTCCGTCCCTATCGTGGTTCAATCCATCAATGCTATGCCCCTTAGGGGGTGTATTCTGTGAACTCAGGGGAAAAATCTCATCGTTCCTCTCAGCTCAGTGCTTGAGAAAAGATCGGGTGTTGCTCCTATGCCATGTTGGATTGGCCATGGTGCCTCAATGGAGATGGGCAGCATTTCCAGAAAAGTAGTACCATTGGGTTGGTAACAACACCTATTACCCAGGTATCTAAAATAATTCACTACTTTGTGAACACTATTGAAATAGATATTATTGATATTTTTAGATCGAGCTTAGCGCAACATGCATGCGCTGCTCTGCGAGGCTTGTGTGGGTCTGACTCTCCCCACGAATTGGGTTGTCTTTTGCGTGTGTCATTCAATAATGAAAGCACGCAAATGGCTAAAGGCGGGTGCATGTCCCACCTCTTTTGTAATGTTCACTCCCATGGCGTTTTGCCTGCAGGAGCAAGCAGCGGCGCGCAGGGTGGCAGCTGCATCCCTCATGAGTCAGGTTACTATCTACTTGTTTTGCATGCGTTAGCACATGAAAGCTGGGTCTATTGACTTCTTTTGTGTAATGCATTGATACCTCCGAGCAAAAGTCCACTTTGTAATTCTTGTTTACTCATCTTTTCAAATGGAAAGGAATCAGTTTCCCTGTCGATATTTATTTAAAAATACGAAAATATGCTGTTTTCACTGATTCTTCATGTCACTGCTGCCTGACCAGTAGCTGACAGGACTGGTACCACGGGATGTTACAGTAATAAGGGGTGCGCTGTCCCAATATAGCTGCCAATCTGCTTGTGTTTGTACCGCCATGCCAATCTTCTCAGATGACTATGTTTTTTCCATGTGGTTGTTTATTTTGTTAAATTCTGACTGGCACCGAAGCACGAGGGTGCATCTATCAGTCAAATAATTGTTCAAATTCAGAATTTATATATTTCTTCACCAAAGGAAGAAGGATACATCAGCAGACTTGAGTGGAAATCATGTGGTTAAACACAGACATTGATGTTAAAAAATAATACAATACAATGTGCCCTAACTCTATTTATTCCCTGACTCTGTGGATGAAGTTACATTGTCATTATCCAGGATACGAGCCCCATTGGTCGGCTCGCACTGTGACACCCCGGACTCCTACCCCCCAGCTCCTCACTGGTTTCATTGTGGCTTAAGGTGCGCCATTATTTACTTTAGTTTTGTGTACTTTTATATAGCATAAACCATGCCCAACGAGGCTTCAGACCGCTTTACGCGCAACGGAGGAACCTGTTGTAAAAGAATCACCAGACTACAGCAGATAGAGCACAATCACTCTGAGGGTTCGGCAGAAGACCTGCTCCTCGTGCTACGAGTAATGTGTGTCCAGCACAGTGACCCATATCATCAGTCGGACATGATGTGTATTTGATCCGATATTAAAGGGGTGATTGGGACTGTAATTAAGACCTTACTCCATAAGGCTGATGACATCACAGCCTTAGGGCCACACGTCACCAGTTTCCAGCTCCAGAGCAGGAACTTCCTTGTCTCCATGTCCCATAAGACGTGCTTCCGTTTGCGCGTGCCCAGTAACACATATTGTCCGTTTCACATATAGTGTAAACCCCCACGTGCCCACAGTTTATAGATGACTACTAATGGACACAGAAAAAGACAACCAGCGTCACACAAAAGCTAGCAGAAAAACTGACATCTTCCGGGGTCAACACAATTCAAGGACCAATGACGCCATCGGAGTTGAAGGAATGCGACAAATGTAGGGTCGGACTGGGATCACAATTAGGTCTGGGCACTTCAAAACAAGCATTTGCAATGCAATAGGTCTCGCATCTATGAAACTCTTGTAAATGCGAGACCTCTTGCATTGCAAATGCTTGTAATTAAATGGTAAAGGTTAGAAGAATTTTGAAACAACTGAGCAAGTGTGGCAAACTGAGATAAACATGGCATCCATCAAGGTCTCTAGCAGCTAAATCCTACGATGTCCTCATTTTATTCATCTAGCGTGTGATTTGCAGTCCATTGAGTCAAAGGTTGACCAGGAACATAGGCTCAAATACTTGAATCATAGCTCATGTACACACTTTGACAAGTCAGTCTTCGCAGGCAGGAATGACTCAATTAATCAGCAAATCTGCCACGCCCTGTTAACCGTTCCCTCATCTTACTCTATGAAGAGCAACTAACACAAATATTATCTGGGGCGACGCAAGTACAGATCAGAGCTGTGTCGGAAACAGCACCAGTCTGGCATTGAATACCCAATATGGCATCTGTACAATGCACTGAAACCATCTTAGTTAAGTCGCACCTTATGAAAATAGAAAATGTAAAATAGAAACTTCTGAGAAGTCTTGGCGAAATTTGCAGAACAGAATGAGGTCGTGTTTTTTTTTTGCTTTTTTGACTTTATTTATTTGAGAAACAACAAGGGTTAATTTTCTGGGAGGATTTTAGACCGAGTTTACATAACACATGCATTGCTAATGCGTTTAATGAAAGAAAATGAAAAATAATAATTTTATAGGTAAACATTGTGTGGAAAAGAATATTTTACACAGTTTACACTCTTTATTTCTGTCCTTTGGTGGCTTTGGCAAATCTAACATCTATATTTGCATTCTTATATCTAGCACAACACTGATCACATTTTGCTTGGAAAAGTGTTACAGTTTGTGGACTAGGGTAAGTGGTGGCAGGGTGCTGAATGTCTGCTAGTTTATTTGCACTCTAAGAGCTAAAGTGATGACATTTTCAATGCACTGCATTTCACATCCAATCTGAACAAGTGTTACAGTTTGGGAAGGATGCTGGTTTTGGCAGACCGATAATAGTGTGTCGTCATCTGCATCTAATTTATGCAGGAAGTGCTATTGTGATCACATTTGTGTGACCTACTTTTCACCACCACCTTAGGGAAGTGTTATAGTTTGTGGAAAAGGGTTATTGTTAATAGGTATTTGAGAACGTTTTATAACACAATCTGTTTCTGGATTTGTTCTCCAGGTGCGTTTGCCTAGTTTGTGGTTGTGTTACAGTTTATATAGTTGAATGGGGTTTAACAGATAGTTAAACGTGTGATGTAACACTGCCTTCTTCACTGTTTGTGCTTCAAGCTCAAGCGTAATGGTTTATCTTCTCTACATTTGAAAACCGCTTTGGTGAAGAACTAAAGTTTTAGTGTCAGAGTTGGGTAAATAAAAGCTAATATTAGTGTGATGGACTACAACCTACTCATGTATTCAGGCGCTAAGTCCTACAGAGATCACACTTAACGCAAAGCACCATGGTGCATGCTGGCATATAGCTAAAGGTACAATTTAACAGTACCCTGCTTCTTCATTGGTGCTACATCCATTGTAGTACTACACTTATCCGCTCTACATTGTACTAGTACTTGGGTAAAGTGTTAAAGGTTTAATGTCAGAGTACGTAATGGGAAGCTGCTGATAGTATTCTATAATACTTCTGGCTTCTGCATTTGTGCGTCAAGTGCTAATGTGATCACACACAAAACAACATGCTGCATCATGAACATATAGCAATATTTTTTTGCAAATTGTCTCATCTAGGGTTGTCAACATCTGTGCTATCAGGGATAAAAAAGGCACACTAATCAATATGTCCTCTGCAGACATATGTGGTGGGGACAGGGGAAAAGATGGAAACCCTATTGAGTATACTATGAAAACTGATATCACTCAGTGTGTTGGGGCTGCACACATTTTGCATGGTGCATGGCATACAGCAACCACTAGTTGCACCTTGACCAAAAGCATAAGGGTTTCCAACTCCCAGATATTGGTCATTGCAGATAGTATAAATGTCACTCTCATATTTCTGAAGCCGATTCGATGGCCATGTTGACCTAACTGCAGAGTCTGGCCTGAGAGGAAATTGACAGAATCTTTCTGGGATGCAACAGGTTTTATTATACATTCTAATGCTGCAAAGTTTTGGTCACTTTCAAAGGAAAGAATAGGACACAGAATGCACCTGGCAGTTCAGGATAGACTGTTCCCATGGTGAGCAGGATCAGTACTGATTTGCATATGGTGGGCTTCTGTCTAGAGTGCCATGATGGGTGATACATGTTGAACCAGAATCAATCCCAATCAATCATCAGTGGCTGAGATTTATTCAAAAGTTCCAATCCCCACCTTCTTGTTTCTCTCCAAATATATGTTCTTGAAGGCTTACAGGCTCATTCCTGAAGAGAAGGTAAGAGCCAGTGTGACTCTTCATTTTCAAAGAGCACAGTCTCAGACTAGACTTAATGAGGAGCACCAACGCTCTCGTTCTAGTCCCTCCTCTGTTAAATAAGAAATCTACTCAATCTCGCTCCTTCTCCGGAAATGGGCCAACCATCTGGAATTCCCTACCTAAAGACCTGCATTGTAACCCCTCCTACTACAGCGTCAAAAAAGACCTTAAACTGCACCTCCTTCACAAATACTGGGGTACTTAACCCTTAACTCTGACCCCAACTCTGCTTCCCACTGTTAGGATCCCCCCTACTGTCCTCCCGAATCTCTATTCTCCCCTTCTTACTATCTCCCTTATGCTACTCTCTTTCCTTCCCTCGAATTTCCCCTCGTTGTCT
Source organism: Triturus cristatus (assembly GCF_964204655.1). Taxonomy (NCBI): domain Eukaryota; kingdom Metazoa; phylum Chordata; class Amphibia; order Caudata; family Salamandridae; genus Triturus; species Triturus cristatus. The sequence continues at coordinate 888,445,228 of NC_140592.1, read as the reverse complement.
CTGCCTACAATTTCTAGGTAATTCCTTATCCTTCCCCTTCCTCAGTCTCCCTCCACCTATACTTATTCCCCTTCCCTTATCTATCCTTACCCTCTGACCCTAGCCCTATCCACTCACAGCTTGCCGTAGCTTAAGACAATCTTTAAGTAACTAGCCCTGGTAGTAATTATCCATTCTTTTTGTTCTAATGGTTCTGAATGTTATTTCATTGATCAAATGTTTTATTTCCTCCTCCCCAAAACTCCTGTAAAGCGCTCAGATACCCTTGGGTCTAGACATTGCTATATAAAACCTTTTTAAATAAAAAAATAAATAAAATAGGCAGAACAAGACAAGTACAAGCAGGAGCTCTTTTAGGGTGCAAATTGACTCCCAGGATCGACCTCTGAATCATGAACTGGCCCACTGAGATAGAATTCTGGCTAGGTAGTGGGCTTAGGGAGGGAGTAAAGGGGAAAGATTCTTCTTGGAGTCTGCTTCTGTCAACACTGATTCCTCTGGCCCCCAGTGGCGGCTCCTCTGCTAAGGCGGAGGAGCCTCGATCTACTGCTTTGAAGCAGTGAAAGAAAGGAAAAATAAAATGATAATAACGTAATGTTATTAGCATTTTCTTTTTGTCCTGCTGCGGCAGCTTTGCATAACCGGGCAGGGCTGTTCTGCTCACAGAACAGGGTGGGGATGGGGGGAGTGGTAGCACCCACCTAAGTGCGCAATGACTGCTTGGCCGGCCCTTTTGGGATAGCCACACAGTCATGTGCACTTTGCATGTTCTCCATGCAAGCTGCATTAAAGCCTGCATGGAGAACATGCCCAGGCCCAAAGTCCCTGGCAGAGTGCTGAACCACGGCACTCAGACCAATCGCAATGCTACATTGCAGCATTGTGATTGGTCAGGGGAGCCTGGGTGCTTACCAATCACCACGCTGCATTGCAGCATTGTGGTTGGTCATGGGAGCCGGGCTGCTTCCTGTTCCATTGCCGAGGTGAAGAGAGACGATGGAGAGACGAGGCGTTAAGGTTCTTTTTTTTCACTACTGCTTGTTTGTTTATTTCTCATAGTATTTCTCCAGTAAGTGTGCCTCACTGAATGTGCTGGGGCAATTCCATTTCGAATGTCCTTGGTAGAGACTTGTTCTTTGATTCCTGTATCATATAGTAGTCGTATTCCTTTTATTGTCACTGCACTTGCACATGGCTATCTTCTGTTGTGACCTCCTAATGGGACTTCCACAGCTAATCTGCATATCTGTGTATGGTCAATGAAACATTTTTAAAACAACTGCCAAGCCACTGAGATGCAGTAACCCCCTATATTATGGAAAAGCAAAGTCTATAATTTGTCAAGTGTCCAGAAATTAGGCTCAGACACCTCTTCCCAAAAGCATTAGCTGTTGTCAGAGTACCAAAACACAACGTTGAGTGTTGGTCTAATATAAAAGTGTAATTGGATGAAGCCTGTACATGACAGCCAACACATCTACTGCTATATTTCCTTATAGTAAATTAATATGTCTGCCCATACTTCCCTTCTAAAATGGTTGTATTTAATAAAATCGACTTTTAAAATGGCGACTACATTTAAGTTTAGTTGCTCCTTCAATATTTCTCATGACAATTCCAAAAATGGTGAATTAAAATAAATATTTTTATTACATGCCTATTTCAATGTATCTAACTCTATCCTGATACTTTCTTAGTACCTCTTAACTATTCCCATCCCAGAACCCTTAAAACACCAAACTACCCCTTAATGCTACCCTTCCCTGAGTCCTAAAAGTTCCAACTACTTTTTAACGCTACTAATCCCTGAACCCAACCAACCCCTTACTAAACCTTTAAGCACGCTTCCTTGAATCCTAAAAACCCCTTAGTACCTCATAATATTACTGTTCCCTGAACCCTAAAAAAACCTTTACTATCCCTTAATGCAAACCCTCTCTGAACCCTAAAATCCCCATACTATCACTTAATGTTATCCTTTCCTGGGGCTAAAAACCTCTTACTCCCCTTACTGTACTCCTTCCCTGACAAACCCTAACCACCCCTCAGCGTTACCCTTCCCTGAACCCTCAAATAACAAATGCCCCTTAATGATACCATTCTCTGAGCCCTAAAAACCCTTACTATCACTTAACCCTTCCATCCATTGAACCTACAATCAACCTACTGCTATGCCTGCCTGACCTCTACCTACCCCTTACTATCCTTTAACACTACCCTTCCTTGAACCCTAAAAACCCTTTACTACTACTTAATGCTACCCTTACCTGTGTCCTAAAAATCACTTCCTACCCCTTAATACTACCTTTCCCTGAACTCTAAAATACCCTTGCTGTCATAGAACGTTAACTTTCCTTAAACCCTCCCATCCCCTTACTACCCCCCAATGCTGCTCTTCCCTAAATCCTAAAAACCCCTTTCTAGTCCCCGTCCCATTCCCCACCTCACTCTCTACTTTAGCAGGTGGGTGCCACCAAGCCCATGCTCCCAATTCATTTACCTTGGCCTTATGAAGAACAACATATTTTCAAGTTTTATTAGCTACAGCATTTTTTTAATTCTATATTTGTAGTAGAGTACATTTTTGACACAACTTTTTTTAATCTACTTTTTTCCACCAAGTTTTTTTCCGCAAACCTATTATGGCAGCAAAATGTTAACTGTTGTCTTCTAAAGTGCTCCTTCACCTTCATTCCAGTAGATGCATTGATTTAAATACATTCCTATCTATTCTCATGCTGTACACATAGCCACGTAATAACTGGTGGTGTTTGAATTTTTGGATAACACAACATCAGCATACTTCCTCATTGCTTCGACTGAAAGTGCCTACTTAATAGACTTAACTTCATTGGCTGATATTCTATTTTATTCTGAGCCAATGGCTGCCTAATTACTACTGTATGACGTACTTGGAGATCAATAAATTGGATTTTACAGATTTTCAGTATTCCACATTAACATAAGAATTGAAAATGTGTATCAAAGTTGGAAATTATGGTGTCCACCAATTCTTATCAATTTTATGACATGGATATTTGTTGTGTCAGTAAATCACCCAACTCCTAGCCATCTTTTCCTGTTAAAGGCATAAATGTCATTCTCAGTTGGAATGCCTGCTCTAGAATTTGTGCTGACTCTTCCACCTCTGCCAATGCTGCAAAGACAAATCTGCCATATTTAGCGTTGTCCACCAGTGTCTCCAATGTTCTTCTTTGCGACAGAAAAGAATTCACCTGAGGGGCAGACTATGATGGACATATCCAGTGCTAAATTACCCAAGGCCGCCTCTGCTGGTGTATTTTCTGTCAGTACGAGTAGTTTCTGGAAATGCAGTTCACAGCTGGGCTATGTTGAAGATGCCTGCCTGTCTGGTGTGCTTTATATGGTGGGGCTGTTTAACAGCATGGTTGGTAATTTAGATTTACCTTTCCATGACTATGCTGGAAATGGTGACAAATCTGTCACTCTAGATCCACCTCCATTCTCACTAGAGTTATGTCTGCACCTTGGCAGGTGAATTACCATGGTGATGATGTTTCTACCAGTTAACAGACTCTTAATTGTTGTTTATGTCTCCAGCTGTAGGCTAGCCATTTTTTCTGAGAGTTACAATTATTGCCACTCTCTTAATCAGACCCAGAGCATCCTATGGCCAAAAGTCTTCGCTGTTTGCTTGTTCTGATCAAGCTGAAGTGCTACAAATGCTTACTAGTTGGACTTCCTAAATACTAGTTCTTCTCTTGGACAAAGTACTTTGCTATAGAAAACCTTTAATAACCGTTGTGAGCCTACTTCCACATTCTTCTATCACCATCAACTGATTATCTGCAAAACTTTAACTTACAAACTACTAATTCTGGCTTTAAAAATATAAATTAACTAGTCCAGGCTATATAAAAGCAGCTTACAAGCTATTTGCCTCCCCAGAACCTCTCTTTACCTAAACTTAAGTTTTCATCCCCACATCTTCCTTTGCTACCTCACATTGTCTCTCTCGTTTGAGCTACATGGGCCATGCTAATGGAATTAATTACAAACTGATCCCAGTTGAACACTTCTCCATCTTCTCTTTTCCAGCTCTCACTATTACCATAAAGACTCATCTTCCTATGTTTAAAAGTAGTCACAACTAATTAGCAGTATAACTGCTTGCATGGTACCCTTGGTAAAGGAAGAAAAACAGGTTATGTGGGAAAGCCTTCAAACAGAGCTTGAACAATTTTTGATTAGTCAAACTCACACAAATCTCAACAAGTAGAGAACTTCTGGAAATCTAGAAAGGAAATAGGAATACATTAACACACTTGGTACCCTTCAGCTGGCTGTTTAGGGAGGACTGTTTGCCACAAAAGAAGGGAAGAGAACTTCCCATTTCGACCAGGATCTAATAATAAATAATAAATTAAAGCTGTATTGGCAAAGTATACAAACCAGATGACAACATGATAAAAGACGCTAGCATTACAAGACTTGCCCCCTCATTTCAGTGACTACCACAGGAATAACTGAAAGTTACTAGATTGAAGTACAGAAGAAGAGTAATGTCCTTTTAGCCTGTCACTTAACATAGGTCACTATTTCTTGGGCGATACCTTGAAGAGTGATTTCACCTATTCAATGCTCACATGTACCTTCAATTCATGTCACAGGTAACCATTGACAAATGAGTTAACCATTCAATCAATCAATTAATCAAACATCTATAAAGTGTGGCAAATCACCCCTTAGGGTCTCGAGGTGCTGGAGGCGTTTGCTGCTGCGTGGTGTAATGATCATTCGAGCATCCAGGTCTTGAGTTGCTTCCTGAATTGCTGAAGCAACGGTGCATTGAATGACTTGAATTGTCCAATATTCCTCAAAATAACTATAAATAGTAGAGGAATGGATCCACCCTCATTAACATGTGGGTCATCTTCACGCTTCACTACAAGGATACTGAGAAAGTCTAAAATGAGAATTGATTGATGCACCTGAGTTTAGATTTTTGCAGGAATACCATGGCAGTCTCTTCACAACCAAGTAATTGATTGGAAAGTTCACTCAATGTTCTCCTTGTTTTTGCTATCCATAGCTCTTAACCACTAGGGTAGAGCCATAATTCATGTCACCAGTACTAAGGAGTAGTAGTACATAACATTAACTGTAAGAATGCATTAAACATTTGGATTTTTCAAACAAGTTGCGCAGACCTTTCGATTTTCAAATTGATTTAATGCCAGTGACAAAAGTACTGTGTATTCCCATCTTCGCAAATTGTGCATGCAATTTCAAGGGTGCAAGGGTGCCAAAAGGACACCCTGTTGCACCCCTGAATTTAGAATTTATCCACATGTTGCGCACACACATGCCCCAAGGGCATGTGTGTGTGTGATATGGGACTTTGAAAAATGCACTTTAGTGCATTTTTCAAAGAAATTGCAAATTACCATCAACTTTAGATTGACGGTGATTTGCGATTCATATTTGCGAAATCGCCAATTTTTTTTGTTTAATGCATTGCATTTAAGGAATCGCAATTTGCGATTCCTTAAATACAATCGCAATTTAAGTAATCACAAATGTTGCCGTTTCTTAAAATGAGATTTTTGCATTTGGGATGATGCATCCCAAATGCAAAGATACCGGTTGCAAAAGGGCAGATTCTGCAAATCTGCCCGTTTGCGACCAGTTTTTAGGTTGATGCATATAGCCCTTTGTGCTTTGTGCACAATGCAGCATATCTTAAATGTGACCCACTTGCTTATTGGAAGCCAGTATAACCGTTGTAAAAGAGGGAGAGAAGCTGTTCTGGCAGGAGAGTTTGAGACAAGGCGAGCTGCAGTGTTTTGAACTACCTGAAGTCTACTTAGAGAGGACTCACTTGCTGAAACCAGGAGAGCATTACAGTAGTCCAGGCGGCTTATCATCAGTGCCTGGATTTGTGTTTTTCGTGCCGTTAGGGGGAGAAAGGGAAATACCCTGCGTAGGAGGCTTAACATATGGAAGCATGAGCCCACAGTACTTGTGACTTGTTCTTTCATTGTAAGTTTCTGGTCCTCATGTCATTAAGACCTGGAATAAAATGTTAAAGAATGGTTTATATGCTAAACTAATGTGGTTTCCAAGAACATTGCAGGATTCACAGTGATTTCAAAGACTGCAGAAGAAATCTGCAACAAGGCTGTACTTAATGCCATTAAGATCTCTCTTATGGATTGGAGTGATAGGAGTCATGTAAACCTGTCAAATAATCTATTTTCATAATAACTAATAAAATCCCAGCAATCAAAAATGAAATGTGTGAAAGATTACTTCACATCGTTCATTCAGCATCCCTCACCTCTTAATAAATTTCCTAAATTATATATATAATATATATTATATTTGGCTGGCTCTTATCATAATATTGTAAAGTCATGTTAATCCCTATTACCCCGGTTACCCGAATGTCAGTAGGCTTCAAATTGGACATCAAAATAGACCAGCAGCTCTTCCTAGCAGTCTCTTCGTCTGCTGGCCCTGCCAAATTTCTATGGTCTTTTATACTTTTTGCATGCTCGAGCAAGTGAGGATCCCGTTGCATTCAGATTCTGCATTTGGTACACAGAATCGAAAACAATGTTATTAATAGGCTATTTGGAATCATACAGAGGCTACCATATTTTGTCTTTTAATTCCAACACCATGGACTTTCCACAAGGTCAATTTACAAGCAGATTCTTTGATACCGTTTGAGATTGGCATAAAGATTCTATTGCAATTGCAAAATGAGCAGCAGAAAATATGTGATAATTAACCACATACAGTTTCTGTTGTCATTAGAAGATAAGTAGGCCCTTATAATGATACCCTGATTCTTAGGCTTAGCACTTATGTCATACTCTCAAATCCATTCAGTGTGCAAAAACTATAGTTAAGATGCATCAATGGATTTGACACATGGAAAATTATAAAAACATTTTTTTAAAGTCTGCAGGTTTCCACAATGTCATACGATATACCATAGATGCCTATATCACCAAACATTTCAAAAAGGCACCTAATCAATGCAAATTTCAACATCTATTGAAAACTTACTAAACCTGAAGTATTTAAGACAATCCTCTTTGCTTCTCATCAGCATTTTGAGACCCTTCTTAGGATCTTGGAGAGTTAAATTTCAAACAAACACAAACCCTCACCATACTTTCCCTTCAACCTTCCAGCACTCCAAACCTTCCTTTTGTCCTTGTGTCTGGTGGACACTGACCATGAGATGATTCATTCCCAAAGCCTCAAATCCTCAAACCTGAAGTTTTCCTGTGCCGGGTAGTCAACTTCAAGCAATTCTTCCCTCCTTCTGCAGCTGACATCGCAAGTGTAATCCCTCTCAAGCGGGTCTATTCCAAATCAACTTGAACGCAATCATTACTCTGTTCTCAGAAAACTTAGAGCAAATCCAGAAGATCTTGAAAGCTAGCAACCAATCTCCAACTTACCTTTTATCAGCAATGTCATGGAGAAAGAGGTCACTAGATAAAAGGATTATTTTAATCTAACCACCTCCTTCATGATTTACAATCAAGTTTCAGACCTATGTGGGTAAAACAAACCACATTTGCAAGCAAAAGCCAAGATCTTCCTTCAACCTGGACAAAGGGAAGCAAGAAGACTTAATGCTCTTTGAGCTCACAGCAGTGTATGATACCTTGAATCATGAGATCCTTACGAAAAGACTGGGCTGAAATATCTGGCATAGTTTTACTCTAAATCTGTGCCTTCTTCCATAACCAAAGCCAGTTACTACGTGTTGGATCATAGGAATCATCTGTATGAAAGGTGAGATGCTGGGGCCCATGGGCACCCTCCCTCACACCATTTGTGTTCTGCATTTCCATACTTTTATTGGCACACATCCCAGAGAATGATCTGGTATATTTCCAGATGACAAATCCAACAGAGCAACAATCCTAAGTACAAAATCAAGGGATGACTAAATAATACGACTGAGATCCTCGTACGAGGTGGACCTAACTACAACTAAACTTTCTTTTTATTCACCTGAGAGTCTTCCCCTTCCATGTTATGTTGTGTTATGTTAAGTTAAGAAGCTTATATAGCGCTGCAGCTACTCACTCTGGGTTTCCCAATGCTTTAATAGCAACAGGTAAGGTTCCACAGGCACAGCTAGTTCAGAACATTCCCACGTCCCATTCCCATTCACAACATTTCCTTGTCAAAAAGCCAAAGGCTTAGAGGTAATCTTGAATACAGATCTTTCATTTGCTACCAAGGGCAATGCTCTGGTCATTGCAATTAACCTACATCTGCTGATGCTTCTGAAGATCCTGCCTTTTATGTAAAACATTCACTGATTGGAACTATCAAAAGCCATAGTAATAAATGCTTGGCTTACTACACACGGTCTAAAGAGGGTTCCCAAAAGATAAATCACAAACAGATTGCTAAAGACTTTACAAACAGGCAGCAAAACTCTGCCTTGAATTTAAGATATACAAACATTCAAACAAAACCGTTTATTTTAATTGTGTCCATTCATGAGTGGCATGTCTTTCTTTTTCCATGGTAACTAGCAGAGACCAACCGGGGTTCGGACCTAGTAGAGGTGCATATGTGCAGTTTTTTCTCAAAATATCTGTTTAATGGGGAGAATGAGGTTAGGAATCAAGGTCATTCAGCAATTAAGTCAAAAAGATGGATCATATTAATAGAGCATAAGCTTTGGCATCGGCTGGTTGATGATGTACCACTTACAGATATTCAGCATGTGCCTTGATTTCTGAAGTACTACAAAAGCACATTTTGCACATTGCTTTTGAGAGCCCATCAGCAACATTTATGATGTTACCATGCAATCTTCAAGGCATTATTTCAAATTACATTTCCATTTCAGAGAGGAGTGCCTGTCGTTTCCGATGGTAATCACAAAAGAGGTGCAAGAAAAGGTTATGGGGGCATATGTGGAAACAAGTTCTCTCAAGAACTAGCAGAGTCCATTAGAGAGACTTTTCATAGCAAAATCTGTGGTTGGTCTGAATGTTGAATTAGTTGTGTCTTTGCTTGTTCCCATAGCATAACAACTACTTTCTTATTCCCATGTTTGCCTTGCTCACTGAGCACACTGATCTATGTTAACAAATAAAAGAAAAGTTTTAGACACCATATAAGACTGTGCACATAGTTGACAGTCCTTTTTAACCATCTTTTTGAGTGGCCATTGTTGTTAGAGAACTATTCAGGTTTCTTTCTTTGTCTAAGACTGACTCTGAAGTATTTTTGATGAAGATGTCTGAAGAAACCCACTCTTCCTGTGATATGCCCTCTTAATCTTTAGGAATAACATTTTTGCTCATTCTGATCGTGGTCATTTCCTTTATATTTTGATGAGACAGAATTGTCTTACTGACATCTACATGTGGTGTGAGTGGCATTGTGCACTGTCATCATCAACCACCGTCATCCACTTTTTCAGCCACTCTGAAATCTGGAGCAAAATGAGGAACATGTGAATGGCCTACCTTTGGGTACCTTTGCTTCTCAGATGGGTCAGTGGTATTTTGGAGCCAAGATTGGCATCCCTGTTATCACAGCACATCTCAGACTTGTAAACTGTGCATCCTATTATTGTGTATCCAGGCCAATGTGGTTTTTGATCTACAATTTTAAATAATTGTAAGAGGTTTTATAATGTTGATGTCTAAGATGATATTGTTTCATGGGAAAGTGTCTTATGAGATTGTCAATAAATTGATTTTAATAATTTTAATAATCAAAAGTAAACAATTTACTTACAGTCCGCAATGTGTTTCTGGTTCTTACTACCAGTCAAGAAATCCCAAAGCTGGGATGAGATATTTTAAATAGAACTAAACCCGTAAGTTTGTGTGGAGCCACACCCAGTGTGTTTATAGAAAGCTGTGACTAAGGTGGTGATTGCCACTGCTATTACCTTGGTTTTAAGAAGATGGAATGAATGGTAGATACTGCTGTAGTCTCTAGAGGTGGCCTGCACTTCGCCAATGCAACTCAGGACATGCACAATGACAAGTTCAACTTTGTCACCATAATCACATCCAACTGTACCTTCTGGATGCTGCTTTGCCTTTCTTATCCATGGCCTGTTCAGATGTCTTCTTCTTATCACCGTCATTAAAATAGGGACTTTAAGAAATGGAGGCTCTTGGCTTTCTGTTTTTTTGGAAGAAATGCTAAAAGAGAAAACATTGCGGAATCCTCAAGCATTAACTCCGGGACTGCACCTACTTCTGGTGAAGGTAAAGCTTCTAGTGATACTTGCTAGTTTAGTCCTGTATCACTTTCAGCCATGATTGCAATCTCTGTAGCACTAATAGAAAGAGTCTTTCCTCTCTGGTGGACTGTCCGATGATTTTGATGATGGTATTTTGGAGGCAGGAGAGGGCTTACCAGATACTTTGGCCAGGATATGCAGAAATGCCAATGCTGGACATTTAAGTATTATCATTCTTTTCAGAATTATCAAACAAACCACCATAAACCTCCAACTCAGGGAATACCTCAAGAATAACGACACACTGGACGCATCCCAATCTGGATTCCACATGAACCACAGCACCAAGACCATACTGATCACAGCCACTGGAGACATCAGAACACTTCCAGACTAGGGAGAAGCAGCTGCCCTGATCCTCCTCGACTTCTCAGCGGCCTTCGACACTGTGTCCCACCACACCCTGATAAAGAGGCTGTATTGGATTGAAATCCAAGAGGACACCCTCAAATGGATTACATCCTTCCTCACCAGAAGAACACAGAGGATCCGCCTTCCACCATTCACCTTGAGCCCATGAACATCATCTGCAGCATCCCTCAAGGCCCATCTCTCAGCCCTACTCTGTTCAGCACCACCATGATCTCCCTGGCTAACATCATGAGAAACCATGGATTGAACATTATCACCTGTGCAGATGACACCCAGCTCATCCTCTCTCAATCCAAAGACCCTTCCACCAAGAAGGCCAACTTCCACCAGCGCATGACCAAACTCAACACAAACAAGACTGAAGTACTGATCTTCATGAACAACACCTCCCCATGTAATGACTCCTGGTGGGCTGCTAAACTAAGACCTTCTAACACCCCCACGGACCACACATCATCTTGGGCAGCAAACTCACCATGAAGAACCTGATCAACGCAGTCTCCTCTGCCTGCTTCCTCTGTGCATGCTCCAAAAGTCTTCAAATGGCTCCCAGTCTCTACCAGACGCACCGTCACTCAAGCTCTCATCACCAGCCCCTTGGACTACGGCAACGCACTATATGCAGGAATTACCACACACCTACTGAAGAGACTGCAGACCATTCAGAATTCAGTGGCTAGAATCATCCTTGACCTCCCGGGGTGGACCCATATCAACCCTGACCTTAGGAAACTCCACTGGATCCCCGTCCACAAGAGATGCCAATTCAAGATTCTGACTCACACCTATAAAGCCCTACACAACCAAGGACCAGCATACATCAACCACCGCCTGAGCTTCCACCAACCCTTCAGACTCTGGCGATCTGCCTCTCTCTCCCTCGCTCACCCCCCCGCATCCGCCGTAGCAACAGTGGAGGACAATCCATCTTCTACCTCACCACTAAGTCCTGGAACAGCCTCCACTTCCATCTCCGGACCTCACCCTCTCTCCAGGAGTTCAGAAGGGGACTCAAGACCCGGCTATTCAACTGATGATAACGGAGCAGCACAAATCTCAGCGCCTGGATACCCTCATGGGTGACTAGCTGCGCTTTACAAATCTTGTTTGATTGACTGATTGATTGAAACATCTCCCTGACTACTCTCTATGCAGGATCTGTTTTTTTGTGCGCAATCTTCAATCGTTGTTGTTTAGCTGAAAAGTGGGTGTCGGGAAATTCATGATAACAGGACTCTCTCTGACCTTTTCTAGTCAACCTACATGCAACAAGAAATAAGAAGGCAGGCTTTCGCTTTTGTACTTGATAAATTTATTTCATGTAATGCATAAAATAACATATTAACAATATCATATTTGGTGGTTAGCCAGAAATCCTTTATAAAAGTTCATATTAAAGAAAGATTCAAATACGTTTTTCAGCACTGAAAATTTTTGGGTTTTCAGTCAGTGAGCCTGAAATACCCCTACCACACCAAGAGTGGCCTGTGGAAAGAGAAAATATTGCCCAGTGATGAATAAATAATACTAAGTAAACACCAAATGGAAAACATTGAGCATCATCATAATGGAGACCCTACATGGAGCGCAAAACACAGCAAGATTGCAACAGAGCATGCATTCCTTAAGAAATAGAAACATTCCCTACATTTTTCATGACAATGTGAGCAATCGGTAAAATCTATAATAATAAATAGGGCTTGGGCAGGGACCTGAGAGCCCCCTGGCTAAATGGAAGGAGACTGGCAAAATAGGTTGAAAAATGCTGGAAAAACACAGCGCAATGTCCCATATACACAAGTGCAAAATGCAGTAACTTCTGGGAAAAATGAGAAGATCAGAAATAATATTTATGGGCCAGCAGGACCTCCTGGCGCCCAAGAAGAACAATACGGTGACCGGATAATTCACTATTGCCCCAGCAAAAGACTGCTGCTCTGGAAATTTAGGGGTGTTTGTTGCTGTTGTGTTTTAGGCCTGGTGATGGAGTCTGTACCCCATTGAGATTATTTTTTAATGGTCATTGATTTTTGCCAAACTCCTTGCTGCCTGTCGGGGTGTGGAAGGGGAGGTTTATCCCTTGGAGCGCACACAGATATTATTCTTAATATTATTCAATGTCAGATATTATTCTTAATATTATTCAATGTGTACTAGACCCCTTCCTACTGTATTGAGAGATTCTAGGGCCTCATGGAACCCACAGATGCCATTATCAGGTTTTTGTTAGGTTTTCACATCTTTTCTGATCTTTTCGTTTGTATCCAAAATTTACTTTTGCTTACAATGCACACCATATTAGGCCATTAATCAACCTTCACACACACACACCCTTCTCACCAAAGACATTCAGCTCAAGTATTGCAAAAACTGCCCTAAATTTGGAATGCAATCTAGGACCATGCACAGGACTCTAGCTCCCCTGGGTGAGAGGATGTGAAACTTTTTTTTAAAAGTGATTACACCAGAGAAATATATCTGTAAACCCCACAAAGCCTAATAATCAACCAGGTGAGCTACAGATGCACTGCAAAATAATGATAATATATATCAGCTTTGTCAGCTATCAGAAAGAAAGCACTGAGAATAAAGGCAAGATGGATGCCCGCCGTCTAGACCCCTGCTACCACTAAACACATTCACGGAAATGTTTGTACTAACATGCCCCAAACAACCCCAGGCCAGAGCACTCACAGAACAGCAGTAATAATCAATAAAATTAGGCATAATATCTGTGAGGTGTACAAAAGTCCACAGTCCTATAGCAAGCCACACACAAAGACTGGTAAAAATTGATTAAAATTAAGTAATATCCAAGGCCTACTGACTATTGCCCGGCTTCAGCATCAAATGCAACCGATAAATCAGTAAAATAAGCAAACCAAAATTGTATTGTATTGTATTGTAATTGCATTTATATAGCGCTTACTACCCCTGATGAGGCGTTTGTTAGCCCTGATGGGGAGTTGAAGTGCTTTTTTGGGCGAGTAGCACGCTACTCCGGAAACCCATAAAGGATTAGTGGTGAATTAGTATGGTGAAATATGAAAGTAATTTGAGTGATGGATATTAGTCAGTTATTTGGAGTGAGAAGGATAGCGGGAAAGAAAGGGAAAGAAAGTTTTGCATTCATATAGCACCTGTTACCCCTGATGGGTGTTGAAGCATTTTTCTGGCGAGTAGCAGGCTACTCCGGAACCCATAACGGATTAGTGTTGAAAATTAGTATAGTGAAATATGAAGTAATTTGAGTGGTGGATATGTTATTCAGTTATTTGGATAGAGAATGGTAGGTGGCGGGATAGAAAAGGGAAAAAGGTTTGTATTTATATAGCACTTGCTACCCCTGATGGGGTTTTGAAGCGCTTTTTTGTCGAGTCGCACGCTACTCTGGAACCCATAAGGATTAGTGTTGAATTAGTATGGTGAAACATGAAAGTAATTTGAGGGGTGGATATGTTAGTCAGTTATTTTGAGTTAGAAGGGTTGGGGAGGGGTAGAAAGGGAAAAAGGTTTGCATTTATATAGTGCTTGTAACCCTGATGGGGTGTTGAAATGCTTTATTGGCGAGTAGCACGCTACTCTATAACCCATAAAAGATTAGTGGTGAATTAGTATAGTGGAATATGGAATTTGGGAAGTGAACATGTTAGTCTGTTATTTTGATTGAAAAGGATAGTGGAGGGATAGAAGAGTGAAGAATTTGGATAATATTTTCTTTTGGGACGTCATAGCAGTAGGAGGAGGCTTTTGGATGAGTAAAAAGGGGTTTGGAGGGGAAGAGTCAGAGGGAAGAATTTAGAAGGGTTTGTTTTTGGGGGATCGGTATAGTAAAAGAGGTATCAGATGATGCAAGGAGGGTTCGAGTAGGGGAGAGTCTAGCAAGGGTTATTTTGGGGATCATAGTAGTGGTATGGGGTTTGGGATAAATGAGAGAGTGGATGTAGAGGATATATTGATAGATGTATAGGCTGAGAAATAGGGTAGTGCATCGGAAAGAGTAGTAGAAAGAAGTTTGAGATGAGTCAGAAAATTGGACTAGAAGATATATTGAGAGAAGTATAGGCTGAGAAATAGGGTAGTGCATTGGAAATTAGAAGAAAGTGATAAATATATAGATCCATAAGTGCATTGAGAGTATATAGCTGCATAACGGAGGTAAGTATATGTAGATTAAAGATATTGATAGAGGTACAGGATGAGAAATAGGGTAGTGCATTTGGATATGCTTTTTCAGGAGAAAAGTAACAAACACACAGATCCAAGTTCATGGAAGGTACATAGATGCACAATGGCAGCAAGTACATGTAGACCAAAGATGCACCATATAAACTATGGTTTTCAAGTGTTATTGTACTTTCATTTTTAACAACATAATTAATGTGTATCTTTGTGCTCCAAATGGGCCCTAATGCCTCAGTGATTTCAAAAGTGACAGAACAAAATGGGGGATTAGCACATGGTATGATAGATGGAATGGAGAACAAAGACAAGGTTACTGCTTGCCTTGCGTGCCATCCACACCTCTACCACGACCACCAAATAA
Source organism: Triturus cristatus (assembly GCF_964204655.1). Classification (NCBI taxonomy): domain Eukaryota; kingdom Metazoa; phylum Chordata; class Amphibia; order Caudata; family Salamandridae; genus Triturus; species Triturus cristatus. Next base: position 888,430,019 of record NC_140592.1, on the reverse strand, counting down.
ATGTAGGGCAGATATTAACGTCTAGTGTCTCAAATATGTCCAAAAATCTAGGCACAACCACAGGTTCCTGACAACCCTAAAAAAGCAGTGACTGGGAATAAAGAAAGAAAGAAAATTGTGTAAACCATCTGTGTCCTAGACAGGCTAGACCAGTAGGATGACAGGAAGTGGAAGTTGTAATTCAACATACAGTAGTCACTAAGGCACTTCCACTTCCTCTGCAAAAAAAAAAGGAATTCATGAGTAAAAATTGTCCTATTGGGGCATTTAGGGTAAAAAATCTACTTGAAAGTGAATTTATCTAAACTATACACTTGTGGAGAGATAAAAATAACCTGTAAATGTACTTTAGAAATTTGACAAAAGTGCATTCATATATTTTAAATCACTGCTAAAAAAGAATTGCGTTGATAGTTAACAAGTAAACACAATCTCACATTGGAATTTTTAAATTGAAGGTAATTGTACACCCATACATTTCTGAACTTACTAATATCATTTGGTGTGTCCCCAAATCGGTGTTGTGATTCTAAGATGTCCTGTAAGGGTTTTACCCACAATAATTTTTCTGCGTTCACCCCTGCGACTAAAATCATAAATATTTGTAAACTACGAAAGAACAAAAGCAACGATAATGGAAGAGTAAAGAAAACACCACACCAAATAGCATCAAAATTTACTGAGACGTTCTAAATTCACCTTAAGTGTCAAGTGGGTTGAAAAAAGATCTGGTTCCTCTGCCGGTGGAGAGTTTCCTATTTGAGAAAAAGTCTCATTACAAAGTCACAAAGCAATTAAAAAAATCATAAGGCTCTACATAAAAGAAATACAAGTGTTTAATGATGGATTATAAAGTGAAAGTGAGAAGAAATGTAAAGCACCGCTGTCTCGGGGGCTTCCCTCGCAGCCTGTGCTACACAGATTTTCTGTCTTCGCCCTCACAAGCCTCGAGAGCTAATAAATTCTTGGTTCCCTTGCCTGGGAGCCAAGGCCGATTAATATCTGCCTACCTTGTTACCTAATTCATTATGGAATAGCAGTTAATTTGATTTGATATTATTTTAATAAAATTCTGTAATATATTAGATTGTTTCAGGCTATCAAAATAATTTTCCAATTATTACGGTTACTCAAGCAAGCCTTTTTTCCCCTTCGCGAGCAGCAGTTGGTCTGCCTCGGAATACATTAGCTCCTACAGCTTCATCCTGAGCATCGGAATACGGAGCGTATGCATGATTACACCAGAAACGTTATCGCCTTATCGCGCGCCTGCAGATCAAGGAAAGGAAGGGTGCGCCGACTGGTGTGTGGTCGCTGCTCCGTGACGTCACTGCGCCGGCGAGCACCCAGCTCCTGCGGGTTTGCTGCCTGAAAGTAAAATTCAAATGTTGCTGTTTCTGAAACCATGATTGGGCAGCAGCTGGAGAAGGATGGCCAGAGAGTAAATGCGAGATTGCAGAGCCACTCAGTGCTCCGATCAGTTTGCTGAGTGTTGAAAAACATTAAAGGCATTGAAAAAATCCATGTTTGCGCGCTTTTATTTGATATTAAGAAATTGCACACAACTACAGTACATTTACTTTGCACTTCACTTAGCTCCATTGTTAGGATCATATTTGAAAAGACTGTACTAATATTACTACAGTGCAAAGGCCAAATTTGGGTTTATTACCACAGTACAGCAAAAGCCACATGACAAATTGCTTCTTATTGCCTACATGATTTTATGCAACAATTACTTTGCACATGGATACAACTCTCCTTAAAGTCGCGATATCTTGTCTCTACCATTTGGAGCCTCATTGCATTTGAGCATTTGGATATACTTCTTATGGGGCATTGCCTAATTACTGTAAAAAGTAGCCCTGATGTATTCTTTCTCAAAATGGACACCCATGCAGGACCGGACAGGCTTTTGTTCACATGGGCATTTCACCGGTGGGCTGGAGCCATGAGATGCAGCTTCTGAAAGCCAAGCGCCACTGCTGGTGCATCTGTCAGTTTTCCCACCTACCCAAGGTAATATGGAGCAGGCGCAGGGGGGCTTCAAGAGAGTGAGAAAAAAGAGGACTGGAGGGAGGTGGAGAGGAACAGATCAGAGTGCAACAGAGAGGAGAGTAGTAGAGTGAAATAATGGATGAATGGAAAGAGATGGAGCAATGAGAAGAAAGGAGCAGGGCTAGTTAAAGCATTTCTGCCAGGGCTGCGTTTGGTTCAGCCACCCATGGTGGCCTTATGTATTTATTATGAAGCTTTTCTTTATTCATGTCTATTTTTTATTTGAGGGGTATGCCCGGAGAAAAACATGCTAACCAGAAGCACTGCACGTGTGATCCAGGCGTATTGGTGTAAATTGGATAATAATAACATCTAATGTGAACAGCACAGATATTAGTATCAAAATGGCATAATTTGATTGGCTGCTATCTGTTCAATACTGTGGTGGTGTACCAGGAGTGGGGACCTTGAGCAAAAGGCAGCTCTTTCCTGAAGTAGGCACCTACTAGAAACAAGCATTGGCATAGCCAATAGGTCTCGCTTTTGGGACCTTATAAGTATTTAGTTATGCAGCACAATATCCTTGGTGCAATCACATCAACTGTTGCATGGCTAAAGACTTATAAGGTCCCAAAGGCGAGACCTATTGGCTATGCCAATGCTTGTTTTTAGAAGCCTGGCATGCAGTTTTAAATGTAGGCTTGTAAGAAAGGTGCCAACCCGAGGGGCAAGGTCTAGAGAGAAATAAGATAGGAAGAGAGGTGAGTTATAATGAGATAGCACAAATAGAAAGGTGAAGCACAGAATGACAGGTCAGGTAAACAAAGTAGAGAGGCAGAGAGGCAGGTAGAGCTGGTGGGATGAAAAATAGAAAGATATGAGAAGTAGAGAGAAAAGAGGTGCAGATGAGGTAGAGAAATGAGGCTAATACAGAGGAAGGGCGAGGGAGAAGTAGAGAATGGTGAAATAGGGAGAGAGAGACAGAGGTAAGACAGATGTATTAAACGAGCAAGACATTGGAAGCAGAGAGAGTGAACGGAAGCAGTGAAGGAGATAGAAAGAGGGATGAAAGCAAAGGGAGTGATAGATGGAGTGGGAGAGGTAGAGGTAGAGAGAGCATTGTAGAGAAAAAGAAATAAAATAATGGGAAAGGTGAGGGAAAGATGACATCAATAAAAAGAGAGTCATAGAAGGCCAATAGGTGAGGTAAATGGAGAGGCTAGATGGTGTATGAGAAGTGGGGAAGAGAGAGATGAAGCAGTGAGTTGTGAGGCAAAGAGAAACATGAAAGAGAGAATAGTGAGGTAGAAAAAGGCATGCGAGAGGTAGAGAAAGGTAAGGTATAGATGGCAAAAATGATAGAAAGGGTAAGGTAAAGAGAGATGAAATTAAGAGGGAGGTGAAGTAAATGGAAGCGAAATGAAGGGGGATGAGATGCAAACAGAGTAGCAAGATGCAGAAAGAAGAGAAAGTAGAGAGAGAGAGAGGGGCACTTGAGGAGAAGAGAGGGGCAGAGAGCTAGAGATCTAGAGGTAGAATCGGAGAGAGGTGGCAAGCTGAGGTCATGAGAGGTAAGTTCTGTGGTGTACTGAGGTTTATTGAAAGAGAGGTGTGACGTACAGAGCGAGTTTAAAGGTAGAGCAATAGTGTGGTAGGTACGTAGCCATGTATAAATAGACAGCTAAAAAGGGAGTGTTTAGGTAAAGGAATGAGACATGGGACAAAAATGTGCGACAGAGAAAGAAATGTATTGGGTGGTATAGAGAAGTGACAGCTAGTCACAGAGTGTGGTATGTAGAGAAGTAAGTTAGAGAGAAGGGCAGGAATTTAGTCTCTGGTCAGGTAAAGAGAGTTAACTTACAACAAGAGAGGAAGTGGGAGAGATGAAGGAGGGAAATGTGAGTAGAGGTGGGAGGTAGAGAGGAGTGTCGTTAGTGTAATGTATGCATTTGCCTCAGAAGAGGGTGTTTAACTTGTCACGCTGCTAAAGTACAGTGCTATTGAATCAGCTGAATAGAGATTAAAATTGATAAGAGAAAGGGAGGAGCATTATAAGAGAATGAACTGAAGGGCACCTTGTAAAGACGAGTCGCCGAATAAATAGTAGCATGGGGAGGAGGGGTGGTGGGAAACGGGTCAAGGAGGCCGAATTTGATCCCGGCGTCTTGTAGGCGGGGATGAAGTGCCAGCAGATTTTTCCTTTTGACCACCGCCTCATGTGAAAAATTTGAGGTGACGTGAATCGTAGCTCCGTCATAATGAAATGGTACCCCATTCTTTTTGGCCGCCTGTAGTATAGCCCTGGTATGTTGGTGGTGCAGGAGATAAACTATGATGACTCTAGGGGGACTAGGGGAGCGTGCTGAGTTGGCTAATAGTTTGTGTACCTGCTGGAACTCCAAGGACTCCAAGGACACAGGCTTCCAAGTCTGATACTTTACTTTTTAGTCTCTGGATATGATCCTCCTAGTCTGACTTTGGACAGTATAGTCTATCAAATTCATGCACCTTCTTATCCATGGAGCTGAGACACAGGTGCATTTGCGAGAGGTCAGTCTGCAGGGATTTGATATTAGATGCCACGGGTTTGATGGTGGTGTCAAAAGTGGACAATTTGGCTCTCATGACAGTGAGCTCCTTAAGGATTGTTGCTATATTATTTTTGGCAAAAATAGTATACTGTAGCAATACGTTGTAAGGAAGTGAATCTCCGAGGTCATTATTTAATAGGTGGTGGGGTACAACCTTCAGATTTTAGTCTGGATTCTCAGAACCTTCCCCAGTACATTTTTTTTAGAAAAGTATCCCTGTCTCGCCCTGCATTGTGTCATTACTAAAAATAACAAGTCTCAGATTTTCAAAGGTTTTGTGTCGGATTTGTGTTACATTTTTAATGCGCAACCAATGGAACTATGGTGCACTATGGCGCAAGGGTTCCTACATAGGAACTAGGCAGCACAAAGTGCGGCAGCGCAAGGTTAAAAGCAGAACTGCAACATTTCTTTGAAGATATGATCCAGTTCTGCTCTCTCCAGGTGATGCAACTCAGCGCAGAAACTTTGCTTGCTGCACTGAGGTGTGCCACTTGTTAGTAAATTTGACCTCAAGAGTCTAATAACGATGTGGCAGCCTATGCTGATTCGTCCGGAAATATGAGTTGCCAACAAAAATGGGATTACGGGTCCATCAGGATGACTATCAGTGTGGAGTGTTTCACCGTGGAATTTCACCATCTGAAAGCAGGTAGAATTCCAGGTGAAATTGTAGGCGATAATGGCAGGAATAATCACGGTAACAATTACTAAATGTTATTTCCCATTTTAGCTGCAAAGCTGGAAGGGGAACAGTGGCGTAAAAAAGGCCAAGACCCAGGGGATCCCTCAACACAGTACTCTGGCCAGAGAGCTCCTGATTGAGTCCAGGTGGGGTGGAGGGTGGGGGCTTCATGGGGCATATGTATCAAGACTTTTTCCCGTTCGCAAATGTGCAGATTCTCAGAATCGGCCCGTTTGCGAACGGTAAAAGGCCTTTTGGGATGTATCATCCCAAAAGGCCATGGCAAAATAGGGAATCACAAAATTTGCGATTCCCTATTTTGCAATAGCATTTACAGAATCTCAAATTGCAATTCCTTAAATACAATGTAGAAAGCACCTAAGTTGTGCGAATTTGGCATAAAAATTGCAAATTACCACCAACTCACATTTGCTGGTAATTTGCTAATTCTTTGAAAAAAGCACTTTTTTTGCTTTTTTCAAAGTGCCATGTGGCACACATACATGCCCTTAGGGCATGTATGTGCGCCACATGTGCACACATGCACATTTCAGGGGTGCAACAGGGTGTCCTTTTGGAACACTTGCACCCTTGAAAATTGCGTGCGCAATTTGCGAGTACCTATTGGGTACTCGCAATTTGCGCACACAATTCCCATTCAATGAATGGGAAGGGATTCTTTAATTGCGACTTGCAATTTGCGAGTCTCAATTAAGGAATGCCAAGGACTCGCAAAAAAAATGCTAATTTTTATTTACATCTCGATTTGCGATTCTCAAATAGCGATTCTCTAAAAATCGCTATTTTGAGAATCGCAAAGGCATTCTTTGATACATATGCCCCTATGTACCTTACAGGAAGGCCCCCTCAAGTTTCGTTATGCCAGTGGAGGGGAATACTGTGTGGTAAGATTAATAGTGCAGCAAGTATTATGGCGGCTCCCTGTACCGTCATACTTGGCCCACAAGTGATAATTTGCTTTCACCAGCAATGCCCACGTCGGTGACCGTGCAGCAGGCTTTCTCATCTCATCTGAGAAACCCATGCCTCAATTTCTTGATAATTGTTTTCTTTTTCCAACCCTCCTCTACCAGCTTGTTATATCACACGCCAAATGCAAATAATGTGGCATGTAACTGGAAAGAGCATAATTTCTTTAAAATCCCAAGGATTGTACTTTATACATCATACGTGTAAAAGTAAATTGAAAAACAAATCTGGGACTAATTCCATTTCCATCTAAATAGTGGTAACCCTGGCATTTGTATTGCATGTGGCTGTGTATTCTTCAGTTAATAAATTGTGTTTCATAGATGTGTGGATTAGATAGTGGGAGTCATAGAACCAACCCTATTTCCAAGTGAGATTTTCTTGACAAAGAAAGACTTGCACAGACACATCTGAACTCCCCTTTTAATATGCACAGAATCTTAAGGACATGGCCCTTCCTGATGCGCCATGACTGATAATAGAAATATTTCACAGGTCCCATGTGAGCTATCTCTTCCTTTCTCCAGAGTCAGCAGGAAATAGCAATTTGTGCAAACACTCAAATGTAAATCAGGCCACTCTGTGGAGACAGGGTCACTAATCAAAACTAAAATGAAAAAGAAATGTGCTTTTCGTAGAAAAAAAGAGGTGACACTGATCAAGCAAGAAAACAGGGAAGGAATATCCCCGCCATAGCTCGTGCACTGGCTCAACACACCATAAAATCAGAGCCCTGGGAATTATGTGTGCTCGCCTTTCACATGCCCGGTGCCAGAGTTCGCCCAGTGAAATCTATCACTCTAATAATCAGACATTGACATTGAAAAGTGAGGCTCTCATAGCGCCGTCTGTGTTATGGGCTTATTCAGCACATGCCTACATTTTTTTATTCATATAACTCATTCCCTTCCACCGGTAGCTTAAAGTGACCTGCAAGTTGCAATTAGGGCTTAGGAAATCATCAATAAGTAAATAATACAGATGTACTGGACCTGAGTGAGAATGTAAATTCGATTTATCTTGTGTAAAAGACTATCAGAAGCTTCACTTAATGTGACAGAGTTGAGGACGGCGCCATAAGTTTTAGGACTGGCCTAGAGACAGTTTTTGTTGCTTCGCCAGCTTCATGTTTTCAAAAGAAATCTCAGGCCATACATGCACGTGTAATTTTTTACAGCCACATGGGGTAAGCGCAAGCAAAACGGAGATTGCGCCTGGATTTAAAGGCAGAGGCGGATCCGCCGCTAGGGCGGAGGAGCGTCGCTCCATTGCTTACTCGCAGAGCGAGAAAGCCAAAACATAAAATGGTAATAACTTTTGGTTATTACCATTTTATGTTTCTTTGCGCTTTGCAGGAGTGCGGGTGGGCGGAGCTGCCCCTGCCCGGGCAGGGCAGGAATTGTTTGCCCATTCCTGAGAGTGCAAAGACTGTTTGGTTGGCCCTCTCAGGTCCCCCAAACCAGTCATGAGCACTCTGCCCTTCTGCATGCAGGCTACATTGCAGCCTACATGGGGAACATGCCATACCCTGCAGCCGCTGGCTGGGTGGCGTCCCGACTAATCACAACGCTCCACTGGAGCATAGTGATTGGCTTAGAGGAGGGGAGGGAAGCTGCCTGCTTCCTGTTCCTGTCAGAGGCCGGAGAGGAGGAGCAGTGAAGACGCGGGACCCGGGTCAGCACAAAATGTAGATTTACATTTTTTAAAATGATTAATCGCCTCCCCACTTCCGCGCGACCCCATGCCCACCCCCCCACCCGCGAGCCATTCTGGCCACTACTGATTAAAGGTTATCTTCAGAATCTTCCCATCATTACTGTGCCATTCTGCATTTATGGTCTAGTGATGGCGAATGACATGCAGGATGCGTAAATACAGAATGTGTATCCACATGTATTCCTTATTATAGGGTGATTTACAGAGCATGAAACTTCACCCATATTTGGCAGGTAGAACTGTGCCTCAGTTCTACTACACTATTACGGTAAAACCTAGAAACCTGTCATCCATTTGGACTGAAAATGGGAGTTTGCAGCTAGAATGGGTTCACAGTTTCATACATCAGGTATCTGTGCTCCATACTGTCTTGGTGTGGCAGGGTACCCCAAAACTTTGCCACGGTGTACTGCAGGCCTCCCTGAACTTTGAAGGAGACCTAAATGCCTACAGAATGCTAGCTGCCATTGCAGACTGTTGTACGTATCCTTGTTGGGCCCATCATTTCCCCAAAAGCCCTTCACTTAAGATGTGCAACTCAGTGCCTGCAAGATAGAAGGCACTGAAAGGTGCTTGCTTGTACACCCCATGACAACATTTGGAAACAGGGGAGACAGACCCCCCATGGTGCGGTGCAGTTCAAAACTGTGCTCTCTCTCCTCTGTCTGTCGGGCCAGGCCTCATGGGTCCCTGTGGCCCTTCCATATCTTCTTCAAACAGTTCCCTCCAAAAGGTATGCAAAAATGTCTTTCACGTCATGCGGCAACTATTCAGCACAACTCTTGGGAAACTGTCCCCCTGTGCATGCTTCTTTAAAGGGAGCAGGAACTAGGGGAAGATGTATAGTCTAATTTGATTGGTTATACTTTTAGAATGTGAGGGAGACAGATTAGCATCTGAGTACTGAGTGTTACAGGCGTGGTTATGCACAGATATTTGGCCTACTTTTCAATAACAATTTGCACTTCCAGTCGTACAAATGTACACGGATGAGGTTTGTGCAAGGAGCGTGGATTCTGTAACAGGGGGCCTGGTTCTTCCATTGAGAGAGCTGAGCTAGGAAGTGTTAGGTATGTCTTCACCTACCACTAAAAGCTAAGTTTTGGGTTAATGTTAATTTCTTTCTTCTCTTTGCATATCTTTATTGTCAACAGTTTACCCCTGCAATTGCTGGATACTTTGACAGACAAGGTAAATTAAGTGTGTTTTGTTTTAAAATGATCTACTCTTACATCATATACAGATGTGCAAACCTCTAAGGGACTAATTTGCATGCTTTTCCCAAAACAAATTTCAGCCAAATTGTTCTGATGTTGAATTTTGAACCTTTTTAATAATACTTAATACATACATTTCTCAAGACATCTTTAGTTAATGTTTCAACTTTGCCACATTAATTGTGTACTTCTTTTTTTATCATTTACATGAGTATGAGGTTCTTACAATCATTGCCAAAGCATTTCGGTTTTAAAGAAAACGAGGTCAGAGGTATTCCTCCCATAAATAAATTATAGGTCCAAGAACCTACAGCTTGTTTGGCAGGGACACTCAGGTCCCCATTATGAGTCACCCACTAACTCCAGGGTGGTGATAGCAGAACAAAAAATAATATTTAAGGTCTATATACCCTCGTGAGGTAATGGGGATCATGAGTTAAACTCCCCAGAATATGGAATAACCTGACAGATTTTAAATTTTTTAACCCCTATTGTGCAAAGATTGTCTGATTCTGTGGAGCTTTCTGCTTGCATTTACTGCCTGCTCTGAGCAGGTAAAAAATGATGGGGGCTTGCTGGCTGACTGATGAAGTAGGCGCGTGGAACAGGTAGGCCATCTTTAGCCATGCATGGCATAGGCTTGGTTGGGGAGAGCATTGTTGCTCCTCTCCTTGGTTATAGAAGGGTCGGTAGATCCACACCTAGCAAAACAAGGCCTGGTGCTTTCCAGAACCAGTAATTTCATGTCTGGAAACACCAGCCCACTCTTGATGTCCCTGAGGAGGTAACCATCATGGGATGCTCCTGCAGAAACCTCACACAGTGGCCCTCAGTGGCGTAGAATCTCACTGCTGATGTTTGTGCTGTTTTCTTTTATATGATCTGCAGGTCATGAATTCAGATCTTGTCAAGACCAACTCAGACTGCTCCTGAGTCAATAAAGTAAATACCATTGCTCAGAAATGCAAATATTCCTTATTATGCGCTCTTCAAAAACAACTCTGTTAATATTATTAAAACACTAAGAGGCATATATTCAACGGCCAGCGATAATTATCGCTGGCCGTGCTTAGCGATAATAATATTATCGCAAGCTATCTCTGGAATTTATCGCTCTGGTAGCGCGTTATTAACAACACTTTTCTCCAGGGCGATAAAAATTCCAGAGATAGCGAGGTTATTGCCCTTTTGCAGGGAACATCGCTGGTTGCAAAACGGCAATAACCTTGCTGATACGACCCACAGGGTCGTATCAGCATAATCCACCCCCTATGTTAGGGATGGCTAAGTCAGGATTTTAGCAGATGTTAGATTTTGGCGAAAACAGACGTTTTCGCCAAAATCTAACGTCTGCTAAAATCATGTGGGCTGCCTTGTAAATAGCGCGATGTAAACATCAGCAATATTTGCAAGGCAGTCCATCTGGGGTACGTCCAGTAACGCCCACTTTGCATCTCATTGGGGATGCAAAGTGAGGTGTTGGGAAAAAGGGTGCTAACATGCGATTATGCATGTTAGCACTCTCTTGTAAGTAGGGCGCTGGTTTTACCGCCGTATTTTTGACTTTGTAAGCCAAAAAAGCAGAGATAAAGCCCTTGTAAATATGCCCCTACGTCAGATCTAAGTAATCTCCCTGCCTTTAGGCATTAACAGCCCAGTCAGTGCCTATACATGCTGTGTATCAGTGCTTTATTGAATGTGATGCATTTTGGGGCATATCAACAACAACCGGCTATAATTATCTCTAAGCGCACTTAGCGCTAGGATAATTATCGCCGGCTAGCGTGAATTTTTATCGCTGAGATAGCGTGCTATTAGCAACGCTTATCTCAATAGCGATAAAAATCCTCACGCTAACAGGCTAACGTGAGATTATCGCTGGAAACCCAGCGATAATCTCACGTTAGCTTGTTGATAGGGACAGGCAAACTTAGCCATGATATCCTCCTTCCATAGGATATCATGGCTAAGTCAGAAAAATACCAGACGTAAAAAAGCAGCGTTAACCGCGGTTAGCGCTGCTTTTTTTGTCTCTAACAGGGTTAGCGACATTCTTGATAATAGGCTATTATTTTACTCTGGAACGCCCCCTTTGCATCTCATTAGAGATGCAAGGGGAAGCGTAGAGTAAAAGGGTGCTAACATGCAAATTTGCATGTTAGCACCCTGTTGTTGATAGGGTGCTAGTTTTATCTCTGCTTTTTTGGCTTTTAAAGCCAAAAAAGCAGAGATAAAGCCCTTGTTGATATGCCCCCAAGTCCATAAAAAAGTGTAAACAGGCCAGCAACCCAAACAGGAGTAAACTTATATTTCTGCACGCAGGAACCCAGGAGTCAGTCTAGGAGGCAGTTACACGATTTTTCACCGACACCCTAAGCCAAAGCACTTGCCCACCCCCCAGCAGGCACATCGATTTATCCACAAGTGGCGCGCTCAATGACCTGCTGAAAAATAAAAGCAGCCTTTAAGCGGTGTGGCCCAAGGCTCGGCCGGGTGAGAGTTCAACGAGAAATATGTGTGTTCTATTGTTTCCGTATAATGACTAAAAACCCAGCTCCTTGATTTCAAAGCAACAGCTCGCTTTTAAAATGACAGCATTGTGCCTTGAACATCACAGCTTTGGCTTCCACCCTCTGCGGCTGACATAGTTACAGCCATTCTATTCAGGTCTCTTGGAGGAGTGGGGCCTGACCCGTGGGACAGATGTCAGACATGATTTATGGCCCAGGACATGCTTCAGGAGAACTCAGTGTAAACATCAATGGATCATCGGAATATGCAGCGCGGCTATATTTAATAATATATATCTCTATCGAGACAGCGCTACAGGATCACGTGTAGTTATAGGTATATGCATGTAGTACATGGACCTAATCACATACACACTTATACGTACGCAACCACACACCCGTTTATAACCCTTTTCCAACCTCCTCCTTAATTTGTGAATTACTTGTGTATTACTTAAAGATTTCAAGCCCAGTGTAAGTTTACACACGTTGACTGGCCACCTTTACTTAGCCCTGTGTTTTGCTGAACCTGAATAGTAAAAAACTTCAAAGAATATATGACCCATTCACATCAACATCACCCCTAACACTTTTAGAGGTAATATCATAAACATTATGGTCATTTACACATCACACTTCAAAAAAACCCACAATAATTGCCAACCCACATAAAAGCTCTCCAAACCTCTTCCGGGTTTCTTTTATCCACTAGGCAGACCGTTAACACGCATGCGCGCACTTTCAACAATGCACTGAAATCCATTGGCCATCTTACCTGATATCATGGGCGTCCGCGGGGGGGGCAAGGAGGGGTGCTTGCCCACCCCCCAAGAGCCCCTCCTTGCCCTCCCTGCAGACGCCCATGACCATCACCACGCAGCGTCTTCAATCCCTCGTTCACCCCTCTTTTAAACCTCACACCAACTCATCTCTCTCCTACCTCGACATTAAACAGAGGCGCAACTAGAGTCAAATTTCGGAGGGGGGGGGGGGGACTAATTCATCCAGCCATATGCAGAGTGGAGATGCAGGGGCTCTAAGAAGGGGTGAAAACACAGCAAAGCCTCATTGACAAGTGAATGGTCTTTTAAAGACCTGTGAAGTACTCGGGTGCGGCTGTGTGTGTGCCCGGGAAGCTGTCTCAGACGGGCTGACACACATGAGGGGGGCGGGGGACGGGGCTGGCTGCTGAAGCCCTTTGAGCGCCTTACTTTAAACACTCTTGGCGCTAAAATCTGTGAATATGTTTGTTGCTAGTTTAGTCTCGGATGGCAGCTTTGCTGGTGATAACAATTCAGGCACAAACTCTCATTTGCACCCGATACAGCATTATTATTTGGGTGCTGGCAATGGGGTATGTATTTGCACCCAATTACATGTGCCCTGAAATGAGGAAGAACATGAGTAAACATTTCCTGTGGCAAGTTTTGAATGTTATTACTCCTAGCGTACAGATTTGTACATCAAATATCCTCCAGGTAGGACCCTTTGACAATTGCTTGAGCAAACACAAGAGCAAACAGCATGTATGATCAGCTCATAACAGGAGTAAGAACAAAAAATATAAACATTTGCCTTTGTTCTCTCCACCCACCTCAGATTTAGGCCTGTAAGGTACTGTTTCCTCTTAAACCCTCGGCGTAAGAACCAGACTAAACTAATGTAACTTTGTGTAATTGCGTATTTGTTGGGCAACCTGTCCTGGCACACATTGTTAATAGACGGTAGAAAGCATTTACCACTTGCTTGTGAGCGTTATTTATTTGAGGTAAACCCACGCCCTTCAGAGATTGGTGCACTTTAAACACCTTTACAGTATATTGAGAATGACCTCACGTGGGGTAATACATGTGCTCAGTACAGTGCAGAATATGGGGGTGCTCCTGCCAGATCCCGGGGCTGTTATTAAGCATGGTCCAGGATCCAGGGTGCCCTCCATGAGGTAATGCTGATTTTGGCCTGGCATACTTTGCCAACACCATGACACATTCAGCAGCACACGCCACTGATGGCTCTTTATTCTGAGCATCTGTGAGAATTTGGCCTGGTATATGCTGTTCACTAGTTATAGTGGGCACCCTGTACCAGTCCAAACAACCCCTTATGGATGATAGGCTAAAGACAACCTTTATTGAAAGCTATCCTAGTGGTAGCTATGGAGAGCAGCCTTCCGGCTAAGTCTTGAAGGAATGCAAAGCAGCTTGTTTTACCAGTCTATAATCTCTTGAATGACCAAATGAAAGGAGAACCACACCAGGTATATATAAAATATATGTATTTATTCTAAAAAACACCCCTCTAGTCTCTCTATGAGGCTAGAATTCGAAGTACACAAGTTACAAGGCAAATATCAACAGTAAATAGCACAATATACAGTTAGCCCTAGGGGCGTACCAAACCATATACTAAAATAGTGGTATAAGAACCACGACTTGACTAGACACAAGGCCTAGAGTCTGTAGAATCTCTGGGCCCCTTCAGAACCACCTAAGGTAGTGACACAGGGGACCCACGGGGGACGCATGCAGTGTGGGAACACACCCGCGAGCGCCGTTAGCTTCTATGGGAAAAGTCGCAGTTGGAATCTTAAAGTTTAAGGACATTTAGGAGATGACTAGGAGCAAACCCTTTTGGACTTAGAGGTATCTAGGGCCAACTCCCACGGGAGCACCGGAGTACTCGAGTTACCTAACCCAGGGAAGCCGGGTGCATAGGTGTCAAATGGTGTTGAGTCGCGTTGTCGTTTTCAATGGAAACTGGTGAAGTGCTGCTGCCGGGAAGATGCAAAGTGGAAGAGATCCAAGCCTGGCTCAAAGATGAGAAGAACCTGAAAGCAGAGGGGGACGGAGTCTGGGTCACTTGCCAGTGACCAGGGGCACGATAGTTGAATGCCCACCGATGTCGGGTGCTTCAGGTGAGTTGACAGGAAGCTTGACTCTTAAGCCATGAGGACCAGGAGGCGTCGAGGACAACCAGGAGCTGGATTCGAGCTGTCTCACAAAGGGTGTCGAGTGCTGCAGTGTCGGGGTCCAGCTTGGACACACCAAGGCTTGGCAACAGCAACACACGCAGAAAGAGAACAATGGCTTCGGTGAGGACCAGCAAGGTCTGAAGAACTCACCTAGCAAGGACGAGTGGGGGCACGTCTGGAGCAACCAGGTAAGCCCAAGGAAAATCAGAGTTGCCTTCTCGGGGTCCTACAAGTCGACGGACAAGGGATCGAGAAGGTACCTCGAGCTGAATCACAAAATGGCGGCCCACGGGTCACTCGGAGTGGGTAGGCCACCTATCTTCGGTGGATTTTATGCTCGGGGTCTGGGCTACAAGTAACCCAAAGCACAGCTTCAAGAGTTGTCCGGAAGGTGATGCACTTGCAAATGTGCACGGATTCCAGGGGTTCCGGTTCCACGTTACCCACGACAGCAATGGGCCTCAGCTTGGCTGGGGACTCAGGTCAGCCTCCGGGAAGTCTGGAAATCCACCTCTGGTGTTGCAAAGTCTTTGCCGTCCGGCGGGAGCTTCGGTGATGCAGACCAGACAGATGTGATGTTGGTGCCTGCCAAGCAGGGGAGTCACTCCTTGACTCCAAGGGAGATTCTTCAGTCTTCTAACCTTGAGTAGAAAGTCGAAGTTCCAGGATTCAGTTTCAGAGTTTTGTCCATGGATATCTAAAGTTCTGGTTACAGAGGTTCCTTACTTATACCTAAGGAAGGGGTTAGACTAACTCAGGGGACCCACCTATGGGAGGGTTTGGAAAGAGAGGTGGCTACACCCATTTCCTTTGTCCAGTTTCGCACCAGAGCAGGGGCTGGTAGCCCCTGCAACCGGTTTGAGCTGGACTATGCACAGGGACACCAAATGTGCCCCCAGTGCAGGACTTCAAAGCACTCTGGGAGTGCTCCCGCCCAGCCCCAATACACATCAGCCTGTCTGGGAGGTGGTTACACCTCCCTGTGACAGGAAACCTATTGCCCACGCCTCCCCTGCCGGAGTTTCGGTCAGCAGCAGGAGGCCAGACTTGTGTCTGTGGCTGCAGCATCCATTTTGTGATGCCAGGGCTCTGTTAAGTTGGTATCGGGTATACCGGTGCTGTCATGTCTCTCCCTCTAGAAGGGTGGGATCCTGCTCCCACACCAGTTACTGGTGTGGGGGTAGGATTCCAAGGTGTTTGACACCAAACACGACATGTTTCCGTGCAGCCATCCCAAAGTTAGCATTTACAGGGAGGTTATAATGCACTTAAGAGTATATGGTCAGGCTGCACCACAAACAGCATCAGAGAATAGACTCCGAACGCTGCAGAGGGGCTCTGCTCATGCAGGGGCACCCTCTCACATGAAAACCAAGCATTCTGCCTTCAGGACTAATAAGGCCTGCCATAGGAGTGACTTATAGGTTTATATGTGTGTGTATGGGTAGTGATACAGGTAACCTATATCACAGTAAGGGGTGCATGCACCTCCTTACTCAGGCTGCAGTAGCAGTCCAGTGGTGTCATTTTGGAGGGCTTCCCAGGGGTGGCATAATACATGCTTCAGCCCCTGGTAGGCCTCTAGGGTACATATGCCCTTTGGTACATAGTATACCATATACTCGGGACTTAAAAGGGCACTCCAGAATCCAATCTGTTGGGTACCTAAGGTACCTGGAATCCATTTTAGATAGGAAGCAGCTAGGCTGGGGTCCTGAATAGAAGGGCCCCAGCCAGACTAAAGTCGAAAAACAGTGAAACATAAGCAAAAAGAGGGGGTAACCATAAGAAGCAGATCCTAATCTCCTACAGCATCAACCTGCAGGCGGTGAAGGGGCTTTTTTGTTTTCACTTCCAGGTGGACCCAAAACAATGACCTACTTTAAATGGTCATCTGCCCTCCTGTTTATAAGAGATGAGCACCCACCGTAAGTATGTCAGATCTGGGTAATTACCCAAATTATGATTTTAAAAATGTTCTCATTTTTTTATTTAATTGTTTCATAGCATTTCTCATCCCAGTGTAGGGTGTCAGAGTATGTTACATCACACGCACACGTTAAAAAAAGACAATAAATCATAAGTGTTCAAATCAATCTACAGTATGTTACATAAGACAATGAGGATTACAAATTGTCAAGAGTGCCTGGTCGGGAGAAACACAAAGTCATGATTTAAAACCCCGTTAGACTGTCTTACTTCTGAATGACCTCTTTTGGCAATCTTTGCTAACAGACAGATTTTGAAAATAACAATAAGGTTCTAAACCCATGCCTTGACACTTGCATGTAGCTCATTGATGCCAATCCATAGCTCTCTGTGATACATTAGAATTATTGCAAGTTATGAACAGCAAGTAACAAGAGGATGTCAAAAGCAGTAACCTGCTTACCTTGATACATAAAATACAAATTTTAAATGTACATGTTAAACTTCATGATTCTTAACTGGGTGTAGACAAAACACAGATCTTTGCATTAACCACCAGAGAAATCTTATTTTATTAAAGAAAGAGATGGTTGTGGCACAACAACCCTATGGTGTATGAGATCATATGCAGCCTGTTTCCTGTCCCCCATGGCTCCTCCTGCGCCCCAGTGTTTCTTGTGCCCCACCTGGCACACATCATGTTGGAGGATGGTGATGACGTTAACATTTTGCCCCCCCCTGGAAAAATATCTGCGGACGCCCATGCCTGATATACCCTTTAGTTTTATTTCTATTTTTCGATGATTTGATGCCCAATAAGGAGACCAATGTCAGAATCTATACATAAGCGGGCATGTGTATGCACAGGTACTTCCCTTGGAAAAGAAGCACAAAACCTTTGTAAATGATTCCACCCCTTACAGTGTCGGGCATCTAAACATTACTTAGACTATAAACAAAGACGTTCAGCTTATATATTTTATTTATTCCAGAATTTATATACCATTGTGAGGCTCTCAGTGGCGCCTCAAGGCACTGCACAACATGGTACCTGTTAAATAAATATGTAAACACGCGTTAGGACAAAGCATAAGGTGTTCGATCTGTATGCCTGTCTGTGTCACTGGAAAACTGAATAGACAGTGGTTAAATCTGCCAAAAGATATGATACTGCTCATAATTGTCAGAGCACTAATAGATGCACTTGTTTAGTACATAGACATAAACAGGTGCATAGTAGCTGAAAGACTAACATGTCACAAGTAGCACAGTAGTAGACATAAAGTTTGAACTACACATAAATATGCCGATTAGTCAACACATCAGGAGGATGGTTGGACACCTATTGGTTCAGAAATACAGTAATCTCATCTTAATTAAACACCTGGTTGAAGTTATGTGTGAGTAAGTAAAATAGCAAATTATATAAATAAATTCACTGGAAAAAACCAAAGGTTAAAGAGACATTAGTTATTAAAGTTAGGTGAAAATGTCAGTTAAAACGTAACATTTCAAACTAACAAAACCACTGAAATTCACCAGTTATAGTTCTTTCAAGTAACTATAACTCGTGCCCTAAAGTACCTATAGCTTGTGTCCCCACTGTTGTCAATATTGTAATTTCAGATGTCATTATTATAATGAGTGATGTAATATGTGTTGTTACAAGCTGTGAGTTATACTTACTTTAAGGCATGAGGCCAGGGTCCATGCCCAACTACCCACCATGCACGGCTGACTTAAGTAAGGCCGACCTACTTGCTTTGTCAAAAGGTCAGAACAACAACATTTAAAAAAGACAGCCTATTTGCTCTACCAGGAATCAAATAGGTATTAGGGTTTCTATCATATGCTATGGGGTTCAAGCAGTAAGCTATGAACCTCACAGTGCACTTTCGGTATAAATAGCAACCCGCTTCTAAGCTGAACGTATCACCCATGTGCACTAATGAAATATGTCATAGTGAACTAAAGGGGGCAACAAAAGTAAAAGTACAAGTTATCAGGATCATTAACAATTTTAAAATAGTCATTTTAAGTTTAGAGATCCCCTATTTTATTGAAGAAGGAACTAAATGAAATTTGCTCTAGGGAGTGCTAATGAGAGACCTTCGCTACTTTGCCACAAATCTGCATGAGTCCTGGCAAGACAAAAGAGTGTACCCGCATCTATGAGTGCTGACCATTTCCCAAGTGCAAATGATTTTATTAAAATTTGGAATTGGTTTAAATCTTTTTAATTGTTGTAGGGACGTAGTAAATGATCTTTTCGATCAAGACGGGATGAATTGATGTGGGTTAAGGGTATGCAGTTATATATGGTTTGATTGTATATATTTTAGTTCAGCAAGGTGCTCAAATTTAAAAGTGTTTTTTAATAAATATAGGAAATAAAGGATGATGCAATTTGGTTGCTTCATAATTAACATTTCCTTGCTGTTACTTTTGCAGTGGTACGTTTTGTATGGTTGTTCTGGCATGGGAAGATTTCTGTATGTATTTTCTTGTGAGTTTTTATGTGATTTTAATGTTGTTTTAACACTTGTTTTTTAGACTATGGTCTTAATTAACATAATTTTAGTACTGCTTATAAGAAAACAGTTGGAAACATGGTTATTTCCAAGTTAACTACATCAGCCCACAACCCTGGAATTGAATCCAGAAAGTTAATTGCACCTTCAAGTTCAATCTACAGTTTACATTGCACAGATTGGAATCAACTTAACCAGGACACTTCTTTCAATACCCTAGTAAACTAAGAAGTGGTGACTAATAATTAGCCTGGGTATTATACAGTAATGCCAATTCACATATAAGTCTTCTAGCCCACATTAATACTGTAATACTCAATGATAAGCAGCCAACTACAGCTTAATACTCTTGCACTCACTTAAGCCATATATGGTACAGGTCTCATCCATCACCTAGTACTGTGCTAGCCAATAAAATAGCCATCACCAACTCAATACGAATGGAATAATAAAAACACAACGGGCACAACACAACAAAATAGTGAAAACAGAACAGAGCAACCACAGTACAACACAGCAATAGTACAATGCAATAAAAGCAACACAAAAACACAAGTGAACAAAAAATGCAAAGAAACAAATTGCAATGCAGCAAATGGGTGCAAATATTCTTTACTCACGTTTCCACCTCCACAAGCCTGCATTCGTAATATTGTGGTAGCGGGTGATTGCACAAAGCACTGCTTTACTTTGCAGCAAGTGATAGTTTTAAGACGAACAGACCAAGTAGATTGAAGGAGTCTTTATTCAAGTAGTAGGAACAACCCCCAGATACTTCCTCTCCCTGCAACCGCCAGTACTTCTCCCTGGTATTCCAACAATTCCATTCACCATGGAAACTCTTACAGAATGCAGAGTCAGTTGCTAAGATACATGGTAGGTTGTAAGATGTAAGAATATAACACATCCCCCTTCTATACAACACTATAAGATTAACAAAAATACTATATATACAATTGATTAAAATTATTAAGTACAATATACAATTGATTAAAACTATAACAGAAACACTTATAATATGTATTCTTAAATACACAAGAAAAATGCTCAATAAGTTACATAATCGCTAAACCATCTTGGAGTCGTCCGGACACGTTTGTCCTTGCTTGTATCCCCATGCTCCTTGCCTGTCTTATGATCAGTATTGCTTGGTGAACAAGTTTTCTCTTCCAACTTGTTACATAATGTGACACTACGTGTGTTCCACACCCTGCCATCACTTGACCACACACTAGTACCTTTAACCTTGGTAATTTGTTTTGGTACTGACCATTTTGACAAACCCCTCTTTTGTGATCCTACACTGTATGTTCTTACCCAATCACCAATAGTGAAACTACGTACATTCCTTTTCAATCTTTCATTGTGTCTTTGCACATACTTGTTCTGTTGTTGCTTCACACGGCATTCTAAATCCTTAGTGCACACAGGTCGTGAGAATCCTTTAAACATCCATCCTGGAGTAGCTTTTGTACCTGGTTGTCTTCCTTTCAAGAGTTTGAAAGGTGACTCATTAGTTATCGAGTGGGGTGTGGTACGGTAGTTCCATAACATATCTTTCACCGCTTCCTTACAGTCACCACCACTTTCTTCCGCTAATTGTATGCAATCCTTCAACACTCTATTAAATCTTTCTACTAGACCATTTTCTCTTGGATTGTACACTGCAGTGGTATGATGATTTATACCCATACTGTCAAGATATGTGTTGAATTCGTTAGAAATAAACTGTGGACCATTGTCTGTGATTAATCTATCTGGACAGCCTTCTCTGCGAAAAATTTGATCACAGAACTCTATTATATTGCATGCCTTAATATCACTCGTGAATGCTACTTCTGGCCATTTAGAGTAGTAATCTATCATTACTAAGGCATATTTATTTATGATACCCTTGGATGAGAATGGACCACAAATGTCCATCGCAACTTTTTCCCATGGTCTGCTGGGAAATTGGGTTGAGGAAATAGGAGACTCTTGTACTCTGTGGGTTTTATCACTATACATACATTCCATACAATCTCGTACATGTTCCTCAATGTTCTTGTCCATACCTGGCCACCAAAATGTTTCTCTAGCTCTTCTCTTCATCCCTGACATCCCTGAGTGTCCTTCATGTAGTAAACCAAGTAATCTATTATACAGACTTCCGGGCACAACTAATCTGCCATTTCTTCGTAACACTCCTTCCACTACAGAAAGTTCATTCCAAACTGTCTAGAACTCACCAAATTTTTTTTTGAGAATGGCATCAGAAACGGATGGTTTTGATAGTTCAACCATTATTTCTATTTCCCCTTCATTTTCCCCTTCAGAACTGTCATTCTCTACATATTCATTTATAGCATTCACGGGTTGTTTCCATTTTGGATTGAAAACAGATCCCGCTTTACACATGCGTGCCAAATGACCTATTTTTTTGCATTTGTAGCACTTTTCTTTGATCGCATAACATCTTTCAGAATCTGCGGTATGTCTCGTGCTGCCGCACCTGTAACATATTTTGTTAGTTTTTTGATTGGTATATGTGTTGCTAGTGTTGTTTTCCTTTTAATTAGTTTGTTGTTGACTTTTCTTTTTGTCATTCACACAAACTTTTGTTGTTGCTCCTTTATCTGAACTTAATTCTTTGACATATTTGGACGTATTTTCAATTCTTCTTGCTGTCTCTATAGTTTTTTTTAGGGTAGGATTATTCATATCTAATAATCTCTCTTGGATTTTCGTGTTACTCGTTCTGTTTATGAATTGATCTCTAATGATCTCTTCATGAAGATCTCTAAACTTGCACGTAGCTGCAAGTGTCCTCAAAACAGAAATATATTGTTCAACCGTTTCACCCGGTTGTTGGGACCGTGAAAAAAACTTGTGTCTTTCTACAACTATGCTAGTTTTTTTCCCAAAATTTTCCTCTAATGCGTTTTTTACACTAAGATATTCATCTCTGAGATCTGTTTCTTGGTATTGTAATTCTGTTTCCTCGCTATCATCTTTATTGTCATCATCATTGTTTTTCTCATCTATAACGATTTGTCTTTGAATGGCGCCAATAGGTAATGTTTTTAATACTTTTCTGCCTTCTATACCTAAATTATGCTTTAATATGGCTACCTTCCGGGACGCAAGGAAATCTTCACCCCCAATAGCTTCCAAATAAGTTTCAAAAGATTCTATCCAATCTTCCCAAGGTAGGGTGGGTTCTCCAGGATTTTGTAGAAACTTAGGTGGAGCTACAATAGATGACATATCCATGTTGTTAGTGTTATAACAGGTAACTGATAAATTATACTCTATTTTTTCACAACTGTATGATATTCTAGGAAATCTTTTCCTAACTTTGAATGCAGTTACTACATATTATATTATATATACTAATTTGATAGCGTACTTGATTGGAAACTAGTTTGCTAAAGAAAATAACAAACTAACATAATTAATGTAGTCACCGTTGTCTTAAACGTTTCCTCAGGTTGTAATTTGGATAGTTTTGAAAATTTCTATAGTCCACGACGTTTTAACTGCTTCTCAAATGTTTCTTTCCCTCAGATAGTGATGATTTTCCTGTTTATTGTCCTTGTTTTTCTTCCTGTTGTGGAATGACAAATAAAGTTTTTCTTATCTTCCTGCTTGTCTTTTCTCCATGAACGCGTACGAAGGTTGTTATGGCAACCTTGTGTGTTTCTAGCGATCAGGTGACATTCGGGACGTGATGACGTATTGCCGCTCCCACACTATGTTGCGCTCACTGAGTGCGAGAAGGAAAAGACACTGCGTGCCAGTCGCGAGTTCCGAAGTCGGGTGACACCATTCAAAGGTAAACACGAGTGTTGTTTGCTACCGTTTTTTCCTTATCGGCCTGCTACGCTGACAAAAATCCCAACGGACGTTGATAATGGTGCACTCTTCTCCCACACGGCTTCTTAATGTACACGCAACGCTCACCTCGATCTTCCAAATACCAACTGTGCTCGTCCTTTTTTAAATTCAGTTAAGCATCCAGCACTCGGTCTCATTCAATTTACACGGCTTGTGTTTCTCTGCGCAATTCATCGAATTTGCCCCAAACAATGCTTCCAAATTGTAAATATAAATCTCTTTATATTACTCACGCAGCCGCCGCTTCACACCAACTCGCGTACTTCCTCCACTGCCTCTGTAATGTTGGCGATTGCAGATCATTAAGTCATGTGACTATAGCAGTTCCATTCTCATATGAAGACACTTGTTCATCAAATATTTCTGTAGCAGGAAACCGCAGTGCCAATATTGTCTGGGGGTTGATGGTTCAAGAATTCCGTTTCCTTATTACGGTCTGTTTTGCAGTGAAGATTTCTTCCTTTTATAATCTGAGATATACATGTATCCCTCGCTCGTCGCCACTTTTAAGACGAACAGACCAAGTAGATTGAAGGAGTCTTTATTCAAAGTAGTAGGAACAACCCCCAGATACTTCCTCTCCCTGCAACCGCCAGTACTTCTCCCTGGTATTCCAACAATTCCATTCACCATGGAAACTCTTACAGAATGCAGAGTCAGTTGCTAAGATACATGGTAGGTTGTAAGATGTAAGAATATAACAGATAGTGCCAGTAAAAAGTGTTTGTGATCCAGCCTCTAGTTCAGTACCAGCAAATATTAGCTTGCGCCCTCCCTACATCTCAATTTTAAAATCATAAAAGTGAATCTTGGGGGAAATATATAGTTATGTATCCTAAGAGACTTTACTTTTCTGCCAGCAACACTACAGCTCACAGCGGCCCGTGAAGACAGATTTAGGAAGAAACGACACCAACCCTGTGTGACAGGAAGCCACCCCATCCTCTTACTGTAGAATTGAACCCATTACATTACTTCAAATGGTCAAAGATTCAGGACATTTAACTAAAAACGTGCCATGCAAACTGTGCACTCATGCAAAAAAAATGCATTTTTCACCCTCCCAACTGCCTGAATAAATGAGAAAGGGGCTAAGAAATGTTCCTTCCATGGAAGAAGCAAGTTGTGAAACACAGGAAATATACTACATTATCGATTAATGTAAAAATGAAATGTTGGACAAGCGGCTCAATCAAATGTCGTTTTTGCTGTTAATGTAAAATCTAGTTTTCTACTGACTGCTGGGTGCAAATGTTAGTGCTGGAGTAAAAATGTATGCAATTTGGAAGGTTTTTAATGATAAACCCAACAAAGGTATAATGCCTAGGGCTTTATTGTTTAGAAAAACAAAGAGTCCCTAATAACTCCGCACTGAAGAGCATCCCCTCCATGCTAACCCAAATAAAGAGTAAGACATAAAGGTATACAAAGGTTTAGACAGAAACAGTGTTATTTACTATCACAGGGCTTTAGAAGAAAAGAAGAAAGGCCCACAGAAAAATCACAGGCCTAATTAAAGCTTTCCCGCCATTGAAATCTCAAAGATCTAAGATCTGTTATACCTGTTTTTTTAAGGTTTTGTCACATTTGTTTGTGTGTGAGATGAGCTCGTAGCATCCCGAACTACAACACACCTTTCAAGTTGTCACCGCATTTATATTTATAAAAGGATCTCTCCTTAGCATTTTAGCTGTTTTAAGAATGCACAATATTCAAAGGGAATCACTAAATATGCGATTTGACAGCTAAATGCTATGGTTTGCCGCCTGCATGCAGTCTGTTGTCAACAACTGAATATTCATGATGTTTGGCATAACAGCAAAATTACTGGCATTTTCCTAAACCAGCCATCATAGTTACAGAAACGCTACACTGGGGTGAAGATCCCACATTCAAAGGGGTCCTTTTGTGCAAAAACAACAACTAACACGCTCCACAATGCGAGGAATTCGGAAAATGGTTTTCAAAATTATGACCTATTTGACTCAGTCCAATATAAAGTAGTACATCTGAACCAGTAAAAGAACTCTAATGGACATGATGTGATGACCCATGAAATGGGGGGAGGATGTAATAGTCAATGTGGGGAAAGTGACGTACTTGTCAGGAGATATTGTGGTAAGGCGAACTTGTGGTGCAGAGGCTTTGTAGTGGTTTACACCATCAATGACACATATAGTAAAAAAGAATGGATGTATAATATTAACAAATGTACTATAATTTCAAGTGCTGTTATCATCAAATATTCCTGTTATTGTACCCATAAATTAGCCACAGATGATGACTTGATTGTTAAGTGTGATGCCAGGTCTTTGTTTGATGTCGGTACAAGAAGTTTGTCATGGAAGTCCATGTTGAAGGAATACGTTTGGAAACTCTTTGAAATTTTAACGTAGAGCTACTTTAATCATGCAATTTATAAAATACCTCTGCCCCAACTATAACTTCAAAATGTTCCACAAGCCACATGACATTCTTTGGCAAAATACCTTTGTGTGAACAAGCCTTGTGCATAATCTGCCTCTCACCGTCAGGTAACAGATTGGATGCTGGGCAGAGACTACTGCCTTTCATCCTTCTAAAGCCAATGCACTGAGTATTAGTGAATTGGTAACAACCCTGATTAATAAAAGGCAGGAGTGAATACTTCATTTTCAGGTAAAGCACATCACTCTTCATCATTCTAAAGGATTATTTAGGTAGTATCCACAAAGAAAACCAGGTACAAAGGTTTAGAGAAATATATATCTATTGACCTTCAAAAAATTGACTATAGTTGCAGCCAATAAGGTGATCTAAAAAAATACTTTAACTTATATTAAACATGCTAACTGAGACACTGGCCCAGGGCTGCCAATTACAAAGGAAAGTTTAGGCACATGGCAAGCAATTCATATATTGCTCCAGGATTGCTTGGAAAGTAACACAGTGTGTTGTGGTGGTTTTTGCCCAAATACACAGAGAATTCATTCTTTATATGCACTTTTAATAAAAGGTGTACCTTTGTTATATGGCCATTAGGGTCATTGTCGACATTGCTAAGTTAGCCTGAGCTTTGCTGCCCTGATGCTGCTTTTGCGCACGTTACTACATGCCTTTATTTAGCAAGACTCTGTTTATGCCTTTCACATGAGAACTGTCTGCCTTTCGCGTTCTCTGCTAGCTCCTGGAGTTTAGTCTGAACACGATCTGCAAGGTCGATAAACATTGCCCCTTGTTATTGTGTTGTGGTCAGTCCCTAGCACCTAGACAAAACATGCTAAAACAGCTGCACTGCTGGAAACTCGTGCTTTGATATTACGGGGATGCATTTTGTTCAAACTCACACATGGAGAGAGACCTTTCATAGGAGAAGAGCTATGCTGTTCCTTTGATGTAAACCTTCCATCTAGGCTCTAAAGTATGGGGATCTGCTGACAAAGCCCAGAGATCTTCTTTTATATAATAAAACTTCTTCCAGCCAAGGGGAGGGTGGTTAGGCCTTAGACTCCTTTTTCCACTGTCTGTATGCGATGGCATCCCCCTTTATATTCTATGGAATTGTAACAATGCTAATTGTACTGAGTTTATGCATTTTGCTGCTGGTAGTGGCTCGTATACTGCATTATAGAGCACAATAGTTAAAATAAACATTTCTAACTATTACAGTGACTCTGCCAATTCCTATTGTGGACAAGCATGAGTGAGTGAGCGAAAGGGTATGTCTTGCTACCACGATTCCTGAGAGAGTCGGGAGTGTTATGCTCTGGGTTGTCTAATCATTTGAAGCTTTGTGATTATGTAGGAGAACGAATGAGACACTATAGCTAGTCGGTTTTGGGATTTTCGGTACTAAGGTGGAAGGAAGGTACAACCCCTATACACCGAGGTCCTGTTTTCCTGCGCATAGTTGTGTGTATGTGCAGAATCCCCGCAACACCTTCTCTTTAGAACAGCAAGCCTAACTTGAGGAAGCTGAGACTTATGCTAACAGTTGGCATCAAAGGCTTGCAGGAAGTGCTTAATGTGTGAAAAAAATTAAGTGAAGGGGCCCAATGATTTTCCTAGCAGCCCACTGTCAGCGCCTCCAAATTGCCAGTCGCCTAATACCATGTCGGACTAGCCTTCATTTCACCTCTGACCTTTTTCCTCCACCACCCTACACTTTCTGTCTCTTTAACTCACTCTGGGAGGTTCTTTATCATACCTGCTTTTTCCTTTTTAGGTTTTGCTTGTGCTGTGTTTGAGAAATGTATTGTTTTTCATAGAAACTTAAAAGGGACTTACTTCTCTCCTCTCTTTCCTGGCTTCTCATTGGTTCCTGTGCGTGCCACTTACCTTTCCTCCATTTATATTGGCTGTAGCATATTTTCCTGCATTTACCAATGCTTGTTCCTCGTCTACTTCTCTTATTAGTTTCCCGCTGCCGAATTGCTGTTAACATCCGCTTTGGTGGAACTATATTTTCATAAAGGTTTGCCTTTTACTCTTACAGCATATTTATATGACAATGTATCACCTGGAGTGATTACGTGATTTGCATAGAATCATAGGATGTTGCGTGGCACCGTCGAGTCTCAGACCGGGGTCCCCAGCTCTTGAGTCAGCAACTCGGGCTGCTGCGCCACATCCTCTCCACTTCTATGTCATCTGTTAGGAGCTCTTTCCTTCTCCCAGACCATGATTGATGAAAACAGCTCTTAATTCATTACACAGGTGAAACCGATGCATTACCAATGCTTGTTGTTCCTATCTTCATTTCCTCTAGATTTCTCCCTTTTCTGTCTTTCTTCTCTCTGCCTTTCTCTGCATGTATCAAAGCTTGTTGGTGAATAACAAGTCCCGGCCCCAAAAATGAGTGTCAATCTCCACCACCTGCAACCACTGACATGAATTAAGCATGCATTGCTGGACTTGTCTGTTTACCGAGAAGCACGGAAGGACTGAGGTTAAATTATATGCAACCGCTCTAAGGGGCGTTAAGAGGAGGTAAAACTATGAAAAGTGAAAAACAAAGATTCGGAGCATTAGCACATGGTAAATAAGATACCTAGAAGTGGTGTCTAGGTGCCCCAGTAGAGAATGTTAAAGGGCAGTTCTTCAACAGAACTGATACTCGTGTTCCACCTTTGGTGTACGGAAGGCTGTTGGGTTGGAACTAATATATTATGCACCAATTAAAGGCCGACTTGAACAAAACCAACAGCACAACTCTTACACGTTCTTTGTAATTGTAAAGCATCAAGGGGCATATTTACATGCCCCTAGCACCACCAGAGCGTCACTTTTTTTGACACTCCGGTAGCGTTGTGTGCTGGACCTTAAATACAAAGCCATCACGCGTGGCTTTTCATGGCCTTGTAAATACGGCCCCTTTTCATGCATTACCTTGCATGAGGGGCGTGCAATGGGTGTTGTGGGCGTTCCACCGCAGCACCCATTGCTTTTTGACACCGCCCCATATTTATAAGGATCTGTAAATCTGAGGCAGAGCCAAAAACTGATGCCATTAAAAATCAGGCGTTAGAGTGGTGCAACACGAAGACATTTTTTTTATTTCTACTTGTTTTTTGCACTTTCTAGGTGTGCTGCATTCTGCAGCACATATCGGAAGAGCAAATCGTCTTCAATGATTGTTTATGTGCAGGAAGGTGTCCCTTCCTGCACACAAACCATCATCCGTAACACAGACATCCTTGCACCTTGGCACTAGGCAGCTTTTTTAGAGCCGGCGCAAGGGAAAACACAAAGGTGCGTCGTATTGTTGTGAATACGAAGCATCCCTGCGTTCTTGAAATTACACAGTGTGGCGCCGCTAAATTGCTTGCAGGTTTGTGCTGGGACATTTCTTTGCAAATAGTGCACTTTTCACTGCTTGAGTTCTTTTAAAGAATTATTGGTCCTGTCATTTTGAACATAAGGAGCCACCGAGTCCAACAAAAAGTCCTAACGTTTTCACAGAGATGACTCAATTTGCAGAAAGGACCCAAAAAGGATCGGAATGGGGGCATTTAAAAATCACATTTACAAGCCCCTGCCTGTTGCTGAGTACGAGTTTGGGCGCATTTTGTCAGCTTCGCCCGGTCCTGCTCCTGTTAATGCACACAATTACAGTATTGTCAAAAAGTTATTGGAATATCACTAGGCTGTGAAGATAAAGGCCAATATCATAAAAAGGTTATTTTTGTCGGGTGGCATTTGCAATCAGAGTTCTAGAGAGAAAAGAACATGGCGCCATTTATGCCAACGATTACAAGGGAAAACAAGCCCGTGTGCATTGTTTATGAAAATCAAGTTGTGAGTGCTTCAGTAAACAGCCCACGCCTGCTCCCCAGCAGAGGCGGAGCTGGCTCGTTTAATCATCACTCCTGGACCAGTTTATTTGGCCCTCTTACCTATAGGGGTTTATTTCCTTTCAACAAACAGCTTCAGCCTCCCAGACAGAATGGGATCCGATTGCACTTCAAAGGAGCCCTTTCTCCTGCTCCACAGCTAAGAGCCTAATGTTAATTTCTCCTGAAACGCAGCCAGCTGTGAAGGAATACCTTTTCCAGACCTTCCTTCCTCCGATCCAAGATATTTCGCATGGCTACCGTTAATATGCGGAAAGAGGACCTCGTTTTCCTGCTGATGTTTTATTGCAGTTCACCGGCCACGAGGACCACCCTGACATGAACTCCAGTTCATCTTATGTTCAGTTGTTTTTTTTTTAATATGGTTGGCAAAATTGTGCACCTTTTCGTGCACCGTACTCTTTCAATTTTGCTCTCACCAACACTCGTAGGTAATTTGTACAAATGTGTGGGCCGCTGTGCTGGGGATAAGAGAGAGAGCCGAAATGTGTCACATTTAAGATATGGCGCAGTTTTGTTCTCTTCCTGTATTAGCACATTTCTGGTTGCTACTCGCCAATGCACAAATCTTCAACCATAGTGTAAGGATGTTGCGTTCTGTGAGTATAGGATCTGCACTGAAAGGGGACCTTTCCAGTACAAAAAAAATATGCTTTAGTGCTTTTTCTAGTTTGTATGTGTGCTGGACAATGCAGCACACGTGCAAAGTAGGAAACATTTGGAGACTTTTAAAAGTTGTTTTCCTCTTAATCCCGCCTTTAGGAGGCATTTTTTTTAGTGCAAATCCCTGTCTACATGTAGATAGGGATTTGCATTAAAACCATTGAGTATCTGAATGGTAATCTGCCTTTACCACCCATGGTATGCCCCTTTGATATAATGGCGCAAAGTGGTGCTAAGTAGTACAGAAAAATCATTTGAGTTTCTTTAGGATACTTTTCAATGTGTTGAAAAGTAAATTCAACCACAACACTTTGCACCAGCTTTGCATCACGTTTGTGTTAGAAACCCGAGGCTGTGTTAGTATAGCAGGGCCTTCACCCCTCATTATGAAGTCTGAATAGTTCCCAATTGAGCCAGAAACAGTTTACAGCAAAGCAAGTACGAGGATTTTGAGAATGCTGCATCCCTGCACGTGGACACCTTTCTTTGTGGACATTTCAGAAGCTAAAAGCTGGTGAAATCTCGAGGTAGGTCACTTGGCAGAAGCCTGAGCCTCAAATCACTATGGTAACTCTGCAGGGGGAAATTTCCCCACATGCCCTTTAAGCGTATGCCTGCAGGAGATTTACTCCTAATAGTAAATATAAAACACTTTCACATACTATTACACAAAGGGGTGCAGACGCTCAAAATATGATTGTAAAGTTACTACAAAAGTTACGACTTGTAACTTTAAGGGTGTTTCGCCAACGAAAATCCACCAAGCAAAGTTTTCCATAGAATTGGTGGAGAACTATACCTAGGCTATCTAGCACAGTGAATGGAAATATATAGGAAAAAAACGTATTTTGTCATGGAAAATCACACACTCTTGACAAAAACACACACACCTGCCAATAAGAAACACACCCTGCAATCATCACTCTTTGAAACACATAAATGTAGGCCACACCGCGGAGACCATCCTCTCCCTCTTGTGCTGAAGCTAGAAAACAGCTAAAGCACCATGGAGCAGACCATTCAACTTAAATTAAGAGAAGCTTCAGTGAGGAAGGGACATAAATTGTGGTCAACTATTAAATTGACCACTATAGTCAGCTACATGATCGGCCTACACACAACCTCAATGGAGCAGGCCCTCACCAGCAGGGTGAATGCTTTGGGGGTGGAGGTTTGCAATAGGGGGACATTGAAAACATGGCAAGACAAGAGGGGAAAGATGAGAGATAAATATTCAAAAATCCAGGTGGCAAGAACCATGGCTGATCGGAGACACTAATGCTTCTCTATCTCTACCCCCTAAAGGACTGTATTGTCTCCCTCAAGCACCCTGACCTGATGTATCACTTGTCTGTTGCAGAGAATCCCAGCATCAGGCCAGGAAGAACAGCATGCCTAGACCTTTCAGCATCACCAGACATCAAACTCTTGCCATTATTTCCCCACACTTCAGACAACTCCCCTCTCCGTACTTAGGCAGACATCACGAGCTTGACAGTGGCACCTCAACTCCTGCCTCCAGTTCCACCAGCCCATCACACGTGTATGCTCTTCAACTGTCTCTCTTGCACACACACCCAGAAGTAGAACACAAGGGCTAGCCTTCTCATAGCTCTAAGACCCTCCAGGCAACCTTTACACCTGCTCCAGTGCCTGGATACACTTTGGGTGAATAGTCACGCTTTACAAATCACTGTAACAAAACATAAAATAACATAACATACAGGGGCTCCTATTCTCTTTTAATGTAAAGGTAGAAAATACTGATGATCCATATCATATTGGAAACAACAGCAGCAGGGGCAGCACCACCACTTCTAACAAGCTCCAAGCAGGACTAGGATCAGACCCTGTTCTCGGGGTCACGGGCCAAGCAGGGGCTACTAGGCCTCAACATTGGTGGTTGAGGTTGTCTAAGTCTGATGTCCATATACCTATACTGCTGTGGCTCAGAAAACTGGGTCAAGCATAAGCCCTCAGCACTTGACTCTCAGTAGTAGCAACGGTGAGCAGTCACAGTTTCTCAGGGCGGGGTAGTATGGGGGTGTGTAAGCTTAGAGCACAAAAATCACACAATAAGTGAAAGTTCAACACAATGCTAACTTTCCGAGAAAGAGAAAGACTTTAATGTACACTAGAACAGCATACCTCAAACTATAATACCAAGATACAATTTTATATTTTAATTTAAATTTGTAGTGCGCAACAGCCACCCAAAAAGGGTTTCCCGGTGCAAAAGCAGATCCGAGACGTAGAATGGAAATATGTCAGCAGGTTAGTTGTCAAAAAGCCACGTCTTCAGGGATTTTCGGAATTGAACATGGTCAGTTTCGTTGCGCAATGCTGTAGGCAGAGTATTCCATAAAGAGGGGCCCAGATACGAAAACGACCTTCCGCCCTTCCGGGATAGTTTGATTTTGGGAACTATGAATTTCCCTTGCGTGGAGGAGCGGAGGTTTTTCGAGAGGGGACGTAGGGACAGACCATAGATTGAAGATAGTGCAGGGCATTTCCTGTTTTTATTTTATGCATAAAACTCAGGGCTTTGAACTTGACTCAGTTCCGTGGAGGAGCGGAGGTTTCGAGAGGGGACGTAGGGACAGACCATAGATTGAAGATAGTGCAGGGCATTTCCTGTTTTTATTTTATGCATAAAACTCAGGGCTTTGAACTTGACTTAGTTCTCTACCCTGAGCCAGTGCAAGTTTCGTAAATGAGCAGAGATGGAGGTGGCTCTCGGGACACCGCACAGGAGCCTGGCTGCAGAATTTTGTACCATCTGTAGCCTTCGGGTTACGGCTTTGTTTGAGCCCAAATAGAGGACATTACCGTAGTCTATCCTTGACGTGATCAAGGCATTGACCATGGTTTTCTGAGTGGACTCTGGAAGCATCCAACAGATTTTTTTTAACCGTTTGAGAATGGCAAAACACGTAGCTGTCACTTTCACTGCTTGAGGATTCATGTTAAGCGAATCATCAATAGTGATGCCCAGATTTCGCGCTTGGGGGGAAGGCGTGGGGAGAGCGCCCATTTCACTTTGCCAATGTTGGGGGCCCCAGAGGTCCTTATTTTTACCAAATACAAGGACCTCGGTTTTCTCTCCATTTAATTTAAGATACTTTTGTTGCATCCATGATGCTATTTTGTTTAGACCCAGTTGTAGAGGGGAAGAATCATTAGTGTTTGTTGAGGAGAGAGAAAAAATGATCTGGGAATCGTTGGCATATGAAAATAAGTACAGCCCTGCTTCCTCTACCACATTAGCTAAGGGTTTTACATACAAATTATAGAGAAGAGGACTGAGGATGGAACCTTGCGGCAACCCATGGGGGAAGGAATGAGTTTCTGAGCAAGCTGTGCGGGAGAAAACCTGAAAGGTACGGTTAGTGAGGAATGAAGAGAGCCAGTTCAGAGCAGAGCCACGGATGCCTAAAGCACTTAGAGTTTTAATTAATACTGTATGAGACACCGTGTCAAATGCGGCGCTTAGGTCCAATAAGATAAGAGCCACGGTGTCTCCAGTATCCAGTTGACGGCGTATGTTTTCGGTAGCCCCTAACAAAGTGGTATCCTTGTCACTTTCAGGCAGGGCTGTGTCTTTATTTGCTATCCCCCTCAATGTTCTACCTCAATCTTGCCAGGTAATTTTGAGGATGACTAATCAGCTGCTCCTTGCTAGCAAAAGGCTGAATCTAATTTCTCCAGGAGTTCTGTCTCCACTCCCCTCTCTTGAGTGACTAGATTTCTACCCTCTATATTCAAGAATGTCAGGAGTACACTTCTACTGTCTGGAAAAACAACCTGACCTCCATCTTGTTAAACGACCAGGCCTGGGGGATTCAAGCTGCACCCTTATGGCCTCCATTACTCTGGCTCACTCACACTATGCATGTACCTCGTAGCCTGAGTACACAAACACATGCAACGTACACTTGGGATGGCAGCAATCTGAACTCGAAAAGCACACAGAAGATCAAATTTACAAGAGTGGGTCAGTAGTCCAACTCTCCAGTGACACAGAAAAAAAGGTCTGGTCACAACTATCGATTCATCGAAACATGGTATGCTTCCACCATCACTGTCTGTGCTAAACTCTGGACAAGGACAGGGAGTCTCTGCCGGTTAATAGTTGCACACTCGGTGCGCCACTCCAGTTTCACAGGACAAGTCTACTCATGTCATGGGACAGGCCTATATGCTAGATTAGCATGTCCCACGGTCAACAATTCAAAACCAGGATACCAACTACACACAGTCATGGCTCAGGGCAGGAAGACATGATTGTACACCATGCAGGGAGCATGCCAGTCCCAAAAATAGGCATCTATATGCGCACCTTTCCCATATCCAGGCATAGGTCATCATTGTGAATATCACAACAACACATCTCTGAAATGTGCAACTCACGTGATCCCACATTGACACTGCCCAAATGCATTTAGTCTGCATAGCCTGCAGCTGTGTCCTCAACACATGGTAAAAGTGACAGTGAAGTGGCCATATACATGGATGTTCTTCATGTAATTGTCGCTTTTGCAAAGTCATGTGTTGCCAGGCCTTCTGTCACCTTCTACCACCTCCATCACCACCGCCAACTGCACCTCCATGTCTACTGGCTAGTGACACCAGAGGCATGTATAGCCTGGAAGATCAATATCGATACACACATATACACACACAATACGTCTGGCTATGAGGAGGGGAAAGTCGAATATGAAGAGATGAAGGGAGTGCGCTGCTTGAAGGACAATAACCCTCACACACCCGAAGGCGACATGCTTCATCCTGGGGTTCCCTCCTCACACCAGGACCTCAAGGTACCTGGTGTGGATGCAACTCTCCTAAGGAGAGAAGCAGAAGTGTCTCCTGTTCAGATGAGCAGAGTGGAGGGTGATGAGTGAGAATCAGAGTGCAAAGAGGGACAAGTGATATAAAACTATCTTGTGGTGGGCTCAAACGAAACTTTATTTAGCCCACCCGCCTCTCGTCAGGCGAGCCGTGGGAGATGCTGTCAGTGATTCTTTAATCTCTGGGGCATAGATGGCTGTCTGAGGCTTGAGAGTGGTTTTAATTGACATGCTCTGGTACAACGGTGGACCCTAAGACTCATGGTGGCCCACCTTCGCAACCAAATGGCTTACTTATCTGAGAACGGTATTTTCCTATTTTACTTGCAGAGGGACTTTTCCATATTGATCCTGATGAATGCCTTTGAACCCCTAGTGGGTCAGCTGTAGGCAGAAACATGTTGGCCATTTAGAGAAGGGATTTTTTCCAAACCCCCTGTCCTCTCCCTTGTTTTAATCCTGTCCACTGGGGTTGCCAGTATAAAGTTTAGATTGAGCCCACCTGGCGAGATGTGAGAAGGGAACCCCATGATGAAGCATGTCACCTTCGTGTGAGTGAGGGTTCTTGTCCTTTCAGTAGCATGCTCCCTTTGTCTCTTCACACCCTCCTTTCCCCTCCTCATAGTCAGATGTAGTGTGTGTGTATTTGCATTTATTAGGGAGTATTCAGTTGCTGGTTGGATTGACGTTCCCCCTGGACCACTTGTGTGTATTCAAGTCAATATCCAGGGTAGTCTGTAACAGTCAATGCATTTTGCCCTCTGCATGCATCTTTAAACATTAACACTATGAATTATTGACAAAAAGAGGAGACCACTTTCTAAATGTGTCTCCTAACGATATCATTGGTGAAGTAGGAGCTCTGTTGTCTCTGTCCTCAGTGTACAAGATATGCCCTTTACTTTTGCAACACTGGTCTCAAGAATCCCATGGTTGTACTCACACCTGCATATTAAATGTCATCTACATTCTCCATCATAAGACAATGTTCTTTTTACTGTACGTATGTATGGTAAGTACATGTGACTGTCCCCTTTTATCCGCACATTGCACCCATGTCCCCATTTCAGGCAACAACAGTGTTATAAGTTTAATGTCACCTTACCACCACTGTGGATGTTCAATGACTAAATAATACTGATCTATTGCCACATACTGTTTGTGATGCCTAATCATATTATCCTATATATCTCATTCCTCAAACTGCAGAGATTCAACATCTCGGGTGACTTTATTATGAGCTACTCACCAATCCTCATCAGGATGATCCATCTCATAGCAATTGGTCATTTGTCTGTCTAGTAAGTCTGTGGCCCTAACTCATCCACTAACTAGATTATATTGACCCCCCATTGCATTGCCCAGTCTAAAGGTGTGTAAGGGATGTGCCATGTCCACTCTGGCATGTATTAGTACTGGCACAAGCTGTCACACCTGTTATGGTTGTCCTCGGTCAGGTATGCAACAGATGTTTGCTCTTTTCTGTAGCTACTGCACCAATGGACACATGGGCACAACCATCTGCACGCACTGTTAATCAGCAGCCGACACCACAGAGTCAGTCCAGCTGCCACCAGTGGCCATTGCCAGGTAAGACAATGCACTCTCTGTTGTTCGCAGACTCATTGCATGCTCCATCTACCCAGATAAGCCAACATAAGGTCCTGTCATTCTATATTAAAGTGTCATATTTAAAATTAAATTTACATAACAGGGTGTAAAGCTGTGTAATACAGTACACAGTTGTACCCTCAAAAATGAAACATCCCACAACTTTTTACCATCAATGCACCTAAAGATGGTGAGTCTGAAAGTCTCCTGCCTCACCAGTCCACCCTCTTGGTAGATTCCAATAATGCACAGAACGAGGAGATTGTTGCTCTGTGCACACTCTTGCCTCTCAAAACATCTCACTGCTGTAAGCCAGGAGTCTCCACCAACAGGTAATCTTCCAGATTGCAAATCTCAAGTCACAAGAATGAAGGGCAGGAAAACTGAGCCTGACTTCAGATAATTCACCTCCAACCATCACTCACCCAGCTGCTATCTCAGTTCCTAGCCCTACTCATCTCTCTCACCCAAGTAAAACTCCTGTCTTCTCTCCATTATCTCATGAGGATGAATCCTCAAATTCTCTCCCGTTGCACAGTTTCTGCTAAGCAACTTCCCAGGAGTCAACCCTCAGCCTGGAGGAAACAGAGTGGCCATGTGACATAGCCAGTTATGCAAGGGAGAAGACCGTTTTCAAGACCTGTGCACTGAGTGGAAGAGTTATTTTTGTAGAAAAAGGACTCAAAGTGGGATGAGAACTGTGGAATAGGGGTGACCCTGTATCTCCACCCACCTACAAAACAAGAACATTACCTGCAGGGCATTCAGAGGTGGATGGAAACAAAGAAGAAGGTTTTGGAGAACCCCTTTCAATTGAACAGGCAATATCTGCTGGTTCACAGAGAGAATACAGCGACTATATCTTATGCAATGACTGCATATGATCACTATCTAACCTGCCATCAGAAGGCATGGGCTCTCTTCTTATGTGATTTGTCCACACTATAAAGACAAAGAACTGTCATACCGAGTGGGTCAAAATCAAGCCCATTGTCATGTGCAGAAGCAACGCCAGACATTTCTGAAGTTTCTATTTTCAACCCTAATATCATAAACTTGCCTATGCTACTAAATGCAAGTAACCAATTTCTATAAAAAGCTAGGGGATTAAACATGTTACAATATTGATACAGTAGTGTCAAATTAAGTAGTACATATTGCATTTTTCTTGAACTAAAATGATACTTTCTCCCACCCAAAGTGGGGGTCAGAACCGAAGGGGGCCAGTTGCTGGAAGCAGCAAAGGGCTGGGGTAGTTCACGAAGGTGGCAAACCTTTGACGTTTTCCCTTCGTGGACCCTGCCCATCCTGGGGAGGAGGTTTGGCACCTCGTCCCAGGATTTGCATTGTTCCAGACCCCCGAGAGCAGCAGGCTCTTTACCCAGGGGTCCAGAAACATGTCTGGTAGTGGCAGCTGGTGAGCATCCCCTCAGCCAGGATACTAGTGTTAGGTCGTTTTTTAGGGGGAATCGCTAAGATGCCCTCTGAGTGCATTTTTCATTAAATCCCACACTGGCATCAGTGTGGTTTTAATGTGCTGAGAAGTTTAATACAAAACTTCTCAGTTTTCAGTAAAGCCATTATGGTGCTGTGGAGTTTGCAATGACAAACTCTCAGTACCATATACTCTTAATGGCATTACTGCACTTACAATGTCTAAGAATTGACGTAGACACTGTAGGGGTACAGGGCTCATGCACCTGTACCCTCACCACTGGTAGACCTAGCATCTTTTGTTGTGGTTTCCCTGCCTTTTTGCTTCTGTGTGCTGAACTCCATTTTGCTGGATTTAAAACTCTGGGCACGTTATCACTGCTAATCAGTGCTAAGGTGCATGTGCTCTGTATCTAAAATGTAATGGCATTTGGTTTCTCCACAGTTGGTATATTTGATTTACTGATAAGTCCCTAGTACAGTGCACTACATATGACCAGGGCCTTTAAATCAAATGCTACTAGTGGGCCTGCAACACTGATTGTGCTACCCACATGTGAAGCCATCTTAACCTGTCTCAGGCCTGCCAATGCAAAACCTGTATGTGCAGTTTTAAATTGCCATGTCGAGCTGGTAAGTTCACCTACTTGCTATGGCTAAACGGTCCCTTTTATTCCATGTAAGGCGCCCCTAAGGTAGGCCAGAGGTAGCCCAAAGGGTAGGGTGCAATGTAGTTAAAAGGTAGGATGTGTACCTTTGAGTTTTACATGTCCTGGTAGTAAAAAATGTCTAAATGTGTTTTTCACTACAACAAGGCTTATTTCTCCCATAGGTTAGCATTGGAATTGCCTTGTAACACTTTATAAGTGTATCTTCCAATTGGGAGCAGATAGAAAAATGGAGTTTGGTATCTCTGACTCATAATTAAAAAATACATCTGTTAGAGAAGTTGGTTTTTAATTTGCAGGTCTGAAAGTGCCATATTAAGAAAGTTGGCATTTTCTTACTTTGAACATTCTGTGCCTCTGCCTGTCACTAGAATACATGTCTGCATCAGGGTGACTGATGGTCTTAGTGCATTCCTTCTAGACAGTCACACAAAGGGAGATGAAGTGTGGCCTGCATATCCTGATTGGCCACACCAGGTTGAGCTAGTGTGAGAGGGAGGAGCTGACACTCACGCCTGAATACGGCTGTGCTTTTCCCCGCACAAAGAGCTGCATAGCTATCTGTAGTGTGTCTGGAGCCAACGCCAGAAAGGGCAGGGTCTTGTGCACTAGAAAGACCTTTCTTTGAAATCTCCCTAACTCAAAGGCTAAAATGGGTAAAAGTACAGGACCTCTGACACCATACACAAGAAACACTTCTGGACTGAGGACATTCTGCCAGGAAGAAGAGCTGTTGTGCTGCCAGGAGGGACAGCCACGTTGCTGCTTGCTTTGATGTGTTGGACTGCTGCCTGCTACGGCTTACCTGGGAGTGAGAGGACTGGATTTTACTCTCTCTACATCATGCAATTCTACAACATCATTACTGAGCTTGCCTCCTGTTACTGAAGTCTCAGGGATATCAAAGACTTCGCCTGCATCTTGCTCCCAGAACCTGGGATCATCTACTGTGGGCCCTGCTCTTTCAAGTGGTGCTAAATCCAGTCCTGAGCCCTTGGAAGTTAGTTTCTGTGCTGCAACCAAGAAACCAACGCATCGACTCCAAAAGTGCCATTTGGGAACCGGCACATCCCTGCAAAATCGACATATCACCGCTGCCTGTACCAAAGCCATGGACACTGCTCACCCAGTGTGTAACAAAATGACCTTGACTTTCAACGGAGCCCCGTCTTTGCCACAGCGCCCCCGAAGAACCGCTGCTGTTTGCGTCTCAGACACCGCATCACCGATGTCCATGGTGCACTCACCCTGAGTGGCTTTCAGCCCAACGGTTCAACTTTGAAGCAAAGTAATTGACACCGGCACTGTTTTTAAAAAAAAAAATATATATAATATTTTCCTCATATCATGCAAAGGTGAGATATAGTAAGACCAGGATCCCATTCGGGCAACTTTGCCAACCCGGATCCTTCTCACCTCTCCTGGAACTGTGAAGAGCTTCTTGGTCTGAGGTGGAATACTGTCTTGAATCTCCAAATTCTTTGAAAAAGTCACTAGTGGTCCCACCACTGTGCCAGATCCAGAATTTGTTATTGCGGAGTGAGTAATCATTTGACTTCCCTTCCTGCCTTATCCTATTCTCTTTACTTACTCCAAGAGTCATTCTTATCCCATACCTCCCAGAACTTCATCCGCTTTCTTCCCTCTCTGCTCAGATCCAACCTCTTCATCTTGCACACTGATGTCAACCAATCATTTACTGTAGGGGGGCTGCTATAATCCATTTTTTGCATATCTCCCGCCTGGCAAGTAAAATTAATGCAAACAGAAGAGCTTTTTGCCTATTATTTAAAAGTAAAGGGCCCCCATTATCATTCATCACTCCAAAAATAGTTAAGTCCATGCTTACCTCTATTTTTTGTCCCATTACTTCATTTACCACCTTACCCACTTCAGATCAGAATTGCTGTAATTGAGGGGCCTTTATTTCTCCACATCATGGACAACTTTTAACCACGTGTTTATTTATCTTGGGTAACTTCCCCGGCGTCCAGTAGGCCCTGTGTAATGTAAAAAGCAGATTTTTCCTAAGAGGGGCAGATTGTATAACATGCCATGGAGTAGTCATAGATACTTGCCATAAATGTTTGAGATCCCTCGATGGCAAGTCTCTTTCCCATAGCTTCATTGGAAGTGTGAAGTCTTCCTCCCCTGCTAGAATTAAAAGCCAGTACCATTTGGATATCTCCTTCCTTGGTGGATCCCTTTGAATCTCTGCCTCTGCATCCATCTCTTTTCCCAGCGCCTTCTCCATGTTTTGGTCCAGCTTGTCAGCTGGTAATATTTGAACCTTGATAGTTTCCCATCCGTGCTTTTTTCTAGAGATTCTTAGCTGAGCAGTCTCCCTGCCTGTATCAGCTGACCCTATTTTGTTATGCCTGCTTGTTTAATGGGAATCACTAACATGTCTCGCAAGCATTCTGGAGTGCCTGGCAAGTCCCAGATTGGAGCAAAGGTGCTGTAGTATGGTATTTGTAATATTCTTCTGATCTGATGTCAGATAATGCAAGCAGCGCGTGGGACCTTCAACGTAACTTTTTAAAAATATTTTGGGTGACCAAATTTATACAAGTAGAAGTCGTCTGCTAAAATTAATTTATAAAAGGAGGGATAGGAATTATGTTCTTTTAGTAAGACTAAAGTTTTTAAATTGGAAGGCTCTAAAGTAAAACAGAAGGTCTGGACTGGCTATGCCCCCATGTTTATTTCCTACGTAGTTTTTTCCATGCTATTCGCACACCCTTAGAAGCCCAGATGAAACTATTCACCTCGCTTTGTATTTTCTTGAACCATTTTATCTTAAATTCCAGAGGAATAGTGTTGAAGATAAAAGTAAATTTGGGTAGGATCATCATTTTTATTGCGTTCGATCTCCCCATAAAAGACAATGGTAGCCCACTCCAAGTTTTAAAGAATTACCTAGCCTCTTTCACGTTTATGTCAATATTTGTTCGAGCGATCTCGTCAATATCCTGTAATATCTCTATTCCTAGATATCTAATTCTGTTTTTTGATGCGGGCTGTGGGAGTGGGGAGTTCCATTCCATGATTTCAGTTTTTAGGCGGTTGACTTGGTATCCCGAGACTCCCCCAAAGTCTTCTAATAGTTTTGTAATATTGAGCAAAGTTATCGTGAGGTTGTTAGTAAAGAAGATCAGGTTGTCTGCGTATACCGCCACTTTTTTCTCCCATCCTTGAAAGCTAAATGGAACAACTCCCTGTGATGTTCTTATGGAATAGGCCAACGGCTCGATATATAAATAATAATGGAGATAGTTAGGCATCCTTGACGCGTGCCTTGTTCAATTCTGATTTCTTTGATCAGAGCTCCATTTACCAGTATTTTTGCCACTGGAGACTCATAAATATTCATAATCGCCTTCAGAAATTTGTCACCTAAGTTATATTTACTAATTACCTTACAAAGGAATACTCAGTTCACTCGGTCGAAGGCCTTAGCGGCATCAAAAGTGAGGATTGCAAGGGCGGTGATCTCTTGTGTGGCTATATCAATTGTTTCTATCAGTTCCTGTGTTAATTCATGTAATTGTCTGCCAATAATAAAACATTTTTTACCATTGTGGGCAAGCTTATTTGACACCTGTCCCAGTCTTGTTGCTAGAATTTGTGAATACATTTTGTAATCATTATTCAAGAGGGAAATGGGTCTGTATGATTCACATCTCGTAGGGTCTTTCCCTGGTTTCAAGAGTATGCTAATAGTGGCATCATTCAAAGCTTCAGGTAACTTTAACCCCTTATAAAAGATCTCATTCAGCAGAGTTACTAATATGGGGCCCAGTCGGTCCTTCAAGTAAATGTACAGCTCGTTCGGAAGGGCGTCTGTCCGGGGTGCCTTCCCTTTCCTTAACCTTGACAGCACCCTGTTAACCTCTTCGATTGTTACTTCTGCATTGAGTAATTCCCTATCTTCTCCTTCTATGTTTGGGACCGTTATTTTGCTTAAGTAGGACTCCATCTGATCCTCGGAAGACTCTAGGTCTTCTGCATATAAAGACTGAAAGAATCAGAGAAGGCGGTCTCAATCTCCTCTACTATCTGCTCCGCTTGTTTCTGTATTACTGCTATTCTATTTCTATTCTGTTTAGTCTTGAGTTTCCAAGCGTGACGTTTGCCACTGCCTTCTCCATATTCATAATTAGACAGCTTGCTGGCTTCCCACTTTTTCCTGATTTTGGAGTCTAGTATGTTGGTTAACTCAGCTTTCTTAATCATAATCAGTTTTTTTTCACAATACTTCCCTGAGGTTGATTAGGCTCAACTCCCTCCAATTTCTTGATCTGTTCTAGTATTTCCGATTCTAGCTGGCTGATTTTAGTTCTTGTAATTTTGTTCCTAAACGTGGATAGATTGATTAAGGCATCCCTAATTACAGCCTTATAAGCATCGCAAACTATCTGAATTGGTGTTTCCTTATTACTATTGTCCTTAAAGTAGTCCTCCGTAATTACTTTAAGCTTATCTATAACCTCCTGGTCTAAGAGAAGTGTGCGGTCTAGTGTCCATCTGGGTGTTACCTGGTGCCTATCAATCTTTAATGACAAAATGGCAGGCGAATGGTCTGACAGATGGGCTGGCATATGTTCTATGCTGACTATGCTGTTACTTGGAGTGTTATCTATTAGGTAAAAATCAATTCTGGATGAATGTCTGTATTTTTTGTTTCTATAAGTAAACCTAATCCCTGACTTAATTTTCCCCTTACTCTTCCAAATATCCACAATCCCCAGGTTTTCTATGTATCTGTTCAACCATGCCCTCATTTTCGGTAGGTACAAACCTTTACCCGGACGGGATCTATCCTGTCTAGGGTAGATTAGTATATTAAAATCTCCCCCCAGTATAATTGGGGATGTCGCTTCTAATAACTAGGAGTAAAGTGCTTGTAGGGGAGCTGGGTCATCTGTATTTGGGCCATAATATCCCACAATTGTATATAAATTATTTTCTGTTTTTATTTTTGCTATTGCCCACCTTCCCCCTGGGTCCGTTAGCTCTTCTATAATTGTAACATTTGCAGATTTTTTTAATATGATTGCCACTCCCTTGACACAACAAGACTGGTTTTTGCAAACATAGCTGTCCACCCATTTTTGATGTTTCATGATTTTATCCCACTCCTGTTTCAAAAGTTGTGTTTCTTGTAAAATTATCAGATCGCTGTTTATAACTTTTAATTATTCTAAGATCTCCTCCCTTATTTTCTTTGCTCTGAGGCCATTCACGTTCCAAGACGTGAGGTTAAATGTATTGTTTATCATCCCTTTACTATCCCAACTAGAATCCTGTTATCTCCCAAGTACGAGAAATCGGACCCAGTCTTCTTATGACACCCGCACTCTTGAGATTGACGCATCCTTGATGCCGCGTCACCAAGGCCTTGAACCCTCAATCGACGCAGCCCCTCTTCTGTGCACCGCATCTTCCCCAAATGCCAAAGCCTCAATGACCTTGCACCACCTCCAGGAACCGATGCATCACCTGCATCTGCAATGCCTCACCTCCTCTGCGCACCATAGAAGGTACTGTCAGCAGGTCTGCGTGACTCCTGTAGCTGGCCCACGCTCCATCACAGTCAGACTGAACTTTTGGATTTGTCTCAGTGAAGTGCGACCATTAGCCCCAGTTGGAGCTATTGATTTCTAAGCACTGCATTTTTATTTAATCTTGCAAAATTCATATTGTGACTTATGTATGTTGGATTTTTGCCATTTTGGTCTTGTTTCACTCAGATAAATATTGGCCACTTTTCTAAACTGATGTTGAGTACTTTTGTGGTGTTTTCACTGTGTTACTGTGTGTGTGTGTGTGTGCAATACATTACACATTGCCTCTATAGCTTAGCCTGAGTGATCTGTGCCAAGCTACCAGAGGGTGAGCATAGGTAAACCTTTTGTGTGTACTACACTTACTCTGACTAGATTGGGGGTCCCTTCTTGGACACAATGTATACCTCTGCCGACTAGAGACCCCATTTCTAACTCTGACTCCTCACTATATCCTAATACCCTTCGATCAGTTACTTCCAGTCTCATGCAACAAAGAGAGTTTAAATGGCTAAAACATGGAGGAATGTCCACGGGTCTGCAATGTTCCAAATCTGGAACAATATGATCCACTTCTCAGAACAGAATCCATACTCTTGAACCATAGATAACTCCTGAAAGTGGAACCATTCATGCAGGTTTTCAACAATGCTCCGCGCAAATGGAAATTTCTTATGAATACCAGTTAGATATCCTTCACATTCAAAAAGACTGTCTTGTACAAAGCCTACTATATCTGTTTTCTTAACCTTTAACTAATTATGCTATGAGCGCACCAAAGTGACTGCAAGATGATACTTCAGAGCTTTATAAGGCTGTATATGAATAT
This sequence comes from Triturus cristatus, assembly GCF_964204655.1. Classification (NCBI taxonomy): domain Eukaryota; kingdom Metazoa; phylum Chordata; class Amphibia; order Caudata; family Salamandridae; genus Triturus; species Triturus cristatus. The sequence goes on along the minus strand of NC_140592.1, from coordinate 888,385,051 downwards.
ATAAATATTATTCAATGCTCTGTTGCTACATAGCTATTTTCTCACTAAGGGTCAAATTTATAAACACTTTGCTCCAGTGCGAATTCAACAGAAATTATGCAATACTGTGCATCGTGTTGGTTTGTTATTTATTTCCTGGTACACCTTTACCTACAAGTAACTCAAAGAAGCATTTTATGCTGTTACTTCGCCTCATGGTGGATCCCATGGGTAGCTGCAGGAGTGTTACCACCCATTGCCTTTGACACAAAGTCCTATCTTCTAACATTTGTTGACAGGGCTTTGTATCAAACAAATGCCTTGTTGAGGCAGGCGCAAATTACTAGAAACGTTTGTTTTCTCCAAAGTTTCCCAACTTTGCATGTGTGCTGCACTATACAGTACATCTACAAAGTGAGAAAAGTTTTAAAGTTTTAAGCCTGTGCTAGACGAAATGCAATGAGCCTTTGCATAATGGTGCAAAGGTATTTGCAAGGTGCAATGCAGCCTATATGTGCCCCAGCGCTTTGAATGAGAGCAGCGTATCCTTGTAGACATGGGGGCAGATTTACAAGCCCCTTGCGCCACTTGTGCGTCACTTTTAACATGGGAAAAGTGACGCAAAAGTGGCGCAAGGGGCTTGTAAATATGCCCCATGGTGTCTGCCCTGTTCTTTTCCTCTCACACAATACAACGCAACAACTTCGGTTGCTGCACTACTTTACTTGAAATTATAGTAAACTTGTCCCTAGTTTTCTGCTTTTATGTTTAAACCAGCTAAAACCAGCCTTTTCTACGGACAATGTGATATTTCTAAATTTTATGTATGTGGTAAAACCACATTTCCTTAAGTTAGCAGAAAGAGTAAAACGTGGTAACGTCGTTGGTGCCTATTTAACATGTTTTTGTGCATTCTATATGGGCCCATTGTGGAATAAACTACTGTTCTATAAATGCAATTCCAGGAGTCATTTTTTGCAGCAATAAAAAGGCATTTTGGTGGTCAGTCTTCCTCCTTCTTAAGATTTTCAGTTACGGTTCTTTTATTAAAGAAAGTGGTTGCCTTTGGATAAAGCTTTACTTTCCACGAAAGAACTAGGCTTGGCCCACACCCTTCCAGAAAGGATCCCGCATGCTTCTTGGACAGTATCCACTCTATATTTACATAGTGATTTCACGGACGATTTCATATGGGGCACTAAAAATGGCAGAATTTAAAAACTAGTTGGCATTAAAATGACCCTTCTAATTTATTAAGGAAGGCTGTGTTTGTGGAGGTTTTGTATCTGCATTCAAAAAGTCTATGCTTTTCATGCAAAGGTGCACATTACAACTCGTCTCATAATTTTGAGGCAAAGTGATAATGTCTCTACTCGGACACTTTCCCCTAGACGACTGAATCCTGCATTGTAACATGCGACTCTGAATATAATCTAACAGCAAAGGGCACAGCAGTAGAGGAAAAGGGACAATGCACAGGCAAATGACAGGGTGGACTGTGATCCATCGGGGTCATTTCAGCTGAACTTTGACCTCTAACAGTGCTTTGGCTCCAGGAAGGGAGGGGGGGAGTTATAACACCTGCACGTGTGTACGTTGGCCTGAGTTTCTGCAAATTGTACACATTGCATAAATTCCATAAGTAACCCTTGTCGTTTTTAACATGTTATGTGATGCCACAGCGTTTTATAGACCCTTTAAAGTGGTTCCGGGGCACTAGTCAAAGAACAATCAAAGTGTCATTTAGCGCAGGATCCATTTACAGATTGAATAAGCGGGGTTTTTGTTAATAGTTACATTTCATGCGGTCCTGCATTAGCCTGGTCTCTTTAGAAGATCTAGTTGCATGAGATGGAGACTTGGGCAAAGAAAGCATGGATTTTGGGTTCTTGATTTTTGTCACTTAGTGCCCGATTATGAGTCTGGCAGTCCATGGACCGTCAGACTCATGGGGGCATGGCGGTGGCAGTCTCCCGTCCGCCCTATTATGAGTCGGGTGGTCGGACTGCTACAGCCCCGGCAGCGTTGCGGCGGTCAGGAGGCATCAATATGCTTGGTAGGACAGCCGCCAAGCATATTATGAGTTTCCTGTCCGCCGGCAGTGACATGAAGGTTCTTACTCCATGTACACTGTGGCGGAGAGCCCCCTGCAGGGCCCCCTGTGCCTCCTTTGCATGTGGATGCACACATTCACATACGGAGGAGGCACAGGAGACACAACATGTCCCCCCCTGTGTGCTTGCACCCCAGTTCCTGCACGATATGGACTTTTCAGTCCATGCCATGCAGGAACTGTTTTTGGCGTTCCAATTGCGGTGCCCATTTTCAGGGCACAGCCATGAGAACATCAAAACAAAGCCCGCCAGATATGAGAATAACTCATAATCTTGCTGGCGGTCTCACCACGGGTTTGGCGGTGAGACTGCAGGGCGGACCCGGCACCGCACAGCAAAACTCGTAATCAGGTCTTTAGTGTGTGAAGGATTAATGCCCTGCCATACAATTGTATTTACCTTTGTGGAAATCTTCAAAGTCTGCTAGTTAAATAGGCCAATCTGTTTTTATAGAAGCTCTTATGGACTATGTATCTTGCATAGAAATGTGCTCTGGGAACCACTGAGAGCCAATTCAACTTGCGAAGAATGGCGGCATGCTTCTGACTCTGGGTATTAAGTCAGCATCCGAACTGGTGCCTTGTGCAGTCTTTGGAGAATTTATTTTAGTTTAGCACTTAGGCAATCCTTTGTAAAGAGCATTCATGTCATCAATTCTAGATGGGGCAGGAGTATTACGGTTTCATATTATATGGAAAACCTAGTCATTGGAAGATCCTTTTAAGGTTTTGAAGTGCAAATATGTCAGTGTGTATCATCCGCGAGATCTATAGGACCCTGGTTATTTTGTACTTGATCAGTTTCCAAGATATTTAGTTTTGTAGGTGTGGTATGACAAATGTCTTGGCAGAGAGCCAGATTGAATTCAGAAAGATGTTTGAATGACTATGCACCATCTTTCAAGATTTGCTAAACGTACAATCTGAAACCAAGAGGACAGATGTGTGCTTACGCTTCCATTCTTCTTTGAACTCACTGACAACCTTACACTGACAATATATTGATGAGAAGTAGACTCGAGGAAATGGAAATGGTACAGGAAAGAGAAACAGAGGCACTAGAAATCATCACACTTTTTTAGTATTAATATTATATTGACTCCAGAAACTAACTTCTGATGTGGTACATGATATGACTTTGGCCAATTTCTGTATTTGTAACTCTGTGGTGGAATGAAGCTCTGTATCTTCCCAGAGCTGATAAAGAGTTAAATTCCTTATGATGCATGCACATTATATCTGTGCTATTAGTGCTGCTGCTCAAATAGCAACTTCATACCCATACACTAAAGTTCTGAGGTGGGAGCTTCTCTCAATATGACTAGCTCAAAAACTGTAACAAACAAATTTTAAAAAATATAATGTAGCTCTCCTAACAACCTACAGTCCCTTTCCCATATAAAGCAATACCTAAACACAATACATCTCTGGAAAGGTTATCAAATAAAAGGGACTAAAGAGGATCCTTTGTACTCATCTTGTAGGAACAAGCAAGTTCATAATCCTTAATGGATGACTCTTGCAGTTAGTGTTCAAGTGCAAAGTCTATATCCTTAAATATGAATGTTCTGCCAATTCAGCCTTTTGTAGGCTCCCAAATAATAAGAGACTGCGAGGCTACTGACATTCTGACAACAAAGTCCAGGCGACAGAATCTGAGGACAATATTAGCAAGAAACTGCAAAAAATATTCCAGAGTGTGCTTAGCGCGAACATTTTAATCGCCAGCTATCGCTGGAAAATATCACCACGCTAACGCTGTATTAGCAACAATTAGCGCTATGGTGATATATATTCCAACGATAGCGGGAGGGAAGGGCCAACATCGCAACAAAACCAGCGATGTTGTGTGGGGAAGGGGGAAAACCTTGCTGATACGACCCTGTGGTCGTATCAGCATAATCCACCCCCCCCATGTTAGGTATTGCTAAGTCATGAAATTAGCAGGTGTTAAAAAAACGGCGATGACCCTGGTTAGCGTGACTTTTTACGTCGCTAAGCGGGGCCAGGGCATCCTTGCTAATAGGCAATAGGCCTGTTAGCGGCTGTTTATCAGGTCTGTTGGTCGGGAACGCCTACTTTGCATGTCATTAGCGATAAATATCGCTGACATGCAAAGCAGCACCCAAACTGGTCGCTTTCGTCAGAAAGCTGTCGCTAACTGCTGTTAGCGACAGCTTGCTAATAGAGCGATAAATAAAATCACCGCTTTAGCGGCAAAAAGTGCCGCTAAAGCGGCAATAGGGTCCTTGGTAAAATGCCCCTAGGTTTCTTAATTGCCTGGCAAAGATGAAACAGAAGACCAAGAGCCCTTACTCTAAGCTTTTAAGATATCTGCCTTCACTTGTAAGTCTTTTGTGGGTCGGCTCCATGGGACATGCATCCTTTTTGTTTTCACTCATTTGTTTAGCGTAGAGCAGCCATCAGAGATGCAAAGACCCTTTCCATGCAGTACCCAGACTTTGCACACCCCATCACCCTCTTCTGCTCCTGATGATGCACATGCTAAAGAGGTGCAGAAGAAGACGTCTCCACGCGGAACTTGTGCCCAAAGGTAAGGGCATCCTGGGGTTCCTGACACCAACATAATATCAGTCATAGTTTGTAATGAAAGCCAGTGCATAATGATGGTTCTGTCAGCCTGAATATTGTGGTGATGACTAGCTGAGCTGGCGGTAGAAGTTCAAGTAGGAAACCTTGCTAACAGGGTAAAGGATTTTATTGGTTGAGCAGGTGGGTGATTTGCTAAATATGGGTACACTCCGAAATGTGTCAAAAGTCCCTGTCCACCCTAATAGGAATATGGGGGAACAACCTTTACAACGAAACTTTGACAACGCGTGCAGTTACAACGCCGATTTTACAACGAACGCGATGTAACCACGCGATGCCATTACAACGCAAGTCTTTACATCGACTTGCGCTAGATGGCGTGCTAACATTACAAATAGTGTAGTTTACTATCCCAACACCTTCCCTACTGTTAAGTGGACTGGAGTTGGAATAGTAAATTACGCTTTTCTAATGTTAGCATGCCATCTAGCGCAAGTCGATGTAAAGACTTGCGTTGTAATGGCATCGCGTTCGTTGTAAAATCCGCGATGTAACTGCTCGCGTTGTAAACACACACGTTGTTACGTCATACATCCAGGAATATGTAATCTGCCATCTCTATGACCTTTTTAAAGTGCTGCAACGCTGCCCAGGATGCACTTCAAAGCCCATGCTTTGGAACCACTATTGATAGTTGACAGTGTTTTAGTGTTACATTATATTTACTTGAGGTAAGCATTGTAATAGGAAGTGCTGTGGTCATATGGAAAGAAAAATATGTTATGCTGCTCTAGATTTGAACTCACAATAGACGCCGGGAAGGGAAATTCTCATAAACCCTGGCCGTCCTTTACCCATAGTCCTCAAGCCCGAATACGTAACAACTAAACATGCTCACACCCTTCCATTGACAATGAGCTTGGGTGGAAGCTGAAGGAAAAGGACAAAGGGAAGACCAGCCTCAGCTGAGAACATTTTACGTCTCCACTTACCTGCATTTTTCTTCATCTCCAGGTTGTTTCAAATCGCCTACTTTTTTTTGTCAAATTGAAAATTCGTGTTTCAATATTTTGCTACTCTTCTTCTGTTTTGGTGGAGCAAGGACTTCTTTTTCATGCAGATATAATTGAATATCACAGTAAATATATCCGAGTAGGACCCATTTAAAGTTTCTGACATTAAATGTTTGTGGCTGGTTTTACATTTGTTTTATTATTTGTGATTCTCTTATTTTGTCTGTGTTTTTATTGTTTTCGTTTTGCTGATTCTTTAAAGATAGGTTGCATTCTTAGTTTAGATAAGTTTGTGAATGTGGGAGGGCCTTTCATGTGTTTTTTTTGTGCCTACAGACTGCATTTGTAAATCCTCTATCAAAGCATGCCGATTTAAGTACAGGGGCCTTGGTAATGGATACAGTACCTGAATATATGCAGGCTGTGGGAAGTCAGGCTCCAGTGGAAAGATGACCACTGCATACTTCAGAAAATATAATTGACCATGTTTTTTCTTTGAAGATGAACAGGAAGGCAAGGAGCCACAGAGGATGCAGAAATCCTCAATAAATCATTGTTTTTTGGGGCGACACAATTTTCAGTTGACTCACAAGTCATCTAAAACTAGACTGACTAAATCATGCTGGGATAATAACGAAACTTCTGGAAAAGTTTGCAAAGTAATGAAAGTTCCCGAATTACTTGCAGGAAAAAGGTAGTTGTGTAAGAGCACTGAATATATTTGGTACTGAGAGGAAGCAAGGAAGGGAGGGAGATAGGTGGTTAGAGATACCCCAAAATAATGGAGAAGTACAATCATGTTACAGTGTGTAAACTAATAGTGTATTTGGAGTATGTAATGAGCAGTTTATGAGATGATATCAAGTTCGATCTGGCCATTGAAACATTCCAGAAAGTCCACTCCACAACAAATTGATTGTTGATAAAAGGTAGCTACATATTTGAAAACACACACACACACTGCACTAAGAAGGATGAACACTTTTAAGTAAAAGTAGGAACAATCTGTTTCTTAGTTTATGTAAAACAACTACACAGAATATTATGAAAAACAGCAGAAGGAAAGTTATTAATAATAGGAATAAAATGAGCATTTCTAACAAATTTAAAATGTCGTATAGAGCCTAACACACTAACCTCTACTTCTATGCGCTACACTAACAGAGCATGGGAGGCAGAGCAACTTGCAGTGTAGAGTTTCTTAGGCATAAGCGACACACTGCATACCTTCTTGACAGAGAAGGCTGTCTTTATCAGTGGAGGCGTGAAGGCAGTGTTACCCATGAAGAGCAAACATGTGCTGCAGTAGCGTTGGTCTTCTTCCTGCTTTATCAGCTACAGGCTAGATGTTGCATCTGCGAAGTGCAAAGTGTGCTGACAGTAGGTGAGACCGTCTCTGGCAGAATCTCGTGCAACAATCTGGCTGAAGGATCTCTCCTGACAAGTGGTGAAGTAGCAGTCAATATATTCTAAATCTTATCAGAAACTAAAATTCCTGACATAAGTTTAGAAATGTCTGACATAGATTATGTGCAACCCAGATGTTTCCTTATGAACATATAAGGTATAAGGATGTTAATGAAGACTACACTATTTTAGCTAAATGTCTGTATGTGTTTTTATTGAACCTTGACCTGATGAAGAGAGACATATTACCCAGATGACTGTCGCAACAAGTGCTTTTGTCTTTAATCAAAGGGCTTGATGCTTTCACAGTTCTAGGAAAGATAAGGTTCATTGACATCTGCGTCAAAGGGCAGACATGACAATGATTGTGCACAAATCAAGAAATAGCATGACTTCCTTTCTCTTAAATTGGGAAGATGGTGACCTCCATAAGCTAAGATGGAGTCAGGGCCTACATAAAATGGAGATGGACCTCAAGGGCTTTATGTCATCCCCGGCTTGTATGCCTGAATGTGACGTCTAACCAATAGGGATTTAACTAATGTGTAGGGAAATCCATCCTTTCAAGCTAATATCATCTAAAATTTCTAAAAATAAAATACACATCTAGACATAATTTACAATATACTTGTAATAACAAAATGGCATACATCATATACTTGTAGCATACAACACAAATCAAGGCCATTATATATATGTAAATTATAAAAATGACATATGATACATAAAGCCAAGCATGAATACTTGTAACCTTTGCATTCCTTCAAATAATGGATGATAATTTATAGGATGGTCTATCTAAAGGGTTTATGCATGTTGGTCATTAAACATACCAGTGAATATATGAAAGAGAGCAGATTGAAAATATGCTGCATAAATAAAAAAGCAAAATTTGAAAAGGCTCTTTTAAAGCATAATTCATATAGGCTTTTGTAGTATTTATGATGAAAAAAATTGATTTTTCGTTGGTTGAGTCACTTGTTGAGTGCATTCCTCATCCGCGGACATGTCAACAAAGTCGGATGCACATGCAGCATAAGTGTGATCTTCGAGGAATCCATACAGAGCTTATTCACAGTTAACAGCCTGAGCATTTGATGGACCAGCAATTGGTTCCTCGTCTGAGGCACTCAATGGTAATTGTGCCCACTCTCCAAGGGGCTCAAAGTATAATAACAAGTCAAGCCACTCATCAAGACATGTGTTGAAAAGTGCCACTGGTGATATTGCTCTGTCATGAGGGGCATCCTACAGAAGGGACAGCTGCATTGTCTCTTGTGTTCGTGCAGAGGTTGAATGGTCTTTTGCCACAGCAAGATAAGAAACTAGGAGTTGTTCTAACTGTAAGTCCAAGATGACCTCAGTTGGATGGTTTATGCACCAAAAATCAGGTTTTACTTGTGTAGCATTCACTGTGTGAAATGTGAGCTTCCAGTGCCTGCCGAGTTCAGATAGTCATGTAACCTAAGGAAGGCTTGGGTCATAAGCTAACTGGGTTAGACCACTAATAATTATATACTTGAGAGTATCCAGTAGCTACTATTTAATGTTTAATCAAGAAAAGAGCCAATGGAATAAATTCATAGGCTCTTGTGATTTATTTCACAATTTTTCTGGGTTATTCCGTAAATGCGACAACATTTAATTCATGACAAACATTAAGGACAACACAAACTGATGACATTTTTCAACATAGGAAATACAAAAGCAATTAACAAATACTAAGCAGTATTTGCAAATGTGTATAATACATTGATAAGTTGTGTGTAATCAAAGGACAATTACAAAAAATAAAAAGGGTAAATAAAGCACCAGTCCATAAATCAAAAACAGCATCAAGGTGAGTAGCAAGTCACAGCTTACTACCACTATTCATACTCCTGCCTATATGCACAGCTCTGGGTATCCCATGAATTTGGTTGATAATGGCTTATGGAGGGAATTAAATAAGCCTTCTCCTAAGTCAATAGGGTTTGCTTTTCCCAGACGCTGTTGTCAATGCGTTTCCAACCCCGTCAGCAGTCAGGGGTATTCGTCAGGACTTGGACATGGTGTGTTCTTATGTTGTGGAAAGGAAGGTGTTCCTACTAATTTGAAAATTTCTGGCACTGGAGGTGACGGTGGGGCCTGCATAAATGGCTATTTTCAGTTGTGCAGGTTGGTGCATCAATTCAGTTGAAACTCTATTTTCACGTGTGTCATGGTATGTTTGTGATTAACAGGAACAGATCCTGTCTCTGCCGCTGCTGCAGTGCTGCTAATGTTTGATAGCTAAGCATGTCCCATGTAGTGTGGGTGCTTCTCTTGGGGTCTACAGCAAAGTCGCCACCCAGGTTCCAAGCCCCCAGCCGTCGCAGGCCAGTGCCAGGCCATGCAGGAAATGACACAGAGAGCTATGCGCCATCTGCGGCCACCTCCCAGGTGCTAAGAAGCAACAACACCCATTGGCCAAAATAAAGATTGCGGGCCGTAGATGGCGCAACCACAAAACCAGTAAAACACATTGCCTTCTCTATCCAATAGATAGGATTCAAGAATGCAGGGTGCAGGGCAAGGGCAAGTCAACCTAAGAACCTGCATGTGACTGGAGGATGGCTCAGTGAACTGAGCATTTACTGCTGATGGTCCTTGTAAGTACAGTACAGGTGTTTCATCTTAGGTTACCCTATTTTAAGACTTTAAGCAATACACTGCAGGGATGTACCCCAATGAAAGTACTATTCATGACTACATGTAAATTCACTTAATCTGTCGCTAAGTGTTATGGCATAATACTGCCCACCCCATTTCAATAATTCTAAATGGCATCTAGAATTTGGAACGGAGAGGTGGAAAAACAAGGAGGCGGGGGACTTAAAGCTGGAAACACAAGTGATTGGCTTTGGGTGTGACACTTAAGACGTGAAGGAGAGGATGCGCCTCGAGTGTGCTACACGGACACCAGTGCTTGCTATAGATTGGGGAGCATTTGGTAAATAGCATGGGAGACCGCAGTAAGCAATACATTCCAAGGGGGTGGGGGGAGCCCTGGGTGAGGAATCAGTGCTAGAGGTGGTGGCATGATTGGCATGATGTGGCTTGAAATCAGGCAGATCAACGAGGTGTCCATTGTAAGGAGCTATCAATGAGGTGCTCATGACAGTGAGACAAACAGGTGAGATTCCTGTGTTAGGTAATTGTCCTTGCGTTACCCATGGTGAGGAGTTAATCTCCTCGAAGCGCTGGTTGATGATGAACTGTCGGAAGATGTAGGAATCATGCACACTGCCTGGGTAGTTGGCGACGATGTTAGTGAAGAGTCCCCGGTGGTCCACTATTGCCTGCACATTGATGAAATGCGTGTGCTTTCTGTTGCGGTAATTGTATGTGGTGTCGGCAGAGGCTCAAGTAGGGCATGTGTGCAGTCAATTGTCCCCAACACGTGCGGGAAGCCATCGGGAAGCCATCTATGGTGTAGAAGCCTTGCTTGGTCTCCAGCTGTTCCTGCACAGTGTGAGGGAAGTGAAGGTCCTGGGGTACCAAGCTGATGATGGCATCCAAGACAGTTGTGATGAACTTTGATAGGGTTGGCTGTGAGACTCCTCTGACTATGGCGGTTGTTGGTTGGAAGGTACCTGAGGCCAACAGGTGCAGCACAGCCAGCAACTTTGTCTGCGGAGGGATGTTGGTTGTCCGCCATGTTGGTACCGTCAGCCTGTGGGAAATGTGGTTCAGAATCTGGAGGATGGTTGTCCTTTTGAGCCTGTAGTGGGCAATGACTTCCTCTGGCGTTAAGTCTGTGAGGCTGGTGCGGTTTCGGAAGGACCGCTGTCTTATTCGGCGCTGCCTCGGTGGTAGTCCGGGGGGGCTCCGGGTGGGACTGGGGGGGTCAGGGGTGGTGGGTGTTGTGGGCCTCTTTGGTCTCCGAGCTGTATGATCAGTAGCTGTGTTGGTCTGCCGATGTGGCTCTGGGCTGGGCTCCTTTTTGTACTGCAGGTTGTCATCCTACTTCACACCAGTAAAAGGCAGGTGTTCATTCTCTGCTGCTAACGCGCCTTGTTGCCTGTTATTGGTTCGCTTCGCAGATCTGGCTGGTCGTTGAGAATATCACAAAGTGGTGTTTTTGTGGGTTTTTGCACGGGAATGCCTACTCTTCATATCATTAGGGTTAGTTGTCGCTTTCATCCGTGGCGATGTTTTTTGCGGGAGCTATCGCTGGAAAACTGACGAAATCGGCAGTTTGCACCAGCTTGAGAATGGGGTGATAATCCTTTCGCCACTTTTGCTGCACCAAAGTGCTGATAACTCGGCGATAAGTCCTTGAGAATATGCCGCGTAGTGTATTAGCCAGGTAATAGGTGGAGTGTTACTGACTGTAAATGGTGTCTCTTCAACTTGTTCTGTACTTAATTGTGTGTACGTAGATTCTTTCTTGGCTGTTGTTTTTTGAATGAGTTTCAAATTGTATGGTTCAAATAAGGTAAACTTAAGAAGTTGCCAAGGCATGAAACATGATCTAAGTGTTTGTAATGCCCAGTTTGGTTGCATAATTGCTGTTAACTGAGCCTGCCCCTGTTGTAATAAATTCAGGTCTCCTTTCAGAAGGTCTAAAGCTGAGGACAAAATATGATTTAGTCAGTGCACTCTTTTAGAGAGCGTGTGCATTCCATTGTGGATAACTTTAAAAACTGTTTGCATGTTTTCTTGATCTATTTGCCTAATTCTTTCTGCAGCTTCTTCTCAGAATACTTGTTTAATTCATTATAAATGGAATATATTTCTGTGGCAAGGAATCTTTTATTTATTTTAAGACGTGGTCCCAGTAGAAAGTCAGAAAAATCCATGCTTTCATTAATTGAGGAAAAGTGTTCTTTTACAGCTGAAAAACTAGAGTGTTACAACCATTGTTGGCATAGTTTACCTACACTATATGCGGTAACTACAACAGGCATTCTGTGTTGTAACGTGGATCAGAACGATTAATTTTAGGTCCAGGAGTATTGGAAAGGAAACGCTGCATGTTAGTATCAGAACCATAAGATCATAAGTCTAATCTTTTAACAGGAAATTGAGTTGAATTATAGGTTCCATTTTATAACATTTCATTTATGTACGATTCTGACATAGTCATTTAGAGTTACGAATAGTTAAACAGGGTTAAATAGTTTTTTGGCATAGAAGGTTTCTTTAAGTCCTTAATTGCTCCAAATCCCAGGCATGAAGTCTAATGGATAGCTTAGAAAGATAATTTATTTCTGTAATATACAGGCCTGAAATATAGGTTATTTGCCTTTGATCTGCCAGAATTTAGTACCCCAAATGTTTTTCACATCAACATTTGCTTTCTAATTCTCATATCCTTGAATAGCCAGGTTTTTACTAAACTTAATAGAGTAAATCAACTTGCTGGTAGTGGTTAGATTTTTTGGAAGCTGTTGTGGCTTGTGTGTGAAACAGAGGGCTGAAGGGTGTGATCTGTCAGCACACTGAAAGTAAGAGAATTTCTTTAAGATATTAGAATGACTATCGGAAGATGGAGCCGCACAATGTTCACACTGAGTGCAATTGTTAAATTGTCTAGGATAGCTAGTACTATGTATGAAATAATGTGCATATTGGTTCATTTCTTTGTAATTTTGTAATTTGCTGAATTCAAATGAGGCTCGTCGCTATTCAAAGTAGTCTATGATGTAAATCAGACATCATTCTTTTAACAGCCTCAATGTCCCAATCATCTGAAATAAAAGATCTGAAATAAAAGATATATATCATCATTCATTGAAACTTGTGGCATTTGCCGTGTCTCAATGGGTATCATAATTTGATATGACACTTTTTTCTAAGCTATGCCTTCAGGCACAGGATAAGCTGTACTGGTCGAAAAGCAAAGACTACTTTGGGCTCTGTGGGATGAAGAGTGTGGTTGTAGTTCACGAACCTCAGGTGATGCAATTGTTCTTGCAGGAACGAAATGTCCATTCAGTAATAGCAAAACGATGAGTATTGTTGACAACCACATGATTAGAAGAAAAGTTCCTAAAGCGATACAGGCATAGGGCCCCGGAGGAATCAAATAATGACCACAAAACCATTGGCAAGCATGAAGAAGTCTCTGGCGGTGAGTGCCCGTATAGGGGATTGAAAAATCTCCTGTAAAATACACTGAGTCATTTTCAATGTCATTGTTCTCTCAAGGCTCACAAAAGGGTACCAGTTCAAATGATGTAGTGTCAGGTGGAATTTCCTAATAAACCATGCAATTATGTTGGACAGTAGCCACTGACATATCACCAGCATTAGCTGTGTTTGTTGCACTTATTGTTCTGCATACAGTCTTTGCTCAAATATCCTTGGCTGGGAACTCGAGCCAAAAAAGTTCCTGCTTTGTTCAAGAGGTAGAGTATTTGAGGAAGGGAGAGGCTGGGAGGAACTACTCTGAATCCTTCTTGGTGTCTGCAGCGCTCGGCTGTAGAGGACTGGTCACATAGTGCTTTTTAATGTGGTCAATGTGGGTAATGTGGAAGAAACTTTCTGTTTCTTCTTCATCCAGGCAGAGGAGGCAGGATAACAGTTATGTTGCCTTTTACCCCAAGAACCTACCAGGGAACTCTGTTCCAGACCCCTTTCCCTGGCATCCACCTAACGCATCCACCGGGCAAACAGTGGAGGCTTCTTACATCTAGCAGCTAGGAACTGGAACACCCTCCACCTGCACCTCAGAGCCTCACTATCACTCCAACAGTTTAGGAAGGACCTCAAGTCCTGGATGTTCAACCAATAAGGATAGACAGCATGATCCAACAGCAGGATCCCACAGTGCCTCAAGACCCTCACGGTTGACGCAGCCACGGTCTACAAATCCTGATTGATTGATTGAAGAACAGTAACAGGCGCTCTGTAGGATGGTTCAAAAGCTTGCTTGCAGATGGATTTTCTCTTGAACTAGGCCCCCAATTTTGGGATCCATCCGTCAGCATCAGTGATAAGCTTCTCTTCACAGGTGATGGCGTCTGAGTGGTTTGTGTTAGACAGCTTGTCTCTGACATCTTGGGTACTCATAAATATTCAAACGTTCCTCCAAGTCAAAGTTATCTTCATTCGCTACCTTCCCAGAATTATCTAAGCCAGGCACATACATTGGAACTCTGAAGAGAACCTCGTATGGAGTGCATTCTCCCAATACTCGTCTAGGCAAGTTATTTAATGCTCTCAGGACTCCATACAGATTATGGAATCAACTAAGACCTGAACCTAGCAGTCAAAACTTGTTTAATCATGCCATTGGCATGCTGGATAATGCTGTCCAATTCAGCTTTGAATGGTTTGGTGAATTGCAGACAAACTTCCAGAGCATATATTGAATCCCTGTAAGCTTTGAAGCTGAACGCATGAGCGTTATCTGAATGAAATAAATGAACTGCCCCAATTGCCGCTAGGCACTGTAAATCTTTTACTACTGCTGAAGCACTGGCGTGTCTCTGTGGCCCAACCCAAAGGAATCGAGAACATGAATTAATACCTATCAATATGTATTTATATCTTTTAGCTGAATGGAGGTAAACAATGTGGTCCAAATAAATTACCTTGAACGGGATATTTGAAATCTTAAGAGTAGCTGGCAAGAGTCTTTTGACAGTGAAGAGTTTAATTTGCTGACAAATGTCTCACTGCCTAACTAGTCCATAGTTTGTTTATATAAACTAGACCACCAGACGTGTTGCTGTAGTATTGCTGCGGTTGCATTAATTCCTGCATGAGCAGATGCCAACCGGGCTTCTCTGATTAAATCTAATCTGGAAAGACTTTTAGGTATTGTTCTGTCTCCCACTCATGGTATTGTGACTACAGGAATGCCATCTGAATTAAGGGTGTAGGTGTATTTGGGAGGCAAACCTGCAGGAGGTTTCCCAACTTGTGTTTTTGCATTTATAGCTGTTTGGATCTTTATTTGAGATTTGGGTAAGACTGCTACTATAACAGTCTGTATTGCAGCCTTTGCCACTAGGTCAGCTGCACAGTTCCCTTTAGCATGAATACCATCATGCTGATAACACATAGTGTGCCTCATATGGGCCAATGGAAGCTTGTTTTGTAAGACAGCTACCTTCTCCAAAGCTGTTTATTCTTTATAGGTTTTCCCTTTGAATCCTTGAATATATTCAAAGGCCAATTCTGCCAAATCAACATTGTCACCTTACACACAAGGGGTTCGAGTCGGACACAATAAGTTTGAGAACTGTAGAGTCAGCTTTTTGTAATGCAAATATCAGGGTATGTATTTCTACATGTTGTGCAGTGCTGTCATATAAAATTTTAGTGTGTTTGCGCAGTGCGATGAATATACCATCCTCCACTATACCTTGTGCTGCTGCACCTTCCTGCACAAAAACAATCCTGAGAGGCAAGTTCCTCTTTCTACGTGTGCTGCAGAAGTCTGGAGCTAAACCCTTGCTGTCGCTGGATAATTCATACCCCAAGAAGCACACTGTCAAGTAGGCAATCTTCAATTATTTTTAATTCATTTTTTAACCATGCAGTGTTAATATGGTCACCACTCTGTCTGCCGTAGTTATGAGATGATTCAAATCACAATCAGTAAGATAGACAATATCAATGTATGACAATACCTCAAGATCTGGTTGTAAGATCTCCATGATTCACACTGAGAACAAACCAGGACTGTTCTTGTAGTCAATGGGCAAGCATCGGAATGAAAACTGTACTCCATCAAAACTGAAAGCTGTTAGATACTCACTTCCAGGTGCTATTTTGTGACTAAAGAACCCATTGGAAATGTCTAGGGTCGTTTTGTAATTTTTCCACACCAGGTTGATCATCAAGCCTGTGCTTGGCTCATTTTGGACTGCATAAGTTCATGTGTGCACATTCAAATTCCTATCGCCTAACACTATTCTATAGGAGCCATCTGGTTTGGAGATGGGAGAAAGGGCTGTGTTAATCGGTGAGAGGCAAGGCACTATTATGTCTTGGTACTGCAATTGATCTAATATTGCTTTGATACCATGATTTGCTTCTGATTTTCAAGGGTATTGAGCTTGTGGTTGTGGTTTTCTGTGTAATGGAATAACATGTGGACTAGAGTGTTCGCCCCATCTCAGTTGATTTCTGTATACTGCTGGAGTTTGGCTCACAGCCCATTCGCTGGCATACATTTCCCTGATTTCTTTAGGTACTATGGGAGAGAAGGCTACCCTTATGACTTCCTCCCGCCGGGATGCTTCCCTAATAAAGGCTGGAGGCCAGTCTTCTTCTGCTACGATGATGTCATAATCATCAGTTAATTGTGACCAAAAGACTGCTTTGATAATGCCTCCTTCAATTTGTATGTTTAGATTGTAAACCATGTCATGAAGATTTAAATGTTCATCTGGAATCTAAATCTGTATAAAGTTATCAGTAGGAAACCTCTGAGGAGCCTGATGTACTATCATGGCATCTGCTGTGCTGTCTAGGAGCTCTCTCACCCAAGTCCTGTTTCGCATGATGACTCACAGCTGGATCAGCATGTATCCTAGGAAGTCCTTCTATTTTCTTCTTCTTTACTGGGGTTTTAGAGTCCAATCCTTTCTCTTCCTTCTTCAGTACTCGGATCAGCTGCCCCTGTCTGTTCTTTTACCATCAGTGTCCTGAAGAGAATTGTGAAGAGCGGCTATCAGAATACTGATATTGTTCAGGTTTTTTAATTTACTTGTGGTCCTTTAAGTTATAACCACCTCTACTGGATTCCCAAGAAGAGGGTGATCCAGCCCGTCATTTATCTTTTCCAGTTTTTCTTTCCTTCCACTGCAGATTTCTCTTTTTCTGCAAAATCTCAGTGTCATTTTAAGGTTTTATATGTGGCATAACGGGGTGAGTATCCAAGGTGTCTATGCATACAGAGGCAAAACATCTGCGATTATTTTTGGTAGATCCCATTCACGATCTTGAACTGGAACGACCTCTAGTCTCTGACATATAGCCAAAAGTGAAGCCTTACCCTTGATATTGCCTAGGATGGTAAAGGACACTGTACAGCAGTTCCCCATTAATTTATTTTCAAAGTCCAGAGCTGGCGAGGCTCTATGCTCCTTCTTTACCTGTCTAAGTACATCAGGGAGGACTGCCAATAAAGGTGTACCATGTGTACTACTGAAAATGCATGCACATAAAATATTCACACATCACAGCAAGCCACCATGCTGAACTGCTTGAAAGGGAACGGTCAGGAATGAGCCGTATTTAACATTATGCAACGCACTCCTGCTCTCTTCCATGCACTGGTGCCAAACTGCTGCCCATCGCCAACGCAGGAACCCTTGCACCATGTGCAAAGGGGCCAGCATTGTAGTCAGGATTGTTTTTGTGCAGGAAGGGATACCTTCCTGCACAAAAACAATCCTCTGGGGTTTTCCCTCTTTTTATGTGTGCTGCAGAATGCAGAACAGAGAAAGAGGAAAAAACGAGAAGTAAGCATATGACTCCATGTTATGTCTCACCTGGAAAGGCGTAGCATTTTGACTCATTCCCAGGTCTACCACTAATGGTAAATCTGGGAATGTGCCACAATTCATGGGTGGATGTTTGGGAACACTCACACTCCACCCATGTAATTCTTCCCTGGGGCAGATTGATGCAAAGCAGTGACTTGCGCTGCCTTGTGTTACTCCAGATTTATCAAGCCACTCAGTGCCAGGCAAGGTTGCTTTGCATGGCTTGATAAATCTCATTTGGGTTTTGGGTTGCGATTGCGTCCCCTTGCGTGGTGCAAGGGCATCGCAAAATCTTAATAAATATGGGCCCAAGTCAGTATTCCGTGCTTGTCTTGGGGGTTAGTGTATGGATACACTGCTTTCAATTGTTCGGTCTTACAATCAATCGAGAAAGCCATTTCATCATGCTTCGTGGGTGCTTTACCCATGATAGCGTTAATAGCCTGTGGACTAATAGTTTGCATTTGTGCTGGAGCGGTAGGTCCCACTGCAGCAGTGTAATTTAACACCACAATGACCTCATCATTTGTTAAGGTGTCAGGGTGAGGAACAGGAATGTAGCCAGCCAGAACTGGCCATGTAGCCCCTTCTTTACTCAGAAGCCCCAAATGGATATTTATGTGCATGTATGGCAATTGACCATCAAACCAATTTTGGTGTTCTTGGTATGTTAAAGCGACTTCCAAATCTTGTTAGGCCGCATAGTGTGCTGGCAGATCTACTGCTGTGTATTCTTGAAACTGCCCTGAGTCAGCATCAATAGGCTCAAACTCTATCTATGAGTAAAATGTCTCCAAGGCACCAACTGGATGTGCAACTATTACAAAAGTAAAGCCACCTCCTCATATCGGGGACACCTCTAGTTTTGAGATGTTGAGTGCTTCCCGGCAAATGACCCCATCACAATAGATGCCACAATAATGAATGGATTCAATTAAAAATTAGACTGAAAGAATTAGAAAACCCAGATAATGGTGAATACCCTTTAATGTGTCAAGTTTGACAAACTTCTGGAAATAGGTGCTCCTTTATCCCCTGTAGATGGTAACAATGATTACTACGGACAACTCCATACAGATTTAAATAATGCTTCACATGTATGTGAATAGTAAAAATAACTACTCAAGGTGTAATCATGAACTATGAGCCTCACATTCGGTGTCAACTGTTGAGTAAGTTACAACTCTGGTGTAACTCAACAGGGCGTGCTTCTTCACCCACAGGCGATACAGGTAAACTTGTTTCGATGCAACGGCGAGGAATGTGACAGACAGGTTTTTGTAGCCCCACAGAACGCTAAACAATGTGTTATTGAAATAGAGTTACTGCTTTTGGGTTACTAGTAATCTTAGGAAGGGATCAAGGGCACCGTAGTAACAGTATCAAACCTGTTTCGTTATTCAAAATATCACATATGCTGCACTAAGAAGAATGAACCCTTTTAAGTAAGTAAAAGTATTTATCACTACAAGAACTTTCTGTGTCATGGTACATCTAAAGCAACAAAATAAGATATTATGAAAACAACACGAAGGAACTTAATTAATAACAGGAAAAAAATGAACATTTCCAATTTTGTTAAAATGTCATCTAGAGTCGAAAACCCTAACCTCTACTTCTATGCACTACAAGAGAGCATGGAAGGCAGAGCAACTTGCAGTCTAGCATTTCTTAGGGAGAAGAGACGCACTGCACATCTTCTTGACAACGAAAGCTTGCTTTATCAGTGGAGGCATGAAGACAGTGTTCCCTTCGAAGGGCAGACTGATGCTGCAGTAGCAGTCGGTCTTCCCCCGGCTTTATCACCTTCAGGCAAGATGAAATATCTACAAAGTGCAAGGTGTGCTGACAGTAGGTGAGACTGTCTCTGTCAGAATCTCGTGCAACAATCTGGATGAAGGACCTCTCCTGACAAGTGGTCAGGAGTCCTTGTACACTAAGGCCCTTATTATAAGTTTGGCAGTCCTGCAATGCACCGTTCGCTGTAGAACTGCCAAAGCCGTGGTGCTGCTGTCTACCTGATAAGGAATTAAATACTGGTCTGGCCGGCGGTGCTGCGGTGGTCTAAGGGGGTGGTCTGTCAAGTTCATTGAAGAACCTGACATGCAGAACGCTGCTCTCAGAGTGTCGAGTGCACCTTCCTGTACAGTGTGACATACATGCCACACCCGCAGGAACTAGGGATGCAAAACCAAAGGGGAACTACTGGGTCCCCCCATGTACCCTCAGGAGCGGCAGCAGACCCTGTTAGGTCCCCGTTTGTTGCCTTTCCACCACCTTTTTCATGGTGGTCTCACCGCCATGAAAAGGACGGTGAACAGGTAACTCCTAATATGCTTGGCGGTGCTGCAGCAGCACTGCCAACATAGTAGTGCTCCTGACTGCTGTGCAACTGCCATGGGATCCTTGATCCCCAGTGGTTGCAGCGGTCCAATGGCAGTCTGACTGCCACCATTGGAATACTGCAGGTGGACCTGCAGTGTGGCAGGGGTCGGACTGCAACCACGTGAGAAGGCTTTTACCTTGGAATCGGAATTTCTGACATAAGTTTCGGAACGTCTCACATACATTTTGTGCATCAAAGTGTGCGGTCCAGACATTTGCTTCTGAACATATAAGGCAAAAACATGCCAATTCAGACTACACTATTTTGACTAAATATCTGTATGTGTACCTATTGAACCTTGATCTAATGAAGAGTAGACATATGATCAAGACAATTATCACATCAGGTGTTTTTTCTAAGTTATTAATCGAAGGGTTTGACGCTTTCACAGTTCAAGGAAAGATAAGATCAGGCGACATCTGTGTTTTAGAGCGGACATGACAATAATTCTGCACAAATCAAGAAATATGGTGAC
This sequence comes from Triturus cristatus, assembly GCF_964204655.1. NCBI lineage: Eukaryota > Metazoa > Chordata > Amphibia > Caudata > Salamandridae > Triturus > Triturus cristatus. The sequence goes on along the minus strand of NC_140592.1, from coordinate 888,364,656 downwards.
TTCCGTTGTCTAAAATTGGGAAGATGATGACCTCTATATGCTAAGATGGAGTCAGGTCCTATATGAAATGGAGTCGGACCTCAGATGCTTTATGTTATGTGTAATTCTACTGGAGGTCTTCAATTGCGAAAATACCAAAATTCATGAATCTAAAACCAACAGCCTCCTAATCCCAGTAGCACTCAATTTATTTGCAATCATTATTTACGACATTATACCTCTTGGAAAAGGAGGCAATATTCCTTAATGCACCTGCAGAGTCTTATCCAGTCACATGCTTGAAACCACCCTTTGCCTCATTTCAAACAAACAGATTGACCATGACATGGTTCTTCCTACATGAAATATAAGCAGAGTCCATTGGGTATTCATGTCATCATTCAATGTCTGTTTAAAGAAGAAATTAAGAGATCCAAGCATAATTTAAAGTTTAGCACATGCAGGGCATCCTCCCAATCTGGGGGCATATTATCAAGCCAGGCGAGAAAATTATCGCCGCTTTAGCGGCAGAAATCTGCCGCTAAAACGGCGATAATGGGCTTGATAATATGCTCTATGGAATTCCAATTGAAGCCCATGTTAGACGCCCTTCACATCTAACATGGGCTTCAATTGAAATTCCATAGAGCATATTATCAAGCCCATTATCGCTGGTTTAGCGGCAGTTTTCTGCCGCTAAAGTGGCGATAATTTTATCGCTTGGCTTGATAATATGCCCCATAGAAAGATGCCCCAACTACCAAATCGACAGTTCTCCCATGTCATTTAGAGGTGTGTGAACACCTAGTTTCTATTGGTGGAGTGTCATAGGGCCCCACTGTCCTAAACCTGTAGGCAGTGGCTCATCCACCAAAGGGCTATTAGCTTGCACCGTTTTCGAAGGCCTGCCCAGTTTAGAACAGAGGGTATGGTAGACCCGGAGAGGAAAATTAATTAGCTGTTGCTTTTTTTGTATCTCCGATAAAGCCTGTTTGTGTCTGAAATACAAAAAAACCTATTTGGGCTCGTTGGCATGTAAAACAACCTACATCGTACTTTAAATGAAAGCGATAAAGATGCCCAAGAAGATAGCAGAAAATCTAAAAAAGTTGTTAAGAGGTCAGATTACATACCAGTCTTTCATGATACTGCTTAATGAGTTAAATAGACCAATGTAGATTAAGAGACCAAAAAGGATTAAACAAACTCCTGAAAACTACAGAACAGACTAGTTATATAGTATTTCACATATTGTACATATATTTTACAAGTCAGTTACAGTTTAACATTTTGGCCTCTACCTCAATAATGCTAATGGCTTTTATGTAAACAATCTGTTCACTTGTACTACCATCTAAAGTAAAACATTAATCAGTGTGTTATTAGGCAGAAGAGCTAGCACAAACATCTGATTTGAAGCTTTATCAGACACGAACAATACTTAAATGCTACCAAAAGAGTTATTTTTGCTTTTTAAGTGAAGAGGAAGTTAAAAATAATCCCATCACCACTCCTCGTTTTATGTAATTTGTTGTTCTAGCATGCAAGATGACAACGTCAGATACCACCACTATATATGTCTTAGTCATACCTAACCCCGAAGGACAAAAATGAACAGTTTATAAGTTGAGTACAAGAATCCAGTGAGAATAGTTTTACTGCTGGGGTAATGACGTATTGATGGAACAGATTAAGGATGCCATGTCCCAGACCTTCCTTACTCATATAGAGCCATTTATTTTTCACAAGTGTTGTAAAGGTTACTCTTAATGGTGAACGTGTATTGGACTGGCTGCCACCAAGGGCAGATTTAAGAAGTTTGGAAGAGCAAAATTGGACTGACTTGATGATGCTATAAGCCAATGTGACATATCTTTAAGCAAAATCTTGGCAACATTAAAGCAAGGAGATTGGAGCTTTATATTTAGTAACTCTAGAAAACTAATGGACATTTCTAAAACAGTAATGTGAAATCCAACTTCACCAGAAAGGAGGATTTGTCATTACCATTCAAAACATATAAAACGTGAAAAAGCTATTTCTTTCTGATCATCAATTACCACTTTAAAAGTGTATAATGGAATTCACAATGCTAGCCTATGAGAGGAGTAGGCCTCCCAGTAATGAGAAACGAATTTAGCTGTTTGTTACTACCAGCACATGCAAAACATAAAAGTACATGTCCGGCCTTTTACTTACATACCACCCTGCTCATAAGGCTACCTATGGCCTACCTAAGGGGGGACTTATATGTAATGAAAGGGGAGTTTAAGGCTTGGCAAGTTGTTTTACAAAGTCAAGGTGGCACTAAACTGCACACATAGGCACTGCAGTGGCAGGCCTGAGACAGGTTTGAAGGGCTGCATCTGAAGGTGGCACAATAAGTGCTGCAGGCCTAATAGTAAGATTTAATTTACAGATCCTGTGTATATGGTATACCACTTTACAATGGACTTACAAGTAAATCAAATTTGCGAAACAGGTGTAAACCAATTATACCATGTTTAGAGGAGAGAGCACAGGCACCTTAGCACTGGTCAGCAAAGGTAAAGTGCCCAGAGTCCTAAAGCCTGCAAATACGAGGTCAGAAAAATAGGATCAGGAAGGGAAAATGTTTGGGGTAACCCTGAAAAAAGTGTAATTTCAAGCACTATATCCATAAGCCTGTGGACAAACACATGCTGGTCTGCATTGCACTGGCTACTTCAGACCTAGAGACAATGATCAGGAGCTGCAAAACTGTTATCTGCCAGACAAGCAGATATTAAAATCATTCACGGCCCTTGTTAGATCTGGGGGTCTCTAGTTGGCAGGGTAGGTACCACTGTCCAAGTAGGGACCCTTGCTTCTAGTCAGGGAAAGGGGGATACACTGTTAAGATAACCCGTGCTCACCCACTAGGTAGCTTGGCCTGAGCAGTCTAGGCTATCAAAGGCAATGTGTAAAGTATTTGTACCAACACTCACAGTAACACAGTGAAAACACCACAGATTTATTCTACAACAGTTTTAAAAAAATAAGGTATCTTTACTAAAAACTTCACAAGACCAAATACTACAGAAAAACCAACATACAATTAAAAAGGTTACTTTAAAGATAGTTCAAGAGTTTGTAGAAAGTACTCCAGGATGTAAAAATCAGTGTCCAGCACAATGCGTCTCTCAATGCACAAAATGCGACACTCTCGTGCCCAACAGTACCTGTAGTTGCGCTGAGGTTCCCAAAAGCTATAACAATGAAGATGGCAAAGGCGATGCATTACTCCTGAGACCTTGGGGAGGCTTTGCAGCAGCCCTGCTTTACGCAGCAGAGGTGGATGCGCCGGCTCCGATCTGTAGGGGGAGGATGCGATGACTTTGGCTTTCGTTGCGTAGGTTTCTTAGGGGGAGGCTTCACGCACAGGTACGGTGCGACGCTCTTCGATGGGGCGCGCGGCGTTGACTTCTGGTGCCGCAACCCTCGATGCGCCACGGGACGGGACTCTGCATCGACGCACACAGCGACTGGATACTTTCACGCACCGGCAGTGGTGCAGCCCGCAAACTGGTTCTGCGACGACCTTCGCAGGGTCAGGAATCTTCACGCACCGGGACGATGCTTGATGCACTCGGTGATGCGGGGACTCCGGGTGCTGCGATGAAGCCGTGATTAAATTCTTCTCGCACTCTCGATCTTGCGACTCGCAACCGGATGATGCGACCCTCAAACGGATGATGCGATGGGTACCAGTTACTCTTGTTCACGCTTACTGCTTTCCAGCTCCCAAACACAGCAAAACGACCTCCTGAGGCCCCAAGACTAGGCAAGCACTCCAAGGCAGGTCAGAACTCCCTCAGCAGAGTTCCAGGGGAGCTGGTGGTGAAGTCCTTTTGTTCCTGGAGCTTCTTAACAGGGAGCCAGCTCTCCTCAGGCCCTTCGAGATCAGAATTTACAGAAGGGGACACAGCAGAGTCTTCCCCTCTCCTTGGCAGCAAAGCAATACAGCAAGCAGGCAGTCTTCTCCTCTTCAGTTCCTTCCAGCTTTCTCCTTGGCAGAGGCTCCTTCTTAGTTCCACAGTGATCTAAAATTTAGGTGTCTGGGGTCCTCTTCTTATACCCCTCCAAGTCTTTGTCTCTCTGTGTTTCAGTGGGGGGATTCCCCTGCTCAAACCAGTTCCTGGGTGTGCTCTGCCCTGGAGCACCTGGTTCCCTTCAGAGTGAGGGGCAGGGGCGTTGGATGCTCAGCAGGAGGTGGAGCCTTCTTTGTGCTGGCAGAGGCAGAGTCCTCAGCCTGGCCAGCAGGGGGTGGAGCCGGCATTGTGCTGGCAGAGGCAGCCCTACTCAAACCCAGGGGCTACTCCTCCCACCCATCTAGAGCAGATCTCCCTATTCACTCTGCTGCTGACTCATCCAGACTTCTGGATCCACCTAGCCAATCACATGACACCAGTCAGCCAATCAGCACACAGGCACACAGGAAGGTTACACAAGAGAATAGCTACTTTCTAAAAAGTGCTATTCTCACACAGGGAATTTAAAAACCATCTTTCTAAAAAGATGTATAATTAAATTCTGAACACAAAGATACCAAACTTGGATTTTCTATCTTGCCTTTAGGGGAAGATAGGCATGTAGACAGCCTCCCCCATTCTGTCCTATGGGCAAGATAGCCTCTCAGCAGTGAAAAACGACAATGGCTGTAATTCACTACCAGGGCATGTTACACACCTCAGTACATGCCCTACCTTTCAGATACACTGCACCCAGCCCAGGGGGGTACCTAGGGCCACCATAGGGATGCCTTACATGTACAGAAAGGGAAGGATAAGGCCTGGTCAGTGGTTGCACTGGCCAGGTGGACATAGCAGTCCTGGACTGCACATAGGCACTGCAAGCAGGCCTAAGACATCATTTTAGCGTTACGCCTGTGGGTGGCACAATCAGTGCTGCAGCCCACTAGTAGCATTTGTACTAACAGCCCTGGCACTCTCAGTGCACTTTACTAGGGCCTTGCAGGTAGAACAAATATGCCAAACATGTATAGCCAATTACATCACAATTTCCCTAGGGAGCGCTTGCACTTTGACACTGATCAGCAGTGGCAAAGTGCCCAAAGCATCTATACCAGTAAAACGACATCCAGCATAGCATAAAAAATACAGGAGGTAGAGGCAAAAAGTCAGTGGTAACCACGCCAAAAGATGCCAGGTCTAACACGTGTCCCCTCCAGCTGAAATGTGGGGAGAACTACCCACCCTCTTGGGAGTTCTCATCACTAAGGCGAAAAAACCTGGACAGACCATCAGCGTTGGCGTGGTCTGTACCGGGACGGTGTTCCACCGTGAAGTCCATCCCCTGTAGGGAAATGGACCACCTCAACAGCTTAGGATTCTCACCCCTCATCTGCATCAACCATCTAAGGGGCCTGTGGTCTGTCTGAACCCGGAAGTGAGTCCCAAACAAGTAGGGTCTCAGCTTCTTCAGAGCCCAGACCACAACAAAAGCTTCCCTCTCAATAGCACTCCACCTCTGTTCCCTGGGAAGTAGCCTCCTGCTAAGGAAAGCTACAGGTTGGTCCAAGTCCTCATCATTTAGTTGTGAGAGCACTGCTCCCACTCCATGCTCAGAAGCGTCTGTCTGCACTATGAATTCCTTGGAGAAGTCAGGCGCCTTGAGTACAGGTGCTGTACACATGGCCTCCTTCAGGGCATCAATTCAATAAATCTTTATTTCGGCAATGTTTCAGCCATAAAAGAACAGATAAAAGATATATACAATAAAAACATACAGTAATGGGGCAATAACTGCAGTTTCAGTGTCTAATATAGACCAAAACTACTAACCACTGTTTGAAATTACGAAACTCCTTTTAATCCAAATAGTGTGCAAATACTTTGAGAGTGCAAACACAATGTAACCTGCAGTGTCAGTTTTAAAAATCCTTAGTGCATCTGAGCATTTCCGGAAGCCTAAATTTCTACAAATTGGTACTATCCAGTACTTCCGGGCTCTACTATAGAGAGGGCAGAAAAATAAAATATGGCATTCATTTTCATTGTCCATACCGCAACCTGGGCATTGAGAGGCCCTTGACGGTGACCATTTGCTGGTAAGGCACGCTATAGGAAGGGAGCCGAACCTCCATTGTATATAAAGCTTCCTAGCCAGAGTAGGGTAAATCACATTCAAATAATCTTCAAATGAATATACGGATTTAACCTCTAAGAATGCTTTTACCATCGAACCATTCTGCGAGTCATGCAACCAAACACTGGAGCAGCGAGATCTATGGTACTCAGTAAATGAATTCCCTGAAATCTCACTACAGGCTATTGCCGGGTTGAACCACATATCCGCAAGGCCCATTGTCAGGAGTTCTTGTTTGATATAAGAGAGCCAGGGAATATGCACTGCTTTACTTAGACACAATATTTCTTGAAGTTCAGTTCTGTACTGCAGGAGTTCGGGCGTCAGCCATAGCCTCCTCCAAAACCTAAGAGGTTTAATGGCTAATTCCTCCTGGATGGGGGGTAGGCCCAAGTCAAGCCTTAGCGGTAGGAGAGGTGTACTTTGGGGAAGCAGGAGCAGCTGCCGCAGAAATCTGTTCTCTACTTTTGTAATTTCAGGTCTAACTGCATGCCCCCATAATTCCCCTCCATACAATGCCGCCGCTCTTGCCCTCGATTTATAAATTTCAAGGCCAGGGCTTATAGGCTTATATGTGGAGGCATTTGTCATTTTTAGTATTCCCCCAGCTATTTGGGTCAATTTAAGTTGAGATTTGGCCAGCTGGGGACCCCAGGAGAGATTTTCACTTAATGTGACGCCCAGGTATTGAAATGTATGGACTCTCTCCAATGAAACCGAATCCAAGGTGGGTGATGGTCTGGTGTTTGATGAGGGGTTAAAGATCATAAATTTTGTCTTGTCTACATTTATCTGTAAACCATGTTCACAGCAAAAGTTGTTAAAACCGTTCAGTATGCGTTGTATCCCCATGGGTGACTTAGATAGTAGCAAGGTGTCGTCGGCAAACATTATAGCCGCGACTTTCTTGCCTTCCAATCTGGGTGCATCATTGTTTGGCACCGCATCCAAGTAAGATATCATCCCATTTACATATAGACAGAACAAAGTGGGTGCCAGGACACACCCTTGCCTGACAACCTTGTTCACCGGAAACCTAGCAGACAGTACACCCCCTCTCCCACACCTGACCTGTGCAAAACTTTCAGTGTGCAACCTCACCAGTAGCCCCAATAATGAATTCGGAACTCCCAAATCCCGTAAGACAGCCCAAAGTTTACCCCTGGGGACAGTGTCGAACGCTGAACGTAAATCTACAAACACCATATAGAGGCTGCCACCCTCTACCGTCACAGTCTTCCAATACAGCATTATTAAATGGAAGATCTGGTCCATGGTGGATGTTTTGCTCCTAAATCCAGCCTGATATGGTGAAAGAATTTCATACTCATTGATCAACTCCTGCAAACGATCTAAAATGAGACGTGCAAATATTTTTTGGGGGACATCAATGAGACTAATGGGTCTGTAATTGACGGGGAGCAGGGGAGAACCCTTTTTATAAATTGGTATAATTTCTGCTCCCAACCAAGAATCCGGAACCTCAGCACCATACAGAATGGAATTAAATAGAGCACATAAATACGGCGCCCATATCTTTGGCTGTTCTTTGAACATGTCCCCAGGGAGTTTGTCAATACCTGGTGCTTTACCCATCGTCAATTTTGCAAGGGTGTTAGAGACATCCTCTGGGGAAAATTCCAGTGCCTCATCATCCCCTGGAGGGAGTGCATGGAAGGGCAAGAGATCTAAATTGGAAGTTGCTGCATAAAGAGATTTAAAATGAAATTCCCACACCCCCGCATCTAGATTAACCTCAATCGCGTTACGGGGTTCATCACACCCTGTATTCATGATGGCCCAAAATCTCCGCGCTTCCTTATTAGCAAGTGCGGAGGCTAAATTCTCCCATCTTTCCCGATCCCAATCTATTTTAGCCTGTTTCATAACTTCTTTGTAGGAGTGCCTAAGGGCACAGATAGTTAGCCTATCACTACCGATTTTGATGGCATGAATCAGGTCGGATTTAGATCTCCTACACGTGGCATTATACCAGGACATTAGGGAATTCCTAAACTTACTAGAAGTAACAATAGGGTTAAAAATGCCTGCCAGAGTGTCTACCAATTCCTGGTGGACAGTAATCAGATTCATGGGTATACCGGTAAGCAGCCCCTGTGCCCAGATGTCACTTGCCATTTTAAGAAAAGATAGGATGAGTGTATATAAATTTGAGAGAGCGTCCCTCCTCTCTCGCAGATTCCCCCACTTGACCCGCCTCCTGTTATTAGTAATGACCAGACCAGGGTCAGAGGTCGGTTCAGTATGGCTTTTCAAGATATTAGGGAATTCCATTTTCAGCAACAGTGCGTTATGGTCGCTGTCCGTTCTATTCAATACCTCCAGATCCACTATCTTTTGCCACAACTTGGTCTCAACCATGACATAGTCTAAATGGGATTCCTGATCTTTTTTGTTGGAAGTAGGCTTGGAGGGAATGTCTGAGGACTTCCGACCATTAACCGCCCTGACCGAATGATGAAGAGTTAAAGTCGTAATCTGCAAGGCCAATGGGGGTCCAGGCCTTTGCGTAAGTAGACTTACAAGGAGGGATTCCCCAAAACTCATCCTCTCCCGACAGTGCCTCCTCATTCAGCTCATGCAAGGGCTCGAAGTGGCAGTTAAAATCTCCTGCAATCACATAGTGAATATCTCGATTTAGAGTTTCAAGGAAAACTGATAGTTCCCCAATGGTCTTAGATTCCTTTGCCAATACAGTTGGTCGGGAATATACATTCACTACCGCCAATTTATATGAGGAGGGCCATGTCATAAGGACACATAGAATATCGTCCGAATTTGTTTGAATCGAATCCACCCTACACCCCAGATGTATACCGACCCACGTTGTCAGGCCACCAGAGGGGCGGCCTTTACCACCCCAACGGGCTGAGATATTGAAGGCCACAAACCCCAATCTGTGAGCCTCTTCCCTAGCCCAAGTCTCCTGGAGTAAGATCACGTCAGAGGTATCAATAAAGGTGCCCCATTCTGGGCAGGCTAACTTGTTTTTCAAACCCGCCACATTCCAAGATATTAAGTTCATAGGCTGAGGGTGGCATGGAGGATTTGATACAGAATCTGATTGATGAGATGGACTCCTCTGGTGCTGTAGTTCAATAGACCGCGGTGGAACAGCACTAGTACTTTCTGAGTTATCGGGCGAGCACGGGACACCAAGAGACAGTGTGGTATTCTCTGGGGGGAGACTGTTAGTAATCCCCATAGTATCAGAGGAGGGCCCCTGGATGCAAGTTGACAGATTGCTTTCCCCTATTGCCTCAATTAACTCAGGACCCAAAATGTTACCCCCCATTGTTCCCTGTGCTACTTGGATATACCTGGGCAGTCAGTCAACCTGATCCAGAAGACTGTATCTGTTTGAGCAAGGGGTATAAGACCATTTCAGGGCGTATGGATCTCGCCTAGACTTCCCGTCGCCTCCCCTACGCGAATAAGGGATAAAGGTCCAGCCATTTCCCTCTGTCCTCAATTGTCCAGCTGGGTAGAAGAAGGAGAGGGGGCGCACCCCTATTTTTGTATCAAAGCGGGATGTTTCCCACTTGCAGATATAGTCTACTGTCCTGACATCCCGGAAATTGACTATAACGCAATCGCCAGTTAAATTTTTAGGGGTACACCCCACCCAACCCACCCTTCTGACCATGATGATCTCACTATTAACGTGAGGGGGCAGCGGCCTATGGATGCTAAGCCAGTGTATTGTCTTGTTTTTCAAATTAGTGAAGTCTTCACTGCTAGGGTCACTAATTTCTGGTACCCCTGTAAGGACAACCAGATAAGGGCTTGCTTCCGGGGGCAGATCGAATCTCGGGGTAAACCCAAGTGCCTCTCCCTGATTTCCCTTCTGCACCATCCTTCCATTGTCACTCTCTTTAGCCAGGGTGGCCTTTCCTGTATTATGATTGTTTAAATTTTGCTTATCAGGTGGCCTAGCTTCGTGTTGTACTTGTGGGGGATTAAGTGTAGTAGCAGGAACTACCTGGGGTACAAGATACGAATTAGTTACTGGCCGAATGTCTAAACTTAAAGAAGAGGAGGCGTCAGTCACTACCCCTCCCGCCCTACCATTAGGAATGCAACTACAGGAACATGTGGGGCCTACTTTATTGTTGGCACCATCTATAAATCCCCTTATTTGCTGTTCGAGCTTTATGATGTGGGTCGCTAAGCTGTCTAGCCTTTTTTCCAAAGGGCCAAGAAGAGTGCGCAGCAATGTGTCTATTTTGTGTAATGTTGTTGCATCCCCATCTACGTTTGACGGTAAAACAGAAGAATCAACATGTACCTGGCTAACGGAATCCCCATGAGGCTTAAAATGGGTGGTCAATGGGAATAGGGTGTGGCTTCCCTGGCCATCTATGACCACGCTTGAAGCCTCTAAGACTGTATTATTTCGCCGTTTTACAGGTTTAACTCCCCCAGTTTTAGATCTAGTTTCATTGGAGGCTTTGGGCTTGATTTTCGGAATCGGCTCTTTAGTATTTCCCTTTTTTTTCCGAAGGATCGGTCCATGTCTGATCACTGGGGGTGATAAATCTCTCGTAGTAGTCGCAAGATCATCACAACTCAGGGAATCACTGTGGGATGTGTCATCCATAAATTGGGTAAGGGGTAAAGTGGTAGTTTTAGCACCAGAACCATTTGGAGAGCGGGCAGTAGCAAAAAGGCCCAGCGAAGATCTCCTAGCATGGGCAAGATCCTGCGACACTCTACGCTGCATAAGATCAATGCCTTGATCAATCACAGAGTTTGCTCTGACAATAAAGTGGTCTAGGGTGCCAGTAAGATTACCATTAGAAACAGGGATCCTGCTCTCTTTGGTTGCCATTTGTCAAATTAGAGAGAACAGGAAGGTTAGATCGTAGTATTAAGCGCCAGTAAATACTGTGGTAACCTGTAATAAGAGGTGCCTCGTTCAAGGAGCAATAAAAAAATGTAACTTAGATGGTACACATACAGTTTAGTCCGCGGATTGAAGAGAGGGGGCCCGGTCCGGTCTCTTTCGGTCTCGAACGGGCTTAAACGGGCACGCCCTTGGCCCGGGCTTCGCCCGGGACACGCCCCGGACGCGTCCCGCGTACGCGTGACTGTGGAATCAGTTATAGTGGGAAAGAGGGGAGGGGCCGGGAAGAGTCAGCAGCTGCGGCCAATGACCGTGAACAGAGAGGCCGCTGGTACTCGCAGTCCCGGCTCCTTGCAGGTCGTCCCCAGTACTCCCAGTAGTTTCAACAAACAGCAATCACCGCCAAGAGGCTCCGCAATGCAGCTCCCAAGGTCCGTGGGCAAAGATGTGGCTCCGAGCGGCTCCCGCGAAGCGGGGGCCGCGAGGTGCGATGTAGTGATGGGGGGAGGGGCCGGGAAGAGTCAGCAGCTGCGGCCAATGACCGTGAACAGAGAGGCCGCTGGTACTCGCAGTCCCGGCTCCTTGCAGGTCGTCCCCAGTACTCCCAGTAGTTTCAACAAACAGCAATCACCGCCAAGAGGCTCCGCAATGCAGCTCCCAAGGTCCGTGGGCAAAGATGTGGCTCCGAGCGGCATCAAAAGCTTCTTGGCAGGCACTGGTCCAAATCACTCTCTTGGCTAACTTCTTGGAAGTTAGTTCTGTCAAGGGAGCAACAATGGTGCCATACCCCTTGACAAAACGGCGATAGTACCCGGTGAGTCCTAAGAAGGCTCTCACCTCTGTCTGGGTCCTGGGGGGGTTCCCAAGCCCGGATGGTATCTATCTTGGCTTGTAGGGGTGCCACCTGGCCGCTTCCTACCTGGTGTCCCAAATACACCACTGAACCCTGCCCTATCTGGCACTTACTGGCCTTGATAGTGAGGCCTGCACTGTGCAGAGCCTTCAACACTGCGCAGAGGTGTTGCAAGTGTTCTTCCCAAGTGGAGCTGAACACAGCATTGTCATCCAGATATGCGGCGCTGAATTGCTCCAGTCCGGACAGTACCTGGTTGAGCAGTCTCTGGAATGTGGCAGGGGCGTTCTTCAACCCAAAGGGCATGACACGGAACTGGAAGTGCCCCTCTGGCGTTGAAAACGCAGATCTCTCTTTGGCCCCATCAGTTAAGGCAATCTGCCAGTACCCAGAAGTTAAATCAAACGTACTGAGGTAGTTGGCAGCTCCCAACCGATCCACAAGCTCATCAGCTCTGGGGATGGGGTGTGCGTCAGTCTTCGTGACCGCATTGAGCCCACGGTAGTCCACTCAAAACCTAAGATCTGGAGTGGCACCTGGTGCAGCAGCTTTTGGTACAAGTACCACTGGGCTAGCCCAGGGGCTGATGGAGGGCTCAATCACCCCTAGTTCCAACATCTTAGAAACGTCCTTCTTGATGCTGGCCCTGACCTTGTCAGCCACCCGGTAAAACTTTTGTTTTACAGGCATGCTATCTCCAGTGTCCACATCATGGACACACCAGTTGGTGATACCGGGGGTCAGGGAGAACAGAGATGCACACTGACCCAACATATGGCGACAGTTCCTCTGCTGTTCTGGGGTCAGGGTGGGCGAGAGGACCACTCCATCCACTGACCCATCTTGCTCCTTAGCTTCCAGGAGGTCAGGAAGAGGATCGTCCTCCTCCATCCCTGCATCTGTAGCAAGTATCATTGTTACTTCAGACCTCTCAAAATGGGGTTTGAGGCGGTTCACATGTAGGACCCTCATGGGGTTCCTGGGAGACCGCAAGTTGACCAGGTAGGTCACTGCACTCTTGCGCTTCACCACCTCATATGGCCCAGTCCACTTGTCTTGGAGCGCGCAAGGCTCCACTGGTACCATCACCCACACCATCTGCCCAGGTTGAAACTCCACCAGAGTGGTATGCTGGTCATACCATCTCTTCATCTCATCCTGGCTGGCTTCCAGGTTCGCCTGAGTGAGTGTCCTGAAGCGCTGTGTCTGGTTGCGGATGGCCAGCACATAGCTGAACACATCCTGGGGGGTTTTCCCAGGGGATTTCTCCCAACCCTCCTTCACCAGACTGAGAGGTCCTCTAACAGGGTGCCCGTACAAAAGCTCAAAGGGACTGAACCCTAGAGACTTTTGTGGTACCTCCCTGTAGGCAAATAATAGGCATGGCAAAAAGACGTCCCACTTCCGTCTCATGGGCTCTGTCAGCCCCATGATCATGCCCTTCAGGGTCCGGTTGAACCCTTCAACCAACCCATTTCCTTGAGGGTGGTAAAGAGTGGTGAACTTATAAGTTACCCCACACTCCTCCCACAGAGACTTCATATACCTGGAGATGAAGTTGGTATCCCGGTCAGATACCACCTCTCTGGGGAAACCCACACAGGAAAAGATCCCCATCAACGCACGGCCCACCACCAGGGCTGTGGTTGTCCTGAGAGGGATAGCCTCCGTGTACCGGGTGGCATGATCCACCAGGACCAGGATGAACCTGTTGCCCAAGGCTGTCCTGGGGTCCAGTGGCCCCACAATATCTATCCCCACCCGCTCGAAAGGGGTGCTCACTACAGGAAAAGGCTGGAGAGGGCCTTTGCACTTCCCTCCAGCCTTGCCACTTGCCTGGCAAGTCTGGCATGATCTACAAAAGGAACCGACATCCGTCTTCATCCCGGGCCAGTAAAAGTGGGTGGCAAGCCTTTGTCGGGTCTTGTCCTGCCCGAGATGTCCTGCAAGAGGCATGTCGTGAGCCAGACCCAGTAGGAAGTCTCTGAACCCTGCGGGTACCATCAGGGTACATGATCCACTGGGCTCAGCAAACCCAGGCTCACTGTACAACAAGTCATTCTGCCAGTAGAGAAAGAAGTTCTTTGGATCAGCACCTGCTGCCTGGTCTGCAGCCTGGTGCCGCAGACCTTCAAGAGTAGGGCATGTCTTCTGCGCCTGGCAGAACTCCTCTCTGGAGGGACCACCCTGTTGCTGCCAATTGGTCAGCTCAGGTATGTCTCCCAGCTCAGCTACCTGTTCCCCTGTAGGCTCCAGGGCATCCCCTCAGGGTCTGCTCCTTCCTGGACCGTGGGAACAGCGGGGGTGGACGCACCACGCCCCTTGCCCTTCCTCTTTCTGGCAGGGACCTGGGCCACTGTTTCAGACTCCAGGTCTGCTTCACAACCCTGTCTGGCTGCCATGGACCGAGTGGTCATACAGACCCACTCAGGCAAACCCAACATCTCCAAATGTGCCTGGCGTTCCACCTCCTTCCATGGGGAACTCTCCAGGTCATTACCTAGCAGACAGTCTACTGGCATGGATTGACTCACAGCAACTCTTAGAGGCCCTGAGACCCCCCCCAACTCAAAGGGAACATTTGCCACCTTGCAAAGGCGCACAGAGTTGTCAGCTGACACTACAGGGTGAAGTACATCGGGAATAATTAGCTCCTCAGGGACCCACTGACACCTGACCGAAGTCACACTGGCTCCAGTGTCCCTGAGAGCCTCCACCCTCTTCCCATTGATGGTCACCCACTGCCTGTACTTCTTAGTTTTATCAGGGACAGGGGTTTCCCGGACCATCTTTGTGTCTCCTAAAGAGACAAGGGACATAACTGCTAATCCCTCCAAATCACTAGAGATTAAATCCCCACCAAAAGCTACACTAGCTATACCCGGTGTTGGAGCACCAGAGGGTGCCTGGGATTTCTTGGGACACACAGGGGATTTGTGACCCAATTCCTGACAGTGATAACACTTAATGGGACCCCTGCTATCCGACCTGCCCTTAGGGGGCCAGGTTGGTTTGGGTTTTGACTTGGGGGGCTGGTACTGGTTACCCTGGGAACTGTTTTGGGGCCCTTGGGAGAACTCCTTGTGGTTACCCTTGTCCCCCCACTCTTCTGCTGGGGACCCTGCCCACCTTTGGCTGTGGTACCCACAAAACCCCTATGGACCCTGGTACTGACCCAGCAGTCCATCTCCTGTGCAATCTCAAGGGGATCAGTAAGCTTGCGGTCTAAAAGATGCTGGCGCAGCTCTGGAACACATATACTACTCAAGTGGTCCCAAATGATCAAATTCAACAACCCCTTATAATCATTCACCTTGCTGCCCTTTATCCAACCTTCCAGTGCACTTGAGAACAGATTTACACATTCTACCCAAGTCTGGGACCCCTCCCTCCTGGAGTTCCTGAACTGTACCCTGTACTGTTCTGGGGTTAACCCAAACCTGAGGCATAAGGCCTCCTTCATATGGGGATAGGTCAGGTTACCTGCTGCTTCCAAGGACTCTAGAGCACTCCTCCCTGAGGCCTCAAAATGCTTCCACAGACCTGCAACCCAATCTTCTTCAGGCACTCTATGCATCTTACAAGAAATCTCATAGGCAGAAAACCACCCGTAGATATCATCACTCACTCTGTAACTCTGAACCACATCCTTGGGGATATATACCTTACCCCCTTTCACTTGCTGTTTGCTGCCACCATTTGAGCCGGTCTCCACTTCTCTGGCTTTGATCTCCAGCTCCTTCTTGCTCAACTCATGAGCCAAAAGCAATTTTCTTTCCTCAAAAGCAAGGGCATTCTTCTTCTCCTCCTTTGCCATTTCCATTTTCATTTTCATTACTTCCAGCTCATGTTCTCTGATTCTTTGATTCTCTTGTAACTCCTCTGCTGGGGAGAGACCCCTGCTGGAATGGTGGCTCCCCGCCCCGCTGGTGGGGTTGCCCACTGGCAAATCATTTGCCCCAAACCCATTCCCTTCATTATTATCATCTGCTCCCTCAGCCTCTTTAGCCTCCCACCAGGTTTTCAGAGCCTTCTGCAACTCCTCCTTTCTGAAGTTGCTTTTTATGGGACAGCCAAAATCCTTGCAGAACTGCTTGAGCTCCTCCACCTTGTATGAATACAATTCCTCAATGGTGAACTCTAGCTCACCTTCTACACTTGCTGCTTTCTCACTTGGAGCCATGATAATTCAAGAGTTACCTCAAAAATAGAACCAAAAATCAACAATCAGCAGTATGTGGCTGTGTAATGCTCTGCTCTCCTAGTGACGTACACCAATTGCTGTGGGTCAAGTACAAATACAAGTTCAATCCCACCGCTGCCACCAATGTTAGATCTGGGGGTCTCTAGTTGGCAGGGTAGGTACCACTGTCCAAGTAGGGAGCCTTGCTTCTAGTCAGGGAAAGGGGGATACACTGTTAAGATAACCCCTGCTCACCCTCTAGGTAGCTTGGCCTGCGCAGTCTAGGCTATCAAAGGCAATGTGTAAAGTATTTGTACCAACACTCACAGTAACACAGTGAAAACACCACAGATTTACTCTACACCAGTTTTAGAAAAATAAGGTATCTTTACTAAAAACTTCACAAGACCAAATACTACAGAAAAACCAACATACAATTAAAAAGGTTACTTTAAAGATAGTTCAAGAGTTTGCAGAAAGTACTCCTGGACGTAAAAATCAGTGTCCTGCACAATGCGTCTCTCAATGCACAAAATGCGACACTCTCGTGCCCAACAGTACCTGTAGTTGCGCAAAGGTTCCCAAAAGCTATAACAATGAAGATGGAAAGGCGATGCGTTACTTCTGAGACCTTGGGGAGGCTTTGCAGCAGCCCTGCTTCACGCAGCAGAGGTGGATGTGCCGGCTCCGATCTGTAGGGGGAGGATGCAATGACTTTGGCTATCTTTGCATAGGTTTCTTAGGGGGAAGCTTCACGCACAGGTACGGTGCAACGCTCTTCGATGGGGCGCGATGCGCGGCGCAGCATTGACTTCTGGCGCTGCAACCCTCGATGCGCCACGGGACGGGACTCTGCGTCGACGCACGCAGCGACTGGATACTTTCCGGCAGTGGTGCGGCCCGCAAACTGGTTCTGCGTCGACCTTCGCAGGGTCAGGAATCTTCACGCACCGGGACGATGCTCGACGCACTCGGCGATGCAGGGACTCCGGGTGCTGCGATGACGCCGCGATGAAATTCTTCTCGCACTCTCGATCTTGCGACTCGCAACCGGATGATGCGACCCTCAAACGGATGATGCGATGGGTACCAGTTACACTTGTTCACGCTTTCTGCTTTCCAGCTCCCAAACACAGCAAAACGACCTCCTGAGGCCCCAAGACAAGGCAAGCATGCCAAGGCAGGTCAGAACTCCCTCAGCAGAGTTCCAGGGGAGCTGGTGGTGAAGTCCTTTTGTTCCTGGGACTTCTTAAGAGGGAGTCAGCTCTCCTCAGGCCCTTGGAGATCAGAATTTACAGAAGGGGGACACGGCAGAGTCCTTCCCCTCTCCTTTGCAGCAAAGCAAAACAGCAAGCAGGCAGCCTTCTCCTCTTCAGTTCCTTCCAGCTTTCTCCTTGGCAGAGGTTCCTTCTTAGTTCCACAGTGATCTAAAATGTAGGTGTCTGGGGTCCTCTTCTTATACCCCTCCAAATCTTGGTCTCTCTTTGTTTCAGTGGGGGGATTCCCCTGCTCAAGCCGGTTCCTGGGTGTGCTCTGCCCTGGAGCACCTGGTTCCTTTCAGAGTGAGGGGCAGGGTCGCTGGACGCTCAGCAGGAGGTGGAGCCTTCTTTGTGCTGGCAGAGGCAGAGTCCTCAGCCTGGCCAGCAGGGGGTGGAGCGGGCATTGTGCTGGCAGAGGCAGCCCTACTCAAACCCAGGGGCTACTCCTCCCACCCATCTAGAGCAGATCTCCCTATTCCTCCTGCTGCTGACTCATCCAGACTCCTGGAGCCACCTAGCCCATCACATGACACCAGTCAGCCAATCAGCACACAGGCACACAGGAAGGTTAAACAGGAGAATAGCTACTTTCTAAAAAGTGCTATTCTCACACAGTGAATTTAAAAACCATCTTTCTAAAAAGATGTAAAATTAAATTCTGAACACAAAGATACCAAACTTGGATTTTCTATCTTGCCTTTAGGGGAAGATAGGCATGTAGGCAGCCTCCCCCATTCTGTCCTATGGGCAAGATAGCCTCTCAGCAGTGAAAAACGACAATGGCTGTAATTCACTACCAGGGCATGTTACACACCTCAGTACATGCCCTACCTTTCAGATACACTGCACCCAGCCCAGGGGGGTACCTAGGACCACCATAGGGATGCCTTACATGTACAGAAAGGGAAGGATAAGGCCTGGTCAGTGGTTGCACTGGCCAGGTCGACATGGCAGTCCTGGACTGCACATAGGCACTGCAAGCAGGCCTAAGACATCATTTTAGCGCTACTCCTGTGGGTGGCACAATCAGTGCTGCAGCCCACTAGTAGCATTTGTACTTCCAGCCCTGGCACTCTCAGTGCACTTTACTAGGGCCTTGCAGGTAGAACAAATATGCCAAACATGTATAGCCAATTACATCACAATTTCTCAAGGGAGCACTTGCACTTTGACACTGATCAGCAGTGGCAAAGTGCCCAAAGCATCTATACCAGTAAAACGACATCCAGCATAGCATCAAAAATACAGGGGGTAGAGGCAAAAAGTCAGGGGTAACCACGCCAAAAGAGGCCAGGTCTAACACCCCTACGCGCCCACTTCACATAACGTCTTTGAAAAAAAAGATTTCCGATAAACAGACCCTTTACGGGTGCCCGTCGGGCATTGCAGCGCTGGGTGGACGCGGAGCAAGCCCTGTGATGAAGCATGACACACATCTGGGTGTGTGAGGCCTAAGTTCCTAACGCAGTGGATCTCCCGTCCATTCTCTTAGACAATTAACCGACTGCATACTCTCTCTTCTGCTTCCTACGAAGAACTGCATACTCTGTTGATATGATAGATATTTATTATGGGTATGTGTGCTGGACCTATAAGCGCCCTTTGTCCTGCTTGTTTGTGATATATCCCACGCTGAAGACATCCAATATAGATCCAAAAGGTGTAATTAACCTTTTACAAATGTTTTCTGAAGCAGCATTTTAGCTAAACTTATGAAGAAAGCCATAACAGCTAAAATCAGCACTGTGGAGGGGGGGGGGGGGAGCAGGATCTGCCCTATCAGATGCCAGATGGCACCGACCAGTCTAGTAAAAGAGGAGGACAACATGACCTTTCTGCCATCTACAACACCACTGCACACGTTATCTTACTCAACAATTTGCACTAAAAAGACAACAAAGGGATCTGTACCAATCTTAACTAAGAGGTCAAAAGTTTTTATCAGTGCTTGGGATATAGCTTGTTGGCCTCCTGAAGGTAGTGCCCCAAAGGCTCGCTTCTGTCTCTGTACGTCATTAAACTCGATCTAAGAACACTTGATGGTTTGTTGGTGGTTAGAGGAGTGGTATTGCATAACTTTACCGGCGACTAAGGCCTGTTCTCCCACCAATGGAACATCCTAAAGCAGACTCACTGCCCAGAATGGTAACTCTGCAGCCATTACAATGGGATAACATGAACTGGTTGACTTTAAATGTAAGTAAGGACGAAATTATGCTTTTGAGCACGAAACATACCATCACTTGCTTCCTCAAGAGTACACAATTGGTCTTCGTCAGAATTCAAAACAAGCAATTACTACTTTTTCCTCCTCGACAGGATGCAGCCTTTTCTGGAGGAGACAAAGGTGATGATGACAGCTAACGCTACCTTTTGCTCCTGCATACGCTAATGCAACATATTTGGGGTCTACAAAGAAAATAATAACCAGACATTAACGAACTTAAAGAGCAGTAATGAGAATCGTAATCAGAAGCTCTTATTTCTCCTGCACCCCTTGTATTTCATTGGTTGTTGATTGAGAAAATGTAAGCACCAGCAAACAAGAAAACGTCATCGATGACCCATCATAAAATATTTGATTGGTATGTACACAAGACAGGGGTGTATTCTTCATGCAATGAAACACTTTAAATTCTTTGCTTTAGAAGGTGGAAATATTGAGTTAATCCCTTACGGATCTTCTCTGTTTGCTAATCTCTCCAATAGCATGCCCAAGAGCCTCAGACTTGAGACAATCTTGCAAAACACTTAACACCTATTTAGCTATACAACGACAGTGTAATTCTCAATTTGGCCAAAAATGTGTTTCCTGCAGAATCGTGAATTACAAGTGATGTGAGAATACCACACGTCCAACTTCTGCCCCTGATGGACATTTCTGAATAGTTGACTGTCATGATGCACATGTGATGCACATGTGTGTAAGGGTGCATCGTGAGACACGTGTTCGCATAGACCATGTCGAGTGCATATGAATTTGTTAGTTTATCGTTCCAAGATGGCAGACACCCATGTGAATGAATGTACATTTTGAGAATGTAGCACATGGGGAAAGTGGATGAAATGCATGCACTCTCAGGGAATGCTTAAAGTGAAATACAACAAGAGGGCCCTCAACTAAGCAGTGGAAAGATACAACTCACACAAGGACAGTGTGAGACCGAAATGCTCCTGGGTGGAACAACCACAAAAATAGGGAGAAAAGCCCTTGAATTTGGAACAGGGAAGTTAGATACCCAACCAGGGCCGGCTGGTGACATTTGAAAATGGCAGGGCGTAAAAGTGCTGGAGGAGTGCCCCGTTACATAACCTGGACGCTAGTTTACCACTTCGGCGCAAAGGTGGGAGATAAAGCTGCCAAGCCTGGTGTGGTGCACACGCTTCCGTTTATCCTCGCCTCTACCTCTCCTCACCTCTCTCTCTCCAACCGCTATCTGTTTATTTCTATCGCTCTAGCGTATTCGTATCCCGCACACCTGCCTTTCTGCCTGTGCCCTACCCTGGTGCTAGTTTCCCTGACTTTTCTTGCTGGCTCCCAATCACTTTTTGTCATGCGGTGCCAGAGCTGCACAGGGTGCCTCTTAGCACCCCCAGTACCCCAGTACTTCTCCTTTCTGTACCCCCGTAGCACTTCTCACCTGTGCAGAGCTGCTGTGAGCCCTCACCTGCTAGTACACGGCGCCTCTTGTCCCCTCCTCCTGTACCTCCGGAGCTACTCCTCTCTAAACCCCCGTACCACATCAACCCCGTGCAGAGCCGCTGTGAGCCCTCACCGGCTGGTACACGGCGCCTGTCAGCCTGTTGAACCTCCGGTATCAGTCCTCGCTATGCCCATGTACCGCTTCTCACCTGTACAGAGCTGCTGTGAGCCTCGCCGGCTGGTACATGGTGCCTCTCTGCCCCCCTGTACCTCCGCTATTGCTCCTCGGTGTACCCCAGCACCACCTGAATGAACTACTGCTCTAGCACGGAAGGAGGGGGGAGGCAGCTGCCAGCAGCGGGAGAACTGAATAAAATTAAAACAAAAACTTACCTGACCGCCTCTGCTCCTGGTCCGCGTTGGCCCCTCTGCCCCTTTCAAACCGGAACACCAAGTCAGCACTGGAGTGGCAACCCCTCAGCCAATCCTGGCGCTGCTGCAGCGCCAGGATTGGCTGAGGGCACAGCTTACGCTACGCCCGCCGCCTGCCCATTAGGAGACCGAGGGGCTCCTAATGGGCATGCGCAAGGCAGTAAAAACACAAGTACGCATGACTGGGCACGGGCTAAAAATTACTCTCCATGCCCACTCATGCGCACTTGTGCTGCAGTGCTGCCTTTCCCTGGCTTGTCTGACAATGCATGTCAGTCAACATGACGCCGGACTGCCCACGGTCTGACGTCATGCTGACTGACATGCATTGTCAGTTCTCCCCACCCTCGGCGTCTCTGAACTTAAGTAAACTAAGTTCAGAGACACCGAGGAGGGAGCTGCGGGCGGGTGCGGGGGCGGGGGGGCAACGCCCCAACGCCCCAATGGATGCACAGTGCCTATACCCAACAAAGTCATCCCAGCATTAGCAGGGGCTGACCCAAAGCCCACCCTATGTATATTGTAAACAAGAGGTTTTGCTAAGACCTAAAATAGGATACTGCATCTGGCATGATATTTTGTCTGTGTGCTGTCATTTCGTAGACATCTTTAATATCCGAGAATTATGCAAACAATGCCATGACTGGGCCTCAAGAAACAAGGATCCATTTTGCAGACATTTATGGAGGCTCTCCTACCACTTAATTCCATATTTTTCATTGGTAGTTTATGTTTTTTGATGTACCTGATTTAAATTGAAAAAAAGAAAACTGAATGTTGTGTGAGTCGGTTTTTTGAATGAACCCTCTTTTTCTATTTGTAGACTTCCTTATGTAAGCGCTCGGAAACATGAGGATTTAAATCTTTTTACAGCAAAAGGACATTTGTTTGTTAAAACTATTTTTTGTGGACATGGTATACAATATGAACACACAATGCATGACACGAATTATCAAAAAATGCAAAAGTTTAGAAGAAGTCTTGATCGAGTATAATTAATGATCACATATAGGTCCCGGGTATGCTGAAAGCTGAAAATTAAACACATTGAAATATCAACGATGAATTGGTATGGATGTGTACAAATTGTGCTATAACACTAGTCAATAGCCATTTCTTTAATTTTGAATTTTCTGTGAATTTCACACACCTTGTTCGGAGAAATGTAGACAAGATGTATGCACTATATGCATTGTCTTATCATACTTTCACATATTCAAATTGAAATGTTAAACATTTAAATTTCGCTCACACTAGGCAAAATGTTATTGTGCTTCAAACGCCACAGACCTGCTCCAGGCTTGGTCATTCCTTACACAGGGAGAGAAAAAAGATGTTTCAGCCGCTACCCAGCCTATACTAATTTATCATGAGAAGGACAAATGGAAATGTTTTGTTATTATTCACCTCTTCAATTATAACAGATTTTCCTTCACTGAAATCTTTGAGGCTACATGACATCTAATGATCATGTTTTTCTGAAAGGCAGCAACACTTGAAAGGAAACAATTTGGTTCATTAACTATGCTCCAGGCTAAGAAAAAAAGCTGCAGTTATATTTATTTGAGATTCTTCAGCCTAAGCCATAAACAGTTTTCTATACTGATAAAGTAGCTGAAGACAAAAGTGAATTATTCAATGTTTAAAATGTTTTTCATTGCAAGTGGCATTATGTTGATGTACTCCATTGTCTCTCCTGAAAAGCACAGGCCTCTGTTAATGTGCCAAGGACAATGGCTGCGGCTTGGGGAAGACATCTTTAAAAGAGCACAAGAAGCCACAAAGAATGTTTTATTTCTTTAACCCGTCGTCATTAGATTTAGTCGGAATATATGAACCAAAATATTCTTGGTATGATCAGTAACAAAACATTTTTGGATGCATGTGTCTTCTAAATGTTATGAGTAGTCAACTGGCCAGACACAACCCTTCAAGGGAAATGAACGATAAAGCTTTATTTAAATATTCTTTCTGAGTTGGTCTAGGTTCCAAGCAGATGAGTGTCTACAACACTGGTGGAATCTTATATGCAGTGAATAATTTGAGCTGGTGGTTGCTGGTGGGGTCCACCTTCACTCATTCCTGGGGGCCGGTACTTATTTGCCGCATCAGACATTTACAGAGTCTCCGGGCCAGCTCCCCCACTTCTGCTGCCAGTTGGTACTCCGTGCTTGAGCTCTGCCACACTGAACCTGTAAATTGCTGTTTTCTCCCTATGTAATCAGTTGTTTTTTTCCAACTGTTTTATCCACCTAATAACTTGTTTTTCTCCTCCATTTATTACTCGTTTTTCTCCATCTAACTTGTTTTTCTCCTTCTAATGACACGTTTTTTTCCATCTAATCACTCGTTCCTCTTCTAGGGGCATATCAACAACAACCGGCGATAATTATCGCAAAGCGCACTTAGCGCTAGGATAATTATCGCCGGCTAGCGTGGAGTTTTATCGCTGAGATAGCGTGCTATTAGCAACGCTTATCTCAATAGCGAAAAAAATCCTCACGCTAACTGGCTAACGTGAGATTGGTCAGGTCAGGAACGCCCACTTTGCATCTCATTAGAGATGCAAAGCTGGGCGTTAGAAATCCCCACGCTAAAGCAAGGTTTCACGCGTTAGCGTGACCTTGCTAATAAAGCGATAAAATTATCGCCGCTTTTCGGCCGTTCTTGATAATATGCCCCGACTTTCTTTACTCGCTTGTTTTTCCCGCACTGATGCCACTTCTACCCACCGCTTCCAACGTCTAGCTTACCCCGCCCAGTGCCTAACTACCCCACCTCCCACGACCTACTGAATGGAGTCACAGCGTGACCGCATTGAGCAGGTTCCCAGGCCAGCTCCCCTGCTGCTGCCAGCGTGTGCTCCATGCCTGAGCTCTGCCGCACTGAAACTGTCAATCGCTGTTTTCTCCCCACGTAATCACTCATTTTTTTCACACTGTTTTCTGCTCCTAATAACTAGTTTGCCTCCATCTAATCACTAATTTTTCTCCTTCTAATCACTCGGTCATTTCATTCCAATCACTTGTTTTTCTCCATCTGGTCCCTCATTCTTCTCCTTCCAATCACTTATTTTTCTCCATCTAGACACTCGTTTTTCTCCATCTAATCACTTGTTTTTCCCCTAATCACTCCATTTAAGCATTCATTTTCCCACTGTTTTCTCAATCTAATCATTTAGTTTTTCCAATGTTTTCTCCATCTAATTACATGTTTTTCTCCATCAAACCACTGTTTTATCTCCAATTATTTACTCATTTTGCCACTGTAATATCAGCTTTCTTTACCTGCTCATTTTTCCTGCATTGACATTGCTTCCTCCTCCACCTTCCTGCGTATCCAACGCCCTTCTTATTGGAGGTCGCGGTACACCAAAGGTACACCAAAGGTAAGTCCATCTGTGCCTGTCCAGGCCTCAACAGCACCCATCATCAGGAATCCTGGCTCTCCCGCCACCCACAGCTACACAAGAACTAAACTTATAACCCTGAGCTCCGTACCTCGAAACAACAGCAGCCATGCCTCTCCATGCGCCATGGTATGCTCCACTGTGTTTTCTTCTGTGACTTCGGAGCACATGCACATGCCCTCTGCCACCACCTTGCCCACCACGACTGGGCCATGACAACTCCACTGCCTCCTGCTCAACTCCTGATTGCTCCACAAACATGCCACTGAGAACTGGGACACCATCACCACTCCACCGGATGTTGTCTTCATCACTGAGACCAGGCTCAACCAGACATCCGTGCCTGACATTGTCATGCCCAACCACTGCAAGATAGCACACCAGGACTGCATAAACACACAAGGGGAGTGGAATCGCCATCATCCACAAATAATTCATCCACTGCATCGCTGCCACTGCCAACACTACACTGATCATGAAACACCTCAACTTCCAACTCTAAACAGACGCCAAAACAGCCATCAGAGAACAGTTTGCCTACAGACCTCCAGGAGCACACACCGACTTCTCCGACGCCATCCGTGACTTCCTTGTCCCATTGGCCATCAACACCGTAAACTTCATTTTTCTCACAGACCTAAATTTTCACCCCGATGACCCCAACAATGCCAACACAGCCAACCTCTTCAAAAGCATGAACAACCTTGGCCTCGCCTAAATAGACACCAAACCCACTCACAACACAGGACCCACACTTGTCCCCATTTTCACAGTCAGCAACAGAATCAGGTACAGCCATGTCAGTGAGCTCACCTGGATGGATCACACAATTGTCCACTTCACCATCACAGCAGCCCCCACCACCGCCACCAAGCCGGACAGCACCATACACAGGAGCAGGAACAAAATACCAAAAAGACAATGGAACGATACCCTCAACGCCGCCCATCTCAAAACAACTACAGGTCTCGAAGAGGCTGTAATGAACTTTGACACCTGAATCACCAACTGACCCTACAGAACCACCCCAATCAAGCCCACAAAACCCAGGAGACCCACCAACCAGACCAGTCGGAACACAGCAGAACTGAGAGAAACCATGAAAAGCATTTGCAAGCAATTGGTGCACTAGCAGGGAGCCAACTGACTGCACCACCTTCAAGACTGCACTCAACCACTATTACCAACTCCTAAAAGAGACAAAAAAGTAGAACCTGGCCGACTGTCTCAAAGCCAGCTCTAACCACACCAAAGAACTCGTCCGCATCGTCAAGGAGTTCTCCAACCCCTCAGCAACTGAAAACATCATCACCCTTTCCCAAGATCGACGGGGCACGCTGGTGGACATTTCCCACAACAAGATCTCCACCATCTACAAACACATTGATCCCCAATCCTAACTGCATGGGACCTGCTCCCCACGCTGAGCACAATAGCCATCATGCACTCAGTCCACTCAGGAGCACCTAAGGACCACATGTTCAACCTCGGAAATAAGACTATCAGTAACAAGCTCCCCACCATCTTCAACACATCCATCACATCAGCCACCTTCCCAAAAGAATGGAAACACAGACTCAAGTATTTCTAGCCCATCTCTCTTCTCCTTTTTCCCACCAACGTCCTTGAAAAGTTCATAAACCACCAATCACAGACTACCTGGAGAACATCGACCTTCTGGACCATCGCAATCTGGATTCAGCTCGAACCACAGCGCGGAGACTGCCATAATCGCAGCCACCTACGACATCAGGACTCTCCTAGACCAGGGAGAAATGACCCCCCTGATCCTCCTTGACCTCTCAGCAACACCCGACTCCTTGTTCTACCACACTCTGATCAAGAGGCTAGATCAGATCTGGATAAGACGCCCTCAAATGGATTGCATCCTTCCTCACCGGAAGAACCCAAAGAGTCCACCTTCCACCTCGGATCCCAAGACCATAATCTGTGGAGTCCCTCAAGGGTCATCCCTCAGCCCCACCGTATTCAGAACATATATGACTCCCTGGCAAACATTGTCAGGACCCATGGACTCAACATCATATCATATGCAGACAACACTCAGCTTAACCTCTCTCAATCCGCAGGTCCATCTTCCACGAGGGCCAACTTCCACTTGTGCGTGACCAGCTTTTCCCACTGCATGCAAAACAACTGCCTTACACTTACCACTGACAAAATGGAGATACTAATCTTCCGGACCAGCACCACCCGGTGGAACAACTCCTGGTGGCCTGCGGAATTGGGACCCTCACCCATACCAGCAGACCATACCAGGAACTTCAGTATCATCTTGGGCAGTAAACTCACCATAAAAACCAAATCAACTCAGTATCCTCAGCCTGCTTCCTCACCCTCCGCATGCTCTGGAAGATCTATAAGTGGTTCCCAGACAACACCAAATGCGCCATTACCCAAGCCATCATCTCTAGCCGCCTGGACTACCACAACAATCTGTGCAGGAGTCACCACACTCAAAAAGAACAGAGTTTTTCATAGCGCGAACTTGACCCGGTGTCGGGTATCATAGCGCTTTACATAGCCCTAGTTGCGTTACATGAGGACACATTCATTTTTGTAAGGCACGGGGAGATTGAGTTGCCCAGAATCACAGGATATTCAGCATCATTGCCGAGACTCTAACCCGGTTCACAAAATTTGAGGTCTACCGCCCTAGCCGTTAGGCCAACTCCTCTACCTATTGATGGACAGAATGCAGAACAATCTCATACATTCACCCCAGTACAGAGATCTGGGCATAAATCCATAGTTTTTTTTCTCACCATGCCATTCCAGTTTGATCCCAGCCATATGTAAATCAGTCTTGACCCTGCTCCCTAAAGGAATAGTCCAGCCCGAACTGCCAGGCCAGGTTCTCCCTGGACTGAAAGCAAGCATCCTTGGACTGGTTTCGGGATTACACTCCTCATCAGCCATGCTAGGTTGACTACGGTGGCATGGAGAGCACGGGACCCGTGTCTGGCAAACCCGTTTCACGCCGGGTGAAAAATTCAGAAAGAACAATTGATAGACAGAATGCAGTACAGTTGTCATATATTCACCCCAGTACAGAGATCTGGGCCTAAATTAATCATTTTTTTGCTCACCATGCCATTCCAGTTTAAACCCAGCCAAATGCAAATCAGTCTTGACCCTGCTCCCTATGGAAACTGTCCAGCCTGAACTGTCAGGCCAGGTCCTCCATGGACTGGAAACAAGCATCCTGGGACCGGTTTTGAGGTAACACCCCTCATCAACCAGGCTAGCTTGACTCCAGTGGCATGGAGATCACGGGTCCCACGTCTGTGCATACCCATCCCACTTGGGGTGACAAATGCAAAAAGAACAATTGATGGACAGAATGCAGAACAATGCCATACATTCACCCCAGTACAGAGATCTGGGCCTAAATCCATAGTTTATTTGCTCACCATGCCATTTCAGTTTGAACCCAGCCATATGAAAATCAGTCTTGACCTTGTTCCCCACACACCTACTGACGAGACTATAGACCATACACAACTCAGTGGCCAGACTCATCCTTGACCTCCCCAGGTGGTCCCACATCACACCACACCTCAGGAAGCTCCACTGGCTCCATGTCCACAAAAGGTGCCAATTTAAAATGCTAACCCACACATACAAAGTCCTGCACAATCAAGAACCAACATACATCAACCACTGCCTGAGCTTCCACCAACCCTCCAGACACGTGTGCTCCACCTCCACCTCCCTCTTCATCGCCCATACCCCTGCATCTGCTGAAGCAAGAGTGGTGGACACTTATTCTCCTACCGAGCCACAAAGGCCTTGAACAGCCTCCCCCTCCACCTCCAGACCTCACCCCTCACCCTCCCTGCAGGTATTCAGAAAGGAATTCAAGACCTGGTAGTTCAACTGATTTCACCCGAGCAGCAGAATCCCCAGCCCCTGGATACCCTCATTTTTTGTTTTTTTGTTTCATCTGTTTATTATTTTTTTAACAGTAAGACCTAAATAGACAACAATTTCCTCCAGGTCCTCAGCGCATGTATACAGGACATCTTTATACAAGGTGATCTTATGATCGTACGTGTAATTATAAACTCCGTTGTACATAGTATGATAACCAAAATTATGGCATATACATTACCGACCTTTGGCAGAAATGAAAAGATCAATGAGTTTACAAAATTAGCACACTAAACAACTTCAGGCAAAACAGTGTTCAAGGCATCTTCCTTGTAACAGAAGCATATAGGTACAGTGTCATATGCCCGATATTTCCCAAGTAATGCATTCTCCCATATATGTGTCACTACACAAGTCACATCATCCCTTCCAGCTCAAAGTGAGAAAGCTCCAATCCCCTGATTTAGCTAATTGCCATTTCCATATGTTGTGAAGTATGTATATCTAATTCGGGGTGCAGTAGTGCTGCGAGAATTGAGTTCCAGGTATCTGAGAGTGGAGACTTGTGTAACCCCAGTGTGTCTTCCCTGTGAAGGGACACACCCTCGCCAATTGAGGACTGAGCGAGACCAGGCAAGTAGCGGCGGTGCATCCTGGGATTTTCCGCATTTTGTCATAAGTCTTTTAGCCACCACAAGGCCCAGATCCAGGAACCGATTTGTGGCACTGTGTGCTTTATCTCTGGGAAATAGTCCCAGTATGCATGATTTCCAGGTGTTTGGGAGTTGTCTTTCTGTGCATTCAGATAGGTGTAGCATTACCCCTTCCTAGTATTGTTGAAGTTTATGTCACGACCATAACATGTGCGTAATGTCTGCGTCCAAATGGGTGCATCGGGACTGTGTGAATCGTTTCTATGAAAATAGCGACTGATTTTCTTCTGGGTAAGGTACGCACGGTGCCCTATATGAGATTGTATTGATTTAAACCTAGCATTGTGGGGAACATGTGTAAGGCTTGCTAGTATCGTGCTCCATGCTGTGTCTATGCACAAACGGCCAAGATCGGGTTACCATTTCGCGTGCATTGGAGTCGGATCCGTTTCCATGTGGGGGCGGATAGCGACCGCAAAACAGAGTAAGGTGGGTGTCAATTCCCATAACATGAATATGTTGGAGTACCATATTTTTCTGTAATTCTTGCATAGTATCCCAACATCTGCTTTGCAATAGACTGATCCAGGAGGCATGTATAAGAAAATGTCCGGGGGCATTCCATCCTCTTGCACAAGGTTGTTGAATGACCTGAGCACTCAAAATACAGGTCTCCGAGTGTGTGTATACCCGCATTTTGCCAGTCCACCAAGTCGAGAGGGGTGGTAGTTCGGTGTCCTTTGGGTGTTCCAAGCAAAGGAATTGCTGGGGCATATGGTTCTACATGCCTGGTGAGAAATAGCGCTCTGCAAAAACAACGGTAGGCTACTTGCAACAATAGTCAGTATAGACCACTTTTCCCGCTGCAAGGGTGGAAAATAGAAAGAATAGCATGTATCGTAAGTGAAGCCCCCACTCCCAACGTGTCTGATAGATGTCTGCCCTCCACCCAGCAGGCCACCCACTGTAACTGAGACGCTATATAATAGTGCTCTAGGTTGGGCCCAGCCAGTCCACCTTGACCCTTCTGCAGATACAACTTTGTGAGTGCTAATCTGCAACGCGAGGCATTCCATGTGAGGTTACGAACCATGCGTTCAATTGGTCGAAAAAAGGATGGCGGCAGGTATAACTGCAGATTTGTAAAATGATAAACGAGATGGGGGAGCACCTCCATCTAAATGAGTGAGACTCTCATGCCACTAATCGAGACAGTGTTTTCCAAAAGGTCATCTGCGATGACAGGGAGGTGAATGCCCTAGTGAGGTTGTCATCCATGAGATCCTGGTCACTGTGATATAACCTGATGCCTTGGTAGCAAAACATGATTGGGTGCCAAGTAACTGGGGTGTCATTGATATTGAGCATTAGGTCAGGTATGGTAGGGTCGAATAGCATCAGTAAAAAGTATGACCAAGGAGAAAGACTACTATCAAGCTATTTTAAATGCTGTAATGCAGGAGGAAGATAATCATTGAGTGATTGTAACAATAAGTTAAAGTTATAAAGTGTAAATTAAATCTTCATTGTAAAGTGTAAAGTAAATCTGAAATCCAACAAGTTATTTCTTCCATAACATGAATGGTTTAAAATATATGTAAAGTGACATGAACAGTGATCGAAAATCAAAGGTAAAATTCTTATGCAAAGGTGATCATTACAATCAATGCAATGGGAAATAAAGAAGATCCAAAATGTCTTTAAATCAGAAAGAGAAATTAAACCACGTTGATCATCCATTGATCATCCAGGCTTACCGAGTATGAACAGAAGAACTTTGTGCATAAATAAAGACTGAATAACTAAAGACTTCAAAAACATTGGGGTTCGTTTACAGTTCAGCTGAGCAAGAGCTCGACCATAAATTGTCAGTGCTCATGCCTTGCTGAACTCACGGTTTGTCAAATGTCAAATGTCAAATGTCAAAGATTTTTATATAGCGCACAAATCACCAGAGGTCGCAGGGCGCTAACAACCAAGACAAAGAAACCGGGCAGTAACGTGATATTAATGTGCCTAAGCTTTTTGAGAAAAGAGCCAGGTTTTCAGCTTTCTACGAAAAAGTGGGTGGTCGGTTATGGAAAGTAAATCCGATGGAAGTCTATTCCATAGCATGGGAGCCTGGTATGAAAAGGAGCGACCTCCATTGCGGGCGGTCCGGACACGGGGTTGGACAAGTAGAGGTCTAGAACTGGACCGCAGCGAGCGTCCTGGGACGTACCTTTGAAGTTTTTTCGCCAGATATAGAGGGCCAGTGCCTTGCATTAGCTTGTGCGTAAGGCATAGGATTTTAAAGCGCCCTCTTTGGCGAATTGACAGCCAATGTAGGGTGTTCAAAATGGGGGCAGAGGGAGTGCGAGGAGGGAGGTCCAGAACAAGCCTCGCGGCCGTGTTCTGGAGAATCTGAAGTTTGGAAAGTTGATCCTGGTTGAGTGCAGTAAATAAAGCATTGCCATAATCTAATCGACTAATGATTAGACCCTGGACCAGCGGTTTCCTAGCTTCTATGGGTAACCATTTGAAAATCTTGCGTAACAGACGCATGATGCCGAAACAGGTCCCCAGCACTTGATTTATGTGGGTCGTCAGGGATAAAGAGTTATCAATTGTAATACCCAGGTTGCGAACTGCGGGCTTGGGCAAAGGGCAGGTACCCAGCTCTGGAGGCCACCAGTCACAGGTCCAGAACTTTTCGGCCTTCCCGAATAGGATTACCTCAGTCTTCCCACCGTTGAGCTGAAGCCGGTTTAAGTGCATCCAGTCATTGATCTTAGTCAAACAGCTCTTGAATCGAGTTTGGACATCAGACTGGTCAGGATCACAGGTCACTAACAGCTGGGTATCATCGGCATATGATAGTGTGTCAAAACCATAGGACCTGATGATGTCAGCCAACGGGGCTAGGTAAACATTAAACAGCATTGGGCTGAGGATCGAGCCCTGCGGGACCCCGACCGTTACTGGGTAGGGACAAGAAGTAATCCCGTCCACAGAAACCTTAGTGAAACGATCTGCCAGATAACTCGCAAACCAGTCCAGGGCCCTCCCTCTGACACCAATCTCCCACAAACGATGTTTAAGAATACTGTGGGAGATTGTGTCAAATGCTGCCGACAGGTCCAGGAGGACCAGAATTGCCGACTCTCGGCGATCCAGGGCCAGTCTAATATTGTCCACTACCTCAATGACTGCGGTCTCCGTGCTATGAGCCGCACAGAAGCCGGATTGGGAGGGATCGAGGAGCCTGTGAGTTTCGAGATAGGTCGTGAGGCGTTTATTGACTATGAACTCCAGGACCTTCCAGAAGTAGGGGAGCAAGGAAATAGGGCGATAGTTGGCTGGCACGCTAGGGTCGGCCGAGGGTTTTTTAAGAATGGGCTTCACCTGAGCCAGTTTCCAGCTTCGGGGGAATGTGGCTTGATTAAAAGACAGATTAAAAACAAAGGTTAAAATATCCACAAAAAGAGGTAACATTTTGGCACAGGAACGGGGAGGAAAGGGATCGGCGGGGGAGCCGGACTTAACCCTTCCTAGGCTCTCAATGACTTCGATGCTTGTTATGGGATCGAACTCCGTTAATAAAGGAATGTTATTCTGTTGAGGCGAGGGACTAGTTTGACTCATATTGGTGGTAAGGCAGACATGAACGGCTGCCCGAGAGAGAAATGAGGCATAGATAGTTTTAATCTTGTTATCAAAGAACAAGGCAATGGAGTCTACCCAGTCTTGGGTAGGTACAAAAGAAGGTCGCTCAACCTGGGGAGCGGTAAATTCCTTCAGTATCTTGTGCAGCTCTTTACTAGAGTGGGCTGCTTTGTTGATACGCTGAGTAAGATAGGCCCTTTTTGCAGATTTAATATTATTCATATAAATTGAATGAAGATTTATATAATATCTGCGGTGCTCATCAGTCTTTGATTTCCTCCACTGGCGTTCAGCGGCCCGACATTTTTGTTTGTCGACTTTTAATGCCTCGGTGAACCATGGTGAAGCATTCCTTTTTACTTGGACCCTTGTAAGAGGGAGAACTTTGTCAAGGGTCTTTGTGATGGATGATTCTAAGTTACTGACAGCGGAATCAACCGCATCCACCTTTACTCCTTGTGAGAGAGGCCCAAAGTGAGATAAAAAGGTGTCGATTGAAAGTTTGCGCCAAGGCCGTATCCAGGTGTTTGTCTTTAAACTGTCATTGGTAGGCATGGTTAAGGGCATGCTAAAATCGAGAATGAAGTGATCGGTCCATATTGTTGGGCGGGGTAGATTAATAGTTAATTTAGGGGAATTAGTGAATATTAGGTCTAAAGTGTGACCTGCAGAGTGAGTTGGTCCAACCACCTTCTGGGTCAAACCCAGTGTTGACATTGCCCCAATAAGGTGGCCTGTATCAGGGTCGAGTGACTGTTCGGCATGATAATTAAAATCACCAAGTAAGATGAAGTTATCTGCCGCAAGTACATGAGGTGCAATAAGTTCTAACAATTTATTGACAAAGTGTGACTTCGAGCCTGGAGGTCTATATATCAATGCCCCGTTCCATGATTCTGCACCAGAATCATGGAACAAGGCAAAGATTAAGATCTCCAGTTGTGTGGAGGAAAGTGAATCTAATATTCGAATTGTGATCGGGGCTGTTGCTGCTATTGCAGTACCGCCACCTCTTCCCGACTCTCTGTCGAGCCGTGTCAAATGATATTGTTGGGGAAACGCTAAAGCTACACACACTGACGAGAGGCCATGGAGCCAAGTCTCGGTGATGAAGCAAATTCCAGGTTTTTCTTCATCAAGGAGGCTCCAGAGCTCAAATGCGTGCTTAGGTATGGACCGAGCGTTTAGATACAAGGCCGATAGGGGGTTCGGGGCAGTTTTAGTGGGCTTAGAGGGAAGAATATATGACACCGGAGGGCAAATGCAGGCCGTCTCTCTACTATTTGTCACTAAAGGAGGTTGATGAAGGCTGGGCAGAGAGAGTCTACTGGGATTCACCACCACATTTAGAGGTGGTGGACCTGCCCTGTTTCTGGAAAAAGAAAACTTAACTCACTGGTCTTTCCTCCACAGGACCCATGGGTCACAGTGTTGAACACCGTGACTAATACATGGAGCGCCAAATGTACCTGGTCTTCCCTATCCAGGTCCGCCAAATGATGCATGGCTGTCTAAGGCATGCAAAAGGAACAATTGTGCTCCTACACAGGAAGAATGCACTGTGCATCTAGGGCTCTACATTTTTTGTTTTCACAAGCAAACCCCTAACTTGGAGGCTTTTGTAAAAAGACAATTATGCAGAATGGATAAAAAAAAATATATGGAAAACGCTGCAAGTTCTGCTGTGCCTGCAATGCTTCCGCCACACTGGCTGATGAACCGAAGACACTGAATTCCTCGTCAGGTGAGAGGAGATCTCTAAATCTGGTGGGTAGTGCTCTGTGACAGGAGCAGAGGCTAGGACCTCTGCTGATCAAAAGGATGCCCAAAAGAATCATATACATTTGTTCCCATTATTAAGCACTTGCTCCCACATGTGCAACAAAAAGTAAATCAAGTCAGTCACACAGGTGTGATGTGAGTTTTTCCTGAATTAGGGAATTTGAAGCAAGTCAGAATCTTTAGTCAGAAGATAGTCATGTATGACAGTCTACATTTTTGGGACTATGTTTTTGCAAGCTATATTTTTGTAATCTATTTTTAAATATGAAATCTATAGGTGGGAGGGAGAAAACACAGAGGTTCTTGTGCTAGATTGGGTAAATAAATGGGACATTTTTAGACATCAGCAAAACTAGTGCTGTTTTCGCACCATTCAGGGCCACAGAGTAGACAGTTGCTACTGGGCCCTAACTGTGCTGGTTGAGGGTGTTTGCCACTGGTGTCTTGGGATCTGCCTACAATGACTCTGCTAACTGGACCATGTACAGCCCTTTTCCCCACTTGACTCTCAGGGTACCGAGGTAAGCAGTCACAGTCTCATATAGGCGAGTGGGGCATGAGAACAGAAATTAACATTTATTCAATAAACGAAATAGTTCATTGTCCAGCCCAGTAGCTTTCTTGCTTGTTTTAGAAAATAAAGTACTTTTTAATGTTATAGGAGTACTAAATACTACTCAATTCAATCAGGTACACACAGCAGTGACCCTTTTCACGATTTTCATGCATGGCCCTAAATCTGCTGATACCCCCTGGTGCTATCTCACACCAGGGTGATGCATTTGCACCTTCCTCCTAGTATATATGGACGAAGAATGGACCAGTCTCATAGGCAGATACAGACACCTCATAAGTCAAATGAACAATTAGATCATGTGTATTGCATGTTCTTATGCCTTGTGGTGTGGTGGGTAGGAAGATAGTCATTAAGTCTCTTGAGGTTGACTAGCATGGATCTGGTGGCTCAGTATTGCCCCTTCTGGTGGAGGCTGAAAGTAATTGAAAGCAGTCCTCGAAAGGCACTGAGGTGTTTTGGCCCACATAGTATCTCACACGACAGTTCAGTCCGGCATCAATCAGTGGTCCTGGCACTTCCATGAAAATTCAGGTCCTGCTGGTGTGGTTACATCTGGGCAGTGATATGTGTGTAGCTACGCTATGCCTTTTGGCCTATGTCGAACAAGCCTCGACTGGGCTGATATGATCATCAAGGCGATGGCAGCCTCAACAGGACTAATATGTTCACAAAGGCATTTGCAGCTCAAGTGGGCCATCATAACCACCACAACAGTTGAAAACCAATATGGACAGACACGAGCACCAAGTCAGTTGCAGCCTCAACCGTACCAACACAATTACCAAATCAGTTTCAGCACCCGACCAGGCCACTGCAGTCACCTAGGCTTTTTATGGTTACTGGCAGAAACGTCCGATAGCCCCAGGTGTTCCTTCCTGTCTTACTTTGTTGCATTGCATGAAAAAATGATAAATATGCCCCTCCATTCCTACAGCCAAAATTGTATACATCAGGTGATGTTCCTTCACCTCTGGGCATCTGGCTGTCGGGCAAACACCAGTACTGGTCACACACCAGTCTTTCAACACTTCAGAGCACTCCCTTCCTTGGTCATGAAGTGCTTGGAACTTGAACAATGAGGTGATTTATGTCCCACTTTCATACACATTTTGTAGACTTGGTATGTGGATTCACTGTCTCAACCTTTAGAACAGGTTTGGCTCGATCTCTTTTCAAGTGTCCTTTTCTGGCTGCTCTCCAGACACAGCCTTGTGTGGAGCAATGCTTCCCGCTGAAGGTAAAACTGGGCCTCTCCCCAAACTGAACACACACTACATGGTCACAGTGAAGTGGTAGGTCTCTTCACCTGGCTGTCATCAGCCTGTCCGAAGCAGTAATCAAGGAAGGACAAAAGAACTGGCCTGGCCTAGAATCTTCCTCACCCAGAAACTGTACTCCCTTCCTTCACGCATATCATCAATCAAGTAGTGCTCAGGATGAAACTAATCAGCAGCCCCTTGCTAAAATAAGTCTACACAAAATATTTAAGGAAATCCTTTGTACATAAGTGTCTGGATCTCCGCCCTTAGTCACAAGAATATAGGCAAAACTTTCCAATGTCTCAAGAAGCTGTCCTCATCCTCCATATTGTGCCATGCCAAACCAGGGGCATCCAGATGGAATCCCACTGACTCCTGTACTCAGATTCACTCACGCACTATGCAACTAAATATGCACTATGCTCACACTACGCATGCACATTAACTCAACATACACACAGGATGTCAGTTCGAGGTTCTGAGCATTCACATAACTGTGAAACTTTGCACAAGAGGGGCCTGTAGGCCACACTCTCAGTCATACATATATAAAGGCCTGATCACACTATCAATCTCAAAACGCAGTGTGCTGCAACCACCGCTTTATGTGCCACACATAGGACAAGGACAGCAGCCTTCTGTCCAGTATTAGGGGACACTTGGGGGCTTATTTATGAAAGCCTTGCGCCACTGGAGCATTACTTTTTTGATGATCCAGTGTGCAAGCCTCTCAATCATATCTATGAGGCCACGTAAAGCCACTTTGTGTGACTTTGCATGTCCTCATAGATATGGAGTAAGACAAAGCAGCTCAAGTTGCTGCATTGCCTTACTCTGTGGCAGGGAGGCATTCATTGGGTGTTTCGGTAGGTGTTCCCACACAACACACATTGATATAGACGTTGCCCCCTATTTACTTAATCACGAAAACCTGTGGTAGCACCAAAACCTTGAGCCTACCTAGAGCAGGTGTAACGGAGAGAAATGTTTTTATTTCTCCTCTTTTTGTCTTCTTTCTATGTGTGCTGCATTATGCAGCACACATAGAAAGAGGAAAACGCCTCTCAGGATTGTTTTTGTGCAGGAAGGTGCATGCAACACAGACACCCTTGCACCATAGTGCCAGGGTGCCTGCATTGGCAATAGGCAGCAAATTGTGCACCATCGCCGTATTTCATACATACAATGCATTCCTGCCCTTTCACATTGGCGAACGGCAGTGCAGCAAGAAGACTTCTGGCGCTGCCCTATGCCAATTCACCGTAAATTAGAACCTTGGTATGCCCCCACCCCCCCAGGTCACAGGACAGGTCCCAGTCTAATCCGTTGTGCATATTAGAGTGACACTAAAAGTCGGTCTATCAGATGTGCATGCATTCAAGCACTCAGGACAGAGGACAGAGGAGCACACCCCTATACCATCAGAGGACATTTCTGTCCCAAGAAATGTGGAGACCTGCAAACCAATACCAAATCCCCACATGCTAAAGGCAAGTATCACCACCACACTGCCAGCAAAAACTATGACTTTGGAGCTGGAATCAATTTTATTTATTTATTTTTTTAGTAGTTTATAGAGCGCTCAGCTACCTCCAACGGAGGTGTCCCGGCGCTGAAGACAATATCTCGAAAGGGTCAGAGGGATGTGGAAGGGAGTGGGTAGATTAGATAAGGGAAAAAAGCCAGGTCTTGAGTTTTTTCCGGAATAGAGGCTCTGACGCCAGAAATCTTAGCTCTATAGGAAGCTGGTTCCACAGTTTGGATGTGGCCACTGCAAAGGCCCTTCCTCCCGTGCGTGCCAGGCGAAAACGGGGGAAGATCATAAGGTGGAGATGGTTGGATCTGAGGTTTCGTGGTGCTTGTGAGAACTTCATTCTGCGACGCAGGTAGGTAGGGCCTCGATCATTAAGAGCTCTAAAAGCCAGGGTTAAGGCTTTAAATTGAATGCGCAGTCTCACTGGGAGCCAATGAAGTTTGATCAGATGGGGTGAAATGGAGTGGCGGTAGGGGATGTTGCAAATCAGCCTGGCCGCTGCATTCTGGACTCTCTGTAGTTGGTTTATGAGGTATGCCGGGGCACCTCCATACAGACTATTTGCGTAGTCCAGATGAGCGGTAATAAGGGCATGGACTACTGTCTTACGAGAGTCTAGTGGAAGGTAGGGGATGATTTTTTTTATCATGCGGAGCTTTCCAAAGCAAGACAAGGTGACTTTATTAATTTGAGTCTTACAAGAGAGGGCAGTGTCAAATTGGAAGCCTAGGTTCCGGGCAGCTTGGACTGGTTCCGGGGGAGGGTTGAGTTCAGTCGGCCACCAGAGAATGGAAGGTGTGGGGGATTTCTGATTGAAAAACAGGACCTCAGTCTTATCTGTATTAAGTTTTAAGTTATTAGCAGACATCCAGGAGGCGATATTCATCATGCAGTGGCGAAAGTTGTGGAATGATTTTTCGGAGTGGTCTTTGAAGGAGAACACTAGTTGGGTGTCGTCAGCGTAAAAGGTTACTTTGACGCCCCAGGATTCCACCACTTTTGCCAGTGGTTTTAGGTACACATTGAATAAGAGCGGACTGAGGGTGGAACCCTGCGGAACGCCCCAAATCAATGGTTTCTTGGAGGAAAGAAAGGAACCCAGCATCACCTGTTGGAATCTGTTCGTAAGGAAAGATTTAACCCAGGTGAGGGGAGTTCCGCTGACACCTACCTCTTGCAGGCGAGCAAGTAGTTTGTCATGGGAGATCGTGTCAAATGCTGCGGATAGGTCGAGGAGGACCAGCATGGCCTCCTCTCCCTTATCCGTGCATTCTCGAATCGCCTCGGATACCTCAAGCAGAGCCGACTCGGTACTGTAGTCCGGTCTGAATCCTGATTGGGAATCATGGAACAAAGAGTTTGATTCTAGGTAGTTGGACAATTGCTCTTGTACCGCTTTCTCGAGCACCTTGGCGGGCTTGGGTAGGAGTGAGATTGGTCGGTAATAGCTTAGGCCGGTAGGATCAATGCCAGCTTTTTTTTGGATTGGAATTAGCATTGCGTGTTTCCAAGCGGAGGGGACAACACCTGAGAGTAAAGAGGAGTTCCATATTTCGAGTAGGGGGTTAATAACTAAAGGGGCAATTTCGTTCATGATTAAGGCCGGGCTGGGTCCAATGGAGAGCCTGATTTACATTTCAAGAATAAATTCAGGGTATGTTCCTTGGTAAGTGGTTGGAAAGCAGTAAATGCATGCTTGCAGATAATGGCAGGGTCTTCGGTAATGTTGGTACCGTTCTGAAGGATAGTTGCCGCAATGTTGGCTATTTTTTGTTTTCAAAGAAATCTGATAGGTTTTCACTCAGTGCTTGGGAAGTGGGTACTGGGGCAGACAGAGCACTAGGATTAATAAAATCTTTAACAATGTTAAAGAGGGCTTTGGTCGAGTTTTTTGCATTGGCAATAGTTCCTGCGAAATAGGTGCTCATGGAGTTGCGTTTGAGTTTGCAAAACTCTTTAAGGACTTGTCGGTAAAGAGCCTTGGCTTCTGGGTCATAGTTCTGCCTCCATTGTCGTTCCATCTTTTTACACCTGCTTCTGTGTTCCCTTAGTTCCTGAGTGAACCAGGGGGCTGAAGGTTTTTGTCTGCGGGAGGTGAGGGTTTGTAAGGGGGTTACTTTCTCAATAGCAGTCGTGAGATCATAATTAAGTATAAGAACCGCCTCGTTGAGATCGTCAGGGAGAGGGTTTAGACTGTTATGGTATTGTTGCTCTAGGGCAGTACAAGGGATCTTGTGCCATTTTCTGCCTTGTGTTCTAATGGCAGACTCCTTCTTGACAATTTGGGTTGAGGATACCTCGAAAGGGATTAAAAAATGGTCAGACCATGTCAGAGGTAAGGATGGGAGGGTTATTAACTTCTCGCAGTTTGAAAAGATAAGGTCCAGGGTGTGTCCTGCGGTATGAGTGGGGCCCTTTACCCTTTGTGTCAGATTTATATTTTGCATGGATTCCAGGAGATAAGTGGCGCGGTTGCAGCTACTTACATCAACGTGATGGTTGAAGTCTCCCAGTACCGTGAAGTGGGGGTGTTTAATAGAGAGATCTGCAGTGACTGCCAGTAGTTCTGAGATGGCAGGCTGAGGGGTGTTCGGGGGGTTGTAG
This sequence comes from Triturus cristatus, assembly GCF_964204655.1. Classification (NCBI taxonomy): domain Eukaryota; kingdom Metazoa; phylum Chordata; class Amphibia; order Caudata; family Salamandridae; genus Triturus; species Triturus cristatus. The sequence continues at coordinate 888,323,957 of NC_140592.1, read as the reverse complement.
ACCAAGATCCCTGAAGAAATAGCTGTGGTGGAGTCCGTGACAGAGAAGTATAGTGCTTCAATAGGCTTAATGTTCGTAATTTTTCTAGAAGTGATTTTCAGGTGATTCTTTAAGATCACTGCGATTCCTCCACCTGTTTTGGAGCCTTCACAGCTTAATCCAGTAAAACGGTAGCCGGTGGGTACGGCGAGAGAGATGTCTGGGTTGGAGGAGTCTTTAATCCAGGTCTCAGTTAAAAATAATACGTCCCAGGATGTGGAGGACAATAATAGCCAAATGTCACTGGCGTGGCAAGGTAAGGAGCGACAGTTCACCAATGCCATAGAGTAAGTTGTGGTAGGTGAGGGCTGATTAGTTGCGGGCTCATGGGGGCGAGTCCAGTAGGGACATAGAGAGAAAGGGCAGTTGTGACATTTGTACAGGGAAGGGCTAGGTAAAGGGAGGTTGCAAGGTGTAGGGGAAGTGCAAGATATCTTACCTAGGTCTAGAAGCTGTGACCTGGTCCACGTTAGTCTCTGAGCGGGTAGAGGACTGGCAGCATGGCTGGCCCTAGGCCCGGAGCTGGCTCGGACGGGCGCAGACGGGCTTGCCTTAGGCGCGCCTTCGGCGCGCAAACGTCGCGCCCGCTGCGCTCGCCCGCTGCGCGTTCGGAACATGCACATAATTTATAGAGTGTGGGGGACAGCAAGGAGGGGCGTGGCCTCTGAAAAGGGGCGTGGCCCTAGGGTGCGCCGGTAATGGCGGCAAATGCTGTTTGTTGGTGTTCCCGCGGCAGCGCTAGGATCCGCTGCGCGGGTTTAGTCAGGAGCGTGAGTTACAGGTAAGGTGGGTTTTTAAAATCAACACACACAAATAGTGACTCTCAAATGTTAAAAGTGCTCGCTAGTCAGGCTCCCGGCTTCCGCCTCAGGAGATGCTATCTTCTAAATGACGCTTGCATTCAGCGACTTATATAGTCAGGAGGGCGGTGGGCGTGGCCTCTGAAAAGGGGCGTGGCCCTAGGGTGCGCCGGTAATGCCGGCAAATGCTGTTTGTTGGTGTTCCCGCAGCAGCGCTAGGATCCGCTGCGCGGGTTTAGTCAGGAGCATGAGTTACAGGTAAGGTGGGTTTTTAAAATCAACACACACAAATAGTGACTCTCAAATGTTAAAAGTGCTCGCTAGTCAGGCTCCCGGCTTCCGCCTCAACCAAATACATTTCCACAAAAATGAAACTATCAATTGAAGAACTTTGTTCCCTTTACAGAAGAATACTATATTCCCTGGATGGTCTTATTTTAGGCTGCCCAAACACTATGGAGCATCTATCCTAGGAACAGAGACCTGCTGCTCATAGCAGACTTATATTCATATTCAAGAGAAGGTGGAGATAGAAATGGATGTGGGGAGTGTCTGCTCCCTCAACTTCACATATTCATTTGGCATGAAGAGGGGCAAACCAGCTGCATGGAATGAATTACCACTCGTATATAGTGTTTAGAAACTGTGTAGCACACATTGTAGCGATTTTGCAAATGAAAACAATTACCGATAGCTATATTATATTATTTTCATAATTAATAAAGTGTCTAATTGAACCAATGCGAAAATGTCAACAGAACATATACAAGTGGTAAGTGGTATTACAAAATAGTGTAATCGTTTAATGCAACAATAAATGTGCATTCACACTGTGGAGTTTGGAAAGTACAGTAATCCAAAATGTACTAGGGTGGAAGTGAAATAATCTGCTCAAACATTTTTTTGGTCTCGCCTAGGCAGCACATGCGTGGTCTCTTCGAGACATGCTGTATCTACTCTATTGGCTTTGTGTACACCCATTGTTTTTCATTGGTTCCTTGTGGTGCCCCTCATCCAATCTTACTTTTCTGTGGTCCCTTGGTTGTCTTTTGCCAACTTTTGGTGTTTGGTTCCCTCCCATATAGCCTTCCCTGTTACATATCCTCTTACTCATTCATTTATTTATGATTTGTCTGACACACTATTTTTTTTCTTTCAACTTGTTCATCATTGCGACCCCACCTCCTAATGGAGCATTGCTTGCTGCCCCCCCCTCTGTGCCCCTAACCCCTCCTGCCACGTTTCTTTAACACTGCCTCAGCTCTTGTGATGTGTGCCATCAAGACTTAATTTAAACTCGACTTTGTTCCCGGCTGCGGCACTTCATCTTTCATCATTATGGCCGCAGTTCCTGCTTTGTTTCTTGTTACCCCATCCCTGGCTGCTGCGCTTCATCTTTCATCATTATGCCGACACCTCACGCTCCGTTACTTGTTACCCCTGTCCCCGGTGCTTCATCTTTTATCATTGCGGCTGCACCTCGTGCTCCGTTGCTTGTTGTCCCAAATCCCGGTCCCTTACCGCTACTGCAACATTACTTGTTTGTTTAAGGAGCTAACTTATACTTTCCAGTGAAGTGGGTTTAGTATTCTGTATTTTGGCAGACACCACCGAACACACAGAAGAAGGAGAAGATACATGATTGTTTCCTGCTATGGTCTCTTTAAGCCGCCGATTAGCTGTGGCAGTAGAACCGCAATGCATCTATGCCTCCTTTTGGCAGGATTGATGTCTGCTTTCCAGAACCAGCTGTGATTGGATCACTGGAATAGAACCATTGCATGTTCCTGACCTCTGATTGGAGGTGGTTACCCTGATTCTCCAGGAGGCAAACTTCTTCCACAAAGAGTGAATGTTGAGAGTGTGTTGGTGGGGTGCAAGTAAGTTCTCCATATACTCGCTCTTCGCAAATCTCCCTTGTGCTCCACATATTGATTCAGTGTTGAGGAAGGAGATTAGGCAGAGAGTCCAATTTTGGTTTAATAGCTTTGTTTAGAGCCACTGTAGCCTTGGCAATATGGTTTCTGTTGTTGTTGCCCTCGATCGCGTTAATGTTTGCTATAAGGAATTGGAGGTGACATCTTAATAGGTAGCAGCTGCAGACAAATGCTTTGCTGGACACTCAGCCATTCTTGTTAGTCACATGTAAACGGCTTCAATACTTCAATACTTTCCGCTGTTCACTACGGTTTACCTTTGTTCATCTGCAGCAGCAGTAGAAATGGATTGTTTTGCTGTTGTCTCCAGCTCACATTGCAGGGTAGAATGGGCACAGTCTTTGAAAATACGCTATAACGTAGCATTCCTGAAATTTCACAGATGGGTGGCTAATGATATTTGATGCAGATAGTATAATTTTGATGCCTCTTCCACGTTCGATGTACAAGGAGGTTTGGTTTGTCAGTGACTGCTGTAAGTTCTGTGCGTGGAATCCTTGAGTGGGCAACTAATGCATTTGAAGTGTTATGCCTAATGCACTGCGCTTACATTGCTCTTTTAAGCTCATTAACAATCCCAAACCACCCCTTCTGCTCTCCATGGTCTTGCTGCCTCTTCCTGGAACTCACCTCTTTGCAAAGCTCAGGAGCAGCAGGGCGTCCTTTGCAAAGTTTTTTAAACTGTGCACTTTGATTGATACACTTTCCATTCCGTGTATCAACCGATCAGACTGCATTACCCTGTGGGGCATATTCTCAAGAACGTGTGATAATCATCACAAAAGTAACTTAACGCAACCTACAACATCGCAGTCTATCATGGGAAATTTACGCCGTGTTAACCAAGTATTCACAACACAGCGGTACCATTCGATAGTCACCAGATAACGCGTCAAATAGCAGCGTTAAAATCAACACCACACCGCAAAAATGCTAAACGCGAACGCAAAAAAAGCTGCGATGAGGCCAATCGCGATACAAAAATCAGCGAAAACCAGCTATAGGCCTGCAATTCACACGCGTCAAGCGGGAACAACCACCATAAAAGTAGAAGAAAAACTGACAAACAAATGCCAAATAACAGCCAAGCACAATGGATGTTGCAGGAGCAAGTACGGAGTAGAACCAGAATTCCACAAGCCCCCCGGATAACCTGCCTGGGACCTCGGGATCAGGGAAGGGCAAGGACAAGAAGAGTAGGAAGAGGCACTTCAGTCCGCAGGAAAACAGGATCCTGATAACGGAGGTGGTCGAACACCATCAACTAATGTTCATCACCGCCACTGTGTCATTCGCAACAAAAAAATAGATTATGGCAGTCCATCGTGGACAAGGTGAATCCAGTCGGAGTGCTGCAGAGAAGAATGGAAGAGGTCAAGAGGCACTGGAATGATGTCAAGCACAAAACCAAACTCGCCAACAACCGGAAGGCAGCAATGCAGACTGGAGGTGGGAGTCCTGCACCACAGGAGGAGCTGAACGGCATGGAGGAAATGGTGTCCACAGTCATCAGTGGGGAGACGGTAGCCAGGGTCGGGGGACCGGATACTGCTCAACAGGACCGGACAGAACAGCACCAGGGTGAGTAACGACCAGGGAGTGGGGGTGGAGATGGGGACAATGGCACACATACACAATTGAGCTGAACACATCTGGGGACAAACCATGCCCCAGACCCCAACTCCCGCCAACAGAACAATGTAGCCAAGTATGCTTCATCTCAGCACTGTACAAGCACAGAAGTCAAAGGCACACCCCATGAAAGGGATGAGGGGCAGCAAAGCAGAGCAGCAGGGGCCACCCCCCCCAATGCAGCACACACACATAACATGCAGACCACATCAACACTGACAACAAAGTGGCACAAACCCCAACACGTCCACACCAGAACACAGGACACAACTGGTGCTGACTGGGTTTAGACCCTGGCCAATCACAAGTGGCATTGCAGGGAAATCTGAGTTGATATTGTACAAGCACAAACACACATCCGTGATGGTGTCTACATGTCCGCTGTCCCGCAGCAAATGGGCAGCCCCTCCGAAACAGCCACAATGTACTCAGTCATGCAGTCTGTATGTAAACATGTACAATGCTACAACACACATGTGAACAAATTGTTAAACTGCATCTCCCCTTCACATTGCAGAGGGACAATCAACACCTCCTGCAGAGCAGCACAAACCTCTCTTCTCTGATGACGAAGAGGACCACCACAGCTTCGACTCCGACGCCCTCCAAGAGTTCATTAAACGTCTCCATACCCCACCTCCAGGAGCAGGGCAGCCCAGCTGCAACAGGGACACCCCACCACCTGCACAGACCACACAGCAGGCAGCTCCCTCCACCAAGGCTGCCTCCCAGGACCCCACAACAAACACATGGCCTTCCAACGCCGTGTGTTGGGATGCCAGGAGCCGCTGGCTGAACAAGTGCGGGTGGGCTTCGAACGCATGGCAGACAAAGTAGATGCCATACATGGGTGCCTAAGTCCCATCAGGGACCACTCACAATCCCTAACGGACACTGACAGTCCGCACCATGCCCTCCAATGAACCATGGCTGACATCGCCAGAGTCCTGACTGTGCGACAAGAACGACTGTCTAGTCAGGGTGGCTCCAGCGAGGGAGGTGGGACTCAGGCGGAGGCTCATGGAGACTATGGAGCGGGCCAATGCTGAAAGAGCGGCTGCCACGGCTGCACACCAGCGACAGGTAGCTGGGTTCCACAATGACCTCAAAACCATCCTCATGGCATTGCTGCCACAAGGCCTGGCGAAGGTTCATGCTGCTGCTACCACTACATCCACATCTCCGCCCCCTGAAGTGCCTGTGCCACACAGTGCAGCAGACATTCCACCTCCGGCCCCTGAGGTGTCACTGCCACACAGTCCTGGAAAAAGGTCAGCACCATCCACATGTGAGGCACATGAAACAGCAGAGGACGAAGATGTGGATGAAACTGCCTTACTGGTACGGAGAGAACTGTAGCATTCATCTCCGCCATATGGCCAGTTTCAGCTTGGTTCTGCACTCTGCATCATCACGTTCCACTGTCCCCCGATACACTCTGCGACACTCACCTTGGACCTCGCAATGGACTGCCATACTCTGTTTGATCGCCAATGACACAGCTAACAGACTGCGGACTGAACTCTTCCACTTCCTTTGGACTTGTCATTCCCTGAATGACTCTGGCTGGCCCTACACGGGCCAACATTTGGAAGTGGGGTTTGCATGGCCCTGTACTGCTCCAGATGCAACACTCCACTGAATGTGCATTAAACATTTCGAATCACACAGATGTGTCGTCTCTATGGTCTTTCAAGTGTGGTAGTATGGATGAATGTAGGGTCAGTGAATTCCTCTTATGTCCATGTGGCTCATGTCATTGGACTTGGGTCACAGGGTGACACATTGCCGAATGTCGTCCGGGTGGTGCCGACGCAACAACAGAGACACGCGCATTTGTTACTTCCTTGTCCAGCCCCGTACGGAACCACGCCCAGTGCCCCGGGATCATTGTTCAAACCCTTACGCTGGACTGGCATACGCTAGGCCACCCACTGCACTTAAGCTCCAGAAGGGGACAACAACGCCACATGTGCCAGGACTCCCCTGTAATGATCTGCTGCTCACAGGTCTAGTTGTCAGCATGCCACGGCCACTCCCTCACGGCTGGTTTACACCCACACCACACCCATCCAGCACACGCATCACAGCACATGTGACCCTCCAATAAATAGGGCCGGGCGCACGTGCACAATGCCATTTCCAACCTCTCTTGGGGTGTATCCGTGTGGTGTGCATGTAGGCATGGGGGTCCAGGGGCCTGCGACATCACATTCCGCAGGCCCAGAGTTGACATGATGGCCTCCTCACCATGATACCCCATCATAGAGGGTCCATGACTAGCGGGGCACAGACTTGGTGGCACCAGATACACTGCGGCCGGCACAGGCACACCGCCACGAAACTGTGACTTTCGGTGCACTGAGATAAGAGCACCTTAAGTGCTGAGCGGGTGTGCAGCCTGCGATGATGCCCCGTCCTGGCAGTCCAGACAGCTCAGGTTTTGTGTGCCCTGCTGGACCGCAGTGAAGGCCTGAGCCAGCGGACAGCGCGGGTCCACCGCCATGTGGCGTCACCTCCTGGATCACAGAGCTTGTGGCACCTATGAGGCTGAGCGGGTGTGCAGCCTGCGATGATGCCGGGTGCACTGGTATGTGCTCTGCCATGGAGTAATCAAGACCCAGCACCAAATGTGAGACCTGGTGGCCTTCGAAGTGGGGCTGCATGATGTGGAGGGTGCCATGTCTGCGGCCCCGGGCTTGTGGCTTGCAGCGGCATGTGGTGGGCCTTCTTTTCTACACGCCGGTGGCGGAAGGTGAGCAGTGAGGCTTTCGTGCGCAGGGGCGGGCATGCACCGCTGGGCGGCGGGAGGTGCTGGGGTGCAGCTGCCTGGGTGCGCAGGAGCGGACAGGCGATGATGTTGCTTGCAATTGTATGTACTTTGCCATTCAGGTATCTGGATTCTGTTTCATATGACGGGTCTGTCTCAGATGTGGGACCTGGTGAACTGCACTACATACCGGCACGTGGTTGGAGACACACCGGTGGCAGCAGGTGAGCAGTGAGGCCTGGGTGAGCAGGGTCGGCACTCTCTCTCCCTGTCCCTCTCTTCTTTTCTTTATCTCTCTCTCCCCCTCTCTGTCCGTCTGTCTCTCTCTCCCCCTCTCTGTCCGTCTATCTCTCTCTCTCCCCCTCTCTGTCCGTCTGTCTCTCTCTCACCCTCTCCATCCGTCTATATCTCTCTCCCCCTCTCTATCCGTCTATCTCTCTCTCCTCGCTCTGTCTGTCTATCTTTCTCTTTCTTGCTTTCTCTCTCTCTCCTTTGCTCTCTCTCTGTCCCTTGATGTGCGCAGGACACACCTTCTCATCATGATTTTTGTCTTGCAGGCTGTGACCTAAGGATTGTCCCGAGGGGAGCCGCCATGTGTCTTCATTTCTGTTCTGTGTTTATTTTAATAAATTATCATTTGTTGCTTCGAAGGTGAATGTGTGATGCTCATTTTAGTGATGACACATGCATGTCACCAGATATGATTGTGCGACATCATGCGGGTTATTTGGTACATGTTTCCGTGTAGTTGATGGGCATGTCTTTGGCCAGGTGGGGGTTGCCGGAGAGGGGGGGTCCAGGGGGTGGTGGCGGTGGGTGTTTTGGCTCTCTTGGGTGTTTAGTGGCTCCATGGCATCTGTTGTCCTTCAGGTGTGGCTCTGGATGGGCTTTCTTTTCTGGTGCAGGTTGTAGCCCGACTTTGCACCAGGTCGGAGCAGGTGTAAGTTTCCTGGTGCTAGAGCGCCTGTTTTGTGATCTTATCGCAGATCAGGCTGGTCGTTGAGAATGTTGGGATGTGGTGTTGTCATGGCTTTTTGCACGGGAAACGCCTACTCTGCATCTCATTAGCGATAGTTGCCGGGGTCATCTGTGGCGATGTTTTTTGCAGCTGCTATCGTCGGAAAACTGGTGACATGGGCTGTTAGCACCAGCTTGTGGATGGGGTGGTACATTTATCTGGACGTTGGCTGCGTTAAAGTGCCGTTAACTCGGCGATAGCTCCTTGAGAATAAGGCCCTGTGTGTAGTAATTGTATAGCTATTCAAACCTTAGCGGCACAGCACCTAGGAAAAAGTGCTGTATGGTTAAACACTTATAAGGTCCCACTGGCGAGACATATTGGCTCAGCCAATGCTTATATTTACGGGCATATTTGAAAAAGGCTTACGGAAAACCTGGACCGGCTTATGAAGAACATTGATGCGTATGAGGATACACTTGCTTTTAATAAATGGGAGATGGCTGTAGATGGTGATTCTTGATACTTTATCTGATTGTATATTATACTACTTCCGCCATCTTCCCCTGAAGTGTATTACACATTTATGTATGCATCTGTACTATTTACAGCACAATAGCATTAGTGCATTTGGAAAAAGTACTCCCAGGTGGAATCTCTCTCCGTCCTACAGTAATTTTTCTATATTGTTGGTATTTTATCTAACTGTGCCATCCAACAGCCTGGATTGAAAATAGAACTCTTGCTGTGTAAAGCTGAAAAATATATAATATCACCTAAAATTAATATTATTTTAATCATCCCTAATATAAATATTACATAAACCACTTAATTTTCTGGGTAACCAGAATTGTTTTCGCAATCTCGTTTATTAAAAATGTCGTTGTAGTCATTTTATTGCATTTCGTTTTTGCCTAGAGCGCACCAAACTTTATTAATGGGTGCTGAAATGAATTAATTTTATAGAAATGTCGATTGAAATGTTATGCATGGGCATTCCCACGTGCTCATTACATTTGAAGTTGTTTCCTTGGATCAAATATTTTTATTGATTTTAAAAGAGGTATAAAATATACAGCATCAAAGACACACTTAACTGTAAATAGGCACAATGCAGAATGTGTAACACATCTCGCTGAAGAAAAAGAGGTAACATAATCTCACGATTAGAGAAATGCCGTAAAAGGCGTGCACCCTGTATTTATCTCATTCAAATACGTGATTTACACATGGTTAACCAAAGACGACATTAAGTGACATTGTTTTTGACCAAGGATTTTACTGGAGTGTACACAAGAGATCAATTACATTCACAGATGCAATGACCGAATGTATGACGTAACAACGCATACATTTACAATACATGCCTTTGCAACGCAGTTTTTACATTGTAACATCCTTTACAACGCATACATTTACATCGCATACCACTACAACAATTTTTTTTAAACTACACTTACAACGCATTCCATTACATCGCATTATACCTTTACAACGCATACCATTACAACGCATACCATTACATTGCATTTAAGGTAAGTGTTGGATAGTGTAGGGGCAAAAATTACTATTCTAACTCCAGGGGGTGCAACAGTAGGGTAAGTGTTGCATAGTGTAGGGGTAAAAATTACTATTCTAACTCCAGGGGGTGTAACAGTAGGGTAAGTGTTGGATAGTGTAGGGGTACTATGCGTTGTAATGGTATGCGTTATAATGACATGCGATGTAATGCCTGCATTGTAGTGACATGCGATGTAGTGTCATGCGTTGTAGTGACATGCAATGTAAAGGATGCGTTGTAGTGACATGCGTTGTAAAGGATGTTGCGATGTAGTTACTGTGTTGTAAATGTAGTGTGATGTAATGGTTGCATTGTAAAGGTTGTTTCCCGCAATGACCATGTGTTGATGACACCACATTACTCTGTACAACATTCATTATCTATTGAACAAATGAAATAGACATGGAGGAAAGAAGGCACTAAGGGCCAGATGTATCAAGCCATTTTTCGTTCTCAAACGGGCCGATTCGCAAACGGAAAAAGGCCTTTTCTAATGTATGAAAGGCTTGGCATTCGCAATTTAGGTAATCGCAATTTCTTGCGATTACCTAATTTGTGAATGCTAATAGGGGATGGCAATTTGCGATTCCCTAATGCACATGCAGGAAGCCTTTCCTAAATGCGAACTGTGCATTTAGGAAACGCTAATTACCATCAACTTCATCTTGATGGTAACCGTGTGCACACTTTGAAAAATGCACAATAATGCATTTTTCAAAGTGCCATGTAGCACACATAGGGACATGTGTGTGCTTTACATGTGCACGCTTTCTTTTTTGGGGGTGATTTGGGGGGGGCTTAGGCCACCAGGCACCCATGACTTTCCATTTGCCAATTGCGATTACCAATTTGGTAATCGCAAATTAGCAATTCGCTATTTACCGTATCGCTATTAGGTCATGTTAAGGAATCGCACAATATTTTGAGATCCCTACATGCATTGTATTTTGCGTTTCCAAAATTGCAATTTGGTAAACATCGCAATTTCAGAATAGGAAAATGTATGCTTGATGCATCTGGCCCTAAATTACTAATAAAGCAGGTGAGCAGACGGTGTAATATTCGTCCCATTAAATTGGTTGATGATTTGGACAAGTAACAGGGTTTGTCCTGTATGCACTTTTTGTGTTACAGTCATAATGCATCTGCGTGGCCTTTCAGAAAGTGCTGTGTAAACATCTGAGGAAGGGGTTTTGATTAAAGGGATGTTAGTAAAGTGCTAGGAGCAACCAACCCAGTTCCATCATTACTGATGAGCGAAAAGTAATGGATGTACGAGGCTGGATCTATGTGTTGTAGCAATCAGTTGCCTATTATAGCGATCAGTTATCAGCTATGTCTTGTAGCAATCAGTTACTTATGTGTTGTAGCAATCAATTATCTTGGTTCAACAATGGTTGTCGGATTTGCATTGGAACATAATTATTAAAAATAAGTCACATTTATCCACATCCTGTTTTCGACTGCAGTACATGCCAGAGCGCAGGACCCATGCCATTTGACTTGTTTCTCCATCTAGGGAGGAGTGTGCCATGCTCTCCCTTGACAGGCTATTCTTCCCCTTACCTTCCATCCAGTACCCTTCCCTCTCTACCTATCTCACTTTCTCTCCACACCTGTCCCACACAGATGACCCCACAACCATTTACCACATGCTCAGTGCTGATCGTGAATGTTTGCATTAAACCCCTCAGAATAGGCAGCAATGTGTGGGGCACAGTAACTCTGTGTCTGCACAGATATTCACCACTGATAACACCGTCACTACCAATCTAGGTGATTTATTTTAGATTTAAGTATTGGGTCTTTTATTATATGTAGGTATTAAAGTGAAGACATTCTCTTGATGGAAGTTTGTATGTTTTTGGATATTTCTTGTTAAAGATGAAGATGTGGAGTATCCTTCACCATATTACAGATGATGCAATGAGAGCATATAGGTTTTTTCATATTCACCAAAAAGTCTACTACGGAAAATTTGTAATCATTCTTTCACATATACAGTATTTCTGGAGAGAGCTTAGGTTCTCTCTTTAGCATCTAATACATTTTGAAGATAGGTAATAGGACTTGTTTTACGATATGCACAATTATTCAAATTGATGTTTGGGAAAATTCCACTTCAAAGATTGCTTTACCTACTGTCAACAATGGATCCAAATAGCATCTTAATGCACCTATCTGGATTCTTCAAATAGTTATTTGGAGCAGTTCTTAACTGAGTTTAATAAACATTTGATATGTTTGGTCTCCATATTAAAGGTGACCTGACTGCCCGAGATGGACAAGGTGAGGAAATTTAGGTGATTGTCTAAATTTTTTTTCAAATAGGTTTTTGGATTTGGGAAAGGAGGGCAATTGTTTCGAATCCTCTGGTCCAGTCTTAAGGATTTTCTTTCCTAGTTCAGTTCAAGGTGGGAGAGAAGCTTTTGGGAAGAAGTCAGTCTGTGGAAGTCTGGCATTAGAATTTGAGAGGGATGTGAGAGTTGGTTGGATAATGAGGCAACAGGTTAATGGAAGGAAAGATGTAGCAAATTAATGCCTGATATTGTGGACACAGGAGCTTGTCAAGATCCAGCAATCTTGGCATCGGGAGGGGCTACATGGGGGCCTTCTGTCATCATGAATACTAGTTTGGAACCTGTTCTGCACTTCAGTGTTCAAAACCTCTTGGAAATCAGTTCCATTCCAGATTCCAGTACAGAGTTTACTTATCAACCTCTAATGCATTATGGTACTTGTATGACTTACCCGACCATGAGTGCTGGAGAGGAGACTATGGGTTAATATTAAGGTACTTGGAAATTTAGCTTACCACTTCCATCATACCCATGTGCTCCCTTGCATGAATCCCTGTCATATTACGAATTAAGAGCTGATCTATGTTCCACTCAGAATTTTTGTCCTGCCCAGTGGTTGCTTCCTGAGACGTCTGTGCACTCCTTTAGACAGAGGGCTGGAGGAGGGACTTTTAGTGCTCTCCCCTGCACTGTGTTGCAGCCTGCTCACACCTGTTCTGAATTCCAATGACCCTATGTGTCTGTGAACTGAGAGGATTTAAGCCTGGTTTCTGCTTCCAGAACTTGTGCTTCAATGGCTGCTGTTGCTGGATGCTTCTGCTTTCTTTTCCAGTTGCCTGCACTCCTGAATCCGTGAACCTTTAGAGGAGTTCCTGTTACCTGCTACTGCTTTTTGCAGTGTTCTGCTCTACTGTGACTGCCCTGAGCAGCATTGTGTTATGTGTTTTCCTTTTTTCTCAGTCTCACCTTCTTTTCTAGCCTGACATCCTGATTTTTGTGTTCCCTGTTCGGCTTCTGACCACGTATTTACTGAGTTAGGAGCTGTTCCCTTTATTTACGTGTTCTGAATCTCTGTTCCGTCCTTGTTCTGAATTCTGAGTTATACCCTTTACAGCAGAAAATAACTTGTGCTGTGCCTGTTGGGTACATTCTTGAATTCCTTGTTCTGAGTCTTAGTTCCAGTTCCCCTGTACCAACAAGGCATTTCTTGCTCCAGTGCCTGTTGGGTACAGCCTTGAGTTCCTTGTACTGAGCCCTAGTTCCAGTGTCTATATGGGTGTATGAGTGCATATAATAGTGGCTGTATTGATGAGTGACTGCATGTATAAGTGACTGTATGGGTGAGTGAGTGTATGTGTGTATGTACACCTAGGAATCAGTGAGTGGGTATGTACTAACTGGTATTGGTGTGTCTATAGTTTTGAGAATGGTAGTCTGTATTTTAAAGTGGGTGTATGAAAGGTTATACTAGGGTGTGAGTAGGTGCATCAGAGATTAAGTGGATGATGTCATCAGTGATGTCATTTGAGATGTCATCAGTGATGTCACTGACCATGTCATGAGTGATGTAATATGTGACGTTATCAGCAGTGCATTGAAGGGGCGTGAGTTATAGTTAGCTTAGCTAACTATAACGGCTGAATTTCTCTGGTTTTGTACGAGTGAAATGTCAGACTAACTATAACGTCCCTGAAACCTGTGGTTTTTTCAGTGAATATCTAAGGTTTTTTTAATACTACTTTCTAACTATAACATTCCTGAAACCTGCGGGTTTTTTTCTCAATTAATTTTATATACATGTATTCAATCTCTTCTCACTCTTACCAGGAAGGAATCAGCACTCAGGTTGTAGCTTGGAAGTATTTAATCTGCAAAGGACATGATCCACGCGTTTCGGGCTCTTCCGAACCTTGATAACGATACAAGGCGGCATTGTAGCTTCCTTATTTAAATGTAAAAATGCCTCCAGTTGCCAACATTAACTAAGGACTACATATTACATTAAACCAAAAAGCTGGTGGCCATATTGGCCTGGTCACGATGCAAAAATTCAGGAATTCATACAATAAAGAAAAAAAACAAGTGTTGATATGCACACAATGTCATTTCAGCATATCTTGCCCCGTGACCGCCGTACCCGTATGCTCGTCAACGTGACTTGTTCTTAATAAACATACTTACAATTGCAAACATTAACATAAACAATGGAATACACATAACTTTAAAGTGAAAGGCTATCGGCCATATTGATCTGGGCACTTTGCGTATTATAATGGGTCTTACACAAAAGAAAAGGAAAAAAAGGGGTGTTAATATACACACACTATCCCTAAATAAAGTTCTAGCAATTATAGTTCCATTCCATTCACAGCTCATTTGAGATGTCATGAGTGATGTCATGAGTGATGTCACTGACCATGTCATGAATGATGTAATGTCTGAGGTTATAAGCAGTGCATTGCGGGGGTGTAATTTATAGTTAGCTTAGGTAACTATAACTGCTGTATTTCACTGGTTTTGTACAAGTGAAATCTGAGTCTAACTATAACATCCCTGTAATCTTTGTTTTTTTCAGTGAATTTCTAGTTTTTTTAACATTAAGTAAGATGCCTATCACAATGGATGGTGGGGGTTGGAAGCAGGGCCTGGCCTGGCATTGTGCTGCCTCACACAAGCTTGCTGCTCCTACCTCCCCTCCTCATTGCCATCCATTGTCCAAGTCCATGCCCCTGCTCCCTCATTACAGCCCTGGGTAGCCGTTGTTCTGCCACTAGCCTTCCCGCCTTCTCTGAACAGTTAGCTTGCTGCCCCATCCACTTCTTCCCTATCCTCTGTTGTCTGAATCCATGCACTATCCTCCTCCCTCCTGCCATGCATGGTCTGATGTGCTGCCACTGCCCTCCATTTAGCATAATGTCTGAGTCCACTCCTCCTGCCCTCCATTGCCCGATTCCATGCCCCATCATTGACCTCCTGCTTAGCCTCTGTGCTAAGCTTGCTGCCCCTACTCTCTTTTCCCCTGCCCTCCGATGTCTGTGTGCATGCCCTTCTCCATCCTTTTTGCCCACCATGTTCCATGGACCTGCCCCTCTGATTGTTCTGTTGAGCTTCCACTCCCCTTCCACCTGCCTAGCATTGTCAGATGATGGTAACTTGTCCCTGCCACCTCCACCCTGCATGTCCACGTTCCATGCCCCTGTCCCCTTCCTTCTGTCCTCTATGGTCCATTTTACTGTCACACCCTTCTGCCCTCCCTGGTCTGTTATGCTGCAACTGATGCTCCTGCCTGCCCCGCGTGGTCTGTTGTGAGGCCCCTTCCCCTGGCCTCTACCTGTTCTCGATGGAGTAGGTGTTTTTTGATGTTTTCGCGTCGGCCAGAGACGCGTGGGAGGCCCCGTTCCGACAAGAGCCCGGGGACATCAATGGCATCCGCTGCGTGCAGCTATTGTTTGATTCAAGGGATTGAATTGACTCCGGCCCGCCCCGAAGTACATGCCTGAACCCTGGATTTCTGCGTGGTGCAGCTTGTCATTGACATGGAGACGGGTTCATTGTAACCCCGTTTCATGGTCCGGATGAAAAACGTGCAACGAGGCTGGAGCGCTAAAGGTGACCAGAGGAGGATCGACAATTCCTTCTTTTTTGCAAGACTCTTCATTTGAACACTCCGCACCGTTCCAGGATAAAACCCTACATTCACGGGGGTTATTTGATTTAGCCACTGCCTAGCAACACTCACCCGAGCCTACAGCATTCTGGTAGCTGTAGTTGTGGCAGAACTACAGTGGGGTTGCACACATGTGACCGTGGGTCAGCGGATTTCCGCCAATGGCAGTGACTCTGGACAATGAAAGGTGGGGGTGGAGTTATCTCTTGCAATGCAGCAGCATCTGAAGAAAGCCGAAAGGCTGAAATGCATTATGCACACGCTGTTAGTAATTAAAGATTTTCCAACGTTACCCCTGGTGTGGCCTCTACCTGTTCTCGATGGAGTAGGTGTTTTTTGATTGATATATATATATATATATATATATATATATATATATATATATATATATATATATATATATATATATATATATAAAACCAACCCTTTCTTTCAGGATGTTCACGTGAACAAGCCTTAATGGCGAAACGCGTTGGTGTGTGACTTCTTATTGCTAAATAAATAATAGAAGCATCCTGGAGTGTCCGGAGTACCTTTTTTCTGAAAGAAAGGGTTGGTTTTATATGTTTTGAAAACGCCGGTTTTCACGATGGACCGCCGCGAGGCAAAGCCCTGAGCTACCGGCACTTTGTGGTGGAGAAAGATATAGATCCATCTCAAGGCCCTCGAGCTCCTTTTACCCATAATAGCTTACTCCAACATGCAAGTGGAGCCCAATACTTTTCTTACAAATCTCAACCAAAAAGAAGATGTCAAACCAACCCTTAAGTGAGTAACTCCCAGCTCCCAATCGTCTATCTCCACGTGGTGAATTCCCTTGGGAGGCAGCATATGTGTCAGCAAAATCTTTGAACTAGCAAAGGCAGCCAAAGAGACAGGTTAGGTCGATGCCCTACGCTGCCCTAGCATTGTTACAGTGGATGCCAGTTCAAATCAATAGTCTATAAAGTTTTGAGTATCCAAGGTATCTGGGACCTGTGCCATGCTAGCATCCAGTGTTGCGCTCTCAGAGCCAGTTCCAAGGATCTGGCAGCAGTTATCATTAGCAGTCTAAGGTTCCTCATCATCAGGCACCGAGTCACCGGGCCCTGCACGTCATTTAAGGAGAGTTTTCGGATATGCCAATTCCGACTGGGGAAACACAGAATCCCTTTGTTTATATTGATGATCCATCTGGAGGTGCACCAGGTATAGCATAGCGTAAGTCATCCCCACCTTTTGTAACTGTTGTTTAATAGGGAGATCCTCCCTGCATACAGCCTGCACAGAGATTGTGAAATAAGGGAAGAAGGTGACATGATTACCTTGGTAGTTGAGCTCCTTTTTCTTCCTTGCCAGCCTAAGCAGAGTGTTGCTGTCCCTGTAGTTCAGGACCTTCACAACGATAGGGGAGGGGGCGCCAGGCGGAAGTGTTGGTTTCAGAGTGTGGTTCGCCTGATGCACTACCGGCATGTTAGAGAGTTTGTGAGCTTCGAAGAAGGACATCAGCAGTACCTACACATAAAGTTCCATCTTGCCTGTGCTTGCTCATTCTAGATTCCCTAGATCACACATGTTGTTTCATTGAGATCTCACCTCAAGATCTTTGTTTTTAGCTTGAATCACCGCAAGAACGTTATCCAAGTTCAGTCATTTGGCAGATCATCTTCTGCATCTGAGATTCATTGCTCGGATGTAGCAATTTTCTAGGCTTGTTTTTTCTAGTATGGCTGACATAGAGTCTATTCTTTGGATTATGGTATCTATTTTCCCATCGATGGATGACAGGCTATGTTGCATGGCTTGCAGTAGCATTTGTAGATCAATCTCACTTGGATTCTCCCCTATTGTTGTGGGGTCGGCGAGTTCCCCCACCTCAATTGGCATTCCCTTATTTCATCCCTGGTAATCCTACAGCAGGTCAGGCCCCCCTCAGTGCAATTTGTAAGTGTGCTTCTCACGGGGCTTACCAGCTCCACCACGCATTTTAGAGTGCCTCCGTTCCTTGGTTCTCTTATGGCACCCCGGGGGTCTCTGGCCATGCAGCAGCTGCTAAAAAGTCATTGTGCCAGCTCAGGCTGCCATTTTTTTTTCCTACACAGCTTCCTGCGACAGCAGGTAACTTAACCCTGGCCCAGCATCTCTCATGGTCCCTGCCGCTGCTCATTTTCTGTGAGGCTCCCAAGTAGCACCAACCCTGTGGAGCACATCACTCACAGATATCTCCCTGCTTTGTTCCATGTAAAGCAGGAGGGTAGGACTTTCCGTGCAGCCAGTCAGCTGTCCATCTCCTTAGCTGACCATCCAGATCATATCAATGCTGCCCACGGGGCCCGGTGATGGCCAGCTCTTCTGGCAGTTGACGCTACCACACCTCCGATTGCCTCAGCCCCCTTCAGTGGAGTTTTGTAGGCTGCTGGCTAGGATATTCTATGGATATCCGATCCCTGGCCAGCTGAGCAGCATAAAGGTGCGGCCATTTTGCTGCAGGCTCTATAGTTCCCCCCCTTATCACTTGTTTGGTGATTTAGACATCATGGCTTCTCTCATGTAAGATCAAAAGAGCACAAAAAGTGAAAACCAAATTCTACTTGTCATTACTTTGGTAAAAATTGGAACATTTCAGTTTGTTCAAGGTGAGAATTTCAATCACACCAGAGAAATCAGATTAATTTCTGTAATTCAGATGCACTCTTCTATGTGGAATTATTGATAATTACACGTTCACGCCTGCTTGAATAATTGAGTAATTTGGGATAAAAAAATGCTACCACAAGAGCACATTTATGGAGAGTGAGAGGCTGCTCACATTCCTGTTTATGTTCTGTTGTATTTGACGCTACTTTCTTAGCACAAAATGTCCATATTGGATGCAAGAGTACAATTTCTGCTAAGATACTACCAGGAGTAAATTGAGTTAAAACTCCTAACCGAAGTGCATATTTGATATATGCGAGCGGCTACTCTGACTGCTGTTCGTGTTCTGTTGTATTTCACAATATTTCTTAACACAAAATGCATCCTCATTTCCTTTATAGGTGTGAATGGGAATTTTTGCACTAAGAAAATTGTGCTAAATGCCGCATTACTCTTCTTACATAAGTTTGCATAATCTCATGGAATGTTTGGGTAATTTTGCTTCATTATGCTACATGACATTATACAAGTTACACCTACCCCTGATTTGTTAAGTTAACTTTAGCAGTTCACCTAACGCTTAAGCAGGCTTCTACTAATAATGACAGCCCTACTCTTCTACTGGAGCCTAGGTCCTAACAGTTTCACATGTTTTTAATAATAAATCTTCAGTGTCTCAACATATCACTTGAAAGAAGTTAGTCAAAAAGAAAAAAATCAATCAATATTTGCAATGGTATCACTGATTATGGAGGTTTTTCAAAAACTTTGTGCTGATCATTAGTCTCATGTGTTCTTGATTAAGGTCCACATTCTCAAAGTAAGCCAATTCAGGGGTTCAGTACCTTTGTCTAGGCCCCCATGTTCTTCTTCGCTTTCTGACTATGGCTGTTCAATGTCACATGGCTCACTCGTCTCCGTCTCTTGGTTGAGTGTGTCTGGAATGCATTCCTCTGATACGACAGCTCTCTGTCTCTCACCCTTTCTTGGCCACCTTTCTCTTCTCTGCTCTCCTCTGGCCGAACTGCTTACACCTTCTTTTATCTCAGGGTTCACAATTCTAGTTTCTGTGGCTTGGTTCACTGTGGTTACTTTTGGCTTATTTACCACCGGCTCTGCACTTGTCTTGGGTTGGCTTTGAGATGCTAGTGCGCAATCTTCTCCTCCCTCTGAGCATTCCGTATGTGCTGGAGCTCAACTCTGTAAATCAGTGATTGTTGTCACCACTTGTTCACCAGCATTTCTCACTCACTTGGTGTGCGAGGCATTGATCTTTTTCAGTAGGTCTCCACACTTCGTAGCAGTGTTTTTTACAAGTATCACAGTGTTAAAACTTTCCCTACTTTAGCACCAATTGGAGTGGAATTAGTAAATTTTACCCCCCCCCTGAGCCCAATGCTTTCCCTACTGTTTCACTGAATGGAATGGGAAGAGTAAATTTTACCCCTCCTGAGTCCAATGCTTTCCCTGCTGTTGCAACAACTGGAGTGGGAAAAGTAAATTTCCCCCTCCTGAATCTAACATTTTCTCTACTGTTGCACCGACTGGAGTTGGAATAGTAAAGTTAAACTCTCCTGAGTCCAATGCTTTCCCTGCTGTCACACCGACTGGAGTGGAAGTAGTAAATGTTACCCCTCCTGAGTCCAACGCTTTCCCTGCTGTTGCACCGACTGGAGTGGGAATAGTTAATTTTAACTATCCTGAGTCCAATGCTTTCCCTACTGTTGCAGAGACTAGAGTGTGAATAGTATATATATATATTATTCCTAGAGTTCAATAGTTTTGTTAATATTCTTTAAAATTATATTATTATTATGCTTTTGTGTAATCAAAATGGTATTTTTTATATAGGAATTTTTTAAATATATAATATATTTTTTAGTAAAATGTATTTTATATATTGTTTACTGTTTTATATGCCATGACATTGGGATTCTTTTTAAAAAGAAATTCTAGTTAATTTCCAGTTAACTTGTTATGTTTTGGTTTAAATAAGTATATATTTTAAATATATTTAATTTACATTATATTTGTAGTACCCTAGCGGTGCTGGGACCGGCTGCCTACAGTGCGGCAGTCCCGCACCGCCAATTAGGATGCGACCGCCACCGTGGCGGTCGCATTCCTCATCTTTGACATTGTGGCGGGTGCTGCTTACAGCAGCACCCGCCGCAATGCCAACAAGGCATCTTGCGCATTGCCATGCACAACGTGGCAGGCACCGCGCGGTGCCTGCCACCTTGCAGTGAAGGGGGGTACCATAGGTACACCCCAAGTGCAGTCGTCCCCGGGGCCCCCAACAGGTCCCCAAAGCAAATTCCGCCAGCCTTTCAATGGCGGCTACATGGAAAGGCCTTCTAAACCATACATCATAATATGGATGGCGGTGCCTTCTAGGCACTGCCACCATATTATGGCCCAGGTCCACCCGGCCCTCAATCCAAACAATTGCCGACCGGCGGAAAAGCGGCGGACGGACTTTCCGTCTGCCGCGGTATCCCCGCCATGGTAATATGGCTGGGGATAAATGTGGTTGTGATTGAGGGCAGATCACCACCGCCGGCCGGGCGGTGGCGATCCGCCCGCCATCATAATAATCCCCTAAGGTCATTGTAGGTGTTTCATCTCATACAACGCTTGCCTCAAGTTCTCAATTAATCTCACCATGAAGGTAGTATTTGGGGGAAATTGCAAGGACTCTTCATTCGCTGTCATCCTATTAAATTGTCTTTCCTGTATACATTTGTGTAATCTGACCTTGGTTGTCATGTAAAGTGAAGATGTGCCCTCTGGATGGTCCGCCTCACCCTGAGGGACAGTTATTCTTACATCATCTCTCAACTAAGCTTTTAATTTCAAGAAGAATTTCATCTTTATTGTTAACGGAACTCAACACGAAATCTGTATACTTCCATTAAAACAGACAGGAGTTCCCAGAAAATAACGATGCAATACACAGAACACCAGCACCCAACCCAAGCCCTACACCACTGAAATGTCTCCTCACAGCATGGCACCCAATGACTTAATGACCAATCCCAGCGCCACATACATGCATACCGACCAATGCCAATGTGACAACCTATGACAGCACCTAGCAGCGAATCTCACTCCACAGCTATCAATTACACATAAGCAAAATATCCCAAATTAAAAACATAAAAATAACTCTTGTCTGTTCTACTAAATTAAACACAAAGTCAGCAATCACCCTAGCGAAAATGAGGGATAACACCCTTCTTGCACTATCACACAAGTGAATTCTCGACTATTGGGAAATCATCCTGCCTAGTACGGTCTACTACAGTGCACAAAGAATCAACCAAACACCAATGTCAGTTAGTACACTCTCACAATAGAAGTTTAATAAATCCCTATCATGGCGTGGCTGGTAGTACTTCATGGTACAACACTATTACCTTATAGACAAGTCAAAGCCTTAATAAAACTTGATATGTAACCAGGGATCTTGTATTACGATTAATTGGATAGCCAAACTTTGACTCTTTGCAGCAAATTAATTTATCTTCATAAGCAAAAGCAATATGCATGAAAAAGCATTTCCATTCTCAACTTCAGCACAGAGACCTTGTAGGCTCAATTTTAACACCAAACTACAAAACACACTAACTGATCAAAAACCGCTAAACACCGTAACTCTTGACAACACACAGCCAAACACAAATCACCCGCTCTCCAGGGACACTGCAACCGCTTCAGGATTGTTGGAACACTGTCAGCACTCTGAGTAGAATAAATGAATCTCGGGAAGGCGGGCTGGGTCAGAGCAGATTCTAACTATCTTTGGGGAACATTTTTACTCCCTGAGCCTCTGTGGTCACCATCCTCCTCTACCGGATTTTTTTCCAGGGCTTTGTACCATACACATTTCTGATGCAATCCAAGTACAAGCTGCACTCAAGGGGATGGCCCTTTAATACTGACCGAGGCTGGCACAACTATGAATACATTTCAATAACGTGAAACACATTTTGCACCACAAAGTTGATAGAGAGTATTAGATTTGCAAATCACAAGGTTTATTAAAGGATTAGCAAAGTTAGACATTTAAATCATCAAATTAGTCATTATTCAGTAGTCAGAATGTGAATGCATTAGTCAATATAATCCAAAGCAATTCAAAATCATTAAAGAAAAGTCAAAGTGTTATAAAGTTGTCATAGAATAAATCAAGGCAGGCTCAATTTCCAATTAATGGAAATCTTTACTAGTTAGGCTAGGAAAGGTTGGAGAGGTCGGAGAGCAGTCAGGCGGAAGATGTCAGTGTGAAAAACCTCTAAAAGGCAGTATTAAGATTCAAGTCTAACAAGTGGGCAAATGTATCAGTTCTCTATAAAGCCAGAAGGGCATCCCTTTTCTGAGGGAAGCTGGAAAGACAATCTTCCCATGAGTCAAGTTAAGCTCTCGGGGGCATGGGACACAGGCATCTGAGTGAGAATGTACATTGCTTTAGCTCAAAACGTGCATTTCACTAATAGCCACACCTATACACGATTCATATGAAGAGAACCAATCAGGTTAAAGTAAATTTTTATAACGTGAACTTTGATCATTTCGATTACTAGCACACAATGGAGCTTCTGCTGAATGACCTGCAGCTCAATATATCCAAAAAGATGATACACTTCATCTAAGAGGTTCTCTTCCCCAGGTGCTCGCTCATTATTTCGCTCCACGAGGACTATACGAAGATAAAGATAAAAATTCACACGAGAAATTAACACAGAAGATGCATCAATTAAT